>NC_051850.1:57020440-59420440 GCF_905115235.1 Hermetia illucens | reverse complement strand
GACCAGTCTAACGACCGTTTTCTTCTAGAAAGTACTACGATCGTCATTGTTCAGTTTTCATGTCACCTTTCAATGAAACTAGATTTCCAGCCAGGAACATTTTAATGTGCATTTAAAAACGATGCAAGCTTTTGGTTTCTCACAAAGGTAGTTCTAAATTACCTGATTACTACGATCCACAAAGCTGCCCCGAACACATACGGGTATCCTTATTACTCAATTGTTTTCCAGGTGAACCTGAAGGCCCTGATGGAATTGGATTGTTATGTCAATGATTATTGTTAAAGTTATTCAATTACTGACAGATGGTAATGTGAACCGCACCACAACAGAAAATATTTTCAACCGAAAAAAAGATAGTGAATATTTTGTTAAATGAAATTCAAAGTTCATTCAAAGTTCAAAGTGAGAACCCTCCATTAGTACGCAATAAGAGGCTGTTTTACCAAAATGACGTAAAATAAGAGGGTAATCACTCAGCAATTCACGGATCGGTATTTTACTTATCTCTTTTATCTTCCCTTTCTCCTTTTATTTTTGCTTTACTGAGGATGTTATAAAGTATGTTGCCTCAAACCTTCCTCCTTACCTAGGCTTGAGGCTAGCATGCTATATAATGTCGTGAAGGAATCCAACGCACTTCCATGCAGAATATAATTGCAAATCTCGAGTCAATCGGTTAAGGAGTTAAGGTTAACTCGTACAAAAAAGGCAGAATTTTATAACTTTTTTAAAATTGAGTTAAAATCTTCTAACGGCGCCACAACCGGAATCCGGTCTAGGCCTGCCTTAATAAGGAACTATTGAAGGACATCCTGGTTTTGCGCAGAGGTCCACCAATTAGATTGCCCTAAAAGCTGTGTGACGTCCTAACCTACGCCATCGCTCCATCTCAGCAGGGTCTGCCTCGTCTTCTTTTTCTACCATAGATATTGCCCTTATAGACTTTCCGGGCTGAATCATCCTCATCCATATGGATTAAGTGACCCGCCCACCATAACCTATCGAGCAGCATTTTATCCATAACCTGACGGTCATGGTATCGCTCATAGATTTCGTCGTTATGTAGGCTACGGAATCGTCCATCCTCATGTAGGGGCCAACAATTCCTCGGAGGATTCTTCTCCCGAACGCGGCCAAGAGTTCGCAATTTTTCTTGCTATGAACCCAAGTTTCCGAAGAAATTTCGAAACCTCCGAAACATCACTCTACGAGGACATTTTCAGATTCCTAAGACATCCTTGAGAAGAGCTCTATATGAGTGTTTGAACAAATTCAATGCATTAGCAGCTGCAGCTTTTTCCATTTGAACCGCGAGCCCGATCTGAGCCATGTCTGAGACATGGTTGCTTAGACCTATATATCTTCCGTAGTTTCCTACATTAAATTGTCTCACACTATTCCTAAAAGGTTATCCATTCAGAAAAAAAAACAAACAAAAACAATGCAAAAGTTAAAAACGTTACCCCCATTAGGGTTTGTTCGAGTTAAGAATCTAGTCGGTTTATAAAATGTAGCTTCGAAAAATCGGCAATTTCTGGTACGCTTGCATCGGACAGAGGAGTTGCGGCAAAAACCGTTTACAATTCCCACCTTCTCACCAAATTTCGTCTCAATCGGTAGAGCCGATTCTGAGAAAAGTGCGTGTGACAGACAGACATTGAACCGATTTTGTAAACAAAACCTTAAAAATGATAGTTTGGGGAAAGCTACTCCTTATCGATTGAAAGATTTCAATTGTGAGACATAATTTGCTAACCGAACTGTAAGTAGTCGGGAATGTGTTTTAACTGTATCTAAAATGTGTCGCCTCTATATCATCGAATATGTTGAGATCGCCTAAAAGAGTCTGAAGTCTTACATTCTTAAGGTTTTGTGTAAAGCTAAGTCTATTCTGAAAGGCGAAGCGAAAATCTTTGTAAAAGGCACCATGCCGGCTGGATCGTCTCTATTGTCCATTAACAAAGGGTTTCGGAAATTGAGTTAAAGATGCGCCATGAAGTCGATATTTGTACTTTACTGGATTTTGTACCAAATCCGTAACACGGTAACAGACGCGGACGATTAATTCGTTTAGTTGATTCGTCTAAATCGTACGATGCCTAGGACTTTCGTGTCAGGTGGTTGGCACCATTACTTCCAGACGAGAAGAGCCACTGGGATGTGATTGGGGATTCAACCACATGAATTTGGAATATTATCCTGAATTTTTTTCTCACGAGCAGCGTTTACTCAGCACCGGTTTTAAAGGAAGCTTCTGGTGTAAAATAAGCTTTAGTCGATGGACAGTGCAGTAAGTACCCGAAAAAGTAGTGTGAACCTGTAATTAAAAATGCCCAGATGATCTTTTAAGCATATTAAAGAGGAAAAGAAATTCTTACCATAAAAACATCAAAATAACTCCATTTTGAGGTACCATTCTTTTTTTGAGGGGAATTGTCGCCTCGATTTTTCAACGGAGTTAGAGAGGGAGGACTTTAACTTCTCTCTATCCTCGTGTCCTCTGTGGTTTAGAATGAAAATTCAAAATTAACCATGATTTTATCAAAAAACAACACTTTAAGGAATCATCATTTTGTGAGGAGTTTCCAATCAGATGGTAAGGCATGGCACTGAAAAAGGCCCCTTTGCGAAACCCATCCAGTGACAGTTGAAGAAACGGTGGAGCATGGTGGCGTTCTTTGACTGTAAAGGAATGGATCGCATACCGGATTTGAATCCTATACAGAATTGTTGGACATATTTGAAACATTTGGCAGTTATTTAACCAAAGGGCATTAATTTGCCATGGGACTGCAAACCGGTAATCGGTATCACCAAAATATGTTGCCAAACTTCTGGATTCAATGCCAAACAGGATAAACATTTGAAGAAAGCAAAGAGGTATTTCACTAAATACTAAATTTTCTATAATAGTTACCAAAGGCTGATAAGATTTATCAACGGTTATGAAAACTTCCTTTTTTGTTTCATCGTATGTAATTTTAGATTTTGTTGGTTGAAAAGATAAACTATTTACTAATGTAATATTGTTTTAACTTTATTTTTCCAATTTATTGCACCCCTTTTGCATTATACTGTCAGTCGACTCCATTGAAGTTATCTGTATCAAATCAGAACGATAATATCGAGTGAAGGTAAAAATGATCCCGTTGTCTTATAAAAATAAGTTCTCCCCAGAACCCGTATTCTGTTGATGTCGTGTAGCATAGGTGATCATTTTTCCTCCAGGGCGGCTGTATATGCCTGCGCCGTAGCATCGCTCAGGATCAGCGATTGATGCACTGAGGAGATTCTACAACGACAGGTTGCCTCCACCAAGTGATGGTCTGAATCGCAGTTTGCTCCTGGATATGATGGTACATTCAATACACTGGACACCCATCTTTTAACAAGACGTGGTTAATTTGATTGACAGTATATGCGTCTGGTGATTTCTAGCCTGTCCATGAATGCGCCTTTGCAGAAACATGTGGAGGTTTTAACAAAATTTCAACTGCAGGCGAAGTCAATTAATCGTTGGCCGTTATGAACGCGTTCCTCATGGAGGCTGTGTCTTGCCAGCTTTCGTTTCCGATTTTCGCACTAAAATTCCTCAACAGTATTTTGACATCGTTTGTTGGGGGAGGGTCAAACAGTGTCTCCAGGCGTGCATAAAATTCGTCTTTCACTGCATCTTCCTTGGCTTCAGCCGGAGCGTACACGTTGATGGGTCAGTGGCTGAAAAAACAAGTCCTGATGCGAATCGCACACAAACTTTCCTTAATAGGTTTGAAGTCGGGGACGTGTGGCTTGAACTGTTTGCTCACTATAAATGTGTGCAAATGCATATCGATTATTTCGCAAACAATTCAATTTGTTTCTTACACTGCAATCATGATCAATTTGTAAATCTCGACCTGTTGAAGGAGAGCCTTGACGGCCCCTGGTTAGTTCAGAGAGCGTACATTCTAGGATCCGAAAAAATTGTCCGTTAGAAGTTTGATTGGTCGTCGTCGTTTATCCGTCCAATCCGAGGCAAATGCTCCAGGTTCCTTGACATGGAGTAGTTTTAACATGGATGGGTTGTCGGCCTATCGCAAAACCCTATCCAGGGGTGGCCTCGGTGATAGCTGCTTCAGTGGTTCGAAATGTCCCAGAGTTCACATAACTATGTTACAGGCCTGCCTACGTAGTTCGTGACACCTTAATCACCTGAGACGATTAGGTCTCTCTCTCAGGGTCCTCCTTGGCAGCCATGGGTCCTTCGGGGGTCACAACCAACTTACTTTGAACAAATTCTGAATCCTTACATCAAAAAGGTGTCACTATATACGTCTGATATAAGTAACGTTCCATTAATAGCGATTACCATTAACGTGGGTTTTCTCTATTTTCGTTGCTGGTCATGTATTTTAATCGTATGCTCTAAAAAATTGCTGTCAGAGCGCGCGCTGACAATCAGATCTCTCAATACGATCACAATTTCACCTTGAAGAAGTTTCTTAACCTAGAGTAACAGATGGTGTCGGTATCTAACTGTACTGTTGTTTTTCCACCATTTGATTTTCGATTGGACTGCGCTTTAGTGTTATTATCATCATCTTTATCATCGCCGCAACAACCGGTATCCGGTCTAAGCCTGCCTTAATAGGGAACTCCAGACAACCCGGCTTTTCGAAGAGTTCCGTAAATTCACTATCCCTAAAGGCTGTCCGGCGCCTTGACCTATGCTATCGGTCCATCTCGGGCAGGGTCTGCCCCGTCTTTTTTTCTACCCTAGATGTTGCCCTTATAGAATTTTCGGGCTGGATCATCACCGCCCTATTGAGCCAGATTTTATCAACAACCTGACGGTCATGGCACGCTCATAGATTTCGTCGTTATGTAGGCTACCGAATGTTATTATCATCAGAGTTAATACTGTAAAGGTTAGTAGCCTACAGCAATAAGACAACACAAAGCGAACACAAACGTCCACGACCTACCGGAATTTTCCAATTAAGTTAATTATATTCAAGACTATGTACATATGTCTGTAATAAAATATACCACAAAATATCACTTTCACAGATGGCGGTGGATGGCAATCAGCAGGATATATAAGTACATACATATAAGTACGAATCCTCAGATCAGATAATTCAAAACAAACATTTTAAACTGAGAAATCCCAAGCGTTTGAAAGGACATTTGGTAACAGATTATACCTACGTACATACATATATATCTGAAACTAGATATTCGAAGAAAACTCGGAGTACTAACGATTCCCGCTACGAAACTTTCTCCTAGAAGTACAACCTTCTAAACAATATATCGTAAGTAAATACAAAATAATTTGATTTCATAAAAAAACGACAGAGATACGACGACTTGTCGCTATCATCATCATCCATTTCGCGTTCATCCCGATGATGTTCCTCTCCCTGAGGAAGACAGCCTAAATAATATATCTAAAACACCCCCAAGTGAGCATTTTTGCAGTCTCGCATTCATACTGTGTTTATAAATGCCACTTTCAGGAAAAACGCGTGAATCGAACGAATTTAATCTGCCATCAAAGGAGCACGGAAGTCAACCTACTATCAGGGTGTTGAGACGCCCGGCGAAAATGCTTTATGTGTTTCTGAACGACACTATTGGAAGCAATTTATATGGCGAGGAGCGCAACATTCCTCCTTCGCTATCTCAGCTCCTTGCCCCAAGGCATGCCAATAGGCTGAAAGCTGAAGGAATAAACGAGCACCAGTATCCTGGCGCTCCACATGCTGTTCTGGTTTTTGGCATAAACAATTTCCTTTAAAATGCCTCGCCGTAAATATTGACGTCACCGGGACATACTAAGGACGACTACGACATGAAGAAACACTTCCTCCTTTGGCGCCAAATAACTCTCGAGAGTAAGATGGTTTTCTTTGCTCCTTGTTCGTGGTACCGATGGCATGTTATTTGCGATTTTCGCCGGTAGGATATAATATAGTGAAGTCGAAACTCATTTTTTTCTTGGCTGGAAACGAGATGAATGGATATTTTCCGCCGTTAAGCTCTTCTTGGTTTCGCTACTGCCGCTAAGGCTGTTGTGTTTATTTTGCAAGAAAGTCAACAATCAACATACGCGCGCAATCATGATGATGTGGCGAAGTTTTCCTCTCCAAAATGCCTGCAAGATTTGGGCAATTCACCACGTTGTAAAAATGTCAACGGCGGCAATATTCCCTCCATGAAAACTTTATGTTCGGCAGTTGTTTGTTATAGCAAGCTCACTAGCGAGCTAGCATTAGATTCCTTGCTCCTGTCGACCGCGACCGATGACGCTACATTCAAGCTGACACGCAATTTTTATTAGCGTAATTTTATTAGAAATCACTTTACAAACACATCAGCGCATTTACCCCTCCCGCCATAGATCCTGCAGAGAGGATATAACTGCAGGCAAATGGTTTTTGATAAGAATTTAATGTCGTCTTTGCTGCTATGCGATAGCATCGTCTTCCGAAGAAGTTTTCCTTTTCTTGTTTATTATCGCGAAAGCAAATTACACAAAAACCCCATAAAAATCCTGCAAGAGGGCGAAGACTAGAATGAACTGCAAAACAAAATTTATAGATTCGCTTTTAGTATCTACAATTAAACGATGCGACATTACTGCGATATAACAACTGTTGTTTCCGCTGAATTCAAGAAAATCCGGGAAGTGAGCACATACAAGAGTCCTGGGGCAGTCAAACAAGACATTCTATACCTCAGATACTTCGGTGACCTGCGATAGAAGTCATACTAAATTTTTATCTTTATTTGCTGCAACTCTACTGTCAAACATTTGTGCAGTCTATCAGTCTAGAATGAAGTTCCAAGTAGTTCCAAGTTTCTGTAACATCTTGAAGGGTTCTTGTGGGCAAACAGTAATTATTTTGCTTAGAGAAAACCACATGTAATGCAAGCAGAACAATTCACTCTTCGAAAAGCAATCAGAGCAGGAGCAAACAAAAAATATGTGTTCACAGTCAACAGTCCTACAAACATGCATAACTGACAAATGCAACCATATCCTCCGAAATCAGCTGACATACATCCGTGCCTTGGAAAGACGAAGTTTTCATTCATTGTGTGGTAGCTTCCCCAAACAAATATGAACTCCTTTCGTTGGCTCATATCCGCTGCACAAACAAATATCTCTTGTCTGGCGTATTATCATCAACGTCAACAGAATATCGTCTGATAATGGCAGCGAAAGTAAAGGCACAGGATTTTGTTTGCATTCGCAATTGTAACAAACGAAACTTTAATTAAAGTCTCCTTCGCCATCGGATCCCGTCGTCGTAGCAACTACGCGGGGTTCAATATCTTATAATGGCGAATAGGTACTCGAAAGCTTCATATTTGCTAATGGTGGCGCTGCTGGAAATGGGTGCCTCGCACGGTCCGACCATGGTTGCTCCTATTATCTGGCGCTTCGGGTTTAATAATCAAAGCAATACCAGCTCTAACAGTTCGCTATTGAAAATCACAGATGCTTCAGAGATGACTATAATAACATATTGGATTCTTGAAGGACGTTTGGGAAAGGTAATGAAGAATGACTGTTTGTGTCTCAAACGCCTAAGGCCGCTTTCAGACTACCGGATACGTAAGAAGTAACACAAAGCAGTCTTACATAAAGAACGATTGGTGTGATGTGGCGTTTTCGAAGTTCGCGGTGAGGAATGTATCAAAAGATGCCAACCTTCAAATGGCTATAGGTAGATTAAAACACCTCCAATAGTTCAGTCACTGACGATAATATATGACCCCAGTGGATTGATGCTAAGTATAGACCGTTAAAGTTGGTTTTTCGGAAGTTGAATTTAACAGAGTTACGCGCAGTTTTGGTTCTGAACAGGCGAGCTTTCTATCAAATTCAAGTGGAGGGTGGTCAGCGTCAATTTTGACATTGGAGAATCGACGAGGAAATAAAGAAGAGACGTAGAAAAGGAAAGGATCGACCCAAATTTTTTGAGGTGTTGATTTTCAGGGCAGAACAACTATTCATAAAGGAAGAGAGTGGAAGAGGTTGTTGGAAGCGATAGGACCACTAGGCCAATTGAACATACGGAGGTTAAAATCTCCTCAGATGTAGAAAAAGAGTGAAGGGAATTTGGAAGTAAGGAGTTCCGACAAGCTGTCAAACAGTTTTCGTGCAGGTGGGAAGAGCTTTGATAGAGGACGTACACTAAACAAAAAAAGTCTGGAACCACTTCCTGTCTTTTACACTTAATGCTCAGCTTAACTGAAATAGGATATTTCCCATTATGACAACAGTCTTATTTTACAATATACAAAAAAGTCGGGAAACGGTGGTAACTTATGTACATACATAAAGTTATATAAATTAACTATAACTGTTAGAAACTTGTGGGACCTTCTTTATTCCTAATCAGTTCCAACCATAGCTGTTTCATTCATTTCCCCAGATTTTCTGTAACTTCTGGTGAAATCCTCTCCCGTTCTTCCAATAGACCTTTTCCCAGTTCATCTTTATTTGTTAATCCTCTTGTCTTTACTTGTTGGTTAATTTCATTCAGGAGTTGTCTTCAGCTGCAAGGGTGCTTTATATAGCCCCTGCCAATCCATTGTTTTATTTAATATGCTTCGGTCCGTTATCCTGCTGGAAGAGGAAAGAAACGAAGACCCAATTTATCGACACTTCTTCACAAATTATTTTTGAGAATGTCAATGTAAACATGTTAGTCCATAACTCCATTTGTAACATGCAAAGCACCAACTCCCTTTCCATACTAATCCTCATACAGCTCCAAACCATAATACCACCTCCTCCATGTTTGAATGAGGGTCTCAAGTTTTTTGGTTTCATCGCGTTCACCACAGTTTTTGTCGACCATATGATCCAATTAGGTGAAACCGGCTATTAGGGAAAATAACAGATTCCAATTGCGATTAAGGCTTTCACGCATACCCTTTTGCAAATTCCAAAAGGGGAAACGCCTGCTGAACCAACACCAACAGCTCTACTACCAAATCCTATCTCCACTTCCAAATGGTGATTCCTGGGAGTTCTTTCTTATCGAAAAGCTGCAGACGGAGAAGGATGAAAGCGAGTCTTCCGCGCCTAAAAACGGGACAAATTATACCAACTGGTCCTCCAGGTTGGGATTTGGGTTGGGCTGACAACCCTACAGGGAAAACAACTTGTTACGAACCTCGGACTGGACGGATAACACAACGACCAAGGAATAACGATTTGCGCATTTTCTCATGGAACATACAATGAACCCTCGAAGCCTTTCCCAGATAGGATATAGAAATCATACTTGGGAATTTTAGCAACCAAGTAGGGAAGGAGCCTGTATTCAGACGATACGTTGGCTTCCATAGGTTACATCAAAATACAAATGATAACGGATTGCGGATTATTCAATTAGCAGTCTCCCACGAAATGGTTGTTGGAAGTACCTGGTTTGCGCGGAAAGCAATCCACAAACAAACATGGGCCTCTCCAGACGGGACCACTTTTAACCAAATTGACCACGTGTTGATCAAACGCCGCCACCATTCAGCCTTGATGAATGTCAGAACATATAGGGGGGCCAATATAGACTCGGATCACTATCTCATTAGCTTTGTGCTCCGAGCTCGAATAACAACACCACCCAGAATACCCTCTGATAATCATGTGAGAGTTAACACTGAAGCCATCCACAATACAACCCTCCGCAACACCTATAAATTGAAATGAATTCCGCAATAACCGCAGTCAACAGAGATCCTGGAGATGAAGTTGTGGCACGGCAGGGTTCGCGGCATTCGAAATTTATTTCAAATGTTGCGAATACCAGCGACCAGATGACGTCATCGGCGCTCTCCACTCAGTTCAGACCTCGCTACAAGAGTGAAGAGCAGAGTAGGTGACGAGAAATGTCAGATGTTAGAGAGAAAAAAGTGAATACGGAAAGAGACAAGACGTGATTAGATTATCATAATAAAAATAATGAGCATCAGTTGTGTCGTTGGATATAGTGAAAGGATTCTATAAAAAGCTTTTATGAAATTCACCCTTTGTTGAAGCATTGCAGTTCCATTGTTTTTAATAAAATAAAATGAAGTGTTGTAACAGTGAACATTGCTGCTCTTAACTTCTCAAAAGTGTCAACAAATGATCTTCACGATCACCTGAAGAACGTTGGTCTGACGATGAATGTCAGCTAGCAACGGAACGGAAAAATGTTGCATAACGGGGAGTAAAATGCAGGAAATTTGCAGTCTTGCAGATTACTCACTGGGAAAGCTATCACCACACCTAGCACTTGAGTATAAAAGTCCAGTATGGATACCGACGGGAGTCGTCTGACTGAATCGGGCTGCCGTAATGGGCAGCACGGTGTCGAAACCACTTATCATGGGACGGACCGACGTCTAGGCGCCTCGATGACCAAGAGCATGGCTCAACCTGCTGAAACTGTTTCGACACAATTTGTGGCGACCACTTCACCGAGTTCACGTTTCTACTATGAAATAACCGCCAAGAACGGATCGATGAATGGAAGTCGAAGATAATGCACGAGAAACACATGAATTGTCTCTGGCAACCATTTGTCCCTCTGCTTTTGTCGAAGAGATGGCTCTATGCTGGAGAGATATTTACTTACTATATGAGGCATAAAATTCCCATGTCGAGGCAAAGGTCCACCTGCACAGCTCATAAGCTGTGAGAGCTGTACATATTGGTTCCAAAGAAGTTTCTTATCTAGAATAAACCCCAAATATTTCACTTCATCGGAGAGTTGAATGTTTATACCCCTCACCTCTGGAAGGCAGAAACGTTTCAGTTTCCTCCTTTTTGTAAATAATACCATTGTGGATTTACTGAAAGTTGATGCCTGGGGCACCAACTGTCAATCAAATCAGAGGCGCGTTGCCTATTTTACACATTGTTCCGCGATCTCGACTAACAACTAGCGCAGCCACGTCATCCGCATTAGCTTAAGCGTGTATTAGCAGATTTCGCAGTTCCCATAGTAGTGCGTCAATCAGCATTCTCCGCAGAAGTGGAGATAGCACACCTCCTTGGTAGTAGCCTTTTGTTGCTTCCGTTGTTAGGTAGCGATCAACACCCACTTCAGCGTTAGCATAGCGTAATTAAAGTTTCATTAACGCAATGCTCTCTGGAACTGTGAACAATTACCCATTCAATCTCTACGAACCACAAAGAATGAAGAGCAGACTCACATTACTTTCTACGTTGGTAAACCTTTGGTTTTCATTTAGTGGGTGCGACCTTAGCGCTCAAACGGTCTTTTCAGACATTTCTGCGAAAATGATTTAAACCGATTTGTCTGAAGGTTTTGGATTTGAATAGTCGTCTTTTCCAGACTTAGGTATGAAGACTACCATAATCTTCTGCCTAGAGGAAGGCCTATAGGCTGAGCAAGACATCCTTGAAAAAATATTTTTTAGAAGTTGCTGTAAGTTATAATTCGAGTTGTGCCTCTTTTCTCTCCCCAAAGGGGGATTGCTATTTACGTTCGTAATAACATGCTCTTCTCCATTGTCCCTAATCTAAATTCCGCTAATCCGGAGTACACCTACGCCTGCATTAGAATTTATCTCTGCAAGCAAATCATATTCCTCTGTTTCTTATATCGCAACCCTAATTCATCTAATGTCGATGCTGTACATCTATTTGATGCACTCTCTTCTAACATTGATAATTTGATCCAACAATTTCCCTTGTCTGAAATCGTCATTGCGGTCGATTTCAAGGTGCATAATGTTCAGTGGCTCAGATTTTCAGCTTCCACGAGCCTGGTGGAAAGACATATCGAGCTTCTGTGTGAGTCTCATAACCTATGGCAACTTGTGGAAATCTTTTCATGTCGTCACACCCTAAGAAGTACACAATCTCCGTATTAGTGCACTTAGGGAATTCGGACCATTGCATTATTTCCACAAAATTTAGTAACACCTCTCTACACAAAGGGCCCTAATTCCACCAAGCGCTTAGTGTGACATTGCGCCGGAGCCGACTGGGTCGCGTTTAATAAATTCATAAGAGCGGCAAAATGGTCTGTTGTGTCCGCTGTGAAGAATATGGACTTCTTATGCGACTGCATGCTTCCACGTCGACTTGGTTTACTAGCGATTGCAAAATGGCTATATAAAACTGTCCTCGGAAAAAAGGAGGCAAACGTAAATATCCAACCGTAACATTTGCAAGTCCGCTATTGCAAAAGCCAAATTCCAGTTTGACGAAGGTATAAGGCAGAAAATTTTCACTAGCCAAAAGGGCTGCAAAAATTTTCGGTCCCTTGTAAAAACAGTGAAAAACAATTTCGAAAGCTCCTCTATTCCACCTCTCATATATAACGATAAACTCTTCAATGAATCACTGGGGAAGGCCAACTTATTCGCCGAAATTTTTTCTGGGAACTCTAACCTTCTTCGCAGAGTTATCCCAACATACAAAGTTGCGGTTCTCATCAAGGACCCTTGCACGTTTGCACAAGGGAAGTTCTTAAATTACTAGTCAAGCTCAATGTGTCCAAATTTGCGGTTCTGATGATATCTCACCCCTAGTCTTAACAAGCTGCGCGTTTTCTCTGGCTAGACCCTTGCACAAACTTTTTAATCTATCTTACGCTCAGGGTATCTTTCCATCGGCTTGGAAGATTACTCATGTCCAGCTCATGCCTACAAAAGAAGAGACTCCCTCAAGGTACCGACCAATAGCATTAACTTCAATTCTGTCAAAAGTTTTTGAAAAACTTATGCACTCTAAATTAATGAATCTTGACTCAACCACCTTATCAACGAAAAGCAGTACGGATTTCGTTCTATGTACCTGACCGATGACATTTCTCAAGGAAAAATGGAATCATTTTCTTCACAATCACGGCGAGGCCAAAGTTTTTTCCCTTGATATTTCAAAGAACTTTGACAGAGTATGGCACCCTGGCCTCCTAGTCAAACTTCGCGCATTTAGTCTTGATGGCCAAATGAATTGAAAGTTTCCTCAGTGGCCATTCCATTCATAAACAAGTCGGGAAACCGGAAGCTTGACGCTTCAAGTATAAAAGGTTTTGTGCTTCCCTACGTGAGGAGCATAACGTAGTTTTCCATTGGCTTATAGCATTGACCCGAGATATTGAAATCACTCAGTTCTGGGCAGGTTACTGCCATTGCCAGAACAGAGCGATTTAAATATCTCGAAGGGCAGGTTACTGTCATTGCCAGAACTCAGCGATTTAAATATCTCGAGTCAATGCTATCAGCCAATGGGGAACTGCGTAATGAAATTGTTTCATGCATTAATAGAACCTGGATGAAGTGGCATTCCCCAACTGGTGTTCTTTGTGATCGACGTATCAGCGCACGTCCCAAATCTAAAATTTACTGCAATGTCGTCCGTCTGCCGCTCTCTATAGTTCTAAGTGTTGGCCGACTATAAAAGACAATGAACGGCATCTTGCGGTAATGGAGACGAAGATGTTGTATTGCACTGGTGGCGTGACACGTTTTGATTACGTCTGAAGTGAGAATATCCTCCATCGATATGGGTTTGCATCGATTGTGGAAAAACTGCAAGAGAGGCGTTTTCGATGGTGTGGTCACGTAACTCACGCTAACGAGAATTCAACAACTAGTAGTGGTCAGAACATCGCAAGCAATGGGAAGCAACCAAAAAGCCGGCCAAAACAATGGTGGCTTGATACGCTGGATGGGGATTTAAAGGTCTCGCGATTACATCTTGATCAGGCATTTGATAAAATAAAATGACGAAAAAGATCACCACGAGCCGACCCCGCTTGTGAACTGAAGGCCGAAGAAAAAGAAAAAGATGTGAGGAGGGACGAGTGCACGACAGCTCCGTGTAATATAGTTAAAAATTCCATTGCCCTTTATTTTCTAGAAAGCAATTTAAATAAATCTTTTTATGGAAAGCCCTCTGTTGATAATGGTCAACTTCATGCGCTTCACGCTCTCAGTTTAATATTATTAGCAAATGCCAAATTTAATCAACATCAAATATCAAAAAAGGGCTAGGGAGAATTAGATTCTTCTTGAATGGAATTTTAATATTTCACTCGAATTTCAATTATTCTCGTTAATTATGACGTCAGCATCTTATTTGTATGGATTAGGATGCTGTTAATTAGCACGAAATTGATAAGTTTGAACTTCTATAACTTTGACACTAATAGTTGGATTTTCATGGAACTTAGCATGTGTATGCACGAGACTGTTCTCTATGTCGGTACTGTCGGGTATGAACTTAAGGGGAGCTTTTAAGTCAATTTCTAAAAATTGATAATATACTATTAGTAAATTTATTTGAGCAGATACCGGAATGGGACATCTCTCGAAGATTAGATTTCACATAAGTGTTTTACACAAAACCTTAAAAAGGGCTGCGGATAAATAGATTCTTCATAAATGCGACTTTAATATTCCACGCGAATGACAATTATTCCGGGTAATTATGACGTCAGCATCTGATTTGCATGGCTTTGGAAGCAGTAAATTCGCGCGAAATTGCTAAGTTTGAACTGCTATAACTTTGGCGTTAATTGCCAGATTTTCACGAAATTTGGCACGTTTGTACGAAATATTGTCCTCTATTCTGGTGCAAAATTCGGAAGTCGTAAGATGAATTTCTGGGGGATTTTTCAGTAAATTTCTAAAAAGTAGTAATATACTATTAGTAAGTTTATTTGAGCAGATATCGGAATGGGACATATTTTGAGGCCTAGATTTCATCTAGGCGTACCACCCTGATTTTTTTCGGATTTTTAGGTTGGGTAGTTTCCGAAAATGAGTCCTGTCTCACCTCAAATGCGTACATTTTGACTCCTTAGTCACGCACTTTGCAATTTATGTCAAAACTAATGTCAGTTTCGGAAAGTACAAACCAAGACCTTTCATTTGATACCCTACACAACTATATCCGGTGAAAAATTTTTTTGAATCCCCCCCTTTGCATGTATGGGGAAAAAATTTATGCCACTCGCTGTCTGCGTGGGATTTCATAGTTCTCATCTGTCCACCAAATTTCGTTCGGATTAGTTTAGCCGTTTTGGAGAAAAATTCGTGTGACAGACAGACAGGCAGACAGACAGACATTGAATCGATTTTAATAAGGTTTTGTTTTATACAAAACCTTAAAAATGCCGGGGTACCTTAAGGTGTTGTTCTGTTACCCACCCTCTTTCCACCTCCATTAAAGACCTCTTAAGCACTTTCAATTCAATCCACAGCTTTGCTGATGGCAGTATCTTTGACTTCGCGTATTCATTTGATTTGCGTGCCAATCGGGAGCGCATGTTTGAATCATTGAATGAGGACATATCGTCTATTATTGCTTAAAGCAAAGCAAATCGTCTTCAGTTCAATGCTTCCAAAACCCAATGCTGTCTCATTTCGAATAAACTATGTGTTCCTCCCTCCTCACAACCTATTATTGTCGATGGTGTGAATATTCCCGACTCACCCTCACTCAACATACTGGATAGTAACATTTCGAGGAAACTCAACTGGACAGTTTGGGGATTCTGAATAGTTTAAAAAATTTTTTTTCACCATTCGGCTTAGCGCAGATCTACTAGGCTCACTTTGGACCTAGAATCGAATATAACTCTCACACTTGAACAGGTGCAAGTATAACTGCACTGTCTGCTCTTGATAAAGTTCAACGAAGAGCTTTTAAACTCATCGGTGATGTGAGCATTACATCAGAAATTGAGCCCCTTGAGCACAGACGAAATATTGGATGTCTTTCTCTCCTCTATCGTTATTATAACGACCACTGTTCCCAGGAAATATCAGGTCTTATTCCTTGTAGAGCCTCTCCGGCTAAGTAGCCGCTTCCATCCCCATGCTCGAAGGGTCAGTGCTAGTCGCACCGTGAAATACCACGAATCCTTCTTCTCTCGAACTATACGAATGTGGAATAGACTACCATCTTCTGTCTTCCCGTCTGACTACAACATACAGATGTTTAGGCAAGGAGTGCATCGCCACCTCCTTCAAGCTTAACCCCTTCCCCATTCGAATCCATAACTTCCTTCCTCGTCGTCAAGGCTGTGCTATAGCTTTATAGCATCAAAGGGCAACCCCTGAACTTTGGCATCATCATAAAAAAAGTACTCTGTACCCTTCTTTAGCATCGCCGAATAGATGTTATCCATGCCAGGTGCTTAGAAGGATAGTATAGCAGCTGTCGCCTTTTCATTGGTAATGACGGCTTGTACCGATTTCCCTTGCAAAACTTTCGTGTTGGATAGTTCTCAGAATTCGCCAATTCTCTCCCCCCCCATTTCTGAGACCTATTCTACCGATTGGTGTGCTTCCAAAGGAGTCTGTGTGGACTCAACTCTACAACTCGTGGACGGTTAATTTGGCTTTCTAAGAGAGTTCAACTTAACCGACTCATCCTTATTAAAAACTCCCCACAACCCTCCCTTTCGCCATCCAGATTCGCCCAGAGTGCTACAAAGGAGTCTCCCTTCAAAAGTTTTACGAGCATCTTATATACACGCGTTTCGGAAGTTTAACCAGTATTCATTCTTATTGCTTTTACAAATACAATTCAGAAGTCGTCTGGTTGATTTCCTAATTCTTTGAAGTTCTCGGTTCCACCAACGAACTTTTTTACAACTTAGCTCCGGAAAACAGGGCAAGCCTCTTGAAAGAGAATTAGAGTTTCCAATTGATCTGCTAGCGCCAAAGGAATACTTCGTCGTCCAGGGAGCTGCACTTTGTTGCCAAGGAGTTCATTGATCTGTGTCCAAGTGTTCGCCTGCAATAGTCAGACTAAATTCTCACTAACGATGAGTACTTAGAGAGTAAGACTTCATCTAGCACTCGCCATAATAATATATAATAAATAATAATAATAATAAAGCCGGTCCGAAGCCCGGTTGTGAAAGAAGGAGGGATGGATAGCTTCAGTCTGAATGGCTGTACGCCACCGCAGCGTCTCAGGGGGTATGTAAGGAAAGTGCAGGAACTTTGCAGTCTTGCAGATTACTCACTAAGGAAGCTATCTCAACACCTGGCAGCTAGGGATAAAATGCACCGCAAAAATGAGAAGAAGGAGAAATTTAAGGTCCAGTACGGATAACCGGCGGGAGTCGTCTGACTTAGTGACTGGGTCGGGCTCTCGTAATGGACAGCACGGCATCGAAACCGCTAGTCGTGGGGCGGTTCGACGTCTAGGCGCCACGACGACCAGGAGCATTGCTCCGCCTGCTGCAGCTGTTTCGCCACAATCTGTGGCGACCACTTCAGCAGGTTCGCGTAGGAAGCGGATGAAATGGACTGAAGAAATTAACCTATTCATCATCCGCTCCTACTACGAAATAACGGCGGGGGCGGGTACAACATCTTACCACCCCTTGTTGCACCAGAGATTCGTCGAGCGTTTCCCGCAATTCACGCACGTGACTGTGCAGCGAGTCGCAGACCAGTACCGCTTTATTACTCGCAGCGACACAATCCCGGCTATCATCAGGGAGTGTGTTCGACTTGAAGTCATCGGGGAAACTGGTGACCGAGAGTCGATGAGGGCAGAGGCGGCGGCATCAACAACACCACGCCGCACTGCAGGTAACAGTTTCAGTACTCGCCGAACCACTCTTCTCCTCCGTCCAGCTGAGGTTTCCGCTGAGGTTCGGGACGAAGGGGTTGCAAAGAGCAAGTCATTATCGACTCGGTAGTTGTAGGACAAGCAATTAGAGGCCAAAGAAACCTCTTCAGTTGCTATATCGATTATGCCAAGGCTTTTGATAGCGTTCCGCATACCTGGTTATTCGACATCCTACATCTGTATCGCATTGATCCAAAACTAATAAAGTTTTTGGCGACAGTCGTGGAAGGGTGGCATACCACCTTATCGGTGCGTACATCTGAGGGTGCTAATACTTCAGAGCCCATCCGTATACGGAGGGGCATCTTCCAGGCGGATTCGTTGAGTCCCCCTTGGTTTTGTATGGCACTGAACCCCCTTTCATGACTACTGAATGATGCTAGAGAGCATGGTTTTGCAATAAAGTATAGCCTAGATGATAAGTACGAACTGACACACTTGATGTACCTAAATGACATCAAGCTCATCAATCTTAGAAGTCTGTTCCGAATAATAAACATGTTCAGCCGTGATATTCGGATGGAATTTGGATTAGACAAGTGTCGAATCCAAGCCATCCGCAAAGGTCATCACGAGCCGCATGCCGGACATAGCATTGGTGACCTCCACATCGAAGCTATGACCGAGACAGACTTCTACAAGTACCTAGGAATTCTGCAAGAAACCCATGCTCGAGTTGGTGATCTGAAGGATGCTCTGCTGTTCGAATTCCTGTGACGTGTAAAGCTGGTGCTGAAATCGCATCTCTCGGGGAAGAATAAAATGAGCGTGTTGAATGTATTCACTATCCCTTCACTGGCTTATGTATTCGGAATATTGCCATGGATGAAGACCGATTTGGAAAACGGCCAACGGTGGATACGGACAACTATGTCCAAATTCCGAATGCATCACCCAAAGTCTGCCGTGGAGCCGATGAACCTGTCTCGTGACATCGGAGGTAGGGGCGTGGTTGACTTGGCAGCACAACATCATCACCAAGTCGACTCGCGCCGCGCTTATTTTTACAGCAAAGAGCAGGCGAGTCCCTTGCATGCGGCTGTCTGTAAGGTAGACTGTGGACTGACTCCACTTAACTTGAAGGATCGATCTTTCAATCCTCTGAGTGGGGTGAAGTCGGACCAAGAGCGGATCGATGAATGGAAGTCGAAGGCAGTGCACGGTAAACACGTGAATTGTCTTTGGCAGCCATTTGTCGATTTGCATTTGTCCAACAGATGGCTGTGTGCTGGGGAGCTCTTTGCTGAGACGGAGGGATTCATGTCTGCCATTCAGGATGGCGTGGTCGCCACCCGAGCTTATACGAAGCTCATCATGAAAGAACGGGTGGAGAACGACCAGTGCAGAATGTGTGGTTCGGCGTTAAAGACGTTGGACCATCTTATTTCTGGCTGTACTGTTATGGCACCGGTGCAATACATCACCAGGCATAATGCTGTATGTAAGGTTATCCATCAAAACCTTGCCTATAAGCATGGGCTGATCATGGGAACATGTCCGGTTTACCAATATGAGCCGCAAGCAGCACTTGATAGTTCTGCTTGCAGCATGTATTGGGACGGCAAGTTCTGACTGATCGCCACACTCTACACAACAAACCTGACGTACTGCTAGTTGACAAGACGGGTCGCTCCGCATATATTATTGATGTTGCTATCCCCCATAATAGCAACATTGAACGGAAATACGTGGAGAAGAAAGCGAACTATGAGCCATTGGCTCGGGAAATCAAAGAAATTTGGCGTCTCGAGCGGGTGGTTGTAGTTCCCATAATATTGTCAGCTACAGGTATTGTACCTAAATCCCTCACGGCTTCCCTTGAAGTCCTGGGACTTTCGCACAGTCTGGTTCAAACCATGCAGAAGTACACCATTCTGCATACGTGCTAGATGTTGCAGGGAGTACTCGACGGATTCTCCCACTGACCTACCACCGGCCACCACCACCAGCGCCCCTTTAGTTTTTAAGTAGGTAGGATCGTCCGAGCCTAAATGCTTGGCACTTAGTGCTAGTATTAGGTAAAATCCGGCATCTGCCGAGATTGTGATAACTCGGAAATAAACTCTAACAACTTTGTAGTGCAGCTTTTAGAGATAACGAATTGGTGGACCTCGGCACAAAACCGGGATGTCTGGAGTTCCGTATTAAGGCAGGCCTAGACCGGATATCGGTTGTTGCGCCGTTGATGATGATGATGAACTTTGTATTGCAAATTGTTAGGTAAATTACTTAACTTCTTCTTGGCCCCACGAACGTAGGAGCGCACCCTACGTCAGGGTCATCAGACCAGCTGAAGTGGTATAATAAAACAGGTTCTCCCCTCTAGGATTGAATGTGCTACTGCCCCAACAAGCATGCTGAACTTATTAAGAGTTCAAGGCCACATGATTTTGCGCACATTACAAGAGCCCTTAATTCCTACGCCGGCGGAGGACATAAAGTAACCAGAGGCAACTATAACGTTTCTCCTCTTGGCAAGAAGCTGGTGTTGTAAGTTGACGGCAACTGGGTCTTGCAAGCGAAATTGTCTGAGCATGATTGCCTCTTACAATTTCGACGACAAGACGCAGGCCCTCGTTCTCGATGGTCTCTCATCGAAAACGATCCTAGTCCTCTTTACTGATCCAATACCACAGATTTTTTTAAAACAAACCCATGGCTCTTGTACTAGAAATATATAAGCACAGTTCAGCAACTCTGCTAACCTTGTTACCAGTAGATAGGAAGAGGCTTTGCATGCTGCAGGTTAATTTACCTAACACTTACGTTTGTAGGAATAAGTGTAGTCTAATATGAAAACTCCCGCTTTTCGAGATAGCACGAGGGCGAGAGGTTTATTGCGATCAGCGTCGATCTTACCGGATTACCAGTTTGCTCTCGTCTTCCGCTGCAAGTCCCACTTTCTTGCATCCGATTTTTTGTTGTTTTTCGCATTCCCAAGAAACTACGCCTTTTTCGGAGTACTTTTCATTGACGTCGGCTGGGAGCCCTCCTTGGTTCATGGTGTCCGGGCTGCATGGATCTGTTTCCGCATATTGAAATTATATCAGTTGAGTCCACATCACCAGCTTTCCTTTCTTCCATTTCTCCTGGTAAGGGAGGAAGAGAAGGTTCTAACAGACAAGCATTTTGTCCCCTCTCAATTGTAGCTGAAGTGTCCGTCTGCCGAGCCTTTCTGTCCTGTTTTCTAGAAGAATCAGGGAACAGTGCCCCCGACAGGCCGAGCGAAGTCAGGTTTCCAGTTTCTCTCAATGAGGAAGTTACTCTACTATCCTTCCTGGTTGACCGCGCCGTATACACTGAAGTGAAGAACCTATTTTCACAGATTTTTCCGTGGGGGAGCATGAATCTGATGAGACGTCCGATATACGAGCCTTAACCACGACCAGATTTTTCAAAGTCGCGTTAGGATTCAAAAGCTGTGATTCCTTAACACTTGGTGAGTTACAATCCCTTGCTTCCATCAACATGTGTTTTTGAGCATCCTTAATAACTACTAATGGCTCCCCCACCTCAACAAGGTGGCGTCCGAGGGGAAGATTGACGCTGTTACAAACAATGCAATGTTGGAAACATTCACGAACATTCATTATTCAAAAGCTCCAAAGTTACTTGTTTACCATTTCCTTCAAATTGATCATCAAACCTTTACGTAAATATTATCCAGGATGTATAACATAATATCAAACATGTTCACATAAATGGAATGGACTCAACATCATATCCATTTGTTTATTTGTTCCTTTGTTTGGTTATTGTATTAAGTGGAGAACGGTTGTGTGTAAACTGAATGTTAGTTTACACGCTGTGAAAGCAAAATCATTCTCCCACTCAGAATATCTATTTTCACACTGTACATATGTACATAGATACCGGCGCTAGAAGAGGTGTCCTCCAAGCACCGATGTCTGTTAATGGGAGCTTGATGATATATAAAGAACCATTTTACAACGACTCCCAACTCATCCTGCGACTCTCGGTCTTTCGAATTGGATAATAGAGCAACTGGAGTCACATACGACAACCGAACAGCGTAAGCAAGTCGCTACCAAGATAATCCCTTATTTTGGAGAGACTCTCCTGTGTTATTATTCTTCTGCGTCTCGTACGTATACATAGCATATCCTCATCCTTATTCCAAAGAATAAATCAAAATTTAATATTGCTCTTTAGTCTTTTAACGCTACCGCAATTCCTTTTACAAAGCCAACATGTGTGCCATTTTGCCATACATATATATGTAGTAGTAATGTGAGCTGAGTTGAGACTTTGCTTCCGGGCTAGCTTGTATCCTAGGTGTATATGAATCAAGGATATAGAAATGATACATTACGATTATACACATATAACATCCAAAATAATGTACGCACAAGTTACTGAAAGTATGCGGTTGTTCTGTTTTGTTGGCTTGCCAGTGCTCTATTGCGTAAGGTTCATTAACGTACGCTTATTAAAAGCATCGTGTTCATCACTGTATGGCTTAGGTTTTAAGATCATATTCGGTTACATTGGGTTGACGCTGGTTAAAAATATTTTCAAGGAAGTTGTTTACCTTTCGAAGTAATTCATTGTGAAGAGTGGGAGCAAATCAATAAATATTTGTGGTAAGGTTCTTGTAAGTAGGAGTGTTCTTCTCCACAGTATCTGTAAATCCCCTGACATATAGCTAGTTTCTCCATTTTGTGTTAGGTTGAGGGAGGGGGGGGGGGGGGAATAGGGGAGGTTTCAAAATATGAACCGCAAAAGGTGTAACAAGTCTCGTTCTTAGAAACTATCTAGTCGAAAAATGTGAAAACAATCACAGTGGTGTATTCAAATGAAATCTGGGCCTCAAAATACACCACGTTCCTAAATCAGCACAAATAAAGTCAATAATAGTATGTTCGCATATTTTAAAAATTCAGCCGGAAATCTCCCTTAAGTCCATGCTAGAAGTAAAAAATTTGGCAGTGATATAAGGCCTAACTTTAGAAAGTTTGAAGCAAATCCTGCTTTCATTAACACAATTACACCACAACAAAGTGAGCTCATCTGAATGGGGAATCGCCGTCTTCTTTCAATCATCATTATCTCATTATCAATTACCCCAGACAGATATGTCTATGTATTTATATGTATATGCTCATAAAGCTTTGGCTAGTGCCTAATTCAAATATATATATTTATAGATTAAACCACCGGTATTCAATATACAGTGTGTCAAAAAGTATTCGTCTGCTTACTTTCCCCGCGATTAGATTTTTGTTGAATCTCTTGAAATGATTCTCCATTCTTCCTGAAGACCAATTCGTGAGTTATTTTTGTTCGGATTTTTTTCTAATCTGAAGAATGTGGTGGAGTTTCCAACCTTTTTCGAGTGTTGAAGAGTATCCAGAATTTTGTATTTAGCGTTAAGTCTTTTGGGTCATTATCTTCATTGAAAATATAATCTTACGACGCTTCTGTGAAGAAGAAATTTGGAAAAAGTAATGTACACTTTGTGGTCCATACTATCACTAGGCAAGCTAGAGATATCTACGGACACTGTCTTCAGGTTTTGTGAGGAGTGCGACGAAACCTCTATACATGTCCTGGGGCAGTGTCTGGCACTTGTGCAAAGTAGATCGAGGCATCTAGGAGAACAGTTAATACCAGATGCAAAGTTGAAAGATCTAGAAGTAGGGAACATATTAAAGTACCTGGCCGTTATAGGCTTGCTTGAGATACTATCAATAGGTACGCGATAACCAGTAAAAGGGGCACAATAGTTCTTTCAGGACGCGGTGCGACTTTCCCTTAACAGAATAATAATACTAATGGTCCATACACCCATCGACAATGTGCAAGTCACCCACTCCATTAGCGCTCATTCAACCCCATACCCCCCTTTGTAGGAATTAGATTCTCGTCCATTTCATAGTTTTGCTTCCTCCATATTTTTATTTTACCGTCCGATTTAACTATATTGAATTTGACTGTGACATCTGTGAAGACGACTTTTTCTCAAAAGTTCAGGGGATGGTTTCTGCACATTTCTGCGAATTCAACTCACGAAAAACATTCCGGACAGTTTCACTCGATACGATTCTCCCTAATTCTTTCTTCACCTCAACTACTTTTGGCGCACTTTGCCAAGGATTTTCTTTCATTCTTCGCACTATTTGCCGTTTTTCACTTTTAGTGAATTTTTATTGTCGACCAGATCTCCGGACGTTTTCGCACTGTCCTGTCTTCAAGTAGACAATACTTTCAAAAATTCTAAAGAATAGATCATCATCATCATCAACGGCACAACAACCGGTATCCGGTCTAGGCCTGCCTTAATAAGGAACTCCAGACATCCCGGTTTTGCGCCGAGGTCCACCAATTCGATATCCCTAAAAGCTGTCGGGCGTCCTGACCCACGCCATCGCTCCATCTTAGGCAGGGTCTGCCTCGTCTTCTTTTTCTACCATAGATATTGCCCTTATAGACTTTCTGGGTGGGATCATCCTCATCCATACGGATTAACTGACCCGCCCACCGTAACCTATTGAGCAGGAATCGCTCATAGATTTCGTCATTGTGTAGGCTACGGAATCGTCCATCCTCAGGTAGGGGGCCAAAAATTCTTCGGAGGATTCTTCTCTCGAACGCGACCAAGAGTTCGCAATTTTTCTTGCTAAGAACCCAAGTTTCCGAGGAATACATGAGAACTGGCAAGATCATAGTCTTGTACAGTAAGAGCTTTGACCCTATGGTGAGACGTTTCGAGCGGAACAGTCTTTGTAAGCTGAAATAGGCTCTATTGGCTGACAACAACCGTGCGCGGATTTCATCATCGTAGCTGTTATCGGTTGTTATTTTCGACCCTAGATAGAAGAAATTGTCAACGGTCTCAAAGTTGTATTCTCCTATCCTTATTCTTCTTCGTGTTTGTGTTTGACCAGTGCGGTTTGATGTTGTTGGTTGATTCGTCTTCGGTGCTGACGTTGCCACCATATATTTTGTCTTGCCTTCATTAATGTGCAGCCCAAGCTCTCGCGCCGCCTGCTCGATCTGGATGAAGGCAGTTTGTACGTCTCGGGTGGTTCTTCCCATGATGTCGATATCGTCAGCATAGGCCAGTAGTTGGGTGGACTTGAAGAGGATAGTACCTCTTGCCTTTACCTCAGCATCACGGATCACTTTATCGAGGGCCAGGTTAAAGAGCACGCATGATAGGGCATCCCTTTGTCGTAGAACGTTGTTGATGTCGAATGGTCTTGAGAGTGATCCTGCTGCTTTTATCTGGCCTATATATACATTCATAAGTATGCTTTTGTGCACAAACTATTAGAAATCGAAAATATGTGTACGATCAACTTACATACGTGTATGTTTAAGTAAAAAATGAGAAGCAATATTTTGGTGGAATGGATAAATATGCGTAGAAAGTTTCTCACGTAAGATGAACACAAAACCTTTATATCCGAAGCGCGAGGCCCAGAGAGAAGTTAGTAATCAATGTGTTATAAGACATTGATCACTTTACCAGAGACCTGCGATTTTTTATTATTAACTTATTTAAATTTAAATTGCAAATTGCACCTATTGAAGATATATTTGGTCATCATTGTCCCCTACTTGCGTCAACTACATACAAGCTCTTGCTGGTAAACATCCCGACAAGTTTCACTTCTCATTTCTTCTTCTACACCACGTATTTTTGTACGTGTCATCCTGTGATAACGTATTTCACTTCATACTATAACCAGCACTGGAATTGTCGCCCGTTTCTAATATGTAATCTATCCACTGCTAACTTCCAATAAACGCATCTAGAAGAATCTTGCCATTACATGAACGTAGCTAGGCTCTTTAGAGATTATTTCCGGGCTGACTAACCCGGGAGTGATACCAAGGATAGAATCACATGTTTCTATTTTACCGTCCGATAACCTGCTTCCTATACTGTCAAAAGTCTTTGAAAAACCACTGGTATCACGGTTAAAGGGTAGTATAGATCCCAGGGCGAAACGTGGATTGGTACCCACGATGGACCATAAAACCGGGGAAACGCCTGCTGAATCAATACCAATAACTCTACTCATCATAATCAACGGCGCAACAGCCGGTATGCTATCTAGGCGTCTCTTAATAAGGAACTCCAGACATCCCGGTTTTGCGCCGAGGTCCACCAATTCGATATCCCTAAAAGCTATCTGGCGTCCTGACCTACGCGATCGCTCCATATCAGGCAGGGCCCCAATCAGGCCCACCTTAACCTATTGAGCAGGATTCTATCCACAACCTGATGGTCATGGTATCGTTCATAGATTTCGTCGTTATGTAGGCTACGGAATCGTCCATCCTCATGTAGGGGGGCAAAAATTCTTCGTACAATTCTTCTCTCGAACGTGGCCAAGAGTTCGCAATTTTTCTTGCTAAGAACTCAAGTCTCCGAGGATTACATGAGGACTGGCAAGATCATTATCTTGTACAGCAAGAGCTTTGACCCTATGGTAAGACGTTTCAAGTGGAGCAGTTTTTGTAAGCTGAAATAGGCTCTGTTGGCTAAAGACAAATGTGCGCGGATTTCATCGTGGTAGCTATTATCGGTTGTGATTTTCCACCTTAGATGGGAGAAATTATCAACGGTCTCAAAGTTGTATTCTCCTGTCTTTATTCTTTCCGTTTGACCAATGCGGTTTGATATTGTTTGTTGCTCTCTACTCTACCCTCCACGTGGCGATCGCTGGGAGTTCTTTCTTTATGAAAAACCGCAGACGGAGAAGGATTAAGGCGAGTCTCCCGCGCCTAAAAACGGGACAAAATGTACCAACTGGTCCTCCAGGTTGGGGATTGGGTAGGGCTGACAATCCTACTCGGAAAATTGATGCTACGAAGCCACGAAAGGAGCCTCGGACAGGATGGATTTTACAACGACGAACCCGGCAACGACAACGGACTAACGATTTGCACATTTTCTGTACAGATCGAATGCTGCTGAGCAGCTACTCTGTTCCAATATAAGGCTGATGTAACAGCGTTGCAGGAAATGCAATGGACAGGGACCGGTTTCCTGGAGAAGAGCCATTACACCATATATTATAGCGGCCATCCAGTAAACCATGTGCTCGGAGTAGGTTTCTTAATCAGCCAAAAAATGCTGTTATCGGCTTTCAAGAGTCGGAGAAGGATACCTTCTAGGAGGCAGTTGAGCAGACCCTCGAAGCCTGTCCCAAGTATGATATCAAAATCATACTTGGAGATTTCAACAGTCAAGTAGGAAGGAGCCCGTATTTAGGCGATACGTCGGCTCCCATAGCTTACATAGAGATACCAATTATAACTGCGGATTATTCAGTTAGCAGTATCACACGAAATGGTTGTTGGAAGTATTTGGTTTGCGCAGAAAGCAGCCCACAAATATACGTGGGCGACTCCAGGTGGGACCACTTCCAACCAAATTGACCATGTGCTGATTGAATGCAGCCACCTCTCAGCCTCGATGAATGTCAAAACATATGAGGGGGCCAATATAGACCCGGACCCCTATCTCGTTGGCATGGTGCTCAGAGCTCGAATTACTAGCCGCCCAGCCGCAAAAAAAGTGGGAACGGCTGGTTTGCCGGTGAATGTAAGCTAGCAACGGAACGGCAAAATTCTGCACACCAAGGAATGTTGCATTCTCAAAGAACGTGGGCACGCGCAGAGACTTATCAGGCACTCAGCTCGAAAGTGTCAGTCAATCGGAGAAGCGACTTCACAGACGGAAAACGAGGCATTATCTGTTTCATACATAAAAAGGGAGATATCACACAGTGCAGCAATTATAGAGATATCACCTTGCTGAGTACCATCTATAAGATAGTCACCGCTATCTTGCTAGACCGGATAGCCCCACACGCCCGGAACATCATTGGCCCATACTAAAAGGGCTTCGCTCTAGGCAAATCAGCAACAGAGCAGATTTTCTCTATGCGGTAAGCGATAGGAAAACTGTTGAAATATGGACATCAGTTGCACCATCTATTCATGTACTTTAAAGCCGCCTCTGCATAGCCAGGGTAAAACTGTACACGACCTTGAGAGAATTCCGTATCCCGAAGAAATGGATAAGACTGACTAGGCTGACCCTGATCAATGTGCGAGGCCAGATAAAAGCAACAGGATCACTCTCAAGGCCATTCGACATCATTAACGGTCTACGACAAGGGGATGCCCTATCATGCGTCCCCTTTAACCTGGCCGTGATGCTGAAGTAAAGGCAAGAAGTACGATCCTCTTTAAGTCCACCTAACTACTGGCCCATGCTGACGATATCGACAACATGGGAAGAACCACCCGAGACGTACAAACTGCCTTCATGCAGATCGAGCAGGCGGCGATTGGGCGAGATCTTGGGCTGCACATCAATGAAAGCAATACAAAGAATATCCTGGCAACGTCAGCACAAGAAACCAACCAACCAACAACATCAAACCGCACTGGTCAAACGGGAAGAATATAGATAGGAGAATTCAACTTTGAGACCATTGATAATTTCTCCTATCTAGGGTCAAAAATCACAAGCGATAACAACTACGATGATGAAATCCGCGCACAGTTATTGGCAGCCAACAGAACCTATTTCAGCTTACAAAAACTATTCCACTTGAAACGTCTTACCATAGGGTCAAAGCTCTTACTGTACAAGACAATGATCTTGCCAGTCCTCATGTATTCGTTGGAGACTTGGGTTCTTAGCAAGAAAAATTGCGAACTCTTGGCAACGTTCGAGAGAAGAATCCTCCGAAGAATTTTTGGCCCCTACATGAGGATGGACGATTCCGTAGCCTACATATTATTGTTGTTCTGTTAAAGAAAAGTCGCACTGCGTCCCTGAAGAACTATTGTGCCCTTTTTCCTGGTGATAGTGTACCTATTGATCATAGTATCTCAAGCAGGCCTAAAACCGTTAGGAACTTTAGTATGTTCCCTACTTCCAGATCTTTCAACTTTGCATCTGGTATTAAATGTTCTCCCAGTTGCCTTGATCTACTTTGCACAAGTGCCGGACACTGTCCCAGGACATGTATAGAGGTTTCGTCACACTCCTCACAAAAGCTGAAGGCAGTGTCCGTAGATATCTCTAGCCTACGTAACGACGAAATCTATGAGCGATACTATGACCATCAGGTTGTGGATAAAATCCTGCTCATTTGGTTACGGTGGGAGACTCACTTAATCCGTATGGATGAGGATGATCCACCCCGGAATGTCTATAAGGGCTATATCTACGCTAGAAAAAGAAGACGAGACAGACCCTGCCTGAGATGGAGCGATAGAGTAGTTGAGGACGCCAGATACTCATCATCAAATTATACACAAACTTCTTCACTTTTGATGAAAACCAAAGTGTAAACCCCACATGTTTGCGATCAGCAAAGTGCGCTTATACGACTATCTATAACGGTGCAAGGTGGTAGGTTTTTGCAAATCAAATAAAACTAATCATTTCAAATAGTTTCACTTTTTAATATTTTGTGGGGGTGAAAATTGGGAGGAATGTATTGGAGCAGCTATGAGGGGCCGAAATGTGAGAAAAGAAATGCTGCACAATAGCAAATGTACTCCCCCATCAGATTGCCACTGGACAAGGCGAATGGAATGTAGCACTGGCCGCAAAGCCACTGTTTTTACAGAACATATTCGATGTTAAGGGGGTGATCGGCGAACTTTCCCATTAACCTGCTACCGACCTATATTGGAGAGTATTTCGTTATCAAATTGATTATTCTAGGATATTTATATAGAATAGAATCATTCGGAAATTCTTAGGATTACATGCAATCAGCTAAATCAAAATTTGAAGGTATAATTTTCTGTATAGTTGGCTAAAATTTTGGGAAAAATTGAACGTAATACCTTTAATACAACCATGGAAAACAAACAGCCGACTATTCATGGAACCTTAACAATACTCAAACGCTCCGAAAACACCCGAGTATTTCTTAGAACTATCCGCCTCCATTTCATAAGACTTATCTGTTATTCACCCTATTTTATTACGATTATGAAGGCTGAATTCCAATCGAAAATCGCTCCACCCCTTGATTTAAGCTCCAATAATTCAATGCAGGATAGAATACACATGTATATACACACTGTGGCGTAACGAGAATTCATTATTAGCTCAAAACTACTCTGATTCCTTGCGCCCCTGTGCCCCTTCACCCCGCATTATCGCAAGTTTGCCAATTATTTATGAAGTACAAATTTCTCTAATGCATTTAGCCTGTGAATCATAGAATAAAATATGAATATGGACTCTGTGAACACAGGGCACCGATTTCCTTATTACCCCCACGTACAGACCTGCATACATAGGTGCACATACTCATGTAGTATCTGCGATGTCCTTTCCACTTCGTGACAATACAATGTACTAAATTTTGACCGTTGGATATCTTTGCGGTCTTGTTAGTCATGTACTACTTTGCTTATGTACACCCTCACACATGCCCATATCATTCGCATTCCCTCGGTAACAAAGCAGCACTACAGGTTTTACACATTGTGGAGATTTGACTATTTCAGATTATATCTGGTACGGAGCCCACCTTTAATAAATGATTGCCAGAGCATAATACACTCTCGTACCTTCGACAACAAAATCGAAATATCCGGACAACGTTAAGGATGCTGAATTGAATTTAGAGCGACGAAGACTAAGGCCAGGCCGGACAATTAACCGGATGGAAAGACCACTTTCCTGTCCCAGAATAATTTGTGGCAAACGAATTACTGGCCTGTATAAGTTTCATATTCTGCGGCTGGACATCAACTAATTGAATTTTGCTGTAGATATAAATTATACGGCTCTATCTCTTGTTCTGTCCTCTCTCAGCCCTAAATCTTTACTATGCATCCCAGGGTGTCTGTCCACTTGTCCGGCATAACGGACCTTATTAAATTTAGGGTTTTGACTTGAGAAATATCCGGAGGCGAATATACACACCCCGAATAGTGAGAGATTCTGTTGCTTAATGGCTCATATAAATACCCGGATAGTGTTAAATTATGTTAAATGATCCTAATTTTTAATTCATTATATTGCAGACTCGGAGTATGTATTATCTAGTGCCCAGGAGTCCCTGTTTATTACATGATGACCCAGGACAAATTACCATGGGGACACGATAAATTAACTGTCCCGGTTGGAGTCATTATCGAGAGTGATTTGTGCAGGTCTTTGTAGATGGAACTAATTTGGGAAAGATTCAGTACGAAAGTTCGCCCGAATCCATCAAAATATGTTGATATCTACATAGCTATAATCTGCATTTAACATTGTAGCTTACTGAACTGTACTGAAGTATTATTTAACTTCAAATAAACACCTAATATCGCACTTCAGAAGAACATGTCATGATTGTCCTTGTACCAAAATATTTGATGAAAAGTTGCAGACTATGAAGTGGGCCAAATTGTTAACAGTGCCATGAATGGCATTTCAAACTCTTTTCATTTCTATCTGGGATGCATACCGAAAACAAATAATAAGAATAATGAAAAGACACCCGCAAAAGGTAAATCGATCTCGACTTTTTATGAAAACTAGTTACAATCAAGCAGTAACGTGTTTCCCCCACACAAACCTTTTCCAATTAAATTTAATTATACTTTCACAATATGTTTGACAAATATTATCCACACAAAGTGCTGACTTCTTAGTGTACCATTTTGCCAGTCCATTATTTGTGTGATTCTGATTTAAATTTGGTTGCTCTTTGAATGCAAACCTGTGACCCAGTTTTTCGATTCCATTCAGCTCTGAAGTGCTTCCCAATCAATTTTTCAATGATTTGTCGTTTCGCTGAATATATGCCAGTTTCGTTAGTTAATGAACCCCCAGGAAAAATATAGCTCGTGACCATCGCGAAAACCATTAGGAACCGTTCTTTGATAATTGTAAACGTGATAAAAAAGCGCATTCTGTTTTTTTCGATTGCGGCTTGTCCGCGAAACGTCATTTGGACGATTTTTCACTTGCCTTAATGTCAAACTCGTAGACCCAAGTCTTATCAATAGTAATTATACGTTTCATGTGGATCGGGTCATAACTCCGCCATGCTATTAACATAGCATTCTTGACAACCGTATTCGCGAAATTGTAGAAATAACAGGGAGTCAAGCCGGATTTGCCAGGAACTGCGGAACTATTGACGCAATGCATGCGGTTACCCATGGAGAAACACCGTCAGAAGCATCGCCTTCTTTGCATTGCATTTCTGGATCTGGAGAAAGCGTTTGACCGTGTGTCACACGAATTCATCTGGTATGCTATCCGACCACAACTACTACCAAAGGAACTCGTTCAGTGGGTTCAATTGTTCTATCACAATTAGAAAAGTAAACCTCGAAGTGTGGTGGGTGTATCAAAACCGCTTCGTGTCTCTGTTCGTCTTCATCAAAGAAGCGCCCTCTCACTACTCCTCTTTGTTCTAGTTATGGGGACTGTCACACGGGACATCCAAAGTTCAGCGCCCTATACACTGCTTTATGCAGATGATGTTTTCCTAGCATCTAATAGCAAAAATTATTTCGAGCGACTTGTCCAAAAATGGAAAGATCGCCGCATGGAACACAGTCTCAGATTGAATCTGAAAACAATAAAAGGCGTCTTGCGGCAATGGCGACGAAGACGTTGCGTTGGACTAGTCGCTTGACACCTTTTGATCACATTCCAAATGAGGATACTCGCGATCGATATGGGGTTGCACCAATCGTGGAAAAATTGCGAGAAAGACGTCTTCGTGGGTATGGACATGTAATTCGCGCTATCGAGAATTCACTCGCCAAGATTGGTCTGTACATCGAAGTCCATAGTAAGCGACCAAAAGGCATGCCAAAACAACAAACCAAATGGCGAAATCGATCACGACGAGCCGACCTCACTTGTGAACGGGACAAAGGCTTAAGAAAAAGAAGAAGAAGATGTGGGTCGGGTCATTGTTCGCTTCAGAAATCATGTCCTCCCCAAACGCCATCCGATATTGTTTTTGCACGAAATTCAGGTCTTTTTTAACGAGCCGAAATGTGGCACGCCTCATTCGCAAAAGTAGTGAGCGGTTTCATAGGTAATACCAAATTCACTAGTAACCTCCTTTAGGCTGGTATGACGATTTTCAAGCAGCATTTCCTTCACATTTTTGACGTTTTCATGGACGTAGATAGACGTCAAGAATGAAGCAAATCATTTACCGCTATACTAATCACATTTAAGGTTTTTATATCACTAGACTTTCTGAGAAAGCAGGCCTTTTGGAGCATTTTCAATGTATCGGCACACAAAATTTCGTTAACAATGCAGAATTTCAAACTCTTTGTGCAGCAAAACTATCCCTATTATGTGACCAAATGTAAAAAGTTGGTTGATGTAAACAGAGGCCAAGCAGATACAAATGATGCATTGGCGATAAAAAACGGACGTGTACATGAGTTGAGGTGGTAATAAAATCGAAAAAAGCAGTTCTCCCAAACGCTGTTTCTTTAAATTAGAAGTTCTCGGTACTTTTCGATCATAAAGTATATCGCAAGCATCGCACACCTCACACCCCGTGATGTCACAATTGTTGAGTAAGTAGACCCGAGAATACCAGCACTGGCTGAGTCGCTGGGTTGAGCAATAATCAATCTTGCCGTGCCACTCACCGAACTACCATCTGAACTTCCTGGTATGCTATTCGGTCAGTTTACCCCCATAGCTGATCTTCCAAGATGGCTAATATAAAGTAACGGTACCCTGAATGGCCGCTTCAGCATTTTCCTCAACTTTTCAGAGGTCCATAAGTCCTGCTATCGTCAATGCCATTGGTCTCGAAACAATGCGGTAAGCGCGATTTGTTCGCAAAGCTTTCGATTGTTGAGCCCATACTAGGCACTTGACGTACATTTGCTTATTGACGACACCAGCACGAACACGATAAGCTGAATCGCACTTATTACCAAACAACGCCCTCTGAATACAAAACTTCCGACATCAGCCGGCTAATTTCAAATACGCCAGCTGCCGCCTCCTCCATGGTGGTCCAAATCAATCAATCAAACAAACTTCTCTTTCAGTCAAAATATTTAACTTCCGTCATCAATGGCTAATGACCTCCCATGTTTTTCAATTTAGCGCTCGAACATGTAGCCTAAAAACTCCGCGTAGACACCAAAAGGATATTACTATTTAGATCCAACTAGGTGAGACAGACACCGACTTTATAACAATTCTACCCCGATCTTTCCTCGGTAAAACGGACTTAGTATCAATTAAAACAAAACGAAAGTGATGATACTACCCGGAAAAAAAGCCAAAAAGATAGAATAATAATATTGATGCGAATGAAAATGCGACAAAAATGCCTTTGAAACATTAAATGATATCAGATGTAAGAAATTAGAGAACACTGTCACTGTACCAATATAGTTGAATGCAGAAAAAGATTTTTTCCAGCACTTGAAGCGTGCAGTTTCAGTTTGCAATATTTGAAGTTGTTCCTTATATGCAGCGTCAAAAGTATATATCAACTGTATGCTTCAGTTCATTTGGCCACTTGGCCTATCACCTCAATCTCATCAACGGTGAACTACTCCATTGTAAACCCACAATGTTCCAACGACATCCCCTTCTGCCCTTTTTTCACGATGACAAGTAGATAGCCTGTAGAACATCCCTCCTCGTCGATAACGTCCGCTTGGATTAGTAGACAGGAAAAGTAGTGATAGTTGGGCTGGAAGAAAAGTTCCATGATTTCTACCGTTTTACCTGCTCCCATCGAATAGAAAGTTTGATGCGCTCTGAGTAGTTGGATGATTTGATGATCTCCGAGATCTCATGGTATCTCTTAATGTCACTGACCAGCTCCTGCCTGCAGTGTGCTTCTTACCTATTGATTACGGAGAAAAGTTTCTTCTTAGGAATTCGGTATTCTGGCGATTTAAATATGATCTCGTCTTATCCTCTCACTCACTGTGTAATCTGATGCTTAATTTGATTACACAGTTCCCTCGTAAACTGGAAATGTCCTTTTTATAATAGGTTGATAGGTAGCTTTTTTTATAATAGATCTGGTTTTGAGAGCTGAAGAGTTTCATCTGGCATGCCCATCTAGACCTTGTAACAAATCTACTACCTTTGAGACAGTTTCTGAAAATTCACCTACGTCAATTTCCTTATGTTTCTACGGATAGATATTCGTCAGGTGATAGGACAAAGAAAGATTTTGTCCCTACTGCCAATGAGAAGACTGGCTTGCTGATTTTTCTAAACTTCTCATTATCAGGCTCTACGGACACAATCAATAGGTAACCATTCGTATTAACTCATTAGACTGTCCACTACTACCCTCTCTATTCTGACTTTGTACATCTCGTTATACGAAAATCAACGCTCACTACCTAGCTATTGACTTCGAGAGGGAACTTTCGCGATCGAACTGCCACTCAAAGAAGAATTTGACGCCTTCAACAGTCAACTAAGAATGCATACTAGCTATCTTCACGTGCAATCGACTTCCCAATTCCCAATTTTTCACAATCCTTCCTGATCCCCTCCCTGGTAATGTCCCTTCTTCTTCCATATGTCAGTGCTCGTAGTCAACTTGGTCGGTCACAAAAATCTAAGCAAGCATTCGCCTGAAACACGCACTACAAGACATGCTTATCTGAAAGCACAGCAGAAAATTCAAGACATTTATTCCAATTAGTTTAAAGCCTTTAATTCCGTCAACCATAACATACTCAACATACGCCACGTTCAAGAGAACAACCCTTTTGAAGAATTTTTGGCCCCCTATATGAAGATGGACGATTTCTAACATATAGCTTAACATATTTAGCGACAAAATTTATGAGTAATACCACGACCCTCTAGTTGTGGATAAAATCCGACTCAATAGGTTGGGGTGGGCGGGTTACTTAATCCGTATGGGCGAAGATGATCAAGCCCGGAAGGTCTATAAGGGTATAGTAGAAAAACAAGACGTGGCAGACTCTGCCTCCGATGGAGCGATGTCGTAGACCGGGACGTAAAACAGCATTTAGCGATATCAAATTGGAGAATCTCGTCACAAAACCGAAACCTCCAGTCGTCTCGCTTACTAATGCAGACCGAATACCGGTTATTGCGTCGGTTTCAAGCATCCCGTGTTTCTTCTTTTTCTTCAGCCTTTGTCCCGTTCACAAGTGGGATCGGCTCGTCGTGATCGGCTTCGCCATTTGGCTCTATCGAATGCCTGATCTGGGTGCAATCTCGAGGCTTTCCAATCCCCATCTAGCGTATCAAGCCACCGTTGTTTAGGTATGCCTTTTGGTCGTTTACCATCGACTTCGATGTTCAGGCCAATCCGGGCAAGTGAATTCTCGTTGGCACGAATTGCGTGACCATACCATCGAAGACGCCTCTCTCGCAACTTTTCCACGATCGGTGCAACCCCATAAAGATCGCGGATATCCTCATTTCGGATGTGATCTAAACGTGTGACGCCACTAGTCCAACGAAGCACCTTCGTCTCCATTACCGCAATAGAAATGACATTAAACTGGACGCTTTAGGGTACTAGGCCTACTAGAGCGGATACCGGTTGTCGCGGTTGTGACTTTCTTGCTTTAAGTAGCTCGTATCACTGAATTGCGCAACCCTAGACAAAGAAACCGTTCTATAACTTTAATATAAGCATATATTTTGCACTAAATTAGACAACCGTTTGCAGAATTAATTATAAAACAATTCATTCAACTGGCCTATTTACAACCGACGCGATATATTCTAACTCGGTCCGAGTGCGACCTCCAGCCATTTTATACCCCGCGGAACATTCCAGAAAGGCATGCAAAGACTTTGGTAGAAAACTACTTTACACTTTCGAGATCTGCTTACTGGCGTTCGAGTGGTCTGGTAACAATTATCCTAACTAAATATTCGCCCCACTGTTACACAATTTTGGTGTCATGGCTAATTGTCATTACAACCATTTAAAATGACGTCACATATATTTTTCCCAAAGTGATTTTCGTCATAATATCCAAACTCATTTCGAAACTAAACCTTCAACAACAAACTCCATTTCTGTACATCGTCAACCGTGCTCCCAAAATGTCTAATTTTACTGAGCGCTTCTATTCTCACTTCAACGAAATCCAACCTTCCATAAAACTTTTCAACTTCCTCGGTACAAAGCATTCTGAAACATTACTAAATAATTTAATCTCATTTCCACAATTCTCGAATCAAGACAAATTTGCTCGATCCCTTTCTCTAAAAAGAACTGTCTCCGTAAGAACTCCCATTCTCTCCATCGCACCATCAACCTCCCCAACCTGCAACACCAAGGAACCGAGTAATTACTGTCTTTTTCTGAATTATTTCTCTTTACTAAATACAAAAATAGACGCTTACAATATTCAGATCATGGCTCGGGGATCACCCGTGATCAAACGATCAGGCGTTAAAGTTCTCTTCAGTTAGGCCCTCTCTTTCCGTTTCCTCCAAGATTTCCCCGAAAGTAGCCGTAGGCTTGTTCGGTTTAAACAAGTACTGAGAAATTATATTCCCCTGCAACGAACCCAGGCGAAACCCCTACAGCCGTAAGTAACACGTCCGCAACAGTACGATATCTTGAACCCAGATAGCAGCAGTGCCGAATATGTTGGTTCTGCTCCTTGAGGACCAATAGTTCATCTGCTGCTAGTTCCTGCCTTACTGACCTTTTTATCTCCATTCTCCTTCACTCTCATCGTGGACTACCATCTTGGCATTGCATCGCAGAACTGAGGTATCTCTTTTTCACCTCTGTATTGGAACAGTTTTCCGGTATCTAAAAGGTAAATCGTGGAGAGGCTTGTTTGGCTAAGAAATTAATACCAGGGAAGCGGAAGATGGCGCAGATCGCAATGGGAGCTTGCATGTGGCCGCAAACCTTTCGATAGTCCTGACGGTCAGTTTCTAATCCACGATGATGAACAACAACACACATCCGGTGTGATTTCTACTCATGTAGATGAAAGTAGATGAGTCACCGTAGCATGCTGATACGAATAGTTGTTCCAAGCAGAAGAGAAATCATTTCAGCCATGAATGCACTCAAATGAAGTTATTTATCGCTACACCTGCAGTAACTGCTGATCTGCTAATACCACTCGTACAGAAATTCTGCGAATTCCAAGAAGGGCATGACCCTTATGATTCCAAAGGAGGGCACCCGTTTTAAGTGTGACATCTGGAGAGGTGTCTGCGTGCTTCCTTCTGTTGCAAAGATAATATCCCAAATAATCTGAGAAAACATCAAAACGCACCTAGAAAGCTTAACCGACAGAGAGGTTGGCTCTTGGTTACCAATCTCTACAAATTCATAACGTCCGGCGGGTCAAAGGGTTGTAATGAGCAACTCATTATCCACTCGGTAATTGTAGAACAAGCAACTAGAGTCCAAAGAAAACTCTGGCATGTTGCAACTATCGATTACACCTAGGCTTTTGACAGCGTCCCGCTCACCGGGCTAATCGATGTCCTAGGTCTGTATCGCATTGACCTCAGACTAATAAAGCTTTCCACGGCAGTCATGATATGGTAGCATAGCAACTTATCAGTTCGCCCACCTGAGGATACCAACACCTCTGAGTCCATCCGTATACGGAATGGCATCTTCCAGGAGGATTCGTCGAGTCTCCTTTGGTTTTGCATTGCCTGGTTATAGTACATAAATCCCTCACAGCTTGCCTGGATGTCCTGGGACTCTCACACAGTTTGGATCAAACCATGAAGAAATATACCATTCTGCACACGTGCTCGACATCACGGGGAGTTCTCGACGGATTCTCCCAATAACCTACCACCGGCCAACACTACCAGCGTCCCGTGATATTTTAAATAGGTAAGATCATCCGGGCCTAAATGCTTGGCACTAGCTACTAGCATTAGATAAAATTCCGGATCTGAGAAATCTCGCTAATGAGATTGTGACAACTCGAAAAGAAAATAAGGTAAAATAAAAACAATTAAGCAAAATAATAAAGGGAATCAAATATATCCCATTCATAAAAAGATAAATAGCAAGAAATTAATAAAAACTTTCCCAATAAAAGCTGAACTTCCCTCCCTCAGAGCTCTAAGGGAAATCATGGATTCTGCCCGCTGCCATCTTTACACCGGTTCAGAACAAATGAACTCAAACAAATATGCGGCTTAGAAAAAGATAAATACAATTACTTTTAATTAAAGGTAATTCTTGCTTGGATTGTATATTCACTAAATGTGGAATTGTTTGTCACATCCTTAGTGCACTTATAACAAACGCTTCAATTCCATAACAACTAGTTGGATGAGGATATAAAAAGAATAAAACGAAATATGTATCACTCACGGGAAACGACCGCCAAATAATTTCGTATTTTGTACACCCCCCATAAACTGCAATTACTACCTTCTGAATGGTGGCGGGGCATCGTAGCTCCTTACCAGGAGGACTGCGAAATTATATTAAAGGGAACTTCATCATCATCATCAACGGCGCAGCAAGCGGTACCCGGTCTAAGCCGGCCTTAGCAAGGAACTCCAGACATCCCGGTTTTGCGCTGAGGTCCAGCAATTCGATATTCTTAAAAGCTGTCTGACGTCCTGACCTACTCCATCGTTCCATCTCAGGCATACCATAGATATTGCCGTTATAGACTTTCCGGGTGGGATCATCCTCATCCACACGGATTAAGTGACCCGCCCACCGTAACCTATTGAGCCGGATTTTATACACAACCGGACGGTCATGGTATCGCTCATAGATTTCGTCATTGTGTAGGCTACGGAATCGTCCATCCTCATCTAAGGGGGCCAAAAATTCTTCGGCGGATTCTTCTTTTAAACGCCGCCAAGAGTTCGGAATTTTTCTTGTTAAGAACCCAAGTCTCCGAGGAATACAAAGGACGGGCAAGATCATTGTCTGGTTCAGTAAGAGCTTTGACCCTACGTTTCAAGCGAAGCAGTTTTTGTAAGCTGAACTAGGCTCTGTTGGCTGCCAATAACTGTGTGCGAATTTCATTGTCATAGCTTTTATCAGTTGTGATTTTCGACCCTAGAAAGGATAAATTTTCGACGGTCTCAAAGTTGTAGCCTCCTATCTTTATTATTTTCGTTTGACCAGTGCGATTCGATATTGTTCGTTTTTTCGTTTTTATCCCCATAAACTTCGTCTTGCTCTCATTAATGTACAGCCCAAGATCCCGCGCCGCCTACTCGATCTGGATGAAGGTGGACTACACAGATCGGATTGTTCTTTCCATGATGTTGATTTCGTCAGCGTAAGCCAGCAGTTGGGTGGACTTCAAGAGGAGTGTACCCCTTGCATTTACCTCAGCATCACGGATCACTTTCTCCAGGGCCAGGCTAAAGAGAACACATGATAGGGCATCCCCTTGTCTTAGACCGTTGTTGATGTCGAATGGTCTCGAGGTCAGCCTAATCAGACTTATCAATTTCGTCGGGATACCGAATTCTCTCATGGCTGTGTACAGTTTTACCCTGACTATGCTATCATGGGCGGCATTAAAGACAATAAAACAATTGCCTGCCGCAGAGAGCAAATCTTATGTCTTGCTGATTTGCCTGGAGTGAAGCCTCATTGGTATGGGCCAATGATGTTCCGAGCGTGGCGGTAGCGGAAAATATTTTATAGATAGTACTCAGCAACGTGATACCTCTATAATTGCTGCACTGCATGATATCCCCCTTTTAATGAATGAACCGCTTGATGTAGTTGGTGGCCTCCATATTTAACTAATTCGACTGTAATTCCATCGGTACCTGGCGACATATGGTTTTTAAACCACTGGATTGCACGGCCTGTTTTTTCAATGATAGGTACATTTGTCCGTCGTCTTCACTTGGTGGAACCTCCAACTCGCCGATATTTTGTTTGTTGAGCAATTCATCAAAATGCTCAGCCCATCGCTCCAATATGCCTATTCTGGCGGAAAGCAGATTCCCTCTTTGTCTCGGTAGGATGATAATCGAGGTGTATAAGGCTTCATTCTGCTAACTTGCCCCTCTGCCCCTGGTGCCGTTGCTACCTGTATTTTTCAAGTTCACAGACTTTTCGATTCTCCCAGGCTTTCTTTTTCCGTCTATAAAGTCGCTTCTCTGCTCGACGGAGTTCGTGATACGTCTCCGCGCGTGCCCGCGTTTCTTGAGAATGCAACATTACTTGGTATTGAGCATTATTCTGTTACGTTGCTAGTTTACATTCATAGTCGAACTAGTCGTTCCGATTTTTCTTGCAGCTGGGCCCAAGTATGTTTGTAGTCGTATAAATGATAAAGTTCTTCAGGTGGTTGTGAAGGAACTTCATGGCAAATGATCCGAATCCGCGATCCTGGGATAAAAGTTGGAACTGACACCGCTAGTTGACATTGGTGAACTCCTTCTTATTTTTTCGTAATCGCTGCTCCACTTCTAAATCCACTCGGTTCCAAAGCTGAACCCCCTGCCGAGTACAGCTGAACATTTTCAACACCTCATCAGCCGGTCCAGATCTGGCTAATTCTTGATTCTGTTGATTATAGCCTTGAATTTCACATTCCAAGTCAATGCAGTAGAACCAAAATTACAAATAATTTTTGCATTGCTAGATGCATATAATTCGCCCCAGCCAGAGTTAACCACTACGTTTACAGTCTATAGTATGTAACTGGGACAAGCTTACGTGCAAATAGAAGGGCCAACGTACACTTTGCCAGTCCATGTTCAGCTTGCAATATTAGAGAATTATTATTATGTACAAATTGAAATTCTATAAAATGGAAATAGATTTGAGGGTTTAAGGGAAAGGTACCAGTTATTAGGTTTCTTTTTAATAAATGAAATGACCCACCTTAGATATTAAATGTTTGATATTCGTATGCGCTGTGATTAGAATTAGGAAATTGAAAGCTAGGGAAAGTTAAAACGGTAGGAAAAGAGGAAATATTGCATATTATTACACACAGTCTTTTGTCAGATTGTCCATGAAAAAGGCATATGAAATCCTGCACATGTCGCAAAGCTCGAACACTACAAAATCCAAGGTCATGTAAATGCTGAACATCTTGTGTGAGAAGTCGACGGTTGACATTCACTCTTTTTGACCTGACGCAATTACCGTCGTTATGTGGCCAAATTCAAACCATCTGAAATGCCACAGTAGCGATATCTGTTTACTGTATCCGCAAATGACCCAGTATCATTGTCATCATCATCAACGGCGCCACAACCGGTATCCGGTCTGTCTTAATAAGGAACTCCAGACATCCCGGTTTTGCGCCAAGGTCCACCAATTCCATATCCCTAAAAGTTGTCTGACGTCCTGACTTACGCCATCGCTCCATCTGAGACAGGGTCTGCCTCGTCTTCTTGTTCTACCACAGATATTGCCCTCATAGACTTACGGATTAAGTGACCCGCCCACCGTAACTGTTATCGGTTGTGATTTTCGACCCTAGATAGCAGAAGTTATCAACGGTCTCAAAGTTGTAGTCTCCTATCTATATTCTTCCCGTTTGACTAATGCGGTTTCATGTTGTTGGTTGGTTGGTTTTTAGTGCTGACGTGACCACCATATATTTTGTCTTACCTTCATTGATGTGCGGCCCAAGATTTCGCGACGCCTGCTCGATCTGGATGAAAACAGTTTGTACGTCTCGGATCGTTCTTCCAATGATCTTGATATCGGCAGCATAGGCGAGTAGTTGGATGGACTTAAAGAGGATCGTATCTCTTGCATTTACCTCAGCATCACGGATCACTTTCTCCAGGGCCAGGTTAAAGAGGACACATGATAGGGCATCCCCTTGTCCTAGGCCATTATTGATGTCGAATGGTCTTGAGAGTGATCCTGCTGCTTTTATCTGGCCTCGCACATTGATCAGGATCAGCCTAGTCAGTCTTATCAATTTCTTTGGGATACTCAATTCTCTCATGGCCGCGAATAGATGTTGCAACTGATATCCATATTCCAACAATTTTCCCATCGGTTGCACAGACAGAAAATCTTATCTGTTGCTGATTGCCTGGAGTGAAGCCTCTTTAGTATGGGCCAATGATGTTTTGGGCGTACGGGGCTATCCGACCTAGCAAGATAGCGGAGAATATCTTATAGATGGTATTCAGCAACGTGATACCTCTTTAATTGCTGCACTGTGTGATATCTCCCTTTTTATGTATGGGACAGATAATGCCTCTCTGCCAGTCGTCTGGCATTGATTCGCAGTCCCATACCTTGAGCACAAATTGATGAACCACTTGATGTAACTGTTCGCCTACATATTTAATTAATTCGACTGTAATTCCTTCGGCTCCTGGCGACTTATGATTTTTAAGCCGATGAATTGCACGGACTGTTTCTTCTATATTTGGCAGTATTTGTCCGTCGTCTTCAATTACCGGAACCACCAACTCGCCGATGATCAATCTATTGCTATAATATGACCATTTGAGAATGCAACATTACTCAGTATGCAGCATTCTTCCGTTCCGTAGCTAGCTTACATTCATCGTCAAACTAACCGTTCCGACTTTTCTTGCGGTTGGAGCCAAGTACATTTGTGGCCATATCAGTGATAACGTTCTTCAGGTGGTTGTGAAGATCATTTGTTAATGCTTCATCTCCAGGATCTCTGTTGACTGCGGTTATTGCGACATGCATTTCACCCTTATAGGTGTTGATCCAATATGGTTTCACTTTGCCTGCCGTTCCGGAATTGCGATTTGCTTCTCTTTATATATTTTCCAAACACTTGTAGTCTAATCAGTGAAAGATTTTTCTTCAAGAACTCATACATTCCTTCCTTGATGATGACTTGATTGGTACCCTTAAATTGAGTATTCTCTCTTGGTTGGCCACTTTATTCCACCTTTTGGATCCAGACAAATTGTCAATTATTTGCCTTCCGTGAGAGTGATTTCCAATACTGCTCCTCTGCTTTGTTTTCTGCGGATACAACTTCCTTTTCTGCTCCTCTATATTCAGAGACTTTCTGGGAAGCCTATTGATTTCAATTTTTCATCACAGAATCATCAACCTTCTCTTAACCTTCTCTAACTCTAACCCCCGCGTTATCTCCAAATCAACCACGAACGTTGGCGCCTAATATGAGTCGATGGATTCTCCTTCTACGCTATGGTTCTTTCAAAGGGAAATGCACTCTTTTTAAACACGGACTATTTGCAGCATGCGATGCGATGGTGGTCAATTCATCCCCACCGGGAACAAAGCAGTCCATCTTGAAAGCAGTATAGAATGTAATGTTAGAAATGTGTCTTCCTTTCGAGCCACGCATCCTTGATTCAAATGTATAAGCCTTCGTCGAGGTGATGAAACCAAGCTACTTTATTTCAATGTCAAAGCTTTACATCTCTACTTTCAATACGGATGTCTTCAGAGCCATTAAAACCAAGCAGCTCTTCAAGATGAACAGCAAACAGTTCAGTTTTTCTTTTAACGGCAAATCCTCCTGACTAAGTTGATACCATGACGACTGATATTGGAATTATCACTTCTACAGACATCAGGTATGGGGAACACTTCCAACTTTGGAGCGGCGTTGGATTCCACTCATTTCGTTAGCGTGAAACAAAGCAGCTTTCCACCTCCAACCCTTTAGCTTTTCATCCCGTCGTAAAAAAATTCAAGAAAACAGAATAAGCTGTTACCCAAGCGAGCTATTTACGCAGCTCATTTGATTAATGATAATTGGAAGAAAAACGTAATTACTCGTGAGCCAAAATGATACCCCAAAATGCTCCGTAACCATGGAATCAACACAGACGATGGAGAGCGAAAATGAGACATGTGAAAATGTGTGCAGAATGTGGTAAGAAGGATAAGAAAAATTGGACGTGAAACATACCCTCGCTTCAGCTTGCATATCATGTACATAAGTATGGCAAGTTTGACTTTATGTTTCGCATTTGTTGGGGGAAGAAAAGATGTGGCGGCGAGGAGATCTTAATAAATCACATAGGGAGCCATAAAAGGATGTGCGGAAGGCGAGCGACATGATGCAGAAGCAAAGGAAATAGCTGTAGCTTGCCACCGTATACTATGCGGAGTTGAAGACGAAAAGCAATTCGCCACGAGATAAGGCCAAAGGAAATAACATTCGTAATCGTGGAAGCGTAATAGATTGTATTTTACTCTCGGTTCTAGTCATTAGCAAAACAATTGTCCCGGCTAAGGATACCCATTAGAGTTGTGGCATTTTGCTTTTCTTCTTATGTGTTAGCTTTCGGTAAACTAATTAATACATTTCCTGACTATTTCAAGTAAGCTGAGTGTATTTTCTGACAATTGTTTGTTTTTGCGGGAGAGGGTAATCTTCGATGTACATTTATAGCGACAAATAGAGATACTGCAGACGACAAGCTCCAAAGGGGGTTCAACCTAAAATGTCTGAGCAATATGGCAATATGTTTCTCATCATAGACCGTTGGGCATTTTTACTGAAATATTCATAAAATTTAATTGTGTCTGATATCAGTTAGATGAATGAACATTAGATGGAATTAATAATTACAAATGCAAGTCAACGTTGAAAATATAATATGTACACCTTGACATGCAGTAAAAGTGCATCTGATTCGCCTCAGGAGTCGTTCGCAGTCTTTAACGAGGCGCTCACAATACAGGAAGTGACGTCCTCGAACTGCCCGAGTAGTTAGTTCTGACCACCTAGTTGGCAGTATACCTGCGCCCTAGTTAGTAGCCTTGAGAAAACCTCTCGGTGAAGAGCGAACCGCAAATGACCGGGATAAAACACACTGGAAGTTCCACTCCCCGATGGGATGATGTAAGCCAAGCTCTGTCAAGTTGGTAGTTGTCACATTATTAGGAGCTACCCTCTCGGGATTCTGGTCTGGTAGCATGCATTAAACTGGTGTTAGTAGACCGCGTTGCCCGGAGTGAGCGGTGATCCGTCCGTGAGTTTCGGAATCAACTCAGCATAGGTCAGGCCACAGGAAACTGAGGTAAGACCTTTGTCCCCGAAGGTACATCCATTCCGGCCCACTGCGGCCCGCTCCCGTCCACACGATGCGCTGGTGAAATTTCCATGGAGAATAAACATAATAAAACAGATGAAATCGACGTAATATCAGGAAAGGCGGAAGAGCAGTTTGGGCGCAGGATGAAAATGGGACGACCAAATAAAGAGGAAACTGGTGGAACTGGAGGAGCTACTGCAGCACACCTCCTTCTCCAGGGGAAAGTGGATAGCAGCGGAAACCACGCGAAAAGCAGAAACGGTCGCACTTCCCGCTGAGAACATTGCAAACGGATCGCAAATACCCCGCTGCAAAGTAAACTGAAGAAAAAGTGGAAAGAGGAAGACTAAGCCGACGGAAGGCAAGACATTTGCGAAAGTCCTCTGAGAAATCCGCTACAAAATGAAACCCGGAGACAATGGATGGAAGTGTCTTCCATATGGAAAACGAGTAGCGGAGTTCTCAACTACAAGAGTACTAGCAAGAGTACGTTCTGCGAAGCAGCCAAAGGGCTACTGGGTGCTCTCTAAAAATCTGAGATCTAGGCTGCCTCACAAAGAAAGTCGAAGTCTAGGAGGTCATGAAAATCCCCAAGCAGCATGCGAGGAAACTCCTTAACTCATTAATTGCAAGCATAATTTGCTGTGGAGGGAAAAATTGATCCCGGCTTCATGGCATCTCGAATTATCGGGTTCCTCTGTAATCTGATTACGTATTCTTGCCCAAGACTGAGGTAATGGTTTCTGTCTGGATTCAGAGTTTAGGGATAACGCTATTTAGCGTTTTCCTGACGCCGAATGAGACGATGCCAACTTTCGACTAATCACCAAACGAAGAGGAGACCTTGACCTGCGTTTTAGTTACATACTGTCCTCAAATGGAAGAGAAGGTAAGTGGCTTAACTTACGCTTAAAACTAAGCGGAAGGGCAAATGGATCCAAACTGAAGGGCGGTGATCCAGGGGTAAAATTACATGTCGAGCCCCGCAAATTGGATTTGAAAAATGTCCGTACTACGTCCGCTACGATAGGCAATGCGGAAAATTATATCGAAATTGGCAAAGGAATCCATCAGTCAATTATAGAATTTTAACAGGGTTCGCAGAAAAATACGGCGCTATTGAAGGGAAGAGAGATTGAGGTTGGAAAGCTATGACGGATGGTATACACAGTGAAGGTTCTTTGTGAAAAATGGGGTCCCGAGGGAATTTCCGTTGTACAGCTTCCAGAGCACAACAATCGTATTTGCGGAAGGGGGACCTGACTACCCATTAATATTCAGATGTTTCTAACAAAAGAGTTGAAAAGCCTCAAGGTGGACTGGATTGAAGTAAATTCGGAATAGCAACATAGGATAAAACCAGACATTTTGGATGTTCGATTGAAGAGGTAAAGGAGGTGGGAATTGGGACGAAGTTTGTCCTAGAATATTACACCCAGGTCTTCAAAGGAGGTCAGTAGTGAAATTGATTACCCACCAAGAGAGTAGGAAAAGGTAACATAACAGGGAGTGTTTAAACAAATAATAAATCCAGTAGCATTTGCTGATATTTAGTGTCAGTTTGTTAACCCAACACCAACGGGTCAAAGTATCAAGGTTGGATTGCAAGAGAGAGAGAGAGAAACAAAAGTGAATAATTTGAGGCCGTCCGCGTAAAGTAAACGAGGATAGTGGGGAGAGCCAAACAAGTCGAACTGCTGGAAGCTTGAAGCTTCAGGGAATGAAGGTTTTGTGTTCATCCTCCGTGAGAAATTTATGCACATCATTGAAATATCCAACTCCGCCATTCATATGAGTTCGCTTTATTTTACACTTCTTAAATTGCGATAAATTTATACGAAATACACAATTTTGACCTTTTATAACTTTGTTAATAATAGTGAACTTCAAACCTTCCCGAATTGTGCGTTATTGCTTATGTTTTAATACACTTCCCCTATTTGACCAACATTATAAAAAAAGACTATACCAAGGATTGCTTTGCAGGATGAATTCTAAAGCCACAAACTTGAATTGTTTGTGACAGAATCGTCCTAAAAAAAATGGTACTTAATTCGAAGTTAATACCAAACCACTTGCGCAATGGTTCCATTAATATGTTAGTAGTAAGTGGTCCTTCAGCCTTCGAATTGAAGTGCCTTTTTACTAAATTCAAATTTTTAAAATCTGCTATGTGGACAAAGCTGTCCTAAAAGCTACTTCCACTCCTAGTTTACAATTCGTTTGACTAACAAAATAATGCTTCGTAACCTGGAAATCTCTCCTTTGAATACTTAATACGTGAATTCCCTTCTAATAAAATATGCAACATGAAGTACATACATGCATGGCTAAGTGGCTGCAATATATTTATTGTTATATATACGCATTTACTGTTATATATAAATGAGATTTTCTACATTAGCCTTGTTGTTCTGCAGTAAGGACGTTGAATCATAAATATGAATACCGCTCCTTGCTGTTCCTTCCATGTGTGTCCTCTGAGTCGCAGGAAATAACCATGAAATCACTGTAGGAATTAGGTTAGGTGTACCGCACTCTCGTTTCACTCTCCGCTTGTTCTCCGCAACATGCGAGGACGTTGTCAACCTTCTCGTCATTCATTTTCTTTTTACATAGCAAATTACGCAAAATACATACATATGTGTACCCGAAAAGTCCTCTTCGATAGCGAGAAAGACAAGGATGCGGGGCTGATATATTAAACTGGTAAATTCTCCATAATTTTCTGCATGGAATAGCATAAGATTCTTTCATCCGTGGATTATTTTCGTAGCATTGATGTGACTTCTACAACGTAGTTGTTCCTGCGATATAAAATACATAAATGTATAATACTTTAATGAAAAAAGTGGGATGGACGTCGTTACTGAGGTAAGTTCATTCGCCCCACAACCAGAGTTATCTTCTAGTTTCTTCCTAAGAGAATTTGTGGGCGTGTGAGAATGGTGAGGTTTCATCAGCATTTCCATCAAACTGATGTTCGGTCTAGGTTAGGCTAGGTTATGTGACTGAGGGAAGACACAGTTTCAAGCAATCAAACTAATACATTAAAAACGTTGTTACTTCTGGCTTTTACGAAGCTCAGAAAGTTTCACAGACGCAGACAGCATATAAGTTCCTCGCCTCCTTTGTAAAGAACATCTGGGTTGGAAGAGGCAGAGCAACCCTTAGGAAACAATGTTCCATAATTGTCCTACTACAGTTTTCATATTTCTTTATTTACGCAAACCCCTATATACCCTGTTAGTTGCGGTTTAAAAATATACTCAAAGTCATTCCTACTTGTCATAAAAAGAGACTAAAACTTGAGCGGGAATTCCAACGATATAAGCTGGACATTCCGGATATAAGCGAAGCAAAATGGTGAAACTGTGGAGAGTGCTCCTCTCCATCTTGCGGTTCTTGCTTTTGTAATTTAGAAATGCGGTATCGGTTGGATCTGACCGCTACATCAAGGAACGCTCTCTTGTCCCAGGGGCCGATTTCTAACAGACTTCCGAGTGCAACATTACGGTCCAGGTTAAGGAGCATCACAATTGTACAATGCTTAGCACCAACGAAGACTTCCTGCCATCAGTTTAGATGGGCGTCAACTGACAGATAACCACACCATGCCCGAAGAGTTGGAGAGCTGCAGCCCCCAATTTAACATCAATCTTTTGTATAATTCAACTGTCGCTGGGAAAGCTATCTTCCTGATTGGACGGCAGATGTACTGAATTACAAGTCTAAGAATATCGATGAGCATTGGGCTGCCATAATAAACGCTTTTCCCTGGGTGGTCCGTCCCGTCCCAAAGGGGTGTCATAAGATCTGACTGTGGAATGGTGGAAGCGGATCGATAAACGAAAGAGGTTGAAGGTTCTATTCGCCATTGCAAGTGATGCCGGGTGTGACAGTTTCGAATTCTGATACCAAGCGAAATTCCGAGAAGTTCAGCGTAGTATACGGCGTGACAAAAGAGAATTTGCTATTGTGCTGATCAGGAAGTGGAAGGTGCCGCAGAGCGCAATGATTTCAGAAATGTATACCGCATCACGAAATAATAAGGTTGACTTCCCATCCACGATGACGAACAATCGAAGAGGTGGGAAGGACGCTTCTCCAAGATTCTTAACCGCATCACATCCAGTCAGGTTCCGCGGCTTGTGGCTGAAATAGCTAGTCACCGTAACATATTATTCCCCTAAGCAGAAGAGAAATCGTTTTGGCCATCGGTGCTCTCAAACGGAGCAAAGCTGTTGGGCTTGAGAGTATCCCTGCAGAGTTATTCATAGGTTCACTTACAAGATCTGCTAGTTTTCTGCTCATGCTCGTAAGGAACACTTGCGAATCCGGGACCTTTCCCAAAGAGTGAAAGAAGAGAACGATCAACATTCCAGAGAAGGGGACCCGTTTTGAGTATTACAAAGGTAGCAGCTAAAATAATCCTGAAATCCATCAAAGAATATCTCGAGAGCTCGATCGGCAAAGAGCAGACTGGTTACCGCTCCAGATCCTATTGCATTGACCACATCAACACCTTACGAGTCATTTTAGAATAGTGCGTCACGTGCGCACTTGCGTAAAATCTCGGAGGATTTTGTCGTCCAAAGTGGAGTCCGCCGGGTTGCTTACTGTCTCCGACATTGTTTCTTTTTGTTATCGGTGACGTCCTTCATGCTGCTTTGTCCGGAGTTCGCGAAGTGAGCTTCAATGGACCATGACATTTTTCTCAGAACAAATCAAATATGCTCATGACATCTGTTTGCTCTCTCCCCGAGCCATGGACCTTGTCAAAATGGCCCTCAATTTGGAACTAGAGGCAAATAGAACCGGACTGAAGATAAATACCAATAAAACCAATGTTTTCAGTCTAATAGGTCATTGAATTCTTACTGTCTGCATTAATGGGCAGAGCATTGAACGCGCTGATTAACTTGTAATTTTAGGATCTGTCGTTTCTACTGACTGAGGTGCCGAGCTTGATGGCGCGCGGCACAGCGCTAGATCCGCTATCTCAATATTAAGATCAAGTTGAGAGTGTTCTGTGCTTCTACAGCCCTTTCTATGTTACTATATGCCACGCCAAAAATCCAAACCTTCGTGGACACTTGTCTGAAACTTGTCATTGGAGTGCGCTCTTTTAATGCAATTTCAGCTTCATCGTTTACTACGCCCTGCAGTGGAATATTTGAAGATGACTGGCGATTGAGTAGCCCCACGAACATATGATACAAAATAGTGAAAAAGGAGTAAAAACGTCTCATGGAGTACGCCGGCGAGAGCGGAAATGTATTTCAGCGATCGCTAAAACCCCATATCGATCACGTATATCTTCATTTCAGATATGATCATGGTTTGTTATGTCACCGACCTAACACAACATCCTTGTTCTATACGTGGATGGCGAAGCATGTTTGTTGTTGAACACCACTTCATCCAAGTTACGCTGATGCATGGGGCAAATCCACTACTGGCTGATAGCATTGATCTGAAATATTTAAATTATGCAGTTCTCGGCAGGTCGATGCCACTTATAGTGGTGTTACCTGTTTCTTTGGGGCCAATTATTTTTAATCAGATTCAGTCTGAGATCGTAATACATAAGGGGATCATTCCACTTTTAGACAAATTACTCGAGATCAACTTTGTTATGAGACACTAGGAAAACATCATCTGTATAGAGCAGCGTGTGGGCGCTAGACAGTGTCTGCAACAAAAACAAAGAGAAGCACCGATAGGTCGCTTCCTTGATGAACTTTACTGTTCGGATCGCGGTAGAGCAATTTAACTACGCGCATCAGTTTCTCTGGCACTTGATGTTGCCACAGATCATATCAGATGAGTTTGTGTGACAGTTCTTGGCAAACCCGGCTTGATTCACGGTTATTTGAACGATGCCGCAAATACAGTTGTCAAGAATATGTTCAAACACTTTCATGGTATGGGACAGCAACCGGGAGCTCAGCTGGGTTATCTTCAAGTTCTATTGCTTTTTCCGATTTCATTCGTTTAATAGCTTCCTTGATTTCAGTTCCCCAGTCCCCCATTGTCCCAAAAGTCTACTTCATCGTAAAGGCAGCAGAGATCAATTTTTTGCTTCCTGGATAGCCAGTGTTTTATCCCGTGAATCGGAAACAATATGCTGTCGGATACTTTTGTTATCCGACAGTCCGATTTTTCTTGATCTACCCTGTAACGGCGGCGATGGTCAAACGATCACCTTCAGTGGCCGGAGATGACCAAGTAGAGAAAGTTAACCCAAAAACCTAAAAAGATGGCAAAATTGACGTAAAGATTCGCCCGCAGAAATTGAACCTGCATAGAAGCGCTCAACTGACACGCGCTTGTACTGTGGGGCCACTTGGATCCCTCATGCGTTACTGCCAAAATTCCGCGTGCCTCTTCCGGTGCAAGGGTCCACACCGGATCCTGAAAAACAAACCAAGCACGGGGATTTATGTGCACCTATCGAAATAAACAACACGGAGCTAAACCCGTAAATGAAAAAATAAAAAACAAAGACGGGTCGACCACGCACAGAGCCGGAGCGGAGCGCCACGATCGACAGGGATGATTCACAACGGATCACATCTTCGACCAATGTTTCCACTACCTCAGATTCTGTGGCACATTTTCGACCCATGTTCCCCCGCCTCTGATGTTCTGTGAATCGCGGCCTCTGGATTTCTCGCTCTGTCTTGACATCTTCAAAGTACCATATTGAGGTGGACAATGCTTCAGTTTTACCCGTCCTCCTGAGCCACAAAGAGGAGCAAGGGACTGCAGTTGAGTTGCACAAGGGGCAAACCGCACAACAAAAATTACATCTTACGTCCAAGGAATATTCACACGCGTTTTACAAGGAACATAATCCTAAACGCGGAGAAGGAACTAGTTGATCGGCAAAGATGTCGGTGAGTCATCAAAAACCAGATCCCAGAATTCCAGAATTGTATAAACACGATCCGCTGAAAAAGTATTAAACAGCATGTTTGGGAACATATTAAGCGGTCGTGTCTGGCATCCAAGACGCGAATCGTCATCGTCCAAGTCGTATTAATCGTACACATAGTCAAGTCTGGATATGTCATTATGTTCGTACAAGCTCTAAGACCGGGACCTGTCTATAGGTATGATTTTGACGACTCGGGCGATGACGATTCGCTTCTTGGATGCCACGACTGTTTAATATATTCTCAGCGGATTGTGTTTACACAGTTCCGGCATCCTGGGATCAGGTTTTTGATGGCACATCAACAACTTTGCCCATCAACCAGTTCCTCTTTAACGTGGAGGCATTATTGGCACAGTCAACCTTTCGGGATTTCGATCTCCTGTGTACTTATGTACACACGCTTTTCAGAAACCGAGCAGCAGATTGGTACTACCGCCAATCTCTCGGACAAATCAAGTGGACCTCTTTTCCTGAGGCTCTTCGACAGCAGTTTAAGAGGGCTGGGGTACCATTAAACTAATGTGAGATCCCACCGAGCGATTTCGGCAGTTACTATAAAGCGGTGCGTTCGCCAGGCAATAGGCTAGAAAACTCCTTAACGGAAGACAAATTGGTAAAGTAGCTGCATCGCGGGCTGAGACCCAACGTTTAGAGGCAACTTCTCTATTTTCCGGCTAGCTCGGCTTGCGAGCTACGCAAGTTAGTGCAGCAAAGCGAAGTTTTAGAGAAGCGTCCCTCAAACAGGCTCTCTAACCAATTGCACAGCTATTGTGTTGAATCTGGAGAGGAGGAGGACATAAAGTCTCAGTCTGGGAATCAGATTTTGGATTTAGGTTTGGTCTGCTGGAATTGTCGGCAGTTTGGACATTTGTTCGACGACTGTTCGGAGGATCCAAAAGTCTTCTAATACGGTTGAGTCCCGAACACACGTAGGCCTCTGAGTCCAAAATATCGAGTTTCAGAGCCCACCCCCAGTCATCAGGGCGTTCCTGTATCAGACGCTCATGACTGTGTAGATATTACGACACCTTCCACAATAACTCCAAGAGTTACCGTGTTGAAGCAGTCTGGCATCTTAAATTTGCATTACCCGGATTGGAGTATCTTTTAAGTTATTCTTGTGTCTGTGTATAATGGAAGAATAAATAAATACTGGAAACCGAGACTGAGTCCCAAGCTATAACGTACATATGTGTTAAATAACGATGGTAATTTCTTTACAAAAGTATATTTCATCAGAAACCTGCAAAAGCATTCCTTTTAAACGTGTCATAATACTCACCAGCTCTTAACCTCTAAATTTCTGCTGTTCCAAGGCATATTTGTGCCTAATGGCTTCCATTTACAGGCTAGTCATCCCAAAAGACAAATCCCAAACCCACGCAATTTCCATCTTATTGGCAACAAACGGCAGCTGATGCGAAAAAATATCTCCAGTGAAAGCAACAAGATATCAAAAGAATGTTCTTTATTTCCGTTCAAGGCGTCCAAGCTATTCACCTAAAATCCCAATCACTACAGGTCACCTGCTTACTTAATTTCACTCTTTTTCCTTTCATTATCCTCAACTGGTTCAACCGCTACTCGTTGCCTCTTAATCCAACACAAAATGTTGACCCAGGCAAATGCACAAGTTCCCACGTAGATTACACGGAATCGAGGTGAAACAAAGGTGAAGTTGACAAACTGTGCTGGAATCCAAAAAATACACGACCTAAGAAATGTCGGCGAGAATTTCTGCTTAAGTTCCTCGAATGGATCTGGGGCGCGTTCCATTAGTGACATTCCTGCGAATTAATTATGAGATGGGAGAAAATGAGGAAAAGCAAACTGCTGAGAGCTGTACATAACGAGCTAAAGGAGCTAATGTGTCTACTTTGTGAACTTACAGCTTCGCCACCTGCTCGGTGGATGTTCTTACCTGTGTAAAACATGACAAGCAGCACGGGCGTAAGGAGGAATTGATCCAGCACGAGCTTTTTCACAATTATCCTTCGAGTGGTGCCGGGGAAGGTTCCATCCAGCCATTTGTACCTATAGAAATTAGAAATAATATTCCAGAATCATCATATCATTCACAGCGCAAAGAGGGTTGTATGCCGTTGGCCTTGCTCTCATCACTACGTTTCTTTGTCTGTATGCGTACGTATGTGAAAAAGTGGCGAAGATATATAATCAGATGTTCTGTGTAATAAGTACGCCGTACACAAAGGTGGAATCCTGAAAGGCATACCCATAGGGGAGAGTTCTTAGCAGCTATCGCATTCAAGGCTATAATGAGATTGAAATATAATGACGGGGACAAAAGTAAAGAAAGCGCCAAGCCGTAGAAATCCTTGAAAGAAAACGGATGCAATTAAAGGAATCCTTACGCGTGTGAAATGGTCTAATAATTTCCTCGTGTTTTTCCATGTACTTCTATGATATGAAACGCTATTCAGCTATTTTTAGATACCTCTTTTCTGTGCCGTGGCTTACAATACACGCTAAATGAAAGACTGCATGTACCTTTCCACCGTTTCAAATTAACTTTTCTTAAGGTAAATGTGTGCTCTTACAAACCGAAAAGAGATCCTCGAGTCACATTCAGTAGGTGACATTGCATTCTAGCCTCTAATCTCGCCCCTAAGACGAATTGAATGGGCTAGAAATTACGAATTTAAATATATCAATAAAAAGAATGGAAGAAGAACAGCCGATGGAGCAGAAGCGATGACATCAACAACACCACGCCACACTGCAGGCAACAATTTCAGTACTCGCCGAAGCACTCTTTTCCACCGTCCAGCTGAGGTCTCCACTAAGGTTCGGGACGGATTCCAAAGAGCGTGTATGAAATTCTCGGAAATGGATCCTTTGCTTAGACGAGGTATTCCCAAGCTCTATACATCTCCGGCAACTCCGAGAATTCTATCACAAATCAATGATAAGATTGCATCCCGGCTTTTTGCTGATATGCCGCTGCTGCAACTACAATCATTTGTGTATTGTGGTGCAGTTGCAGCTGTCAAATTGTACGGTTGGAAGATTTGCTTTCGCGTTATTGGTTTGAGTGACCGAACAAATCCACTACAGAAATTTCGTCTGGAATGTCGGCGGCACTCACTAAGGCACATTGCTAGACTGATTCAGATCAACCCTGGTAATGCCAGCAGACGGGTGAGAAATAAAGTGAAGAGGGTTTACAGGATCTATGCCATCCCCAGTGAAATATCCGCAGTTTAAATTCTGGACACAAAAAAAAACAGAAACTTTCTGTCATAGGCAGTCGGTATGGCAAAAGTCAGTCCAGATGTGTCCAGAATGCAACTTACGCGAGAAACCAGCGGAGTTTTTTCAAATCTCTCAACGAATCCCAACAAAGCGCCCAGACAGAATATTGTGGTGGACTTTGGGGATTACCCGCCCAGCATGCCGAGTGGATCACCGGTGAAGGCCATACGCCGGACATAAATTTTGCAGATGTTACCAAAGAGGAAGTTCGACAAACCATAAACAGCTCGAAGAACCGGAAGGGCCCAGGTTTGAATCGGGTGCAGAATTTCTGGTTTAAGAAATTTACCAGTATACACAGTCAGTTAGCACATAGCATAAATAAGGTCATTAGTCGGCTGGAGGAATTTCCATCCTTCCTCATCCTTGTCCCTAAAAAGGACACGGTGCAGGACGACACAAACACAAGACCGATTACTTGCTTACCAACTCTCTGCTGTCCGAATTCCTGCAACGTGAAAAGCTGGTACTGAAATCGCATCTCTCGGGGAAGAATAAAATAAGCGCATTGAACGTATTCGCTATCCCTTTACTGGCTTATAATAATAGTAATTGTTAGCGTAATAATCTCATTGGATCAGGGCCTTGAAGTGTGTTAGGGCACTTCATTTAAGACCGCAACCGTACACTATAGAATTACAGTCCCCTATAGGTGGCAATGTTGTTAGCATTGCGCTCGTCCGAGTTTATTAAACTGATTTGACTCGGGTACTCATTCACAGCTGAGTCGACTGTTATCCATCGTCGCAGCATGTACAGCATGTATTGGCAGCGGGGTGTTCTAACTGATCGCCATATTCCACACAACAATCCTGACGTGATTTTAGTTAATATGAAAGGCCCTCCGCTGATATTATTGATGCTGATATCCCCCTTTTAGCAACATTAAACGAAAATACGTGGAGAAGAAGATGAACTATGAGCCTCTGGCTCGGGAAATCAAAGAAATCTGAGGTCTCAAGGTTGTCAATTATAGGTATTGTATCTCAATCCCTCATGGCCTCCCTTGATGTCCTGGGACTCTCACACAGCTTGGTTCAAACCATGCAGAAATATACCATTCTACATGCGTGTTCGTTGTTGCAGGAAGTTCTTAACAGATTCTCCTATTAACCTACCACCCCCAGCGCCTATAATTTAAGTAGGTAAGATCATCCGAGCCTGAGTTCTTGACACTTAGTGCTACTATTAGGTAAAATCCGGCATCTGCCGAGATTGTGACAACTCGGAAAGAATGGAATAAAAGTCTAGGATTAGTTAATCACGGATAACATGTCTTTGACCTTGAACTATGGATTCATCATTCAAGGAAAGTATCCTTCTCCTTGTGGTGTTGTAATTTAATGTCAAGGTCGAACAAGCAAAATTGCCAGACTGGCAATGTACGTCAAAATGTTAGCTTTTAGGAATGCTGTCCATTCCTCCAATAGAGACAAGCTTCCCAATTACAACTGTCAACTAAACTGAAAGAAAAAAGATTGGTTCAGGAATAAACATAGGTATCAAGCCTCTTCATGATCATCATCAATAGCGTACCAACTAGTGTGCAGCCCACGCCTGATTAATTAAGGAACTCCAAACTTCCTGGTTTCGTACGCCTTCTTTCTAGAATATAGACATCGCTCCTTTGGTCCATTCTTTCGTAGGGGCCAAAAATCCTTCGGAGTGTTCTCCCTTCGAACGTGACTAAGAGTTCGCAATTTTTCTTGCTAATAACTTTCCGATGAATACGTGAGGCAGAATAATTGTCTCGTAGAGTAAAAGCCTATGATGAGACTTCCGAGCATTAATTCGCTTTTCCAAACCTTGAGCGCAAGTTGGCGAATTGCGTGGTGCTTTTAATTCCATCAACTCCTGGCGATTAATGATTCTTCAGCAAATGAATTGCTCGAACCGTTTATTTCTTGCATTCGATCGAAAATCAGATTTTCCCCCAAGGTATCTGATGGGTGCGGCTGCTGCGGCCTCCATTTCCTCCTTGTAGATAGTGCGGACTATTCCAACGAGATAGTGATTCAAATTTATATTCTGACATTTATCAAGCCTAAGAAGTAGCGGCGTTCAAATAACATATACTCATTTTAACTGAAGTTGGTCTCGTTTGAGGAGACATTCGATTATATTCCTCTTCCCGTGCAAACTAGTATGTAGGATAATCCGCAGTCCACTGCGGTATCCGATATCGCCCGGTATCCGATGTACCGCCCGGTTCTCTCGGTACTTCGAGGCTGAAATTTTCAATACCTGGGGTCAAGCTTCGAGGGGTAGTTAGACTGACTAATAGAAGGACTCCTGGTGTCCTTTTCTGAGCCTGCAGTTTCCTCATGAACATTTAATTTTCCTCACGAGTGCAGAGTACATAACCTTTCCCTTATTTTTCTTTAGGGATTAAGGGGTACTAAGTCCGAATACACTTTAAGTCGGACCGGACCCTAAATAAAAAATTTCTGGCATGAACTATGCTTTGGTCTGAGACATGGGCGGATTTACGTTCAATATAAATCGGGTTCACATCATATTTTGCGAATTTTATAAAGGAGTGTTTCCGAGGAATACATGAGTACTGGCAAGATCAATGTTTTGTACAGTAAGGACTTTGACCCTTTACTAAGAAGTTTCGAGTAGACAGAAATAGGCTTTGTTGACTGCTAGTAACCGTGCGCGGGTTTCATCGTCGTACCTCTTATCGTTGCCAATCTTTATTGTTTTCAATTGACTAGTATCCGGATAGCTGGGTGGCTAGAGCACAAGGCTGTTCTCGTTCGGAAGGTCTCGGTTCAAATCTCGCTGGTAGCAGTGGAGTTTGAATCTCGATTTGAGGTCGGATACCAACCGACTCAGCTGTGAATGAGTACCTGAGTCAAATCAAGGTAATAGTCTCGGGCGAGCGCAGTACTGACCACATTGTCTCCTATAGGGTACTGTAATCCTGAAGTGTATCGTTGTGGTGAATGAAGTGCTCTAGTACACTTCAAGGCCCTGATCCAATTGGATTATTGCGCCAACGATTATTATTATTATTATTAATTGGCCTGTATCATTTGATGCTGTTGGTTCTTTCGTTTTTGTTGCTGAGGTTGCCACCATGTACTTTGCCCTGCCTTCATTTTTGTGTAGCCCAAAATTTCACGACGGATACTCCATCTAAAAGAAGGAAGAATCTACGTCCCAAGTTCCAATCTACGTTCTTCCAATAATGTGAATATCATCAGTTGTTGGACTTGAAGAGGACGGTGCCTTTTACATTTGCATCAACATCGCGGATCACTTTTTCTAGGGCCCGGTTATACAAGCCAAAAGGTGCAGATTCCAAATCTCGCAAGATTCGCCCATAAAGTCTGAACAAAGTAGACAAATAGTATAGCATCGAAAACAGGCAAAGGACGACAAATAGCACCACGCATAGCGGTGAATACCCTTTTTGGTTTTCGACATTTTCGTCACCATTCCGCTAAAAACATAGCCTTAGGAATACAAAATACCCATCATATGGTCAGGAAGCAAAAATATCCGGGAGGTTACTTCTGATGGATCAACAATGACTAAAACAACATACAGAGAAGGGTCAACCGCTTTGAAGGTAACCCTGATGGTAAGAAAGTGCACGCAAGAGCAGTCAACCACCAAATATTAAAAGACGGCAATTTGGACAGAAGCTGCCCCAGCTAACTGTCAAAAATGTAAGCGAAAGCTGACAAATGCTGAAAATAATCAGAGTAACCGTTCAGCATAAAAAAGCTAGGATGGCTAATAAATTTGGTAATTTATGGGTAAATTCCAGCATGACATGTCGTCCAGAAAAGCCAGGATATGCATATTCACGAAATCCAAAGTTCAGCGGTTTGCTACTAGTGCCTTAGTGACACCACTCATCAGAATAAGACTGGCAAACGACATTCCGTATGATCCACAGGATCTTTGGTAGACTTACAAACGCCCCCTCATACACACATCACATATAACATTGAGTTGGTTGTTGATAGACTAAGTTGACTTTAGGTTGACAAAGAAACGAACAAATTGTAGCTGAAGGAATCATAACCGTGCAAACTTATGGCAGATGGGAAGATATGCATACCATTCAAGAGGGTATGGAGGACAAGGAGGAAATATAACCAAATCCTTACCCAATATAATAAAGCGGAGAGGATGGCCTGAGAACACGAAAACACTTCCAGAAGGAATGTGCAACTAGAAGACTAACTAAATTAATATTATATGTGAAAAGCTAATCACGTTGAGCCACTAAATAAACCCAAAAAGCATAAAAAAAGTGGAAAGAATATCCTAAAAATCCTTCCAGAAAGCCACATTCAACATTCTACAATAGAAGTGAGCGCCGAGATCCAATTAGGTGAAATAATTTTGAACAAGTTAAGATGATCGGAGACTCTGGAACTTGATCGTGGTTTTGTATAAGCGGAATTTGCTAATTCACTTGATCCATATGGAGTTTATCCCATACCTTTTCAGCTGGAGATTTCACTTAAGGGCGCAGTATTTAGGTAAAATCTGTAGTGCCACCCCAATAGACTTGGCCTACAAACTAATAAATATCACCTCCTTCCTGGCAATCAAAAAAACTAATTGAAAAACACAGGGATGAAAACCTAATATCCTCTCTAAACCAACGTTTAAATGAGAAGTGAGAATGAATTTTAAAAATTGGAAAACCATAAAAAATAAAACTAAAGGAAAATTCGTTTGGTATGCATTAAATCCGTGGTACGAAATTTCTGTAAGCAAGATCGTCTAAGAAACCAAAAGCGAAACCGGGGTTAGCATACCTTCCCCGGTAAAACATAGGCCATGGCACTTAATTATGATATATCTCACAATATAAAGCAAAAACTCAGCAAAAGCTCTTGTCTGAGAATTGGGAGTACCAGTCGAAATGAGGCCCTCAGACCGCAGGCTTATTGATTCGTAATAGGCATGAATCCACCTGCTTGAAGTGCACTTCTCAGCCCACATCCAAAATCTCAGCTCAGGGCGACATGTGTATACATTCCTGAACCGCGAGACTGGACTTTGACATGCAAAGTAGTATCACTCGACTAGATAAAATAAACATTTACCTCATTCCATAGATACAAGGAATATACGGTGTTCAGCATATATACCGTGCATGCCTATCCCACACTTATATTCCAATTCACTGGCATAATGTGAAGGTGACTTTTATTTTAAAACCAGGGAACCCATCTACACAGACATAAAAAGCTTCCCAACGATCAGTCTAACTTGCTATCTATTTTTAACTGGACTGGAAAGACTAGTAGATCGACTCATCATCCTTCACATGCCGACTCGAGAAAGATCGAGATATTGGTCGGACGTAGATCTCTTGGTGTATGCGGATGGCTCAAGTGGTTAGAGCACTGGACTGTCGTAACGGAAGGTCGAATACCAGTCGACTCAGCTTTGAATGAATACCTGAGTCAAATCAGGATAATAATCCCGGGCGAGCCCAACGCTGACCACATTATCTCCAAAAGTGTACTATAGTGTAGCATAATGGTCTCGAATGAAGTGCTCTAACACACTTTAAGACCCTGATCCAATTAGATCGTTGCGCCACCGATTATTATCAACGTCGCCCGCGGGTTCTGTGGCCTCTAGTAGCGCTGGTAATAGATACCTTGCTATGGCTGCTGAAGGACATTAGAAGCATATATCGACTTCAAGCTAACCCGGAAGCATCATATATATAAATAATATCAGAAATACTACAGGTTGTTCTGTTGTTGTAGGTCTTGGGGAACACAACAGCTTCATTGGATGCATATATCTTTGATACCTGCCGATCATATAATTTTTCCAGAGTTTCTTTCGGCGATAAGCCTCTATTCATTCTATGTAATAATAATATTGTCAAACGAAGTCGTATTGCGTCCCAAAGGAACTATTGTGCCCCCTTACTGGTTACAATATACCTATTGACCAATTCAAGCCTATAACCGACGTAAGTATTTCAACTAGGTATCTGGAATTAAGTATTCTCCCAAGTGTCTCAACCTATTTCGTACGAGCACCAGGTGATGTCCAAACAATCTTTGGAAGGCATGGATTCATATCCCCTAGTGAACACTCTTGACTGTTTCATTCCGCCTAGAACAATTTCCTCAGATTTATATTTCGATCGATTTCCAACTTCACAGAAGCGCTCTAATCCTTGTAGCGGAGTGCGTGCCCCTTTTCTGGCCAGCGCATCCGCTGCCTCATTGAGTTCTAACCCAATGCGGCCTGCAAGCCAGAATATCCAGACCTTATTGAACGAGCCGAGCTTGTTCAGTCTATTTATACACTCCCATAACAGTTTGGAATTTACCTTGTAGGACTTATGTAACTAGTTCTTTTCGAGGTTGAAGTATCGGTGTAAAAGGTAAATAGGGTTCCCATGGCTAGATTTCCAATAGATATATTAACATGATTTTTTTGGATGGATGCTAGTCTTAAATATCAGCAGTTTTGAATCAGATAATTTATGATACCATAGACAATTTTACGCGCAGTTGATAAAAGTTATGCATTTAGAATCTAAAATAATGCAATCTTGACTTTTGAAACTCTAGAAATAATTATGATTAGAGATTAAATATGATGGGCCATAAATTGACATGTAAATATACCATACATATATAAATTTGTGCACATATGTACTTTTAAAACATCAATTATCCGGACAAAAGTACAAGGTTGGGGAAAGAATTCCAGTCTATAATTTTTTCTACCTGCGGGTTTGGATCCTGCTAATTTACACTATCAAAGCGTGGTTTTTTGGTCTGCTTCTTTGCACAACCAGCGAATTGTTGTCTCAGTTCCTCGAAAACATCCTCCAGGGAATACACCCAGTTAAGAAACTTCCGCAGTACTTTCTGAAAAGAAGACCATGCCGTCAATGGCTTAGAACGGTCGCCCCTCAGTTCTGTAGAAAAAAATAATTTCATAATACAGTCTATGTGGCACCTTCGCTTGAAAGTCTGAAAAGAAGCATGCAGAACGTACCATTTCCTTATAGATGGAAAACATTTCAATAGGAATAGGAATACTGCGCAACATATTGCCATCACAGCAAACTCCTAAACTCAAATAAAAGAGCAGGGTTTAAGACAAGGTATCAGCAAAAGTCATAAAAAAATCAGAGAAATTGATAAAGAAAATGTAAGTAGATGATTGCATAAACTGGTATATTCTCCCACTATCCAACCAATAATATAGACCTGGTCCTCCAGTTTCAGGTTGGTGGCTGGGGCAATAATTAGTTACATTGTGCAGAAATCTCATAACAGGCCTCAGATTGGATTGACTAAACGATGATGACCTGAAAAAAGAAACTCAAATCATCCAATTGGCACCTAGAAAATACAAACAAAACCAGGGGCCCGAAGTTCGATGTATTTAGATTAAAACTGGTTGATGCAGAACATTCAGAACATTACCCCAATGTCATGCTTCCTGACAGTAAATGAGCTATGGTCTGGGGTATGTTTATAAGACGAAGAAAGAAGAAGCCTCCGAGCGAAAGGCGAAACCTACTCCCTCGACAATTTTGTCTGGCGAATACTCGGGCAGCCACGTAATCGTGTAATAATAGACTTAGCCACTTGCAAAAATTTCCACATTTTCAAATTTTCACCGTAATTAGAACTAATCGTAGTTGAAACGAGATTGTCCTACCTACTGCTCATGTTACTTCCGTTGAAATGAGCATTGCTAATGAAAACCTTATATAATGGGGTTCGAAATTAAATTAACTTTCGAAACATAATTTGAAAAAGCATATTTGTGCTAGCAATATGATACACGATTTTTTACAATTAGATAATATAAGTCCTTCTGGAAAAGTTACAAAGTTACAAAATTGATCCTACACGGTCCACGTGTGCACGTGCTTCACCCGCCGCTCGTGATTTTCAGCTCCCCAGGCGAAAATTTACTCTACTAAAAACACTCCAATGGTTTTATTATTCATTTGGTGCATCACTCATCGTTTGCAAATCGAAATCGATGTCATGTCACCTTACATGCATCCAATTCATTTCACATAGCATCACAAAAGTTGATGCCTATTCAGGTCGAAGTTAGCATCTGCAAGCGTCCCTACATGAAAATTGGTATGTTCCTCGCACGTTAACGTGTTTGCCCACGTCTACCTTCATATGCCTCAGTGTTTTTCACCATACATTTCTACATATGTACCTACATGCCAATGTGTTATATCCATCGTCCTTGTCGTCGTCAATCGATAATCCATTATCCGATTGTTTGAGTAATTCGACACGACTTTGTGTTCCTCCGGTACAAGGAAAGATTCGCAGTTCATCTAATTCCTATTGAAATTCATCTCATGTTAACGCTACCACCGCTACCGTTACCATATCTGAAGCTTCATCCATCCAGCCGATGTGAGTATGATGAAAGGTTCAGTGTAACAAGAACGGATGACTCAGTATTGAGATTGTGAATCCTTCGTAATCAAAATCGACTGAAACATGCCTTTTCCAACCAGGGCGGAATGCTTTTTTCCACTTCAAGACGACAAGGGAAATCATATCTCTCCCATCAATGGCTGAGTTCATTTTCGAAATTGCGGTAAGTAAAGCAAAGCTAAAAGTACTCAACGAAACTTAGTGCATTTCCGAGAACCGGTTATATGGTTTTCTGATTTGGCAAATGTTAATTGAGTTTTTCCCTTGCGGGGGAATATATGATTTTATCGTAAGTACTCCAATTGCTGAGATTATGATGACTAAATTGAAATAAATTTAGATGATCATGTATCTTCTGGGGAACTTCGGGACTGTCGTTAGGGAAAACTGAGATTTATTACTTCTACCAGCTTAACAAGGTTGCTGAACTATCAAGGAGAGCCTAGACTATTATGTAGGGCAAGAGATTAGCACTGGATCCGAAGATATTCCCCAGGTGCTGTTCAACCAGCGTTGATATGAGAGTAACACCATGTGGAAGAGTAACCGAGGACGATTTTATGATATTTATTATTTGCAGGAATCAGAGCGAAGTAATGCAAATTGTTCTATGGCAACTCGGAAACGAATAAAAATTGGCTCAATGGAAAATATTAAATCGCCACTGTCATATCGGCAGAAGCAATTTCTATTATATTCACAGAGCATCTTAAATACATATTCAACAAAATTAATCAAAAGCAAACATACCTCACCTGCAGATCCTGCAGGCTTTATGCCTTGTGAGGTTGTCGTTTAAGTATGCCAATATCACACCAAAGTCGATAGTCTGACATACATATACATCCACCTGAAGCGGGACTGTTTTCCGCTATCTTATGGCCCACGGACTTCTCGCGTTGGACAGAACAAATACTTGACCAAAAAGCGGTCGGATGATTCACCCAGGACAACTCATCAGACGCTACCTCACCTTCGCCTTAATCCCCTTCAATCTTACGAAAAAAGGCTTTCCCAGCTTAGACTTAAGCAGGTTTACATCCTCAAAAAATCCCCATATGATATTTAAGGAAGCGCCATCCTGTAACCACTTCCGGTTACGCCGCATCCAGGGTAGAGGCAGGGCAACGCCTGACGAACTACCTCTGTCCTGGCGTCCAGCGTAAGAAATACCTTATTATATACCACAAGCATCGAGCTTCCCTTTTTCAACTACTTTCAGCATGTCCATTAGATAACAATTATATGGTTGCCATAAAGTACATAAACCACGCCTACGCGCCTACTTTAGTGGATTGCTGAAATGTGTTGGAAGCCCCCCCCCCACTGCTCCCGAGGGACTTGCACTCTTCCTTCACTGTTTTGCGCTACGTATTTCTGTGGCAACCCGCTCGGCAATAATCTTGAGATAGTGGGTTCCAGTGCCTGGCGTAGCAGTTATGTCTTTGTCATACCGTGTGACCTATCACTGCCAATTTCCCCTTCTCATCAACATTTCGACAGGTAAATGGTATGTGCACCCACGAAGTTTATTCGTTTGGAACAGGGCATAGTACTCCAATGACACAACGCAGGCAAATGTTAGCGAAGGCTTCAAACTTTCAAATGACAGTGGAACTCACTTGCTATCCGCTACTCCCATATAACTTCACAGAAAGAACGTTAGGTTAGAACAATCTCAACTTGATATTGGTGTTGAGATAACACCATTTCCAGATTTTAGATAAACAACGAAGCTTCGAAGGCGGATTTAGTGCTATCAATGCTTAGAGCGACATCAAGTTCGCTGCCATCTTACCTCACTTAAAACCAGGGTTTTCAGCGTGTAACGTTGGAGCTCAAGCTCAAGCTAGAGAAAGTGAACAAAGTGGGACCCCCCGGGTACCGTTATGGAGTGCATACACACATCTCAGAAGCCAGTCGGTATTCTGATACGATAGCCAAAAGTCGTTATCGGTAAGTCCATCCTCATCTCATAGTTGAGGGAACTATATTGGGCGGGCCTACCAGGGATGGAGCAGTCCAGGGTGCTTATTGGGGGATACGAACCCATGCGTACAAAAGATTGCTTTAACCTCATCAAAAATAACCTCCGAATCATAGTGGGAATTCTCACTGGTCATTGTCAGCTAAACTATCACCTAGGGAAGCTAGGGATATCTACCGGCGCTGCCTGCAGGTTTTGTGAGGAGGAGGACGAAACCTCTATACACGTCCTGAGACAGTATCCGGCACTTGTGCAAAGTAGATCGAGACATCTGGGAGAACACTTAATACCAGATGCAAAACTGAAACATCTAGAAGTGGGGAACATACTAAAGTTCCTAACGGTTACAGGCCTGCTTGAGATACTGTGATCAATAGGTACACTATAACCAGTTCTTCAAGGACGCGGTGCGACTTTCCCTTAATAGAATAATAAGAATAATAATAATCCTCATCTGGCGCATGGATAAAATTTCTACAATAATAACCGTGCGTGCGACAAAACAACTGGATTAGCGCCTTGAAGCGTGTTAGAGCACTACATGTAAGACCATAAAAGTACACTACCGGATTACTGTACCCAACGGGAGGGAATGTCGTCAGCATTGCGCTGGCCCGTGATTATTACACTGATTTGACTCAGGTATTCATTAACAGCGAGTACTTTGATGAGCTACTGAACAACCAGAACATCGGCGAGTTGGAGGTCCCGTCAACTCAAGACGACGGACAAATACTGCCACTATCAAGTATAGGAGAAACAGTCCGCGCAATTCATCGGCTAAAAAATCATAAGTCGCCAGGAGCCGATACAGCCGAATTGGTTAAATATGGAGGCGACCAGTTACAACAAGTGGTTCATAAATTTGTGCTCAAGGTATGGGACAGCGAATCAATGCCTGACGATTGGCAACAAGGCATTATCTGCCTCATACATAAAAAGGGAAATATCACACAGTGCAGCAATTATAGAGGCATCACGTTGCTGAGTACCATCTATAAGATATTCTCCTCTAGCTTGCTATGCCGGATAACCTCACATGCTCAGAACATCATCGGCCCATACCAAAGAGGCTTCACTCCAGGCAAATCAGCAATAGATCAAATTTTCTCACTGCGGCAAGCGATGGAAATACTGTTGGAATATGGACACCAGTTGCACCATCATTCTTCGACTTTAAAGCCGCCTATGATAGCATAGCCAGGGTAAAACTGTACATAGCCCTGAGAGAATTCGGTACCCCGACGAAATTGATAAGACTGACTAGGTTGACTTTGACCAATGCGCGAGGCCCGATAAAAACAGCAGGATCACTCTTAAGACTATTCGACATCAGCAATGGTCTACGACATCCCCTTGTCATAGACCCTATCATGCGTCCTCTTTAACCTGGCCCTCGAGAAAGTGATCCGTGATGCTGAGGTAAATGCAAGAGGTACGATCGTCTTTAAGTCCACCCAACTACTGGGCTATGCTGACGATATCGACATCATGGGGAGAACCACCCGAGATGTGAAAACTGCCTTCATCCAGATCGAGCAGGCGGCGCGAGATCTTGGGCTGCACATCAATGAGGGCAAGACAAAATATATGGTGGCAACATCAGCACCGGAAACCAACCAACCAACAACATCAAACCGCACTGGTCAAAAGAATAAAAATAGGAGAATACAACTTTGAGACCGTTGATAATTTCTCGCATCTAGGGTCGAAAATCACAACCGATAACAGCTACCATAATGAAATCCGCGCATAGTTGTTGTCAGCCAACAGAGCCTATTTCTGCTTACAAAAACTGTTTCGCTCGAAACGTCTCACCAAAGAGTCAAAGCTCTTCCTGTACAAGACAATGATCTTGCCAGTCCTCATGTATTCCTCGGAAGAATTTTTGGCCCCTTACCTGTGGATGGACGATTCCGTAGCCTACATAACAACGAAATCTATGAGCGATACCATGACCGCTCGCTTGTGTATAAAATCCGGCTCAATAGGTTACGGTGGGCGGGTCACTTAATACGTATGGATGAGGATGATCCCACCCGGAAAGTCTATAAGGGCAATATCTATGGTAGAAAAAGAAGACGAGGCAGACCCTGCCTAAGATGGAGCGATGGCGTAGGTCAGGACGCCAGACAACGTTTAGGGATATCGAATTGGTGGACCCCGGCGCAAAACCGATGTCTTGAGCTCCTTATTAACAGTTGAGTCGATATAAATGTCTCCGCCACCAATGAGATTTGAACCTCGACCTTCCTCTATGACAGTCTAGCACTCTAACCACAAAGTAATGGAACGCAATGGTAGAATTCAATACTTATAGCGGGTGACTCATTATACTACACATGCGTTCGTTTTATGTTTATTTGCATTAAAATAAAATAATTCACCATCAACGGGGCAACAACCGGTATCCAGTCTAGGCCTGCCTGAATAAGGAACTCCAGACATCCCGGAAAATAAAATAACAGGAACAATTTTATCACTACTGGTAGGTCAGCTATTGAAATAAGTGAAAACAGAACAGACAGAAAAGCACAATATGCTGAAAAGATTACAAGATGAAATCAGCGTTTTTAGCTGTGAGTGAATTATAGCTGCAATAGAAGCATCCGAAATGTCCTAGGGACTTGTTAAGATAGGTAGAGGAAATAGCGCCCGAAAATCGCGATATCCTCACGAAAATTCAGTACCAACATCCATATTCAAAGCAAGACTATAAAGAATTAAGGAACTGGGATCATTGACGAGCTGGACGGGTAAGAAAAAATTAAGTAATCCTTTTTAATTAATCTACCAGGCGCATACTATAACATCCAAATACAACCAGATGTCCGGAAGGCTCAGTGATTAAAGCATTATAGTCTTGAGTTAAGTACTATAACACATTTCAAGGCCCTGATCAAATTGGATATTTGCGCCGACTATTATTATCATAAAAGCCAAGGGCAAAATAAGTCGATGATGTTAAGCTGATTTAGAAATCCACAAACCTAAAACTAATACCAGAAGCCTATACCAGTAGAAATGCAAAACTTTCAAGGTTGTAGTTAGCTCTAGCACGACCTTAACGAATCGAAAACCTCCTTTTCATGGTTTGCCCTAATTCAAAATTCCTGAATATCAAATCGATAGCTAAGAAAACCAATTGTCAAATCTCAGATAGTGAAATTACCAGGAGCCTTATAGCTAGAGTCTCACTAGCCAAGCTCAATATTGTCAGCCCTATGAACCTTTTATATACGATGACAAAGAGGTGAAGAGATGGAAGAAGCACTCCGCCACGATCCTCAATCGTATAACATGCGAATATGGACTGCTCCTCCAAACACAAGTTGCCAGGCGAGCTTGTACAGTAAACTCCAGGGTAGATTGGTGCGGAATATTCGTTTCTGCGAAACCACCTCTTTCCGAGGGATCGATACATGGCTTTCAAGAGCCAAGCCCTCGTCTATCAAAGCAGTGAGTGCATTCAAAAAGAACGTCACTGATACCTGCCCACCTCAATGAGCAAGCTCGACTTTACCGTGCTACAGGGGTCCTATGGCACCGCTAAAATCTTAACCCCCATATTCGTATGAATCAAATGATTAAAATGAACAAAACAACAAAGACATATCGGCGCAATACTGATAATCAGGTGTATACACCCAAGGAGAAAACAGGAAGTCAGGCAGAGGAACCAAGTCTAACTTAAGCCTAATGCGGAGACCACAACCAAGCAGCAAAGGTGTGTCTGATGTCGGTACACCAGACATCAGGAAATAAACAGGCGTATTGACTCAGGCGCTAAATGAGATCTGCTATATGAATAAAAACCTAGTACTCAAAGGGGCGTTTAGAAAACTCGGGATAAGACCAAGAAGAACCGAAATGAGCCCAGAAGAGCGAAATGCTTAAAAAAAACCCGAACTAAAGGAAGGAAATTCCGGGTAAGCCTGAGGCTTATAAAAGGGCTAGGAGGCCTCGCCGATGACCAATCCTTGGGGACAATTAAACATCGTTGCCTCATTAACTTACAAGGGGATACCAGGAAAAGGTACAGAACCTACTGAGATTCCCGAAGGAAACGCAGATCATATCCAAAGAGCAGGATCGAGGAACGAAGAGCAATTGTTGCGCACTGAGGAAGAGAATTCAGACGACCTAAACCTAGAATTCTTAGGGTGCAAGGCGAACAACAAGACATGAGGAAGTGCCATGTCGGAGGGAGAGGATATTACCCCATGCAACTTAAGTTACCTCCAGTAAACCTCCACCATGCAAAAGCGCATCTACAATAATTTCAAGAGCAATTTCCAATGATAACATTGACTTCGTGGCTGTTTTATTAGAAGTCGGCAGAGAAATCGGGAGATAGTCATGGCATTGGGCTGCTGGCTAGGAGACGAAACTGAAATCCCATCGGAATCATTCGATAGACTGGTGAATTGGTGAAGGCGCTGCCATTTCTCCTCTGCTGCAACGCCAACGACCATAATAAGATCTGCGGAACTGTGACATCAATCGAAAAAGTGAGTAACTTCTGAAATCTATCCCTAGCAATGGGTTAGAGGCATGAAACGCATGAAAGGATGAAGAAGAGACATTGAAAAATAGAAAAAGACGTGAGCACGGAACTTGAAGTTATCCACAGAAATCACTCCGAATGAATGGCATCTTCTCAACCTACCCCAGAGGAGCTTAGAAATCATTTCGAGATCCCTCCTAAAGGTGATAAGGGGCTGAACAACCTTGAAATATATAGCCAGGGCATGTAAGCCGGGAAAAGAGGTCTTTACTTTCGAAAGCAGCAAAAGTGGTCCTCATCACCCGAAATCTTCCAGACCAACTTTCCTGCCAGTATTTTCATTGAAAAAAGTTAAAAGGTTTTAGACAACTACATTATAACTAATATTCAACCGCATAATCTCTTACATCCATTTCAATATATTTGCCAGACAGGACAGTCCATCGAAACTATCCTGTATTACGCACAGCTATAGAAACCTAGGAAATAGCCCTATGTGCGTTTCTGCCCTGTTATCGCGTCCTATAAGCTGATTTTTGATGGTGTTCCCACCAATTAGGACTTTTCTCGCGTGGCGGCAAAGCTCAACTCAAGTATACAGGAGGATTTCTAGTAACGGTGTACTCATGCACACATCCCTTTTAGAGACTAAAACATAGGTATTGTGATTAGCGCCAATCAGTTGGACGAATCAGGCCGATCCCTTTTCATGGGAACCTTCGCCAGATATAGAAACCACTGGATGATTGGAAAATCCTTGAATTGTGGAAGACTGCACTCAAGTTCGAACTGAGAACTGCGATAGTTAGTTTAAACCTGGGTTTTTGGTAGCCAATCAGCTAGAAGATCCTTGAAGGGCAATAGATTGGCAGAGTTGCAACATCTCTACTTTCCGCAAATATGGTTCGCGAATCATCGGATGATTGGGGATTCTGGTACCGATCGTCTGGAGGATCCCAGGGTCCATCCAAATACGCCCTAGCTCCTATGTCCGATTGTCAAATACAAGAAGCAAGCCCCAGTAATCAAGGAGTTTCTGTTTCAGACGCACGTGACTGCGTGAACATTACCACGACGTCTTCCACGGTAACTCAAAATGTTACTGTGTAGAAACGTCCGATTCTTTGACTTTGAACAATATAAATTTGACGTCACCACCAATAGTTTCCAGAAAATCGACGCTTTCAATTCTGAGGTCATTACATGTGACGTTGTAACAATCCCAAGCTACAGAGAATGAATTTCTGGAGTACCAGAATTTGCGACACAAAAACCCAAGCTGTGTATACTTCGCTTACTTCAGTATTAACAATTAATAATGAGCAGCCGTCGTTTCCACTACTCTGTCGTTTTAACCAGCCGGCTCAGCCATGGTATCCGTCTATGCACGAGTCTCACAGTCGTAACTGGAATGGTTTGAAGACAGGCAATTGAAGGGGCTAGCCACTTGACAGTAGGCGAAGTGCCAGCTGACATCACGTTTCGAGATCGAACTTGTTGTCGTTCCCCTCATTACGTCACTAACAGAATTTGTAACCTGGTACCGGTTTTGAGTGCAAATGCGAACTCCCACAAATGTTATTTGCGCCTTCCATATGTTCAAATTTCGGGAACGTCAATCAACATCAGTTGACGAAACACTGGCAAACAAGGCTCACTCGAATCGAAGGGCTGAGAACGTACAAATCTCACGACATAAGTCATCAATATCGGAAGTAATAAACAAATTTAGCAACGACATTTTTTAGGTGCCCCTGCGATCGAGAAATTTCTCTATGTTGAAATCAATCGGCTACTGGCTTTGGGGGTCGAGTCATCACATTGTCACCCTTGTCGTGCGAGAGTGTGTATTTGCATTGTTGTGCGTAAACTGAGCAGTGTAACCATGGAGGATGTTTGTCCTTCACCTCTAATCGAAGGGAGTCGTGTCCCAAAGGCAAGATTTATCACAAGTTTATCCCTGAAGGATGCGTGCTGACAAATTCCAGAGCGACTTATCTATCAGTCCGCGAACATGCCATTTGGGTTCTGCAGTCCACCTCAAACCCGTAACTCAATTGCGTCATCGATTATTCGTGCACTTAGATGACTTGCTGCTCATCAGGGAGACTTCCGATCAGCGCTAGCTATTCTTAATGGGAGCATTGAGCATCCAGAAGAACAAATTTGTTATGAACGATATTAGGACCATTTATATCAACCCCGACAAGGTACGTATCATCTTGAATTTCACGCGCCTGAAAACCGCCAATCAGCTATCACGTTTCCTTGGAATACGTGGCTGGAATTAGCGAATGAATCCCGACAAGGGACATATCATCTCGGGTTTTACGCGCCTGAAAACCATCAAACAGCTACCGCGTTTCCTTGGAATTTGTGGTTCCAATTAGCAATGTGTGCCAAATTACACTTTACTGTCTGCACCCTGTTGCAAATTTAAGGCAGAGAAACTATCGATCGGGGATGATATCCGCCCTGAATCTTGCTTCTCAATCGCGGTATCCGGGTCTTTTCTTATTCCTCTTGTTTAGCTTTGCAGGTATTTTCCGGTAGGTACCCACGATATTCCCCATTTCTGGTGGAGCGATTCCACGCATCGACTAAAAAACGCATGGGTTTGGTAAATGATATGTGAGAGACGGAAATGTTCAAAAGAATTCCCCCCCCCCCCCCCCCGCACATTCTAAAGCCTGGCTTGCACAGAGCTGTGCAAGTGCGTGTTGACGGGACACTTCAGTAGAACTTCACTATTTGCGGACGGACGTTCAACGCCAATTTCACCATCTTTTTAGGATTTTTGGGATAGCTCTGGTCTATTGGTCGACTTCGATCAATTCTATCCGACCATGAATCTCATTACAAAAGTTAAATCAGTATCAGTCAAAAAAGTAAGTAAGTACACAAAGAGGTTCTTATCAGTCAGTACAGTCGGTACAGTCGTTTCAGTGTAAATTGGATGTGATTGATCTTGAACCGATTTTAAGAAGGTTTCGCAAAACCTTATTAAAATGTCGTAAATATTTTTATTCAGAGGGTCAATTGTTTTATGGTTTAGGAAAAACTGTTAATATTAGCTTAAAAAGTTAAAATATTAAATAAGTCGGAAAACCGGAAGCTGGGCGCTTCAGGTATGAAAGGTTTTGTTTGCTTCTAAGAATATGCATTTAGCATGTCAGATTTAGTACTTCGAGTTGTAAATTTACACGGTAAAGACAACTTTTGAGCTACTATAACTTTGTTACTAACAGTATGATTTTGATAAAGATAATATGCTTCATATAAGGGTGTTTTACTCAATTTCCCCAAAAATATGGTAATGTACTATTATTAACTTAATTTGAACAGATATCGATATGCAGTAGTTTCTGAGAATAGGTCCCATTTGGGTAGTTTCTGAGAATGGGTCCGTTAAAGAAATCATCACTTTCCACCCCTCCCACTCCCCGCCTTTTTAACAAATCTTAAAACTTAAAACTTAAAAGGCCGGCTTCGAAAAGTAATAATTAAGACCTTTCATTGGATACCCCACATGACTATATTTGGTGAAAAAAATTGTACACCCCCCCCCCTTTTACATGTATGGGAACCCCCCTCCCCCTCCTAAATCTCAACGTAGAAGGATATCAATCACTGCATGCCTGGGGGTCCACAGGTCCCACCTTCTCACCAAATTTCGTGTCAATCAGTATAGCCATTTCTGAGAAAAGTGCCTGTGACAGACAGACAGACCGACAGACATTCCCCAAAAACTTATTGTACGAAGGAAGTGAGGGACGGGATTACCGGCATATTGCCGGAAGTGGTAAATGCCCGGAATTTAGAAAGGCGCTGACTTCAATGAAAAAATTAGGTTTATTCAAATAAACCTCAATCATTGTAGGGTCGCTCAAGATTTACTCGAGCAGACCATCTACGAATCCGAGGTGGTAATTACCATCATTACCGAATCCTATAGAAACCGTCACGGTGGCGTGTGGTTCGTCTGGTGGAGCGGCGATATGGGCATGTGGACAAGCCATACAATATACTGGGAATCAGACATACAGCGGCTTTGTGTGGTCGAAAATAAATGGGGTATATGTGTACAGCTGTTACGCCCCACCAAGCCTGCCACTGCCCGAATTCGAGGAAATGCTTGACAGTCTTGTTCTCGACGCAAGAGATCGTAGTCCCAGGGTGACTGCTGGTGACTTCAATGCTTGGGCCCGTGAGTGGGGTAGCAGAGAGACAAATGCAAGGGGCCGCAGTCTATTAGCCGCTTTCGTACAGTTGGATGTCGTTCTGGCCAACGAAGGATATATAAACACCTTTCTCAAAGGGGGGTCTACCTCAATCGTAAACTTAACTTTTGTCAGCCCTGCACTGGCACGTGGTATGCCTTGGTGCGTCAGTAAGCACTACATGGGCTATGGGTGGAGTCACCGGGCATAAGACCACCATGCTCGAAACCAAGAAAGATGTCAGTCTGGTCCACAAAAGCTCTAGATGAGCAGACCTTCGTGAAGGTGTGGTTAGACCAACCTAATAAAGCAGGCGCCTCTACGGAAAGAGCTGCCCATGTGGCCCAATGCATCGCCAAAGCGTGTGACGCATCTATGCCGAGGATGTGCTCATTCCCCAGTGTACTGGTGGAATGCTGAGCTGGTCAGCCTTCGATCAGCCTGTCACCGGGCCAGAAGAGCGGCTCAAAGAGCGATAGGCAGAATCGACCAAGGGCAAAAAGAGCACGCCTATAAGGAAGCTCGCAAAATCCTCAAGCTCGCCATCCAACAGAGTAAGAGGGAATGCTTTAAGGAGCTCTGTTTAGAAGCGGACGTAAACCCGTGGGGGAGCGCCTATAGAATCGTGATGGGGCGATTCAGAGTCCGATCATCTCCGCAGACCACGTGCCCTTCACTATTGTTAAAAATTATCCAGGGGTTATTCCCTTAGCAAGAGGAGGGCATAGACAGCTTCCAGCGACCTCTGAACGGCACGGTAATACCGCCAGTCACCAGTGACGAGCTGCTGGAAATTTGCGCTAGGATAGGAGATAACAAAGCTCCGGGTCTGAATGGTGTGCCGAATAAGGCCCTTAAGGTTGCCGTGAAATCCAGACCGGACATGTTCGCTGAGTTGTTCGAAGCGTGCATGTCCGAGGGGATATTTCCTGCATCATAGAAACGACAGAAGTTGGTGCTACTGCCTAAGGCTGGCAAACCTCCAGGTGAGCCAACCTCCTACAGACCTATTCGTCTTTTGGATACTGTGGGCAAAATGCTAGAGCGAATAATCTATAATAGATTACGCCCGGTTGTTGACAGCCAGGGAGGTCTCTCAGATCGGCAGTATGGGTTCCGTAAAACCAGATCAACCATTGATGCCATCAAAATGGTTACTGGCTTGGCTGAAGATGCAACCCACGGAAAGGGCAGTACTAGCAAATATTGCATAGTAGTGACGCTGGATGTGAGAAATGCATTCAATTCAGCCAATTGGAATCTAATACGGGAATCTCTGGCGAAGATTGGTATTCCCGCATATCTTGCAGCTATTTACAAGAACGGAGGCTTTGGTATGACACTGACTACGGACCCCAGGAGTACGTTATCTCCGCGGGTGTCCCACAAGGCTCCGTACTGGGCCCACTCCTGTGGAACATCATGTAGAACGATGTTTTTAATCTTCCCTTTCGGGAGGAAGCCACGGTGGTGGGCTACGCCGATGATATAGCGTTGGTTGTTGTCGCAAAACATCTCGAAGATGCTGAGTTATACTCATGCAAAGCGATCAGTGCTGTTAAAGGTTGGCTAGAGAGTTCTGGTCTGACAATTCCGGACGAAAAAACGGAAGCGGTCCTCATCACCAAGCGCCATAAAAGAAATTTTGCCCGTATTCAAATTGGGAATCATATCATCACTTCTAAGCCTGCGATCAAATGCTTGGGAGTGATGATAGATGGTAAGCTTAGCTATAAGCCACACGTGCAGTATGTCTATGACAAAGCATCCACTGCAAGTGTGGCTCTGGCAAGAATGATGCCGAACGTGGGGGCGCCACGGAATGCTTCCAGGTTGCTTAAAGCTAGGGTAGTGAGTTCGATCCTGCTCTATGCAGCTCCAGTGTTGGGAAAGGCATTGCAGGTTACATTTAACGCTAACAAACTAAGTTCAGTCTACAGAAGAATAGCCCTAAGGGTGTGCTCGGCATTCAGGACTGTCTCAGATGATGCAGCATTCGTTATTTCTGGAATGATGCCCATTGACATCTTGGCAGATGAGATGACGAATATATATAATGCGAAGTCTATCTCTCCTTTATTGCAGATGAAGAATGCCGAAAGGGAGAGATCGCTAAATAGATGGCAAGAGCGTTGGGAACGCTCGGGAAAGGGTCGGTGGACACACAGGCTCATCCCTGCCAGTTGGAGAGACGGCACGGTGAGATTAATTATAATCTCACCGGGCATAGGGGATATCGCCAGTACCTGTCCAGGTTTAAACTAGATACCTCACCCGATTGTCCAAACTGCGATGGAGTTCCAGAGGACCCAGAGCATGTATTCTTCCACTGTTCAAGGTTTGTGGAGGAAAGAAAGAGGAGAGGTGCTCGTACCAGAGAATCTGGTGCGAAGAATGCTAGCATGTCAGGAAGACTGGGATGCGATTAACTCCATGGTCCATGGAGACCAGAAAAGCGCGGTTACGTACGTCGACGAAAAGGAACCAAGCTGTAGGGAGTCGGGGTGGTTTTAGTGGGTAAGAATCCTACAGGCTGGCGTGTCCAGGCCAGTGTCTTTTGAAGATTTCCTCCTCCTCAAAAAAAAAAACAGGCAGACATAGAACCTATTTTAATAAGGTCTTGTTTTGCAAACAAAACCTTAAAAAGGAATTAAATAGTAAATCTGGAAATAAAATAAGCAAATGACTAAATTTTAATATTTTTTTTTTTGAGAATTGCGAGGTCCTAAGTTTGCATCAACTTGATTTCGGACCGGACCAAATGGAGAGGAACTTACTCCCCCTTTTTTGATCCACGGGCCCCTCGCTTAGTGCTTAGCACCCAAACTTTCAAATTGTTAGGCGATGACAGCCCTATGATTTCTTACCACGGCAGAGGCAAGTGGTCAGGCGCTCCCTCACCTCTGCCTGGTTTTAGTGGGGAGGGGAGGCAAGTCGTTATATGCTACCTCACCTCTGCCGCGGGAGCAGGGTGACCGAAGTGACACGCAGATGTTAAATGTTCCTTTATATAATGACTACAAATTATATTGGCCGTAAATCCACCCTATTGACCAGAGCTTGGCCAGAGCTGAAAATTGCGGGGAGAATTGCGGGGTCCTAAGTCTCCGGCATCAAGTTGATGCGAACTATAGAAATTAGAAATTTGAAACTATGAGAATCATGGAACTAGTATCATGCTATGCAGAAATGAGAGAGGAAAGAAACAATTAGATTTGTTTACCATATTAGCCTGGAACAAGCCAATTAACGGATATGTTTCCTGAACGATGAAGGTAGTGATTATCAGCCAATTCCTGATTTTATGCTCCAGAAGACATGACGAACTGAATAGGTCCCAGACACTTACTTCGCCACTTAGTAAAAATTATTAGAAATTGGCTTCACCATTCCGTTTAATTTAACAATTCCGGAAAGACCCCTAACTTTAAGTTAACCAAATGGAGAATAATAAGATAATTCACGATAGGGCTTAATGAATTTAACCGAAATTTACAAGCTTTCAATCAAATATCTATTCAATAGTTGGGGAGAAACCTAGCACCCTAACCTTTCACAGAATCAGGGTATCAACTTCATTCTGACTAGTGCTTAGCATTTCTATGAACTTGCGTACCGAAAAGTTCATACTCTTATTCAACAGATCGACAAAAGTTATCATTTTCGCGGCCAGCTCCTTTTGCCAATTGTTCAAGTAATTAAAACTAAAATCTCGGTACACCGTACGCACAAGAAACAATTTTATGGGCCCCTGCTCAACCCACGAGTACTTTTCCTTGAACGATTATCTATCTATTCGCGCTACGTCCGTATCAACTGTTTATGCTGATACATCTGATAAAGTCATGTAATTATATTTTGGGGAGACAATTTCAAATTAAAACCAACAGAAATGCTAGCTGTGACTGAAACTGTATGATCATAAAATATGATGATAACTGCGCTTTAGATTTCACCCAGTTTGGACGGCCTCCAACAGTATTCATCTAAACCTGTTTGGCTTTTCGGCTACTCGGTTAAATCTTGATTTGATTTCAGTTATGTAATCGATAGTAGTAGTCTAGTTCTGTGGATTCTCTTTCCTGACAAATTGTTTCGAAATGAGCCCGGCAATGGTACGTGGGCATCAGTCTATCTCGGCACTACTTGAGTCTGCCTAGTCTTGAAAACAGCTCCACAGATTCCGCGTCAATTCACTATATCGATTTGTACATGATGTGGGCGCCATTTAAATGAGAAGGACTTCTATGCCTGCTAGAAAAATCCGAACCACTAAAGTCAACCCAGCACTGATCCAATCTAATTTCAGTTTAAATACACAAAAGTCGGAATCGACACACAATTATATGCATTGCCACTGGTTCAGCCACATCTGGATGAGCGAGAGTACTAAAATCTACAGGGGTTACGTGAATTGGTGCAGTTCGGTTAAATGAAAAGTGGGTGCTCTTTAGAAAATTTCAAATAAACAACTAACCATGTGTACAACGTCGGTGAATAGATAAAAGTGCCCATGATTGCATATCGGCCCAGTGTTGGGGTATCAATGTCCTCTTGTGGCTTCGCCTGCAATAGACCAGTATCCGTATTAGCACTTTGAATGCGGGTGCAATTTATGCCTGCTTCCTGCCTGCATCTAACTGACATCACACATATGATGTTCACTTTCAAGGCATGCGGATGGTGTATGTGTGCATGTGTGGGGATGTTTTACTATATTTTACATGAACAGCTCAAGCTCGTCTACTTCTACATCAAATGCTATATGCTTAACACTTCATTACCAAAATTTTTCGCGTTATAAATTGCTGGGAGAACTCAGCCCCCACATACAGCGACCCGTATGTGAGACAGTTCACTACAAACGGATGCCTGGCAAACAACTTCCGGGCCATTGCAGCTGCCATCCTCCTTCACAGCTCCTCCGCTTCCGCGCCCTCAATTTTTCCAGGGAGTCCTTGCAACCCCACTGCACATGCACTCCGGAACCGAGTGTAATTAAAATGCCGTGAAATTTCCAGGATAAATGGAAGAAGTTACTCGTGGACGGTGACGATAAGAACTGAAAAATTTTGCGCGAAGTATCGATAAAAGAAGACTCAAAAACTTGTTGTTGCCCCGAAGCGAACTAGAAGCCCAACTGACTTCATACGTTCCAACCAGTTTTCAGCGTGTTGAGGAGCATGTGTGGCATCGCTATTCGAGCGGTGTCGTAGCCTAAAGTGATCTAAATTGATCGTTTAATGAATTCGTTAAAAAATGGGTAAGCATAGTACGTAGATAAGAAGAGCCCTATAATTTCGCTCGTGGTTCCCATGTTAGAGTTACCTAGCCCGAAGCTTTCTGTCAGGGGTGGCTAGACTGAGACTTCCGCGGACACAAAGCATCTGTTCTATTACCTAATTGATTGTCCCGGCTTGGGGCCATCTCACTTTGCCTGAAAATTCCAATACGCATCTCAACTGTAAGTTAAACTCTTGAAAATTACTCCCTCGCGCTCGTGAAAACCAAGTTTGCTATCACAACTTCCTGCATGCGGGCTGTCGGTAGTGATTCACTTTGCCCATAAGGAGACTTGCAGTCTTCATCTGCAGCAGCAACAACGACATGCTCCGTCAGCCAGCTACTCCCAAGGCGCACTGATTGCAAGGACATGTCCCAGTGTCCTTGTGAGTGGGGTGGTGCATGCATAATATCGTCATCTTATGTGTCACACTCGTATGAATCTAGTTCATGTCGAGAAGACCTCAGGCAGTACATAGTTCCGCTTCCGGGTTCATTCTTGCTTTCCGTCATTCGTTTGGAAATTCAACCTTAATGGCCTGAAAATAATTCTTAAAGGAATCGATTTCTGCAAGAAAATGAAATATCTTTGAGGATTTTCTGTGCATATTTCTGAGCGCAGGTAAATATGAATGCAATCTGGGAAATTCAATTTGGAATAGATTTCAGTGCGCAATTTAAATCGATTTGCTGTTGTTTGTAGTCCCCGTTCGGAAACAGTGCCAGAGTAATTTAGCACCATTCATTGCAGACAATCAATTTCAATTATAACTTTATAGCCCATAGACCTGTTCGGGCTAATTTAAAATCGTTATCACGACGCAATAAACAACAATTCGAGATAGAGCATAACTTATGGTCAGCTCGGTCGTTATCACATTGCCTCTAATCATATCGACTATTACATATGTTCGATTATATTGTCCAGTGGTCTATTATCTTCGCAAATGCTTCATGCTGGATGTATTCATTAGACAGAGCCAGCAATGGCAGTAACAGCAAATATTGAGTAATTAGTGCGTGTTGTGATCCCCTGCTACGGTGTCCAAATATTGCTTGCACTAGGGCAGTAATATAGACTTTGTGATATAGGACCATTGTCGAGTGACAATATTTTAAATTATAGATAAATTGGTTAATAACGGAATAATGCATGCTACTTACATTAATTAGTATAGCTCGGTTTCAGCATAGTCAGGTAAATACGACATTCTCAGGAGAATAGCTCCTGATAAATGCTAACTCAATTTCGAAACCGGAAAGTAGATACCATTTCTCCTAAGGAAAGCTAACAAACTTGACTGCTTCCATACAAGGAAATTCAAAACGAAATAACCAGCACCATAATTTGGTGGTCAAAGGGTAGTATAGGTCCCCCGAAATGTGGGTTGGTAATCATGATGGCGCATAAAACCTGGGAAACGCCTACTGAACACCTACACCAGCAGCTCTACTACCAAACCCTATCTCCACCTCCACGTGGTGACCGCTGGGAGCTCTTTCTTAACGAAAAGCTGCCGACGGAGAAGAATGAAGGGGAATCTCCCGCGCCTAAAAAAGGGACAAATTGTACCGACTGGTCCTCCAGGTTGAAGGTTGGATAAGGCTGACAACCCTACACGGAAAACAATTTGTTACAAAGCCACAACAGAAACCTCGGACTGGATGAATTTTCCAACGACGAACCCGCTAACGAAAAAGGAATAACGTTACACGCATTTTCTCATGGAACGTGCGTACCCTGCACAGAGATGGAACTGCCAAGCAGCTACCCGATACCCTGCCTCAATATAGGGCTGATGTAACAGCATTGCAGGAGATGCATTGGACAGGGACCGACTTCCTGGAAAAGAGTCGCTACACTATATATTATAGCGGGCATCCAGTAAACCATGTGCTCGGAGTAGGTTCCTTAGTCAGCGAAAAAATGAAACCTGCTGTTATCGGCTTCGAAAACATAAGCGAACGGCTATGCACTCTGCGCTTGCAAGGCAACTTTAGAAATATAAGCCTCATTAACGTTCACGCCCCTACAGAGGAGACTCCAGAGTCGGAGAAGGATACCTTCTACGAGGCAGTAGAACGAACCCTCGAAGTCTGTCTCAGATATGATATCAAAATCATACTTAGGGATTTTAACAACCAAGTAGTGACGGAGCCTGTATTCAGGCTCTCATAGGATACATTAAAATACAAATAATAACGGACTGCGGATTATTCCATGAGCAGTGTCACACGAAAAGGTTCCTGGAAGTACCTGGTTTGCGCGGAAAGCGGTCCACAAACATACGTGGGCCTCTTCAGACGGGACCACTTTCAACCAAATTGACCACGTGTTGGTCGAACGCCGCCACCTCTTAGCCTTGATGAATGTCAGAACATATAGGTGGGCCAATATAGACTCGGATCACTATCTCGTTGGCATGACGCTCCGAGCTCGAATAACAATACCAACTAGAATCCCCTCTGACAATCAGGTGGGAGTGAACACTGAAGCCATCCACAACACAGTCCTCCGCGACACCTATAAGAGGGAAGTGTACGCCGCAATAACCGCAGTCAACAGAGGACCTGGAGATGAAGCATCAACAAATGATCATCACAGCCTGCCAGCCTTATACACTTTGATGCTCATGTGATCGAGACCAAGAGAGAAATTTGATTTCCGACAGAATGGGCATATTGGAGTGTTGGATTGGGTACTTTGATGAACTACTGAACAACCAGAACATCGGCAAGTTGGAGGTCCCGCCAAATGAAGACGACTGACAAATATTTCCACCACCAAGCGTAGAAGAAACAGTCCGTGCAATTCATCGGCTTAAAAACCATAAGCCGCCAGGAACCGATGGAATTACAGCCGAATTGGTTAAATATGAAGGCGACCAATTACACCAAGTGGTTCATCAACTTGTGCTCAAGGTGTGGGACAGCGAATCAATGCCTGACGACTGGTGAAGAGGCACTATCTACATAAAAAAGGTATCACACAGTAAAGCAATTATAGAGGTATCATATTGCTGAGTACCGTATATGAGATATTCTCCGCTATCTTGCTAGGCCCGATAGCTCCATACGCCCACAACGTCATTGGCCCATACCAAAGAAGCTTCACTTCAGGCAAATCAGCAACAGATCAGATTTTCTCTCTGCGGCAAGCGATGGAAAAACTGTTTGAATATGGAGATCAATTGCACAATCTTTTCATCATCTTTCAAACCGCCTATGATAGCATAGCCAAGGTAAAACTGTACATGGCCATGAGAGTATTTGGTATTCCGACGAAATTGATAAGACTGACTAGGCTGACCCTGACCAATATGCAAGGACAGAATAAAGCAGCAGGATCACTCTCAAAACCATTCGACATCAACAACGATCTACGACAAGGGGATGCGCTATCATGCGTCCTCTTTAACCTGGCCCTCGAGAAAGTGATCCGTGATGCTGGGGCAAATGCTGGGGGGTGCGATCCTCTTTAAGTCCACCCAACTACTGGCCTAACCTGACGATATCGATATCGAGGAACGACCCGAAACGGACAAACTGCTTTCATCCAGATCGAGCAGGCGGCGCGAGATCTTGGGCTGCACATCAATGAAGGCAAGACAAAATATATTTTGGCAGCCTTAGCACCAAAAACCAACTAACAACATCAAACCGCACTGGTCAAACGGGTAGAATAAAGATAGAAGACTACAACTTTGAGACTGTTGATAATTTCTACTATCTAGGGTCGAAAATCACAACCGATATCAGCTACTATGACGAATTTCGCGCATGGTTTTTGCCTGCCAACAGAGCCTATTTCAGCTTAGAAAAACTGTTCCGCTCGAAACGTCTCACCATAGTTTTACTGTGCAAGACAATGATCTTACCGGTCCTTATGTATTCCTCGGTGAATTGGGTCCTTAGCAAGAAAAATTGCGAACTCTTGACCGCGTTCGAGAGAGGAATCCTCCGAATCCTTCTCCTACATGTGGATGGACGATTCCGTAGCCTACATAGCGACGAAATCTATGAGCGGTACCGTGACTGTCCGGTTGTGGATAAAATCCGGCTCAATAGATTAATCCGTATGGACGAGGATGATCCAGCCCAGAAAGTCTATAAGGACAATATCTATAGTAGAAAAAGAAAAAGAAAGAAGACGAGGTAGACGCTGTCTGAGATGGAGCGATGGCGTAGGTCAAGACGCCAGACAGCTTTTAGGGATATCGAATTGGTAGACTTCGGCGCAAAACCGAGATGTCTTGAGTTCCTTATATAGGCAGACCTAGACTGGATACCGGTTGTTGCGCCGAAGGTGATGATATTTTTGAGATTTTGTGTGAAAGAAAACCTTATTAGAATCGATTCGATTTCTGTCTGTTCGTTTATCTTTCTCGTTTTCATCGTTAGAAGGTGGAAGGCTTGAAGGCCTACCGCTGGTTCCCGCCATGTAGTTATGTGAGGCTCTTACTCACTAAAACCACCTCCTTCTCCTTTCACTCAGGACTGCTGTGAAACATTGCATCAAGGGGCTGGATCAGTTCTTAACTGCGGCTCATTATTGTTCTCTCCCTTTCTTCTTCGTGCCTCAGCTCTTGATGAATCGTTTTCAACTCAGTTACAACTTTATTCCAAGTCCAATATGAACTCCACTATATTTTTCGGAGTTAAGCGCCAATCTACGATCATCTCCAATATATTTCGCGGTAAGCCTAGGCCAATCAAATACAGCATGCTCCGCATTCTAGATCACATTACCACATTTTGGGCGGCATGGTGACTCGTCGTGTCCAAATCGATTAGAGAAGCTCGATAACCTCCATGTCTTAAGAACTACGCTAGCCCATAGCTTAGTTTCCCATGGCTTCTTTCAATCAAGCTTCGAATGTGCGGAATGATACGGTAGGTCCAACGGCCAGATTGTACCTCATTCCATCTCTTTAGCCACTCTGCGAAGGATTCCCGCCTTGCTAATTGCCCTCGAAGTAAGCTAGACTCCCCAATTGCATACATTTTGGAAGTCATAGAGATGCCGACCTTCATTCGCCAAGATATCTATTTGAATTGTTCCTATTAGTACGTATGCTTCTTCTCCTGATGTTGTTAAAAAAACACTGCATACCCGGAGTGCACTTATTCGATACGCCATTCCTAGTTTTCCGCAGTTTGATTTGTTTTCCAGAATAGTTGCCCCAACTAAAACTGCCTAGAGTAGCACGGAACTATCTACCCTTGAAACCTTGTCCTCGAAATCCTTACAGCGTTAGAAAACGCTTTAGTTACAGAGCAGTCTATATATTTTTTAAAGTTGAGCCTTTTTTCAATCATTACTCCCAAGTATTTATGCGATGATTGGGACTAAATTGTTTGTTCGTCAACTTTGATTTTCACGGTTGCTGGTTAGCACTAGTTCCGTTTTATGTTCAGCAAGTGATACAGCGGACTTTTTCAACCAGGAATTGATCTCCCACATCGCTTCGTTTGCATCGATCTCGATCTCGTCGTCTGCTACCTCGATATTATCCACAAAAGAAGGCGTCGCATCAACACCACATCGTATAGTAAGTAAGGGACCTAAGGCGGAACCTTGTGGTACTCCGGGTCATCCAATGGTTTACCTGGCTTCGGAATAAGTATCACCCTTTTGTGGCGTCCATTGCTCGGGGAATTCTTCTTCTTAAGACATGCCGTAAGAACTTGGGCAAACATACTTGGTGCTGTCCTGGCTGCCACTTTCAGGACGATATTCAGAATTCCATCCAGCCTTGGGGTCTTATTTTCAGCGAATTTTCTTGCTGCGTCTAGAATTTCCTCTTCTATCAGTACAGGAAGTTTGTCGGGGTTTACATGTACTTCAGGCAAATTTGTGTAATTCACATCCTGTCGGAAGAGAGCGTCCACTATGTTTTGTAATAATTTAGAAGAGGTAATCGGTAGGGAGCGTTTGCTTTTCGGTGATGACATTACCGACCTGTAGGCGCCACCCCATAGATCAGAATCAGCTTCAGTACACATCCGCTTGAAATGTTCAGATTTGCTCTTCGTGATAAATACTTGCAATTTTTTCCTCGCGATTTTGTATTGCATGTGTAGCTCCACAAATTCAGGTTGATTTCTTCTGCGCTGGGAACATCTCCTAGCTCTGAGGCAGTTTTTCCGACATTCTTGAATTGGGATTTCGTCCTCGGAAAGCACTATGCATAGAGGCATCGCATGGCGGCTGCAATTTTTCCGCACCGTGTAAGACTTTTTTGTGCGCTTCCCGATAATAATGTGTCATCAAGAAGTACCTCCTTGAATATTTCTAGGTGAAATTTGTTAGTTACCCAGCCCATTGTTATTCTGTTTGATGGCTTTATATAATTCCTATACGAGGTTTGGAAGATGATAGCCTCCTCGCTGACATGCCACTGGAAGTCTTTGATAAGAGTATTACTGACCAAAGTGAGGTCCACTACCCATTGTGATTCTTCCCTCCAATATGTATTAACTCCTCCAGAGTTAGCAAGTACGATATTTAAGAGCGAGAATGTCTCTAGCAGTATTTGTCCCCTTACATTTGTTTTTCTGCTTCCTCATTCTTCTGTCCATGCATTAAAATCGCCGGCTATTACTTTGGGATTGTAGTGGCTTACATCGAAGGATAGTTTCTCTAGCAATGAAGTGGATTCCTGCAACGTAAGCCTCGAGGCGGCGTAACAGCTTTACTGAATGTTTTTTTCATCTCCTATAGCTCGACTTCCGCAGCTCCATATCGTGGGTGCAACATTTTTTTCATGTGTGGTAAATAAAAGGGTTCAATTAGCACTTAGGGGAGTGAGGACTTAAAATATAACCCCCAAAATGTATAATAGCTCTCGTCCTCAAAGCTCATTTAACCGAAAAATCAGGAAAAAATCACAGTGGTGTATCAACATTAAATCTAAGCCTCGTAACACATCATCAACTGCGCAACAACCGGTATCCGATCTTGATCTGCTTAATAAGGAACCCATTCGATATCCCTAAAAGCTGTATCGATTCACGGCCTACGCCATCATTCCATCTCAGGCAGCGTTTCCCTCGTCTTCTTTTTCTTCCGTAGATATTACCCTTATAGACTTTTCGGGGTGGATCATTCTCATCCATACGGATTAAGTGACCCGTCCACCACAACCTATTGAGCCGAATTCTATCCACAACCAGAAGGTCATGATATCGCTCATTATGTTCTCTACGGAATCGTTCGTAATCATGTAGGGGGCAAAAATTCTTCGGAGGATTGTTCTAAGAACCCAAGTCTCCGAGGAATACACGAGGACTGGCAAGATCATTGTCTTGTACAATGAGAGTTTTGACCCTATGGTGAGACGTTTCGAACGGAACTGTTTTTGCAGGCTGAAATAGGTTTTGTTGACTGCCAATAACTGTGCGCAGTACCCTGGCCATGCTATCATAGGGGCCTTGACGTCGATGAAAAGATTGTGCAACTGATGACCATATTCCAAGAGTGTTTCCAACGCTAGCCGCAGAGAGATGCCGCAGAGATATTGCTGATTTTCCTGGAGTGAAGTCTCTTTAGTATGGACCGATGATGTTCTGGGCGCTAGCAAGATAGCGAAGAATATCTTATAGATAGTACTCATAGTACTCACCAACGTGAAACCTCTATAATTGCTGTGCTGAGTGATATCCCCCTTTTTATGTAAGGAGCAGATAATTCCTAGTTGCCAGCCGCCAGATTCGTTGTCCCACACCTTCAGTATCAGTTGATGTACCACTTGGTGTAGTTGGTCACCTCCATATTTAACCAATTCAGCTGTAACTCCATCAGTTATGGTTTTCAAGCCGATGAATTGCATGGACTGTTTCTTTTATGCTTGGTGGCGGCGGCGCTTGTCCGTCGTCTTGAGTTTACAGGACTTCCAAATCGCCGATATTTTAGTTGTTGAGCAGTTCATCGAAATACTGAACCCATCGCTTCAATACACCCATTCTGTCTTAAAACAGATTACCCTCTTGGTCTCGGTCACATGAGCATCGACGTATATAAGGCTTCATCCTGCTGACTTCTTGGTAGAACTTCCGCGCCTGGTGCGGTTGCTCTCTGTACTTTCCGATTTCGCAGATTTGTTGGATCTCCCAAGCTTCCTTTTTCCGTCTGTGAAATCGCTTCTTCACTCGACGGAGTTCATGGTAGACCTCCACACGTGCCGGCGTTCTTTGAGAGTGCAGCATTGCCCGGTATGCAGCATTCTTCCGTTCCGTTGCTAGCTTACATTTTTCATCGAACCAGCTGTTCCGACTTTTCTTGCGGCTGGTGCCAAGTATGTTTGTGGCCGTATCAATGATAACGCTTGATTGAGAAGACCATTTGTTAGCTGAGGTTATTGCAACATCCATTTCCCGGTCGTTGGTGATATAGAGGGCTTTGTTGTGAATGGTTTCAGTATTTGATTTGATTGTAGGGGATTGTAGGCGGTGTTGTAATTCGAGCCCGGAGAACTATGTTAACGAGATAGTAATCCGAGTCTATATTGGCACCCCTATATGCCCTGACATTTATCGAGGCCTAGAGGTCGTGGCGTTCAATCAACACGTGGTCAATTTGGTTGAAACTAGTCCCATCTGGAGAGTCCCACGTAAGTTTTGTGGACCGCTTTCCGCGCAAACCAGGTACTTCCAACAACCATTTCGCGTGATACTGATTACTGAATAATCTGCAGTCCATTGATAATGGATTGGTATCTTTTGTAAGCTATGGAAGTCGATGTACCACCTGAATACGCGCTCCGTCCCTACTTAGCTGTTAACCTCTCCAAGTATGATTTTGATGTCATACTTTGGATAGGCTTCGAGGTTCCGCTCAACTGCCTCGTAGAAGGTATCCCTCTCCGACCCTGCAGCCTCATCTGTAGGGGTGTGAACGTTAATGACGCATATATTTCTAAATTTGCCTCGCAAACGCAGAGTGCCTTTCGCTCATGTTTTCAAAATCGATATCAGCAGATTTCATTTTTTGGCTGAATAGGAAGCCTACTCCGAGCACACGGTTTACAGGGTATCGGCTAACTGCTGAGTAGAGTCTGTACAGAGAGCGAATGCGCAAATCGTTATTCCGTTTTCATTGTTCTGTCCGAGGCTCCTTCCGTCATTTCATAATCTCCGTTTTCCGTCTTGGGATGTGAGCACTACCCAACCCCCCACCTGGAGGACCAGTTGGTATAATTTGCTCCGTTTTTAAGCGGAGGAGACTAGCCCTAAACCTTCTTCGTCTGCATTTTTTTATAAAAAATAACTCCCAGCAATCACTACGTGGAGGTGCAGATAGGGTTTGGTAGTACAACTGTTGGTGTTAGTTCAACTGTTGTTTCCCAGGTTTTATGCTCCATCGTGAATACCAATTCACATTTCGCCCAGGGACCTATACTACCCTTTGTCCGATTGATTCTGACGAAATCGCCACCACTTAGTGCACGGCAGGCCAGTATGTTCCTCACGCTGTTTTATCGGTGATTTGATTCGCAAGAGGGCAATTAACGGCCTACGTTAAGGGTACGATGGCCTCATAGGAAACGGCTTTGCACTCAGTGACGTAAAATGGTAATGGTAAAATGCCGGTATCTTATGAGAATATAGTCGCTTTGCGTTTAATGTTCCCACCATAAAATGTAGGAGGATGAAACCATCGTTTCATAAGCAAATCAAAGCAGGAGCGAACAGGGCTGCAACCGGAGTCTCGGCCTTCAGTTGGATAATGGCGAATGTTGGGGGCAGATATCCATCAGGTGACGTATTTTCAACGGCAACGTAGTCTGTCCTATTCTACGGCGTATGGTCTGATGCCTTTAATAAGGATGTGTATCGTCAGCGCAAAGCATGGTGAGATTGACCATTTCCATCACAACTTCTAAGTAAGCATGGAGGCTTTCAGTCTTGCCTCCACAAGATTGGGAGGAAACGATCTCCTAATTGTGTGTTCTGCAACGGAGTGGCGAACGACCCCTCTTTTCTCCTCTTGTTGGTAAAAGGAATTCCCTAACTTGAATACTCCTTAAGCCTAGAGAGCAGTAGGTCGAGCCTGAAGCATTGTATCAACTGGTTGCAGGCTAGTTCTCTGATGACGGGGAGGCGTTGGTAGTCGCGGGAGTCTAACACTTTGTGCATAAATGTGTTTACCTACCCTACTCAAAAAAAAACAAGCCGGGAAACCGGAAGCTAGACACTTCAAGTATAAAAGGTTTTGTGTTTCCCTATGTGGGGAGCTACATTGATGACAGTTTCATGTGCACACAGTTAAAAATTCCATTACCCTGTACTTTTTAAAAAGTTACATCAGTATCTTATTTGCATGGCTGAAGATGCATTTAATTCGCGCGAAATTAATAAGTTTGAGCTCCTATAACTTTGACACTAGCCGAATTCCGTGAAACTTGGCATGCATATGCGTGACACTGTCCTCTATGTTGGATGAAATTGAGGGAGGTTTTTCTGTAAATTTCTTAAAGTCGTTAATATACTTTTAGTAAGTTTATTCAAGCTGATATCGCAGTGGACTCTATTTTGGTTTTTTTCTGATCTTTGGATTAGGTAGTTTCAGAAAATGAGTCCTATCTCACTTTAAGTGTGCACATTTTGACTTCTTACTCGCGCAGTTTACAATTCACAAACTAATATCAGTTTCGTACTTTTACTTACTTTTTAATTGATATCCCACATGACTATATTCAGTGAAAAAAATGTTGACACCCCTTCTTTGCATGTACGAGCAGTCCCTTTAAACTCCACCTAAATTTACGTCACTCATGGTATGCGTGGGATTTCATAGTTCCCATACGACCATCAAATTTCGTTCCGATCAGTTTAGCCGTGTTGGAAAAAAATGCGTGTGACAGACAGACAGACAGACGAATCGATTTTAATCAAATTTTATTTTACACCAAATCTTAAAAACGAAATGGCAGCAGTGTTAGAATGCAAAGAGAGCAACTCGACCGGGATTTCCAAGTGTCTGGTAGCCAATTCAACAAAGATATTTTTTTTAGTTTTGGAATTTTGGCACTTTGGCAAGCTTTTGAACATTCCAATCTTAATTACTGTCGTAGTTCTTATTGTTCTTATTCGTTATTCGTTGTTCGTTCTTGTTGGCGCCCTGGGCTGATTATGCTTCAGGTTAAGGTTGCATAATTCAGCAAGTTTTCACACGAGTACCCCACGGTAGCCGCTAGAAACCGTGTTCGGGCGGGCCTTACAGGGCGAGCTAGTGCCAACTGACGAGGATCGATCTGCTTGACAGTCATGATTTATGGGCGAGCGGACCTAGCAGAGTAAAGGTGGACGCATATGCCGACGATTTGATGATCCAAAACGGAACTGATGCTATTCACTACCAACGCAAAGGTACCAATTGCACTTCTCGTGGCTAAATCAAGAAAGATTAGTTCTTCTTTCCTCCAATGTAAAGTATCAGATTGTGGTCCTGAAGCACTAAGCCTAGTGAGGTTTAAGGAGGCGTGTATAACCTCCTACGCCTGCAAGAGGGCCTTTGGAAGGCAAAGGGGGTTTCTGTTCAAAAATGGCTCTCTGGACGTATACAGCCGTTGATCGTCTCATCCTAACGTACGGTTGTATTGAGTGGTTGCAGAAGCTGAACAAGAAATCCAATAGAACAAAACTTGATAGGATTCAAAAAACCGCGTGTGCAAGTGCTACCGAGATTCTACAGTCCTGCCGGGCAGATGATAGTGAACTCTTGCCCTTCGCGGATAACTTTGGGAGACTGCTCCTCCAAACTAAAACAAAATTATCTTTGCCATTAATCCGCTGAAGCAGAGAAAAGCGGACAGTTTTCAAAGTCTCCACTTAAAACAAATGAAAATATTTTTGGCATCAATGAGCTCAGTGCTATCACCCTCAAATTCAGAGTAGAATAACATTTACTGCAGACGTAGAGGTTCACATTTCTCATCTTTGCAGGAGAGAAAATAAAATCAAAATGGAAGATGAGAGAAGTAGAAACGTTACCATGGAGGGACTCGTAACCCCAGTACCCGCCGATTTAGTGGTGAGCAAGCGGGCTATCGGCCGTCGATATCTCTCGAACGCAATGCTTAGATGGTTGATAACTTGGCTACCGTGGCATCTACTGTTACAATTGATTTAGATTTAGGTAAGCAAAAACATCAATGGTAAAGTGGAAAAATATTGGGGAGATCACTGGCCAACGAAGGCGATTTCGATACCCACCACATCTGTTTAAGAACCAAGACATGGACCCATTTGATGCTGTTACCTAAGAAGGTTTATCTCCAAGCGAGCCATTCCACTATAGACCCAAATATCTCATAAACACTATGGGAAAAATGTTAGAGAATATAACCTACAATATATTGCTTCCTGTTCCTGAAAACCAAAGAGGTCTTTTAAATCGGCTGTATGGGCTCCGTAAAACCAGATCAACCATTGATGCCACCAAATAGACTGAGCAATTCACGGAATAGGTAGTACCAGCATCGTTGTAATGCTGGACGTGAGGAATGCATTCAATTCGGCCGATTCAAGACTTATACCGAAGTTGCTAGCGACGACTGGTGTTCCCACCTATCTCATTTCTATTGTCGATAACTTCTTGCAAAAATTTAGGCTCTGTATGATGTCTGCAACGCCTAAAAAATTAATAAAATAATCGTTCACCAAAAGTTATTCACATTAAAAACCAATTCCAGCAAATTTCTCCAAATTAAAAGTTGTCAGTCTAGAGGACAATCCAACTCTTCTCCCACGGGAACATCGAAAAACAGCAACAGAAAGCATTTTGTTCCACTTAAATTTAAAGGTCTAGTTATTCGATGCAGCAATCATTATATTACCACACCTGGAGCATGGGGCCCTTTATTAGCTAAGAGCAGAAACTATAACTGTAGAAAAGTATCTTTTCTTGTCTTTTGAAATGAAAGTCCTTTTTTGACTTATATTTCTTTCAGAAGATAAACAGATAGTTATTTGAAAATGGAAACAGAATTGCGAATACGCTTCTATGGCAACGTTCGTCATGACGAAAAGTATTAGCAAAAAGATACTCGCGAAAAGACTAGTTAACAAAGTACCCAGTTTAATTAGAGTCAGTGCAGTGTCCGAGTGGATGTGTTGAAAGATCCGTCAGCAGTTATCATACCCCATTAACGCACCCATGCCATCACTCGCTGGACATCGTCCTTAAGCATCATGTTAAACAGGGCGAGGATCTGTATGGCGATATGAAGAAGATTAATGAGCGTGAACTCAACTCAGTACTTCAACACACTCATTTGCATAATTTGTATCGTTTCTCACCTCCGGTTGGATGGCGCATAGCCAAGCAGACATACAGTTTCATAGACCGGAGGACTTCATACCCATGTACATCTGCTAGTCCATTTCACCCTACTCGCTCCTGCTTGGCTTTTTTTCCAACATTACTGGAACTTTGTCTTGACTTTTCCTCCGAATGATTTCAACGGCACCATATCGGTGACGAATGGTAACGAGGAGAACAACAAAAGTAACGGCAGTTGTGGCAATGGCCAACATTTACGATGGCCGGGCCGTGGCGACGACAAGGACATTTTCATTTTTCCGCACCTCGAGGAAAACTCCACTCACAATGATGACTAGGACAACGACGACACACTGTGTGCGATAAGGACTACGGAAATTATCATAAAAAAGTGGAAAAGGTAACGATGAAAAAAGTTATTTCGTGCCTGCTAATTTATCTCAGGAAATTATAATGCGCCGCAGATAAACAGTGGAACTAGGGAATTCGCAGAACAGCACACCGCAAGCTTGGAAGTCACGAATCCCCTGGCGAAGGGTTGCCTAATATGATCGAATGTGACTTCATTAAACTAGAATTCTTTTATGCCTTGCGTAGTCCTGCCCACGATCATTTGTGCTGCCTAGGTACCATCCGTACTTACTCCCCAAATCCCGGAGACAATTTTTTAACTATATCCTACCCTATTCATTTAGTAATTTCTCGAAAAGTTTCCAAGTTTTGTCGTTCATGGAAGTGCGAAATCCCAAAAAGCACCGACAATTTAAAAGTAGTGACTACACTTAGCAACCCTCCGCTAGGACGAAGGTGTCTCCGCGAAGAAATTTAAACTCGATGACAGCTCATGACAAAGAGGAAGCTACCATTGGGACTATAGGGCATCCACATCGCAGCATCGCTGCCACTTGGACACTTGGACAATTGCGTCCATGGCGGAATTGCAAATAACCACCCCCGTTCAAATTGGTACAGTGGAAAAATGAAATAGAGGGAAAATAATAATAAATAAATAAATTTATGCAAATTAACGAAAAACTTGGCTGTGTTTTTGCTTGCAAGGAAAACTACTTTGACTGGTCGCATTGCATCACGTCGCTCAAGCTCGTCTTCCTGGAGCTGTCTTCAGGCTATATTGTCGGGGATGAATTTATTTGTTGAAATTTTAATTAAATCCGCAGATTTTATTGCTGAAGTTGGTCAGGCGGGAAGCGTAACAGACAGGCACTGTGGAGGACTGACTCCTGCTTCCTTCCTGCCTGTCGGCTGGCTCCATGCCATTTTGGCGCAAACGAGACGGTAACGATAATTCCATTTACCTGTTAAAGGTATAAGAGGACTCACCGCCAACCAAGGGCACGGAGTACCCCAATCACACAAGAAATTTTCTTAGGGAAAAGTTTGCCTTGACGGCGGCAACAACTTTATGGAAAGTTTTTCTTTTCTTTTGGTTCGGGGAAATTATAAGAAATTATTTTTAACAAACTTCATGGCAAATTCGTTACTACCGTTTCCACTGCCATTGCCACTGCTGGGCCACCGCCAGTGAGTGTGTGTTTGTGCAAGACGTGCGAGAAATATAAATTCGCAATTGTGCTTTGTACAAATTTTAATTGCACTACTTCTTTATTCGCAATTTAAACTTCTCGACGGTTAATTTGAAATGTTTGGGAATAGAGCGAGTGCAGACAAAGAAGAAAATATTGTTGTAAGTTTGAAATGAGGGTAGAATTCATTATGCATGTAATGAAATTTGGTGAATAAACTATTCTTCCTCTCGTATGAGACTTCGTGCATGCGGTTGAAATGTAGAAAAAACAATTTTGCCAGAATGCAATTCCTCAGAGTATCCACGTTTTCACTCTATGCACATTTCACTCAGGACTCAGAACTTTACAGCTGAATTTATACATTATTCATACCTCACAAAGGAGCAGCAAACAAAGAAGCACAACTGCAGTAATAAGAGCAAATTAATCTGGAATTATATATTGGGTCCTGACAAAAGTTTGTCAAATTACTCAAACTTATTCGAAGGTTCTGACCGAAGCGTAGGCATGAACGTTTCGTTTATGAACTTTACTCCACACTGAAGAAACAAAATCACTGACGCTCCTAACCACTTTCCCTTTGCTGTCATGTTGGTTCCTTCTGGAATTGAAAACCCTGGCTCTCAGTGGGATATACAGTCAAATCTATCTAAATCGAAGTCCTTCTAAGTCGAATTATTCTCTAACTCGAAATTTTCGCCCTTTCACTGGCATTTCGAATTTCGCTAAGTCGAAAAGCCCTCTGAGTCGAAGTATTTTTTCTAACTTTTAGAGAAATATTTCATATATCACAAGGAGAAGGATAACACCGTACTTTGTACAATCCTCAGTAAAATAAAAATAAAATGCTGAAATCAAAGAACTAAATAAAGTATAGTTGGAGTTATCTCTCTTGATGGCAGATCCCGGGACCAATGTCGTTAAATCAAAATAATCGGATTGAGGAATGCACTGAAAGAAGTAGACTGACATTTGTAGAGAACGGACGTGTCTTCAAATTAATATAATTAACAAAAAGAATTTAAAATTTAAGGGGGTCATCCCGTGTGACGGGTTGGAGAAATCGATTTTTTGAATTGTATCTATATATAGTGGAGAATATGTGGGCAAAGGGATTTTCCCATATTCTGAGTCGTTCAGAAATTACAGTGTTAAACAGGTAAGGAGTTTGCAGCCGCGGCTAGAGTACTCGATGAGAAAGAGCATCGAATCTTTTTTTACCTGGTAGTTTTTTACCTGAGTCTTATAAATTCGAACACAGCTATAAATATATAAAGATGGAAAACCAATCAATTGTCTAAACTTATTTGCTGTTTGGAATAAAAAGGATAATCCAGTCTAGAGTGAGCACTGAAAGGCGTTCAAGTTATACTCAGTTAGATTTTGTTGTAAGTATTGTGCTGTTTGTGTGTTCAGTGATTTTTTTAAATGGATCGTACGAAGGGAGATCGCTTTAACGTTCAACGTCATGCTCGCACTAAAAAACGAGTATTTCATGGGAATCGATACTTATCAGAGAAGAAAAAGGACTTCGCATCAACATCAGCAAAGAAACTTTTAGTAAGCATGAACATGGATGTTTCAATGCGACAAGCTTTGTATATTGTATATTGGATTTTGCTGGAGTTTTCTCCGGTATTTCTGCAAACTTCTGCAAATAATAAAATATACGTAGTAATAAAAAAGGAATGCGTAGGACATGTCGAGAAAACAATGGGAACGCGGCTTAGAAATGCAAAGAAGAATCACAAAGGGATTGGTGGAAAAAGGACTGGAAAACTTACTGATAAGGTTATTCACGACCTCACTACATTTTTTGGGCTAGCTATTCGTCGACACGCAAATTCGATAGAAAGAATGAAGCAAGAAATTTGGGCAAATCCTCATCCTCAAAATTATCCAGCAGCCGAGGACAGTTGGTGCAAATGGCACAAAGCGGAAGCTAAAGGAGAACTGGATAGTTTCCACCACGAGAAAGCACCTTTGCCTGAAGTAGTTCAAACAGTCATCACACCAATCCACGAAGATTTGTGACGAATCACTCTTGAACAGATGTTTAGGAGCAGAAACCCAGAATAACAATGAATCGTTAAATGCATTGATCTGGACTTTCGCTCCTAAACACCTTCATTCTGGGGCCAAGGTCGTAAAAATAGCTACTTTTCTGGCTGTAATTATTTTCAATGAAGGATTCAATGGCACCCCCAAAATCATAGTGACAATGGGATGTCAAGTTGGTCACATATGTCAGGTTTATGTCGGCCGCCGTATTGAAGCGGGAATTTGGCGGCCCGAAAGACGATCGACTGACCCCGCTAAAAGAGCCAGAATTGAAACCAGAGAGCAACAATCGGCCTTACAAGACTTTTTTGAAGAAACGGAGGGTGCTCTCTATAGACCAGGTATAGCAGATTAATGGTGAGTTAAAATTTTACTGTTGATAATCACATTTAAATTTTCAAATCCATTTTTCTCGAAACTGCATCTTGAAAATCGGGCTGCCACCATAGCTCAAAATCTATCCAACCAAATTCTTTGAAATTTTCACGACTTCTTTAATAGATATTTCTACGGTCCGCAAACTAGGATAATTGCAATCGGACGGGTCGTTTTTTTTTGTATTCATAAGAAAAGCCAAAAAATTAAGTTTAAAAGCCCACCAAAAATTTACCTTTTAATATTTTCTAATTACCCTAGTTTGCGGACCGTGGAATATTGTCCACATTAAAATGCCATTTAGTTTTTTCCCTCAGATGAGCACAGGGCCCTCCAGCGTGGCAACAGAAAAACACCCTTTTTTGGAGATGGGTACATAAATTGACACGTATTCCAAAAACTAGCTATGATATCAAGCTGAAAAATTTATCACATATAGAGAGAGAGTTATCAATAAACATATGGTGAAAAAATCACGTTTCTATCTTTATCCAATCCTCCAAAATAATTTTTCAGAGAAAGGCAAAAAAACAACCTTCACACGGGAATACCCCCTTAAATTAAATTAAATTTCATCAATAATATAAAAAGACATTTAAATTACTTAATTAATAAAATATAATTTAAAACTTAATTGAAACTAATTTACTTTCGATTTGTTATCTAAGTTACTTTTTCCCCGAAAAATTTTTAGAAAAAATTCGTTTTTTTGGCTTGTGTGTTGTTGACGGGAATGAGCGGCGAGCCGCCGACGGGTGGCGGACCAGACCGGCCCCCCTCCATAAGGCCTAGGAGCACTCGGACCGGTCATGGAGTCCATAACGAGGAGGATCCAGACCTTAAAACAGCCAAAGTAAGGATAGTCAGTCTTGAAAGAAAAAATGGCGAGCTGGCGAAGACACTCGAAGATCTGAAAAATCAAATGACAATATTGATCAAGAAATATGAAACGCTTACGGAGCAGCTGGCAGCTGGCTGGGGAGGCGGGCCCGCCGTCTCCAAAGGTAGCCAGGAAAAAAGTGAAGCTTTCTTCAAATACTTCTGCAGCCATGGAGGAGCTGGGCTGCCTTGAGGGCGAACAAATTTTCTCCAGCGAATCTGTCCGTATGGATTACATAGAAAACAATCAAGGTGACGATATGAGAGACAGCGCCAACGATGGTAATGGAAATGTCCCAGAAGAGGGTGCTAACCAGGCTAGTTGTTGTTGTGAAGAGGGAAAACTAGGTGAGTTTTTGCCCTACGTTTCTAAAAAATTAAAAAAGAAAAACAAAATTGAATAAAAAATGTTAACAAATATAAAAAATAATACAAGTACGGTTGGAAATTTAAAAAATAGTCCGACCGGGACCACAGGTAGCACCCGAAATATAGAAAAGGGGGAAAGGGTACACCCATTAATGTTTATGAATTAGGTGGTAGAGATTTAGCCACTCTACTGAATGGGAGCGCGGGGCTCTCGAATTTTGTTATTAAAAAGACGTTGGCCGAGAGAGTCCAAGTCAAATGTAACAAAAATAGCAGATTACAAGAAAGCACGAAAGGCCCTCGAGCGAGTGGAGGCTCCTCACATCACCTACACTCCGAAGGAATAGAAGGTGCAAACCTTTCTTCTGAAAGGCTTGGATGCGGAGAAGGAGCCCGATGAAGTGCTCAAAATGCTCCGGGTGACGGGAACTGAGGTCAAGTTCCTCTCAGTGTCACGCTTTAGTACGAGGAGATCCGTTTTGGAAAAACGAATCCTGCCGCACTTCCTCGTGCAGATAAGCCCGGAGAGCCGGGAAAGCGATCTGATCCGCATCAGGTCGCTTAACTACCAGCCCATTCGTTTTGAACGCCTGCTGAGGGGCGAAATTGTCCTGTGCCGAAGATGCCAGCGCTATGGTCACTCGGCAGTAAATGTCAAATGACCTTACGATGTGTAAAGTGCAGGAAAGGCTATATCGCAGACGAATGTTCGCTGATGGAAGTAGAGGGCAAGGAAAAAACTTTCTGTGCGGAAGCGGAGGACATCCGGCTTCGCACCGTGGATGTCCTACATACCGCAATGTTAAGGTCACAAGGCAGCAGGTGTCAAGATCGGCCGAAAGGACGAAGATGTCAGCGGCGTTGAACGGTACCGTCCCTTCGGCACCAATCGTCTCGGGGATCCCATTTGCAGAAGTAGTTCGACAAGAGGGAGCTAAGAAGCCTCAACAATCCGCATACGCTACACGTACACAATACAAAAATAAACAGTATAACAGGATATTTACACAAACAGCATGCCCGCTGCAAGGTCTGTAGCGGTACCCCTGGATGGTCCACCGCAGAGCGGAGCTCCTTGATTTCACTGCCAGGCAACAGCCTGACATTGTCTTGATTTCAGAAACCCACCTCAGTCCGAGGTATTCAATAACATTGAATTTTGCATTCGTGAGGAACGATAGACGAAATTGTGATGGAGGAGGTGGTACCGGAATACTAGTGGGTCGCCATTATCGTATCAGACATATTACTAGGCCTGAATTTGAAACCTTTGAATGTATGGAAGTTTCTTGTACTCTATCTATGCAGTAGGAAACAATCCAAGCCAAGTTCAAGGAGGAATTCCATTCTCTGTTTACGATACTCGAACTGAACAGGCTGCATAATTAATATAATGCGATGAATGATGAATGATAAGCATACCTCGTGGCTAAACGCCACAAACAATCCTAGAGGGGTATTCCTCAAATCTTGGATAGAGCAATAACAGATAGAGTATAAATGCGAATTATATGGGTCAGAGAGTCCAACCTGGCCCAGGGCAAATTCCTATCTGGATTTGTGCATTGCTGACGCGCGCTTGAAATTTAATTTTAGGAATCCTCAAAAGAAACTACAGACTCTACATTACGATAGCGACCATAACCCTATTCTTATTGAAGTTCTGTTTGATGGACAAAGAGTTCGCCTTCTGCCGATGGACAGTGGCATCCACAGGCTGAACTTTAAACAAACAGATTGGAAGAAATTCCAAGAGACGTTTATTCGGGGATATCGAGAGGAATGCCCACCCCTTGAATGGGGAAAATGATAGTACAATTGCGCCAGGTGACAGGAACTTGAGCAACGAGGGAATTCTTCAGTGTCTTCTCAAGCTGGAGAACTAAACACAATTGAACAACTCGCCCCTAAAATTAAACCTCGCAATAATATGGAAGCATATGAAACTGCAGCCAAAAATCGGTTGAAAAAAGTGAAAAGCCTTACGCTCACTCGCGTCAACAAAATCTATCGGAGATATGAGGACTATCATCATCCCATATTAGTTGAGTTCAAATCACTTCTAAAGATCGCGCGGGATCTTATCCGCCAATATTACGTAAATGAAGTGAACTCCCAGGTGCGTAAGTTTTACCAACAAGTCAGCAAGATGAAGCCTTATACACCTCGATGCTCATCCTGCCTGATGCTAATCTGATTCCCGACTGAATGGGCACATTGGAGTGATGGTCAGGGTACTTTGACGAACTGCTCAACAATCAAAATATCGGTGAGTTGAAGGTCCCGACAAGCAAATGCTGCCACTAACAAGGATGAAAGAAACAGTCCATACAATTCATGGGCTTAAAAATTGGTTAAATATGGAAGCGGCAAACTTCAATAAGTGGTTCATCAACCTTTGCTCAATGTGTGGGACAGCGATTCAATGCCTGGCAACTGGAACGAGGCATAATCTGTCCCATACATAAAAGGGGGATATCACGCAGCGCAGTAATTATAGAGGTATCACGTTGCTGAGTACCATCTGCGAGATATTCTCCGCTATCTTACTAGGTCGTATAGCCCCATATGCCCAGAACATCAGCGGCCCACACCAAAGAGGTTTCACTCAAGGCAAATCAGCAACAGATCAAATTTTCTCTCTGCGGCAAGCGATGGGGAGGCAGTTGGAATCCAACAGTTTCACCATCTTTTCGTCAACTTGAAGGGCACCTACGATAACATAGCCAGGGCAAAACTGAACACGGCCATGACCATCGGGTCAAAGCTCTTAATGAATCAAAAAACGATCTTGCCAGTCCTCATGTATTCCTCGGAGACCTGGTTTCGTAGCAAGAAAAATTCCGAACTCTTGGCTGCTTTCGACAGAAATATCCTTCCAAGAATGTTTAGCCCCCTACATGAGGATGGTGGATTTCGCAGCCTCTATAGCGATGAAATCTATGAGCGGCTCAATAAGTTATAGTGGGAAGATCACCTAATTCGTATAGATGAAGATGATCCAGTACGGAGGTCTATAAGGGCAATATCTATGGGAGAAAAATAAGACGCAACAGGCCCTTCCAGATTCCAGATTCTGATCGAGGAAAGTATTCATCACATATACTTTCGGCTAAATGTTACTTTTTTATTTTCTTCAATGATTAAATTTAGGTTGAAGTTGATTTATCTGGCCATTTACTCATATTTTAGAACCCTTTCCCTTGCTTTCCTTCCTTTAATGTAAAGATATTATTTCCCGTTATATTTAAGCCAATTTTTGTGTAAAACAGAGCCTCAGAACCTAGTGGTGCATTGTACTGGAGTCCCCCGTCTAGCGGAATATCCCCGATACGTTTATGTATTACAGGATTTCCGTTAGTGGAAGTTATTCCACCCACTGCAGTTGAAGCACATCAGCATCAAAAGTCTGACATCTAATGAGTCCATAAGCTGGTGAACTATGGCCGATGAGAATGCCCCAATACGTATGCAAGTCTTCCTGTTTTTCAACAAGATAAACTATGCAGTATCTGTATTTGGTTCTGGTAGGAAATGTTTGGTGTGTTTAGGAGTATTAAGGCTCTGCAACCTGTCATTATGGGAAGCTTGTTTCCTGTTTTTGACGGCAGCGTTAGCCAACGCTACTTACACCCCAATTGCAAGTCCGGGTATGGGAGAAATTGAGCACTCTTTCGCTAAAGCATCAAAGATTCCATTTCCTTCTATACCACAATGACCGGGCACCCAGAGTAGTTTCACCGTATTGAATCTAGAGATAGAGTTTAATCGATTTCTGGATTCCTGAACGATCTTTGAAGTGAGCTAAAAATATCCAACGCCTACAATGCAGCTTGACTATCGCTACAGATTGCGATACCCCTGCCCTTCAACCGCTCGTCAATTATCCAGGTTGCCGCCCTTAGATCATATATACTTCAGCATGAAAGACCGTTGTATATTGCCCCAAGGGAAAAGCCCACTTCTCGTTTTTATTCGCAAGATAGGCTCCTCCTCCAGAACTTTGCGGCTGAAGTTACCTTCTGTCGAGCCTTCCTCTCCTGTTTTTTTGGAAGAGTTAGGCAACAGTGCCACCGACAGACCGGCCGTAGTCAGGTTTCCAGTTCTTCTCATTACATTAATCGCTGTACTATCCTTTCTAGCTGACTGCTGGTGTTGGTTTTCCACTGAAGTGAAGAGTCTGTCTACCACATGGGGAACATAAATCTGGTGAAACCTCCGAAATCTGTGCCTCGGCCACGACCTGATTTCTTAATGATGCGGGAATGACAAAATGTATGGTGCTATTATCATATAATAGTGATACATAGAAAGAGAGATATCACTTAGTGCAGCAATTATAGAGGTATCACGTCGCTGAGTACCATCTATAAGATGTTCTCCGCTATCTTGCTACGCCAGATAACCCCATACGCCCAGAACATCATTTACCCGTCCCAAAGAGACTTCACTCCAGGCAAATCAGCAACAGATTAGAATTTCTCTCTGTGAGAAGCGATAGAAAAACTGCTGGAATATGGACATCCGATGCACCATCGTTTCATCGATTTTAAAGACACCTATAACAGCATAGTCAGGGTAAAACTATAAACGGACATGAGAGAATTCGGTATCCCGACGAAACTAATAAGGCTGACTAGGCTGACCCTGACCAATGTGCGAGGCCATATAAAAGCAACATGATCACTCTCAAGATCATTCAACATCAACAACGGTCTAAGACAAGGGGATGCCCTATCATATGTCCTCTTTCACCTGGCCCTGGAGAAAGTAAATCGCAATGCAGATGTAAATGCGAGAAGCACCATTCTGTTCAACTCCACCCAAATACTGGCCTGCGCAGACGATATTGACATCATGGGAAGAACAACCTGAAATGACGAATCCAAATTGAGAAAGCGGCGCGAGATCCTGGGTTGCACATTAATGAAAGCAAGACGAAGTACATGGTGGCAACGTCAGGGCCAAAACCAAAGAACGAACAACATTGAATTACACTGGTCAGGTGAAAACAATGAAGATAAGAGACTACAACTTTGGACCGTTGAAAACCTCTCCTATCTAAGGTCGAAAATCACAACCGATAACAGCTATGACGATGAAAGCCGCGCACGGTTGTTGGCTGCCCACAGGCCTATTTCACCTTATAAAAACTCTTTCGGCCGAAACATCTCACCACTGGGTCAGAGCCCTTACTAAAGAAGACTATGATCTTACCAGTCCCCATGTATTCCTAGGAGACTTGGGTTCTTAACAAAAAGAAGTTGAGAAATCCTGGCCACGTTCGAGAAAAGAATCCTCTGAAGGAATGTTGGCCCCTTACATGAAAATGGATAATTCCGTAACCTACATAACGACAAAATCTATGAGCGATACCATGACCGTCAAGTTGTGGATAAAATCCGGCTCAACAAGTTGCTGTAGTCGGGTCACCTAATCCGTATGGATGAGGATGATCCAGTCCGGAAAGTCTATAAGGGCAATATCTATAATAGAAAAAGACCATGAGGAAGATCCTACCTGAGATGGAGCGATGATGTAGATCAGGACACCAGACAGCTTTTAGGGATATCGAATTGGTGGACCTCGGCGCAAAACCGGGTGTCTGGAGTTCCTTATTAAGGCAGGCCTAGACCGGATACCAATTATTGCGCCGTTGATGGTGATTGTAATAGTCAACTGCTTTATGTAGTTTTTCCTCAGTCTGGTTCTGTTAATGATAGTGCGCGAATATGTTCCAAAAAGTAAACTATGAAATCTATTCATATGAACATTTGCGATGTGTGATTTAGGCGATGTGAAATGTACTTCAATTCCTTCTTTTCTTAAGAAATCTTTTATGTTAATGATTTTCTGCAATTATAATTATTATTAGAAGGTTTGCCCAATACTACGTTTCTTTCCGTTCAAATGGATGAAAGTTACTGCATTTTTATCATTCGTCTCATTAATATTAAGATGTTTCAAAATTTTGTCTGTAGTTGCGAAAAGTTGTTTCTTTCCTACATAAAGTATATCAATATTTGCACATCCTTTATTTTATTCTCACTATTTATGTCAATTTTGTCCAGATATATCTGTCGGGTTTTAATCGTTACTTTCTCTCTGTTTCTTATGTTTACTTATAATCTGTGTTTTGTAAATATTAACTATTCCTTCTTTAATGGATATGAAGTCGTTCTGATCTTCAATCCCCGAATAAATAGTGAAATTATTACTTTCTACTTCCTTTGATATCTAACAGAATATTGGCTGGGTCGGGATGGGTTCTCATTCCTGCCTAGGACTTCTTCTCCGTTGTTGCTTTTTCTATGTTGATGTTACATGATGCTCTCGCCGTGATGGTCTCTAATGCTCTTCATGCTGGTGGCACTGCTGCTGCAGTTGAACTCTCTTTTCTCTAATGATTCGTAACGCCTCCTGAAGTTGAAGGGTCTGCTGGTATTCAACCTGGTGAGCCATAAACACCTTTTGCTCCTTCAGCTATTGAGACTTAGGAGCCCCAGGTTCCCCTATAACTATTTTGTGGGGTCCGAAATCCCACAACTCTCCTAGGGGTCTCGTCTGTTGTCTCTTGGGGGACATCCCCCAATCCCGTTCTTAGGTGCTGCCAGATGTCCACTGGCTACAGTACAGCGTCTCAATAATTTAGAGGTGCATTTCGAAACAGGTTTACAACGAGTTTCTTCTGTATGTTTCCCATAGTTCTTCGCATTCATTCCATTCTAAATACGTTTGTAGTGGTTGCAGCAGACTACAAACGATAGAAATTTTTTATTTGAATGCATTCAAAATTTCAACCACGTATATTTTCTGAGGATCCCATTTTTTTTTGGATAAACCCTCTGCACTTCATTTTTCACCCATTTGTTAATGTTGCGAACGCTACTTTAAGTCAGACTAACAATGTTCTACCTCAATGAGCCGAACCGACGATGTTCCAAACGGATTTCCAATGTTAGAAACGTCACTCTTCCGACGCCCACACAACTGCTAATGCTTTACAATATACAAAACATATCATTAGGCAATCAATCCACAAAATCCTACAGTGCCCGATCTATGCAGTGAAGCTGTTTCCATGAATTCTCAGTGGAAAGTTCGGACAGAAAGCGTACTGCATTTAATACGCAAAGTCGTGCTACCTAGGGGCGGCCGGGCTATGACGTCCTTCTAATCGCTTGCAGAGGGAAGTAGACATGGAAAACAAGTCGGGAAACCGGAAGCTGAACGCTGCAGGTACGAAAGGTTTTGTGTATTTCTTAGTACGTAGCGCGTAATATATGCATATATTATTTGAGAATATCCACTTTCGGATGATATTGACATTCGTAGTCTTGAATTTGCAAAGAAACGACAAGTTTAACGTATTATAATAGTGCGATTTCCACCAAACTTGGTGAGATCATTCTCTATTTTATACGCTATATTGTTGCGTTTCGTGGTGCTAGCACGAACTTAAGGGGTGTTTTGCAGCCAATTACTAAAAATTACAGTAATATACTAGTCCTGCCAGAACCGAACATACGTACCGCAAAGTTTATCCTGTCGAAAAGCAGGATGATTTGCAGGTGTATTGTGAGCATTCTGACAGGCCATAATTCACTAGCTGGGCATATGTTCAGAATAAGAATTACTCAAGATGATACGTGTCCCTCCTGTAATGAGGAAGCGGAATCCACGGAGCATTTCCTATGTGAATTCCCCGCCTATGGACGCATCAGGCACCAGATATTTGGTACCGATGTTCTCCAATTGCGACGGGTAGCATCACATCCACTAACGGAAATCCTGCGATACGTTAACGAATCCGGAATGTTCCGTTAGACGGGGGTGGCGAGTACAATGGGCCAACACGGCCTGTGTGCTCAGAAGCTGTAGCTTCTCCCCCACCATACACATACACACAATATACTATGATTAACTTCATTTGTACAGATATCAGTATGGAAGGTATTTCGGAGCCCAGGCACCATATAGTGGCAGCCTTCTGATTTTTTTTAAGATTTTTCCGTTCGGTAGTTTCTGAGAATGGCCCCCTTAAAGGAATGATCACTTTCAACCCCCCGCACTCCCCACCATTCCAACAAATGTCAAAAATAAGACCGGTTCCGAAAAGTACTAACCGAGACCTTTAATTTGATATCCCAGATGACTATATTTAATGAAAAAAAAATTTACACCACCCTTTTACATATATGGGGACCCCCGTTAAATTGGTCGTAAAAGGCTGTAATTCATTGTATGCGTGAGTGTCCACAGTTTCCAGCTTTCTACCAAATTTGGTGTCAATCACTGTAACCGTCTCCGAGAAAAATGAGTGTGACGGCAGATAGACAGACAGACACCCCGACGAAGCACAGATATATGCGAAAGAGACTATACGGACAATCAAGTCCTGGCTTAAAGGCCGCGGGCTGGAGCTTGCCGAACACAAAACAGAGTTGGTGCTCTTTACAAAGCTGCGGAAACAGACCACTGTTGAAATTTGCGTCGAAGCGCATGTTGTTAGCTCTCAGCCATCGCTGAAATACCTGGGAGTAATATTCAACTCCTAGCTTCTAACCGATGAGGCAAGTCGTCTGTACGAAAATCAGGAAGCAAGCCTAAACAAGCAAAGTGAACGTTTGCGGGTGGGGAGGTTTTAGTCGGTAGCCGGATGCGTGTCCTAGATTCCAGATGCGTATCCATGATGGATTTCCCCCAGCCAAACAAAAGAGAGACAGACCGACAGAGAAACAGACAGACAGCAAACCGATTTCAATAAGGTTTTGCCTTCAAGTTGTGTAAACACAAAACCTTATTAAAATCGGTTTACTGTCTGTCTGTCCACCACACGCATTTTTCTTGGAGACGGTTGTAGCGATTTGGTAGAAAGGTGGGGGCTCACCCATATAGTGAGTTACATTCTTTCACGTCAAATTTAAGGGGGAGGGGGGTAATTGACAGGAAAACCCTCCTTAAATTCAACCTAGAATCACGAAATTTTGCAGCAATGTAAGCTACAGCATAGAGCATAATCATGCTAAATTTGGTGCTAAAATCACCCTATTACTAACAAAGTTATACTAGGTGAAAGCTGTCGCTTCTGTGCAAATACAAGACTTTGAATGTCAATATCACTTGAAAGTGGATATTTTCACATAATATATGCATATTTTACATACTACATGCTAATGGGACAAATGCACACTCAAATCTCTTTATAAAAGAAATACACAAAACCTTTCATACCTAAAGCGTCTAGCTTCCGGTTTCCCGACTTGTTTATATCTGTTGCCGGTTAAATTTTTGGCATTTGCTTATAATATTAAACTCAGAGTGTGAAGCGTATGAGGTTGACTATTGTCAATGCCAGGCTTTCCATCGAATGATTTTGATGATGATTTTTCTAAAGAATTTAGGGCCATGGAATTTTTAGCTATGTGACACGGAGCTGTTGTGCACTCATCGCCCCTCACATCTTCTTCTTTTTCTTCAGCCTTTGTCCCGTTCACAGGCGCGGTCGGCTCGTCGTGATCGGTTTCGCCATTTAGTTCTATCAAATGCCTGAGCAGGATGTAATCACGAGGCCTTTAAATCCCCATCCAGCGTATCAAGCCACCGTTGTTTCGGCTGGCCTTTTGGTCGCCTACCATTGACTTCGATGTTCACACCAATATTGGTAACTGAATTCTCGTTAGCGTGAATTACGTGACCACACCATCGAAAACGCCTCACTCGCAGTTTTTCCACGATCGGTGCAGCCCCATATCGATCGCGGATATTCTCATTTCAGACGTGATTTTGATTTGTCCATTTTTAAGGTTTTGTGTGAAACAAAACCTTATTAGAATGGTGACGGTGTCTGTCTTTTTTTTTTTTTTTTATGGATGGAGGTGGAAATCTTAGAAAGACACTGCCGCGCCAGGTTGCAGCAGCGTGTGGGATTCTCACCCACTAAAACCACCCCCACTTTCTCCTTTTTCCTTCCCCGCGGGACCGCCGCAAAGCATTACTTCGCGGGGTGGACTGTGCTTTACGCGACCACGCCTTCCGTTCTTCGCGTCCTCCTTGCGCGCTCCGCTCTTGCCAGTTCTTCTTGTATTCGTTTGATGGCGGTGTTCACCGCACACCAGTTTTCCTCCGATTTCAACATTTCCCCGACGATGTTCTGCGGGCTTAGAGTGGTTTTCAGGGAGTCTTCCAGACTCCTCCTTTCTGAGAGAAATCGTGGACAGTGGAACATAACATGCTCCGGGTCCTCAGGTGTGCAACCACATTCAGGACACAAGGGAGAATCATCCAGCCTGAATTGGTGCAGGTACTTCCTGTAACCGCCATGTCCTGACAGGAATTGCGTCAGATGGTAGTTAATCTCACCGTGTCGTCGCTGGATCCACTCTTCAATACGGGGAATCAAAGTGTGGGTCCAGCGACCCCTCTGCGAGTCATCCCACCGTTTCTGCCACTTTTCCAGCGACTCTCGCCTTGCCGCCTTTCGGCGTTCTGCATCCTTTTCAAGAGGATTCATGTTCCTTGTCTCGTACAGGCAGCGTGTCTCACTTGCCAGAATGTCTATCGGGATCATTCCCGCAATAACACACGCTGCCTCGCCTGATATTGTTCTGAAGGCGCTGCACACCCTTAGCGCCACTAAGCGGTAAGTCATATTTACTCTCCTACGATTACTCTCAGACGCTAATGCTTCCTCCCAAACTGGTGCCGCGTATAATAGTGTGGAGCGAACCACTCCGGCCACAAGTAATCTGCGACTATACCTTGGACCTCCAATGTTAGGCATCATCCGCGCTAATGATACGCTGGTATTTGCCGCTTTCTCACAGGCATAGTCCAGGTGTCCCCTGAAATTGATCTTAGCGTCAATCATCACCCCCAGGTATTTGATAACCGGCTTCGAAGTGATGACGTGACCACCAACGCGAATATTAATCGTATTCCTCTTCCTACGATTGGTAATCAAGACCGCCTCCGTCTTTTGTTCCGCAAGGTCAAGCTGAACCATCTCCAGCCACGCTTTTATGGCGCTAATGGTTTCGTTAGCGTACATTTCGACGTCTTCAGGTTCTTTCGCGACGACAACCACAGCTAGATCATCTGCGAAACCGATTATCGTGGCCTCCTTTGGCACGGGAAGGACAAGGACCCCATTGTACATGACGTTCCACAGGAGAGGACCCAACACTGAGCCCTGTGGTACTCCTGCGGTGACGGTGTACTGCTTGGATCCCTCATCCGTGTCGTACCAAAGTGTCCTCTCCGAAAGGTAACTGTTGAGGAGCTTAGTCAAGTAACTAGGGACACCCGTGTTAGCCAGTGAACTTTTTATCCACTCCCAGCTTGCGGAATTGAACGCATTTTTGATGTCCAATGTCACTACGGCACAGCATTTTTTAGACGACATCGCGTCTCGAGCCAGCTTCAAAACAACGTCTACGGCGTCGATCGTTGAGTGGGCTTGACGAAATCCAAATTGTCGCTCCGATAGTCCATCCTTGTATTCGATGATAGGGAGCAGTCTGTTGTAGATGACCCTTTCGAGCATCTTTCCTGCCGTGTCGATAAGGCAAATCGGTCGGTATGATGAAGGGTGTCCTGGTTGTTTATTCGGCTTCGGAAGCAAAACTAGTTTTTGCCTCTTCCACCGATCGGGGAAAATTCCTTCTATCATGCATGTCTCAAACACGCTGATAAACCAGTCGGGTCTGGTCTTAACAGCGAGTTTAAGGGCTCTATTGGGAACAGCATCCAGACCGGGTGCTTTGTTATCACCAATTCTCCTGCAAATTTGCATAAGTTCCTCCTCAGTTACCGCAGGTATGGTGTAGACGTCGAGTGCTCGCTTGTGTTGTTTGCGCTCCCCTTTATCCGGGGGGAAGAGCGCCGTCACGATATCGAGCAGAAGATGCGGACAGGTCAATTGTGGTGTTCGTCCTCTCATCTTCTTCATAACTATCCTGTACGCTGTTCCCCAGGGGCTTTGGTCTGCCTCTGTGCAAAGCTCCTTGAAGCATTCTCGCTTGCTGGTCCGTATAGCCTGCTTAAGCCTACCTCGAAGGTTCACATATGCTAGCCGTTTCTCGTCGAAGTCTGGTCTTGCTCTAGATCGTTGGCAGATCCTTCTAGCACGAAAACATGCATTCCGTAGCACCGCGATCTCTTCATTCCACCAATAGTTTGAGCGCCTTTTTGCGAGAACTCGTCGCCTCGGCATAGCAGCATCGCATGCTCTTGTTATGCGTCCCATCATTTGCTCTACCTTTTCCGTAGCCGCACCACCGGGACTTTGGCCTCCCAATAGCATCTCTATGAATGCATCCTCCTCAAGCCCTTTCACGGACCAGCCCCGGTTTCCAGCCTCACGGGAACACGCATCGACGCATGGTGTCTGTCTGTCCGTCTGTCCGTCTGTCTGTCTGTCTGTCTGTCTGTCTGTCTGTCTGTCTGTCTGTCTGTCACACCCGATTTATTCGGAAACGGCTGGACCGATTGTCACGAAAATTGGTGAGAGTATGTAATCTGGTGATCCCTTTACATGCAGTAAGTGGCGCCATCTTGTGTTAAGCTTAAGAGGGGGCTCCCCATACATATGAATGGAGGGTGCAAATTTTTTTTTCACAGAATGTAGCCATGTGGGGTATCAAATGAAAGGTCTCAATTAGTACTTTTTGAAACTGGTGCAATATTTGATATTGGGTGAAACATGGAGGAGTGAGCGCTCAAAATATGACCCCCAAAAAGTGTAACAGGTCTCGTTCTCAGAACCTCTCCAACCGAAAAATCTGGAAAAAATCACAGTGGTGCATCTCTACGAAATCTAGGCCTCAAAATATATCCGGTTCCGATATCTGCACAAATAAAGTTAATAATAGTATATTTCCACATTTTAGAAATTTACCCGGCACCCCCCCTTATGTTCATCCCAGAAATACAAAATTTGGCATGAGTGTAATGAAGAATATAATGCACCGTTTGGTCAAGTTTGAAGAAAATCCAATTATTATTAACAAAGTTATTGGGGGTGAAACTTTACAATTTTTTGTGAATTTCGTGGACTCTACAACCCGCATGACGTCATCATCAGATATCAATTCGTCAATACCACAACGAAATGAATTCTTATGAATTGGGTCGCAGACAATTATTTTGTTTTAGTTTTTTTAGTTATTTGTCAACCAGACATGTGTGTATGTAGGTATATAATATATGCGTGCTAATGAACTTTGCGGGTAGTGCCTAATTCAGATAGATATAAGACGTAAATCGGAATTATGGGTACGATAAATTTAGATACGTGCATATATGTGTACAGCAGGTAATAGGCAGTTTGTTTGTTTAGGGTGAGCGTGATATCTATGGCTCTAATATGTACGTATGTCTCGTAGTTTGGAAAAATATGAAGGATTATGTTGGATTTGTAGCTATATACGGACAGAGAAATGTGCGTCTCTTACATAAGATGAACACAAAACCTTTATACCCGAAGCGCGAGCTTCCGGTATTCCGACTTGTTTTTTAAAGCGTTGCTGCAATTATCTCATTGATTCAAAGTGATTAAACTATCTTTAAATGATGCAGAGTATCTTCCAATTTCTCTACTGTTGATGGCATCAGGGAGTTACCTGGTATCACTGGGATAGTCTTTCTAATGATTATGTCGACCTGGCTAGGGAAAGTAAGTGGCTGAGATACTGCGTCCGTTTGGTTTTAATGCCATATTTGGTAGGTAGGTAGGGTAGGTGAATGCGTTTACGGACTACACGGACTACAAATTAAACACCTTCCTGTCATTAGAGAACTAGCCTAGAACCCTTTGTCACATTATTTCCCGCTCCCGCCTTGGAGAGTCTTCAAGTCAAGCCGAACAGACTGCACTATACTCTTTAGGAAACGTCCCCTGCTAGATGTAGGACCCCCAATGTTTGCCACTAGTCGACTTAAGGGCGGAACTCCAGCGCAGCCTGGTACGCTGCTGCTTTGATTTGCTCGAAAAAGCATTATCGGTACCTGTGGTTAAATATCTTAGATTACCGCTCGACTCAAGGATAGAGCGTCAGTCTGAGATATTTAACATTTGGCACCAGTAATTTCTCCTTCTGGATTGTGTGTAAAACTAAAACCTTATATGCCAGTGGGTTGGATTTTTACCCACAAAAACTACCACCTACTCCCTTCCCCCTGCTTCGTGCAAACACTTGAAAATGTTATATATCATCAACCGGAGGTAATTCACTCTCGCTAGGTTTTCTTTCTTTTATTCGCTACGCTCACAACCGCGCTTTCGTCGTTTTCTCCGTTTTTCTCAATTTACCTTGGATAGATCCGACCATGCTATTAATCGTATCTCAGTCCTCCTCCAGGATTCTCTGCGCTAGATTCCCGCATTTCATCTAGAGTTCCCTCTCCATTCAATCCATTCTTGAACATCAGATAATGAAAGAATACATAATCTGATTCCATTCCGTTGCAGATATGACAATCAGGTAAATTATCTAGTTCAAAACTGTAGAGGAACTGGTGACATCCTTCATATTCCGAATGCCTTGATGGGATTATAATTACCATCCCCAACCTAACTCATCAATTACTCCTCCATGGAAGGGATCAGCTTGTGTTTTCACTGACTCTTTTTTGAGCATTCTCACCGCCGTTACCATCTTTCGGCGTTCTTCTTATGCTATAAAGGAGAGTTGAATTTGATGTTATATCACGTTATATATATACCGAGATTACAGATATATATAGATTCAGATTCACAGATTCAGCATCATTCAGATCTTAAAGGCAGAACACACTTTTATTCTTTTTGGATAGTTCATCGTCGGACTATCAACTAAACCCTTCTCTGAATTCAGAGAACTAGCCTGGAACCGTTGACCACATTATTTTGAGTTAACCGTCTTGCTCTCCCGCCTTAGGGACTCCGGGAATTCCTCTGATCAATGGGAGAGATAGGAGGAAAGGAACTGTTAATTCAAGGAATCCCCTGTCATCTGTCTCATCAACAGTTGAGCTCTGTCTTCACACCCATAGTGCTGTCCTTCTGTTGACTGCGCTCAGTTTATGTGCATTACACGAGATCTGTAATATCGGGGGAACAAGATGGAGCACATTTACCTGGCTGGCGGCAGCTGATATGTACATTACGGCTTTCCTATAATAAACATCACCCTTGACAGGGGCATATTCACTGTAGGTGCTTTTGTAGTAAATATAATGCATGTACTGTTTAAAACTGTTACCACTTACCCACTAGTCTCACCTGTGCTATTGCTAGTAACGGCGAAATGGCTGGGATTAAAAATTGCCAGTCATTTTCATATAAGGCTGCAATCATTACGCAGCATTTACCGGAGCTACCCTTTCTAGGAATTCTCCTACATGTGCCTTTCGGACAGCTCAGCGAACATATCAAGTCTAAATTTTGCAGGTAGCTTCAGGTGTCTGAGAGATTAGAAATTGTCTGCTTTTTGTAGTTTAGCCTAAAATTGATAGACCAGTAGCTTCCCCCAAACTATAATTTTCATTTTTCAGTGTAGATATATATATTTCGGAAGCAACTTACCCCCTTCATCAGTACAAAGCTGAGTAGCTTGATCTCTAAAAAAATTCCAAATTCCAAAACCTTATTAAAATCGATCCACTGTCTGTCTGTCTGTCACACGCACTTTTCTCCAAAACAACTAAACCGATCCGAATGAAATTTGGTGGGCAGATGGGAAATATGAAATCCCACGTATACAGGCTTCCCATTCATTCAAAGGGGGATTAAAATTTTTTCAACCTAAAAATTCAAAAAATAAATCAGGGTGATGCGTTTAGATGAAATCTAGGTCTCAAAATATGTCCCATTCCGATATCTGCTCAAATAAATTTACTAATAGTATACTAGCTACTTTTAGCAATTGAACTCCCGACATAGAGGACAGCCTCGTGCGTACACATGCCAGGTTTCATGAAAATCCAATTATTAGTGTCAAAGTTGTAGCAGTTCAAACTTATCAATTTCGTGCGAATTAAAGGGAATGTAATTCTCCCCAGCCCTTTCTTATATCTGATGTAGGTTAAATTCTTGGCATTTGCTAATAATATTTAACTCGGAGTGTGAAGCATAAGAGGTTGATTATTATCAATACAGGGCTTTCCATCAAATGATTTATTTAAATCGCTTTCTAAAAAATAGAGGGCAGTGGAATTTTTAGCTATGTGACACAGATCTATCGTGCACTCGTCGCCCCTCACATCTTCTTCTTTTTCTTCAGCCTTTGTCCCGTTCACCAGCGCGGTCGGCTCGTCGTGATCGGTTTCGTCATTTTCTTTCATCAAATGCCTGAGCAGAATGTAATCCCGAGGCCTTTAAATCCCCATCCAACGTATCAAGCCACCATTGTTTTAGCCGGCTTTTTGGGTGCTTACCATTGACTTCGATGTTCACACCAATATTGGTAAGTGAATTCTCGTTAGCGTGAATTACGTGACCACGCCATCGAAAACGCCTCTCTCACAGTTTTTCAACGATCTATGGAACCCCACATCGATCGCAGATATCCTTATCCTCCTCGGATGTGATCAAAACGTGTCACGCCACTAGTCCAATGGAACATATTAGTCCCCATTACCGCAAAACGCCATTCATTGTCTTTTATAGTAGGCCAACACTCACAAGTACAGAGATACGTCAACCACAAAGAACACCAGTTGTGGAATGCCACTTCATTCAGATTGCGTTAATGCGTGAAGCAGTTTCATTACGCAGTTCTCCGTTGCCTGATAGCATTGACCCGAGATATGAATTGTTATAATTATTATTTGTTACTATTTTGTTGTTATTTTTTTAACAAACCACCCATGTACATCTATGGACACTCCTAATATCATATAAAACATAGCAACAACTTCAAAAGCAACACTGAATCCACTTTTCTCGTTGATGCTTATTTGATTGCTCGACAAATAACCTTGTTGATGATTGCTCTAAACTAAACCTCATTTCAAGGTTGTTATGTAACTTACACGCATGAATATTTAGATCTAACTGCAAACAGTGTCTTAACCACAATCTTTCTCAAATAACACCTTCTATTTAACTTCCTAATTACTAAAGATATTAGTCTGCAATTAAGGGTCGCTGAAGCAAAATTCCACTGTTCCTTTCGGTTGCTTTTCTACCCTAAAGCAGAACAAGATCTACAACTACCAACGAATAACATCCAAAGGAAATTATCAGATAAATTGGCTTGAATTATCAATGCTGCTTACTTCTTAATTGCGAAATGAGAACGGGAACTGCAAAACTTGGGGGACTAGCGAAAGCAGATATCCTGTAATCTGAGGACGAGTGCTGCATTTTAAATTAACCATCGCCAATGAGCCTTTACCCCCGTTGCCATCGTCATTGCTATGCTTTCATTTTTATTAAAATCCAGTAAGAGTAACAGCTTGCAGAGGAAATAGATACATAGATAAACAGACAGATTGGGGGAGATTGAATCGAATTCGGTATCTTTGGAAATGTCTATCACGGCACAGCTTACTTGCGACGAAACTTTTCTTGACTTTTGTCCATTATTCCGTGGCTGTTGCCAGCAAGTTTCAAGCATTTCTATTATACATGAAAATTGATGTTTGATAGGAAAGTGAGAGACGATTCGTCAATATACAATACAAATAACCGGAGTGGTAGAACCGTCAGCTACATACAATACTGAACAAATAATTGGAGTGTAGCAGCACAGAATTTTCCAGACTGCACCGGTCAATTCAAGTCATCATCTCAATGGAAATCAGTTTATGCTCTACAGGGTGGAAATGAATGTTCAAGGGTTCGATAGCACGTCGCCCTGCAGGACCTTTCAATATGTTCTTTGAGAATGCTCACATACATGCTTTTGTTCCCATATTTTCTGCCATTCCAATGGGATACAATGTAAACTTTGCCTCTGTGGTTACTTCAAACGAGCCCTTCGAATTCCGATTTCTATTCTAATTACTCCAAATATGTGCATCCCCTAGCTGCACCCTATTCCCCAACATTTGTCCGATTTGGTCAACCAGTGAATGACGGGAATGACTAGTGGAAACTAAAAGGTCGTCTGGCCACATCTTCGTATCCCCATCAAATTTTGCAGAAGGAAAAGAACACGTCACGCCCTACGTTTCCTGGTCTTATTTAGCTTCATTCGATTTTCACTCGCCACCGCCCTCCTTCAAATAAGATGCGATTGCATCGTCTCAGGAGAAATCGAATCAAGTCAATTTCAGTTGATCAAGAAACTGAAATAAAGATGTCACGAGGGAATCACTTTTTGATCAGATTTCTTCCATACTGCAACAATATTTTCTCTTCTTTATTCGTCATATGAAGAAACGGACGAAAACATGACAAAACAAAAAGGTATGGGTGAACACTGGTCCTGTTGTGTGACACTTTCTGTTTCCTCATTTCCTTTCGACTGTTTTTGTCGAATTTCTGTTTTCGAGCAAAACAAGAATATGGCGGAATAGTAGCTCCTCGAAATGGATTTTGATGGAATTAGAATTTCTATAGAAAATAAGATGATTCTCCTTGCCTAACTTTCGTTCTGGGCATCAGTAATGTCGGCTATACTCCCATATTCAGGAAATATTGACTGAAATCGAATTTGTACATGCCTTTGCCGAAATTGAGTTAAGATAAATGACGGACTTGACTGAGCCGCATTTTATCACCCATGCAGAGTCGTTTCTTGCGAGGCGCTAGTAAGCAACCTGAGCAACAATAGATACAAAAGAAAGCTTTGTTTCCCTGGTAGTCAACAAATTGAATATAGAGCCGGCTGGATCAGAGAAGAGATGCTCTCCCAGCCCGCTTCAATTGACATCTGAAATCGGAAATGTCGGGGTGTGAATTTTATAAACAAATCAATTTTTTATATAATTTCATTTATCTTATTCCGTCACAAACATCTTCGAGAAATGGTATTGTGGATTGAAACCGCTATACAGCGACACAGCGATAGAGTATGTACGTAAAATTGATGAATAAATTGGATTTATACCTTAACCACGCGCAATAGATGGCATTTTGATAAATAACTTCATTTTATTTTTGTGGTGGAATATTTATCCCATCATTACAGAACTTTTGGAGAAAAGAAAAACTTACAACTTTTTTTAGAATAACTTTAGTTCTTGCAGACCTTAATTTATGGAATGGCTAGTGAATTTAATTTGGTGGTTGAAACCGCAGCTACAAGCGCTCAGATCTTTTGTTGAGCTCATTGTTATACCGCCTAAAATGAGGATTGCAACATGCCGACAGACTTGTCACACCCTTCAATTTACATTGTCGAAGTTGCGGAGGGGAAGAAGAATTCCCTCAAGCACTTTCTTTGCCATTGCTCAATTTCAGCTAAAGTCTGGCTGCGAATACTAGTTAAACAATTCCTAGAGGACCTTAAAAAGGTCTCTAGTTGCAAAGTGAAAGAAATGCTATTCTTCGTGAATGCTACGGGCTAGCTCTGAAGACCTCAGCCGGCTTTGCTTTGCTCTCCTTTCTACTACCACAGTACTCACAGTCTTGGGAGTCTGTGGCATCAAAACGACGCAGCACAACGCTAATTGGGCTCATTGGAGCGGCCACTGATAACCTACTTACCGCTCTCCTAAAATAGTCTATCCAGTGACACCCCGCCTGCGACATTCGCGAATCTGAGCACATTTCCCGGAGAAGCGAGCGCACGGTTTCTTCGGTGAAGAAAATACTTCGGCAAGGAAGTATTTTCGCCTGAGGTCGGGGGAAGCCGTGCAATTGCATTTGGAGGCAAAACCGTCTCCTCCTCTTCCCCGTATTCGCTACACATAACGAAGACCAACACTACTAGGGGTTTCATACCCCACTTGCTAAGGGACAATAAAATAACGCTCTAGAGGCTCTGGATTCCTTGACAAAGTTTTTCTCGATCAGTCCCCGGATTGGTCTCACGTCTGCGAATTCTTGAGGTTAAAAACACGCCGTAGTTGCCGTGCAATGCGCAAGAAGACTTCTTACCAGCGGAAAAAATTACATTTGGCTGGGTATTATGTAAAAGATGAATTTGGTCTGCTTAAATCATGGGTATACGTTCGCAACCTGCCGGGGACCTGATAGGAGGGCAGCGTGCCGTAGGTCATGAAAAGAATACGTGCAGCAAAAAAGATAGTTACGTTCTATACAGATATCATAGCGCGTCTGATGAGAGCGTTACAGATACTGCAGGCACGAAGCATTCCCAATCTTCATAGCAGAATTGGATAGGACGCGGTTAATATGATCCTCATCCTACAGATCAATATGCACTGGAGTAAAACCGCTCATGAACCAGCCTCGGCTTACCAGATACTGCTGCTATTTGAGTTCGAGACGGTAACCGACTCAGGGTTCTTGGCCAAGCCCAAGGGGATAGCTTGGTTTGGATTCGGCATTTAGGCGTAACGTTTTTCAGCGTTTACCGAACAACCATGCCGGATTTTCGATGCAGGCTTGATGGTCTTGATGACGTTGTCTTAAACGGAAGGGCAGATCCTGGTTGCGAGAGACTTCAATGCCAGGGCACTTGAATAGAGCATGCGTCAATCAGACTTCAAAGGAAAACAGGGCTCGTAGTCTTGAACACTAGATCCACCACAACGTTCCAGCGTCCCGGCCGCGAAGGAAGCATTCCCGACGTAACCTTCATATCAGAATCACTGGTGTCGCTGGTCGAGTTCCGAAAGGAGTGCATTAACTCCGCCACTTGACACAACCCCTCAACGACCAGGAGAAAAAAGGTAGCACAATAGCGTTGCACAGATCGGTCAGAAGAAGGCTCCGCAGAGGAATAAGCATAATTAAAGGTCGTGCCTGGATAGCTGAGTGGTTAGAGCACAAGGCTGTTGTACGGAAGGTCGCGGTTCAAATCTCACTGGTGGCAGTGAAAGTTGTATCGTGAGTTGACGTCGGATACACGGAATGAGTCAAATGAGGGTAATTATCTGGAGTACGGGGTGTATTTGCTTCTCAGAACTCATTTCCCGCCAAAAAGCAGCAGCAGCTTGCCACCACAGCAGCAGATACAAAAGTAAGGGGTCCTGTATCAGCTGACCAATGTAGTATGGAATACCATAGGAGCAAAAGGAATAGCAATATGGATATCGAAGAAGCGTTCGATAACCTATTGCATAATTGCAAGCTGAAATACAAGAGGCACTGGCCGCAAAAGAGTGGGAAACAAATGAACATATGAAAGTTACTGAAGGTTGTCCACAGAGTGGGATATTGCCAGGGTTAATATGAAGTATGGTAGTTGGCGAACTCCTAGAAGAGTTAACAAACACTGGAATGCAGTGATGACATTGTTTTAATCTATAGAGCAGGTATGTGCCCATGTGAATGAATCCAAACTGTACTAAGAATCAATAGTAACTACTGTGGCGTGGCTGTGTATTAATGCAGCCAAGGCCAATATAGTACCATTCATTAGGAAGCGGAAGTTGATAACCCGAAAACCAAACGAGTTACAGAGGTTAAATATTTGAGAATCGCGCTATACCAAAACCTAGTCTGGAAGATGCATGTTGAGAACATATGTCGGAAAGCTACAAGGACTCTCATGACTTGCAAGGCGAAAATGCTGCACTGGATATACATTGAAATAGTAAGACCAATGATTATGTATGTGGCAGTAATCTGGGCAGAAAGAACTGAACTCAGCACAACAACCAGGAAGTTACAAAAACTTTAAAGATTGGCTTGCATGAGTGTAGGTGGGGTAATGCGGGCATGCCCAACGGCATCCCTAGAGGACCTTCTGGGATTGACTCCTCACATGCGGATACAGGCAAGGAGGCCGATCTTCCGAATGTACTAGCGTGGCGAAAAGCTGTCTAGGTCGTAGAAAGATAGATATTCCCAGGCGGTATATCGAATTATTGATACCAAGGACTAACATGGCAACGAAATTTCATTTCGATAAGAAATTTGAAGCACGATGAAAGGGCAGGGCAAACTGAGAATACATGACAATGGCATATAGCTTAAACCAGCAACTGGATACCTGATACACTGACAGATTCCTTACTGCAGAAGGAGCGGACGCCGGGGTCATTAGCCCAAGGAAAATGCACTTTCAACCAATGGATAAGTATACTAGTATTTTCCAAGCGAAAATATATGCCGTAGATAGATGAGCCTCCATCAACCGCGAAAGGAACTATATGGAGCAGGACACTGCTTTTCTAGCCGATAGCCAAGTGGCTATTAAGGCACTTAAGTCCTCCCAGGTGAATTCCAAACTCTTCTTCTCCTTTTTCTTCACCCTTTGTCCCGTTCACATGCGGGGTCGGCTCATCGCGATCGGTTTCGCCATTTGGCTCTATCAAATGCCTGATCTGTGTGCAATCTCGAGACTTTTAAATTCCCATCGAGCGTATCAGGCCACCGTTGTTTAGGCCTGCCTTTTGGTCGTTCACCATCGAATCTTGGCAAGTGAATTCTCGTTAGCACGAATTGCGTGACCATACCATCGAAGACTCTCGCAACTTTTCAACAATCGGTGCAACCCCATAACGATCGCGGAAATCCTCACTTCGGATATGATCAACACGTGTTACGCCACTAGTTCAACGTAACACCTTCGTCTCCATTACCGCAAGAGCTCGTTCATTATCTTTTATAGTTGGCCAACACTCAAAACCATAGAGAGCAACAGGACGGACAACATTGCGGTAAACTTTAGATTTGAGACGTTCATTGATACGTCGATCACAAAGAACACCAGTTGTCCAACGCCAATTCATCCAGATCGGGTTAACGCGAGAAGTAATTTCATAACGCAGTTTTCCTTTGGCTGATAGCATTGACCCGAGGTATTTAAATCGCTCAGTTCTGGGCAGATCACCGCCGCTGACAGTGATTGTGCCTGTTTCATGGGGATCGGTTGTCAAAAATTCAGTTTTGTTTAGATTCAATCTGAGACCGTGTTGCATGAAGGGATCATTCCATTTTTGAACAAGTCGCTCGAGATCATTTTTGCTATCAAATGCTAGGAAAACATCAGCTGCATAAAGCAGTGTGTAGGGCGCTGGACGTTGGATATCCCGTGTGACGGTGTAAATAACAAGGACAAAGAGGAGTGGTGAGAGGGCGCTTCCTTGATGAACACCAACAGAGACACAAAGCGGTTTTGATACACCCGCCATATTTCGAACATTACTTTTCGGATCGTGGTAGAGCAATTGAACCCAGCGCACGAATTCCTCTGGCACTAAATGTTGTCGTAAAGCATACCAGATGAGTTCGTGTGACACACGGTCAAACGCTTTCTCTAGATCCAGAAAGGCAATGTAAAGAGGGCGATGCTTCTCGCGGTGTTTCTCCATGAGTAACCGCACAGCATGTATTGCGTCAGTAGTTCCGCAGTTTTTGACAAATCGGGTTTGATTCACGGTTATTTCAACGATTTCGGGAATACGGTTGCCAAGAATGCGTTAAAAAGTCTTCATGGTATGGGAAAGTAATCGGATCGGACGGTAATTTGAACATTCTGCTGGACTACCTTTCTTTTTCCATATTGGAACAGTAGTACTTTCTTGCCAGTCAGATGGTGTTCTACCTTCTCGAATAACCCGAATAAAGAATTCACTGAGCCTCAGTGTTGGGTCCCAGCTCTTCACTTTCCAGAGCTCAGATGCGATGTCGTCAGGTCCTGTGTTTTTCCCCAATTTCATTCGTTTTATTGCCTCTTCGACTTCAATTGCGCTGACCGTTAAGTCCTTGAGGGTTTAACGTGAACCCCTGTCTGGACGACGTAATCCCATGGTCTTCTTAAGATACGGATTGAATTTGTGACCACAATCAAAGCCCCGCTAAGACAAGTAACAACGGTATCAGTCTATACCAAGTGCATGACTTAGCATTCATACTGGTAGATGCAAGATATAGCTAAATCTCCACCGAACTAAGGAGTACGGCACCCATGTTGAAACGCAACACCACGTCGAGGCCCGAAGGTCTCTTCTTCTTCTCGCTTAAGCATAACCATAACCACAACCCAAACAACCGAGCTGTACTAACATACAACGGGAGTTCACCCGAAGTATGAGAGTCCAGGAGCTATCCCAGTTCCCATGGTACCAATATACCCCTGGTAAGGTTTCGTGACCAAATTACCACTTCAGATGAGTCCCCGTGCAGGCTCGGGTCTGATCGCCCTGATTAGGCCTTTGGAGCATTCGCCTACTGCATCACGGCCGGCAAGCCAAAGTGAGTACAGCGTCTCCCGGTGCTAAGACTATGGAGGTTCTCCTCGGCTACTTGGTTTTGGTTTGGCCGACAGGTTTGCCGGCCCGTCTTCCTCACCACCACCTCTGAGCACCAATTACGCTGACAGGTGAAACTGCTCCAAATGTCGGCAATGATTGTGGAAGCGCAGGATGAGCAAATTCTTCTGTTGAAATCTGTTCGAAGTATTCTCGCCATCTATCCGTTGCGGCTCGACGGTTGGTAAGCAAAGTACCGTTTTTGTCATTAACGCAACAGAAGTGTTCGATATCCTGTGTACGTTCCTTACGGCTTTTAGCAAGTCGAGATAGGTCTCCCTCGCCATCCCGAGTGTCCACTTTATAATAATAATAATCGTTGGCGCATCAATCCATATTGGATCAGGGCCTTGAAGTGTGTTAGAGCACTTCATTCAAGACTGTAACGGTACCTTAGGAGGCAATGTGGTCAGCATTGCGCTCGCCCGAGATTATTACCCTGAATTGACTCAGGTACTCATTCACAGCTGAGTCGACCTTCCGTACGATAACTTTGTGCTCTAACCACTCAGCTATCCAGTCCCAGTCTAGTTTATACTAAAGATTTTTGTAATGGGTCGCTCGGGTGACAGCGACCGCTTTCTTTGCTTCCTGGTTTGCATTCTTATAAATTTGCCAATTAGCAGGCGTTTTATCGTCGAGAAATTTGTGCTAGAGGCGTTACTTTTCACGGACCTTCATTTCAACATCATCATTGCAAAGCCAAGTATCTGGGTTGATGTACCGCTGACCCGGCTTGGTGACCCCGAGGGTTGCAGGGGCCCCTTTGTTGATCGTGTCTTCCATTTGGTTCCACGATTCTAATGGCAATCGTATGAGTGAGATCGTTTCTTCTTTCTTATCACCAAATCGCCACCATTTAATGCACCGCGGACCAGTACGTTCCTCGCGCTGCTTTGTCGGTGGTTTAATTCGCAAGACGGCAATCAATGGCCGATGTTGAGGTGCGATGGTCTCATAGGGAACGACTATGCAATCAGTGACAGTGATAAAATATCGGCGTCTTATGAGATTTACGTTTTACTGTTCACATTATAAAATGTAAGAATATGAGACAATCGTTTGATGAACCATGTATTCATAAGTACAAGGTCATGAGTGTCGGCAAAATCGATTATACGCTCCCCACCCTCATTGCGCGCACCGAACCCCTTTCCCCATGGCAACTGTTACCGTCTGCGTTTTCACCCACACGACCATTAAGGTCGCCGGCAATGATAATATAGTCGTCAGCACCCACGTGACAAATCTTCTCATCGAGAAGTCGCCAGAAGGCATCTTTTTCGACATCAGGTCGACCTGTCTGTGGTGCATACGTGGTGAAGAAGTGAATAGTGCAATCAGCTAATATAATGGTGAGCTTCATCAACCGATCATTACATCGTTCGACTTCTTCAATGGCATCACGGAAACCCTCTGAGATGGCAATGCCAAAACCATATTGAGTGTGTGGGTTCCAAAGTAGAGAAGTTTATAGCCATTTTTACCGCGTTCGCGTTCAATGTCGCAGCTTTTGGCACCAGACCATGGGTTTCTTGCAGAGCGCCAATATCAATCCGCGAGTTCCTCCGTCTTTCCAGTTAGGGTACGAACATTTAGTGTACAGACACGTATTTGTTTTGTTTGTTTTGTTTGGACTAACTTGCTTACGTCCTGACGCCGTCCATGCGTCAAGAACCCTTGCCCATTTCTCGACAGGACCGGGGCCCGTCCCGCCGCGTCGACTGAGGTGGACGCCCTAGCATTTCTCCGAGCCTTGTGACTCAATCCGATCATCATGTTTGTAACGACATTGTATGCAATAATGGAATGGAATAACTCCAACTTTACTCTATCCATCTCTTTCCCTGATCTCAGCATTTTATTCTTGTTTTACCGAAGATAGTACAGAGTACGTTGCCTCAAACCCTCCTCCTTTACCTGGGCTTGGGACCGGCATACTATGTTAATAGCATGGCGGAGTTATTTGAATTCCAAACTGATATGCATTAATATACTGAACACGTTCAACTTGCTCAATATAGTCTGGAAACTCTGAGTTCCAGGCCACATTGGATTAGAATGCAATGAAACAACAGACGAGCGGGCTAGGGCGCTGTTACACGGAACATTGCGGTTACTACGCTTAACAACAAAGAAAAACTGCTGAGGGAACTATACTGAACGACCCTACCAGAAATGGGACAGTCCAGGGTCCTCGCGGAGGGAAATTATTAAACGTCGTTTGAACGTCGCTAAGAACAGCACCAGCAGAAGTGTGCAAAATTAGTTCAAATAAGATCTCCGGTAGTAACACTCATACACTAAACCTTGTTCATGTATTTCATCCATAAGATCCGCATACAGTCGGCTTTCCACTATACGGCGAATCCTTAAATTGTAGAAAATTAGAAAATCTTTGTAAATTTTCAGTAGCTTCTGCGGTGTAAATTAATTCATTCTTTATTCAGGCGAAATAGCGTTTTACTATTAAAATAACAGAAAGGAAGTATCGATCTACTAAGTTTGTCAAAATCAATCATGTGTGTAGTAGATTTCAACTTTCTGAAACACACGAATATTGATAGCTCAAAGTCAACACGTGAAATTCAATGTAATCTATTAATCAAAGAATTCAAACACGATATTCGACCAGTAAGAAATCCATAGCATGAATCCAAAAACTTGCCGTCGATACATCCATAGGAACCGCAAGAATCGATTTTAAATCACACCTTAACTCAGCTAACGATGTCCTATCCTTTTATCGATGAATACCTAAAAGTAAATCTACACCGGCCTCGAAATAATACGAGTGTCTACACAAGCGGAAATGATTTCCGTCCCAAACATAACCAATCAGTGATATCTCATGCAAACACGCCATTCCACATCTATCATACAAATAAATTAATTAAAACAAATCAAGTTCCATAATTTCATCAATAATAAACAAAGTCATGTCAGGACTAAATTAGGACATCTCGCTCCGTGTATGCGTGAATTTTTTGCCCGGGTCAGTTGAGTCATTAGTGGAGTTTGGTAGCTACAGCTTCGCCAGTTATTCCGCCTTTAGCTCGCAGTCGACTCAATTGAATTTTACGCTTGGAGCTAGCGGTAGTGAACAGAAAAAATCATTCGGGATGGAACCATGCGAACACATGCAGGATGCGGGCCAAGCTCATCAATCAATTCCCGACAGCTAATTCATCTAAAATTCATTTTCCCATGTACGTGCAGTCTGAAAATCAAGGATTAAAGTAAAATAGTTGATGCTGTGTTGTACAAACATGGAGAGAGTGGTTCAATTGATTTGACACGTTGATCGATCTGTGCCCCAGCTTCACTTCCAACATCTGATTCAGTGCTTCACTTGCCCTACCTTGCCATCCTGCACCCCACATTGTGGCCGCTCCTTGCTATTCTGCAATCAACAAAGCAGGTGTACACGAGGGGAGCCTGCACGGAGCACCAGGGATTGGCTAAAAGCTATTCTGTTGTTGCTGCAATAATTATGTTCTACTACTGGAGAAGTCAAGGAGCATGTTGCAGTAACACAACCAGCATCTGTTCATTGAACAGTGAATCAATTTATGATTCCATTTTGATGTAAATTGAGCATGAATTATGTAGAGTATAAAAAAGCAGTGATAAAATGGAGTCGCTTTACTGTTTAAAAGGGCGTTCAGGATAACTGCGTCCGACTTTGTTATCTTTTATGGGTTCGAAAAATGAGCTCGTCTACGTTTAATGAATAATGAGTGGATACATATCGTGCTTTTAACATAACATAAATGGAGAATTGATATTTATTGTTATCAACAAAGCAGAGATGCTTGTCCGCGATTGTTGTTTTTGACCCACCCTCAAGCGTGTTGTTAAGTCACAAAATATGGAACGTTAAATGGGAAACGAGGATTCTTCACGTTAATTGGCTAAAAACTCTGGATTTTAACATATGAACATTCCCAGCCTTTATCATTCCCAGAAATATTTGTTTGCCTTCATTATTTCATGTTTTGATTAATGTTATTAATGTGTACTGAACTCTGTGCTTATTTTCAAGAACATCAATTTGAAAAATTATCGCTTCGTTTCCAATTATTATGTAATTGTTGCTAAATTTGGTTAAAACTTTAGAAAACATATGTATTCATACCGAGCGGTCAAAGGGTAGTATAGGTATAGGCGAAACGTGGTTTGGTACCCACGATGGAACAAAAACCCTGGGAAATGCCTGCTGAACCAACACCAACAACTCTACTACCAAACCCTATCTCCACTTCCACGTCGTGATTGCTGGGAGTTCTTTCTTTATGAAAAACTGCAGGCGGAGAAGGACAAAAGGGGACAAAATGTACCAACTGGTCCTCCAGGTTGGGGCTGACAACCCTACACGGAAAACCGATGTTACGAAGCCACAAAAGGAGCCTCGGACAGGATGGATTTTACAACGACGAACCCGGTAACGACAAAGGATTAACGATTTGCGCATTTTCTCATGGAACGTGCGCTCCCTGTACAAACCGAATGCTGCTGAGCAGCTAGCCGATACTCTGTCCCAATATAAGGCTGATGTAACAGCGTTCCAAGAGATGCGATGGACAGGGACCGGTTTCCTGTAGAACAGCCACTACACCATATATTATAGCGGCCATCCAGTAAACCATGTGCTCGGAGTAGGTTTGTTAGTCAGCGAAAAAATAAAACCCGCTGTTATCTTTGAAAATATAAATGAAAGGCTATGCATCTGCATTTGCGAGACAAGTTCAGAAATATAAGCCTCATAAACGTTCACGCCCCTACAGAGGAGACTATAGAGTCGGAGAAGGATACCTTCTACGAGGCAGTTGAGCGGACCCTCGAAGCCTGTCCCAAGTATGATATCAAAATTATACTTAACGATTTCAACAATCCAATAGGGAAAGAGTATTCAGGCGATACGTCGGCTCCCATAGCTTACGTAGGGATACAATTATAACGCACTGCATATTATTCAGTTAGCAGTATCGCACGAAATGGTTGTTGGGAGTACCTGGTTTGCGTGCGTGGGCCTCTCCAGACGGGACCACTTTCAACCAAATTGACCATGTGTTGATTGAACGCCGCCACCTCTCAGCCTTGATGAATGTCAAAACATATAAGGGGGCCAATATCGACTCGGACCATTATCTCGTTGGCATGGTGCTCCGAGCTCGAATTACGACACCACCTACAATCCCCTCTGACAATCAGATGAGAGTGAATACTGAACTAGTCTACAACCAAAATATCGGCGAGTCAGAGGTCTCACCAACTGAAGGGGACAGACAAAATCTGCCACCTCCAGATCGAGCAGGCGGTGCGAGATCTTGAGCTGTACATTAGTGAAGACAAGACAACATACATGGTGGCCAACGTCTGTATCAAAAAAAAACAAAGAAGCAAGAATATCGAATCGCACTAATCAAATGAGAGGAATAAAGATAGGAGACTCCAACTTTGAGACCGTTGATAATTCTATCTATTCTATCTATGACCGAAAATCACAACCGATAGCAGCTATGACGATGAAATCCGTGCACGGTTATTGGCAGCCAACAGAGCCTATTTCAGGTTACAGAAACGGTGCCTCTCGAAACGTCTCACCATACGGTCAACGCTCTTACTGCCAGTCCTTCTATATTCCTCGGAAACCTGGGATTTTCGCAAAAGAAATTGCGAACTCTTCGCTGCCTTTTAAGAGAAAAAATCTTCGAAGATTTTTTCGTCCCCTACATGAAGATGGATGATCGCGTAGCCCCTACAACGATGAAATTTATGAGCGACACCGCTACCGCCTGGTTGTGAATAAAATGCGGCTCAATTGGTCATGGTGGGCAGGTCACTTAATCCGTATGAATGAGGATGATCAACCCAGTTTATAAGGGCAATATCAATGGTAGAAAAAGAAGATGTGGCAGACCCGACTCAGATGGCCATGATGCCAGACAACTTTTTTTAGCGAACCTCTACGCAAAACCGTAATGCGTGGAGTTTCTTACTAAGGCAGGTCTAGAATGAATACCGGTTGTTGCGCCGTTGTTGACAACAATGATGTGCTAATTGGCGAAGATACTGTCGATCAAATCAAAACTCTCCAGAAAGATACAATAACGATACTTCAAAAAGAAGGGTTTCACATTGCGAAAATGAGTAGTCAATCAATCATCTATTCTTTTTTATGATAGAGAATATAAAGCATCGCTTAACATTCAAAAAGATGACCATATTTTTTTTTAAATTTGCGGCGTCCTAAGTCCGCATTAACTTGATGTCGGATCGGACCAAATGGGGAGCAACTTACTCCCTCTTTTTTGGTCCACGGACCCCTGGTTTAGGGCTTAGCACCCAAACTTTAAAAATATTAAGCAATGACGGCTTTGCGGTTTCTTACCAGGGCAGAGGCAAAACGTCAGACGCTACCTCACCTCACCTCTATGGATGACTATATAAAAACTCTTGGGTTGCGATGGCATCCTGTCAAGTTTTCATTCTCCTTTATGCGGTGAAGCCACTGAATAGCGACGCAATAACTAGACGAACCTACTATCAGAAATCGCGAAGCTCTTTGACCCAGTAGAATGGTTACTGCCTTGAATCGTAATATGCAAAATCATTATGCAACAGTTATGGCTAAAAAACCGGATTAGGACAAACCGGTGCACACCGAACTCGAGGAGAAAGGGCCAAGGTTACGAGCTCAACTTTCTCAAGCTTTGGTAGAGATTTCAATACCTCAAAGATTAAATTACACGAGTGGAGAAGCCATAAAAATCCATGGATTTTGCGACACATCTGAAAATGCTTACGTGGCTGTCATTCACACAAGCATACAAAAGCCAGAAGGAAAATTTATTGTCGGACTCCTCATATTCAAATCAATGGTGGCCCCCTTAAAAGTAAAATATATATCATGCCTTGAGTTGTGTGGAGCGGTTCTACTGAGTGAACTGATGAATCGTACTCTGCAGGTACATGATCACATCTTCGACCGCATTATTGGACCGATTCTATAATTGTACTACACTGGCTCATCGAATGGCTAGAAAGAAGTTTGTCTACCGAAAATGCCGCAGCTGATATCGAAGTGCGAACCGACAAACACGTGCCTTGTAAGTGCCAAAAGTAGAATCAGTTCGGACATTTCCCAGAGGTTCTCATCATTCATGAAGCTCGTCAGGGTATTGCCGTAACTTGAAGAATAAAATTAACATGTCTTTTCTATTTACCTCTGAGCTGAAGATAGCAGAATCCTATTATTTTCGTACGCAACATGAAGCATTTCCAACCTGAATTGACCTCCTTGACGATGACGAACCGTTGCCTAAACATAGTCATCTTATAAGACTGGCGCCAGTCCTGAATTCTGAGTGATTACTCAGAGTAGCTGAAAGGGTAGAGAAAACACGAGCACACTTACCCAACCTAGTCATAAAACACATGTATCTATAATCACCAGCCTACATGGAGGTCACTAGTTGCTTCAAGCTCAAATTTGCACCAAATTTTGCATTGTGGATAAAACCACGGCAGTCACGTCAGTGATCAGAAAATCCGTAACGTACTATAAAGATAAGTTCAAGAGCAAAGCATCAAATGATGAGCCAACTACCACCGAAACAAATTCGACAAGAAAAGTCCTACGCTTGAACTGGCATTACGCCGGTCCTGTCATATATCTCGAATTGGTAACATCAAAGGCTTGCATTGCAACGATAAGGAAGTTCATTGCAAGAAGGGATATATGTTGGACTCTACTTAGCAAGAATAGCAACAATTTTCTCGAAACAGATAAACTATTGCAAAAAGCAGACAAAGTAAGTATTGAAGGCGCACAAGGAACGCTTGCTAAAAGCGACATAGAATGGAAATTTATCCCACCGGGAAGTCCAATCCACGGGGAAATCTGGGAAGTTGCTTTTAACTTTATGAAAAGGCATTTGACAAAGATGCTCGCATCTGCTCAATGTTGCGCTCCTAGTTTAGTTCTAGGCATGCATTCCTAGCTCAGTTCTAAGCCTGCTTACATTCAAGACCTCTCTCTCTCTCTCCTAAGTAATCTTGCGGTATTTTAAATTATTTGAAATAATTAAGACCTTGCTTTTGTTTTTCCGATATTGTTATTTATTATGCTTGTAAATACCGATATTGCGGGAACCACTTGAACCCTTCATCAGTGCTACAAGTCCCTGAGGAAGGAAACAAGTGGTTCCTGAAATGTCAGTATTTGCAAATGTAATAAATAATACTAATGAAAAAAAAAACAAATTTTAATTATTTCAAATAACTCTAATTCCCTTAATCACTGACCCGAATGACCTAAATGCTTTGACGTCTCGACATCTTCTCAGTAGAAAACATTTGCTCGAACTACCCAAACGTAACATTCAAGGTGATGTAACGAAGAAATGACAACTCATCGAGAAGCTGAAGTGACAATTCTGGCTACTTCAGAACTTAGAATACCTAACGCAGTTAGAACAACGAACCAAATCGTTCAACAAAGATGGAAGTCTCAAAACAGATTACTTGGTACTTGTCAAAAGTGAAAACTTCGCCTCTACTCCATGGCCACTAGAAACAATCTTGAGGCTTTACTCCGGAAAACATCGCTCTCTTATCATCCGAAGAAATTTCAACAGATTTGTCTTTTGTCCGACTGTTGTATTAGAACACATCTAGATATTTGCGAAAAACGTGTTCGACTTCACCAAAATACATAATGCAAGGAATTAGCTGATGACCTAAACCAGGCAGTAAATAGAACTCGAAGCAATCGCACCACGGGTACAAAGAAGGACGCGACGTAGGATTTTAGGAAACCTATCGAAAACAGTTTTCGAAGTAAACTACGAGATATTTTCAGATCTCGATCAATTAAAGAAGAATCAAAAACGCCTGATCAAGACTATGCAGCATCAAGGACGTCTGCTGCTCATCACTACGGCTAGAACTACGATCCACGAACTAGACGCTGGTATGATTTAAAACTTCGCATCATCTTTCAAGGGTAGACCTGTTTCGATTAGTGATTTTTGGTTCCGAAGGAACGAAGGATCGAAATCTGGCTTAGCTGAAACATGACAGGCGCAGTGATTATATCCAAGGAATGGAGGTTGACATACATTGCACCAATAGGAATAATGTCGATCCGTAGTAGTAGGCGAATCTGTCAAACAAAGGGCACATTAAATCTCGATCAAAATCATCATGGGCCGACTATATTAACCATTTTCAACAGAATTTGAATATCCATATGAACATTACCTCAAATGTCAATAGCACTTGACAATATAAAGTAGCTTTTCCCATGTTTGAACAGATAATATCAAATTGCCTACTTTTTATCCTGGAACGCAAAAATTGTTTAGTAAAATGTGGTTTACTACTCCTTTTAAATAATGAGTAAGTATAACCTGTTAAAATATTCCACAATTTTACTTTCTTAGACATTATCCTGGAAAGCAAACTCATTGCACTTTTATGGCTACCAAAGAAAGTCTGCAAGGAAATAAGCCGCAATCATATATCTTGCGTAGCAAACTAATAAATTTCATAAGAGGAATCATATTTCCTCGCATTATCATCATATTTATTGAACCTTTTAAATTCTCCAAAGCTACATTTTTGACATTAATTTGAATTTAATAGCTCAATAAAATTCATGCTGATCATCAAAATTTATGTTACAACTTGTAGCAGGACTCACCTGAACGATACAACGCACCGTGCATTAGGCCCGGAGTAGACGCCATGGGCAGATGCGCTTGCCCAGTGTGATATGCCTGTTCTACATACCGTTAACCGTTTAGTCTATAAAACAACAACAATTTAAGGAGAAAAAATAATGGCCGACTGAAAACTTTTCCCATTTCCTGAAGACTAAGGCTCCATCACGGAAATCCACTTTACTTTATTGGCAAAATATTACACTTAATTAATTTTTATCGGTCTAACATTTTGATGTAAACAATTCAACAGTGAGCTAGCAACGAGCTCTAAGCTAGCTGAAAAACTGGATATGAACTTTAAGGAACCATTTGCCTCCTTGCTGTGACCAAGCCGCGAGAACTTCCAAACAATAGTATGGGCGAAGGGCGGCTAGCGCAGCGACTCTCTTGACGGAGCCCTGCAAGGATTCGTGTGGCCGTCCTCATACCGTCTTGCTTCGTTATTTTTTTCTCGCGAGCACGCTTTATGCACGAGTTATGGCGTAATGAAATTTTATGTAGCACGCGGAAACTTAAAGAATAATGGCCAATTGCTCGGAAGAAGCCATTTGAGCTTCCTATAAATCACCATTATTGGCGAATATATCTGCCTCAGTTCTTTCCTTTAAACGAAAAAAGTTTCGTCGGCGTATGGGTCGAGCTGTTCCGCAGCTAAACGCATTCATTTAGAATCCTATCGAGCAAACAAGTCCTGTCGTTAAACTTTCCTCTGCGAAATATCAGCACGTTCCAAGCATGGCTGGCGAAACGAAGCAGCTTTCACCATGAACTTTATCCTAGGCAAATTGAAAGGAATATTAAGCATATTAATTTTGTTCCGCACGAAATTGCCCGAAATAATTGCTTGCAAGTAAAATATTCATTCTACCAATTGCCAAAAAGTGCAAATATCGCTACGGATTCCAGGGCTCAACAACTCGACCCCACGGCTCTGCGGAATCCACGTAAGGGTGGGTAACAATGCAGGCAAATGTTGTACAGGTCCAGTTTCAGATAAGGCAAAACCCATTGCAATATGCATACGAAGAGGGGGGGATTTACATAAAAGAATTTATAACAACATATTTTTACCGAATTTTAACATATAAATGAATTTGCCTTCGTGCTGTTCAAAAAAACAGCTCGCCTGTACGTATGAAGGTACGATGGTGTTTCGAATGGTATGTTTGCAAATAGTTTGTATACACATAGCCATGCTGTGAAAAGGTGAACACTCAAAATGTCCTCCGCTCATCTGGTTCCGGCACTCTTTCGATAAATGCATATTTCATTGCAGCACAATTCGAAAAATGCAATTGACTCGGTGTTACCACGGTCAGCTGTTTTTTCCCTTATCAAAACCGTATTGTCAACTACTGACTTTTATGGTAAAAGGAGGGGCTCTCTCGTTTGTCACTATTGTTAAATTTGCAAGATAACTTCAGCAACGTAACTAATATATTCATCTCCTTTTTCGAAACTACTTGATAATGATATTGCCTCCCGGCAAAATATGAGAAACCAGTCACCCCTCAATAATCTCAAGTTCACAATCTTCACAATCTTTCTTTCCGCCGATACCAGGAAAAGTGGAAAAACAAAAACTTGTGACGTAGTTCTAACTGATGTAACCCCGATATGTGGAAAGGGAAACGTGCAGGCCAGACAACTTGAACCTAGGAAGGCTCGAAGCCGATGACTGTCGAAGATGCTGCCAATAAAAAGGCGCTGCTGCACCACCAAGTGTAGCAATATCCAAAGAAATCAGGATCAAGGAAACCCTTGGCGAAAGGTAGGGACAACGTCACATCTCCGCATATAAGACTATATTTACGCTAAAAACATAAAGGTTAGCCAAATTAGCTAACAGCAAGATAAAGTCTCGCCCTTCTACTGGCAGCAAGGTTGGCGAAGTAGCAGGACTGTTCTTATATCTATCTGGTACAAAAGACAAAGTTTCGGTCTATAGTACTCGGTCGGAAAAGGGGGCCAGGATCTTTTTACAATGAGAAATCCACAGAATCGAGCCCAAATATCAAATTTGCTAGAAACAGATAACTCCATGCCCAGAACATAATCGCAATCATCATACACAACCAGGCTAATAGTAGGAGGAAAGGCGTCATAGTTGCCTCCTCTTCTGTACCTATGCTGCGATTTGCGGTGTTCTCCACTGACGCAAGATCTAAGAAATCTGGCAGCGTATGGGGAGTCAAATGATCCTTGTTTGTTTTTTGGGAGAGCAGCAAATGCGATCCTAAATGAGAAAAGCTATTTGATTTCAACACTTCAGCTGGGTTCATAAGTGCGAACGTGAGGTGTTGTGTATGTTCGTCGGGCCAAAGAAAAATGAAGTAATTAAGCTAACAATTTACACTTGCAAAATGTTAGAGTTGAAGAGGCTGGCAGGTGCTGGACGAAGTCACAGTCACTCACAGATTAGTCTGCCTATTGCGCGACAGACTGAACAAGCAGAGTGAACAGAAATAAATACGGAATCCTAAGAAAATGGGTTGCGCAAATTTCAATGAACTTCTTAACAATAAAGTCCAACTGTTCGTGCTTGAAAACGTAATAGAAATTAAAATAGGTTAAACTTCAGGGGCTCGCAATGAGAATATAAGAGCCTCATGAGAAGACCAAATCCAGAATCCTCCTCTGGGCAGGTGGTTAAAGCAGTCTTTATACCAAAGCCAGTGCAGGATGACTATGTAAACACAAAGAATTTCAGCCAGATCAGCTTAATATCATTTTCGCTCAAATTTCTAGAGACGTTGTTTGAAGACCTCAATTCGGATGGATTCGCCTCCTTTTCAGGGAGAGGCAGTGCATCTCATTCGCTAGAAGATCCAAGGGCATCATTCTTCCACGAGATGAACTATTCTTTGCAGCGTTTTCCCACGCATAGTCCAAGTGTCCCTTGAAGCTCTACTTGACATTGATTCTTACAACCATTCAGATTTTTACAGTATTTTCCCTGCGATTCGGCGAGGTCCAGTTTAACCATTCGTAACCATGACTTGATAACATGAATAGTTTAACTTGCACGAAGTACAAATCCTAGGAATACTTCGAAACTACCACCACCTACATTGTCTTCTCTGAAATGCGAAGGCCAAGCGCTCCATCATGCATTATGTTCTTCATGAGTGGACTCAATACGGAAACTTGGTGACCACCTGCTGAAGCTATGTATTCTTTCAGTCCCCCATTTGTCTCGTATAAGCAAAAGGTCTGCGAGATGTAACTCGCGATTAACCAAGCTAAGTAACAAGGAACATTCAATTTAGCAAAACTCCTCTTAATCCAACACCAGTTGACCAAATTAACGGCTTTCCCCACATCATCTCCCAAACCAAATCCACAACCGTTTCCATTGCTCGTCGAAACCCAAATTGCCCTAATAGACCATCTGCTAACTCGTTGAATGGGAGCAACTTGTTATATAACACCCTCTGCAACATCCTCCCCATAGTGTCTAGAAACAGAAAAGACAATGTGAGGAAGGCACTCCAAATGATTTTTGGGCTTTCGCTTACAGAACCAATTTCTGCCTCTTCACAGGGCGCAAAACAATCTTCCACCAAGCACGAATCACATGTGCTTATGAAACATGAGGGTCTGGTCGTCAATAATTCCGCAGATTGCCCGTAGTTCCTCTTCTGTTGGATCTCTCCCGCGAAACAGCTGACTCATCATTTTCGTCGATGTTCCCTTCGTTCCGTGATGTTCCCTTCGCCCCCCCCCCCTTCTTCTCCAAAAGTGCAAGCAAACCAGACAACTAACCTGTCTTGTTACGCACTGATAGTGCGCCTTCGGTGTTCGTTCGTTCCTTCCGTTTCCAATGTCAAGAAAGAGACCTGATTTTGTGCTGCCCACATAATTATCACTCACCCGTCAGATCATCCCGCTGAGTAACGAAGTACTGAGGTATGTCCATCGAACCGAACCCTCTACCCCTCGATGTTGGCTAGTAGGATGTCTAGTTCCGCAAAACACTTGATGAGGATTTGGCCCATTGTGACTCATTTGTGAAATCACGGGCAATTATTTATAGTTTGTACCGTTTGCCCACTGTTGGAAAGGAAAAGGCTCGGGTTAAGTTTGGGGGCGACACTCCGTTTCTTCTGAGCAAATGCAGATATGCTCGATCTGAGTAGAAATTCGTCGCACGTCAGTCGAAACTCAACTTTTCATGCAGCAATCTCCATCTGCCGATGATGATGAGGAGGTGAAGGTTATTGAGCTCGCGTCTACTAGAATTAGGATTTCCATAGTGCGAAATCACAATGCCACAAGTGGGAAAAGAGTATTCTCACGGACGGAATTCTCAGTTCATAGCTATGGAGCGTACGCGCGGTCCAGAAACTAATCAAAAGTCCTCCAACCAAGGTCAAAAACGTCGCCTATAAACACTGTCGAAAGACTTTTTGAAATCAGCTTACTCCGGTTTTCAAGGTGTCGTTCACGAATTGCACTGAAGGAAGCACAGAACTGATGCATTTCTAGTGTTTATCGTGATACCGGTGTCGTTCATTTATCCGCTTGGACCATTCCGTAGATAGCCAAGTTTTGTGACGTCCTTTAAGGACATATTCAACAACTTGGCCCACACCGGACATAAAGGCATTTGAGAGGATGCCCAAAATATATTGTAATAAATATGTATTGGCTGTTCAGACTAATTAACTACCAACTTCCTCCCCCATTGCTTTAAGACGACCTATACCATTTGCGTTTGCTGTGAACTTTCCTACATAAAGCATAGAATCAAGTTGTAAATCTTACCGCTCATACACTTTCTGAGTCAACACACACAGCGATAAACAAGACTATATCTTGAACTAAACCACAAACCCTTTCCAGTAGGTAATCCCTTAAGGTTGCCCCATGTGAAGAGGTTCCTTTTGAGAGAACTGAACAATCCCACAATCACCATAGACTTATTAACATTGTCAAAGGGGCCGAGACAGAAAGCAAAGTCTTTAACTGATTTACAAGAATTGTTTATTTCACGTTTTAAACACGGAACATATTGTGGTCCATATCGGTCGGCGTCTCGAACTCGACTCCCTGCTACCCATCGTTGTGGTCGCGGTTGCTCGTTTTTGACAGTTCGGCCACTCCTGACAAATCGGACTCCTGGCCGGGCACGTTCTCCGGGTCTTCTTCGTTGTCGCTCCCATCGGTATCGTTGTCGAGGAAAGGTGCAGCTGTGCACCACGGTTTAAGATGTTCGGCGTGGAACACCGAATTAAAGCGCCTTTGTCGACGTTGGAGACCTTCGATATCTTCAACGACGTATCGGTCGAACCTTAAGACTTTCGAAATTACATACGGCCCTCGATATCGTGGCTCCAGCTTTCGAGAAAACCCCGTCGAAGGAGAAACGTTGGTAATCACGACCAGATCACCCTCCTGATATTGAGAAGGCTTCTTGCGCTGCCTATCGAATCGCTGCTTCCATTTTGCCTGCTCGGCTTCAATCGCTTTAGTTGCCCGTTCCCGTCGGATATCGATACTTTCTTGTGAATCGTTCGCTTCATTGTGGATGGCTTGTACGAGACGGTTATGAACAACGTCCCGCAATCGAAAATCGAATATGAGATCGTTCGGACTATATTTGGTCGTTGCATTTGTATTGCTGTTCAAAGTCCACAGGATGTCGCGGATAGCTGTGTCCCAATCTGAATCGCTTACACAACTGGCTCGAAGACATTTGCAAACCGTTTGATTAATTCTTTCAATTGAGCCGTTGGCTCGAGGTGTTCGAACAGCTGTTTGAATGTGTTGGATCCCGTTTAATTTACAGTATTCGGCAAAGTTGTGAGAAGTGAAAGCCGTGCCTCGATTGGTGACGACAATAGCTGGTAGCCCAAAATACGAAGTCAATTCATTCAACGCTCGTATTACTGGCTGGGTGTTTACGCTACGGACGGCTTTTAAGACTGTAAATTTAGTAAAAGGATCGGTGATTCCCAGGATATATTGATTTCCTCGTGACGTCTTCGGCAGTGGTCCTACATGACCCAGGTGCAATCGCATGAAGGGAATAGGTTTCACAGTGTCGATGTATAGCTGCCCTTCGGTCTTCCCTGTCACCGTCTTATTGTACACGCATTCCATGCATGCTGATATATATGATTTGACATATTTTCTCATTTTCGGGAACCAAAAATCTTTCCTCAATCGACCTAAAGTTTTCTCCGCAGCAAAGTGTCCCATGTCATCGTGGTACGTACGCACTACTCTCCATCGCATTGCCGTCGGTACAACGAATCTCAACTGATCGTCAACTTTGCGGTACAAACGGTTATTTTTGTAAACGTATTCGCGTCGAATCTGTGTCGCTTGTTCAGAGCTCATTCCTTGAAGAACTTTGACAATATTTGCTAACTTCATATCCTGCAGCTGGATGGTCGTCAAGAAATCGTGTCCATCGAGTTCCACGTTAAGGACGAGGTCGGCGACTGTCTTGGTTGGGTTTGGAGGCTCTACGGGTGCTCTGCTCAGAGCGTCTACATGTCGCATGCGGTCAGCACTTCGATGGATGTATTTACAATCGAATTCCTGAAGACGTAGCCACCATCTAGCAATGTGAGGATGTAACGGCGTTTTATTTTTCGTAGATGTTATTGCAGCACAATCAGTAATGACACGAAACCTCTTTCCGATCAAAAACATTCTGAACCGTTCCAGGCTGTCGACCTCTAGCTCATGACTGTGATATTTCGCTTCGGTCTCCGAGCACTTCCGACTGAAGTACATGACAGGTTTTAACCCGTTGTCGCTCTCTTGAAGTAACACTCCAGCAATTCCATTCGAACTCGCGTCCGTGTGGACTTCGTGCTGTTGCTTGACGTCGTAGATCTCTAAAATCGGTGGATGATAAAGAGCTCATCGTAAGGTATCGAATGCTTCCTGTTCCAGAAATGTCCATGTAAATGGTTCCGCATCCTTCGTTTTCAGCAATCGAGTTAACGGTAAAGCTATCTGAGCATATCCTTGAACGAATCGTCGAAAGAAACTAGTTAGTCCAAGAAACCGTCGAACCTCGGTTCGATTACTAGGTGTTGCGAATTTCTGGATTGCATCGGTTTTCACTTCACCGGGTAGAAGACCTTCCTTAGTGATTCGATGTCCCAAAAAGGATACTTCGGTCGCTAAAAATGTACATTTCTTTATATTTAATGTCATACCGATTTCCGCTAATATTCCTAAGAACTCATCCAACGCTTCCAAGCCTTCTTTGATATTCTTGCTCGGTATGATGATTTCGTCAACATAAGATACTACTCGTCGTTTCATTCTCGATGTGATTTTTCGGATTTCTCTTTGGAATTTGAATGGAGCGTTGGTCAATCCAAATGGAGCTACGTTGAATTCATATTGGCCTATATGAGTGGCGAAAGCCGTATACTTTTTCGATGATTCGGCAATCGGGATTTGGTAATATCCTGAAATGAAATCCAACGTAGTAAAGAAGGAATTTCCGGCCAATTGCTCTTCCACACTGGGAACTGGGAATGGTTCCTTCACTGTAATCGCGTTTAATGCTCGATAATCGATACAAAGTCGGTCTGTACCATCTGATTTCGCGACCAGTATGACCGGAGATGAATATTCCGACTCGCTCGGTCGAATTATTCCCGCTTTCAGTAGCTCGTCGATCATTTCTTCCACTTTCAATCGCTTCGGGAACAGAACCTTGTAAGGCTGTCGACTGACTGGTTTGCTGGTTGTAACACGGATTTCCATTTCGGTGGAATTTGAACGACCGATCGTTGATAAATTAGTAGAAAAACACTTATGCCATTTTTCCAATACTTCAAACAGTTGTTTTTTATCGATTGATGATATTGGTCCGGTTCGTATGTTCTCGAATTCCGATTTCATTTTAAATTCACGACCACGAATTGTGCAGCACCTTCCTTCTTGCAGTAGAATATCGGTTCCAATGAGTATCCGCTTATCCATCTGCTCGTCGTCCACGATATACAAAACTCCCTCCAGTATCACGTCGTCAATTCTGTTTGTTGCAATTATTTTCTTATTGCAAAGGTATATAGCTCCACCGAACCCTTTAAGTTGTTGTGCTGGCTCGAATTGTTTAATCTGTCCAATTCGTTGAGCCTCAGACTGTCTGATCAAAGAGCAGCTACTTGATGAGTCCACAATACACTCAAATTCATCGTCGCCTATTTCCACTGTCTTCGTTAGCAATTTGTTGTCTGTGTGTTGTGCTATACGATTTATTGTCTCTCGGCGGTTGGCGTCTGTTCGCGCGGCTGTCGGGCAGTCATTCTGCGCATGGCCAGTTCTATTGCATTTCACGCATCGTGGTCTTCGTTGCGGCTTCGGACAGTTCAACGACAAATGCCCTCTTTCGAAACAATTGTAACATAGCCTCGCGTTTTGATTTGCAGCATTCAGCAGCGGCGGCGATCGGAGTATATTCGTTCGTTCACCCCGAACGCTATTGGAACTATCGTTCGTTCCCGGATCGTTCGCTACAAATCGTCGTATGGCCACTAGCATTTCGCTCGGCGTGTTGAAATGCATCGTGGCTATGGCAGTTTGTAATGGTTTCATACAAAGCCCTCGTCGTATGTAATACACGATCGTTTCGTCGTCAAGCTTCGCCCGTCGTCCCATTGCGCAAACGCGGAAAAAATATTCTTCGGTTGTTTCGTTGTGTGCGCGACGGCTGCTATCGAGCCGCTGTCGCATATCTTCTGTCGTAAATCGACTGGGGAAATCTGCAATTAGCGCTTTGGAGAATTCTTCCCACGTTGCAAACGTCGTTTGCAATCCGTCAATCCATCGTTTAGCCGGGCCTTTCAACTTAGCCTGAGCGGCAAACAGAACGAGGTATTCCTCCCAGTGATATACCTGAGCCAATTTTTCAATTCGGTCGATGAATTGTTCGGCTGATGGGGACACATCGTCGAGCGGGTCAAATGTTGGTAGAATCCCGATAACATCTCGTGGTTGAAATACGTATTCCGCGGTCGGTTGACGAGTTGACGTCATCGTCTCGTTGCGCCGTCGTAGTGTCGGCTCGATATCGCCGAAAGCCGTTGAATGAGTCGGTGCGGTAATATTGAATGGTGTGCGTTGATGATGGACTTCGGCAATAGCATCGTCGTCCTGGGGTAGGACAGCTGATGGAACGGGTGGAACAGGTAGTACGGGTGGTACACCGCCTTGGCCATTTTTAATGGCCGCCATTATTGACGCCACCTTTTCCACCAAAGCGGAAACCGTCTGTCGAAGGTCGTCGTCATTGTCCTCGATTTCGTTGTCGGACAATTCGATTTCATCGCTACCTTCACTGTCGATCAACCGCTTCACTAAATCCGGTTTTCGCCCGGCCGATCTCAACTCCCGGTCGCGCAGCAACTTCCGTAATACCGGGCACGTTAAATCTGCGATTGCGAATTTTTGTCGCGACATTTTGCATTCACCGAAACCGAAAAGGAAGATCCCACTTCTGATCTGTCAAAGGGGCCGAGACAGAAAGCACAGTCTTTAACTGATTGGCAAGAATTGTTTATTTCACGTTTTAAACACGGAACATATTGTGGTCCATATCGGTCGGCGTCTCGAACTCGACTCCCTGCTACCCATCGTTGTGGTCGCGGTTGCTCGTTTTTGACAACATGTTGAGCATACTTTACAATTTTTCCAACCCGACTTCGTCACTCATCCGTACAGTGCACGGTAACTTGTTTTTATGTTTTTAAAATCATTTTTATTTTTAAGAAATAGGTAACAATAGTATATAAATTGGAAAAATGAACAATAAAAAAACAATCTTTTAAAATAACAGAAAAATAACTTAAATCTAATGGCCACTGACACGGTAACTTGTCATCTTCAAAAAAAGTATTTTTCGAGTACCACGATAACACGTGTTCTGTTCATTTTAAACAAAAAAAAATTAGACGAAATTTTAATCTGTGTAGTATAAACAAGGATTATTTAAAAAACTGGTAAAATTTTAAATTTTAGCAATTTTTGAACATCGGTTTCAGATTGTTGATTTTTTTCGGGACCTAACATCTAGACAATAAGACAGGATTGAAATTTATTAATTCCATATACGCACTTCGGGCACCAGTTGTGTCTCTCTTCAGTACACTTTTCCTTCTGCTATTTATATGTTTCATAATTAATTGCTGATTCTTCTTACCTAAGCCTTACCTGATTACCTAAACAAGGAAACCAAGAACCAGGGGTTAGATTTGAGGGCCCCCTTCATAGTTAACGAATTAAAGGGTAGGCAGGCAGACATCTGTAATTAAGAAAGTAAGTATCTCTTTTGCCACATCTCTGAGAAGCTTCAGTTGAATATTACACTTGTCGTGCTTTAGAATATTACTCTCTTTTACCCGGCAATAAACTCCGGCAAATTATAGCAACTACATACATATACGTATACGCTTATGCAAAATACCACTAAATAGCAGCTGGGAAAGCAGCGAAAGCAACAGAGAATGAAAACATCGCGTCTAAACTCTAAAAAGCGAAGAGAGTAAAGAACTGGGAGACCCACCCCCTCCCCCGTTCGGGTTGTTTAGAAGGGTAGAGAAAGTACGACCGATCCAATATAGAAAAAGATCAGGAGTCTAACCTGACAGCCCTATTCACGACATCATTCAAATATCGGTGAATCAAGCCGAGTTTGTAAAGCACTGCGGAACTACTGATGTAACAGACGTTGCGCGATTCCTTATGGAGAAACACCGAGAGAAGAATCACCCCCTTTACATTGCTTTTCTGGATTTAGAGAAAACGTGTGGTACACGAACTCATCTGGTATGCTCTGCGGTAACACCTAGTGCTAGAAAAACTCGTGTTACTGAAAATTAAAGTTCGAAGTGTGGCGGGTATTGCAAAAGTTTTTCGGGTCTCTTTCAGTGTTCACCAAGGAAACGCCCTCCTCTTTGTTCCTGCTATGGACACTGTCACACGGCACATCCAACATCCTTGCATCTCATAGCAAAGCTGATCTCAAGGAACTCTTTCAAAAATGATATGATAGCCTCTTGCAACACGGTTTCAGATTGAATCTAAATAAAATTAGATTTTTGGCGGCCGATCCTAATGAAACAGGCACTGTCACTGTCACACTTTAAATATCTAGGATCGATGCTATTAGCCAATGGTGAAGTGTGTTACCAAAATGCTTCACTCATTAGCGTAACTTGGATGAAGTGTCGTTTCGCAACTTCTTTGTGATTTACGTATCAACGAACGTCTCAGATCTAAAGCTCACCGCAGTGACGTTCACCCTAACGTCCTCTATGGTGCTGCGTGTTGGCCAAATATAAAACAAAATGAAAGGCGACTCTCGGTTATGGAGATGAAAGTGTTACCTTGAATCAGTGGCGTAACACGCCATGATCACACCCGAAATGAGAATTGCCAAGATTGGTCAAAACACCGAAGTCGATGGGAAACGACGAAAAGACCGACCTAAACAACGATGGCTTCAGCAAAATATCGTAACCGACCGATATGAACCGACTCCGCTTCTGAGCGAGATAAAGGCTGAAAAAGAAGAAGAAGAGTTGTGAAAATATCCATTCAAAAGTCATCAATTGCTCGAACAGACGTTGTGACTATTAAGCTCGATAATTTTCGAAAAATTATAAAAATCCGAACACTTTTGCCACATATTCTAAACTATCTTTGGATAAAATTTATCCAAAAAAACGATTTCTCAAGTCTGACATACGAGATGACCTCTTAAGCAGCGTTAAATAATATTATGTTGGGTTCTGTGAATAAATTGCGCCACATTACATCTATTGACGTAACTCGCGCATTAAAGTCACTAACAATAATTTTCCATCCAAAAGGAGTCTATACTGTATATGTAGTCTCAAAACTCATTTACGTAGCAAAGTAAGCTATTGTCACGATATGCTACGACATGTGAAGTTTACACAAAATTCTACACAAACGCAACTATTCTAAACTTTCTTCATTTATATATCATAAAAGAACCTCAAGCCTGAAATATTTCAGCCTTTTATCATACATCGCCTTGTTCTCAATAGTAACTATGCTATCAAGGCCTTATTGATTCTACTGCATGGCGGTCCCTGTATCTATAATCGTAGCACAAGAACACATAGTATGTGATAATCTTTATCCAGGAGAGATGGATGCATTTCTATAAACGCTGTTTCATCTGATCCCATTACATGTAACATATATGGAATCAATTGATTGACCTAGCCTTGATCATGATGCTCCTTCTATGCCTTCCCAAGAAGTTTAACAACTAGTACTCATTAAGGAATGTTATCCTATTTCCTGTGTCCCTCACAACTCCTGCCATTCCTTGTTGGCCTTAATTTAAATATAATCATTTCGTGTTGGAGGAATTAATTATCCATGTGGTGCTCTCCGCTAATGAACCTTTCAACAGAAAGTGTGCATAAAGGGAAGAGGTAAACGGATTCCTTCAATCATCCTTTCTCGAAACCTCTACAATTTTTAATTGAACAACTTCATTTCTAGCCTTGATTTCTCAAGAAGTTTGTAAGCTTCCTCTATAATTTTAAGCTGTGTCATTTTAAGGCCATCACTTGTTAGCAATGAAGGAAAATTGAATTAAAGCGCATGACACAGCCAACATACAAAGAATCACCTCTGGTATAATCAATGCAGCTCTTCATTCAGAGCAGCAAGTTATAGCATCGCTATAATGTGGCTTAGTGACGAACGAAAAATTGCAACTTTCGTTAGCTAATTCCGCACAAATAATGACGAAAAATGAATATTTATAAGGACTACCTAAAGAGTGTTTTTTCAAGCAGTACAATAAACACAATAAAAGTGAACTATGAGACTTTATAAATGAAGAGGAGCTGGGGGCTCAAGAATACACTCGAAGAATGCACTCCTTGTCGTAAGAGGCGACCAGTAGAAATTTGTGGGCTTGTAACCTGCAAATTTTGAAACAAGAACGCCTCGGATAGGGGCTGACCTCACGGCAACGATCTTTGGTTATGGTAAACGGACTATGATTAAATTCTGGAATGTGCGTACGCCCGTCGATAACGGTAAAGAGGATCCTCAGTATACTGGTTTTTTCCATCTTGAGCGCGTCTAAGCGAAGTAAGATTTTGGGGCTCTGAAGAGTACTCCTCTCACTCTTGCCGCACTAATGGCAATGTGCTTTTGTACTCTAGAAAGCCTAATGGTAGAAGACGCGGATCCGGTGTCGCTCTCTTGACCTGGGAGCCGGTTTCTGGCAGACTTCTAACTGCTAGATTTCCGCCCAGGTTAAGCAGCATCTCAATTATACGATGCTACGCATTAACGATATAATGGAGGACTTCCTACGAGCAATTAAACGCTGTTCAGGAGAGGGTTCCTAAAGGTGACCTTTTGATCGTGATGGATCATCTAAATGCCAAGGTGAGATCTCGCAACAGCTTGCTCGGGCATGTAGTGGGAAACACAGTCTTGGCGACCGCAACGGTAATGGTAGGAGGTTCGTGAGTTTCTGGTAATTCCACCGCCACGTTATTGGTGGCACATTGTTCGTGTCTAACATAAGATCAGTTGTATTTCAACCGGCCAACCCCGTACGAGCAATCAGATCAACCACTTCGCGATCAGCAGTAGATTTAGAAGTTGTCTTCTGGATGTTCGTACCAAAAGAGGCGTTGATATCGGCCTCGAAAGGAATCACCATTTGATGGTTGCTAATATTAGCTTGCGTGTTGCGTCCACCACTTCTCGCAGGGTTGAGGACCAACTCCTAAAATCAACAGCGACTGCTGGTACGACCCAACTGCCGCTCGAGTTATCTTTCTGATCGGACGACAGATATACTGAGCAACCCACCTGAGAATATCGAGAGGTTACACAGGTCGTCATATACGTCCCGAAAAGGCATCTTAAGATCTGGCTGACTACGGAATCATTGAAGCGGATCGATTGACACAAGGGAGTTATCGTTAAGATTACAACGGACGGGACCCGTTTAGGGTGTGAAATTGGAAGGGCTTCCTGACGTCACAAGCTAGATCGACAGAGAGCAGGCTGGTTTCCGCTCCGGATCCTATTGCATTGACCACATCGACACCCTCCGCATCACTTTGGAATAACGCACTGAGATTAGAGCTTCGCTGCATCTGCTCTTCATTGATTTCGGGAAGGCTTTCAATAGCGTGAACATGGAGTGCTCTACACAGGAAGGGCATTCTCAAGAAACTAATAGCTATTATCAGAGCGACATATAATGGTGCAAAATGTCACGTGCTGCACTGAGGCAAAATCTTAGAGGATTTAGAGTTCCACAACGGACTGCGGCAAGGTTTCATCCTGGTAAGGAAATTATTTCTTCTTGTTATCAGTGACGTACTTCGTGCTGCGCTGTCCGTAGGATATGGAAGATTTCAATGGACTTCGACTTCTTCCTTTAAACACCTCGACTACGCTAATGTCATCTGCTTGCTATCTCACCGGGTAATGGACCTTGGCCAAGTAGCTCAGCATTTGGAAAGAGAGGCAAATAGAGTTGAACTGAAGATAAACACCCACAAAACCAAGGTTCTCAGTCTGACGGGTCATTGCACTCTCCTTATCTGCAATTAATGGGTAGATCATAGAAAGCGTCTATCAATTTGTATACCTAGGAAGCGGGGTTTCTACCAACGGTGGCACTGAACGATGTATTGACGGCGCTATATCCACTTTCGCAGCCCTGTCTAAAATCTGAAAATGCAGTTCTCAACACCAAGACCAAATTGAGGCTGTTCTCTGCTAGTGTTTTTCTGTGTTGCTATATGGAAGTAGCACATGGAAAGTGAACTCCACTCTTACCAAAAAAACGATTGGTTTGCCAGCACTTTGACTCATGAAGGATGGAATTCTCATCCTATTCCTATGAAAGGACCAAGCCCAAAGTAATTTTTTCGCTCGATCCTTCAGATGTGAGCGACCAGAGAATCAGTTGTTCCCTCCCAATATGGCTAATAAGCCCTACCGTATTTTAAATTTCTTACCGAAACGAAACTTCATTTTCATTATCTCTTCGGCGATTAGGGATGCCACCTAGAAAAAATGTCTATCTTCCGTTGATTTAGGCAGCTCTCCCCTCGGTGATAACCCCGAACATTCTAAAGATTGATCTCCTCGTCTACATCCGTATGTAAACAGGTTCTAATAGCCTTTATAACGCATACAATTTTGTAACTCCCTGAGAGCTGTACTGATTCTGCCGCCCAGAATTCCACCCCATCAGTAACGTAGTATTTTCAGTGCATTTAATGAACGTAACCCTCGCCATTCGCCCCAGAATCATTTGACTCTCCTAACAGTTTGTCTACAACTATATTTCACATTAGTGGCGATGATGTCCCACCATGTCGACAACCTTGGATTATAATCGTGACCATGGAATTAGTAAATCTTAATACTTCTACTTAACCAGCTGTATTTTTGCATGAGATGTTCTACCTAACACATTCGATATCCAAAATCACCTACACAGCGCATATTACATTCGTCAACTGATACAGAGCAGTTTCGGTTGATCGCCCTGCTCTTTAAGTATATTGATATGACTGCAGAAAATCACGCATTAGTTCTAACCTAGTTGTCTAGAATCAACGTTTTCAGTATGAAGTTTGTCAGACAACTTGGTTTGAAAAATTTAAAGCTGATTTGATCCTTTTTGCCCGCTTTCGGAATGAAAACCTCTTTGACCCTTCTCCACGCCCTTGGTTTATATCCTAAAACTACACTGCACATCCAAGTCCATCTGAAATAATGCTTTGGAGACACTATTCACTCCGGGTAATTTCAGTGATTTCAAATTTTTAAAAACTTCCACTGCTCCATCTTACTCTAGTTTCCAAGCATACGTTCCTAGCTATATTCCACGTCTGCCATGTCTCCTCTTTCTACCATAGATGCCCTTATAGACTTTCCAGGCCAAATCATCTTCACCCATAGGAATTAACTTACCCACCCACCACAACTTATTGAACCGGATCGGTCGTGGAATCACTCAGAATTTTTGTCGTTATTTAGGCTTCGTGCTCATGCCATGAAATCATGAAATTTTTCTCTCGAACGCAATTTTTCTTGCTCAGAACCAGAACTGACAGATGTTTCGAGCGGACCAGTTCTGTAAGCTGAAATAGTTGTTATCGGTTGTAATTTTCGACCCTAGATATGAGACATTATCAAAGGTCTCAAAGCTGTAGCCTCCTATCTTTATTGTTCTCAGTACCATTTGATGCTGGTCGTTCTTTGGTTTTTGGTGCTGACGTTGCTTCCATGTACTTCGTCTTGCCTTCATTAATGTGCAGTGCAAAATCTCGCACCGATCGTCATATGCTCGGTCTAGATGAAGATAGACTTTACATCCCGTCAGCATAGGCCAATAGTTGGGTGGACTTGAAGAAGATGGTGCCTCTCGCATTTACATCAGCATCGCGTATTACTTTTTCCAGCACCAGGTTAAAGAGAATGTTCGATAGGGCATCAAATCTTAGTCTTAGACCGTTGTTAATGGTAAATGGTCTCGAGAGAGAGACTCTGCCGCCTAGTCAGTTTTATCCATTTGATCCCTAGCTATGCTATCATAGGCAGCATAGAAATCGATAAAAAGATAGTGCCTCTGATGACCATATGCTAGAAGTCTTTCCATCGCTTACTGCACACAGAAAATGTAATCTGTTGCTGATTTGCCTAGAGTAAAGTTTCTTTGGTATGGACCTAGCAAGACAGCAGAGAATATCCTAAAGACAACGTGATACCTCTATAATTGCTGCAAACTAATTCAATGTTCAATGAAAAGCTAGCCATAAGTGGCAGGTCCCACATTTAAAAATGGCGTTAATTTCATTGCGGGCCATTTAAGCGGCCAACTATCTCAAAATGGCCGGTAAGTGGGCCTCCGTAGCACTACTGTTGACCAGTGGAAGGCAAGTACAAGTTTATCGGAAAGTTGTAGGGCAATCAGAAGCGCACTACATAAATACGGTTGAGTCAATTAAATGATTTGAATGGTTTAACATGTTGTCCCAGCCAACAGGCATATATATGTCCATACATACATCATTGCACTCCATAAGCTAACTTGACTAAATCATAAATGATATGAAAACCAACAATCCTGGAAATTGAAACTGTACAACTTCCATACATGAGTTTTGCAGTATTTCGCTCGATTTCGATCCCATTAGAAACTTGCAAAACTTTCACAATTTTTACCTTCCCATTTCGCACAATACCCATTACATAAAGTGGCTATTTTGCTGGGAGCGAAACATTGCTAGCACATCTCCCCATCAACGTCATCACACATCGTCCTGATGCCAGTGAGTTCTGATCCAGCAAAAGTTCATTTACAATAAATAAATTCCTTGCCTTGTGGAAGCTCCACAGTGTATTTACATGTGAAGCGCATTATGAGGATTTCAGTTCGAAATATATGCAGGCGATCCTAGGTTACAAGAGCCGCCGGGTCATTGTTTACCCTTACCTTGAAGTTTGGAAGGAGCAGAGGTAAATGTAAGTATGAGCGCTTCCAACCTGCAGAGATTCTGGCCAGTATATCAACGGACGCATTCCTATATGTTTCACATAAAATTGGATAAATTCGGCTTCACAGCTATTCCGCACGCTTCCGGTATATCAGCGCTTACCTGACCAACCATTCGCAAAAGGATATTTGATGAAAGAGAATTGTATGAGTATTTGAAAGATTTAAATGTGCCCCCAGAGTAACGTTTGTTACTTGCCACCCACCTACTGTGGGAACATTGCTGTGGGTGGTGAGGCAACGGGTATATTTTGTGGTACTGATGGGGTTTCCCAACGTTATATGTATGTACGAGTATAATAGAAATTTAATTTAATTCTATACAATACAACAATGTAAATGCTATTTACGCTTGGTCTATGTCCCAAACATGTGTCAACCACACCGTGTTTCGTAAATGCTTCTGGATTTGATGCCTGCAGCGAGCCCCCTAAAAAAATGGAAACAAGTATCCTACGAAAGGATTGTGTGGGTGATTTTCAAATGAAAATTACACACATATTTTAGTTCCTGGGAATTTCTAAAATATAAGGGATGTTTGCTTTGTGGCCCAACGCTGAATTGAGGTAAGTTATGTTTTCCATTCTATCAGACAAATTGCAGTGAAATCCGTTTACAGAAAAGTAAAATTTCAAATATGCAGACGCTCATAAGGGCCGATGGCCGATCTTCTCATTTCGGATGTGTTCAAGGCATGTCACGCCACTAGTCTAACGCAACATCTTCGCCTCCATTACCGCAACACCTCGTTCATTGTCCTTTATAGTCAGACAAAACTCAGAACCATAAAGGGCCACAGGACGGACAACATTACAATAAATTTTGGAGTTGAGACATTCGTTGATATGCCGATCACAAAGAACACCAGTTGTGGAACGCCAATTCATCCAGATTGCATTAACGCGTGAAGCAATTTCATAACAGAATTTACCATTGGCTGATAACATTGATCTAAGACATTTAAGACAGCTTTTAGGGATATCGAATTGGTGGACCTCGGCACAAAATCGGGATCTCTGAAGTTCCTTATTAAGGCAGGCCTAAACCGGATACCGATTGTTGCGCCGTTGATGATGATGAAGATATTTAAATCGTTCAGTTCTGGGCAGGTCACTGCCATTGACTGTGATAGTGTCTGTTTCATTGGGATCGGTCGTCAAAAACTCAGTTTTATTCAGATTCAATCTGAGACCATGTGACATGAGACGATCATTCCATTTTTGGATAAGTTGCTCCAGATCATTTTTGCTATTAGACGCTGGGAAAATATCATCTGCATAAAGCAGTGTATAGGGCGCTGGACGTTGGATGTCTCGTGTGACAGTGTCCATAACAAGAACAAAGAGGAGTGGTGGGAGGGCGTTTCCTTGATAAACATCCACCACACTTAGAACTTTACTTTTCGGACCGTGGTAGAGCAATTGAACCCAGTGAACGAGTTCCTCCGGTACAATGAGTTGTCGAAGAGTACACCAGATGAGTTCGTGTGGCGCACGGTCAAACGCGATGTTTCTGACGGTGTTACTCCATGAGTAACCGCACAGTCTATCGCGTCAGTGGTTAAGCAGCTCTTCAGAGCCCTTGGCTTGATTCACGATTATCTGAATGATCTTGCGAATACGGTTGTTAAGAATGCGTTCAAAAATCTTCACGGTATGGGACAGCAACCGGATCGGATGGTAATTTTAACATTCTGCTGGGCTACCTTTTCTTATTCCATTTCGGAACTGTGGTACTTTCTTGCCAGCCAGATAGTGTTCCACCTTCCTGAATAACCTGATTGAAGAATTCACTGAGCCAGAGTGTTGGATCCTAGCTCTTTGCCTTCCAGAGCTCAGATGCGATGTCGTCAGGTCTTGTTGCTTTCCCCAATTTCATGCGTTTCATTGTTTCCTCGATTTCAGTGGCTGTGACAGGTGGAATTGCTCCAGTGCTTTTGGAAATGGAGAATGAACTATAAAACATTTACTCCGATTCTTCAAATCCTGCCACCCACACAATTCATAAAATAATTCAGTCGAAACCAGTTCAAATCCCTCCATGTCTTACGATCATCATCATCAACGGCGCGGCAACCGGTATCCGGTCTAGGCCTGCCATATTAAGGAACTCCAGACATCCCGGTTTTGCGCCGAGGTCCACCAATTTGATATCCTTAAAAGCTGTCTGGCGTCCTGACCTACACCATCACTCCATCTTAGGCAGGGTCTGCCTCGTCTGCTTTTTCTACCATAGATATTGCCCTTATAGACTTTCCGGGTGGGATCATCCTCATCCATACGGATTAAGTCACCCGACCACCGCAATTTATTGGGCCGGATTTTATCCACAACCTGAGGGTCATAGTATCGCTCATAGATTTCGCCGTTATGTAGGCTACGGAATCCTCATGTAGAGGGCCAAAAATTCTACGGAGGATTCTTCTCTCGAACGTGGTCAAGAGTTCGCAATTCTTCTTGCTAAGAACCGAAGTCTCCGAGGAATACTGGACTGGCTAGATCATTGTCTTGTACAGTAAAAGCTTTGACCGTATGGTGTGACGTTTCGAGCGGAACAGTTTTTGTAAGCTGAAATAGGCTCTCTTGGCTGACAACAACCGTGCGCAGATTTCATCATCGTAGTTGTTATCGGTTGTGATTTTCGACCCTAGATAGGAGAAATTAGAAACCTCACACAACACCCCAAATACCAAAACTTAAACCGACTTCGGAAAGTTCTAATCGAAGCGGTTCTTTTGATACCCCACATAATTATATGCAGTAAAAAAAAATAATTTTACACCCCACCTTTGCATGTATAAGGAGTCACTCATTTTATGCATGAGACTTCATGGTTCTCAGATGTCTACCAAATTTCATTCGGATTATTTTACACAAAACCTTAGAAATGAATAGGAATGGTTGAGGGAACTACTGGGCGAACTTTCCAGAAATGGAACATTCCAAGGTGCTCAAAGTGGGATACGAACCCAAGCGCTCAAAAGATTGATCAAACCTCACCAAGAAGAGCCTCAGGCGCACTGACCACTGCAGGCAAAATTATCACCTGAAGGATAGTGACAAAACCTCCACGCATGTTGGGGTCAGGGTGAATACCTAATACCAAATACAGGCTAAAACACTTGGAAGTTGAGACCATAATAAAATTTTTGTCGGTTATAGACTTAAAGGGTTGTAGCTATACTATAACCCGTAAAGGGAGACAATATTTCTTTTAGGGCACAGTGCGTCGACCTTTCACAATATTATTATTATTACACAATCCCGGCCTTCATCAAGTAGCATATTTGACTTGAAATTATCGCGCGAGCTGCTGGTCAAAAATCGATGGGGGCTGAAGAGACAGGTTCAAAAACACCACACTGAAGGCAGCAGGTTCAGTACTCGTCGAAGAATTCTTCTTCAGCACCGGGTTGAGGACGAATTCCAAAGAGCGAAAATAGTACCTTTGTATGGAATAGATATTCCTAGGCTCTTTGTGTCTCTAGCAACCGCGACAATTCTATTTGAAATTAATAAAGACATTAGTTATAGCTGTCAGGGTACACTGCCAGAAAATCCATTTTCATGCAATTGGTTTGAGTCAACTAAGAAATCAACCATAGAAAATTTAATTACCGAAACTATGCCAGCCCCAGTTAAACACTCGTAGTTGAAATTCTGGACACACTAAAACTGGTTGTGACGTTATAGCGGAAATCACTCCAGAGGTATTCAGAATAATAATGTCAACTTCAGGTTCAGTTGTAATATTCAGATGAAATTTGATTTAGGCAAATGTTCAATTTACAAGATCCATAAAGGTTATAAAGAGCGCGTGCCACACGTAGCATTAACGACCTCCATATTCAAGCTACTAAATCCAAATTTGGAATCCATCATCCAAATTCTGGCGTAATTAACGTTGCACAGATTTTTATAACAAGGAGTAGGAGAATCCCTCGTATATAGCGGTTTGTAATACAGATTCCGAGATGGGGTCACCATTTAGTTTGAAGGATTGATATTCCAATCCTCTGAGCAGGATAAAGACCAAGACAACATCGATCGAGCCCACGTGGGAATCTTCTGTCCATCTCCATATGTCGAAAAATTACTGTATGCTGGGAAGTTATTTATGGTCCAGAACGACGTGGTCGGTACCCGTGCTTATAGAAAGCCGATAATGAAAGCGCGAGTGAAGAACTACCTGTGCAGAATATGTGAAGAAGAAAGTGAACTATGAACCACTTGCTCGGGAAGTCAAGAAATTTCTGGAGAGGGTAGTTTTATAATAGTTCTCATAACATTATCAGATTTAGGTATTGTAGCTAAATCCAGCACGGCTTCCTTATATATTCTCGGACTACCCATAATATGGTTCAAACTATGCTGAAGTAGAACATTCTTGAAACGTGCTCGATGTTGCGGGGGATTATTAATGGATTTTCCCAGTCACATCCCACCAGACACCAGTACCAAACTCCGAAGAGTGACTAAATCTCTGCCACTCAGCCTTTTCCCAACTTTTCCCCCTTTTCTTCATTTCATCATTTCAATTTGAAGAACCGGGCGGACGGTTTTGTTTTCAACATTGATGTTCGTAGCAAATGGAAGGGTTAGCATGCTCGCCTGCCGACGTAGTTACTGCCACCGTCAACTTGATGTCTTTCTATATCCTTCATAGGGACAGATTGACCGCCTAAAACCCGTTCCTCCTAAAGGCAGTGCGATTTCACTTTTTTCCTGGCTGCCATTGGGGACGGCAGACTCGCCTCCAATAGTTGGTACGTAGGTTTACCGTTTTGCTCCATTAATAATGATATCAGAATTTTTATAACTTCCAGTGGCTTCATTACTGGTCTAGCCGGCCGCCTGTCATAGGCTCGCCGCTCATTCCCATCAAGCAACTCAAACGGCGAAATCAAACCTTTTCCAGAAAAAAAACTCGAATGACAGATTAAATGCGGTTTTTATTCAGGACAAAACCGTCGAATAAAAATAGTTACTCTGGGATTCTCACTCGTTAAAATCAACCCGAACCCGAAAGAAAGGTAGGAACTGTGAATCTCACTGCATGCAATGAGTAATATAGTTCCACGTTAAGTTTGAGAGGGGTCCCCATACATGCAAGAGAAGAGTGTAAAATTTTTTTCACCGATGACGCAGAGCTTCAGAGCCTGAAGACAAACTCCAAGACAAATTCAAGGTGTTTCCTATTTTCGGCTCAAACTCTTATTTACTCTGCGAGACCTCAGATAAGAGACTTAAGCTATTCATTCCGGCCAATGTATTGAATGCGAGGCATCTGGACGACGGTTAGTCACTGATAAATATTGCTGGCCGTCCAGGAACAAGGGCATAAACAGACAGTGCATCGCGTGCCAGAAGTGCAAAATCAACAAGCACGTTCGAAAGGAACTAGATGTTTTCCCTCGGTCACCAAGCGCTTTCACACCATCCATGCGGATATCACCGGCTCTTTGTGAGACTCGCACGTATTCAGGTATTGCCTCACAAGCATCAACAACCTATGTGGTGGCCTGAAGCAATAGCTCTTTCTGACATTACGGATTCCGCACTTTGGTGTTCGAGTCGTTATCATAACGGACCAGGGGATGCAATTCGAATCTACTCTCTACAGAGGAGATGGTTTACGAGGAGAATCTACGATTCCCTGCCGACCCTGTCCTGAACATCAGAGTAGGGGATGAAACTCGAGAATGCTGCGCCTGCTCAGGGACGGGGTCTTAAAGATGTCGTCGACTCCACCGTTCCGACACGCGATATCGGAGATCAATAACCCTAGGGATCTCGAGACGTGTGACCAGGTCATTATCAGGGTGGACGCCCCTTGGAGGCCGCTACAACCACCATACGAGGGACCCTTTAGAGTGCTAGATCGAGGCGAGCAATTCATTCAAGTTCGACGTTCGGGGCGGGACCACATGGGTCTTTCTGCCGAGGCTAAAGGCTTTCATCAAACCGACTGCCGCTCCAAAAAAAAACAAGTCGAGAAACCGGAAATTGAACGCCTCAGGTGTGAAAGGTTTTGTGTATTTCTTTTATAAAGACATATGAGTATGCATTTATCCCATTAGTACCTAGTACGTAATATAAACAGGTTATGTGAGAGTATCCACTTTCGCGTGATATTGACAGAGAAGCGACAAATTTGAGCTTTTATAATTTTGTTAGTAATAGTGCAATTGTCACCAAACTTGGTAGGGTCTTAGAGGGGGTCTTGTAGCTAGTTACTAAAAATTATAGTAATATACTATTACTAACTTTATTTGAACAGATATCAATATGGGGGGTATTTCGGAGCCTGATTTTTTTCCAGATTTTTCGGTTGGGTAGTTTCTGAGAATGGGTCCGTTAAACAAGTGATCACTTTCGGAGTGAAGTGGCAGTGCAGCGGGGGCGCGAACTTGGCCGCCTAGTATCGGCAACAGATGGTCTGGTATCAGCTAAGAGTTAGTTACTTCAAGGAGCCATTCTCAAAAGCTGTCCAACCCAAATATCTGAAAAGAAATATGGTGGTCCATACATAGGATATCTAGGCCTCAAAATACTCTCCATACTGATACCTGTTTAAATAAAGTTGATAATAGTATAATATATTACTATATTTATTGTAAATATATTTTCTAGAAATTGACTGGGGACCCGCCACAACTTTATCCTAAATTGTTGCAATAATATAGGTTATACTATAGAGCATAATACTGCTCTGGTAATGGTGGTGACGGAAATCGCACTAATGCTAACAGAGTTATAATAGGGCAAAGTTGGCTCTTTTGTGCAAATTTCTTCTTATGCTAAATATAAATGGGACAAATGCCACTTAAATATGCTTATATAAGAAATACACAAAACCTTTCATACTTCAAGCGCTTTGCTTCCGGTTTCCGGTTAAAAACTAAAGGGGCACTGGTAGTGGTGGCCGGTGGTAGGTTAATGGGAAAATACGTTGAGAACTCCCCGCAACATCGAACGCGTATGCAGAATGATGTACTTCTGCATGGTTTGAGCCAGACTGTGCGAAAGTCCCAGGACATCAAGGGAAGCCGTCAGGGATTTAAGTACAATACCTGTAGTTGACAATATTATGGAGACCACAACAACCCGCTCGAGACGCCAAATTTCTTTGATTTCCCGAGCCAATGGCTCATAGTTCACCTTCTTCTCCACGAATTTCCGTTCAATGTTGCTGTTATGGGGGATAGTAACATCAATTCGTCTTGTAAACTAACAATACATCAGACTTCTTGTATGGAGTATGGCGATCAGCCAGAACTTGCCAGTCCCAATACATGCTGTAAGCAGAACTATGAAGTACTGCGTGCGGCTCATATCGGTAAACCGGACATGTTCCCGTGATCAGCCCATGCTTGTATGCAAGGCTTTGATGAATAACCTTACATACAGCATTATGCCTAGTGATGTATTGGACCGGTACCATCACAGTGCAGCCAGAAATAAGATGGTCCAACGTCTCTAACGCCAAACCACACATTCTGCACTGGTCGTTCTCCACCCGTTCTTTCATGATGAGCTTTTTATAAGCTCAGGTAGCGATCACGCCGTCCTGAGTGGCACACATGAACCCTGCGTCTCAGCATAGAACTCCCCAGCTCACAGCCATCTGTTCGAGAAATCCAAATCGACAAATGGCTACCAAAGACAATACACGTGTTTACGGTGCATTGCCTTCGATTTCCATTCAGCGATCCGCTCTTGGTCAGACTTCACCCCACTCAGAGAATTGAAAGATCGATCCTTCAAGTTAAGTAAAGTCAGCCCACAGTCTGCCTTACAGACAGCCGCATGCAAGGGACTCGCCTGCTCTTTGCTATAAAAATAAACGCGCAGCGAGTCAGAAATTGGATTAGTGTGTATGTGTGTGTTTGAGGTGGGGGAGAGGCAAAGCCTCTGAGCACTCAGACCTTAGTAGTCCATTGTACTCGGAATATTCCGCATTCGTTTATGTATCCCATGATTTCCGTTAGTGGATGTGATGCTATCCGCTGTAGTTGGAGCACATCAGCACCAAAAATCTGATATCTGATGCGCCCGTAAGTGGGGCACTCACATAGAAAATGTTCCGTGGATTCCAGTTCCTCATTACAGAATGGACACGTATCATCTTGGATAATTCCTATTCTGAACATATGCCCAGCTAGTGAATTATGGCCAGTCAGAATGCCCACAATACTTCTGCAAGTCCTCCTGCTTTTCGACAGGAAAAACTTTGCAATATGTTTGTTTGGTTCTGACAAGAAGAGTTTGATCTGTCTTCCAGCATTAAGGCTTCGCCGCCTGTCATTATGGGAAACTTGTTCCCAAATTTTGATAGCATCATCAGCCAATGCTACCGACAACCTAATTGCTGGTTCCAGTCCGGGCATAGGGAAAGTTGAAACCTCTTTTGCTAACGCAATCGAGATTTTATTTCCCTCTACACCACAATGACCACGTGCCCAGAGTAAATCTACCATATTGAATCCGGAAACAGAATTCAATCGGTTTCTACATTCCTGAACGATTTTTGAAGTGATGCGCCTGCCCTTCAACCGCTCGTCAATCATCCAGGATGCAGCCTTTAGGATCGCATGCACTTCAGCCTGAAAGACCGTTGTGTATTGTCCCAAAGGAAAAGCCCACTTTCCGTTTTTATTCGAAAGGTAGACTCCTGCTCCAGAACCATTTTCTGTCTTTGAGCCATCGGTGTAGAAGACGCTAGTAAATCCTGACACGCGTTCTCCTAATTCGTCCCAGTTTTCTCTCCGTTTCAAGATAACATCATATCTTCTACCAAACAGATGGGGGGATCTGAAAATCGGAAGGCATAGCGAAAACTAAATTCAGTTCTCCCAATGACTCTTCCAATGCTTTGTCCCCTCCACGTCCATTGTTTTCCCATAGATCTAATCGCATTAGTCTAAAGCCGCTCTCATTGCAGTGCTCTGATTAACAAATCCAAGGGCTGTAAATTGAATAATACATTTAGAGCTGCGCCGGATATGGTGCTTATGGCACCGGTCATACCCAGACACACAGTTCTTTGCAGTGTGGCTAGTTTACAGCGAAAACCCTTCTGTTTCACGTTAACCCACCACACTACGGATGCATAAGCGATTATCGGCCTAATGACATCAACATATATCCACATTATTACCTGAGGCCTAAGTCCCCATGTCGAGGCAAAGGTCCGCCTACACAGTCCATAAGCTCTGAGAGCAAAGAATGAAGAGCAGACTCACAGGACTTTCCACGTTGAACAGCATGTTGGTTTTCATTTAGGGGATGCGACTTTAGCGCCTTCTCGCGAATGTGACGCTCAACCAGTCTCTCCAGACATTTCGGCGAAAATGATGTTAGGCTTATTTGTCTGAAGTTCTCTGAATTAGAATAGTCATCTTTCCCAGGCTTTGGTATGAAGACTACCTTCACCTTCTGCCAAGAGGAAGGCACGTAGCCCAGAGCAAGACATCCTCTAAAAATATATCTTAGAAGTTTCTTTAAGTGCTCTATACCCTCCTTTAGCATCACTGGGTAGATGCCATCCATAATAGGTACTTTGAAGTATTCAAATGATATTATAGCAGTTCTCGCTTTTTTGTTGTATTCACGCTGTGAGTTCCGGGAGTTTACCCAGTCTTCATCTTTATTGCTTTTGCAAGCACGATTAGAAGTCATCTGGTTGATTTCCTGAGTCTCTGCAGTTCTCGGTTCAACCATGGTACCGTTTTATCACTTTGGCTTCGGGAAATAAGACAAGCCTCTTCAAAGCACTCTAAAAGTGTGCAATTCAGAGTTTTCAACTGATTTTCTATCGCCAAAGGAGTCCTTAGTCACCTAGGAAGCTCAACTTTGTCGCCAAGAAGTTCATTGAACTTTGTCCAACCCGTTTTCCTAGGATTCCGTCTTTGTATTACAGGCTGTTCGTCTGTAATAGTCTGACTAAATTCTACCAGCTGAAGTGATAAAATCAAACAGCTTCTCTCCTCTAGGATTGCATTTGCTACTGCCCCAATAAATATGCTGAGCGTTCGCATCACAACCTATTAAAAGTTCAAGGCCACTTGATTCTGCAGACCCCAGATCCCTTAGTTCTTGCATCGGCGGAGGGCACAAGGAATCATAGGGTAAGTAGACAGAGGAAACTATAATGTTTCTCCTTTTACCATTAGCCTGGTATTGTAAGTAGATCGCAGCAAGGTCCTGTGAACAGAATTGTCTCAGCATGGTTGCCTCTAACAATTTTGTCATCAGAACGCCTTCGGTCTCGAGGATCTTTCATCGAAGATCTTTCATCGAAGAAGGTCCTGGTCCCCTTGACTGATCCAATGCCACAGATTCTGTTAAAACCTGCAATTTTGCCAGCTTTGCCGCCAGTAGATAGGAAGAAGCTTTGGCATGCTGCAGATTGATTTGACTAACTCTTATGTTTGTAGCTATAAGTGCAGTCTAATATGAAAACCGCCGCTAACTGAAAAATCTGCGCGTTATGTATTTCTACACACCATTCCAAGATCTCGACTAACAGCCAGTACAGCCTCGTCATCGGCATAAGCTTTAACCAATATTGGCAGATTTTGCAGTTCGCATAGTAATTAGTTAATCAGCATATTTCACAGAAGTGGCGATAGCACACCTCCTTGAGGGCAACCTTTCGTTGTACAGGCAGAGGAGAAGGTTCTGACAAGCAAGTCTGTAGTTCCTTCTCCTTTGCGGCTGAAGTTTTCTTCTGCCGAACCTTCCTCCCCTGTATTTTGAAAGAGTTAGGTAACAGTGTCACCGACCGACCGGCCGTAGTCAGATTTCCAGTTGCTCTCATTAAGGGAGTTGCTGTACTATCCACTTTGGCTCACCACTGGTAGGTTTTCCACTGGAGTGGAGAGCCTGTACTCCACAGATTCCTCCGTGGGGGAACATGAACTAGGTGAGGCCTCCAAAATCCGTGCCTCGGCCACGACCTGATTTCTCAGAGCCGCGGGTGGATTGGAAGTCTGTGACTTCTTACCACTTGAAGAGTTACAATCCTTTGTCTCCATTTTCATGTGTTTTTGGACACTCTTAGTGTAGTAGTAAACTACCACAAGCTCCCCCACAACGGCGAGATGGTGTCCAAGGAGGAGAATTGGATTATTAATTTTATAATACTTCTCATAACTTCGCCCTGAAAGATGTACAGTTGATACTGGAGTTCTGTAATGATTTACTCTTGACCAATATGTAGGCTCGATTTCGATCGAATGCACATTTCCAAAGAAAAAACTGTTTACTATGTAAAACAAACTTGAAAAAGAATTAATTAGCAATACCACAACTAATCCTCCACTCCTTTGTAACGACAGAATTAGGGAATGAATATTAACTGGACTTTCCTCTACTTCTGTATACTCCCTCGTGCTTTATCGTTTACTTCGTACTTAATTCAACAAAGCATACAACTTTTAATTAAAAGCCTCTTCATTCAGATATTACATCGTAGTTTCTACTACTCAAATCCAATTTAACATTAACACTGGCTTCGAAAAAACTCTTCCAGCCCCCATAAAGAATTCCATTAAATCCGCACCAAACCCTCATGTTCCGAATTGTTTACTCGGTCAAACACATCACATAAGAAATTTTCGTTTTCTCGTTAGAGCTTTCCCGATTTTTTTTCATCATTCACTACCATGTTGGCCAAAAAAACATTGCAACAAACTTAGTCTAGTCGAATATTTGTCTGACTCTGCCCAGTTCTTTTTTGTGTGTCCAAAATGAAAACTTCTCCCGGGGCAGTTTTCGGCACTAAGTTTTATTTTTTGCTGTTTTCTTTACAGAATCCATTACACTCGGCTTTAAATTAAAAACGAAAAGGAACCATTGAGATACCAGATAGATGAACGAACAAGTTTTCTCCACTACAGATTCTATTCGGATTATAGGACAAGGCTAGGCCAGACCGAGTATGTACATGCATACAAAAGGATGGAGTACTCTATGAACCCGTGAAAAGTCTCCCAGACTGCCACAAGGACCACTACCAGCGAGCATTTTAAATTATTTAGAGATCATTCCGAAAGATGTTAGTAAACAAAATAAAGTCTCAAACTGGAAATGGAATTAGATACAGGAAGAAGAGGCTCACGAACAAATGTTAGCTCTCCCATTAATAAGTACTAAATTGAATGCTAAAATAACGTATAAAATTAATGGATGTCTGCGAGCACAATAAGTCGGGCACTATGCTCAGGTAATACCATGTTTGCGGAATTATTTGTAAGCTTTCTTTGACTTTGCCAGCTCGTGTATGTCAAGGATTATACGCTTTGTCGGCCCTTCCAATAGACACTCCCGCACACGTAGCACTCAACACGATTTTCATTAGGTTTTAGGGAAGCAAAGTAAAGTATCCTAGCAAAATCTTTCTAAGTCATCATGAATGATATTCTTCCGTTCCTACAACATCTATATAATATTCATGTTTGTCACTTTGTCCTGAATTCCATTCATCAAAGGATTAGCATACGACAACGTTTCGTCATGTTTATGAAATATTCATAGTCGCTAAGATTATTGCTCGGGTACGGTCCGTAACATCCCTTAGCTTTGAAATTTTCTAAACTTCGGTCGTAATGACGTCTTAATCGGAAATGGAAACTTTCCTAATTATATTTTACTCGAACACATGTATATATATATATATCGATTTTATAAGACCACTCTGACTCTGAACTGACTGAAATCCTCCAATCATATGAGAGCCACAAAGTGGTCTTTATGACTTAGTGTAATCGAATGCAGTCAATATTTCCACGTCGTACTGCCGGTGACGTTAATTGCACTCCACACGCATAATCCTTTCCAATACGTGCTTAACAAGTATATTATTTCAGAAGTTATCCTTGCATCGATTTCATTCCCATACCCTCGTAAGACTTGAAACGCTTCGAGTTAAAATACTTTGAATAACAGACTTTTATGAGCATAAGAGCTATCGAGATCCATTAAGAGATGTGCTTGGGGGATATGCGTGTAGATCCGCGGATATAATTATTTACAGAGGGTATACCCATTTACAGATACATCCAGGATTGATGGTTTCTAGTTGCATTCTGCTTGTTGTTTATTGGTTGAGAAGAGTCCAATCCACCTTCTTTTCTGCAATAATACCATTAAAATTTCCCAATCTCAAGTTTCGCATACCGTGTCCTAGATCATATCGTCTGCTTCCCAATTCTTTCCCTGCACAAGGAGCAGAGAAAACATTGCAACCGCTTAACCCTAGCTGGAACCCAAAAGAATTTCATTTTCATAGTAATCCCTCCATCGAGTTTTAGAAAAATTATTTACTGTTAACCTCCCTCCCCCATAGCTCTTTCATATCCATTTCGGTCCTTAATATCGCAAATGATTCCAAACGGTAGAAAAATTGGAATCGTCCTAGCTGATATTTAGTTATCAAATCTCCCCGAGCCAGACGCTTCCGTTTCCTAATCCACACATTTCAAAGACCGTAAATTCTAGCTGGTACCAGATAGTAGCGTATTGGTTGCTGGGTTACATTTATCATATTTGCAACTATTATCCTGTCCCCCGTCATATACCGCCCGCGCCCACTTTCCATAATCACTGTCCTTACCACGGAACTCAGAGAGCATCCTGGGAATGAGGAGGTTCTAAAGCAGCGTAACAATATGCAGTTGCATCGTCACTATCACCGGCGAGAGAGTTCATCATCAGATGTAAAGTGCAAAGTAACTTGTAATAACTTCATCTGCATATCCTGCACTATCTGGGCGAAGCGGGAGTTTCGAACATTGAGCGAAAAGATTTCTAAAGTTTATGGAAGGCACTTAGGGAGTCGATGAGGGAGCAGCATTTACAGGAAGTATTCATTGCATTCCCGGGCTCACACTTGTCGAGCCGTTACTATGGCACATCCGTCCATCTGATTGTAATTCGTACATTACAGTATTCTGCTGTTGCTCATAATATGCTATTGCACAATTAATACTCCCACTCACATGGAATAAGGATGGATTAGCTGAGGCATGTGTAACCACAATTTAATCTTCATTGATTTGCGCATAAGTTCAACCATTTTAGGAACTCGACAAAATAAAGTTGTGGATCAATATTTCACATTTATAATCCCTAACTACGGATGGAGCGCAGATTTAATTAATTATTGATAATTAATTTAAAAAAATCTATTGAAGTCGCCGTTGGAGCGAATTTATAAACATTCAATAACTTCTAAGCAACGTTCATTTCATTTTTAAAATTGATTCAATGTCTGTGTGTCTGTTTGTTTTTTGTATAGGTGAGAAGCGCCGGAAGCCATAGTATGGGACTTTAACCCACTAAAACTACCTCTCCTCAGCTACTGTACCCCAAGGAGCTATCTAGAGACATTACATCGTGGGGCGGTTAAAGCCCTACCGACTACGGAGAGAATTGTTGCCTCCCTGCAGCCTTTTCTTAAGCGCTGTAACCTTCGAAATCCGTATTGATCGTCTTCACTTTTAAGGGTCTCGTCAAGAGAATTTCAAGCTATTTCCTCTCATTTGGAAATCTCGGACACATGAAATCCGCTCGCTATTCGTTTAAATATTCACGAGAGAATATAGAGATATAAATGAATGCGACCTCTAATTTGTACAAATTACTATTAATAATATAAACAATTTTAAAATTTAAATTAAATTAAATCAAATTTTATTAATAATATAGAAAGATATAACTCCGCCGTAGCCAGTACCAAGCCTCGTTGTGAAAGGAAGAGGAATGGATAGCTTCGGTCTGAATGGATGTATGCCATCGCAGCATCTCAGGGAGTAGGTAGGGAAAATGCAGGAGCTTTGCATTCTTGTAGATTACTCATTGAGGAAGCTATCATGACAACCTGGCGCTAATCGTGAGGTGATTCGACGCCCAGGTGCCACCACGACCAGAAGCATTGCTTCGTCTGCTGCAGCTGTTTCGCCACAATCTGTGGCAACTATTTTAGCAAGTTCGCTTAGGCAGCGGACGAAATAAACTGAAGAAATGAACCTCTTCATCATTCGCTCCTACTTCGAAATAACAGCAGGTATAACATCTTACCCCTTGTCGCACCAGAGATTCTTCGAGCAGACCAGTACCGCTTATTACAATCCGGCCATCATCAAGGAGCGTGTTCGACTTGAGGTCATCGCGGAGACTGCTGACCGAGAGACGATGGGGGCAGAGAAGGCCGACAGAAGATTCACTTTCGCGTTATTGGTTTAAGTGACCGAAGAGATCCACCAAAGAAAATTCGTCTGGAACGTTGGCAAGACACACTAAGGCAGTACATTGCTAGGCTGATTCAAATCATCAGTGGGAATGCCAGCCGACGGGGAGAAATAAAGTGCTGAGGGTTAACCGGAACTATACCATCCCCAGTGAAACACCCATAGTTGAAATCCTGGACACACTAAAACAAAAACTTTCTGTCATATGCAGTCGGTTACGACTGGACGAGGTTTTGAACCTACATCTCTACATAACATGCTTTCAGGGTCATTCTCCCTGCGGTCCTGCGTCTTCCGAAGCTTCAGGAGCAATTCTCCCTTCTGCTTTCTTCCGACCGTATGACATTGTCTCCCAGACCCCTTAGCGTCGGATCTCCCTTCACCTTCTACAGAATCTCAGTGTAGGAGGAATCACCTCTGTGTTCAATAACAACTGCATTCGAAAGGGACTTCCTTCATTTTACCTGGCTTTCCTTAGCTTCACAGTTGTCCAAACATTTGCTCTCATCTTCTGGGATTTCATTTGTAAAGCCATTTTCAAATCCAAACGTTGCATTCCCTCCGTTACTGGTTCTGTTGAACTTGAAGATGGTCCGCGGGGAATCTGTGAAGCTTTACTTCGTTTAAGTGAATTGATGGCCGAAATGATTTCTCTTCTGCCAAAATCTGTATGTTACGGTGGCTGAATATTTCATCCGAAAGAGGCGGAACCCACCGAATGTGACACTGTTAACAACCGTGGTGGAGTGTTCTTTCCACCTCTTCAGTTGCTGGTAATCGCAGATGAGCAGTCGACCGTTGACGTCGTTCACAGGACCATCGGGAAATTTATGACCGCATGCAAGCTCTTCCGTGATGCCGTATACACTTCCGACAGTATTGCGTTCTGTGGCATCTTCTGCTTCACTAACCAGCACAAACTTCCTTTTGTCATGGCGCACATTACGCTGAACTTCCTAGGAATTCGTTCCGTATCGGAGTTTGAGCGCATCAGATAGCACTCCCACTCTCGAGCGACAGTTGGATGGTACCAGTGGTGGATGTTGAACTTGGGAAGTCACAGCTCTCCAGCCCTTTTGACATAGTCGACGACTTCACGTACCTAGAATTGATTACAGGTTAGATTTTGAATAAACACAAAACCTTATTAAAATCAATTCAATGTATGTCTGCCACACCCGATTAACTCGACAACGATTAAACCAATTATCACGAAATTTGGAAAGAAGGTGTAGTCTGTGAATATCTTTACATATGGGCAGTGGCGCCATTCTGTGTTAAGTTTGAGGGGGGGCTCTCCATACATGTGAAGAGAAGGTGCAGAATTTTTTTACACCAAATATGGGCATGTGGTGTATTAAAGGACTCAGTTAGTACTTTTTCAAAATGATCTTGTTTCTGATATTGGGTGAAACATAGAGGAGTAAGGTTTCAAAATGTGTAAAAGTGAACAGGGCGCGTTCTCTCCTCTCCAACCAAAAAATCTGAAAAAAAAATCGCAGTGCATCTCTACAAAATCATCAAATACATCCCGTTCCGATATCTGTACAAATAAAGTTAATAATAATATATTTCCATATTTTAGAAACCTTTACCTGCCAACCCCCTCCTTAAGTTCATTTCAGAAGTACAAAATTTAAGGCACTTGATATACACTGCAATAAGAAGGCCAATGATTACCTATGGGGCGGTAATCTGGGCAAACAGAACGGAACTCAGCACAACAGCCAGGGAGTTACAGAAACTTCAAAGACTGGCTGCGTGGATCAGTGGAACAATGATAACCTCCTTCTGTCATTGAATCCTCTCTATCCGCACATACAGATACATGCAAAGAGGGGGATCTTCAAAATGTCCGGGAGTGCCAGCAAAGCAAGGAGCTTCCTAAATTGAAGGAAAATTTATATGCTTTCTTAGCGGCATCCCGAATTACTGATACCAAGGGATAACATAACAACGAGATCTCATTTCAATAGGAAGTTTGAAACACGTTGGAGCAACGGAGCAAACTAAGAGAGCGTGGCATTGACATACGGCTTAAACCAGCAACTGAATACCTGTACTAGACACTAGCGGATCCCTTACGGGTGAGGAACAGCCAAGCGTCTATTAAGGCACTTAAGTGCTACCAGATAAAATCCAAACAGGTACGGGAATGCACTAAAAAACCAAAAACGTTAGCCTCTTTCAATAAGAATACTCTGGGTTCCAGGCCACACTGAGTTAGAAGGCAATGCGGCAACGGATAAGCTGGCCAAAAAACGAGCAACGACGCCGCCATACGGGCCAGAGCCCTTCTGTGGAGTCGGAAATGGGTTCATGGCAACAACCTTGAAAGAGGAAGAAGAAGGGCTGAGGGATTTTTAATAGGCGAACTTACCAGGAATGGTACAGTCCAGTTTGCTCATGGTTAGATACGAGGTCAAGTGCTCGAAAGACTGCTTAAACCTTACCAAGAAGAGTCTCCGGATCATAGTGGAAATACTCACTGCTCACTGCAGTGTAAAATACTGTAAACTTATTCACTTTATCATCGCCTACTATGTATTATTTTCTCTAAAAATACTGTAAACTTATCATTGCCTACTATATAATATTTTTCCTAAAATACTGTAAATTGATATGTACCGGCCTACTAAGTATAGGTAAAAATTGTATAAAAAAGGAAATATAAATTAAAAATACGTAGTTCGTTGGAACTATCAAACTCAAGCTTAACGTGTTTCATTCTGTGGAGTCCAAGCAATTCGCTGCTCCCATAATTTACACTGCTTGATTAGGTCATTGTGGAGTTCAGGCAATTGCTGCTCCCATAACTGGTTAGTCTGGAGTTTTGGCATTTAGCTGCTCCGACTAACCATAATCTAATCTAGAAAGAAAGAAGAATAAGGTATTGCCGAGTGGATTGGCAACAATCGCATAAGGTGGCACATCACAGGGATTGCCAAGTGGACTGGCAACAACCACATAAGGTGGCACATCACATGGCGACCGTGACAGTCTAAAGACTTCATACATAAGTAACAGTCTAAAGACTTCTGCTTACTAGCGTTTCTACTTATTATCGTGAAAATTTGGAAATCAAGGTCGTGTAAATGAACGACATTGGGGAAAAGTTCGACCAGCTTTACCAGAAAATCTGGCAATTGCTCAAAAAACCAGAGCAAAACAATGGAGGCATAACACTATATAAAATTGGAGAGCAACCACCACGCTGGAAGCCGTCAGAATCAACATCGACAACTACGGTTGATGATAAACTTGCGGGACCTCGACGCCTTACGATAGAAGAATATAAGAAACGTACGAAACGACTATCCAATAACGAATCTGTCAGCGCTAAAGGAGGACGAAGAAGAGAACTCCAGCGGCAGTTCATAAAATATAAACGGTTAGAGGAAATCGCAGCTACACCAGAAGAGACCAACAAGTATAAATATTTAATAACCAAAGTTAAAAAAGAAATAAATTATTTAAAAAAAATACAAAAAAAAAAATAATAAAGTTAATCAGTAAAATAATATAAAAAAAAAAAATGTTTGTTCCAAATTAGAATTATGATAGTTTAATAAATGTAATAGTAATAAATAATAAATGATTTTTTTTGTTTGTTCTAAATAATGTTAGTATTTATATCACATGATTGAAAGCACGACAATATAACAATATAAAAGTAGATGTCTGAAAATGTTATTCTTTGCTTTTTCTAAATGGACAAATTAGAATCTCTAAAAGAGAAACTTCAAATTACACTAATAAATCTACGGAAAAGTGTAAATCGTCCTTACAGTGAAAAAACTATACGTGAAAAACGCGAATTAATTGAACAAACACTAATAGACGCAAAGTCGACTGAACAAAATATACGAACAGACGTTAAAACAGCAACTCTAATTAAGGGAGTTTGCAAGGAAATACAGCAACTATCTGCTGAAATACTTTCAATATTAGACAAACAACAATTAGGGAACATGGCTTTCGACATTAAAACAGCCACAGCTTTAGTCAAATACTTTGACGGAAACCCAGAGGAAACAGAATCCTTCATTGAGTCAGTTTCACTATTGAACGAACTCACACCAGTAGAACACAAAGGTATTCTACTTAAATTTGTGAAAACCCGGATAACCGGCAAAGCCAAATACACGGTATCCGAGGAATTAAACACAATAACTAAACTAATCGATAAACTGAGAGTAAAATTCTCTATAAAAATATCGTCTGATGCCGTTCTGGCACAACTTAAAAGTTGTAAACAGGGAAATACCAAATTAACTGATTTTACAAATAAAATAGAGGACTTGTCAAGGCAATTGACAAGAGCCTTTATATCAGAAAAAGTCGCAGAGGGCGAAACTGCAGAGAAATTAGCCGAAAAATTTGCAATGCAAACAATAGCGGAAAATGTTTCGAACAGCGAAACCTCATTAATTTTGCGTGCCGGTAATCTTACAAATCTATCCGACACAATTGCAAAGGCAATTGCAGTCGATAAACCAATTCCCAAAAATATCTATCATTACAAAACTAACAGAAGAGGTAACAATCACAATAATAACTTCAATAACCAAAACCGACGTAATAATCAAAGTTTTAATAATACCGCAAATAGAAATTCATATGAAAATTTTAACAGAAACAATACTCCAAATAGAAACCAAAATTATAACCGCAACCAAAATAACAGGTTCAGAAATAATAACAACAATTACCGAAGACCCTTCTGGAACAACAGTAACAACCGACAAAATATAAACCATTTGAGTTCGGGGGAATCCCAACCCCCTCAGTCGGTGCTAGAAACCAACCAAAATCGGTTGGGGGGAAATCAATAAGAAAGGTCACATTCCATACTATAAATCCATCGCTCACAAGCTTTGTACGAGCTTTCGTTGACATGTGCAACACAACATGTACCTTTATAATAGACACAGAAGCTGACATTTCTATATTTAAACGGGGAAAAATTGACAATAATCAAATATACTATCCAAATAACACATGCACAATACAGGGCATTACTGGGGTACAAAAAGAATCAATTGGTGCAACAAAAACCCATATAAAATTCGATAGTACTCTTTCAATTGAGCACACATTCCAAATAGTTGCTAATGACTTTCCACTAGACGCAGATGCAATTCTAGGTTTAGACTTCCTTACTAAACATAGGGCAATAATCGACTATGACACCTGGATATTGACAATTAATATCAATAATATTCTTCATGAAATTCCAATTCTAGATGGTCCTACACGGAACACAATCTTAATCCCGCCCAGATGCGAAGTAATACGCAAACTAAACAATCAATTCTTAAACGACATAGTTATACCCGGACAAGAAATACAACCCGGAATATTCTTAGCAGGATCAATTATTTCTCCTCAAAACCCACTAGTTAAAATCCTAAACACCACTTCAAGTACAGTAAAAATCAAAAACCTCAACCCTCAATGGGAACACCTTTCGGATTATTCTGTATACAACAATACCGATAAATTGCATAACACACAAAGAATGCAAAAATTGTTAAATACATTGAACGTAGAACACGTACCAGAATATGCAATAAAAGACCTTAAAACACTATGCCGAGAATTCGCGGATATTTTTAATATGGAAAACGAACCATTAACCACCAACAACTTTTATAGCCAACATATACAGTTGAGTGATAACTCAGCGGTATACACAAAAAATTACCGTATACCTGAAGCCCACAAAACAGAAATAAATCGTCAAGTCAAACAAATGTTGGACGACGGTATCATTGAGCACTCAACATCGCATTTCAACTCACCTATACTACTAGTCCCTAAAAAGTCATCAACAGGAGATAAGAAATGGCGTTTGGTAGTTGATTTTCGTAATCTTAACAAAAAAGTGGTAGCAGATAAATTCCCACTTCCCAGAATAGATGAAATTCTTGACCAAATGGGTCGAGCCAAATATTTTTCCACTTTAGATTTACTATCTGGATTTCATCAAATACCTCTAAAACAATCATCGCGAAAATACACAGCTTTTTCTACAAACCAGGGACATTACCAATTTACCCGCCTACCCTTCGGACTAAATATTAGTCCCAATAGCTTTCAGAGAATGATGACCATAGCATTATCAGGTTTATCACCCGACACAGCTTTCTTATACATTGACGACATAATAGTCACTGGATGTTCGAAAAACCATCACTTAAAAAATCTAACGTCAGTATTTCAGTGCTTACGATCCAAAAATTTAAAGTTAAACCCTGATAAGTGTAAATTCTTTCAATCAGAAGTAACATATCTTGGACATCAGATCTCTGCCGAAGGAATACAACCTGATCCTTCAAAATTCGAAGTCATTAAACAATTTCCAGTACCAAAAAACCCAGACGAAGTAAGACGATTCGTCGCATTCTGTAATTATTACAGACGTTTTGTCCCAAATTTCGCTGAAATTGCCCTACCTTTAAATCAATTGTTGCGTAAAAATGTGAAATTCGAATGGACACCACTGTGTAGCACTGCATTCGACATCCTTAAAACAATATTAATGTCCCCACCCATACTTCAGTACCCTGATTTTAAACAACAGTTTACAATATCCACAGATGCATCCGAAAATGCATGTGGAGCAATACTATCACAGACAATAGATGGAACTGAATTGCCAATAGCTTTCGCTAGCAAAACATTCACTAAAGGTGAAAAAAATAAATCTACCATAGAAAAAGAACTAACAGCAATTCATTGGGCAATAATGTATTTCAAACCATATGTTTATGGAAGACATTTTATAGTAAGAACAGATCATAGGCCACTTATTTACTTATTTGGGATGAAAAACCCATCATCGAAACTAACACGGATGAGGCTTGATCTAGAAGAATATCAATTTGACATACAGTACATTAAAGGTAAAGAGAACATTGGCCCAGATACATTATCTAGAATAGAACTAGATATAACAGACCTGACAAACCTGAAAAATATCTTGCAAATACAAACAAGAGCAATGACCAAAAACACAAATCAATCAAAACTCATTCACAATACTTCAGAAAACCACATTACTAACAAAAACATGCAGCCTGATCAACTGCACGTTTTCGAGGTTCTATCACCTAATGAATTGAAATTTAATATTGCGCAATATAAAAATAAAAATACTGATATAGAGATAAACATAATACATAAAAATAAAGTCCAAATAAAGCGGTATATAAATCTAAATAATAACCAATCAATTGAACCCGCATTAGTGCAGGAACTCACAGAGTTGGAAAAATATCTAAATAATAGGTTTCAGATCAAGACTCTGAAACTATCGGCCGAAAGTGAATTATTCACTATATTAAATACAACCGCATTTAAAACGCTAGCGAATCATACTTTGAAAAATATGGATATCCAAATATACAAACCACTAATTACGATAACGGACAAATCGAAAATAATAGAAATATTGCATAATAATCACTCTACTCCAACAGCAGGACACATTGGACAGAGTAGAATGTATAAAAAACTTCGTGAAATATACAAATGGAAAAACATGAAAAAAACAATCGCTAATTATATTAAAAACTGTAGTTCATGTACAAAAAATAAACATCAAAAACAAAATAGGGAATTACTAGAGATAACAACAACACCAACCAAAGTATTCGATACCATGTCCATAGACACAGTTGGACCGTTTACCAAAACCAACCAAGGTAATAAATACGCTGTAACTATGCAGTGTGATCTGAGCAAATATGTGATAATAATACCTATTCCAAACAAAGAAGCGAACACTGTTGCAAGAGCAATTGTCCATGGATTCATATTAAACTACGGACCCATGAACAAAATAAAAACAGATCTCGGTACTGAATACAAAAATCAAGTATTCTCAGAGATATGTAAATTGCTAAAAATTGAACAAATATTTGCAACACCAGCTCATCCTGAAACCATAGGAGCTCTAGAACGTAACCATAAGTGTCTAAACGAATACCTACGAAGTTTCGTTAACGAAAACAAAGACGATTGGGATGATTGGGTACAATACTACTCTTTCTGTTACAACACGTCACCCAATTCCATACATGGTTACACACCATTCGAGTTAGTGTTTGGAAAAAAAGTAAATATACCCTCAGAACTCTCTAAAACAAAACCAGAACCAATATATAATTACGATTTGTACAATAATGAACTAAAATACAGATTACAAAATTCCATTAGCAAAGCCAAACAACTTCTAGAAAAAGCAAAGAAAAAGACAAAGAACCAAAATGACCCAAAATGTAACCCATTATCATTGAAAATAGGAGATCAAGTTTTGTTATCCGTCGAAAACAGACGAAAACTAGACCCATTGTATGAAGGTCCTTATAGCATAATATCAATTGACAATGTAAATTGCCTGATAAAAGACCAGGACAATAAAATATCTAAAATTCACAAAAATAGGTTAAGACGAATAAATAAATAAATAAAATAAACAAAATTGCTTTGAAATTGCCTATACTGTTATAAATATAAATATACCACCTAATTAATCAATACCAATACAATACTATTACAATAAGTAGACTTTAAAAATATTACTCATTATTGTTAAAAAAAGAAAAAAAAAATTTTTAACTATACATAATATAAACAATAAAGAAAAAACGAATTGTCTACCGTTCCTAAAGACAATTCATTTTTTTCAAAAGGGGTAAGGTGTAAAATACTGTAAACTTATTCACTTTATCATCGCCTACTATGTATTATTTTCTCTAAAAATACTGTAAACTTATCATTGCCTACTATGTAATATTTTTCCTAAAATACTGTAAATTGATATGTACCGGCCTACTAAGTATAGGTAAAAATTGTATAAAAAAGGAAATATAAATTAAAAATACGTAGTTCGTTGGAACTATCAAACTCAAGCTTAACGTGTTTCATTCTGTGGAGTCCAAGCAATTCGCTGCTCCCATAATTTACACTGCTTGATTAGGTCATTGTGGAGTTCAGGCAATTGCTGCTCCCATAACTGGTTAGTCTGGAGTTTTGGCATTTAGCTGCTCCGACTAACCATAATCTAATCTAGAAAGAAAGAAGAATAAGGTATTGCCGAGTGGATTGGCAACAATCGCATAAGGTGGCACATCACAGGGATTGCCAAGTGGACTGGCAACAACCACATAAGGTGGCACATCACAGCAGGCTAAACTATCACCACGGAAAAGATAGAGATATCTGCGTACACTATCTGTAGTTCTGTGGGATAGTGCCCAGCACTTGTGCAAAGTAGATTAAGGCATCTGGGAGAATACTTAACTCCAGATGCCAGGTTGAAACACTTGGGAGTAGTGAACAAAAAAAACTTCTGTCCGTTATGGGCTTAAACGACAACACTTTAACCAGTAAGGGGGCACAATAGGTCTTTTAGAACACAGTGCGACATCCCTTGATATTATTATTAAGCATACAAAATCTGAAGCCCAACGCTTTCCTAGTTTCCCTTTCAAAATAGATTTAAAATGATACCCATTTTAGCACGTTTAAAGTTCGAATAATCCCTTAGTAGAATCAGAACGAAAGGATCCATAACGAAAATTAATTTGCTCTTTATCAATCAAGCTTTCAAAATGTTCCTGGGTCTGTTCCAGAATGATTTTAACTAGGATCTTCACGACAGCAGTAAGCATGTAAATATCCAAATTCAACCCCTCCTCCCTAAGTGGGAAAGATGGCACATTTGTAGAATATACGAACAAGTTCAAGTAGCAACCTTGCGGAAAAACTAAGACAGGAAGTCCGGGTACTTTGCTCCATTTGGAATGACAAAGAGGATTTCACTTCTGTTTGAAAGGGCAGTCCGCGTTCAAATTTTACGGTAGAAATTAACGGATTTACATTTGTGATGAAGTGCCCTTTTCGCCTCGTCCACTGTTCATCATCTTCGATAAGATAGATGATCGGTCATCAGACCATCGAAAGGCTGATGATCACCTACAAGCGCTTTCATGATGAGGCACACAGGGGCAAAATTTGCGGTGGCTTATACTTCCCTGATCGAAGCAATGATCGACTTTTTTTTGGTATGCCTTCTCTCTCCTCTCGCAGGAATCAACGGAACTCTCATCTCCTGACGTTCATCAATCCCTATGCACCTATCCTTAGTGAGCCAGGTCAATTATGTCATAAACCTTTTCGGATGTGGTCGTTAACTTTATTCGTGCTAGAGGTAAGACACTTTTGATAGCAGTCCAGATTTTTTTTTCATTTTCCCAGAAAGGAAACTTAGCTGCAATCCGCGCAGGCAAACGACCGTGAAATGAAATGATTCCTGTAAATCGAATACATACATACATATTTATTTAATGAAGCTGGGTGTCCCCGATACCGTTATCGAGGTATGAACGTACTTTCCAAAAACTAACAAAACACCATTGTCAATAGCCAAGGATAGAAGCCGTGAGGTCAGTTCCTATCTTAAATACTATACTCGTAAACCCCGCCTTGATCACATCCGAAATGAGGATATCCAAAATCGATATGGGGCTGCACCGATCGTGGTAAAATTGCGAGAGATTCGTCTTCAATGGTATGGTCATGTAATTCGGGCTAAGGAGAATTCACTTGTCAAGATTGGTCTGAACATCGAAGTCGATGGTAAGCGACCAAAAGACCACCCGAACAACGGTGGCTTGATGCACTGGATGGGAATTTGAAAGCTTCGCGACTGCATCAAGATGAAGGCTTTGATAAAACAAAGTCGCGCAGGTCATTTCGCAGTTCCTAAACTCCACTTAAATTTCGAAAGAATAAGCTCAAATCTTTTTATTAAATTCGCTATATTCTATTATTTTTAATAATTCCAGATGATGATCTACTACTTTTTCCAGCAATAACTTGCACTAGACTACTTCTCCTTATGGCCCTGTCGAAATTGATTGACATAAATTTCGTATTAGTTGAGGGCACGACAGGACATCGCAATACATATTTTCTCCTTCAATATATGAGTTTCCCCATTAAAATATAAATTAATGACAGAAATATAGGGCCTTCCTGTTTAACATCAAATGATCCTGGCCAAGAATGGGTCAAGTTCCGGCAGTTCTTTTGTATCGAGCTCAAGTGTATTGACCGACATTCAGACAACGCTTTCTGACTTGCAAGAGAGTTTAAGTGAATCCCGGAAACTGGAGCGCCGTCTAAAATTAGCCCTGGGAGAGCAAACAGTTCGTAGTAGTCAACTGGAGGACACACTGAAACGAGAGCGCACCCGAAATGAGAAACTGCTAGAGGTAATGAGAGGAGTCGACTCTTCCTCGTCGACAACCACTCCTCGGGGCTCTGATTCGCCGCTTAGTACACTGCATGACAATAAGAATATCCTAGACACAGTCAGTCCTATTCTTATGCAATATAGGTAAGTATTCGAAACTAAAGCTCCAGCTAAACCAGCTCAGCTAGCACGGAAAATGATTCAATTAAAATCGTGCTAAGCAAAAGATAGAAGTCTGTAGAAGCCACTATCCCTGTTTTACTTGAATGGAGTTTTTCCCTTTGAATCCTTGTAACATGCAAAGAAGTATATTCCGCATATCTCCCATGTAGGTATGATGAACTATCACTTTCGCATAAACGTTGCTTAAAAATCCTTTCCCGCAAAGAAAGTCTACTTAAAACTGCTCTAAGCGAAAAGGAGAGTATACAGGCCAAGTATGATGATTTACTTGTACAGTTTCAAAAACTTCAAAAGAAAACGGAGGTGCTATGTTGTAAATATTTTACACTTCGGGCTAAGAAAACAGAAGAGGCAAGTATGTGGCTCCTGCTTCAGAGAAGCTTGAGAAATTTAAGCCTTGGCATGGATGAGCACCGGCTTCCTTTGCTTCCTTACAAGTGCACATACAAGTTAATATTTGCTTCATTCTTCCAGGTTGTTCAATTACGTGAACTCTTAAATTATGCTATCAAATTACTTTCAAAGGCTCGAAGAGGGAGGAGGTGCAGCTCATGATTAAAGAGGTTGAGTAGTAATTTGAGAGAGAAGTAATTGGATGCTACTTCCTTGTCGATAAATTTGCTGTGTTTTAAGGAAATGTTTTAGGATCGGTGTATTTTAGAAAATTTAATTATATAAAAATATCTAATATAAGCAGTTGCTCTGTGATAAATAATGATAATTTGTAGTAAAATGAATTATGTGACTCGATTTGGTCTTGTCTCCTCACATTTGGCGAAGCTCTAAGGACTTTCAGAAATAAATTGCAGGACAAGATGCCAAGTTTGGTATGATACAATTCTGGAAACCCAACTATGTTCGGGAATGTGCTCCTACGAATATCCAAAAGCTGGTTTTAACAGCAAGATACAGAATATTCAACTGTCCCCAATCGAAAGTTTTGTGCTGTTAGTCCAGCAAGCAAGACAACCCTATCGAAGGGCACTGTATCCGTGTATTTTGTCTGACACTGGGAAACCGAGCTGATTAGGGGCCGCCTCTCGATTTTGTGTTCCAAATTCCAATTGTTTATACTTGTTTATATCGTTGTGCTGGTCTTGCCATTGCGGGTTTAAACCTTGATTGTAGTGATGATTAAACAAGCAGGAGACATCTACAGCTTTAACTAGCCCATATAGTGCCAGCTTCCTGTGTGGAGTTGCCAGTTCTCCCATCAGACGCGCTTATTCGTGCGGATGCATCAGGTGGGAACAAACGCCCCCTCGTTAGTCGAGATTCGTCGCGATACTCATAAAACAATACGGATAGTAACCAGATTGACATGAAAGTTGCTGTTGTTAAAAACGGGTGTAGAACGCGCCAAACTAGAACAGTGTTTCTTACACTCGGAGAATGCATAAATGAACTATGTAAGTTCAACAAGGAAGCGGAATATTCACCAAAATACCATAGCTCTAATACGGGGCATTAAGTTGTCCTATATTAGGGCAGTAGAGGAGAAAACCGCCAAGCGTCAGGTGGCAAAGTCACGCCAGAAACGCAGGTGACACAGGTGAGAACGCGAACAAGCGAAGTAGGAACGGAATTAGTGAACCCCTTGGTACCCAGCAAGCGGCCAAGGCAAAAGGGAACGAATATGCGATTCATAAACCCATGCAATGGACAAAGGTTTGCAGCAGGAAGCAAAAGGCAAAAAGAGAAAATAAAATAAAATAATCACTATTTCAAGAAGAGAAATGCATATATTTTACGCTGATATCCTGCACAACATCAATGTCTGAGCGAAACAAGTCCAGCGAATAATTTCCGTGGAAAAGATGTTAGAGGAGCAAGCAGAAGTGAAAGCTCAAAAACAAGAAATTGTAATCGAGTGCAAAGGCCTAGATGAAGGTATATCCCGAGGGGATATCTGTGTTACGCTGAATCATAGGGTTAAATGAGTTTGATACAAATCAACCTCAGCCATTGCGAGGTAGCTCAACACCTGCTCTCGTGAATCATTCGAGAGTCGATTGTAGACGTGGCGGTAATCTGCGTTTTTTACCGAAATAACGGTATTGCTATTATTACGTGGATGAAACGCGGCTATATGGACATGAAGAAAGCTAGCCACACAAAAAACAATGGCATTCCTAGGAGCCGCCTTTGTGAGAGCAAAAATCTGCGGTATCCAAATCGCTGTTATGATCCTCCTATTGCAACATTAACGCAATATGAGAAGATGATAGAGGGCTTCGTGTTGAACGCGAGAGATTCAGCCCTAAAATTATAGCTGATGATTTCCACGCGCGCACCTTGGACTGAAGAAAACAAATGGCGAATAACTGGGGCCAAATCCTGCTTGAAACCTTCGAGAAGCTTGACATTGTACTAGCCAACGTTAGATGCGAGCCCACCTTCCGAGATAAAGAGCTAGGCCCGATCGTCGATCTAACTTACCTCACTACCTCGTTGACGAAGGGGATGGTCTGGCGGACCATGTCATCTTCCTCGACATTACAAATGGAGGAGGCGATGGTCGAATACGCGGCAGAAGGGAAGAAACCAGAACTCCAGGCAAATCAGCAACAGATCAGATTTTCTCTGTGCGGCAAGCGATGGAAAAACTGTTGGAATATGGACAACAGTTGCACCATCTGTTCATCGACTTTAAAGCCGCCTATGATAGCATAGCCAGGGTAAAACTGTACACGGCCATGAGAGAATTCGGTATCCCGACGAAATTAATAAGACTGACTAGGCTGACCCTGACCAATGTGCGAGGCCAGATAAAAGCAGCAGGATCACTCTCAAGACCATTCGACATCAACAACGGTCTAAGACAAGGGGATGCCCTATCATGCGTCCTCTTTAACCTGGCCCTCGAGAAAGTGATCCGTGATGCTGAGGTAAATGCAAGAGGTACGATCCTCTTCAAGTCCACCCAACTACTGGCCTATGCTGACGATATCGACATCATAGGAAGAACCACCCGAGACGTACAAACTGCCTTCATCCAGATTGAGCAGGCGGCGCGAGATCTTGGGCTGCACATCAATGAAGACAAGACAAAATTTATGGTGGCAACGTCAGCACCGAAGACGAATCAACCAACAACATCAAACCGCACTGGTCAAACACAAACACGAAGAAGAATAAGGATAGGAGAATACAACTTTGAGACCGTTGACAATTTCTCCTATCTAGGGTCGAAAATCACAACCGATAACAACTACGATGATGAAATCCGGGCACGGTTGTTGTCAGCCAAGAGAGCCTATTTCAGCTTACAAAGACTGTTCTGCTCGAAACGTCTCACCATAGGGTCAAAGCTCTTACTGTACAAGACTATGATCTTGCCAGTCCTCATGTATTCCTCGGAAACTTGGGTTCTTAGCAAAAAAAATTGCGAACTCTTGGCCGCGTTCGAGAGAAGAATCCTCCGAAGAATTTTTGGCCCCCTACATGAGGATGGACGATTCCGTAGCCTACACAATGACGAAATCTATGAGCGATACCATGACCGTCCGGTTGTGGATAAAATCCTGCTCAATAGGTTACGGTGGGCGGGTCACTCAATCCGTATGGATGAGGATGATCCCACCCGGAAAGTCTATAAGGGCAATATCTATGGTAGAAAAAGAAGACGAGGCAGACCCTGCCTAAGATGGAGCGATGGCGTGAGTCAGGACGCCAGACAGTTTTTAAGGATATCGAATTGGTGGACCTCGGCGCAAAACCGGGATGTCTGGAGTTCCTTATTAAGGCAGACCTAGACCGGATACCGGTTGTTGCGCCGTTGATGATGAACTGGGGATGTAAAAAGCCGCTAGGAAGAACCTGTTGAGGAGATGGCAGCAACGTTGTAAATGTAATGCGGAAGCAAATTGAAATATGATAAACGCAAAAATAACTGCGATATATGAAAAGCTGCTAGAAATGGGCTGAGTGCATGACTTAATCGTGCTGATGTACACCTGAGCTAATGATGAGGACCGCTCCCTCTTATTTTGGACGCTGTTGAACTGACTACTTCACGATCCTCGAAATGCAACTATAAACGTTAAATAGGATCCCGAACAGAAGCCTGCTCCTTGCCGAGCAAATTTTCAAGATGTTCCCTGATGCGTACCAGGATTTTTTTTTTTTGGGTTAGGGTAGGTGAATGCGTTTACGCACAGCGTGTTACCAGGATTATGTTAGCTATTACCGAGCGACAGGAAGCAGCACACAAATACTCCACCAATGGTCGCACTAAGACGGGTAACTTTTTCGAAGTCGTATCGGTCATCCCTTTATTGTACTCTCTGGAAAGGTGTCTGACTTACAGGATTTCCTTACAAGTGGAAGTAGCAGATCTACAGAAGTTACAGATTACAGTAGCAGCGGTGAAAAGTTCTACCAGGAAACCGTAAAGCTTAGCGGCTTTACTCCGTTTGGATCCATTGATGGTGGAGATGATTTTTCTTCTCTTTCTAATCATTTCTATTTACGATTTTGAAATCATTGTTATTTACAGCAATTTCTCCACACAGCGACTTGTGTCACGGCGTATACTACGCTCAACTTCTTCTTTTCATTGTGCATCCATAATTCAAAAGTCAGCAAGATCTTGGGACACCCCTTTGGAATATGACTAACGACCTAAGTAGCGACCGAGAAAAGAACATTTTTAATGGCGGCCCAATGTTCATCAGACCGATTATTCAAGGCACCTTCGGTCCGATCAGCAAGACTACTCCCCCAATGTAGCTGGACGTCTGTCAGTTAAAACTCAACTGACCTTATGGCGAGCTCTCTGCTCGAATAATGTTCCACCAATGACGAGGCAGCGGAAGCTGCACAAATCCACATACCGGTCACCATTAACCTTACGGCGCCAAGTACGAGTTAGAGCCACTTTAGCATTCAGTGACACAGCACACATGCTAACATTAGGAAGTATCTCCTGGATTACGTTCAATTTCTCATGTAAAAACCTCCCTGTTCTCTGCATGGGAAGTCTCGGAAGTCTCCTTATTCTGGACTGGAATGTTGCCGGCCCTGCAGTTACCGTAAACATTAATACAATACCAGATTCACACTTGTTTCTGCCAGGCTTTCAATGGAACAGTGACACAAGAGGCAGATAATCAATAAATAGCAAATACTATTGAAAGTCATACTTACTCCTTGAGACGCTTCCATGTTAGAGGGCCATTCAGATTATAGTGACTTGTCCCTTCTCCTTTATCGAACAGTCTTTGGCGGGAAGCGGAAGATTATTATTTTTTTATGATATATCCAAATGAGGGTAGTAAAAAACTTTATAGAACACCCGCGGAGGCAATGTACTTCTCGAATCTGTTGTCTGAATACCAATTGTTTTTAGGTAACTCTATATAAGGCCACGATTCGCCGAACTAAATGCATTCCTCATGTCTATGGTCACTATTCCACAATATTTGGAGATACAACCATCTCCATGTGTTATATGGTCGGCCTAAGCAGTAACCAATTTGATGGAGTCAACCGTAAATTCAGCTTTATGCAAACCATACTGCTAACCTTAAAGGTCTCTTTCAACAACCAGGAGCAATATATTTTAAATTAACACTCCAAAATATTAGCCTAGAGAATTAACACTTTTAGGTATCAATATCAACTTCTGTTTTCATGATGCTGTACATACATATACCGAATAGACTCAATCTATGCTTCACTACGAGTTGAAGGGCCTTATCCCATATTTTCCATTACTCCAATAATGACTATCGCATACATCCCCGGAGGCCGCGAACACGTCTTCGGCAGATATGAACAACTTCTGAGTCGTCGCATTACAATTCTCTAGGTACTGCTCGCAGATCATGTTCCTTCAGATGTTCTTTCCTTTCTTGGTCTGTCCTACCTATCGCCGTCTGGGTCACTCGCTGGCGAGCTAATCGAAATCAATTCTGTTAACTATCGCACCAGTAATTTGATTTTCAGCTGAGGAGTATGCATTTCCATGAGGTTGAGGCCTGTCATGCTTTCGCGATGCATTGATTTGTGCGGAGAACTCCATCCGTGGGAACGCTTAAAATATAAGGATTTTCTAACCACTCATCCATGAGGGTTTACTTATCCATCGTCTTGGAATGCAAAGGCTACCCTTAGTTTGTTGATCCACCGGTATGTGACTCCCTTTAACGTATTTTAAAAAAAATTGACTGGTGGCCGCTGTGTAGGCATCAAACAAAGGTCAAATGCACAATTGCCCATTGCCGCCAAGGTATCTGTAGGGTTCATTTGAAAGTGGTAACTCCCACCCCAGATTCGTGAATAGGGTCAATTATTTAATTAATGATATTATTTTAATTTTCGCATTGCAGTTAAAACCTTTCTAGGTTCTAAGTACCATTTCCTCCAATACATGGATTTTTTTTGTCGTAAGTTCAGTAGTCCATGTGGAATATGCAAATTACAAACTTTTGCGCTCGCATTACACCATTCTCCCTCAGCCAGTCTTTAGCTTGATTACAAAAGTCACCAGCCCGGAGAGAACATCTTTTATGGTATGCAGACGGCTACGGTTTTATCCAGGGCAGAGGCAACTCAGACGCTGCCTCTGCCTTGGGAGCAGCGTGGCCGAAGTGGTTATCAGATGTTTTTCACTCTCTTATATTATTCTGCAAACACATCACTAGTATTTGTGACCTAAGCCGAGACTGGAACCGTAGTTGTCTGTATATGTTTTAACTTTGGGGGTTAGCTTAAAAAGATCAAAAAGTTTCTCTTCAATTGGTCCGATGCAACATCAAATGAATACAAACTCAGGACTCCCTAAATTTCAAACAGACAAGTCTTCTATTGTTTCATGTTCTCCCTTACCTTTCTCGAACTCCTTTGTTAGCCCGAAGAGTGGCAGCAATGCAGACAGATATCATTTGCGTCGCCTGTGATCCTGGAGAGCTGCAGACTTGAGCTATTTCGATTGTCCTCATTGTCCCTTCTAACAATTACTGCAAAGGGCTCTAATGGATATCGCCTTGCTTAATGCACTTTGTTCGAAATAGAGCAGGGCTTCCCAACAAAGTCAGTACTGCAAACGATCCCAGCAAAAGAAACTCAAGAACAGCCTTAGTTCGATGTATGTATATATGTAAAAAATATCGGTGACAAGGTATAACTCTGCTTTATATTTTAAATGCAGAGTTGCAAGGAACATTTTCACATGAAGATCGTCAAGAACATTGATTTTAGTCGATGAACGCATTGACGGCAGGAGCAGCCCGTCTCCACGTGTTACGATGACTAGCCATTTCAGTCATGAAAGGTAATACGGTACGTCTTCCACCTCTTAATCTACTCATCAATATGGAAAGACAACCTACCGTTAATGTCCTTTAGCGAACCATCGAAAAACCTTCACCTACAAGTACGCCCATGATACTCTATACGGTAAGGTACGCCTTACGCAATCAGTAAGAATTATTCCGACACTGGATTCACAGAATCATACAACCTTACTTCGCTTAACACTCTTCCTTAGAATTTCCGTTGAAATTCGAACAAACAAACATTATGAGGAGCCTCGATGCCCTCATCAAGAAGCGTTTCACATTTTAGAATCCAATCATAAATATTGTGCTGGTATACAGGAGTTCTGCCCTGAGGAAAGACGATGGGCTTTATATAAACGCTAGTGTTTGGTTACCAGAGGAATCGGTTTTATAGGTTTCGACGTAACTGGCCCGTAATTGGCCCTGAATTACGCCGCAGCCACTTAAACCAACCTATTCAATCAAGAATTATCAAATTCCTCTTCTTTATTAAAAGTCAACGAGTCCGATTCAACTATAAAGTTTTATTTGTATTATTTACACCATTTACACACTTTACAAAAAAGAAAACAATCATCCTAATTTCCTACCAAAAAATATCAAATCTAGCTAAATTCACATCATGATAGCATCATGTAGCAGAGCGCATTGCATACATTGCAAACGACCAGCATTTGACAAAAAATACTTTTACCTATTTAATGACGATTTTGCACATTTTCCTTACATAATTCAATTGTTCTTATCAAACAATTTTCAATTTCGAATTTGCATGACTAAATTTATTTGACTTTTATTATCTACCTTGCATTATCATTTTTTACTTAACTAGGCAGGCGAGAATGTACTTTTTGCTTTAGCTTCACATTGTTCCTTGCTCCCACAATCTACAAAATTCACAGACTTTTTGTTATATTATTGAATAGTCGCCGACCCCACCACGATTCTAAATCAAACGGTTTAAAATCACTCAGGACAGGACTTGGAGGTTCAACGCAGTAGAATGTGGAAGATGATGTTGGTGAAGACGACAAAGTTGAAACGGGGGACGATAGTGGAGATGAGGGTGACGGGCAGGCTGATGTGTCAGATGAGTCTGCAAAATACAAAGCAATGATAAAATAGTGCAAATTTAAACAATTAAAATTATTGCTCACCAGATTTGCTGCCCGGTAAGACTGGACTGTCGTATGGATTTTGTGCGACCACCATATTCCATGCTAGAAAAAATATTGAACAATAGTGTTAATGCAACTATATATTTTTTTTTTGATTGATTGTAGTACGTCATATCAAAATTTTCCGTCCAGCTAAAACTTAAGAATAATCAATTCAAATGATCATGATCACTAAAGGGCTTCAAAGTTGATGAATGATGCGAAGAACGAAAAACATCACAAAGGTTGATGAGCACTCGCCAACAAATTAATTAGCTACTCGCTGCTCCTGTCCTATAACTACTTGTTGATTATCTTGATATGAAATAGCACAAGCAGAGAAACTTTTCAAGTCAATTGATCCTAACAGGCTACGAGTACGCAGGGCGATGGTTGACTGATGAAAAGGTTTCCAAATGATTTCAGTCAAGCCATTGAGGAGTGCGGCTCCCACGTACTCGGGGAAGACGGTCAGAACCGGGTCTGCAATGGAGTGCACTCCCCACGTACTCAATGAGGGCCATTAGATCCGAGTCTGCAATGGTACTCATCTCAAGTGGCTCTTGCAACATCCTTACCGGAGGTTATCTTGTAGCATGGGAACCGGAATGGCCGTCCGTAAATACTCGAGAAAGAATTGTGTAGTTTTTTAATGCTGCCCCCACCGACTTGTTTAGAGTTCTGACTATTCTGAAAAATACAGAACCTTAAAAACAACAACGACCTAGAACCCGACCCGTTGAGCTGACGTCTGAGAATACACTCAAAATCCTACCTACTTACCGTAAAAGTCAACTAAAAGGGATAGAAATTTGTGGGCTAACTAAATTGCAAGAGTAAATAGCACCTTAGCACCTTAGCACCTTAGCACCTTGAGCATAGGCTGACCTTACGGCTACGAAGTTCAGCCTATCGAAAACGGTTTATGATTGGCTTCTGGAAAGCATAGTCTTGGTGATCGTCATAACAGCTGTGGAAGGTTTGTAGATTTCTAAACCTTTTACCGCCTCGACACCAAAGGTGCAAAGGTGTACTCAGATAGGACATTATTGCAATCAACAGTAGATTAGAAAGTTGTCTTCTGTGGGTTATAAAAGGCGTGGCGCAGGGGAAAACCTTCCCTGCTGCGCAAACCACACAAACCTTGAATAACCTATATGCGGCAATGTCAATGGACACTGGGCCGCCATCAAAAGTGCCTTTACCACTGCCACGAGTAAAATCGTCCATGTCAAAAAACTACGACACAAGACCTGGCAAACTGCAGAATCCTGGTACGTAAGGAGCTGGTAGTTTGCTGCCGACGGAGATACGGGCCCCTTAGGATTTCATTCCCATGACAAAGTACGATAAGTGGACGCTATACGTTGAAACAAAAAGGGTTTTACAAACAGAAATTGCCGCAAAAAGTAACGATTACGCTACCGCTAAAGAAGCTGTCGTAAACCTTTCGATAATCCAGTGAGGAACGGCAACGGTAAACTCCTCATCCATAATGATGAGCAGCCAAAGAGGAAGAAGGAACACTTCACCAAGATTCTCAATCGTATAACATCCGGAGATATTCACCCCTTGTGAATGATATGGCAAGTCACCATAATAGAATGCCTCTCCAAACAAACAAACTTATATTCGTTTTCACGTCCTCAAGTTGATTAAAGCCGCCGAAACTAAGGGCTTCCCGCGGAAGTCACCATAATAGGCGGATACGGACTGTTTCTCCAAACATACTAAGTAATCTTTGCTTTCCCGTCCTGAAGTTGATAAAGCCGCCGAAACTAAAGACACTCCGCGAAACTGTCTTTTGTAGCCTCTACAGTTTCCGGAGAGTTGCAGCTCCCACATCTCGAAAGCTTGATCAACAGAGAGCAAGTTAGTTTCCACTCTGGATAATCCTGTATCAACTACATTAACCCCCTTGATATCATTGTGGAGTATAGTGCGGGGTTTTCCTCTGCTCTTCATCTACTTCGAGAAGGCTCTCGACATTGTCTGGAATGCTCTACCCACGAAGGGTATTTCGGGGAAACTAGTTGTTATTATTAGGGCGACATATGACTGCCCAAAATATCACATGCTGCATCAAAGTAAAATCTCGAAGGAATTTGAAATCCGAAACGGAGTCCGCCAAAATTGCTTTCTGTCAGATCATACTGCTTCTTCTCCCTCACCACCAACAGAACAAAGACTCTTAGTCTGACTAGTCATCACACTCCTTTTTGCATCAATAGAAAGAATATTGAGAGCTTCAAAAGTTCGTATATTTAGAAAGCAAGGCTTCTTCCGAAGATGGACCAACATTAAATTGAAACTGTTCCGTGTTAATTTTCTCCCTGTCTTTCTATATGAAAATAGCACATAGAAAATGTTTTTTATCAACTCATTTTTGCGTCCTGTCTTCTGAGCACTCTAGCCTGAAACACATGAAGAACTTTCGAACGATATCAGGCGACGCGGCGTTAGTTATAGCCAGGATGTTGCCGGTGGATGGCAGATGGCAAAACCGATGGGTTAGCTCAACGAAAGCCCGATGGACGCATAAGCTGATTCCGATCATCCGCATCAACTCGCCAGCATTCCCAACCAGCCCAAACGAGGAAGAAGACGCAGACGCAGAGCATGCAATATTCTATTGCAGTCACTTCGCGGCATGGAGGACCAACATTCCGAGCGTGCATCCTCTGGTGGAACGCATGCTTCAGTCGGAAGACAAATGCCTGAAATTAGTGACATTCGTAAATAATGCGGAACAAGAGCTCCGTATAGCGGAAAGGGAAAGGCGAGCTACAGCCATTCGGGAATGATAACATAATTTCTAACTGGCTGCGCAAAGTAATATCTAACGACAATTCCGCCAGGTGAGCGGTCGAAGGATGCACTGATGTGGTTTAGTATTTAAGCGCGGATTTACGCCCATGAATCGTGAACATCAGCGATTTCTGCTGATGTCTTTAGAGGGTTCCGCATCCTGGCTTAACCGAAAAAAAAAAACAGACAATGGCAGATGCACAGATCTGCAGACCTAACGACAACAACTCGATCGCCACATGAAGCCTTCAAGGATGAATAGGAACAGAAATTAAAAAGCTACTGACAAGATTTATCGCCACTACATCAACTGGCTTTTCCTTGTGGAAAGCTACCAAAAGGATGAAGGAACCTGCTCAATATGAATTGCCATTAAGATCAACAGACAACAGCTGGGCAAGAAGCGATGCCGAAAAGGAGGCAGCATTCGCAAACACGTGAGAAAAGTATTCCTTCTCCCTTCACATCACTTTAGGGAATCGCAAGCACCCACGTGACCCACATATCTAAAGCAATTCTACGTCTCGGCTATTAGCAAACGCCTGGAAGGTTTCAGATTGCATCCTATAAGTGCCCAAATTTACTTCCTCTTAAAGGTGTTTCAAAAATTAATAGTTCAAAAAATGACACCATATCTAACGGGTTCCTCAGCACCAGTTTGGCTTTTGAGAGAAGCGTCTGAGATAGGGAGTGCGCTGGAGGAAAGAAAATATTGCACAGCAGTCTTCTTGGATGCGGCGTAAGCCTTCGACAAAGTATGGCACGAAGGTCTGAATTAAGAAAAAAAAAGTTGCTTCCAGGAGAGTTGCATGGAATTTTGGAATCAGGGTGAAATACAAAAGTTTGACATCTCGCAATTACAACATCGAAGCTGGAACTCCTCAAGGGAGAATTCATGGATCGACACTCTGCCTGATCTACATTTCGGATCTACCAATTAACTCTAACCTGACAACCATGAAGTTTGCAGAAGATGCTGTCATTTTAGGTATCCACTCCGATCCTCAACTTGCATTGGAAAAACCTACAAACCCACCTAGATCAAATTGACGAATAGTTTACAAAAGGGAAAAATTCACTTGAGCGAAACCAAGTGTTGTCAAATCACTTTCGACTTGAGCCAACAAAACTGCGCTAAGTTCTCAGTCAATGGGCTAATGATCCCTCAACAGAATGAGGTAAAATATGCACATTCAATATCGAATTACAACAGGAAGGCCAGGATACTACGAATCATCACCGCTGCACCTTGTTATGTAAAAAATATAAAAATTCACAGAGACCTCAAACTGCGACAGTAAGAGTGGAGCGAACAGCGAGTTATCCGATCAAAACGCCTTCTAAACAAAATTAAACACCCTGAAGCGCCTGAAATGTTATGATTTTTTTCTAATGAAAAAAAATTTTGACCAATACCAAAAGGCCAACCGCAGAAATGACAGATGGGTCTGTTACGATTCTCCAGAGGCTCCTGTAGTCATGCACACGAAGTTTCCAGCTACTGTTATGGTTTTGGATGTTGTGAGCAACAAAGGACATGTCATGCCACCTCACTTCGTCACTCAAGGGCTTTGAGTGAATTCTGCTGCATACACCGAGGTTCTGGAGACAGTAGTGAAACCCTGGATTGATAGTGTTCGTGGTGACAGCTCATACACCTTTCAACAAGACTCTACTCCTTCACACAAAGCGATGGCGACACAAGATTGGATGGCTGAAAATTTCCATGACCACATAACACCGAACTTATGGCCACCTGGTTCCCCAGACCAATCATTTCCGGACCTGGATCGAGGAGGTTATTGCAGCTAATGGAAATTTTATTGAATGAGTTTATCGATATATAATAAGTTAATGTTATGTAAAAAAATCGTCAAGTTTCATTCATTCATGTTCAAACTAAAAGCTAATTAGTTTTACTCTCAAGTTGTCCTCATGTACCATACGCACCCTGTATATACGTTCCAAGAAGCACAACAAAGTTGAACGGCTGCTCCTTCATTGCGAAACTCATTCGCCCCCCCCCCCCCCCCCCCCTTCCCTCCTTCTTGTCCACCAGTAGCATTCTTATGTATTCTATATAGTTCCGAGTATCCGAAAATCGTCCAGTAGATACTAGAATAAATTGCGTTCACTTCAATATGAAAATGCAGGGCCACATAGAAAACCTGCTTAGCAATCAGTCTACTTCTACAACTATTCCTAATGGTTCTGAACATCATCCAAGTTCTTTGTCTCTCATAATAAACAACAATGGCATCAAGTTGATCTTCTGCAGAATAGGAGCTTGACCGCAGTTCAATATTTCTCTCGAATTGGTACTCATAAAAAATCTGCGAATAACCTAGCTGCTGAATTGAAAAGTATCTAATGCCCAAAGGAAAAATACCTGAGACTGCTCCAAGCCTATTTCAAACTTCAGATCTACTTCCTAATAACACTCCGATCAAGAAACCCTTCAATCTCTGGCCATCATTCAAACACTCAACAAGGCCCGAACATTTCAGATAAAACTTGAAAACAAAACATAAATTACCATTACTATGCATGAACTAACGAAAGGAACCCTTTGGCGTTATCAGCAGCAAACACGACATTCCCTCGTCAAGTCCCTTCAATTTACTCACTCCAGAAAATCCTGTCGACTTCCAACTGACTTTAAGACGCAGCGCCATAATCATCACTCATTCGTCTACTCTCATTCTCGTTCATTCACTCTCGCAAAATTACGTGAAGACAAAAATCATTCATTTGTGAAATTCCCTAAACGATTAAATCCCATCAGATTTAAAGTTTTCCATTTTTCTTCTTACCAACGATGTAGGACTTCACACGAATCTAGAAATGCGAGAGATTGTACTTGTGCAACTTCTCAGCTTCTTTCTCCGTTAGCTTGTTAGAGCCAACCTACCAGCGCTCCTCACTACAGTTCTAAGCCCCAGTGTTTATTGTATGATACGAACAGGAAGACTAGCTCGTTGTGTAACATGGTACTATTAAAAATGCGAATGGAAACTCTATGTTGTCATTGCAGTTGAAAACCGATGGTGAAGCAGCACCCGGCGCCCCCCCTCTAGCATCTGATAAGCTCATGCATCGCAGCCGTACTGTGTGTATTTTACGCTACTTACACATCGTCCTTGTGTCTCTCTCCTTGCCATTTCGAAACTACTGTACTCCATCACGTTGCTCCCTACTTGAACATCTGTTCGAATTCCCAAAAATGTTTTTACTTCCAACAAACACAAAACCTTTCAGAGATTTTCAAGCACTCCACCATCCACCATAGTGTGTAGGTTCTACGTACTCCTCATGCAAGAGAGTCAACAATATTGCATCGAATCCATGCGAGTGACTAGCTGCGTTTCCACATCCCATATGGGGACTAAAGAAAGAATCCCAGGAAAATCAAATCCTTTTAAACTTTCCAAGCGCACTTAAGTGACGATAGCGAAAGAAGTTCCTCTACGTTTAGCGCTTAACTCTTCTGTTCAATTAAAACTTATTTAAGTTCTGATGAAAATTTAATAGAATGTTTGCACGGAAAGTGCTTAGAAGGTGCACGCACAGACTTCACAGGGTTACATGTTTTCATATTCCACTTCAAATTATGCAGCAAGCACCTCTTGAAACAATCTTATGTGCAAGTGTTTGCCAACTTTTCCAGCGAATATTCAGTCGTAAGACGAAGCCGTTAGTCAAAGATTGGAGCAAGGCAGATGTTGGTTTTAAAAGGTGTTGTTGCAATGGAATCATGCATATAGACTCGCATTAATTATTCCTGCTTCTATTAAGCGAACCACTCGTCTTTCAACGAGAAGTTTCTTTTCAATTCAAATATACTTAATTGAATCTCAATTCCTTTTCAGCACTCATTTCATGGCACAGTGGGCACGCTATTAGTACTTGAACATTTCCCGAACTTTGTAGCACAATATGCCGGGCCGAAGACTTGACATCCCAGTCCCAAAAACGCCATTGTATGTACCCGCAAAATATAATATCAACCTCTTTGATCCCTTCCACCCACAGATACTTTTCATATTCTAACCGGTCAACGCCGTTACAAAAACCTGCAATTCCTTTTTATTGCTGACTCTGCAGGATGGGGACTATACCTCGACACCCGCAATATTGACAAAACTACTCTTGCTGCCCTTCTGCTCACCCTCTCACCGAACTACCGGACCACTTCTTCCTTCTATCTTCAAAGATCTAGATTCTGTTGTTTGCCTCACTCTTCGAACCAAAGTAAAAGTTCAACATCTTAACATCGTCTTCTGCTTCCATGCACATCGATTTAAATTTTCCGTAAGTTTTCGGAGCAACAGTACAACCGGGAACAGCAGAAACAGCAGTTAATACGCTCAATTACTCTTGAACCCTTCTTATGACTGTTAACTGTGAGAAATACTGCTGTAAGTATACGTTCCAGCCTTAGGATCCCACCTACAAATTTCAGTTCTCGGGGCGAAACTCTTGGTAAATTTTCTTCAAGAGAGGAAAAGTTATACCTTTGATACCCAATTAAAAAGTATTTTAATTTGTTGGGTGTTACGTAATTATGAACGGAAAAAGATTTGTCATGCGTGCAAGGAATGGTAAAGTTATAGGTAGATATGAGTTTCTCTTGACATTTTAGATACAGTTGAAAGAGGGTGGATGAGTAAAAGAATTTGAAGATGGTCAACAATTGCGAATAACTAAAGAAAATTGTGAAACAGTTCAGTCACATGAACTGGGTTGAAAAATGTTAAGTTACAAAATGTCTTAAGTCGATGGCTACTAGATTTCAAGCTATACAGACAATTAAACCTTCCAATTAAAGTGTCAAGGTATATTATGTAGTGGTCCCTAAAAAACTTTGAATTGGTATACTATATCGGACTTAACGAAGTAACATGTTTTTTTTTGTTCGTACACAGTGGAAAATCTTAGAAAGACACCTCAGACAGTTAGAGCAGGAGGGTGTGGAATTCGCACCCACCAAAAGCCACTCCAGTCTCTTCAGCCTCAACCCCGCAGAACCACCATCTACGTATGACTTCGCGGGATGAGTTTGTCTTTAGGCACTCGTGCTGTTGCTCCTTTCTGTGTTCCTCCTTCTCTCTTCCTTCAGCAACTCCTGCTGTATTTTTACAATTGCATTACCGCAACTATATTCTCCGGTTTGAGTGTAATTATGCGGTGTTTCCAACAATTAATTATTTGAAATAATAAAAAAATTGGTGTTTCTTTTACCCTGGTGTAGATATTTATTCTTGCAAATGCGGATATTTCGGGAACCACTTGTTCCCTTCATCAGTACTAACAAGTGGTTCCCAAAATATCGGTATTTGCAAGAATAAATATCTACACCAGCGAAAAAGAAACAACAAGTTTTTTATCATTTCACATATATTCTCCGGACCCACGCTTCTGCCCATCGGTTGCTTCACATTCCTCCTCTCCATTGCGAACCTTGGGCAGTGAAGCATTACTTGCTCTGGATCCTCCAGTGCTACAGCACATCTAGAGCAATTCGGTGCATTATCCAAGCCAAAGCGATGCAAATTCCTGCCTGTAGCAACCAACATGTCCCGTAAGGATGCGAGGGATATGGTAATTGGTCTCTTCATGTTTCCGCTCAAGTCACCCCCTAATGTTCGCAATAAGCCAGTGCATCCAGCGACCTTTCGTAAACAAGTCCCATCTGCATTGCCAAAGATCATTCGACTCTGACTTTGCCGCATTCCTGCGTTGTGTGTGCCTCTCCTTATGTCTTGCATGGTACAGAACACACGTTTCTTTCGCCAGAATATCGATTGGGATTATTATTATTTCCGAATTTTCACAATCTCGGCAGATGCCGGATTTTACCTAATACTAGCACTAAGTGCCAAACATTTAGGCTCGGACGACCCTACCTACTTAAAAACTAAAGGGGCTCTGGTGGTGGTGGCCGGTGGTAGGTCAGTAGGAGAATCCGTCGAGGACTCCCCGCAACGTCGAGCACGTATGCAGAATGGTGTACTTCCGCATGGTTTGAACCAGACTGTGGGAAATTCCCAGGACATCAAGGGAAGCCGTGTGGGATTTAGGTACAATACCTGTAGCTGACAACATTAGGGGAACTACAACCACCCGCTCGAGACGCCAAATTTCTTTGATTTCCCGAGCCAATGGCTCATAGTTCACCTTCTTCTCCACGAATTTCCGTTCAATGTTGCTATTATAGGGGATAGCAGCATCAATAATATACGCGACCCGTCTTGTCAACTAACAGTACGTCAGGCTTATTGTGTAGAGTATGGCGATCAGTCAGAACTTGCCGGTCCCAATGCATGCTGTAAGCAGAACTATCAAGTATTGCTTGCGGCTCATATCGGTAAACCGGACGTGTTCCCGTGATCAGCCCATGCTTGTATGCAAGGTTTTGATGGATAACCGTACATACAGCATTATGCCTGGTGATGTATTGCACCGGTGTCATAATAGTACAGCCAGAAATGAGATGGTTCAATGTCTCTAACGCCGAACCACACATTCTGCACTGGTCGTTCTCCACCCGTTCTTTCATGATGAACTTTTTATAAGCTCGGGTGGCGACCACGCTGTCCTAAATGGCACACATGAACCCCTCCGTCTCAGCAAAGAGCTCCCTAGCACACAGCCATCTGTTCGACAAATCCAAATCGACAAATGGCTGCCAAAGACAATTCACGTGTTTACCGTGCATTGCCTTCAACTTCCATTCATCGATCCGCTCTTGATCCGACTTTACCCCACTCAGAGGACTGAAAGATCGATCCTTCAAGTTAAGTGGAGTCAGCCCACAGTCTGCCTTACAGACAGCCGCATGCAAGGAACTCGCCTGCTCTTTGCTGTAAAACTAAGCGCGCAGCGAGTCGACTTGGCGATGATGTTGTGCCGCCACATCAACCACGCCCCTACCTCCGATGTCATGTTGGATGATGCATTCGGAATTTTTTCCAGATCGGTCTTCGTCAACGGCAATATTCCGAATGCATAAGCCAGTGAAGGGATAGCGAATACATTCAAAGCGCTTATTTTATTCTTCCCCGAGAGATGCAATTTCAGCACCAGCTTTACACGTCGCAGGAATTCAGACAGCAGAGCATCCTTCAGATCACCAACTCGAGCATGGGCTCCTTGCAGAATTCCTAGGTACTTGTAGAAGTCTGTCTCGGTCGAAGCTTCGATGTGGAGGTCACCAATGCTATGTCCGACATGCGGCTCGTGATGACCTTTGCGGATGGCTTAGATTCGACACTTGTCTAATCCAAACTCCATCCGAATATCACGGCTGAACATATCTGTTATTCGCAACAGACTTCTAAGATGGTTCAGTACCAGCATACAGCTTGATGTCATCTAAGTACATCAAGTGTGTCAGTTCGCACTTATCATTATTATTATTATTATTCGCAACATCGATGACGTGCTTCGTTAAATTTGTACGTCCTGAGCCCTCCGACTCGAAAGACGGAAAACTGCCAATGACAGCATCGAGCTTTGCCCGCTGGTGTGTCGTCAACTGATGTTGATTGACGCTTTCGACATTTTCAATGCAACATATAGAAGGTCCAATAAATCCTGTGCGAGTCCGAACTTACGTACAAAATCAGCACCAAGGTACAGACACTCTGCCAACTGCTTGTCCGGTCGGCTGTGCTGAGATCCATGCCTAATCTCTGCCACTTGTACCGAGAGGCGTTAATAACTTTGCGGGTGAAATCCGAAGCCAAGTAACTTACGGTGGCTTCAGTATGGAGCAGTCCTAAAACACGCTTAGATAAGACCGCGACATCCGCATACGGGCGAATATCACGAACGAGCCAACTTACGAGAACGGCAGAGTAGTAAAGTCGGGCGTTACGCATTATTCGTCGCCAATATTGAAGTAAGCGAAGGGTTGAGCAGTGATTGGTTGATTGGGTGCAAATGCCGCTATTACGCCAGCTACCTTTTGACACGCATAGTCTAGATCCCATACATCATACATATTTCAGCTTCCAAAAACTGTTTCGGTTGAAAAGTCTTACCATAGGGTCAAAGCTCTCACTGTAGAAGACAATGATCTTGCCAGTCGTTATGTATTCCTCGGAGACTTAGGTTCTTAGCAAGAGAAATTGCGAAGTCTTCGCCGCGCTCGAGAGAAGAATCCTCCCAATAATTTTTGGCGCCCTGTATGAGGATGGATGATTCCGTAGCCTACATAACAATTAAATCTATGAATGATAACATGACCGCCTGGTTGTGAATAAAATCTGACTCAACAGGTTGCAGTGGGTGAGGATGATCCTGTCAGGAAAATCTATTTCTATAGTGGAAAAAGAAGACGAGGCAGACATTGCCTCAGATGGAGCGACGACGTAGATCAGGATGCCAGACAGCTTTTAGAGATATCCACATCGCTCAAAACCGGGGTGTCTGGATTTCCTTACTAAGGCAGGCCTAGACCGGATACCGATTGTTGCGCCGTTGATGATGTGATGATGATAATAGTCTAGATATTCCCTAAAGCTCAGTTTCTCGTCAATCATCACCTCTAAGTATTTGATATATTATATTATTCATCGACTTTCACTTTCACAGAATTTGTCTTTCTGTGATTGGTTATTAAGATCGCTTCTGTCTTCTCGTCCGCCAAAATCAACCTGACTCTTTATAGCCAGAATTTTACCGCTCGTACTGTTCCGTAGGCCTCCACATCCTCTAGGGCTTTACTGTAACAACTGCAGCCACGTCATCCGCAAAGTCGAAAATCGTGGCCTCTTCTGGGACGGGAAGAGCATCCACCCATTATACATTACATTCCACAGTAAGGAACCCAGAATCGAGCGCTATGGTACCCTCGCTGTGGCGATGCACTCTTTGAGGCCCTCATTCATCCCATATCGAAGCACGCATTTTTGACATGCACTAGAAACCAGCGCACCTTTAGCAGATTCACCACCATGCTTATTGCATTCACCGTAGAGTGGACTCGCCAAGAATCTGTGATAAGCCACTACCGCTTTTCACGATGGGTAGCATCTGTTGTAAATGAGCTTCTCCATCATCTTCCCCATTATATCCAACAGGCATATCAGACTATATGACGCGATATGATGCTGGATCTTCAAGCGGCTTGTTGGGTTTGGGAAGTATAATCAACTTTGGCTTTCTCTAATGGGTACGGAATATTCCTTCTTTTAGGCACGCGTTGAAGCTGTTAACGAAAACGTCGAGCTAGTTTTCACTGCCAGCTTCAAAGCTCTGTTGGGGATGTCATGTAAACCTGGGGCCTTGTCAACGATCCTGCCACATATTTCCCCCAGCTCCCCCACAGTTACTGGATAAATTATGCTCTCGTTGAGCTGGAGCCCCTTTCGCCTTACGCTGTGCAATATTCTTCCTCGGTCATTCTTGGGCAAGCACCGGTCCGCCATTGAGAGGATGGTGGAATTAAGGAGTCCCTCGATTCTCAAACTAGATTCTAGTTTAGCCTCGGCCGGCTTAGGCCTGAATTTTACAAGGCGCTTTTTGTCATATGTGTTGTTTAATATAATTCATACACATGTCGTGTTTTTGAATTAATATAAAGGAGCAAATGCCACCTTGTAACCACTTCGGCCACCCTGCTCCCAAGGCAGAGGTGAGGCAGCGACTGATGAGTTGCCTCTGCCCTGAACGAAACCGCAAGTCATACATTTTCACTACCACCCTGAAGGCCTGTTTATATCGAAATGGTTGCACAACTGTTTGAAGCAGTTCTTTTTACTCTTTCGAATGGCTAATTTTAAGCAGCCACGCAATTGTCTGTGTGCCTACTCCCGACCGTCGCTACCGGGCTTTCCACTAAGCCCCTGGTAAAGCCTTCTTACCCGGAAACATATAGCTTGCAAACTTGCGATTTCGTTGTTCCACTAGTATTTAGGTTATCTGCTTTGGGCCCATTGAGTGATTTAAATGACTTTGTACTGGATATGCCATCCAGGGATATGTCGTGCTTGAGCGCCGCGGAAAACGTATCCCCCTCAAAAGCTTTGGCCGTCCACCCGGGTAAAACACCCGGCATTCTACAAGCTCTTTTTCGAGCTCGATTCACCTATGCAAATTGCCTGGTGGTTACTGCGAGTATAGCCCTCACTGATTTGCCAAGCGACTCTACACGTCAAACCGGTGTCAGGTCCACTATAGACCCCAGGCTCCTTTCTCTAAAAGTGTATTGGGTCCCGACATTCGCGACTACTACGTATAGGCCCGCGAATGCTTCGAGGAGAACATAAGAGCATAACAGCTATATGTGTGAATTCCTTTCTCTTTTGCTCTGACGAATCCATCCTCCAGGTGCTCCATTAATTCTTGGAAGACTTGCTCTCCGCAAGCGCATAGCGCTGTTTGGCGCGTTCGGTCTTTGACCCAAATACCAACACCGCGTTTTCGATATGGCTCACTAATTGTGGCCACATCGATGTTTTTCTCACGAATGGTTTACGAGAGTTGATCGATCGATTTTTATCAACTTCATCTGCGAGTTGCGTTGAGATCTCTGCTGGATCCCAAGCACCTGCTTCTACCTGCCTCCACATCCTCCTTCGCTTTGCATAATAAATTGTTTGGATCAGCTCCACAGTCCTTGCTGACATGATCTTCCGCTCGGCATTTCCTGCATTGTTTCGGCCCGTCATTTCTTCATCTGTACCACTTTTTTGAAAGTTGAGTCCTTCATTCTTTTCGGCGCTTGCTGGCCCGTTGATTGGTTCAACGGTTCTTGCAGTCTTTTCTGCGATTTTTCTTCCCTCATGTTTTTAGCAGGAGTTACTTTTGTTGCCTGGCCCACTTTTTCGCTCGACGACTTCACTCCTCTTTCATCTTGAGCCATAAGACATCCGGATGCCTCTTATCATCGCTCTTTTATTCTAGTGAACATTCCGGCACTCCTTGATAAATTCATAATTCCGATTGGTCGCTGCATCCTACTAGTTTATCGCTCGGATGGTTTGGCGCCAAAGTTTCTTCCTTTTCGCATACTCCAACTACACAGTCTCTACAGGAAGTAGCACTTTGGATCGTGGCGTATAAGCGAAGAATCGAACTTCTTTTGAACGAGTTCATCATTGAAACCAATTCTAGCCCCTGCCACAGTAGCCAAGGCCCCCACTACTGAGGTACTCCCGTCGTTGGATGTCGACGTCCGGGAGTGTGCTTGTCCACTCCCAAAAACCGCCACAGGCTTCCCAAAGCCCTGTACCGTAATTTATCTCTCTTGCGCCTCCATGTTTGGTTCTATTTCGGGGTATCCTATCAACATGGTGTGCAGTTTGTCGATTTCTGCAAGTTTCACCGCCTCGTCATCGGCGATAAACTATTCCACCACAAAGCTTCCCATAAGATCAGTTAGGTTTCGACTACCATCTAATCAGATTGACCATATCCCCATCAGCAATAGATTTAGATTTCACGGTGCGACTGTCGTCAAGCAGTAGAAAAACTTTCTTCCGCCCACTTCCCGGAAAGACCACAAGACCAGGCAGATTAATAAACTTAAGAAGCTGAGTAATCTGTTGACCGCAGCAAGCGGGAGATAAGCTCCATTACCATAAAAGATTATAAGAAATGATGTGTGGCATACGCAATGACAAAAGCAATTTCACCATTGCTTTGAAGAAGGAACCGGAAGCTTCTGCAAATAAGGATTTTACTACCAAATATCGCGGAAATATTAGTTGCAGCGCCTGCAGTCCCCAGAGAGTTTTTATTTCCACTTATTCGTAAATCCTGTGCAAAAGCTCTTCGGAATTTGAAATCCAAAAAGAATTCCGCAACCAGCAAAACCAAAATTCTCAGTTTGACTGGTCATCGCATGCTTCCTATGTGTGTTAACAGGCAGAGCGTCCAGAGTGTCGAATAGTTTGTACTTCTAGAAAGCGTTGTTTCTGCCATCGGCCGCACTAAATTTGATAACACTCGATCTATTAGCAGCACAAAATCAATCTTTTCTGTGTTGTCCAAAATTTGGAAATGCTGCCATCTCAACACCAGCATCAAATGAAGGCAGTTCCACGCCAACAGTTTCTTTGCGCTTCTATATAGAAACCGTACATGGGAAGTGACCGCCACTGTTACTTAGTTTCCCTCCTGAAATCTGTCTATTCGCGAGCAACCCTTTCGTTGTTATATCTGACCACAGATCAACAATAAGATCCAAATGGAACTGTTGACTCAACAGATCGTTTCAGTGTCCTTATACTATTATGCTGTAAATGAATATATTTTAGCTCTATGTTTAGAGTCATTGTGATGCCTGAAAGTCCTCCTGTATGTTTATATAGCTCACTCCACGCACCATTCCTTTTATACAAAGTATTTTTCCACACTGATTGCCTTTAAAACAACCTCAAATTAATAAAGAACTGTATCAAATTTTAAAGTTGCCATAACATTCTGGTTACGCAGCCTTCCATCAAATCCTACCAGATTATTTTAATCTAATCAGATCATATTACGACCTTCTTAGGTGCAACAGTCCAGTTTCGATGTTGTTTGGCAAGACCAATTGGATCGTCTTCTCATTGGAGTGACCTCTTGGCTCTTGCTTTGGCTTTGGCCACTCCAATATTGAGACACCGAGGAATTGTATCATTGGATATACTGACACCACCTTCTTTTTGACTTGAACGTACTTACAGCATTTTTGCCATGACACCAATCATTTTCATTCAAGATAAATATCGCTCAGATTCGAGGAATCTTTTTGTCAAACTTATAACATCAATTCAAAATTATGTAGTTTTAGTAGCGATTTAATATTATCAGCGATCGATTTTTGCAAAATGGCACTTAATTTTCCACCTCAATGAGACTGCGCTTCGTTTTCATTAAACAATCAGGGTTCCCACCCAGAGAACGAAACCGATACCAATGACAGCAAGCATGTAGGCAACAGTTATGTAAAATAATGGGTAGATTACCAATTAGATAAGATGACCTGTCTATAGGAGAAAAGACTGTTTGCTGTAACCTACAGCGCTACAGTGAAAATATATTATACTGATGACAGGACAGGGTAGCATGAAGAACGTCACCGATAACAAGAAGAAATAATGACGGACTCCTTCAATGCCTCTGAGATTTCACCTCAATGCAGCATGTGACATTTTGCGCCATCATATGTCACTCTGATCATTTCTGTTAACGCTGTCGAAAGCTTTCTCGAAATCGATGAAGACTCGGTGAAACGCAGAAGAAGAAGTCCGCGCTCTGTTCCAAGATAACCCATAGGGTGTTGATGTGGTCAGTGCAGGAGGATCCAAAGCGGAAGCCAGCCTCCTCTATGCCAGTCAAGCTTTTGAGATGTTCTTTGATGCGTTCCAGGGTTATCTCATCTATTATCTTTGATATGGCGGGGAGCAGGCAGACATCCTTCCAATTGTCACATTCAGCAGGGGTGCCCTTCTATGGGATCTTAACGATCATCCCCTTCTTCTGCTCTCTGGTAAAAGTCTGAGATTTCCATGATTTCCGTCAAGTGGAAGTAACAGATCTGCAGTAGCTGAAGGTGAGAGTTATTTATCTTTGCGGGGAGACGGTATCACTCCATTTGAGTGCATTGATGGCCGAAATGATTTCTCTTCTGCTTCTAGGAACAGTCCGTATCCGCACCTTTCGGTGACAATCCATTTCATCCACAAGAGGAGGAGCCTCACCGGAAGTGGTACGGTTGAGTGCCATGGTGAAGTATTCTTTCCACAAAGATGAGAAGTCGACCGTTGGCGTCTTCCAGAGGACCGTCCAAAGACTTGTGACCACATGCAAGCTCTTCCGGGATGCGCTATACAGTTCTGAAATCATTGCAACTGCGGCACCCCTGACCAACGCAATAGCAAATTCTCTCTTGTCATGGCGTACACTACGTTAAACTTCCCGAGATTTCATTCGGTATAAGATTTCGAGCGCGTCACGCCCGCCACAGCTCGTAACGGTCAGTAGAGACTTCAACCCCTTCCGTTCATCAATCCGGTTCCACGATTTCGCAGTCAACCAGATCGTATGACGCCCCCTCAGAATGTGGCCGACGACCTGTGCAGCACCCAAGAAAAGAGCATCTGTGCTCGAACAATGTGCAACCAATGAAAAGGCGGTGGAAATTACAGAAATCCACAATCACAATGTCACCTTTAGGAAGCCTCCTCTGAACTGCTTTGAATTATTCGTAAAAAAACATCCTTCTCCAATATATCGGAAGTCTCTGTTGGTGCGTAGCATTATACAATTGCGATGCTCCCTAACTTGGACCGGCATCTTGCAATTAGAAGTCTATCAGAAAAGGGCTCCCAGGTTAAGAGAAGCAACCAGAAACCGGATTTGTACAGTACATTGCCATCAATGTGGCAAAAGGAAGAGGACTACTCTCCAGAGTCCCACCATCTTACTTCCCTTAGGCCCAGACTGTCCAGCTCAAGTTGGAAAAAACGAGCTTTCTGAGGACCCTACCGATGTCGAGGAGCGTACGCATATTTCAGAAACCAATCATATTCAGTTTTCGGTAACCAAAGTTCGTAGCCATAAGGTCAGTCCCTAACTGAGACGTTGTTCGCGTTTCGGTAGCAATAAATTTCAAAATTTTGCAGGTTGCTAGCCCACCAATTTCTATCCGTTTTAGTCGCCTCTCTCAAGCCCCAACTCACATGGTAATATGTAAAGATAAAGGAATCCAAGATATTCCGTTAGACGGGGGAATTGGATGTAGTGGACCACTAGGTTCTTTGCCTCTCCCCCACCCCACCCAAAGACACCCTCCCGCCAGATCCCTGGACAAAGCAAATGTCGCAGAACCGTGTGGAAAGTATGACCACCTGAAAAGATCTCAAAGACAAAGTGGAAGATGTACGGCCACCAGGAAAACGGCGAAACAAATAGGAGGACTAAGTGGACAATACAGGTTACACGCTGCTCAGGAAGACGCGGTGGCTCGTCTAAAAGGAATGGAAACCAATGCTCCATGCCAAGGGCCAACATCTGACTGTAGCGCCATAGAAAAAGAAATAGACGATTTGTAGTTTCCTAAACAAAATTTAGAGATTCATTCAACAGTTTTGCGGCAGTTCAATACAAGCAAATTTGACTGTATTACTTTGAAAAACTGAATGCTATCTGATTTCTCATGGTAGGAATAGGACAATGTACGCTGTTTTGTTAACAAATATAGGAAGACGGCTGTATACGTCCCAATGTAAGAAACCGCCACTTCAGAAAAAAACCCTCTCTAACAAGATGCCTTTTTGTCTCTGTATATTGAATTGATTACCCCCCGGGGTAGTCAGCGAACATGGACGTATCGCTCACGATACGGGCAGTGACGTCCCCAAGATGCCCAAGTAAGTAATGCTGGCCCCCTAGTTGGCAGTATACCTGCGTCCTATACAGTAGTCTTGAGAAAGCCTCTCGATGAAAAGCGAACTGCGAATGACCGATACACGTCCTAACACACTGGAAGTCCCGGCAGTCGCCGACAGCTCTATGCCGACGTCGATGGGATGATATGAGCCTAGGTCTCTCAAGGTGGTATTTGTGTTAATAAATCACATTTCCCCTAGCGAGCGCTGATCCGTCCGTGAGTTCTAGGATCAGCTAAGCATAAGTCAAGCCTCAGGGAACTAGAGTAGGGGCTTCGTCCCCAAGGGTATACCCCTTCCTGAATATTGCGGCCCGCTCCCTTGCACACGATGCACTGGTTAGTCTCCCATAGAGAATAAACATAAATTAATAAAAAAAAATAGACGAAACAACACAGAAGGAGAAAGGACTGAGTGCGTTTGGGCACAGCACAAAAATGCATCGATCATCGCAGCGATCAGCAAAAGAGGCTGACATACCCGATGTGACACCGGGGCGCCCAAATAAAGAGGAAACCTTATCAAGTGGCGCGACTGGCAGACTCCTCGCCGAACTAGACCCGAAGACGACCAGTAAGAGTACGTTCTGCGAAGCGGTCAAGGGAGAACGCTCTCGTTTCTAGTCTTCTACCCTATGTTCTCTCTAGAAATCCGAAATCTAGACTTCTTCACAGAAAAGGTCGAAGTGTGAATGCTCGAAAATTTGAATGGGTAGTATGCAGGGTACGAATGCGGATAACCACTGCCAAGTGCTACAGTTGTCTGGACTATGGACATACGTTTGCAGGTGACCCTACAGAACGACAGCATGTAGTCAGGTAGGTCGCCAAGCAAAGACCTGCAATGAAAGCGAAAATTGCGTTCTCTGGAAGGCGCATCTGGTGACAGCGTTGCACGCACTGCGAGTTCGGGCTGGTATCCTAACTTAAGGGAGGAACTAGAAGGGGCTAGGACGCAACTAGCACGATCTGCATCCTACAAGTTAACATGCACCGGAGTGCAACCGCTCGTTAGTTGGTAGCGTAGTTGGGACCCGGCTTCATGGCATCTCAACTTATCGAGTACCGCCGCCATCTGGGTTCGGGACAGCGTTCGACTTCGTGTTCTTGCCCAGGGCTGAGGGAGCGAGTTTGTCTTGAATCGGTATTAAGGGATAATTTTTCTTAGCGTCTACCTAATGCCGAATGAGACGATGCTGGACTTTCGGAGCCGCTTGATGCTCTGCAGGACGACGTTTCGGACACGGAGAGACGAATCCTGATAGGCGATGACTTTAATGTTAGGGCCCTCAGTCAGACGCCAGACTCCAGACGGAAATGAATCCTGAAAATGGCGGCAAGAGTCGAGCTCATAGTTCTAAACACCGGAACCATGCCAACATTTCAGCGATTAGGCTGCGAAGGAAGCATCGCTAATATACCTTTTGCGTCGAAATTTCTGCCATCGTCGGTGGACGGAGAGCGAGTCCTAGAATACTTCTCGGCAAGTGATCATCAGAACATCGCCCTCGAAGTGGTTGGCCCTACTTGCCGGCGTGCACAAACCGGTACTACCCCTGCGGGTGGAACACCACGAGGATGGAAATCGTCGAAGCTTTTGGAACAGGCAGAGTCTCGCTGGAGGACGCTTCGGGGGATGGTAGCGTTGCAGCTGACACTGTTGTCAATTCAGTAATGAAACTGATAACAACAGCGTGTGAGGTTTTCTTGCCCCAGAGAATAGACAGTAGAAATTGCCGACCTGCGGAAGGTGTGTCATAAGCTTCGCCGTTTAGCACAACATTTACACGACCGCGAAGGGGCATGCACCATAAAGGCAGAGTATAAATCAGCAAAAAGGAGACTCCGCAGTGCGATAAATAAAAGCAAAGCTCGCGCCTGACAGAACCTGGTCAACGAAATAAATGAGGATCCGTTGAGACGACTATAAACTTGTCACCCAGCAAATTGAAGCTCTGCAGAAACCCTGCATACTAAGTACAGAACAGATGGGTCGTATTATACGGGCATTGTTCCCCAGACATCCTGTAGGGGTTGATGTCAACAATAAGAGAGCTCGAAGAAGCGATTCTCACTATAAAAAGCAAGAATGCCCTAGGTATTGATTATATCCCGGCGGAAGTTTACAAACTAGTGATCCGCCAAAGGCTAGACTTGCTGCTCGAAGCGTTAAACACTTGCCTGAAGGAGGGCATTTTTTCTTGTCACTGGAAAAAAGCGAGACTCGTCCTAATCAGTAAGGGAAAAGGAGACCTTGAGCTGCCGTCTGCATACCGACCGCTGTGTATACTTGACACGGCCAGGAATTTGCTCGAAAAGCGTATCAGGAGTAGACTCACTGAAGCGATCCGTACTGCCGGGGACTTGTCCCCAAGGCAGTTTGGGTTTAGAGCAGGGAGATCCACGGTGGATGCTGTTATAGATGTCGTGGATGCGGTTCATCTAACCGAGACACACAACCGCCGATCTGGACGAATAGTTCTCCTCATAACGCTCGATGGCAGAAATGCCTTCAGTAACGTAAGATGGACAGATATGCTAGGCACATTAGAAAACTGATTCCACGTGGCAAGCTATCTTTTGTGGATATTAAGGGATTATCTGTAAGGCCGCTCCCTGCTCTATGAGACGCTACAGAGCTAGAGGACGATGGAAATCACGTGGGGAGTAGAGGGGATCTCTGGGACGCTTCCTACGATAATCTGCTAAGACTCGATATGCGAGAAGATTCCACCTGGTCGGTTATACAGACGATGTTCCGAAACTTGTTGCCGGACGCACTGTGGAACGCAACGGGTAAGCGGATGAATGACTGTTCACGGTTTAAACCTTGCACTGGAAAACCGAATCCTGACCAGAAAGAGAATCCCGAATCTGCGACCCATATCGATTGGCGAGTTGACTATAGAGTCAAAACCAGCGGTTCAATACCATGGTTTAATGCTCGACTCGAAGAAAAGTTTCTCCGAGCAAATCAAAGCAGCAGCGGACAGGGCTGCAGCTGGAGTCTCGGCCTTCAGTCTACTAATGGCGAATGTTGGGGGCCCTGTATTTACCAAGAGACGCCTTTTGATGGGTGCAACGTAGTCCGTTCAGCTCTACGGCGCTGAGGTATGGGCTGAGGCCCTTGACAAAGTGGTCCATCGTGAGCTCCTTGCTTACGAGTGGCATCTGCTTATCACAATGCCTCAGAACCGACTGTGATGGTGACCGCGGGAGTGATCCCCGTTGCCCTTGTTGCTAAGGAACGTAAACTTATCTACACTCGCAAAGGCGAAGATTTAAGAGAGATGATTGCCCGTGGAAAAATCAGCACACACTTACCGAGTGGCAACTCTCTTGGCAAAATGAACCAAAACTCAGATGGACTGCGCGGTTCATCAAAAATTTAGACTCGTGGCTGAACCGAATGCATGGTAAGATTGATTACTTCCGTACCCAACTTTTAAACGCGCATGGAAGTTTTCAGTCATACCTGCACGAGATTGAGAAGGCACGATCTCCTGATTATGTGTTCTGCAATGGAGTCGCGGACGACCCCGAACACACCTTTTTCTCCTCCAAAAGGTGGGATAGTTTTCGTCAGTAGCTTTATGCAGACACGGAGGAATTTTCTTCAGACAACTCTGTCGAAGAGATGCTGAGGAGCGCTGGCATAGATTCGTGTTGCGCATTATATTCGGGCTCTTCTTGTTACGAAGAAGTTTGAACTCGGCCGGCAGAAGGACGGGATTGCAAGGGGTTCCTTGAACTAACAACTGCCTTCCTCCTCTCCCCTCCCGTTAGTGAACAGAATTCGTCGACTTGAAGGCCTGAAGTAATGTATCAAACGGTTCCAAGCTAGTGTTCTAATGACAGGGAGGTGTTTAGTTGGTAGTCCGACGGCGTACTGTTGTGCGGGTCCAAAGCTCTGTGTAAACGCATTCACTCACTATATTGTACAAATGTACAAAGCCGTCACTGCAGACAGAAACCCTTCTCTAACAAGATGCCTTTTTTGTCTCTTTCGACCGAAAACAGTCAAAAAAATATTCAAAGAAAAAATAGCAGCGAGTTTAATTATGTAACGAAATTTTCACTTTGCAAATAAAATCTGGCGACTCATTTCACAGATTTCAATGCATCTCAAATTTGCATAAGCTTTTATCGCTTCACCGAAAGTCAAATAAACGCATGATTGCTTCTGCTCATTAACCAGAGTGGGCAGTTCTAAGGCTTCACAGTCCGCAAGACAAGCAGCGGCAATTGTTCTAATTGATTTGTTTATCGCCAGCCATAATTGGCTACCGGCAAGCCCCTCGTCCCATCACGCCATAAAACCGGAGGCTCGCAATCATAAAAGCGATAGGTCAGTCAGCTGACGTCGCCCCAATAAATGCTGACGATAACGAGTGGGCGGCCGAATTCTCAGCACGCGGGTTCGCCCAAGATCCATCTGTTTATCTTCCAGATCCAAACAGAGAGCGAGATAAGCGTCACCACGAGATGTTTGTCTGCAAAGATTGATTGCAATCGCGGACTTTGTCGGATCACAGCCGCGAAACAAGCTAGCGGTGCGCTCGCGTCCGAGAGATAGAAACCGAAACCGAAAGTATTGACGTAGAACGCAATAGAATGAAAATTTTCCGGCCGAATCATTATTATTGTCACCCGCTGACCGCTGAGCGATCCGGACACTCGGCAGAAAGCCGTTCAGATTGTTTTCGTCTTATTTTTAGATGACGACAATGCGCGGGGGTGAAAGCAACAAACAAACTGAATTAGATTTAGACCGGGGAACTGCGCTGTCGCTGGCCCGGTCTTCCAAACTGCGCGCCGCAGTGGGTTCGTGGAGGCAGGGCTCGCCTGCTTTCAAGGTGGGGATCAGGATCGAAATGCTACTTACATTCGTTTATGTATTTGACTATCTCCTCGTGCTGCGGCGACAGGGTCTCCTCTTCCACCTGGTTGTGCCGGTAGTGGACGGTGGCGCGTTTGGATGTTTGGAAAACAGGTCGGGGGACACTGAAACAGAAAATGCATTAGTGAACCTTAGTGACATGCGTCATGGATTATGGATCAAATTTTAGGGGAAGCTATGAGATACAGTCAAATTAGCCCGATGATTCCAGATCGATCACTGAACGGAAAATTCCCAAGAACTAAACAGCGACTGAGCTGTTCTTGGCACTGCAAACGCGACTTTTGACCTTCACTTCAGCTGACACCCGGCGCCCGATAGCCGGCAAAGTTGCTAAGGGCGCCGAACAGCGAACTGCCAAGGTCGCTCAAAGTTTGCTTTCTGCAGCCAGGCCGGCTCCGTCCACTGAGTCGCACAGATGATTACGAAACAGGAATAACCTCAAACCACTTCCCCACTTACTTGTATTCCTCGGCGCTTCCTGATTCGCCCGACTTCTTCCCCATCGCCTTGATCGTCTCGAGCTTCTCGTAGTTCTGCGAAAGTCCTGAAATACCAAACAGACATTGTCAAATTGCGACACCTTCGCGGGGGTGCCTGGCACTCGCAGGCAGCATCCCCTTCCCGCGGTGAAAGTACCTCGACGGGTCTTTGCCACTATCTTGCTGGGGCCTTTCGAAACTGTGTACATTCTCCGCTATTTAATTCACTCGGAACACTTTGAATTTCTTTCGAGCTAAGTCGAGAATTGGCATCGATACACTGCACCAGGTCGTTCCGCAACCGCACGGACCTGAATCGCACGAGGATCACAACTCTCACTCTCTCCTCGGATTGGACGGTGAACTCCAACGGGAGAAGGTCCTCCAATCGGAAATGTCAAATCAGAGATTTCAAGAAATGACAGCTACCGCGACCGGCAGTGCCAACGGGCAACCAGGGAATTAACACCTCCAAAGACTCAAACCTTTCTAAGTCGAACACTTTTTCTTTCAAAAAACAATTTTCAAACTTACAATCGCTTGAATAGTAGAATAAATATCGAAAACTATATTAGAGTAACAATAAATTTGGATTGCTCCTCAATTTCCTTCAATTTCTCTCGAAATTTAATCAAAAACTAAACTTTCCGTCACATTCCACGCTTACTTAATTCTGCCCTGCTCGCCTTCTTGACAGTTCGACAACTGTCAACGGATAAACAAGAAAAGTCAAAGTGAAAATCAAGGAATTCCACCCCGGAGCGGATTCCAACATATTTTAGTCGCGTTTTTACCAGTGCCTAGACAAATATGTGGAACTCACTTAGTGATATTAAGTTATATGAAGATTTACTCGCGAAACGACTGGCTGACGGCCACCTTTTGACTGAGAAGGATGTGAATTTCCAGAAAATTTGCAGAACTTGCTTGCGTGACGCTCCAGACACAAACAATTTGCTTAAGGATTTTGAAATTGGCGCAATGAACTTCAATTTCGATGGGAAAATATTGAAACTGATTGATATGCTGGCCGAATCGACGAATTTGGAAGTAAGTGGAAAAACTACAGTACAAGCTTGCGTCTATGATTTATTTTTGTTGATATTTGGAGTGAGTGGCTGCAAACACAACACAGATAACCTCAAAAACTAAACAACAACAGACCCTTGTAGACTCTGTAGGCACTCGTTGCATCTTACGGAAAACTCCCATCCGGTTCAAGCAATTTCCATTGCTGGCCATCTAAGGCACTGAAAAGTATGAAGACTTCCTGACGTTTTACTTAATCTATTGCGTTGAGGCTGCAGGGTGAGTGTTTAAGTTTTATTTCTGCTCCTACATCCAATCAATCCTTGTAAGTAGAAATCTGTTTCCGTATTCTTTGGGGTGTGTTTTCCCTTGTAAACAGGCATTTCTGCCTAGGCCATGGAGGTTAGGGACAAGGGGAAAATAAATTTCGACCGTTTCGTCTCCCAAATGCCAACATCTCCTCAGGCACCTGTCGGGCCACAGTTCAAAAGCCCAACAGAAATCGGTGGCTATGTCCTAACCAGGAAAGAGAGAAAGGCTTCGAGGAGCCTGTCAAGATCCCCAATCAAGCCTCCCACGATTAAACAGCAAAAGGTTTCTAGAATTCTACCAGCCACGACTCAACTCAAAACTTTCCCTTAGATTACCCAGTCTTAGGACCTAAGTAAAACCTTTTCTCCAATGGAAAACCAAAATATAGTTCCTATGGAGCAAACAACCCCAGTGTACAAGTACAGCGAGAACGCTCAATGTAAAGCGTACACAGTATGTGTGGAGGGAAGCAACCCCACGACATACATAGACAAAATTAACGGGCAGAAAGAATTGAGGCTTTCAAACCCCTCAATTTCCATAAACTTACGAGGCATCTTAACCTCAAAGACCAGGTAATTACCGTCAAGGAAGATGGGCCTACGAGGATAAAAATTTATTGTAAATCAGCGTCCTGCGCGAACAACTTGGCATCCGACAATCGCTTGGTCACATTAGGGCTAAAAGCATACATTTCTTTGAGGGATACCCATAGATTTGGGATTATTAAAGGTATCCCCACGGATTTCTCAGAAGATGAAATACTACAGGACATGGCGAAAGTGCAAAGGCTGAATTTCAAAGAACAAAGATGTCTTCCTTCCATCTCGAACAGTCAAACTAACCTTCGTTGGGTTTGAGATCGCCAACCACATCTCCATCGGTAGCGTGAGGGTAGAGGTAACCATTACTTGAACAGACCGAGGCAATGTTTTGTTTGTGGTAGATTAGGCCACATTCCCACGAACTGTTAAGCAAAATTGAGTAGATGCCTAAAATACAGTGGTCCTAAAGATCAGTGTGATGGCAACTATTGTGAAAAAAATGTGCTCTATGTGTTAAGTCAGACCATAACGCCAGAGACAGGAATTGCACCATCTGGGTCGAACCTATGATCATCAAGACGGCAGCAATAAAAAACATCTCCATGAGGGAAGCTACCAAAGAAGCTAAAGATTATTATGACTCACTGAACCGCGATATTGACTGTGACGTTGCCTTCCCTCCGCTGGAGAAAAGAGCAAGGACGAACAATCCTCAAGATGAGTTCAACAGAACTATCAGGGGGAGTAAAAAATTCAGTTCTGCTGTCAAATCAAATCCACGCCCGAACACCAGAACATCCTTTCCCAAAGTCGACTGCCAAGAACCACCTACGCCAAACCATCCTTTTTTCGAACACCCAACGTACACGGTTGTATCTGAGTATCAGAAAGTATTGTCGCAAATCCTTAAACTCATGAACAGCATCTCTTCAAAGATACAAGATCCATCTTTGGCAGAAGACACACAAAACATCGAGAAACAGACTGACAAACTCAACATCAGGAGCGACTTAACATTCGTAGAAATTGCAAATGGTCAACATCCTACAATGTAATATTCAAAGTCTAGCTAACAATAAGTCTGACATTGAACACTTTGCTAATACTCACGGCTATGACATACTATCCCTACAGGAAATTTTCACTTTTAACTGGTCCCTTCATTCTTGTTCCCTAAAAGGTTTCAACCTTATGTACAAATTCAAAGAGGCTATGGTGAAGTTGCGCTTGCGTTTCGCAAGGGCATAAATGCTAGGCCAATATCCTATGATACCGAGATGGACATCATTATCGCTAAGACCCTGAACCTTACCACAAACATCACCATTACCTCCATATAAATGCCCACCACATACAACTACGACTACTTTCAAAGTAGAACTGGACAAGCTATTTCAATTTCTGAGCAATACCCCAAACACAATAATAACGGGCGACCTAAATGTCAGGTCATTTATACTCGGGGATTCCATCGGGAATAGTAAAAGGAGACATCTCTCAAACACAATATGCAGATCAGACTTCAGACCACTCAACAACGGTTCGTTAACCTTTGTGGACCAGGTAACAAATGGCAAAACAAGAGCATCTGCCCCAGGTGTCACTCTCACTAATTCCAATACTATATCCTGGTCCTGGAACGCACTGGTACAACCGATTTCTAAAAGCAGGCATAAACCAATAGTCATTCACAGTAGCACCATTGTAATTCAACAGACATGCAAAATAGGCCTCTTAAATCTAAAAACTGCCTTGCAGTCCATCCTTCCCACGAAGAATTTGAACGGTCTGACGTCGGAAATCCAAAGTAAAATTGAAGAGTCGACATTCAAAATCCGCAAGGGCTCCTTCCACAAAGCATGGTGGAACAGTGATCTGAAAACACTATTTATAGAGAAAAAGCAAGCTCTGAGAGCCTACCACAATAATGCCATCATAGCAACTTCACGTCCTTCTCAGTTGCAAACAAGAAATGGTTACAAGCGTTGATGGCGGCTAAGAAAAAAGCCTGGGACGAGATTTGGGAAGAACTCAATGTTTAAAAAGACACTAAGGTATTCTGGAAAAGCATAAACAATTTTAAAAATTTTCAAGAGGAAGAAACCAACAACCAGAGTTGGGACTCTGAAAATGATCAGAAATACCTAGACTTTCTAAGCTCAAGCTACAACAACCCAACTCCAAATAATTTCACATCCCACTTACTGTCACCATCGCTGCAACAAAATTTTACTCCTGAGGAATTCGCTCTGGTCCTCAACAAACGGAAAAAGAACTCCGCACCAGGCAACGACCATCCAGTGGCAGTGGCATCGGTCAAATCTGCTCTGTTAACCTTCATTAACGAGACTTCGCTAAATCTAAACCCTCCACAGGAGTGGTCTGTTATTAAGATAGTTCCCATACCCAAAATAAACAAAGACCTGTTAGACTTTAAAAACTTCAGACCCATATCCCTGATTAATGTTTTCGCCAAAATCCTCAACACATCAAATAGACTAAACCATTCATTCATTCAAGAGCACAAAATTCTCCCTCCCAACAGCCATGCCTATCAGAGCAGATTATCCACTGTGACATGTCTAAACGACATCCTTCTCTCAATCTCTATAGCCAAACCAAACAAACCTCTTGCGCAAGCGGTAGTTCTTGATGTATCCAAAGCATATGAAAGCGTAGATCTAAAAAGCCTTAAATCTAAAATGATCTTACATAAAATACCAGCCGCAATCATTATCTGGTCTCAAGGTTCCTGGCTAACAGGAAACTAATCCTGGGTGATGCGAAGGTGGAAATTAGCAATGGTATACCCCAAGGATGTGTCTTGAGCCCCACATTATTCAACATTTGCACGGCCTCCCTTCATAAACCAGTCGACCGCAACATAGAAATCTACCAATATGCTGACGATTTTTTTCATATTAGCCACTGGCAAAACAATTTCGGAAACTGAAGCCTCCATTAAAGCCCAAGCAGTAGCCCTCATTAACAAATGCAAAAACCTAAGGCTAAAAAAGCTGCTAGCCGCTACCACATCTGTAATAGCACCCAAATACCTAAATAACAAAATCACCTCAATAGCGGCCACAATCCTAACAAGATGCCTAGGGCTTACCAAAACTGCTTCTCACCTGTCCACCTTTGCTCTGGCAAATGAACGACCGCCCCATCTCAGAATAACGATTTTAGCAACTAAGGCGCTAGTAAGGCTTCATGCAAATCGACCTCATGTCTTTCGGAATGTCCAAAAGAGTGCAGATGCTAAAAATGGCCTCTCTGCAACTTACAAACGTTTCTCTCACCTTTTTGACCTGAAGGCTGACAGAAAATCAAGCCCTCCACATACCCTGCAAGTAATTATAACTCAGGGGACAGGCAGAAACATTCCAAAAACTGCGTTAGCAAACGAGATCAATGCCACCACATGCAATCACAAATCCAGAAACTTTGAAATATATGCCACTGATGCCTGTGTCAGAGGAGGCGATGTAAGCATTGCAGTGGTCAATGATCATGCTGAAACGGTGGGGTAACACAAGTTAAACCAAATCACAAAATTATCACCAGAACTCCAAGCGTGATCATAATTACGGACTCCTTACACGTGTGCCGGATCCTGGGCAAAGAGTCGCTCACTACAACAACATCAAATACATGAACTGCCAAGAAGTAGTCATAATGTGGTGCCCGGCAAGGAGTGACATCAAATTAAATGAAAGTGCACATCTGGTAGCTACTGAAGGTAAGAACAGCCCTGTACTGATGAGCTGTCACCTAGCACCCATTGATATAAACCGTCTGGTGGCCAACCTAAATAAACACCTACTAGAAATTATCATTTTTCTTGAACAAGCAGAAAAAAAACTTTAGCACTTAAATAAAGCCTAGGTAAAAGCCTACCTCTTTACGGTTATAAGTCAGATAATATGCAAAAGGAATTTTACTTCTTACTGCTCAATCACTTTAATAATGAAAATTTACAAAGCAATATAATGTGCTTGACGAACGCACGCAATTGTAGACATATAAATATACTAAGTAACTAAGTAACGATAGCGGGGGTTTTCAGAATGCTCGTCTTTTCCAACGAACGGGAATTCCAACGATATAACCTAGATATCCTGGGCTTGAGCGAAGTAAGATGGTGGGACTCTGGAGAGTACTGTCCTCTCTCTTACAGTAATGTGTTTTTGTACTCTGTAATGTCAAGTGGTAGCAGACGCGAGTCTGGTGCCGGGTTGTTTTTGATTGTCTGCAGTTTCCACCGCTTCGTCATTGGTGGCATATTGTTCAAATACAGAGTCTGCCAAAAAGTTCGTTAGGTTTTAACTGAGCAACACCGTACGAGAGCAATCAGATCGACCACTTTCCGATCAGCAGTAGATTTAACAGTTGCCTCCTGGATGTGCGTAACAGGAGAGGCGCTGACATCGGCCTCGAAAGGGATAACCATCTGATGGTCGCTTACATTCACTTGAGTCCCCCACTTCTTGCAGGATTGGAGAGCTACAATTCTCTAAGTTCAACATGGACCGCTTTTATGATCCAGCTGTCGCTCGACCGAGGAAGAGCTATTTTGCTGATCGGAGGCAAAATATACTAAGTAACTCCACTCCACGAACACCCCCATCGCCTACTCGCCTTTCAGAGTTGCGTCCTCTATTTTTGAAACCAAAGAGTAAACTCACAATTCGTTTTCCCAGCATTCCGTCTTTGTATTACAAACTGTTCGCCTGTAGACTAAATTCTAAGTAATAAAGTCAAACAGCTTCAACCTCTAAGATTGCATTTGCTACTGCCCCCCCAAATATGCTGAGCGTTCACATCACAATCTATTAAGAGTTCAAGTTAACTTGATTCTGCATACACTATCAGATCCCTTAGTTCTTGCGTCGGCGGAGGACACAAAGAATCATAGGATAAGTAAGCAGAGGCAACTATGACGTTTCTCCTCTTACCATTAACCTAGTAATGTAAGTTGATCGCAACAAGGTCCTGGGAGCAGAATTATCTCAGCATGGTTGCCTCTAATAATTTTGACATCAGAACGCAGGCCCTCGGTCTCCAGGATCTTCCAGCGAAGTAGATCCTAGTCCCCTTGACTCATCCAATACCACAGATTTTGTTAAAATGAAAACACATTTTAACAAAATCTGTGGTATCCAGAACCAGAAATATATAAGGACTCTCCTGCGACTTCGCCAGCCTCGTCGCCAGTAGCTAGGAGGTTAATTTGACTAACTCTTATGTTTGTAGACATAAGTGCAGTCTAATATGAGAACCGCCGCTAAGTGAAAAGTTACCAGCTTGTCCTCACCTTCCGCGTTTTTCCCAGAGAATGGACGAAGGGGATGCTCATTAAAATTCCAAACCTGAGTCTGACAATTGGAGGGGTACTGGCGTGCTCCAAGTCGTCACAAAAATAATAACTAAAATAATCCTGGAAAGCATCAAAGAACATTTCGAAAACTTGACCCACAATGCACCTGGTTTCCGCTCCGGATCCTCTTGTATTGACTACATCAACACCCTACGGATCATTTTGGAACAGTATGTGGAGTTCTCCACCGATTTCGAAAAAGCTTTGGATGGCGTGAACAGGGAGTGTATCTGACGTACTCTACAAAGGAGAAGCATTCCGAAAAAACTAATAGCCATTATCAGAGCGACATCCGATATTGCAAGATGTCACGTGCTGCACTTAGGTAAAATCTCAGAGGAAGCGTGGTATCTGCCGACGATTTAGTTCACCCGTTGGTGCAGAGCGGTGCCGACCGCAGTATCTGAGGCATTGACGAACACAGCTAGGGGAGCATCTGGCTGAGCAAATACCAGCAGTGCTGCCTCAATAAGCTGTTGTTTGACTGTCTCAAATGCATGGACGGCCTCAGCAAACCACGCAACCTCGCGGGAGTCTTTAGTTTTGGACCCAGGCAAGTAGGCGTTCAGGATCGCTTGATGATGAACGGCCCTGCGCAAGAAACGACGATAGAAATTTAACATGCCGAACATGGTTGGTAATGGAAATATCTTATTCGTCTCAACATTGTCTGGGTCAGGTTGGATACCGTCAGGGGTAACTAAGTGGCCGAGAAATTTCACCTGTTTCTGTAGAAATTTGCATTTTTCAACGTTTAAGACAAGTCCGGCCCCAAAGAGACGTTGAAAAATGCGCTCGTGATGCTCTAAGTGCTCAAATTCGGAAGCGGCAACGACCAAAATATCATCCATATATACGAAACTGAAGTTTAAGCTTCATAAAACAGAGTGGATGAGCCTCTGGAAAGTCTGCGCAGAGTTGCACAAGCCGAAAGTCATCCTAGTGACCTCGAAGAGTCCGAAAGATGTGCAAATAGCCGTCTTCGGAATGTCTTCGGGAGCTACAGGGATTTTGTGGTACATCTTGGCTAGATCCAAAGTCGTAAAAACACGGCAATTCGTAAGTGAGTGCCCGAAATCATGGATAAGTGGTATGGGATATCGGTCTGGAACTGTCTGAGCATCCAGACGCCTATAATTTCTGCATGGCGACCATTCGACGTTTGGCTTAGGGGCCATATGTAGCGAAGAGGACCAACAACTGTTTGATGGTCTGCATAAACTGTTTCATCAAATTTTCAAACTTCCTCTTCGCAACAACAAGTTTTTTGGGTGAAAGACAGAACACACCTTTGAGAAGATTGGAGAGCCGGTGGTATTGATATGGTGCTGCACATCGTGCTTCACCGGCTTGGAGAAACCACTTTCCGTAGTGATGCAGCGAAACTTTCGGAGGAGTGCGCGAATGCAATGGTCGGCCACGTCCTCGAAAATTATCGAAAGAGTGTCATCTCGGCAGGTAGAAATCTTCCCTGATGTCTGTAACGAGGTTGTGGGGTCTATTAGTGTCCTGTTCTGCAAGTCAACCAGCAGACCATAGTGACACAGGAAGTCTGCGCTTAATATGGGGATGCTGATGTCCGCTAAAATGAAATCACGTTGGGGTCACCACTTTGAAGTCTTTTATTTAAACAAATTCATGTTAATAACAATATCATAGAAATATATTTAAATTTAAATCCGTTCAATCAGTTAATATAAAATTTCTTTTCTTTATGCTCCTCTCCGATCGGCGGACGTGACTCCTCTCCTTCTAGACTCTGTTGACCAAAACTGTCATTCTTGACATTTTCGCCCCAGTCTCATGTCAGTCCGTCAGCTGTTTCTGCGTCCATTGAAGCAACGGTGGAGGCGAATTCATATTGTTGCTTAGGTTCGCGAATCCAATGTGCCGCCACAGTCGTGTGGGGTATCAAATGAAAGGTCTCGATTATTACTTTTCAAAGCTGGTCTTCTGACAATGCATACAAGAGTGAAGGCAGGGACTGAAAAGTGGCAATTTCTTTCAGGGACACATTCTTAGAACCTAACCAACCGAAAAATCTGAAAAAAAAATCACGAAACTACCACTATCCAACGCCTACGCTCCAAAATACCCTCCACACCGATATCTGTTAAAGTAAAGTTTATATAATTTTTAGTAATTGACTGCGAAATCCCACCTAAGTTTATCCTAGAATCATGAAATGAAGTAATATAGGCTATAATATAAAGCATGGTTCTACCAATTTAATGTGGATCACACTATTAGTAACAGAGTTATAATAGGTCAAAGTTGTTGCTTCAGTACAAATTCTAAAACTTTGAATGTCGGTAGTGCGAAAAAGTGGATATTCTAAAATAATATATGAATATACCTTACGTGTCAGGTACTAATAGGGCAACTGTTCACTCAAATGTTTTCATATAAGAAATACAAAAAACCTTTTATACCTGAAGTGTCCAGCTTTTGGTTTCCCGACCTGTTTCATACTACTGAATTGCAGTTCAATAAAATAGAACAAAAATGGTTGGTCAAATGAATAAAGAATTTTTCAATTGAGATTTTTTCATTTTCGTATGACATTAGCTCATTTTGCACCACACTATATAGATATACTTTGAATTGAGCTAAAGATTTGAAACTTCCTGACTTTTGATCTATATGCAATTAGAAGAACAGTTTAATAAAAACTTGCCATCACTGAATTTGATGCTTTTAGCCGCTGAAGTTTCTCATAATAATAGATCGAAATTAGAAGTCCTATTACGTAAAGATGTCCTACATATATTTCTTCCTTTGCTGCGATGTATCCGTTTTGATGATGAGCGTACACATGCGTTTCAATAAGGAACAAAGATAGATAAATTGATGGCCATCCCCGATGCAGATAAGAAGAGTACAATGGCCCGTCAGACTAAAAACCTTGATTTTATTAATGTTCATTTGACGCTTTCGAAAACCTTCTTGAAGTCAATAAAGAAGCAGAGATCTGAACTCGGCGTATTGTTCCAAAATGATCCGCAGCAAGTAATGTTGTCAATGCAGCATGATCAAGAGGGAAAACCAGCAGGTTGATGATTTCTCTTCTATTTGAAGGATTTCTGGACCCGGTTCCCGCAATTGATGTCCTGTTTCAAATCGGTTCACCTTGAAAGATAGTCGTGCTTACCCTTGAAAATTAGTCGAATGTTGCTGACCCACATATTTTTATCACTTTTAGGCGCGTTTCACCACTAAGCGTGGGTGAGTGATAAAAAATATCTGGGTCAGCAACATCTAAATTTCTACTTTTTAAGCTACGACATTCGACTAACTTTCAAGGGCAAGCACGGTCAAAGGGCGATGGAGCAGAAAACTGGGAAATGCCTGCTGAACCAACATTAACAGCTCTATTACCAAACCCTGTCTCCACCTCCCAGTGGTGACCGCTGGGAGCTCTTTTTTATCGAAAAGTTCCAGACGGAGAAGGATGAAGGCGAGTTTCCCGCGCCTAAAAACGAGATAAATTGTACCAACTGCTCCTCCAGGTTGGGGGTTTGGTAGGGCTGACAATCCTACATGGAAAACAACTTGTTACTGTTGTTGAAAATATAAACTAAAGGCTATGCACTCTACGTTTGTGAGGCAAATTTAGAAATATAAGCCTCATCAACATTCACACCCCTACAGAGAAGAGTACAGGGTCGGAGAAGGATACCTTCTAAAAGGCAGTTGAGCGAACCCTCGAAGCCTGTCCGCTGTGATATCCAAATCATACCTGGGGATTTTAACAGCCAAATAGGGACGTAGTTCGTATTCAGGCAATACGTTGACACCCATAGTTGACATAAAAATACAAATGATAACGGACTGAGAATTATTCAATTAGCAGTGTCACACGAAATAGTTGTCCGAAGTAGCTGGTTTGCGCGGAAAGGGGTCCATAAGCAAACGCCTCTTCAGACGGTTCCACTTCCAACCAAATTGACCACGTGTTAATCGAACACCGCCACCTCTCGGTCTTGATGAATGTCAGAACATAAAGGGGGACCAATATAGACTCAGATCACTATCTAATGGGCATGGTACTCTGGGCCCGAATAACAAAACCACCTAGAATCGCTTTTGATAGTCAGCTGAGAGTTAATACTGAAGTCATCCACAGCACAGCCCTCCGCAAAACCTATAAGGGGGAAATGGTTGCCGCAATAACCACAGACAACAGATGTCCTGGATATGAAGCATCAACAAATTATCGTCACAATCACCTGAAAACGTTATCATTAATTGGGCGCAAACATACTTGGCCCCAGCCGCAAAAAGAGTCGAAACGGGTCGTTCGATGATGAATGTTAGTTAGCAACGGAACGGAATAATGCTGCATTCTCAAAGGACGCGAGCACGACTGGAGACTTATCACGAACTCCGGCGAGTAGAGAAGCGACTTCACTGGCGGAAAAGGAAACCTGGAAGAACCAATAGGTCTGTCAACTGGAAAAGTACACGGAGCAACCGTACCAGGCGATGGAGTTTTACCAACAAGTTAGAAGAATGAAGCCTGCCGAGACAAAGAGGGAAGTCTAATTTCCGACAGAATGGGCACATTGGAGCGATGGGTTGAGTATTTTGATGAACTGCTCAACAACCAGAATATCGGCGAGTTGGAGGTCTCGCCAACTGAAGACGACGGACAAATACTGCCACCACCAAGTATAGAAGAAACAGTCCGCAGTACGCAGCCATATGACAATTCGGTATCCCGACGAAATTAATAAGAATCACTAGGGTGACCCTGACCAATGTGCGAGACCAGATAAAAAAACAAACAACACTCTCGAGACTATTCGACATCAACAACGGCCTTAAACAAGGATATGTCCTATCATGCGTCCCCTTTAACCTGGCCCTAGAAAAAATGATTGGCGATGCTGAGGTAAATCCGAGGGGCACGATCCTCTTTAAGTCCACCGAACTACCGGTCTATGCTGACGATATCGGCATCATGGGAAGAACGACCCGAGAAGTACAAACTGCCTTCATCCAGACCGAGCAGGCAGCGCGAAATCTTGGCCTGCACATCAATAAAGGCAAGATGAAATATATGGTGGCAACGTCAGCACCAAAAACCAGCCAACCAACAACATCAAACTGCACCGGTCAAACGAGAAGTGTAAAGATAAGAGACTACAAGTTTGAGACCATTGATAATTTCTCCTATCTAAGGTCGAAAATTACAACCGATAACAGCCACGACGATGAAATTCGCGCACGGTTGTTAGCAGTCAACAGAGCCCAGTTCAGCTTAAAAAAACTGCTCCGCTCGAAACGCCTCACCATAGGGTCAAAGCTCTTTCTGTACAAGACAATGATGTTGCCAGTCCTCATGTATTCATCGGAGACTTGGGTTCTTAGCAAGAAAAATTGCGAACTCTTGGCCGCGTTCGAAAGAAGAATCCGTGGAAGAATTTTTGGCCCCCTACATGAGGATGGACGATTCCGTAGCCTACATAACGTCGAAATCTATGAGCGATACCATGACCGTCAAGTTGTGGATAAAATCCGGCTTAATAGGTGGCGGTGGGCGGGTCAGTTAATCCGTATGGATGAGGATGATCCAGCTCGGAAAGTCTATAAGGGCAATATCTAATTAATCTGGTAGAAAAAGAAGACGAGGCAGACCCTGCCTAAGACGGAGTAGGCCAGGACGCCAGACAGCCTTTAGGGATATCGAATTAGTGGACCTCGGCGCAAAACCGGGATGTCTGGAGTTCCACATTAAGGCAAGCCTAGACCGGATACCGGTTGTTGCGCCGTTGATGATGATAATGATGGAATTTCTTGCATCATATTTTGTATAGATGGTGTGAATCAAGCTTTGGTACATCAAAATGGATTCAACATTTTCTACCGAGGTCGCGGGTTATGAAATCTGACTATTTCTTTAATGACAATGGTTTTTTGCTACTTTTGAGAAGTACAGAAGTTTCTCCGAACTCTTTCAGGTGTTTATCTGCTTCCGCATAGTCGGTTTCGTTATAAATTCCTAATCATCTATTGCGTAGGTTATCTCTTCGCAAAGAAACTACATGGAAACCAGTAGGTCCAATTTGTTAAAACCGAAAATTTATCAGGACACTGCTACTACCTTTCAAATAAATTAGAGAAGCCTTGATGACTTTTCGTCCTCCTCATTGTGTGAAACATTGCCGTTGCCATCGCAAAAAAAAAAAAAAAAACTCCTTTCTTAGGGAATAACATTAAAAAGCAACTGTAATCCTAAATCCTGCGTTCGTTAGATTGCAGGCAAACCTTTAATCAGCAACTCAACAAACACTCAAAATAAAAACACTAATTGGCGAGGTATTTCTTGCTACAAGGTCTTAACAAAAAGGACAAACAAGTGTAAGGGAATTGCTGGGAATTAAATATTGAAATCCACGAAATATTTGTGGATAAGAGGTTAAAGCTAATGTTATGTTTTGGATGCGAAACATTTGAGAATATATTGAATGCATTTGAAAGAGGAGTTTTGGCAAATCAAGTACAAGTAGAACCAGAATCTGTTGGAAAACCGTATTCAAGCAAAAGCTCGAAGGATAAAGGTCAACTGTGATAACCAAGGAAACATTGGGCGAATTCAATAGACGAAAATACCGCATCAACCCTGGGATTCAGGTATTCGAGACCGCGATCGAAGGATCGAGTCTTTTGGAGGCAGTGTATTCTGAAAGCTAAGCCCTGAAACAGGCTGTAGAGCCTCAACAATGACTACGATGTGGGCATCACATTCCTCCCACGATGTATTGTTTTACACGTTTGCCTTTTGCAGTATCATCGCCTTACTAATAGCATGGACGAACCACTTTACCATCCGAAACATATCTATGTACTGGTTTAGTAGTTAAATCACGAAGGATCTCTTCAAAATACTGAACTTTTCATTCTTTTATTTTTTCAGGTTAGTGAATTAGACAATCTCCCGCATCAAATTTGCAACAACTGCATTCAAAATATCAGCGGAGCATATTTCTTCCGTTTGCAATGCCATAAAGCCGAGAATCTACTGCATCGTCTACACTTTCATTCGAATCAATATGCCGCACCAGAATCAGAAAAAGAGCAGAGAAATGACATTATAGAAATGAAGTCCGTTGAAGACCAACAGCAAGATGATATATCAATTGCACCAGATTTCATTGAAATTTGTCCGGAAAATGAGGGTGACTACAACGAAAAAGAAATGAGTGTTGAATTCGATGGGGTCCAGTATGAAATAAATCAAGAAATATTTCATATGAAGGACGAAGAACTCTCTGAGTCGGACGACCGGATCGCAGCGTATTCAGGCGAGGAAAAAGAGGAGGAGGAAATAGTTTCTGGTGATACCAAATTGCAACAAATTAAAATAGAAATAATCAAAGGCGAAGAAAATATTGTACCAATTTCCAAAGAAGAAACGAAAAAACGTAAAAGATTTGAGCGAAAGAAAAAAGACAATGATACAAGCGAAACAGATCAGTCCCTCGACAAGAGATACCGTTGTGAAATTTGTGATGCAAAATTTACAAAAGTACAAAGTCTGAAGCGACATGTAAAGATTCATCAAGCAGATCAAAAGAAGAAAGTATGCCCATTTTGTGGTAAAGGATTCATTCGGGCTGACGACTTGACTAGGCACATCCGAATTCATACAGGCGAACGACCATACGCTTGCGACCTTTGCCCGAAAAGGTACAAACAAACATCTGAACTAAAAGAACATATGTTGACCCATAATAAACAGAAAACGTTCATTTGTTCGATTTGTGGAAAAGCCTTACAAACTCGCAACGGTCACTACGTCCACATGCGTACGCACTTGGGTCTTAAAAACCACATCTGCGAATTATGTGGAAATCGTTACGTGACATCAGGCGAACTAAATTCCCATATCCGCCATATCCACGAAAAGAAAAAACCATTCCATTGCAGTGTGGAAAGTTGCAACCGATCGTTCGGTACAAAAAGTTCCCTAGAAATTCATGAGCGCACGCATACCGGAGAACGTCCTTACCAATGCACATACTGTGACAAACGGCTGGCTACGCAATCGTCTCTGTCCGATCACATACGCATTCATACAGGGACGAGTCGTCACAAGTGCGAAATATGTAACAGAGTTCTGATAACTCAACAAGCATTAAAAAAGCATTTACTAATCCACGAAGCACCAAGTGAAAAGGAAGGCGATTATGAATGCCAGAATTGCAACAAACGCTTTAGTTACTTAAAGGAATTCGAAGATCATATGAGCCAGCAATGCACGGAGTATGAGCAATTAACTGGAGAGCTAGATGATAACATTGAGATTGTAGACAATATCGAAGAGGATGGTAGAGTTGACGGAATGTATATTATGGAGATTGAGACGGTGTAGTTTAGTAAAAAAAAATTAAATATATATTTGAAAAAATATCTTTTCGTTTCGAAAACTATATTCGCGGCACATAATTCAAAAATAATTATTCTGTAGTTATAGTTGTTGTCCTTTAGTTTTTTCTGAATTTCAACTTCTTCTGGTCCTTGGCCTTTTGCAGTATTTTTCTCTCCTTTTCTCGGTCGAGCAAGTGCCTTATCCAATTTCAAAAACCGAGAGTGCGTAACCCGCATTGTCCACGTGAGTTCTCCTATCTGTTTCGGGGTTTACGAGGTGATTGTTTACCTTCCGGCTTGTAGGCGCCTAAGAATCCTTCCGTCGTCCATACGCCCTACATGGCCTGTTCACTGGAGCTTTCGAATCTTAATATGCAGGACGACCTCTTGTTCGTCATTTAATAAGTACACCTCACTATTGTGTCACATTTGCCGTCCATTCTCTCTCTGAGTCAGAGATTCTGCTGAAGGCTTAAGTTCGAAAGCATTGATTTCTGCTCTCCGGCGCACTCTCTTCCGATTGTGGCCTGATATTTATGTGATACGCATGGCCAACTATTCGATTTTGTAAAGTAGCTTACTATTTATATCCTCTGATATATAATAATAATCCTCCAGAACGATGTTGAATAATGTTGGGGCCAGCCCATCGTCTTCCTTTAATCCGGAGTCTTTAACTCTAGTTAACTCACTTTGTAGCTTTATTTGAGCGCCAGAATGACAGTGTCCTTCTTATAATTCTAGTCTGTTTCGAGGGAACTTCTAATTCAGACAATATTTTTTATAGTATCGATGGATCGATACTGTCGTATGTTTATATAAGTCAGAAAAAAAATTGTTGGATTTCAACGTTATATTCCCAACCAGTATATACTTCATTGAGAATATCTGATGATGAACTGGTCTCCATCCCCACACTCCTTGCTCTAAGCAGCTCCTCAGGTATTCTATCCACATTCGGTGATTTGTTGTTGCTGAGTGTTTTAAGTGTGTCCTTGACCTTTGGTATGCAGAGACTATGTTGTTTATTCTACTCCATGTCTCCAACAAGATTTCCCGCTGCGTCCCTGCGAAATATGGTTCTGAGCTGGAATTCTGCTGTCATTCTTGTCGGTAAGTTGTAAACGGATCCTCCTTTTTTAGAGGAGAGCCAAAGTCTTAAAAGGTCACTGCTTCGTCACTTCTCCACCAATATATCTAGACTACCGTGAAGTATTACTTTGCGGGGAGGATTCTACATCAGCACATTCACATAACAGGGCCGCCACACCTTCCGGACTCAACCTAGTCCCAGGAGTTATTTTTATATTGCGACTACTGCTGCATTTTCCACACTTTAGATCAGCATCTCCTCAATGAAATTATGGGATCCGATAACCACGTTGGCAGGATGGTTCCACCTTCTTTTATCCATGGAATCTCCTTCCTATTTGCTTTTCGGAAGTCCACAGTCACGTTGGATAGATTAACCGCAGTATTTGATACATGCTCCACATGACACCAGGAAGCCCTTAATAAGTTTGATCAATGGTTCACACACCGTGATTATACAGGTTTTTCAAGTCTAATTCAAAATTCCAAACTACATTCAGAATTATCGAAACTAATTTCAGACCTTTCCAGACTAACTTTAAACTTTTCCAAAACAACTTCAAGATTCTCCATTTCAAATTCAAAGCTTTTCCAGTCCAAAATCAGAATTTTCCATTTCACATTTAGAATTTTTTCAATATTTTCCTAAAAAGTTTTACCCCAACTGTTGACCAGTGGATAAGGATGAAGCTAAGACTCTTTAAAAAAAATCTGAACTGCCCAAGCTCATCAACTTTATCATTAGTTGCTTTAACAATCTATTGTATTCGATTTGGGAATATAATGGTGCAATGGCATCGCTATTAACCGTTTCATAGTTTTTGAAAATCCAATGTGCCCTTTTTGTATTCAACCCTGAAATTGCTGCTGCCTCCTTGAGCTTACGTCCATCTTAATTAAGTGATACTTAATCTTTTATATTCAGAATTGGAAAATTCTGATTGTTGACTGGAAAAGTCTGAGTTTGAAATGGCAAATCCTGAAATTGGCTTGGAAAAATCTGAAGTTAATTTGGAAAGGTCTGACAAAGGAGATTTCCTCCTTTTCTTTTCACATTAACTTATTTTTTTATCTATATATTTTTCAGGAAATTAAATTTTTGACCACCTGACACAAGGCTGTCAAAGCAGGCTCCTGGCTAATGTCCTAAGGTGGGAAGTTAACCTTTCTTTATATTTCATTATCTGCGAATGGTTAGTTTTTCATATTAGTAATATGGATTGGTTTCCTTCAATATTGGGTGTGTACGCTGAACCCCAGAGGTGTTTCCACCTTAGGGGAAGGGAAACTTTCCATGACTCAGAGTTTTCTAGGTGGCCCAGAATAAAATCTTCAACAAAAAAAGATAAATTTCCCCCAGATTAGTATAATTTTCACCCCGGCCGAATTTTTCCTCTATAGCCGTGCTAGTATGCGATACAGTTGAGAATAATGAAGAGAAAAGTATTGGGGGGCTAACCAGATCCTCGCTCCAGTAAATAGGATTGGCTTCTATTTACTCGACTGGCATGAACAATCGCAACGAGTACTCTGCTGGAATGCAGAATACCAACTTACACAACGAGAACGCTAAAAGGGAGTGCCCAGTTTTAGTGGCTTGTATAAGTTACTAGCAACCTTAAAATCAGACTTTCGGGCCACAAATTGACACAGAATTGTGCCACCTCCAAAAAGAAAGTTGTCATGCTCGGGTGCACTCCTTACCTGAAAAGATCCTGTGGATTTACTCGGTTGTACCATGCTTCTCTCGAAAGCCAAACTAGTTCTGAATAAACATCCACTGAATATGCTATGGTTTTTGGAACAATTGAAAGTAGGTGAAGCGCGGACTTATAGGCCTGTAGGATACCACTTGGGTCTGATCCTTCCACATTTAGGAATAATTGAACGTAGAATTGCATGAAATATGTGGAACACGTGGATGATTGCCATTCTCGGAATTTCCTTAAGCATTTTTCCTATGATGAGCCCATACCTTGGAGGTATCCTTGCATGCGCTTGCTCTTAATTACTCGAGCAACTTGATTGGCGCAAAATGAGAAGTTCCTCGCAGGCGTTACTAAAGATAGTTTTGAAAATATTATCTACGTCTGATTTCGTGTAAAACAAAACCTTATTAAAATCGGTTTAGTGTCTGTCTATCTGCCTTTCCGTCTGTCTGTCTGTCTGCCTGTTACACGCATTTTTCTCGGAGACGGTTATAGTGATTGACACCAAATTTGGTAGAAAGATGGGAACTGCGAGCGCTAATACATGTAGTTACATCCCTTTACGTCGAATGTAAGTAGGGGTCTCCATACATGGAAAAGGGGGGTGCATTTTTTTTTCGCCAAACATAGTCATGTGGAGTATCAAATGAAAAATCTCAATTAGTACTTTCCGAAGCCGGTCTTAGTTTTGACATTTGTTGGAAAGGGGGGGTGGGGTTGAAAATGGTCAGCTCTTTAACGGACCCATTCTCAGAAACTACCCAACTCAACATAATATATGCATATACAAGGTGCTACGTACTAATGGGACAAATACACACTCAAATGTATTTAAAAAAGAATACACAAAACCGTTCACACCTGAAGCGTCCAGCTTCCTGTTTCCCGACTTGTTAAGTATATACTCGCGTGTTTACCGCGTAAGTCCTGTTCCTCATTTGGTGCACTTCCAGTTCTGCACTTCATCCCGTGCTTTGCAGTCAAAGTAATGGATTGAGACTGTCACGTCATCCTTTCTGTTGTCTTTTTTTCTCCGGTTTGTGGTCTGAATTCTTCATACGCACAAATGTCTCGAGCACAAGTTCCATATTGCAGAGGGTCAGCTCAGCGGGTGCGTGTGACAAATGATCCATCAGATGCAAAAACAAATGTTGCATTTTAATTGAGTTGACAGATTAGGGTGAGCGGGAGCTCCAAACACTTTATTAGGCTTATTGCATTATCTCCTAAAATCACTAATTCAATGGCCATCCGCAGCCTTTTGTGAATCTGAGAACAGATTCTTCATTTCATCTCCTTTAGAAAAGGCCGATGAAAAATATTACTAATCGGTATCGAAGCTCGAGCGCGTCACGCCTGCCGTCAATAGAGCCTTCAATCCCTTACGTTCATCAACAACGCATGGAAATATACGAGGTGGACTGAAAAATTCGTAACACAAAAAAAAATTTTTTTTAATAAAATTTGATTTTATTTTTCAATATAGCCTTCGAGGGCGATACAACGATTATAGTAGTCATACAATTTTTCAATACCATTTTTATAGTACAATTTGTCTTTGGCCTCAAAATATGGAGGCCCTCGTTTCGGCGACTACCTCTTCATCGGCGCTAAATTTGTTTGCAGCGAGCATTCTCTTCAGGTCTGAGAACGAGAAAAGTCACTGGGGGCCCAATGCATACAATTTTGCCATCGCTTTCATTGATTTGTAACACGATACATTGCTTTGATAAAACAGCACTTTTTTTTTCTTCAAATGAGGCCGTTTTCCGCGATTTCATCCTTCAACCGCTCCTATAACACTATGTAATAGTCGCTATTGATGATTTTTTCCTTCTCAAGATAGTCGGTGAATATTACATAGCCTTGCTAGCCGACTATTGCGTTTTTGCGCGCTTTGAAGTCGCTTCACCACGTGCAGGCAACGATGTTTTTGATTCTGGTGTGAAATAAGGGAGCCATATTTCATCCATTGTTATATATTGACACAAAAACTCGGGTTTTTTATGGAGGAAGAGCTTCCAACACTGCTCAGAATCGTCAACTCGTTGTTGTTATTGGTCGATTGTAAGCTCGCGCCGCACACACTTTGAACAGAGTTTTCGCATACATTCATGCACGATATGTCCAACAAGTTCCTTTGATATCTTTGAAGGCTCAGCTATCTTCATCAATTCACTCTGCGGTCATCCAAAATTATTTTGTGAAATTTTTTTTTATGTTTTTGTCGGTAACAGCCTCTTTGGGGCGTCCACTGCGTGCATCGTTCGCGGTGCTCATTCGGCCTCGTTTGAACTTAGTAAACCACTTTTCAACGGTTGATTTTCTTGGTGCAAAGTCCGAATCATGTTTATCAAACCAAGTTTTGGTTTCAACAGTATTTTTGTCGCCAAAAAGCAATGCTTTATTAACACACGAAATTCGTTTTTATCCAAAAGTTGCTTCACTCAAAATGTTCTACCCCACAAACTAATAGTCCAACAACTATCAAATTTGTATGCGTGTCTTTTGAAGGTTAGGGTTAAATAAAGAATCAGATGGATTTAATACCATCTGTGTGTTAACCTACCTTCGAACTTACCTATGATTGAAAACCCTTATATAGGATTTTAACGCATCGACCACACCTACACGCCATCGCAGTCGGTTTCTGGCGAAATGTTTAAACTCTGAGATCCTTGAGAACCTTGGATTCGTCTGCGTTTATCTTCAATTCGGCAAGAGAGCGAATAGATGTCACTAGCGATTGCTTCGTCGGTTAAACTCTTCCACGTCTTCCAAACAAGACAGTGAAGAACGCCACCGATAACGAGAGATAATTTTCAAGGCAGATGCGATTCTTCGGAATATGAATCTTAAAGATCTCAGATCAGCAACGCCTCGGATAATGACTGACCTCATGGCTCGACCGCAATGCTAGTTACCATATGAGAAGAACAAAAACGTTTCTGATAACCAAACATTTACATTTTTACAAAAAAGCTTTTTAGTTAAATTAAACATTTTTTTATTTTACTTGCATTTCAGCAAAATTTACAAAATACATACATATATAAAAGTTGTCATTAATTAACAAAATTAACAAAACAATAATCTTAACAAATTATACATAGCAAAGTTACTCAACGCAATTGTGAGGGACGGAGATTAATAAAATGACAGTACAGAGCAAGCTAGCCAGCTAATCAAGTAAAGCTAGTCCAGCTAGCTTAGCGTCTGTTCCGACAAAAAATTCTAGTTAGCACCGCATTACTGATTTTATCCAATCGGACATTTCGATTTTAATTACGTTATCCTGATCGTGATCTTTCTTCTGAAAGAGTTCTATGGAAAGAAGAAAAACCTTGTTAATTCCACGGAGGACATTTTAAAAATGCGCTTACCGAATGCTGTCGTTAAATGTAAAATGGCTGAAGCAAAATCACTTAGACGAAGAGTACCATCCTTTCGGATGTATCTATGCATGAGTACATTCATAATATCTGTACTCAGTTGGAATCCTACATCGCACAAAGCATCCCTCAATCGTTCGGCTCGTAGAACCCCAGCCTTCTCCTTAGAGTAGATCTTGAAGACACCTTGCCAAGCTTTCAAGTTGACCATGAATGTTTTGAATTGTGTGAAGTTGATTCGTCCGGTTCCTGTTTTCTGTAAAACAGAATAATATAAAAAAATATGAAAGTCAAAGATTGTTTCGCGTTTTGCGGGGGCCAACTTACATCTTGTAAAGCAATTACTTGCCGGCAGACATCTAAATTCGCACAACCTTTGATGTAGTCATTTGGCAGGCAGGCTTCTAACATTTCTTGCAGTTCGAAACAGTTAATTGTCCTGGAATAAATTTTGGGATAAGTTTTCAGCCTACATTTCATACAACATTTTGGGATGCATACTTATTCTCATCGGCTAACTGCATAAAGACGGGCTCGTACTGACACTTTTTCGCTTTCGAACTGTCGGATTCGTTATTCATGCTTAGCGGCGGGAAGGGATCCAGAAGCATCATCGTCTGCGTCTCGAGTTGCGACAGTCTAATATTGTTGCCGAGGATACGAACAGTGAAGGAGGACTCCTCACCCGGTTCATATGTTGTGGCCATCAGCAAGTACCGTCCTACGTCCAGCACGCATCGATGACTCACGTGTCTAGTATTTCCATAGTCGGAGTTTATATAGCTAACTTGACTCTTGAAAAACTCCTTTGGTAGACATTCGCTTACTTTATTTTTGACTGAAATTGAAAACATGGATGTTAGATGATTGCTTTCCAGTGGAACCCATTTCTTACCTGTGCTTAATTTGTACATAGTGAATCCAATGACTTTAGGTTCAATTGCAGTGTGCTGGTTGAGAGCAATGATCACATCTTCCTTTTCCTGAATAGTAAGTTGCAACTGAGGGTTTATGTGAAAAGAATCATGATTTCTGCATCCTCCGGCTGTAACTCCTCGTCGCCATTGTCCCTGATACATTTTCATTTGCCAACGCTTCGGCCGATCTGCTAGCGACGATTCGTCCTTGGCGGTATCAGTGTCGAGATGAACGCATTCGAGGAAAGTGAAGGATTGTGTTAAAGCTAGGAAGGATATCCTGAAATGACAGGATCATAAAGATTTATAGTTCATTTTGAGCAGAGATTCGATAAGTGGTGTAGATTGTTGGGAATATTTCATAAATCATGTTTGTTTTCCATAATTATTGAGATAGTACTATAACACCTAAGTGCAAAGCATTTAAAACAGAATGTAGAGTTATTCTGTATTATAAAAATACGTTGTTTCAAGTATGGCTTACTTAGTTAACACCATATCTTATGAAATAAGCGGCTTTGAACAAACAAAGGATTGATGTTATCATATTATAAAAAATTCATAATTGTGGTTCGGACCAAAACTACGGGTGTGTGGAATAATTTGGAAAATTTCAGCCAGATCGGTTCAACAGAATTTTAGTTACATTTCTCAACAGTTTAAAAAATATGATTTCGATAAAAACGCATGTAAAGTTTTTGTTTTGTATGCACGTCAACATGACGCAGGCTCTTCTATTTGATATAACTTGGCAAATATTTTGAATTCCGGTCTAAAATTTCTGTAGCATACCCCCAATATATTTTAGTTTCAAAATATCTACGTTGGATATAATTCGCGCCCTTGTCGTGTTTTGCGAATCGCTTCGGTCACGCTGCTCCCAGGGCAGAGGTGCAACGTCTGATGAATTGGCTCTGCCCTGGTACGAAACTGTAGCCGTCTTCGTCCCTCTTTTGATTTCTAAAAATAGATTTCTAGAAACCGGTACATAGCAGGACCGCCTTAAGTCATTCGCTTAGCCGATATCTTATGTTCTAAGTAAATCGTAGGCTACCATAGCTTGAAATAATAGAAGTTAAATGCGGTGAATATTCTTAAAACTAGCGCTATCATAAATTAAATAATGCACTTGATAACGATGGCCTGAGGGGCCTCCATGCCCCTGAAGGACGCTCACTTCTGAGACGCCACCTAGTAGATGGCAGCAATTACCGAGCTGCGGAAGGAGTGCCATAAGCTTCGCTGTTTGGCCCAACATTTAAACCGGGAAGCATGCATCAGAATGACAGTATGGACCATAATGAGAGTAACGCAACGTGGTAAATAAATGAAAAAGCAGGAGATAGTTGTCGAGATGGATTAGAGTCCATGGGGAGTTTGTAATAAACTGATTACCCGAAAAATCATAGTTCTGCTGAAACCCAGTTCACTAAATGCCAAACAGATCGACCATATCATACGGGCATTGTTTATCAGCATGAAAGAGCTGAAAAAGGCAGTATTCTCTATGAAGAATAAGACGGTATCCGGGCAGAGGTACGTGAGCTGGTGTTTTGCCATCGACCGAACTTACTAATTAGCGCATTCAACGTTTGCCTAAGGAAGGATATTTCTTCTGATTGGCAAAAAGGATATGAGCCCATGTTTTCCCGTTTGCACGACAAACTTATTGAAGGTAAACTAACTAATCGAAGTTGTGCATATTGCATGGATCACTGGAACGTTTCCTACAATCATTTAGTAAAATTCGATATGCCACAAAGGTTACGCTTGGTAGGTTATGTAGAAAATGTTGCAACGCTTGCTACCAGGCGCACTAATGAACAGGTGCAAAGTAGTGTTAGTATAATAATGCGACAGGTGAGCAGATAGATAGCCCATGGTTGCATCACTGCACTGGAAAAATACCGAAGTAGTCATCCTGACTAAAAGTGCAATCCTGAGTCTGCGTCTCGTAGCAATCGGTTAGACGATTATAAATTTAAATCCAACGGTTAGGTACCTTGAATTGACGCTCAACTCGAAGATCAACTTTTTCGAGCAAATGAATGGAGCCCCGAACAACGCTGCAGCAGGAGTTCCGTCCTAAAAATGGCAAATGTTGGAGGCGCTACCTCCAATAAGCATACCCTCTTATTAGGGCGATGCAGTCCATTCTGTCCTATGGTACGAAATTGAGGACTGATGCTCTTAGCAAGAACATGTATCATAAGCGCCTTGAATGAATGCAGAGACAAGGGAATTTGCAGGTGGCGCCTGCCTACCGTACTGTCTCTTCCTGTCTCTGCTCCCTGGCACTTCTTGCTAAAGGACGCAAGCCCACCTATAAGCGCAAGGGAGAGGTCTTAAAAGATGTGCTTAATCGTGAGGAATGTCGATATACACTGAATTAGCGGTAACTCTTGTGTCAAAAGGCTCATCGGAAACCTAGGTAGGTGGCTGGACCGAAAATGTGGCAAAATTAATTATTTCTCAGCTTCTAAGCGCATATATAGTTTTTCAAACTTGCTCACACAAGATCGATAAAGCACAATCTCGTGACTGTGTATTCTGCAGTGGGGCCGCCTACCATACGATCTTTTCTTATGGAAGGTGGGATGAGATTCGACAACAAAACAGGGGAGCTTTCTTCGGACAACATTGCCAGAGAGATTCTAAAAAGCATCGATGAATCGAGTCATGTTGCGCATGACATTTAAGTTCGGCTTCTCACAAAGAGGGCGGATAGCAGGGGGTTCTTTCAACTAATAACTGCCCTTTCTCCATCCCACCATTTAATAAAGAGGATTTGCTGAGTTGACGGGTTCCTAAGATGCACAATTGCAAGTTAGTCTTCTTAGGACGGGGAAGTATTTAGGCGGGAGTTCGACAGTTTATGCAACAACCAACGCGTAACGCATTCACTCATCCTAAAAAACAAAACTAAATCCACTATAATATTCTACATTATGCTTTACGTTTCTGCAATATTTTGTAATCTAGGATGAATACAAGGAGGTACAAATGAAAACAAATATGGTAGTGTAACATTGTAAACTTTATGGGAGAAGAGATCAGTATAAGTGTAAACCACTCTTCACTTGCATGAGGACCACTCGCAAACTGCGCATAAAATCATGCCATTCATTGTATGCCTGAGATGTCACAATTTGCATATGTGTACCAAATTTGATCTCAATAGAGGTAGTGATCTTACCGTCCCTTAAGGTTTTATCGAATAGGAAATCTTTTAAAAACTGGTTCACCTTTAACCGCCGAAAAAAAACGAAATTCAAGAAGTCTTCACGATCAGGGCAGTGGTCCCAATCACAGCATTGTCCTTTTGGAAGGATCGGGTATTACAATAGTGCATGAATGTTAGGTAATAGCATGTGCTTAGCCTAACGGCCAACTTTTCACCTCCGACAGCGGGCGAATCTTGATGGTAATTGATGAAGAAATTTACAATCCTATCGACCTAGCACAACAATTCAAAAGAAAAAAAACTCATCAAATCATTTAGTGGACCTTTTGGGTCATATTACTGGTATATATCCTTTCCTCTGAAGCTAAAATATTTCGGTGACTAGAAATCTGTCATTTCAATATACTTTGGACTAGGGGTATCTAATTTATTCGCCTACATACAGTAGATTTCATCGTCATAGCAGTTATCCGCTGTGATTTTCGACCCTAGACAGGAGAAACTATAAACGGCTTTAAATATGTAGTCTCCTTCCCTTATTGTTCTTTTTTAACCAATGCCATTTGATGTTGTTGCTTCTTTTTTTTATTTTTGGTACTGACGTTTCCATCATACACTTCGCGTTGTCCCCATTACTATACAGCCCAAAAATCTCGCGTGGCCTACTTTTTTTGGATGAAGGTGGATTGTACATCTCCGGTTGTTTTTCCTATAATATCAACATGGGCAACATATTCAAGTAGCTGGATGGACCTGTAGAAGATGTTGCCTCTCGCACTTACGCCAGGTTAAAAAGCATGCATGATAGGGAATCCCCTGTTATTGATGTTGAATGGTCACGTGTGGTCCTGCTGCTTTTATCTTGCTTCGCAGGTTGGTCAGCCCAGTCAGTCTTATCAATTTGGTCGGGATACCGATTTCTCTTGTCATCGTGTAAAGTTTTACCCTAACTCCGCCATCATAGGCGATCTTGAGATCGATGAAAAAATGGTGAAACCGATGGCCATACTCCGAAAATTTTTTAATAATAATTTTTAAGCCCATCGATTGCACAAACTGTTTCTTCCTTGCTTTGTGGTGGCAACATTTATCCGTCTGCTCCACCATGCCGCTATTTTTGTAATTGTGCAGTTCATCAGAGTACTCCCTGCATCGCTCAAATATACCCATACGGTCAGAAATCAGATTTCCCGACTAGCACGGTTGCCCTCTGTGCTTTTTGATATCACAGACTTGTTGGTTCTTCCAAGTTTTTTTCGGTTTATGAAGTCGCTTCTCTACCCAACACAGTTCATGATAATTCTTTGGGCGTGTTTATTGAGAGTGAAGCATTGCAGTATGCAGCATTCTTCCGTTCTGTTGCTACCTTTCATTCATCGTCGAACCAAACATGTTTGTGGCCGTATGAATGATAACGTTCTTCAGGTGATTGCTGCGAGTAATTCATTTCAAACAGCTTCATTAGGTTAAACCTGCCCCTTTCGATCTTTAGACAGTTTGTATTTCCTCGTTAATAGTGGTATAGTATGAAAGCAGTGTTCTTCGGGGAAAGTATTATTAGACTTGCAAGTACCGGATATTGCTGACGTCCAGCAAAGAAGAAGGGGATGAGTGATCCTCAAAATATCAGATTGTCGAATAATTTAATACCAATAAGAAAACTGTACAGCATATATTTATATCAGAATTGAAGCTGTGCAGTTGTAAAATTTCTCAAGTCTATTTCCCTGGGGAACTAGGAAGAGGAAACGAAAGCAAAAATATCGTCGAATGCTGTGTCAGATTTCGCCAATGGTCCATTAAAAGATGCTCTTCACTAACATAGAAACTTTCAGGGTCGAACGACTCCACAACTGCCGAAACCATTAACAGCATTACTGTGAAATCCATCGCCTGCAGTAATCTTCCTGCTTCGGTAAGAGTCCGGCAACTACGCGACTAGGAAAATCCCGTGTAGGTTAATGGGACCAAGTACCGTAGCGAATTTTTACGTCGCCACTCATAGTATGCAAGAAATTATCGATGATAATGGATTGTGGTCCTTCCTTCATAGGAAATAGTCGTTAGAAGAATCTGCTTTGCACAGAAAGAGATCTACAAACAAACGTATGTCCTTCCTGACCAATTTTAAATAAATTGCAAATGGTAATTGAACACCGCCACCTCTCAGAAGGTTAGAACATATAGAGGGCCAATATAAACTCGGATCACCAAGCAACGTTAGCGTGGTGTTCTGGGTTCGAATGACCACAACACTTCATATCCTCTCTGACCATCAATGGCGAAAAAATAGTAAAGCAATTCAACAAATCCTTCCATAACACCTAGAAGGGGAAAACCGCAACTATCAAATCCCCTGGAAATCAAGCTTCAATAAACAATCTTCAAAACCACTTGAAAAATATTATCATTTATATGGCCCCACATAATTTTTCTGTCTATGTCACTGGACCTCGATAACTAATAAGATTGTCGAATAGATCCGAATAGTGTGGTACTAGCCCTTTGCACCGCAATCTATCCTACAAGATTAGGAATAATCTACCGGAAAATATGGAGATTAGGAATAATCTACCGGAAATTAGGAATAATCTACCGGAAAATATGGAGAATATCTTGAAATCCTATAAAAAAGGTCGGTCGTTCCGATTAAGATATAACAGTTTTATATGCAAAGATCATCTAATCAAAGCAAGTGTTCCCAAGAAGCCGTACTAAGCCCATTATTCTATGTAATATATGTTTCCGATTTGCCAGTTGATGATACTCTGCTTATATCTACATTCGCGATGACACGGCAATCTTTAGCTCTCATAAGAACACTGAAGATGCTTCCAAATCGCGGGAATTTTATTTGAAAAAACTTGTGCTATAAACATGGAGAATTCGCGCGAACGAGAGCAAAAACTGTCATGTTACTTTTAAAAACTCTCATGTTACTTTCACATAGATCGACTTCTTATTTGGAGAAGACGCATCGAAACTAAAGGAACGCTAATGCGACTAAAAGTAACAAGTGACTTTTATACAAGTCGGAATTCGGCAATGGAGAGCAACAAAAAATATCCAATATTAACCTGCTCCAACAAACCCAGTCAAATATCCTTCGAATAAAAGCAATTGCACCTTAGTTCATCAAGAATAGTAGCTTACATCAGGATCTAATAAAAACATAAAAACCACCCAAATATTCTTCTTAGAAAGTTGTTAAATAATCCTCATTGACATGGCATTAATCTATCCTTCAGCTTAGAATACTGGTAAAGCTAGCGTCTTTATAATCAAAAATTTACAAATCTTAGGGAGAAGTTTATGTGTTTTGTTAGTCAATAAGATTCGACTATATATTGTTCTGCAAATATTTTTTAATTATAATTTTAAGAATTTCCTTCCGTTTACTATATATTCCGAACTAATCAATTCTCAACTCATCCTGTCCAGATGTTGTTACAACTTAAAGATTTGAGTGATAATCATCACATTTCCTTGGAATATAAGTGAACCAAGGTTAGAGATGATATCTTCAGTTATTCCACTTATGCGGCTTGATCAGCTAAAACCATTTCATTCAAAAGCCACCATACGAACTGTTATATCTCTAGCGTTGTTCATACGATCACGATCAAGGTGTCCAGCAATCTCACGAAACCGGTGAAAACACATCCTCAAAAAGTTGAAATCAAGACCAAACCAAATTGCGCATCACTTCCGGACATCGATGAGAAATTATTTTAATAGTCAATCAATCAAAGCGTTTCCCAAGTTATTCAAAGTCATCATCATGTTAATGAGCTCACCAAAATTCCCCCACATCCAATTGGCCCAGTAAACGGTCACGTTCTGGTATCGACACTCGATCCCACGACTGAGACATGGCCGACCACTCGCCATTATAGCCGGACTTGGTGCCAAACGTTTCCGAAGCCAGCGGATCTTTGAGTCTCACCAGCTGAACTGCATCACCTAATAATGTTTCTACCTGGAAAATAAATTATGTTTATTGGTTTCGTGAAGAAAGTGCCAGCGAAAGAATGTAATTAATCGCGAAGCTAGAGGAGGCCCCTCCGTACTGACCTTATCAAGAGAGCATAGTCTATAGTTTACGTTCACGAAGATGCCATTGGTTAATCGCTCTGGCGTCGTTTTATATTGTCCATTGTTGCCTTTTGTTGATATGCAGGTAACAATACAGGTTGTGTCTAAGAGTGACTTTAATTGAGCAGGCCTAATGGGGTCGTTCCCGTTTTTAATTGGTACACATTCCACTATGCCACCCAACAAGTCGCTCAGGCCATCTGATCGCGTTCCATACTTCAGGGCCTCGTACGATCCATGTAATCTGCAAGTTTACGAGAACACATAAAGCTATGAAATTCGGAATTGCTATTAAGAACGTATTACGAAATTACCGCATGCAACTTATAATCAAAGGAAATAAATGAAAAGCAAATTATAGGAAATTGATTTGGTTTCTTTCAGTACTCACTTCGCCACGGCCTTCTCCAACAGTGAGGCCCAGAAACAATTGGATTTCTGTGGTTGCAGGAAAGCTAATTTTCCATTGATCGTTGGCAAACGATCATCGACTAGAACTTCTACCCATTCTCCACACCACCACAGCCGGAATCGGAATATCCCGTATGAGTTTTCGACACTCTGATCTGCTGGCACAACGCGATAAAAAAGATTCTTCAACGAGTACAGTACTCCCAGGCACGATACAAGCCATCGATCACCCATTTTCCCGGGAATAACATCGAAGTTTTCGCCATCGTTCATAAACGTGGCGTTTGGTATGATCTCGGGCAAACGCTTCCATTGGAACGTGAACGGGGGTGTTTGATAGTAGAATACCGATGACTGGACTGCGGGAAAATCAGGATCCTCCCATAGAATGGCTTTCTTTTTACATTCCGATTTGATACGTTCGTATTTTGATGTCATCGTGATAGCTGGATTGGTGTAGAAAGCGATTTAGCAGACGGCATAGCCAATGACAGTTGGATTACGCTGTTATGGTTTATGTGAAGAGTATAATCTGCAATTTAAAAGAAACCAACAAAATATTAGAAAATGTCATAACCAACTAAATAAAAATGATTGTATCGTTTCTAATGGGTATATATGCTCTACATGGAATAATGAACAATGGATCGCTACCACTTCAACAGCTCATTCATTGCATTTCCAAAACTCTATAACAATAATGACCCCCAGATAGCCTACTAAACTAATCAATCTATACGAACACAATTTCTGCAATTCCTCTTGACATAATTGCTTCTTGCACCACAACTTTTTGAGCCTAGATAACCTACCCCCTAACAACCAAGTTGTTGTATAGAATGCGATATATTCATAATCCTTGCTTCCAGCATGCTTATTGCTCTGAAAATTTGCGAAGTACTCCAGTTTCCCTAGGTAAATATGGAAAGGCCTATAGCATACAGAAACAATTTTGATTATCAGAAAGGTCTTTCAATAGAGTCAAATATGATGTTGAGCTGAGGTTTAAGAATATACTTAAAGTAATCCCTGCTTGTTGTTGAAGGCGGCTAAAAGGATAGAAATATATAGGCTAGCAATGTGCAAATTCCGAAACAATTTTGCTCCCGAAACGTCAACAGATTCAGTTACAGGCTGACCTCGGGGCTACCACTTTTGACTGTCGAAACGGCATCCCTCACCTGAATGTCAAGGTGGGCGTCGATAACATATTGTTTGACCATAGTCCCATTGGGAGCATAGTCCTGGTGACCGTAACAACAACAATGAAAACTTTGTAGATATTTACTCGTAGAGGAGCAGAGCGCCCCATCCCCAAAAAAGAATTCAATACAGATCGTTTCCGCAATCCGGCTGCCGTCCAGCAGTGGAAGAACTTCCTTCATACGAAAACGTGTAGGCAAATCGATGAACGTAAGGAGCTGAAAGTTTTGTTGACTATTGCGAGCGGGGGTGAACACGGCGCAGTGAAGTGAAAAAATAAGAGAGGTGTACCGTAGTGTACGCCGTAGCGGAGGGAATTTCATCATTTTATTGGTGAGCGAAGTGATTTCGCCACAGTATATCACATTACGAAAGAACTTGCAGCTGGTCATAAGTCTTCCGATCGTCGTGTGAGAGATGTTAACGGCAGACGATAATGAGCAGCTGAAGAGACGGGAAGAGCACTTCACCTCGATGCTCAAGCATTCGATGAAGTTCCACCTTCACCGCATTGCTCCTCCAAACAGAAATGAGTTTTTTAGCGCGCACATAGCAAAGTCGAGGGCCTTGACGGTTTCCGTGTGGAACTGTTCCTTGTAGTCTCAGAAATTTCGGCAGAGTTGTTGGTTCCACGCATTCATAAATCCTGGGAACCTAAGATCTCTCCCAGGAAGTTGAAGAATACGATGATCATTGAGACTCTCCACCGTCCTAAGTGCAATTGAAGGTGCTTCCACCACCGCAAGGAAAATGAATAAAATAATCATCAAAGAACACTTCGAAGACATGATCGAGAAAATGATTTCAGCACCCGTTTTGAATCCTCTGGTCTTTGGATCGTCACGGAACAATCCGCGAGTGCCTTACCTACTCTTCATCAATTTCGACGAAACGCAGGAGGGGTATTCTGGAGAAACTAATAAGTATTATTAGTTGTGACATATGATGGCACAAAACGTCACATTCTGCATCGACGAAGAGCTTTCAAAGGAAGTCGAAGCTCAAAGCGGTGCCCACGAAGGTTAAATCTTGTCACCGATACTTGCTTTTCCAGCTACTGTTGACGTTTGTCATTCTCGTTTGGTTGAAGGTCGTGGGACATTGGACAATAGACAATGTCATCTTTGCTCAAATACCTCGACTACGTTGGTAACATATCTCGAGCCTGGGCTGGGCGGCTCTGGTACTCAAAAGCTTTCAGGTCTCATTACTTCATGTCTGCATCATGTAATGGAGGTTCTTTGCCCTAAGAAAATATCAACTGACGAGTTTTGGCGGCATACTCACAGACATGTTGAGGAAAAGACGGAAGTGGTAGTGGATAGGTCACACATAAAAAAAACGAAGACTCCATTGCGAGTTATGCCACACAATGGAATCCACCGACAAATAGGTCCCCCAGAACTACGTGGCATAAAACAGTGGTGGAAGAGTGAGTTCTACTAAAGCCGTGGAGGGAGCTTGAAGACACAAGATTTATAACAATCATATATATAAAAAACAGATTGATTATGCTGATAATCACGCAGTTACTTTATAATGGTTATCATCCTTATAATCTGTCTGGCAACCTGGCCCCGCCACCGTTCCGTCTCAGGCAGGGTCACCTTCGTCTTCTTCTTCTTTTTCTATCATAGATTTTACCCCTTACAGACTTTCCGTGCTGGATTATCCTCATCCATACGGATTATATGACCTGCCCACTGCAACTTTTTGAGCAGGATTTTATCCACAACCAGATGGTCGTGGTATCGCTCAGAAATTTCGTCATCATATAGGCTACGAAATCATCAATCCTCATGTAGGGGGCGAAAAATTCCTCGAGAGGTTCTTCTCCTGAACGCGGCTACCAGTTCGCAATTTTTCTTAGTAAGAAGCAAAAGCCTCCGAGGAGTACATGATGATTGTCTTGTACAGTAAGAGCTTTGAGTGAAAATAGATTGTACGTTGTCTGGTTGTTCATCCTATAATGTCAACATCGTCAGCATAGGTCAGTAGTTGGGTGGTCTTGAAGAGACTGGTGCCCCTCACAATTACGTCGGCATTGCGGATCACCTTTCTCCGGCCCTGGTTAAAAAATACGCACGATAGGTCAGCCTAGTCGGTCTTATCAATTTTATCGGGATACCTGGCTGTGCTAACATAGTTGGCCTTGAAGTCGATGAAAAGATGGTGCACCTGATGACCATATTCCAATAGTTTTTTTTTATCGCTTGCCGCAGAAAGAAAATCTAATCTGTTGCTAATTTGCCTGAAGTGAACCCACTTTAATGTGGATCCTTGATCTTATGGGCGTATGGGACTACCTGACCTAGGAAGTTAGCAGAGAATATCTTATATATGGTGATATCTCCCTTTTTATGTATGAGATAAATAATGTCGTATTACCAATCCTCAAGCACTAACTCGCTGTCTCACACCGTGATCATTAGTTGATGAACCGAATGATGTAGTTGGTCGCATCCGTATGTAATCACTTCCGCTGTAATTCCATCGGCTCCAGGTGACTTATGCTTTTAAGCTGATGAATTGCCTGGGCTGTTTTTTTCTTGTTTTGGTGGAAACTCCAACTCGTCGATATTTTTATTGTTGAGCAATTCTGCAAAGTACTCAACCCATCGCTACAATATGCCCATACAGTCGGAAATCAAATTTTCCCCTTTACCTCAACAAAATAGACATCGAGGTGTTCATCCTGCTGGCTTAAGACTTTCGCGCCTGGTGCGGTTGCTCCCTGTACTTTCCGTAGTTCTCCTTTTTCTATCTGTGAAGTCGCTTCTCCTCTCGCTTCATGATAGATATTTGCATGACCCTGCATTCTTGCCCGATATGCAGCATTCTTCTGTTCCGTTCCTAGCTTACATTCATAGTCGAACCAGTCGTTCTGACTTTTTGCGACTAGGGCCAACAATGTTTGTGGTCCTTCTAATGATGGCATTCTTCAGGTGATTGTGAAAACCATTTGTTATGCTTCATCCCCAGGACCTCTGTTAGGTGCCGTTTTTGCAGCATCCTTTTCCCCTTTATAAGTGGCACGGAATGGCTGGCTTCAGCGTTCTGTCCTCTCTGATTGTTAGGGGAAATTTGAGGTGGAATTGTTATTCGAGCTCAAAGCACCATGCCCACGAGATAGTGATCTGAGTCTATATTGGCCCCTCTATACGCCCTGACATTCATTAAGGCTGAGAGGTGGCGGCGTTTGATTGACACGTGGTCAAATTAATTGAAAGTGGTCCCGCCTGGAGAGGCCCACGTATGTTTGTGGACCGCTTTCCGCCCAAACCAGATACTTTCAACGACGATTTCGTGCGACAATGCAACTTGGATAATGCGCAATTGATTGTTATTGGTAGTTTTGTGTAAGCTATGGGAGTCGATGTATCGCCTGAATACGGATACCGTCCTTACTTGGCTATTAAAATCTTTAAGTATGAGCCAATAATAGCAGGTTTCATTTTTTGGTCGATTAGAAAACCTATTCCGACAACATGCTTTACCGAATGGCCACTATAATATATAGTATGGCGTAGTAATTCTCCTCCATCTCTTGCAACGCTGTTTCATAAGCACTATTCTGGGACAGGATATCGGGTAGCTGTTGGTTGGTCTGAAAAGGGAGCGCACATTCCATGAGATAATGCGCGAGTCGTTAGTCCGTTTTCGCTGCCGGGGTCGTTGTTGTGTAACCAATCCAATTCTTTCGTGGCACAGTTCTGCCCAATCATTTTCTATTAGAACAGAAACTCATAATTTTCGTGTCAACAGCAAGGCTGCATGCAAAACATAGCGATTTACTCTCTAGGCCCAGAATGTTGTTTTATATTTCGCCAGAATCTAAAACTGTCTTCCTTGCGAACGGTTATAGGTTTTTTATCAGTTTAATATAAATAATTGAGGATAACAACTCAAAGAAATTGTACATGCAAGTTCAAAGTTTATTTCAAAGAGTCTGTCTCTAGTTTCTCTGACCATCTATATGATCCATCTTTGGAGTTGATTTCGTTGTTCCATGAAGCAGAACTGTTAAAAGCTTCGCGCATCTTTGACCGAATAGCAAAGGGTGCAAGCCTTTACCGATGACCATTTTGATGCTGTTACACTTAGGCATGGACAAAATTAAACGGTGACTATTCTCCACTTCCATTTTAAGCTTTGTCCTCATGCTTGGAAAAAATCAGCTACGAGTGGTCTTTTGGTAATCCTCTTCCATCCATTCCAGGTTCATTGCGAATGATTCCCCACAGGTGGGCCTTACTATAGCGGAGGCTGCAAATTTGAAGCTGACTAAAATAACATATTCCGGTTTCGGCTTGTGTCCGGATGGCTATCATATGGAAAGTCGCGGTTCAAGTCTCATTGGTGGCAATGGAATTTGTATTGACGAACGATTTGACGTCGGATACCAGTCGACTCAGCTATGAATGAGTACCTGAGTCAAATCAGGGTAATTATCTCGTGCGAACGCAATGCTGACCACATCGCCTCCTACAGTATACCGTTACGGTATTCAATGAAGTGCTCTAACACACTTCAAGGCCCTGACCCGATACGGATTGTTGCGCCAACGATTATTATTAAAGTTGCCTAAGCGGTCAATTTTCGTTTATGGGAACATTGGCAGTAATGGAAAATCGTTGACTTTATTACGCCTTATTCTCATAACTAAACTCACCAAGATATAAGCCCTTATGCGCTAAGGTCAAAGCCTTGAGTGTGAAGGCCCCGGAATTAATATATAGTCAAACTCTGCTGACGACTATTGGGGACGCTAGCCACATATTTGGCAAAATGTTGGCTGACTTACTCTCATTAATAATATATAAATATAAAATATATAAATATATATAGAAATCAAGTAACACCCTTTATTTATATTCGTACTAGGGAACCAATTAGGCAGAGACTCTTTTGAATCACTTTACCCTTCAAAAAATTCTCCAGGCTGAGGCTGATCAAAAGCCCACGGTCTTCGCCAGTGAGTTTAGTGGTCAAGCCTAGCAAATTGAGGCAACACAAACATCCATGATGAGCTGGGATTCTAAATCAATATGACAAAATTGAGAAACTGACGCTCTACCACCGCGGTCATAGCACCGTTAAAAGTTGAGGATCGTTCCATTTATAGTTCGCCCCACGCGAAACGGATGGGTAGAAACTTGACCTATAATTGAATCTTCATTAGCACGTTGTTATAATTGGTGTCTTGGATATGTCTCCTGATAAATTTGGGCAGTCAAGAATATCTGTTGTCTTTGTTTTTGGTAATAAGCCAGTCTTTATGAGTTTTACAAATCTGCATACTTTCAGACAGGTTTAATTTTTTTCGCTTCCCTTATCCGCTTTAGTAATTTTAAATCCTCTTTGGAAAGGATGTATAATAGTTCGCTAACATGAAGTGCTTCACCACCTTCGATCTGAACTCTCTGGATACATTTTTTTGTTAACATTGTCAGTGTCACCAATGCGTGCTTTAATCTTCCTTTTGGTATATCCGATATACATTTATTTGTTGACCATATGCTGATGGACATGGAGAAACCCCGTTTGATATTCACCAGCTTCTAACGTTTTCTGTTTCTTTCAGGTAGGACATTCCTTTTTCATCTTAATGTGAATTCTATATGTTGATGTAATTGATTAAGAGAATTGAGGATGATGTCAGGTGCCTCTTCTAATAATGGCACAAATGTTGTCCACATATATTTCCTCCATTATCTTGGCAATAGACCTGCCGTATTTAACTCCCAATTTGATTATGAAGATCTCACTGATGAATGGGGAGAAGGGGTTGCCCATCGGAGTTTCTCTTAGCTGAATAAAATAATCGGTAAATACGTAAAGATTTTTATATTGTAGACCTCTTTGTGGTTGATGTAGTTAATTTTCTACTAGGTCGATGTTTATTTGGCCGGAATACTCGGAAAAAGGAGCTTGATGCCAGAGAACATTTCGCCCTCCTCAAATTCCTCTATCGACTGAATGGCCTGAGGAATTCGCTTGAATTCTTTACTGACTTCGGCTCAAAGTGTTTTCCACATTTTGGAATTTTTTCACTAACTTTGGTGACGATTTGCCCCATCTCCTTGCCTGGTTTATGGATTTGGGAAACCCTTTGATCCTGGATAGCACTGAGTTAGAGATCTTCAGTCTATTGTTGTCGATGGTTGGTTTCAATGTACTGATGATTTTATGCACTTGTGTCATAAGTTCTGGTAGAGGATAAGTCCCGAGTTTTTTGTATGGTCCAATTTTTCCAATAAACCCAACGTATTTCTTTTGTCCGCTCTAATTTGTGTAGTATGCTAGTTTCTCTTTTAGTTGCTGAATTATTTTCTTCTTCCGTGTATTGTAGCTATTCCTAGTCTTGGCAATACTATATTCCTTGATGGCGCCTGGACTTCGGATAACAAAGTTTAGCCCGTTGCTCTGTAGCTCTGTCTACTATCCCGTGAAGGAAAATTCTATGGGAGATCTTTATATGCTTTATCAAGGGATTTTCTCGTCCTTTCGCTTTCGCATCTTCCCACTGCAATTTTCACTTTGGTGAGAAATAATATTTAAATAAAGATTTTCATTAGAATGAGGGGGAATGGAGGTTTACAATCTCGAAGTTAAGTTCTGGCTTTGGTCCCAAATGGCAAATCCTAGCACGGTGCGCGGGGTTGTCTTGTCTTTCATATATTGTTATATAGTATATAATGCCGAAAAGCCTCTTAGATCTATAGCAGTATTTTCAGGGATCATACTTCCACGTGTGTCTATCTGCCCCATTGTTCGCTGGGACAATAATTGATTTCGGCAGAAAGGAAGACGTCTTTTTTTTCCATTAAATTAATAACGCAACGGGTTTAACTGGTAAGAAATTCGCATTCCTTTCAAATTAGGAAAACGCCCCGTACTTATTGCCCGCTATAAAATGTCAAAGGCCTTCAAAAGCTAGATTCGCACACTATCTATTACAACCGGAATGATATATCCAAAATTTATCCTCTTAACATCTATAATTCTATGATGAACATTCGCAGAAGGAATTTTGTGCATTGACTCTAGATATCTGCATATGTAGATCTTTTACCTTGTAGTTGATATGAGTATATCCTCTTAAGTATTAAATTGTTTCACACTGTAGCTAATCGACTAACCGGTTTTTTCGGGCTATGGTAACTATTAATCCACTTCACGTCATAGATATTTGTGAAATCGTTCTGAATTCATACCAGAATAAAAACGTTTTCTGTCCTACCTAAGTTTTATGCATCAAACCATTGGACTTTAAAAAATCAAATTTGGTTTTTTAAATCAGTTATCATCAGAGCTTGTGGCCTATTCAGGTCGGCTCAATCCAGTCAAATGTAACAGTAATGAGATGTTTGTGGACTTTTATTTCTCCACTGCGATAATCCATCTAAATACCGTATGTATGAAGCATCCAAATTAAAAATAAAACAACTCAGAGCCATGTGAATATATTATCTTAAGAGATTCAAGTATCCACTCAGATTTCCAGTTCTTCCACTTTACTTTGCAAAGTAAGACTGAAGCGAAGGTCGGCCAAGATCAGCTAATAGAAAGATCAGTTAGAATTGTAGTTACTCTAATGACAAGACGAGGAAAAATTGCCATTCATCCCATGTTGGGTGTGCCAGTAGATTACCTCCGATAACCTTCACATTACCATTTCGCAAAATAAAGATGGTAATAAATGAAACGACAAGAACAGGATTACCAATTTTCGTAGCGGGCAGTAACTTATGGGAAGATCAGATATAAATGAATGTGCAACTAGAAGATCTAGATAATTATGTCTATGGCACATTGTCTGAGTACATAGTTAATGTATATATCATAACTTGACCGGCGAGAACTAACACGTACACTGCCACTAATCCTAGTAGGATTTACTAGCTCACATAGAAGTTCAAAAATGTCAAGCAGTAGCTCAGGATGGAATACCTTCTTCGGCATTTTCTTTTGATGAGTATCGAGTAATGGACTGTAACGGTGAAAATCAATTCTGTAAAGCAATTTAACAAAGCTTACATTGATCAATAATTGTCACTTCTTAAATATTATCAAACTAACATATATTGATTCTCCACCGTTTCTGGAGGGAATCCTGGAATAGAGACTTTAATGATATTATTAATGGGTATTATGAAAGTCGGTATACGTTTCATTCTATATTGTATTGCTGGTATTTTTGTTCTATAGCACTGAAGAGAGTGTTCTTGGATGTTGTACTCGGAGTGAGTGAAGAGGAAATCTAGCCGATCCGGACAGCTGGTGGGGTTGTTTTGAAAGTAAATTTCCTTCGAAAGGTTGATTTTATGGTTTTACGGCATATTCCATAGTGTCAAAAAACTGAAAGTATCCAAAAATAGGACAAAGGAATGAACACAAGTAAATTTATAGGAGATGGAGTTGGGACTGAAAAAGCTCAAGAGATGACGCCCATCTAATGCCTATCAATGAAAACGATACTTGCCATCTAATGTAATACCAAAAACTCTATATGCAATAATCGGTAATGATAGCTAGCCATCTCAATGGTAAGCGGGTAATGCAGTAGAAATTTCCAGGTTAATGAAAAGCTTTTGTTTATATTGAATGCCAGTTTGTCACTTGTTAACTAATAGGACATTAAGCTAAGATTGGATGGAAAGTTGCTTCGCTCAACAGGGTAATAAACGAACAGAAAAATTACTCTATCGGTTAGGCAACCCCTAAACCAGAAGAGAACAGTAATCGATCCCAACGGATCGATCCCAAACTAATAAAGTTTTTGTAGAGAGTCATGGAAGAGAGACATACCGGGGTGGTGTCAGTGCGTTTATCTGAGGGTACCAACAAAACAGAGTTTACCTCTGTGAAGCCAGCCCGGAAATCGCATCCCTTGGGTAGGAATAAAATAAGCGTATTGAATGTGCTCGCTATCCCTTCATTCGCATATTCATTGGAAATATTACCAGGGACACAAAACCGATCTGGAAAACTTCCACAAACTCATAATGCGTCACTCAAATCTGCCCCGTGACATCGAAGGGCAAGGCTGTGGTTGACGTTGCAGCACAACATCGTCTCTCAGACGACTCGTTACCCTCTTATTTTTACAGCAAGTGAATCCCTTGCATGCAGTTGTTTGCAAAATAGATTACGCTTCACTCTGACAACCATTTTTTCGATCTTGTTACACCCGGGCTTATAAAAAATCTTATAACGAAAAAGCGGGTGGTTCAAACCATGTAGAAGTACAACATCCTGCAAACATGCTAGATATTGCGAGGGCTTTCAGCGGTTTTTCTCGTTAGTCTACTACCGGCCATTACCACCAAAGCCGCCCTATTCTTTTTAAGAAGGTAAAATCGTCCGGATCTAACTGTTTGCCACTTAATGCTAGCATTAAGTAAAATCCGGCAACTGTCACAACTCGGAAAAAAATAATAATAATCGTTGGCGCAATAGTCCAATTGGATCTAGGCCTTGCAATGTGGCACTTCATTCGAAACTGTAACGATACACTAGGAGGCAACATGGGCAGCATTGCGCTCCCCCGAGATTATTACTCACTTACAGTTTGAATTTAATGTACTTCAGAAATCTACCTTCATGTACGATGATACAATAAAATCGGTGTTAATATGGCCACGGGGTTTTTGACCATCGTTTCGTTATCTCAAGCTTAAGCCTTATATGTATATACCTGCGAAAGATTTCCTGATTCCATACATTTTATCGCATAAAAAGTAACCAATCCAAACCATTTTTCTTTAGAAAGAAGCAAACTGTAACTTGTAATGAGGCAGACGGCTAAGGAATTATCAAAGTGACCGTCAAAGTTGGCTGTTGTCAACCACAACCGCAAACAAACCGAAAACTCCCCGAACTACTTAAGGTCAAGTTTCATAAAACCAACCAGATCAATTCAGCCTCAACAACAATGGACGGGAATCGCATCATTGCTAACTTAAAGTTCGATATAGCCCTCAACACGCCATTCTGGCAGAATCGCTTAGTAATTACACGCTTTTTTCTCTCAGGTGGCTGCACACATATCCACCACATAGATGCAACATGCAGTAAGGAAAAAATTTCTTCCTCTCTCTCGTCTTCCTCTCTTCTTCTAGCCCGCCCTACTAATGTTAACACCCATTCTCAGAAACTACGGAACCGAAAAATCTGAAAAAAATCAAGAGCCCGCCACTATATGGTACCTAAACTCCGAAATACCCTCCATACTGATATCTGTTCAAAGTTAATAATAGTATATTATTATAATTTTTAGTAATTGGCTGCAAAACCCCCCTTAAGTTCGTCCGAAGACCACGACATCTTCTAGCAATAACATATATAGACATATAAGATAGAGAATGATCCTACCAAGTTTGATGAAAATCGCATTATTACTAACAAAATTATAATAGATCAGTAGTCGCTTCTTTGAAAATTCAAAACTTCAAATGTCAATATCACGCGATGGTGGATATTCTCACATAATATATGCGAGTACATATATACCTACTAGGTACGAATGGGACAAATGCACACTCGAATGTTTTTAAAAAAGAAATACACAAAACGTTTCATATCTAAAGCGTCCAGCTTCCGGTTTCTCGACTTGTTCAATGTTAACTAAATAAATAAATAGTGGTTAAAGGAGTTAAATGATTTACTGACCATCTAACGAACATCCTCGCCATTTCAGCTGACTGAGACTATCCATTTCCTTCCCGCATACGCGCCACAGAAAAGTCGAAACAACGTCGAGAAACACGCTTTCTAGCAAATACTGGGCACAAAAAAAATATGCATAAATTTGCAGTGCATGTTGATGACTATGTTACCATTACGGATGACTGATGCATGGTGGCGAAAAGGCAGATGGCAGCCGGTACCATGGTGTAATGGCTACCACATCGGCCTATTTTGTATTGGGAACAATAATACCCATATTGACTATATTTTTATAAGGCGACACGATTTTCTCATCGTAACTGAAACAATCGCACCTCGACTATTAGCCTTTGATAGCTATCGTGCGCATCAAACCGTAGTTGAAATAACGATACATTTCACTACGTAACAATCCTTTTTGAATCTAGATCTTGAAGCGTATTAGAGCACTGGAGCACTAGAATTTATATCGTGATTTGACGTCGGATACCAGTCGACTCAGCGGTGAATGAGTGCCTGAGTCAAACCAAGGTAGTAATCTCGAGGGAGCGCAATTCTGACCATGTTGCCTCCTATAAGGTATTGTCATCCTATAGTGTATGGTTACGGTGTGGAATGAAGTTCTCTAATACACTTCAAGGCCCTGATCCAGTTGGATTGTTGCACCAATGATTATTATACCAGGTCAAGCAAGTTTACGCCCCATCCCAGTCGGTTCTTGGTAATGCGCCTTAGGTCACCCCACGATTTTCCAAAGAAGAATACACCACGTAGTCCAGGGGTGACACTTATTGGTCATTCTGGTATGGTAGGTTCTATGCCTGGTATGGTGCGCATAAGTTGTAGCCTTTCCTCAATGCCTGACCTATCTAGTGGCAATTTTGCTTTCTAATCAGCACGGCTACGGATATGTGGCCCAGTCGTCGACCAAGTTCTTCATTAGTTATTGTCTTAGATGTGTATACCTCGATGACACGGCACAGACACGACTGAAGGAAAGTTTGGTACTTTTGAGCAACATTCGCGATCACTTTACATATGCTAATCCAATGTAGTAGTTCAGAGCGAACACTAGTGGAAAACAGTCTAAACTTGACGTGAGTGTTGAAATAGTGACAGTTCCAAATTTTGAGTATAACAGCGCTAATAGTGTCAAGCGACAGCAAGTTCGGTGTCCTCGCCGACAGAAACAACGTTTCCTAGCATGAAGATATATTTGCCGATAAAGAGAAGAAAGAATATTCGGTGACAAAATGAAACCCTGGTGGACTCCGCTTTGTATTACAAATTCTTCAGAGATTCTACCTCGATACAGAATGTGACATTTGAATGCATCATATGCTGCTCTGATAATGGCTAGTTAGTTTCTTGGGAATATCCCCCCCTCCCCCTTCTGCGTAATGAATTCCAAAGATACTCCCTAGTCCGCGGTTGAAAGCTTTCTTGAAATCAATGAAGAGCAGATAAAGTCGTGACCAAAGCTCCACACACAATGATACCAAAGGGTATTAATGTGTTCAATACAGACTGGTATCTATCAATCAAGCTGTCTAGGTGTTCGTTGGGGCATTTTAGATTGATTTTAGCTAACACCTTCCTTATAGGAGGAAGCAAGAAAATATCCATCCTCTGCTTCACTGCGTTTGAGCGGATTGATGACAAAGATCATTTCACTTTGGTTTGAAAGAGCAACCAGTATTCGTTTTTTACGGTGACTTGCCTTATCCTTCACAAGGGGTGGAACTCCACCGTATGTTATACGAATGAGAGTCGTAATGAAGTGCTCCTTCCACGTCTTCGGCTGTTCGTCGCCGTGGTTGAGAGGCCTAACGTCACCCACAGGTCCGTGGAAAGGCTTGCAGCCACTTGCAAGGGTTCTCGTGATGCATATACGGTGGCGAAACCGGTGGTATATGCAATAGTTTTTGCTCACTAGCACAAAGGTGAAATCTCTTTTGTGATGTGTTTTCGTGTTTTTTTACTGCACCGGAGCTACAGTACATTGGGCTCATGCCTGCCACAAACGGAACTCTTAGCTTATTACATTCATAAATCTGCCTCAACGTTTCCACAATTAGCTAGATCTTGCAACCTCATCCGCACCGGAGAGAGACACTTTGGCGGGTTGCGTCAAGTTCGTGCCACTTGCAAAGCAGGAACGTTTTCCCACAGACAACCCCTGTTGAATTTGGGGAGCCAATAATGTTATCATTTTTTTTATTACATACATCTAGAAGACAAGTTATTGCAATTGATCTTGTGCGGCACGCAGACGCCACCCGTAAAGCTCCCCGTCTCTGTACTTGCGCGAGGCGTTTACGATATACCTCCTTGTTAAGAGCGCCAGCCCATACCTCTGCGCCGTAGAGCAGGACAGACTGCGTTGAACTCATCAGGAGACGTCGCCTACTAGACGTAGGACCCCCAATGTTTGCCATTAGCCTACTTAACGCCGAAACTCCAGCCGCAGCCTTGTTCGCTGTGGCTTTGATTTGCTCAGAAAAGCTCATCTTTGAATCAAGAGTCAGCCTGAGGTATTTTACCGCTGATTTTGACTCGATTATCGACTCGTCGAACGATATGGGACGCAGGATCGGAATTCTCATTTTAGTCAGGATGACTACTTCGGTTTTTCCCAGTGCAAGGTTGAAACCATGAGTATTCATCCATCCGCCTACCCGTCGCATCAATATGCCGAGTCTGCTTTGCGCCTGTTCGACAGTGCGTCCAGCAACAAGCGATGCAACATCATCTGCATAGCCGACCAGGCGCGACTCTTCTGGCATGTCGAGTTTAAGTAGACTGTCATAGGTAGCGTTCCAGAGGTCCGGCCCTAGGATGGATCCCTGTGCTACCCCCGACGTAACCGCCATCCTCCTTCTCCTTTGACCCTCTAGTATTTCATGGAGCAGGGATGGTTCTTCAGATAGTCCCTCAATATCCGTAAGAGATAGTTCGGTACGTTGAAAGTAATGTCTATTGTGCCAAGAATGACTTTCCATCTCTGTGCCTCTCCTCGTCGAACAGCGTCCACAACTTGCATGGCAGCATCAATTGTGGATCTCCCTGCTCTAAAACCAAACTGCCGGGGAGATAAATCTCCGGCAGCGCGTATCGCTTCATGATCTGAATGATATTGTACATATATATGTACATGTAATTTATTCCAAATGGTCCTTCTTGATATGAATTTAGTTCAAAACTCTGCCTCTAAATAGACGAACCTCATTTCGAAAACAGAAATAAATGATAAACATATTTCAATATTTTAAAATTGTAGTTTAAGATTCAACGGGAGTACATAATCAGTCAAAATTAAGTTATTATCGCAAATACCTGATCAGATAAAACAAGGGGATAAAGAGGAGGAAAAATTTTACTGGTGGTCCCAAATTCAATCCGAATAACCTTATTTGAAATCAACTTAGATAATTATGATGGAATCCAGCCGATCACGCGAAAGAAAAGTTATTAACTTCACGCGAGGCTGATTATTCCTTGAATCGTTAAATGTTCGAAGTATTTGATTGATTGTTCACGTTACCTTCATTTATATCTTAATTGATTTGATCTAATGCCTGGAGGTTTTCCGGAGAGTATGGTCTACTTCCAATGAAGTAATCGACCCCATACTAGAAATAAGTATAAAGTGTGGAGACTACTCCATAACGAACATTCGCAGGCGCTGAAAGTGTTAACAGTAACTTATTCCACTATCAGTACACTACAGATTCTATGACGATGCTGTTACTCAGTTCTCCACCTTTGGAATTTCTGTTGTATATAAAAACAGCGAAAAGAACAAGCTACGATGGTCAATGACTCGCCGACAGGTATGAATTCACATCCGCGAACGCGGCTTCATTTGACCAACTACACTGAGCTCCGCAAGGCTCTATCTGGTGGTACCTACTGTTCACCTCGGTGCCATCAACATGATAATATGCTGATGTTTATCAAATGTTGAGAGTCTATGGTTAATAGATTCAGGTTGTTCTGGATACACTCAGGCTTCTGCTTTAGAAAGTGCCCGAGGTGCTACATGGCACCGTGATAAAGTGAATGCTAAATGATCCGCGATGTTCAAATGATTTCAGCAATTATGTCAATGTGTAAAGTTATTCATTCTGCCGTCCATGATGCACATGACTAGGTACTCGTATCTGAAGTTAGATGGGTACGGATCCCGATATTAGATTGGACACTGTGAAAGCATGGCCGTAGACGCGAGTAAATTTCTTGCTTACCACATGATGACAAAACTAATAAATAATAAATATTAGGTGGAGTTTTATGCGTTAAGTTACACAATGGGGTTCTATATCCTGAGAAAACCAACTAATTTTGATTCTTCACTTTGAATGAACGCAAACCTCATCCTCATCTTTCCTGAAGATATCTTCTTTTGTGCAAAGTGCTATGAAGTAATCTTGTTTCATATCAACCATAACGAAGATTGAGTATTTGTTCTCGAAGCTCTGAAAATTATGAACCGTGAGGTACTCTTTTGAAAGAATCCAAGTAAAAACTCACGGTCATGAATGACCAGGCTGGTAATTATCCAATGCAATTCATGGATATTACCTTTTGTTCACATTCACCTTTTGTTGGCAGATTGTATTCGTTTCAGAGCAACGTACTATTTTGCGGTACTGCAATCTTTTACGGTATTGCAGTTCGGTAATACCCAAATGGAGAAATTCCAGAGCAGATGCGAATATCTCAACTTTCATCAGAAGGCCTTCGGGGTTTATTTTAGGGAAGAAAATGTAACCTATTCATGCAAGGAATCCGTTCAAGAATTTTTTGCCTCTGCCTCCGTCTGAAAGTATCTTTCATAATATGCTAAAGAGTAATTAATTTTAGTCATTTTCTAGTACCGAGCCATTAATCAAAACATCCGTATTTTTCCTTCAATGGTTGAAATGTTGTTAAAATGTTTGATGGGCTCAAAGTCAACGATTTTATGAATGTTTTGAAAATTTGTAGAAGCAATTCGTGATATGAACCGTTCCTCACGATTGTGACTTACAGGTCAGCACAATTTTTTTCAACTTTGTGTGAAAGATAAACAAATAAGATTCGTGGAAACTAGGATTGCTTGGGAGCTAGAAATTGTACTTCAAAAAAGTTAGAATCTGAGACGGGCGACCGTTGTTGGAAATTTAATCTAACTATTGCAGGCAAACAGAATGTGATAGAAAGACGGGGAGGGATTTAATGAGCGATAAAGTGCAGGCCCCTTTTGCAACCAGGAACCAACCAACAACCAATCGGAAATAATCCCCCCGGGACTATTTGAATCTTTTGTAGTCTCCATGTCAGCTTCAAACCGTCGGGCAAGGGACTGTAATCCCGGATAGTGCTCAACATTCTGCACCCCGATGTTTCACAGTTTCATAACCTATAAATGGAGTTGGTAATGAAAGACGTACCATTTATAATTTTGTTGGGAGCGAAGCATCCTAAATTGAAGTGAGAAATGTTTCGCTCTCATAAAATATAATTTGTTGCAGGTTTCCATTTCAATGTCTGGAAAGAACAAATTTTTGATATTACCTCCGTGAAAGTTTTTTTTCCACATGTCCATCTTTTGTTGGAGTGAAATTACATTCGCCATGGGATCACGTTAACTGCCTTCAGTTTGAATGTCATTTTTGCTGTACCCTCCATTGTCGGTGTGATTTCCCCGAACAATTATTTTCATCCGACATTCCTCCAAACCCAACTACATGCCGATACCGCTACTGAACTGAATAGTGATGTCCAGCAAGGAGTGCAATTGGTTTTCGTCTTTAATGTCATTAATATACATAAAGTGACTCAATGTACATTTCGACAAATGATCCATGTTTAACTTGGGACCCGGGGGGATTATGTCACGCCTAATTGGCATCTCTTCTGATGTTTGTGAGGATACCGGTAGCTTGGTGCTCCAATTCTTCATCACTGCTCTCAGGAGAAGAACGACATTCGGGTTGATTTTGTATAAGCATAACACTTGTAGTAATCACGAAAGTCAGATAGAGTTATTGAGTGATTTATAATCGATATAGGCTGTTGGGATATTTCATTTTGGGTGGAAAGCCTACTTTTAAGCTACTATATCGGGAGCCTTTTTTCACATACTTTTTACTTCTCAGCTATCGGTGATGAACACCGAGAAGTTTTGAGATGTTCACGCAGTGAAAACTTTGTAAATGGTGGAAAGTAATTGGTCACCATTTTGAAGGGCAAGAGGCACTCTATTTCTTGAGGATGAAACTTCTCCAGAAGCCTTCTGCTTGATTATCTTTTTTGGTTTTGGAAGAAAAAAGTGTAGTCTGTTTTTCGCTGAAAGCTCTTCTGATACCTGCAGATGCGTTTTGAGCATACCACAATTTTCTGCTTCAGTACCTCGATTGTTCGATTGGCATATAATTGGAGAGATGGTAGTTTACAATGATGCACATATACGTAAACCATCTATGCATCCTTGGTGATGGAATCTAAAATATGCTTGCGTGTCGGGGCCAATCCATTTTCAACTCGTTTTTTGAGCAAAAACACCTCGAACGTTAAAGTCACTCTGCACATATCTTTTCTATTCGCTTCAAGATGTTGATTGTGAAGGCGGATAACCATGGCAGCTTCAACGTAAATCAGTCTATAAATCTGCATCTGAACCTGTCGCAATAACCTTACTAGCCAAACGCCCGGCCAAAATCTTGTCAACGGCTACAATGATGTTAGTGGTTACCGAAGGAAACTTTGGTTTTGGGTTCTTTGGCGTAACGCATGGAAGCATATTCTGTGAATGCAACTTAAGTTGCAGGCGAGGCCTCATGATAAATTGAATTGATATCCCCAGTTACTAACTTTTCCTGACTGCTGGGTTCATGAAGTGCCTTATAGGTGGACTATCCGAGCTGTTTTCGGTAGAAAAAGTGTTTGGAGGGGAGCCGCAGAAATACAGTATAACGATTCCTTCACCTGGAGTGCAGATTTTTTAAGGTTTGGTCCCCCAAAAAGTAAGAATAGATAAAAAAAAGAATCACGAGGGGAAACATAGGGCCACTTATTTACAGGATTAACCTATGATATTCGTAGCTGACCCAATGCACAATGTTATTATCCACACCCCATCAAATGCGTTTTAAACTCAGCTCTAGTTTAATCTGCTATGCCAGCGCATATGTATATTCAAAGCCCTGCAATGAGAGCTACTCATATAAAAAAGATATTGGTAGCACTGAATCCAGTTCTGCTAATACCTTCTGATGCTCTGTTTGGTAGAAGATATAAATTTATCCTCAAACGCAGAGAAAACTGGGAATAACTAGAACAACGCGTGACGGGATATATTCAGCCTTCTATACCGATGGCTCGAAACCAAACAGGGTCTACAATTCAGATTAAAAACAGATGGGCTTTCTCCGGTGGTAATATGCAAAGAGCAGCAACCTGGTTACCGAAGGACAATCGTGTTGCAATCTGCAACGATAGTTACGCTGAGGTCGACAAGTGGCCATGAGTCTTTTCAGGTTACAGACCTAATAATCTTCACCGACGGGTCAGTCATGGAGGATGGATCGGGCGCAGGGGTGTTCTCGGAGAATCCGATTATAGAACTGGCCCGACCCCTCGGAAAATGACGACCATATTCCAGGCGGAGATATTTGCCATTTCATTGGCAGCAGAAGAATATCTGCGACAAAAATGGAGGGGTCACACAATTCAAATCCCGAGAGTTTGGCGGCATTATCAGCACTAAATGGCAATGACATATCAAGCCACTTGGTGTGGAGTTGTCATCAGGTGCTGCTGAAACTTGGCCGACTGAACGAAACATTCCTGATGTGGGTGCCGGGGCACTCTAACATCGCTGGTAATGAGGAGGCTGACAGACTGGCTCGCCGAGGGTCTGGATCCATAATGGCATGGTCAGAACCAGCTCTTTGAATCCGACTATCTACTGTCAAGTCTACTCTGAAGGGTGAAATTGCAAGGAATCACGCAACCGAGTGGAGAAATTTGGACTCTTGCCGGCAAGCGAAAATCCTTGTGAAAGAGCCTAGGGCCACTAGAGCGGCATTTTTGTTGTCCCTTAAGACGTGGGACATGAAAACCCTAGTACGGCTTTTAACGGGACAGTGCTCCTTAAAGTACTATATGGAAAAGATTGGGGTAGTGGTTTCCGCTATGTGCAGCCAATGTGAGGAGACGGCCCTGCACTTTTTATGCAGCTGCCCGGCATCCGCAGATCTCAGACGAAGACACATCGGCAAGGTTCTCTTCAATTAAGAATCTGCACACTCTCTGTCTCTGAGAATGTTCTCAGATTCGCTGAAGCCTGCAACACCGTAGGCGGGAAGCCATTGAATAGGCAATTTACGGGTATAGTACAATGGGCCTAACAATGGCCTTAGTGCTCGGAGCTGCGGCTCTCCCCAGTAAACTAAACTAACTAACTACGCTGGGTCCGTTGAGCAGGCCACCTTGCCAATCATTGAGGAATATAGAAATCACTTGAATTCTATTTCTAGATTCAATACGGTGAACATACGCTGGATACCCAGTCATTGTAGCGTAGAGTGAATTAGTTCAATTTCTCCTATGTCAGGACCGGCAACTGAAATGTCAGTAGCTTTGGCTTATACTGCCGATCAAAAACTGGGCATCAGCTTCAATGAGAAATGTCGTTAGACTCACCTACTTTCCCTGTCAGAAGCAAATACTGCAACATTTATTATGTCGAAAACCAGAAAGATTTGCAGTCGTATTGCAGACATTCAGTCTGATCATAATTTACTAGCACTGGCCACAAGATGATGCATGCCCATCCTCTCTTTCTGGCATACGGTTATAGGTTCTTTATGATTTTCTTTTATTCTGTTAAAAAATGTTCCCTCGTGGGAAAAGTAATTCAAGTGCATTTGCCAGTAATTTTCTGTTCCTGTTCTTCACGTTGAATGAAACTATTATACCTTTGGTATCCCTAGAAATAAATTTTGTCAACGGCGAAGGAAAAACTGTGGTAGATAGTACATGAACTGGCGGAAAATGACGAATAAAAACAAAGCTACTTCATCAATCGAGAAAGTAATGAAAAACCGACCTGTCAACAGTACAGAAAATACCGTCAACACATGCTTGCGTACTACTCTACTAGCCATTTCGAGAAGATGGGAAAGCAGTAGCGCGTAGAGCTACTTAGTGAGAAAACAAAGTTATGGTGTATTGCTCCATCTCCTCCATATTTCCATCAATACTCAGTACACATCAATTTCTGTCCTGGGAAAGAAAAGGAAGCAAAACTTAATAAGAAAAATCTCCCTCCCTTCCCATTCTCTTTGGATGACGCTTTCAATAACGCACTTCTATGATCAGCGTTTTTTTCTAGCAACCCCGGGATCTTCGGCAGATTGTTAGGCACAGATCTGGGTAATGGAAGCAGTCAGCAGAAATAAGATTACCATCGAACTTAGTCTTGAACAAGTTGAAAGCACATGCGCACCAAGTCATCCAATTACAATTTATCCTAAAAATAATTTGTCAATCTAACGCCATAGCGGCCACCATTAGCTGTAACTACCGCGCCGATCGACTGACCCTTCCAAACGGATGACTGAATCAAACAGTCAATTTACCTGCTGCTGGAACACCTGCTGCCAAAATCTGCAAAGAGAAGAAGAGGAATCTTATAAATGATCATCTCTGCATATTAAACAATAATTATGAGACTGCAAACGACTTGGTAAAATAAATTTTAGTAGAATCTATATAAAGCTGCAGCAGCCCGTTTCAAATCAAGGACGCTGTAAAAATGGTTCCAGCACACCTACAGAATTATTAAAAGTAGAAAGTAGATGAACGAGTCTATGTCAAAAGTCTAATATGCTCTATTAATCATTAATCATTAATCAGACTGTTCAGTTTTGATATTGATTGGAAAGTAGGAGAGTGAAAGAAATATATTCACATAAATAAGACAGGATTCATACTCAGAAACCGACTAATCGAAAAATTGTTATGATGCACTTATATATGTAAAGTCTACGCCCCAAAATATAACCCAGGCAGTAATAATCGTTGGCGCAACAATCCATTTTGGCTCAGGGCCTTGAAGTGTGTTAGAGCACTTCAGTCAAGACCGAAACGGTACACTACAGTATACTGTAGGAGGCAATGTGGTCAGCATTGCGCTCGCCCGAGATTATTACCCCGATTTTGACTCAGGTACTCATTCACAGCTGAGTCGACTGGTATCCGCGTCAAATCACGGTACAAATTCCACTGCCACCGGTGAGATTTGAACCGCGACCTTCCGTACGATACAGATATCGGCTCAGATAAAATTAATATTATAATATTATGTATTATGTTTTGGATTTTATCATTATTTATCATTTATTATTTATATTTTATATAGAAGTATAAAATTTCGCGCGAAATACAAACCAGAACATGGAACTCGATAGTAGATAGTGTGCAAATTCTGCTGTAATTAACAAAGTTATACTAATCACTAATGTGCAGTCACGTCGAAGAAAGTAAAGAAGGTAAATTATAGACTCCGTTTTCAGTCATAGTAAAGTGCTTATTAATGTCTGCCGCACCGAGAAAAGGAGCAAGTTTCTCCCGAGATATGAATCTGTCCCCAGTTAATTTTTTGTGGGGTACAAGGCAACCGCAAACTATCCTCTTTGCTTTTTAGTTTTTCCCTTCCATTTTCTTTTCAATTAGACTCAGATTTAGAACATACTTGATGTTTTATGGTGTAATAGATTCACACGAAAAGTACAGCTTCACCCTACTATAACAAATTGTTCCCCAAATATCGATTTATGCGTCAATAAAAAATAATATTTCAGGAATTGCTTGCTTCCTCACTACAATGCAATTTTAATCCACACATTTCTCAATATCAAAAATGATCATTAACCTTGGCTTTTGTTGCTTTCTCACTGTCCATGCTAGGCGCCAGCCAATGCGTGTCGCGTAGCGTTCGGTATTGCTATTAGGCAGCTGAACGGATGCTGCGCCCAAAATTGCTATTTTGCAGGTGCAATGGGAATTGCTGGCTATTGAGGTGGTTTTTTGGTTTTTGGAGGAGTGAAAGTTAAAAGTTGGCTTGAGGGAACGGCGATCCCTTGCGGAGTTCGCATTTTCTCTGCTGATGACTATATCGGCATTGCGGGCGACCTTGTGAAAAGGTAGACGCCATCAGATGCCATGGGGGAAAGAGGTTTGGGGCGCGGAATGAGGGTGGCGAGCGTATAGTCGATTTTGCGAACAATGATGACTTTGTATTTGTGAATATATAGTTCATCAAATGGTTATTTCATCTCCTTACATTTTATAGTGGGGATAATAAAAAAATCAACTGTATTTTAATAAGACGCCTTCATTTGGCTGCAAAACAGTGAAATCGTTGCACTTTAACATCGGCGGCTGATTGCTGTCGTGCGTATCAAGCCACCGATGAAACAGCGCGAGGAACGCATAGGCCTACCGCGTATTAATTGGTGGCGATTTCTTGAGAAAAAGGAAGAAATGATCCCAATTACGCGATTACCAACTATTCCCAATGTAGAAAAATCGTGGAATCAAGTTAAAAACACGATTCATAAGGCGGCCTATGCAACCTTCGGGGTCACTAACCAAGGCAAGCGGTTCATCGGCCATGATACTTGTCTTTGGATTGATGATGTCCAATGAAAGTCCGTGAAAAGAAACGCCGCTACCATAAGTCTCTCGACGATACAGCGCTTGGCAAATTTACAAGAATTCCAATCGGGAAGAAAAGAACGCCATTGCTATTCCTTGGACGGTCCGTTACTCTGCCCCTCACTCAACATGGCCAAAGAGATCTGGGTTAGCTTGTCAAAAGTCGACACAAACGCTCATGTTGCGTTAATGTCAAAGACGTTACTTTACTTACCGACGAGTCGCGACGGATGGATAGCGAGTAGATTTCAACGGAAGAATTTATTCTTCTGCATCCACAAATACTGCCGATATTTGGAACAATTCCACTTGTCACTGAAATCGAAGAAAGCAACAGGATTTGACGACACCGCATCTGAGCTCTGGAAAGCGAGGGGTGGGGACTCACCACTGTTTCTCAGTAAGTTCTCCAATTCGGTTATTTATGAAGTTAGAACACCATTCATCAAGAAAGTACTACAGTTCCAATATGGAAAAAGAAAGGTAGTCCAACATAATGTATCATAATTTAAACATACTATGAAAATTTTTGAACGCATTCTTGACAACCGTATTAGCGAAATCGTTCAAATAACCTTGAATCAAGTCGGATTTGTCAAGCACGATTACTCATATAGAAATACCGCGAGAAAAATCGCTCATTTTACATTGCATTTCTGTATCTGAAGAAAGTGTTTGATCTGTACCACACGAGCTCATAAGTTATGCTCTGCGGTAACACCTAGTACCAGAAGAACTGGTGCAATGGGTTCAATTGCTCTATTACGATCCGAAAAGTAAAGTTCGAAGTGTGACGGGTGTATCAAAATCGCTTCGTGTCTCTACCGGTATTCATCAAACAAGTGCCCTATCACCACTCCTCTTTGTTTTTGTTATGGACTCTGTCACACGAGACATCCAACGTCCAGCGGCCTAAACACTGCTTTATGCAGATGATGTTTTCCTAGCGTCTCATAGCAAAGCTGATCTCAAGCAACTTGACCGAAAATAGTATGATCGCCTGATGCAATACGGTCTCAGATAGAATCTGAATAAAACTGAATTTTTGACGACCGATCACCATGAAACAGGCACTATCACTGTTAGTGGCAATGATCTGTCCAGAACTGAGACATTTGAACATCTAGCTCAATGCTATTAGCCAATGAAAAACTGCGTTATGAAATTGCTTCACGCATCAACGGAACCTGTATGAAGTGGCGTTCCATAGCAGGTGTTCTTTGTAACCGACGTATCAATGGACGTCCCAAATCTAAAATTTTAAGCTCGCCCGCCCTGTTGCCCTCTATGATTCTGAGTATTGGCCGACTATAAAAGAGAATGAACGGCATCTCACGGTAATGAAGATGAAGATGTTGCCTTCGACTAGTGGCGTAATACGACTTGATCATATCTGAAATAAGAATATTCGCGATTGATGTGGGGTTGCACCGATCATGGGAAAGTTACGAGAGAAGCGTTGTCGATGATATGATCGCGTAATTTTCAGTAACGAGAATTCACTTGCCAAATTTGATCTGATCATCGAAGTTGATGGAAAACGACTAAAAGGTCGGCCGAAACTACGGTGGCTTCATACGCTGGATGGGAATTTGAAAACCTCGCGAGTGTATTCAGATCAGGCTTTTGATAAAACAAAATTGCGCAACCTACCTCGCTTGTAAAGCGTAAGCAAAAACTGACGCTAACATTACATACGAGGCAGCCAAAAGTATCTTACGGCAATATAAAACAAATCGAGGAACTGGAAGCTGGACAGTTCAGGAATGAAAGTGTGTATATTTTTTTTATAAAAGAATTTGAGTGGACATTTGTCCCATTAGTACGTAGCACGTAATATATGCATATATTACAATTGCACTTTCGGGTGATACTGACATTCAAAGTCTTGAATTTGCGCAGAAGTAACCACTTTGACGTATTATAACTTTGTTAATAATTTCCACCAAACTTGGTAGGGTGCTACTCTATATTACAGCCGACATTGTTGCAAAATTTCATGGTTCTAGGATGATTTTAAGGAGGGTCTTACAATCAATTACTAAAATTTTAGTAATATACTATTTACTATGTTTGTTTGAACAGATATCGGTATGGGAGGTATTTCGAGGCCTAGGTACCATACGGGGGCACCCTCCTGATTTTTCTTTGATTTTTCGGCTGGGTAGTTTCTGAGAATGGATCCGTGAAAAAAATCATCATTTTCAACCCCCCGCACTCCCCACTTTTTCAATAGATGTAAAATCTAAGACCGGCTTCGAAAAACTAGACCTTTCATTTGATACCACACATGGCTATATTTGATGAAAAAAAATTTACACCTCCCTTTTGCATGTATGGAAATCATACATAGTACTGCCGACAGTAAGTGGCCGCAATATGCCGCTCATTGCCGCGATGAGAAGCGAGGAAATTGTTTGTCATAAACTATTAACCAATGGAACCTACCATGGCGAAAAATTCTGCTGCTCATTTAAAAAATTGGTGGAAAAGCTTGATCCGTCTTGGCAGGAGGTATTGGTTATAATAGATAATGCAAAAATCCTCAAGGGGCCAGAAGTCGGTGAAATGATACATAATATTGGTTTATTGATCCTATTTTTGCCCCCATACTCCACAATGATGAACCCAATTGAACACGTTTTTTTTTCGGGAATAAAGGGATACGCATACAAAGGCTTGGCATATGATTCACTCCGGGACCTGATCTATTTAGGAATTGGAAATGTATCGCCATCAGATTGTTCTAATTTTTATATGGACTACCTAGTGCGGCGGTTGAAGACAATTTGCATTAAAACTTTGTAAAATAAGATGAACTAAATTTTAGAACTTGGCAAAGAATTATCGTTATTATTTGCAAGAACGTTAATCTCATCTTACCTCATTCATTTGGCAGACCATGAATTTCACTTAATAGATCGTTGACTTATCTTGAAAAATTGTTATTTTCACTTCCTAAAACGTTAATTTCCTTTGGTTTAATTTATTGAAACGTTAATTTCATTTGTAAGAGTACCAATTCTATATGTCAAAGCATTAATTTCATTTGTAACAGCGTTAATTTGATTTGTAAATGATATATAATAATTAAGGACCAAAATGCAATCCATGCATATATCGGCTCTTATAAAAGTTTTCTCTTATATTAATATATTTTAAAAATCAGGTGGATAGCCAAATACAGCATCTCTAATTTAAAGTTAACCTAGTAGGTTATAGCCGTCCACTACGTGTGAATTTACTGCACCCTAAGATATGAAATATATGTTAAGAATTTTATAATTTTTTTTAAATTAAAAATAAGAAAAACGAATTTTTAATAGGTAAACATTTATATATACAAATCTAAGTTCACTAAAAACTGTATAAGACATGTATAATTATTAAACTCTGCTAATTCTTCCAAAGTTTCAAGGCTCGCACGTTTTTAGTGCCCCAGGAAGAGAGTGTTTTGGTATAAAATATTCCCGAATGGAAAGCTATGTTAGCACATAAGTCAAATATAGGCGGCTAAATCGAGAGAAAAGTGAAATCGCTAGCACATATGTCGTTATATAAATTAATAAATATACAAAAGCTTTTAACAAGAAAGAAAAACATTGCCCTTCTCAAGAAGCTTTGCGGAGAATTACAATCAGGAACCGCCAGTCGCTAGTGAGCCATCTTGGTCATCTGGTTATTTGAAGCAACCACAATACTGTCAGCTCTTTCTTTGCAGTAAAACCAAGATTTCATTTTTTCAATAGCTTTATAACGACTATAATCAAAATTGTAAAAAAAGAAAAATTAGCGCCTAAACTGAGTCACTTAAACACGCAAATTTCATCATCCAGAAAATGAAAGTTAATGGCCTTTATGACTCCAAATTAGATCATAACTTCATTATTATAATATCATGGGTCGGTTAACAAATTACATTAGCACAGCCCACGCGGTTTCCATTGGAACTTTCTCTTTTTTCCACATTTCTGTATAACGCTTCACAGATAAAAATTATCATCTAAAAAAAAAATAACCAAAAATATTCTTTGACCGTTATTTTGATTTTAGCATTTTCAATCTTTTTTTTCTGTTTTCACACTTGCGAAGTTGGAACATACATACATATGAACGAGGTTTCATTTTCGTTTCAGAGTTCAAGCATGCGTTAACACTTAACACTAAAGAGAGCAGACAGGTTCATATGTGAATTAAATTCACTTGCTGGACCATAGACAAGAAATATCGTTGAGAGATGCTTGTTTTCAACTTTAGATTTTCTTTACTAACCTTTCTTCTGTGTGTTTTTACAGTCATTAACCTGATAGATCAGCCATTGTCTAGTTTTTACAATGTAGAAATTTTCTGGGTAAATTAAGTGAGTTGCCGAGTTTTTTCAATGTGTAAGTATTTTTTTAAGAAATAGAATATGCCGACGGAGGTCTCATTTTGCATACGGCGGATGCCAATACCTATTAGTTCCTTCCATCAGATTTATTTATAATCAAAAATATTACAAACAACTCTTTGGCTGTTTTTAATTCAATAAAACCTTCAGTAAGGGTTAAGGCTTGGCACCTGCTGTTAATAAATCAACAAATTCTGCATATTGGTTGTTATCGTACATGGTATGCCAGAAATTAATTATTAAAAACTGGGATCCATTCTAATGACGAGGATGAATGTTAAAATGGTATTCGACACCTGACCTCGATATTCATTGCAAATTTTGGCAGATCAACCTTGCCTCTAAGCATTTCCTAGTTTGTACTTTGATTGCACATTTCTGAGCACCCCTTGCTGACCATGCAACCGACGTACATAAACATTCGATAAGATTCAATAAGCTCATCCTACACAATTTCAACAGTTAGATTGGTTGTTTTCAAGGTTTCGCAAACAAAACTGTTCATATTCCATATCCATATCCAGGTTGTCCGCAAAATAGCAATCTGTGATAGTTGTCCCAACCACGCTTCGTTTTTCAAGTCACCTTAAATTATAAATACGTAGATCTATCTCTCTGACTTTGACTAACTCTACCACGCCAAACTTGTTTATGTAGAAATTGAAATTCTCGATAACATTTATTGCCCTCCGATCAACAATAATTTCTTCACAACAGTTCGCCATATTAGGAGACTGGCTGGTGGGCACTGGAGTAGCTCAGGTTTCTTGATGTCGCTGGTATTCGCAATGTTATTAACTTGAGCTAAGTGCATGAAGTAACGTTCCGCACATAGTTACCTAGATATGGACTAGACTGGAAAGATCGTTTCTTGTGTCGCTCAGAGCACTTCGAGCTGATATCAGCATGAATTGACAATAATTTCGTAAGAGTGACGATAAAGTCAGTCGGAAATGGTTTATAGAGTGCATATTCCAAATGCTCGCCATTCGCTTACAGTCCCTGAACCTAGCTTTTGAGCATGTCGAACTCCCTTTTATACTCTGCATCTCCCAATACATTTGCATTCCAAATACTTTTGTAGATTCCAATAAAACATCTTAACACCTCTTTGCTTTTTATAACAATCTATAATTATATAACTGTAAAAGACTAGCAAGTCATTCATTGTCGACTATCTCTGAACCATTTCATGCAGTTTGATAGATCGGAATCATCTTACGGAATAAGTTAATTCGATACAAGAGTCCAACGAACAAAAAAACATTAGGAAAAAATGTTAACTTGTCGAATCTAACGTTCGCTATCCGAAAGATATGTTGGTATTGTTGCATGGGTTGTAACGTTTCTTCTTTGCCGAATATAAGATCTAAGTCATAACGAAAAGGTGTTAGCCGAAGTAGTGATAGTAGGAAAACTGCGGAGGCAGTCGAATGCATTTTTAGATTGAAAAATACTTTATTGATGAAAGTTAGGAAGTAGCAGTCGCTAATAAAGTGTTTTCTCATAAATAAATATTAGCCAAAGCTGCAAATTAATTATGTTTGGCGAAATTTATTATAAGATACGGAGAAAAAGTTGTAAATGTTTAATCGAATCAAACTTTGATGAGATTAATTTGACTTAATCAAAAGTTATGTTTTTAATGGATAGGTTGGAGATTAATTCAAATATTGCCTCAGAAATAAAGTACACTTTTGTATTTTGTGGGTTCACCAAAGGGCAATTTTTTTCCTCAGGGAGTGACGCGGCATTTTTTCTTAAATAAATCGCAACGCTTTGGGAAAGATCAACATGTTCATTTAAATAGATCAACTGATTTCATCCAAAGTAGAAACAGCACGTCTAGAAAATGCGAATTGCGATGTTATGATGAAAAGTAGTACACATTGTAATGGACAACAAACAGCGCAAGCTGGTAGTTGTTTTTTATTTTAAGTGGCGTCAGGTGTTGAATAGAAATGAACCGGCCTACAATGTGGTCAATCACCTGGCCAAAATATGAAACAAGTCGGGTGCAGCAATGTCACGCGGAAAGCACAATTTGAACCCATTATAACTTTGTTAATAATGATAGGATTTCCACTAAACTTTCTGATATGATTTAAGGGAGGTTCATAGTGAATTGCCTAGTAAGTCAAGTTTTATGAGTTCACTCAAAGTATTCCCTGCGTGTCTTAAAAAGGGACCAACAGAAATAGGAATTTACCAACAGCGGTTAGGTATTAGCTATAGGAAATGGTTTAGGATGGGTTTTCAGAATGTGCGCACGCTTCTCAATATAAGTTGGACATTCTGGGGTTGACGAAGTGAGATGATGGAACTTTGGAAAGTACTTCTCTCCGTCTTGCGATACTGTACTTTTTGCACTTTGGAAAGCCTTGTGATAACGAACAAGAATTCGGTGCATCCTCCTGACTTGCTACTCGATTTCTGACAGGAGAATCCGGTCCAGGTTAAGGCGGAAATGAAGATTTCTGATATAGTAGAAGGTAGATAGAGGTTTGATGTGAGGGATAATTCCATGGTTTTCTTCGCATATGGATTGATTTGGAGACCACAAACAGAGTCCTGCCGTCTATACTGAGCGCAGGTTTAGCATTCATACAAGTGGATGCGAGGGCTATTTAACATCTCTTATGCCACCTATATCACCTGAGTTATACAGCGCAACTCCACCTTTGAACCCACAAGGAGCTCTACTCGTGATATAGGCACAGCAGATATGAAACTTCTACAAGGGGGCTAACCGCAAATAACCGGACCAAGAGTACATACTTTAAGAATTCTCTTGGAGCATATGCTCTCAGAAAGACATCCTGGTTCCCATGGTATCAGATAAGCTCCGGTGAGGCTTTGTTGCAAGAACTACTACACGCTAGCAACATCCCTCACTAATACACAACAGAAGGGGTAGACGCAAAATCGGACAACAGAGGAGACCGGTACGTAGAACATGCAAGAAAGAGTTTCACATATATGGATCTAGTAACTTTTCTGCTTAGACCATATTCATACCTCATGGCACGCCTCAAAATGTATGTCATCTTTTTCCGATATTTCGAAGTTGCTCCGTTCAACATCACTAAAGGCGAACAACGTAGACTACTATTCAGCAACATAGTGACGGCCACCCAGTAACGCGCTTGTAGTCGGCACTGCGCTTCTCGAGCTCAAGCGGCTATTCACCTCATCGGGAATGAGGAGACCATCAGCGTAAGCAATGCATTCAACCACTGAACTAAGCCCACCCAACAGTTCATCCATTATAAAGCAGCATAACAGCTCCACACACGTTTAGTAAGACATTGAACTAATGCAAATGTGAAGATTCCAATTATGTATTTGCCAACACAACGGATAACAAAGTTTTTCATATGCATTAAGACGTCATCGGTAGACTTGCCAGTTCAAAACCCATACTGCCTGTCCGATGGCAAGATGTGATTTCTTCACCCCGAGTAGCTTACCACAGGCCAGGAGATAGCTCTTATAACTTCTCTGGCGACTTCTGGAGCACGACCCCGAGCTACTTCCAGAAAGCTGGGGAAAAAAGCCTCCACTGAACATGAGATGGCACGGCACGATAGCTTTGCTCCATTCCCCTTAATGCAGGTAATGTCGTGACTTCGTTTCCCCTTGAATATCTGGTACACCCTTTTCTAAGGGTTACCCCCATGTTCACTGGCGAAACGCTTCCAGTCTTCTTCTTTCGACTGCTTTAACATCTCCTTGTAAGACTATACATCTCGCCTGTGAGCGTGCCTAAACTGGTCGACATTAACAAAGGGGGTAGCTTCACATTGACGACAGACCCTTTGGAATTTCTTCCTCAAACGGCGAACTTCCCTCAGGTTAGTGCGAAGAACATTCGTCCACCACGTGACATACTTCGGTGCCCTCTATTCGGACTTTCTCAGCATATCGTCTTTTACGGAATACATCCACTCATTCAACAATTCAATTTTCTCATTTACTGATAAAAGCACAAATTCAGAAAGGGGAGAGCGGCTGGCTAGCTTCTCCATCTCCATTCCTTGCAGTGAGCACCCGGACGTCTGCAGACAAGCTCCCGACGCGGCCATTGATTGCCAAGGATTCTTGTAACATGGCAACGTTATAACTTAACACAGTTCAACTGCATCAATTTATGATATAGTAGAGAAGTTTACTTCCTGTGAACAATTACATGTAGTCCGCGGGAGACTTCCTAAAGGTAACATTATGATTACGATGGGTGATCAGAATATCAAGGTGTGCTCTGACAACGCCTTCTTCAATCATGCAATGGGGTGGCATGGTCTTAGTGATCTTAACAACGGTGAAAAATTTGCAGACTTCTGCCATTTTCACCGCCTCAAGCTGAAAGTTCTGTTTATGGTTACGAGTGGTGTGAGCGCGATGGGCTGGAGCGCCATTACTATGAAAAAGTACGAAAGTCAAAAACGCATCTTGCCGCCGATATTTTTTGTCGTTCTTCATGCTTTCTTGGCTAGAGCGCGTAGAGAGGTTCTTTGGACTGTGGCATCTCCCCTTAAAAGGGTTTTCCTATATGTCAGTGTCCAGAAATCTTTTTTTCTATTATGTGAATTTTATGTTGGAATTATACTGTACAAACTTTTGCTTGGAATCTCAAAACTAGCCACAAGTTAATATTGTTTCGATCCAATGATCTCTCTGTGCTACTATATAGGAATTATAACTCTTACTTCAAAGCTTTCATCAATTCATGCCATGCTAACAGGGCATACTAATGAAGAACTTCGGCGGCACCCACGCCAGATACTCGAGAAATTGTTGAATAGAAAGCGGAAGTGGCAGTAGGTAGGTCACATATTAGAGATGACAACTCCATCGCGGGTTGTGCTAACCAATGGAACCCTCTATCCCAGGACGGCCGACGTGTGGAAGGCCCTAGAACTACATGGAGAAGACCAGTGCAGGAGAAGTGCAAGCTTCTGGAAAAAATCCAAGGGGCAGTTGGGGCACATTATCAGGAACCGATTACGATGCCCCGTAGATATGATTCACGCGTTATGTCCTTACAAGGGGTTTGACCCTGGAAAGTTTCCCACCAGCAAAATGGTCATATAAAATATAAAAGACATATTGGATGGGTAGTCTACCGGCTACGAGAAAAGGCAGCAACACGCCAGCGGTCAATGTCAGTCCTAAATCAATTGTTGATCGCAGTATGGTCGATCTGATTAGCGGTCCGTTTGCAGTTAAAACCGCACTGATGATGGTAGACCTCTGTTGGAACAAGGATTGGGCGATGAGATCTACAAAATTTTATCCTTTCTTATTATGATCACCAAGAACATGCCTCTCCATCACATGCTGAAATAGGGTACTGTTACGATCACAATGTCACCTTTAGGTAGCCTCATTTAAAGTACCCTTCTCCTCTATATCAGAAACCTCCGTAGTAGTAGTGTGATACTCCTTAACGTCAACCAGAATCTCGCAGTCAAGATTCCGTCAAAATCCGACTCCCAGTTCGTGAAAGCGCGGTAGTCGTCAGTAATAATTCATTAACGGGATTCTACCACAATTCTTCCCAAAATATAATGCATACGAAAGAATAATACTACAACAGCGAGAGGAACCTGAATACCAATGTCGAAGAGCGTGCGCACAATCTAGACACTAGGCATAATTCATTTTTGATAGCCAAAGGTCACAACCGTGAAGTCAGTCATCGAAGACTATATTAACGTTTCGATAGCAAGACAATTTCGAAATTTGCATTGGTTACTAGAACGTAAATTGCGATCCCCTTTAGTACCCTTTTTCAACAAGTCGAAGCTCAATAGATAAAGAAAATGAATAAAGTATTATGATCCAGGTAGAGAAAAGAATGATGACACCCACAAGTGCTATTCCAGTGACGAATTCAAGATCGAACGAAAGACTAGTTTCTCCATCTGCGGAAATATAGAAGGTGGCGACTTCACTATATAGAAATTGGCTGGGGATATAAACGGAATTGGTTAACAAACGATTAGCAGCTTTCGCGATGTAACTATTTGAAGGGGGCGTTAGTCATTTTAAATTAACTCAAGTAATTCATTGTTATATTTGTTGCACTAATAAATATCTTTGTCTAGATCAAATTTCATCCAAATTTAACGGCCGAACATGTCTACTATTCGCAACAGACTCTCAAGGTGGTCCTCAATACCAATATTCAACCTGATATTATCTAAGTACATCAAGTGTGTCAGCTCGCATTTAGCCCGTAGGCTATAATCGATTGCATACCATGCTTTGTGGAATCATTCAGTAGCCATAAAAAGGGATTCAATGCCATAAAAACCAAAGAAAGGAAAATGCCTTTCCATACTCAGATGGAGTGTTGGTACTCTCAAATGAGCGCACTAACAAAGGAGGTATGCCACCCTTCCATGACTGTAACCAAAAACTTTATTAGTTTCGGATCAAAGTGATACAGTCTTAGAACATCGATTAGTCAAGTGTGAGGGACGCTGTGAAAAGTCTTGGCTTAATCGATATGGTAACTGAACAGATTTTTTTGACCGCCTATCATACAACTATCAATAACACGAAATCTACTGACTGTGTAGCCTGACAGGCACAATTGCACCACAATACACAAGTAACTGCAATTGCAACTGCGATATAACACAGAGCCGACACACCATTCTAGAAACCACTCAGATCGCAATCTTGATCTTGTCCTCTCTAACCTTCCTGTGCGTTACCTTTTCTAATCCCCTTGTGCCTCCTCTTACGTTGCCTCTGACGCCCATCATCCTGCTCTCGAGTTTGATGCTCAGATATCCCGACTCCACTCCCCTATCGCACGCAAGGCTACCAAGTTTAACTTTCGTAAGACGAACTTCGAAGGTCTGAACTCAACCCTGGTGCAATCAACTGGGATCTCCTCTTCTTTCCATTAACGTATGACCAATCCTTCGGAACCTTCTATAAAACTTCATCTGATCTTTTCCCTGTTGGGCCCCCTACTCCCTTGAGTGCTCACGCTCTTACCCTGTCTGATTCCGCACTGAAGTCCAAAAAAAATTCGTCATACCTGTAGACACACTGCGAGGAAAAAGTTACTGTCTTCAAGAAACGATGCTAACTTATTCTGTTTCAAAACTTTGCGTTTCATGGTCAAATCCTTAATGCGTGAGTCTAGAAACGAATATCTGACCAGTGTTGAAGATTCACTAAAGCGCGGAAACCTCAAACCTGTCTGGTCCCACATTCGCAACTCCCGCTGTCCTGGCCAGCTATGCCCTTCGACCATTAAATTCTCTGGCTCCTCAGCTGACTCCTCCCAACTATCTTGGGATTTACTTTGCCGCTACTTTTCCTCAGTCTATATTCTCTCTCCGTCTTCCTGGATGTAGCTTGCCCCGCATCGCCTACCATTCCCCTTCTTACCCCTCTCCTTGTCGAGTACATCATTGGCAAACTTGATGCCAAAGTCGGTCCTGGCTACGAAGTTCTTCCAAAACTCTCTTTGCTTAACACTTGTCAGTCCATCTCTCTTCCTTATTTTCAATTAAAGCCTCGAAGAGAATCATTTTCATTGTGAATCCCCATTCATAAAAGTGGCGATCGTACGCTTGCCGAGAATTACCGTTCCATTTCCCTCCTTTCCTCATGTTCTAAAATCTTGGAAGATATGTCAGCGACTGGCTATCCGCCCACTTTGTCATTGTGAAAGAGTAAGAAGGCTTTGTTAAGCGTAGGTCCACTGACTCCAATTTGCTCTACTTTACCAACTTTTGTCGCCAGATGTCTAAATTCACAGCATACCATTTGCACTGGCTAAAGCCTTCGACATTCTAAATTACAAGGTACTTCTATCAAAACTCGCGTCTCTAAGGGTTCCCATATTTCTTGTTTTATGGCTTGCCTGTTACCTTTCCAACCGATCCTGCGCGCCTTTTTGATGGCTGCGTCTTATAATACACGTAACGGAGACATTTTCGACGTGCTTTTCGCAGAGTTCGAAGTCGACTTTCATTCCCCAATTCCTAGGCTTTGTCGAAGTTACAACGCACAACAGCTTGATCCTTTTAACTTCTCTTCTTTAAGTAGGTTTAAGCATAGGATAAGATTATTATTTTATCCTCCTACTGAGGGCAATAAGTAATGAGTGTTTACTCTGTTCATAGCCCGTTAAATAAATAAAGAAATAAGTGAGCTGAATATACATGAGACAGAAATACTCCTGAGACATATGAATCCAGAGGCTATCGCGGTTCGCATGGTACCAGTATATACCTGGTAAGACCTTTGGAACATTCGGCTGTTGCATCACGACCAGCAAACCATAGTGAATGCAAAGTATCCCAGGCCACCACGTGAAGGTTCTCCTCAACCACTTGTGTTTGGTTCGGACGACAGGGTGGCTGCCCGGTCTTCCTCGCCGCCACCTCAGAACACCACCCTGTTAAGGAGGGAATAGAAATGGTATGCAATAGGAACGGTAGGGTTCAACTTCTAACTAATAAATCGCAAACGGAAAGGGGAGTATAAAGAGACAAGCGGTAGGTCTTCTTTCCAAACTCCGTTGGAAAATCGCGGTGGTTGCCCCCCTTACAAAGTTGTGGCGCTTGCAATGGGGGTTATTTTAATACCATCATGGACAAATTTGATTTGTCGGCGCCATCTTCCCTCGCATATGAAAGAAATACAGAGGATATGCAGCAAGAGGAGGAAGGTCATCATTTCTAACACTGTTGCTGAATTATGGCGACCATCTTCGTTGAGAGGTTAAGGTTGCGGTGAGAAGGTGGGACCTTTTTCTTCCTCTTATCACTATCTTTGCAATGATGATATTAAAATACTTCCCATTTGTGGCACCATTACTTTTAAAGAGAGGATGACCGCCGTAATTTCTAAACAGGGTTAAGAGAGAAGACCTCCCGCTTCTCCCTTCATACCCTTCTTTACCCCTGCTGGTTGAGGTGAAAATAGCCCCACTTTGAATGCCATTAAGGGATTAGAAATGTTGTTTGGAATATTGGATATTAGAGAGGCTCTTTCTTCTATTATACATATACTTCCCCTCCGCTTCCCCTCATTGAGTAAAGTTCAACTTTCAAACTTTGTCATGATGACATAAAAAAACAATTTGAGGTTCCATAGCATGTTAAAAGGGGGGGGGATGACCACCAAGAATTTTCATGGGGTTTGAAAAAGGAGGACCTATCCCTCCCCCTCCATAAACTTTCCACCCCTTCAGTGGATGGGGTTGAGAATTCAACCTTTACCATACTTTATTTCCTTGAAATTTATCTATTCTTCTCTGATTTACGTATGACACAATAAGAAACGAAACATGAAATGATTATGGCATTGATTTTATCAATAATTTTTCCTACTCTCTCCAAAATTAGAGTTTACATAATTGATAAATACCAGATCGTCTTTTAAATGCAATAACATAAAACAAAAATTCATTATGATATAACAAATGACATGCATATCAATCTTACATAATTTCTTCTATGCCAAAGAAAGTCATCTTTCGCTTTATGCCAACGAACGTGTGTTGGTCAATGCATTTGAGCATTTAGTTGAGGACTCTTTTAATGTGGAATACCAGCGGCAACGAAATTATTCATATTGTAAGAACTGCAAGCTCCATTATGAAGAAGAATGCACAATATTTTACGTAAATATGAAAAAATCTTAATGCAAAGCAGTTTGGCTCTTAGCGTAATTCTACCGTTTATGGCTTGCGCTTGCATCTATCGCCAGAAGTAATTGCATGAATTGAATAATAAAGTGTGTAGTGAAAAGCTGCTGAGATGCTCCTATTGAAACATCAATTAATGGAAATTCAACAATTGATTGCATATTGCGAAAAGTACATGATTTAATACATTGATGCGTGTTTTCATATGAAGTACTGCTACTGTCAACAAAGTAATTACTCAGTGTAATTGAATAAACGCATAAAAATATAATTTAATTAATTAATAAAAGCCAATGACAGCTGCCAGGGCTTAAATCCGTGTTAAGGCCTTTCCTCATTTCTTCAGAAACCCGGTACACCAGTTTTACTGTTTTCTATTACCCCCAGCATTTGAGCTTTTTTGAAAGAGTTAATATAAACGGAAGTCGAAACTATTGTATGTGGGTTATTTGCATATCGATGGCTGCTTTAATTAAAAATCACGTTCTCTTCATAAGTAAGACATATTCGGATCCACATAAATACAACAGTTACACCTGACTTTTTACTTGCTTCTTCCATCACTCGATCCGTGTGTACGAGTGCTTATTTACCAATCTACCTGTGGTATTGCTGGCACCATGGCGAAATTACCTCCTCGAAAGTACACATATGAGTGGGCATGTAAGATGGTTTTTATTTGTTCAAAATTGGGCACATTCCGTTTATTTTGCTGGCTGCAAAGAATACTAATTTAAACTCTCAGTGGAGGTATCTAGCCGCATATGATACGTAAACTATCGACAAGAGTACCTGGCATTCGAGTATCGATTCCGAGTCCCGTAGTACCTGATTGACCACTGAGGTCTTATTCGCATATGAATGAATGACCTGTAGCGAAAGGCAGTTTGGCCCAAATACCTTGCTCCAACAGTTGATGTGTATCTAACAAGAATTTCCAATGAGATTTTTTTCGAAAATTTATGAACTTTATACTGATTTTATAAATGACTAGCTTCGTTTAAGTAGAGTTGGAGGTGGAGATGGAAGTGATGTTATAACTGTTTGCGCTACTAATGGGGTCAATAAATTTATCTGCTTTTTAGGATAATTTGGGTAGACAAATGGTTGTTTTGTTAAGTCAAGTGAATGATAGGCACCCAAGTTGAAGGCTTAAATTGAGAAGTGAGGCGTTCATTAATAATTAAATGTGTATTTTCTCTTCTCCAGACAGTAGATTTTGTAATGTGTCTTAACGACTGATTGCAGGTTTGTTTGGTAGCGTAGCGCCATTGACCCTCATGCCATTTGTCGGATCTTAGATACATTCCCAGATGCAAACTGCAATAAGAGTTTATCCGGTACGATGAAGCATTTGAATATTCAAATAAAATGATGTTATAACTTTGTCAATATTTTAACTTTCCCCACTAAAACCTGAAATATTCATCTGAAAGTGAATAGAGATTAGTTTTCGTCTAGCAAATTTTTAATGAAATTTTGAGAAATTTGCGTGGATAGTTTTATTAGCTTGAACTCATCCTAGAATATGGTACTTTGTTTAATGAATTTCTTTGTAACACAGCTCCAAGGATTTCTGTAATGGTTTTTAAAAAAACCAAGAAAATCCAACGCTAGACGTTTATGAATTTATATAAAGGAGCATTGTAGACATTTCGGTCGCTGCTCCGCGGACAGAGGTGAGGCAGCGTCTGATGAGTTGCCTCTGCTCTAACGAGACCTCTAACGGTTTTTCTCATAAAACCCAAACTTTTTGGTTACTGCTAGGATAATGTAAATAGTAATAGTAGTAATACTAATAGTAATAGTAATAGTAATATAGTAAGAAAATTATTACATACCAAAATTTATTTCAAAATCAATTAGTTATTTAGTCACCATCAGCTATCACTGGTAGAGATTTAAAAGAGAAGTCAGAAGAATAAAGCAGGAGAACGAGTAACAAGAACAACAATACATGGAAATTAAAACAGAACGAAGCTGGGTGCGTCAAGTATAAAGGTTTTGTATCTTATATAAAGAACCCTCTGTGCACAAATAGCAGCAGACAGATAAATTATTAAATTCAAAATATTGCTCCATATTTTGCAAACTTTCAAATGTATGTACATGTGAAAGACATAAATGCTAAGCTTTAGGATGAACATTGTCTATTACCGCATTAATGTGTACATATAGCACCTTTGCGACAGAAGTGTCGCAACTAAAAAAAGTTAGTTTTTCAGAAATCGCAAAACTTGTTTCACTTTTTGAAACATTGAGTCCTTATTCCCCTGTGTTTTACCCAATATAAGAAACAAGACTGGAAACCGGAAGCTCGCCGCTTCAGGTATGAAAGGTTTTGTTTGTTTCTTCTGTGTGTATATATAAGGAGAATATCAGTCACTGCATGTCTGAGAAAAGTGCTTGTAACAGACAGACAGACGAAAAGACTGACATTGAACCGATTTTAATAAGATTATTTTCGAAAAGCACTAATCGAGCCGTTTTGCTTGATATCCAACACCATATTTTGTGAAAAAAATTGGCTTCCCCCTTTCGCATATACAGCCTCCTTAAACCCAACACAAGACGGGGCCACTCGTTGCAAGTGTAGCTGTTCACAGATCACATATACTCAACAAATTTCGTGCCAATAGATTCAGCCCCTTCGGAGTAAATCCCGTGAGGCAGACGGACAGAGAGGCAGACACACGGACAGACAGACATTGAACCGATTTTAGTATTATTCTCCTTAATTATGACGGCAGCATCTTATTTGCATGGCTTAAGGTGCGGAAAATTCACGTCAAATTGATGAGTTGGGATAACTTTGATAGTAAAGACCGGATTGCAACTTTGATACACCTTCAAAAATGAATCCTATCTCACTTTGAATGTGCACATTTTGACTCCTTACTCGCGCACTTGACAGTTCACGACACAAACTAATATCAGTTTCCGAAAGTACTAACCGACTATACTAGACACCTAATGTCCATAGAGACGAAGAAGCTGATATATTAATATAAGTGTAATTTCGCGGTGTTTCTAGCTCTAGCTTCTAGTTCCCAAAATGTCGGTATTTGCAACCATGATAAATATCACTAGCGAATAGAAAAAAGCAAGTTTTAATTATTTCAAATAATTTCATTAATCATGGGCAGCAATGTTATCAAAAATTTAGTTTTGACGATTGACGACAGGGCAAATGCGACCTCATAAGACGCTGCTTCAGCGGGGATCGGAACCGTCGAAGCCAAATTTTTGAAAGTATTGGGCACACGCCAAAAAAAGAATAGTCCCCGCACTTAAAAGAAGAAGTAAGTTGCTTCTCAAACAAGTATGGTCCGCCCTTAAGTGGATGGTGGGCTCAAAACAACTCATTCCCAATCAAAATTGTTATACCAATGTTATGTTCTTTTCACTTGGTTGAATGAAAATATTGATGATACCTTGACCTGGCCAGCTAGGAATCCAGACTTGGACTCAGTCGAAAATGTGTAGAAATTAATATCGTTTGTGATGAGAAACATTTTAAATATGCAGAAAAAAAATAGGAAGCCACACAAAAGGCGGTCTCCTATCTTTATTGTTCTCGTTTGACCAGTACGATTTGATGTTCTTAGTTCTGTGGTTTTTGGTGCTGACATTGCCACCATATATTTCGTCTTTCGTCTCAATTGATATGCAGGCCAAGAAGCCCAATTTAAATGAAGTACATCTCGGGTAGTTCTTCCCACGATGTTCATGTCGTCAACATAGCTAAATCATCTATCATACTAACCAAATATTCTTCAAATGTGCCGGGAACATAATAATATAATAAGTGTATCTACTGTTTTTCACAAGCGATAATACGAAGTTCTAGATCAAAATTCTACCTTAAATTACAGAAACTTCAAATTTGGAGGTAGGATTGAATAAAACTAGCAGTCTTATCCCAAACACTCTTCAATTTAAGGTTAATATATGCAGTGGAACAAGGGTCTACGACAAGGAGATGCCCTATCATGCGTCCTCTTTAACTTGGCCCTCGAAAAAATGATCCGTGATGCTGAGATAAATGCAAGAGGTACGATCCTCTTTAAGTCCACTCAACTACTGGCCTATACTGACGATATCAACATCATGGGAAGAATCACCCGAGACGTACAAACTGCCTTCATCCAGATCGAGCAGGCGGCTATTTGCGCGAGATCTTGGGCTGCACATCAATGAAGGCAAGACAAAGTCTATGGTGGCAACGTCAGCACTGAAAACCAACCAACCAACAACATCGAACCGCACTGGTCCAACGAAGAATAAAGATAGGAGAATACAGCTTTGAGACTGTTAATAATTTCTCCTATCTAGGGTCGAAAATCACAACCGATAACAGCTACGATAATGAAATCCGCGCACGGTTGTTGTCAGCCAACAGAGCCTATTTCAGCTTGCAAAAACTGTTCCGCTCGAAACGTCTCACCATAGGGTCAAATCTCTTACTGTACAAAACAATGATCTTGCCAGTCCTCACGTATTCCTCGGAGACTTGCGTTCGTAGCAAGAAGAATTGCAAACTCTTGTCCGCGTTCGAGAGAAGAATCCTCCGAAGAATTTTTTGTCCCCCTACATGAGGATGGACGATTCCGTAGCCTACGTAACGACGAAATCTATGAGCGATACCATGACCGTCGGGCTGTAGATAAAATCCGGCTCAATAGGTTACAGTGGGCGGGTCACTTAATCCGTATGGATGAGGATGATCCAGCCTGGAAAGTCCATAAGGGCAATATCTATGGTAGAAAAAGAAGACGAGGCAGACCCTGCCTTGGCGGACCTTGGCACAAAACCGGAATGTCTGGAGTTTCTTATTAAGGCAGGCCTAGACCGAATACCGGTTGTTGCGCCGTTGATGATAATGATGATATGCAGTGGAAAAACTTAAATCTATAAATCGAACTAAAATATTATCTTTTTGTTACCAAAGGTAACCTATTGTAGCGTTTTTCAATTTCAGTGCCTTTTTAGTTTTATACTTTCCATTACTTTTCAGCATAAACCGAAATAAAGTTAACATTTGTAATATCACGTTTTGCTAGATGACAAAATGATCGAAAATTTGAGCTGGGATGTTATGCTTCCTGTGGTTACTACGTTAAATAGGTCAAACGTTCCGTAAAGATAGATTAGTAGATTAGTGGTTTAATAGATTAGTGGTTTTCGTTAATGCAGTCCATCATATCAAAAAACATATGAAATAAGCTGGTTGTTCGAAAAAAAGCGACGTCATTCGCACAATTTACAGAATAGTCTGAAGCATCACGACACTGGAGGAAGATTCATGCACGGCAGACATATTCACTCTAAAAACATACGCATAGTATCGTGGATAGCGAAGTTTCGTAGTCATCCGGGCAGAAGAAAAACGGTCATATCTTGCCTTTTTGAAAGAGCGTGCTATTTTATTATACTATATTTTAGACTTTTGGTATTCAGTTCTCTGTTGTGGAAACGTAAAAGCGAACTACATTGTATTGCATAGAATATGAAAAGGAAATACATTTCAATGTGCTGCGCCTTCATTTGTTACAAAATCCCAGCTTAAATGTACAGCAACCGTTTCTCTTCCAGTAGAACATCGGCTTCAAATACATTTCCTTCTCAGCGGAAAAATGTGGTACGGAAGGGGTAAAGCCTTTGAGTACTCAGATTATTGTGGTCCACTCTACTCTGCGACTCCATATGCCTCCCCAATCGGTAAGGATTCACCATTCTCAGCTTTCTGTAGATTTACAGATCAACATGTTACGATTTATCTATACCATCCAGTACTTCTCTCCGGTTGGTCGCCCATTTAGTTAGGAAAATCTACCCTCGTTCTAACCTTAAAAATTGTCCTCCGAAGCCATCGTCCCATACAGTAAATCGTCCATTCAAAAAGCACTTTACATGCGCGCTCTCATCGGGGTCATTATTCTCGATAATTTGGTGAAGTATTCCTATCGTCTGCCAGGGTGCACTGTCCATCTCGTAATTGACGGTTCTCTCACTTATGAGATCCTCGGAGTCGCTTCTTTACAGACCCCGAAACTTGATTTGACTTTCGGGTTTCAAGAGAATTCGACGATACATTTTAGATATGTCACTGGAGAACATTCGTTTTGAGAATGATGGGGTCCTAAGTCCGCATCAACTTAATGCTGGACCAGACGCTTCACTTTTTTGGAGAACATATATTCAAACTTATGAATACGAGTGACTATGTCACAAATGTGGTTTTGATGTTTCTGACCTGGGAGGATCTTCTTATTCAAACTAACTCCATTAAGTTTAGTAATAATAATAAGATATGCAATAGGCCTCCCCACTCGGATCCTCTCGGGCTTTCCGAGGAACTTCCCTCATGTTCCCCAAGTCCCAGTATTAACATAAACTTATCCGATTTTTTCTTCAGTTCGGTGTTTCTCAACCATCAATTCATCCAAATTGTCTTATGAAAAAAGTTTCCTAGATTAACATCTCCTTATCGTCATGAAATGAGTACTGTGTATCGTGCAAGGGCCTCTGGGTAATATTTGGTTTTAAACAAATCCTCGCATTTTTCTTCCTCCAAATTGATATCATCCCCCTGATTGATTAGGATGTCCCCGATGTTCGATTTCTTCGGCAGAAACGTGTGCAGCGGTGACCTTGGGAACAAACACTTTCCGAACTGAATATCACCCAGCCGAGACGTGTGTTCTGTACAAAAAACCCTTCCCTCAAAAAACAACTGTGTTAGTATCCACTATCCTAATATAACCGAGAGTTGTATGAGCCGTGACCGGATCAAGTAACTTTTTACCGGGGAACAATAATCTAAATTTCTGCGGGAGTAGCGTTTTCGGCATTATAAGATGTACTTTCTTGAATGGGAGCATATTGATCTTGCTACTTACGTGGGTGGAAAATTATTATGTGCCCCCAGACCCACAACATTTGGTGGAGTACCTACTCATTTTTAGTGTCCAGTAACCAAAAAAATCTATGATGCCCATGTAAATCAGAAAACCGTATTTTTACCCCTCGACAAAGGCAATATGCAACTTATTTCTGCTGCCTGAATTGCCTTCCATTTTGGCGAGCTTCTCCGCCACTAGACACTTCAGCGGGTCCTTCATCGCCTCTAAATTATGGTTCACAACTACAAAGCGATTCTCGGAAAATTTATGTACGCCTGTAATGGTTACGGGTAGGTTGGAGTTGCTTAGGGAAGAGTCAAACTCCTTGTGTGTTACACGTCCATCTTTCCAGTTGAATTGAAGGAAATGAACGACACACCCTTCTAATTTGCTTTGCAATATCATGAGCCTTTTCTACCTATCCGATATTCGAACCCACATAGACGCAATTAAGTATTTCGAAAGGATTCAAATTGGCTGAGAGAACCGGCCCCTCTGCTCCTTAGTACTCAGAGCACTGCCGACATTTAAAGCAATTCCAGATGTCAACGCCACATAAAAGTTGAAAGGGCAATCAAACTAATGAATCAGGCTCGTGGTCTCTACCGTGCATTCCTAAATCTAGAGAAGGTTTTGATCATGTGCCACAGAAAATAATTTAGCATACATGGCGACAACTCCTGGCGCCAGAGGGACTCCTGCGCTGGGTGTAATTGCTCGACTGCGATCTGAAGAATAAAGTTGGGAGTATGGTAACTAGACATGGAGAGGGGCAAGAGCGAAAGCGGCTAAAAAGAATCCTTTTCCCCCTAAATCTTTCAGATCAATTTGCCTGACATTGTTCGTACCTAAAGCGATTCAGAAGGTCGTAGACAACTACATTAAACATTTTCAAATGTGTAATCCCCTGCATCCATGTCAGCATGCTTACCGACAGAATAGTCAACCAAAACTGCCCTGTATCAGCTGATGGATGTAGTACGGGATGCCATAGAAACGAAGGAACTAGCACTGTGTGCATTTTTGGGCATCAAAATAGCGTTCGATAACATGTTATATACATATTACACCTAACCCGCAAAGGAGTGGTAAACACCCTGGTACAAATTCAATTGTCATGAAAACTACCCAAGGTTGTCCACAAAGTGGGGTATTATCGCCATTAATGTGGAGCATGATAGTTAATAAACTCCTAGGAGAACAAACCAAGATTGGAACACAGTTCCAGGGTTGCGCTGATGATATTACTCTAATCTTTAGGTGCAAAGATGAAGATACCCTATGTGACAGAATCCAAACCAGACTGCGAATCACTAGTAACTGGTGCAGAAAAGCGGGGCTGTGCATCAAACCAATCAGGGCCAATATACACATATGTAGTACCATTCACACTAGGAATCGCAAGCATGATCATCTGAGAGCTATTAAATTACATGGCATGAAGGTAAAACGAGTAACGTAGGTGAAATATTTGGTAATCACACTAGAGCAAAAACTTCTCCGGAAGACAGATGTTGAAAACATATGTCAGAAAGCTACAAGGGCTCTGATGACTTGCATGTCCATAGCAGGGAAAAAATGAAATTAAGCCCGAAAATACTGCACTGGATATAAACTGCCATAGTAAGGGCAGATAAAACGGAACCGAAACTTCAAAGAATGGGTTGCGTGTGTATCAGCGCGGCAATTAGAACTTGCCCAACGGCATCCTTAGAATTCCTCTTGGGATTAACTCCTCTCCATTTAGACATAGAGATGCAGGCAAGTATCTTGAAGGAGTGTCCGGGAGTACCAAAGTTTATATTTTCGCTAGGCTGCACCCCGAATTACTGACACCAAGGGATAACATGACAATAAGGTTTCACTTCGGCGAGAAGTTTGAAATAAGTTGGAACAGCAAAGAAAACCGGGAGAGCGTGGCAGCGACGTGGTTATACGGGCTATAGCGATTCTGTAGAGTTGGTAATGGGTTCATGACAGCGACATTGAAAAATGAAGAGGAATGGAGGGGGGGGGGGGGAATCTTTACTGAGCGAACACTTACTAGAGTGCTCATGGGAGGATACGAGGCGCTCGAAACATTGTTTAAACCTCATCAAGAGGAGCCTCCGGATTATAGTAGGAATACTCACTGGTCACTGCAGGCTAAACTATCACCTGGGGAAGTTACAGATATATACGAACACTTTCTACAGATTTTGTGAGGAGATTGATGAAACCTCCACACATGTTCTGGGACATTGTCCGGCACTTATGTAAACCAGGTTCAGGCAAATGGGAGAATAATACCAAATGCCAGGTTGAAACACTTAGAAATAGGGAACATATTAAAGTTTCTATTGGTTATAAATTTAAACGATATACTATAGTTTATAGGTATACTGGTAAGTATACGAAAGCCGCTGCATATCATTGTCGGTGTTTATCAAAGAAGCACAGGCTTGCCACTTCTCTTTATTCATGGATGTGGTCGCTGTCACGCGGGACATCCAATATCCCGCTTAGAGAGCTGGATATTGGATGTCCCGATACACCCCTCTTTACAGATAATATTTTCGGGCTCCGACCGAATCTGAATAAAACACAGTTTTTGTTGACCGATACCAATGGAACAGGTTATACCACCGTCAGTGAGAGCAACTTGTCCAGAACTGAGTGATTTAAGTATTTCAGAATTAGTGCAACCTGGATGAAGTGGCGTTCCACAACAAATATCCTTTGTGATCGGTACATCAGAAAATGCCTCAAAAACAAAATTCATCACCATGACGCCCTCAATGGTTCCGAGTGCTGGCCGGCTTCCATATGTTGTGTTGATCAGTGACATAACACATTGTGATCACGTCCGAAATAGGGACATTCCCTATCGATATGGGATTGCCTCATCGTGTAAAAATTGCAAGAATAGCGTCTTTAAGGATGTGGACATGAAATCCTTCAAATTCAACTACCCAGGTTTACCAACCACTTCCATATTCCACTTGATTAATTTCAGTCAAGTAACGTGTGTCCGTCATTTCGAATCATATTTCTATGTAGAATGTTCGTCCATTGACACAACTGCAAAAGTTTTAGTTTCGCAAGGGAACCAAATATTGAACATTTTCTCATTCACTGCCTCATTAAGCAAAGCATAATAGAGTGACTGCTTGCGCCAGTACTCTGCCGAATGGGGTAACCATTTTTGGACCCATTGATGACAATATACCATTTTCAATGAAATTCGTAGTTTGCAGTTACGTCAGTGTTCCACCAGGAAGACGATATTTCCTGTTCAAATTTAACATTGATATCTTCTATAATAAAATTCGTTGCACAGAATTTTACTTGGACAAACAAGAAAGAAAGAAACGAAGACATTCCCATGCAACTACTACTTATCACATTCTGTTTATAGATTCCAATACGAGTTCCACTTTGAAACTCAGCTGGATAACAAGTTTAATGATACATGTTAAATGGTCCACATTTGGTGTAACAACGAAGAAACTGGTCAGGTGAAGCCAAACCAGTCCCAACTATTGCTGAAAACTGCAATGAGCTGATTTTCGGAGAAATATAAATCTTTGCTATTTATTTTCTGCCAATCATGATCAATCGGGTGTATCTTTAACCGTTTCGCATTTTAACACCTTTTCTTGATAAGTTCGACTAAACGCTTCAAAATTCTAAATGTTAAAAAAAATGATTTGGCACGTTATCTCGTCTATTTGATCATCATTTGTGCGATGGATTAACAGTAATGACTAATGCCCAGAAACCACTCTCCAATGTCAATATTTTTTTAATTCATTCCACAAAGTTAAGGAGAATGTCAATGACGAAAATGTCGTGGGATCGTAAGAAATGACTCTATTTTTAAATTTTACGTATATTGTATCTATCCGAAAACAGGATTTACCCGAGAAAGCATCAAAGGTCCATTAGTTTGTCACCAAATTTCCACTTGACTACTAATTTTTTAAAGGCGAAAGTACATAAGTAGAGATGTTAACATCTAATCTGCATAAATTCTTACATATTTGGCTATACTAGATTTAGTTATTCACACCCATAAAATCACGTACATTATGGATATTATTGTATCTCTATTTTTGTCTTCATCCGATTTCATTTTGCCTCTCAAAGCATCCAGAAAAAGCAAAGAGCTATGTAAATTTCCAAATAAAAAAACTGTTATGTCCACCAAATTCACCTTTATGGTCGAAAATGTCAAAACTATCTGCATATACCAGGAAAGAAATATTATCCACACAATGCCTTGGTGTCAAACTCGTTTTTTGATCTCTATGAAATGATAATCGCGGCGAATGTGTAAGAGGAAAATATCAAATTCAGTTTCACCTATTCGATCTGCATCTACTACACAAGATAGAATTTTGATGCGAGCCGAAAAAATCCACAAAAAACAGAAGAAACAGAATGATCAGAAACGTGTTTCAGCGGGACAAGTGCCTCCAGAAATCACTGTTCGGAACACCTCTGAGCTGCTGAGGAACCACATTTTCAACTCAAACACGCCTGACATATTTCGCGGTCGCACAGTTATTGGCGATTGTAATGACGGTAACGATTATGATCGTGGTCCAGATTCGTTTTTAATAGATTTTCAATTACTCAACCTTACTCACCCAATTTTAAACGATAATGTATCCAAAGACTGTTCCAAAAACTATCTTCACTTCATTTATTTCGTTCACTTTCTGCTTCTTGGGACTTTTAGTCGAATTATTGAATTCTACCCTTCATCACTACACTTTCGAACATAGTACAATAGATCTTAGTAGAACTCGCACCTCTTCCGTTAATCAGATCAAATATACTCAAAATGCTTTTCCGAGTAGTAGATAAATCGAAGTTTAAGATTTAGTCGCGCCGTAACAAATCGGAAAACTGGCACACAAGATCAACTTTCTTTTCTTCAAAAGAGCGGTAGTAGCGGAAAAATCCGCGAATATGATGAAAATCAACTAAGGAAAATTTTCTTGTGGGTAAAGTTATTCTACAGCTTCTTATTTTTCCTGTTTCTCGTCTATCACCGTCGCGCTGGCTTTTCTTCGTGTATTTCTTTTACTGTTTTCTTTTTTCCTCTACTCAATATTTTTTACTTTCTATCAAAACCGCACGATATTTGATCGCCAGCTATATTCCGCTTGCTGGCTAGGCTATTGGCTAGCCAGTGTTAATAAGACATAAGACACTTTTTAGAAATTGATAAAAATCGCGGGTAGACCACAGTTGAATGATGATGCTCCGTACGTAGTAAAGTACCTACGCATGCATCATTTGCACGATCGCGAAGTTTCCAAGCAAACGTAATTTTTGAGTGTATCATCCAAAAACTTTTGATCGACTGAAATCTCAGGTTATAACTGATTTTACCTCGGTTACCTGTCTTGAATAAAAACCGACCAGCCAAAGCGATTGCGAACTCAAACGCTAAGAAACTTTCCAATCTTCGTGCTAGTAGAGTATCTTTTACTATGTTGGTCTCTCAGCATATAAGGGTATCTAAGCAGGTATCTAAGTAAAAAATTTTACGTTATAAATCTTTCAACCGTAATATAACTTTCATCATGTAGAATGTTTACGTTTGAGAATATTAATAAGATAAGTATCTTTCATAGCTTGATTATACAAATTTCATTGACGAATCAGGATGCAAGGCAACAGTAGTATTACCTGAAGAATGAATGAATCCTAAAAGTATTTTGCATGTAGTGAATTGTGTTATATTATATAATTATATCGTACCCTCCTGTTGTAGGTTTATCAATAAAATGTGACGTAATGTACATAATTTTAAAACTACATTCATATTTGTAAGATTGCAAGGTGGAAAAGAGACCTTTCGTTAAAGCTGTCAAAAATGAAGCTTTGATAGTCTCACGAATTTGTGACAGACCATGAATCTAGTTTTAGATCATGGGGTTTTGGTAATAACCATGTGCTTGTCACCTTCCTGTGGGCTTATTACTTGCACACCAATAGCTAATAATAATACTATTAAGGAAGGTGTGTGTGCCCCTTTCACTAGTTATACTATACGTATTAACTATAGTTGTCAAGCAAGCCTACAATTTTGGAATATTTCCTACTTTCAAGAATTTCAACTTGGCTTCAATTCGTATTAATTATAATTATGTCTCAATGCTCCGCACAGACTCTGCAGGCAGTCTTCCTAGTTATCCCCAGATTCGCCAGGTGTTAGTACAGCCAGCAATGACCAGCGTGAAGATTAAACCATACTTTGAGCATTTGGAGTCGTATTCCCACATGGGCACTCTGGATTGTTCTATTCCTGGTATATGTCACACCCACGCCCCAACTTTCGCGGTTACCTGAAATGAGCTTCATTACCGCCCCCCCCCCCCCCCTCTCCTCGACTTCACAACTTCCCAAGACACTCACACTTCTCCTTTATTGTTTTGGGTCAAGTGCCCTTGGAACGACCCACTCGTCGGCTTGTCATCTTTTGAGGGTGGATTCCATTGCATGGCGTAGGCAGCAATTCAATTCGCGCCCGTCTACTTCCGCACCCGATCACAGTGCGTATGAGTGGCAGGCCTGTGTCCCACCGAGTTCTTGGTTTGAGAGAGTCCTCGGCCACCATACGCCAATGATACGACTCAGATATGTGTTAACGAAGGTTTGAAGGTTTTCAGTAACAGTGGAGTTATCTTTCTGTGTACTACACCCATATAGCAACACAGAAGGGACACTAGCACAGAACAGTATCAGCTTGATCTTTGTGTTGAGATAACAGCATTTTCATTGATCCTCTGAGATTTTACCTCGGTGCAACACGCGACATTTTGATGGCTATTAATTTCTCCGAAATGCTTCTCCTGCGTAGAGCACTCCAGATACACTCCCTGTTTACGCTAACGAAAGCTTTCTCGAAATTCATAAAGCAGCATATCTGCAGTAACTGCAAGTCCAGCGATAAATAGCTCTGCAGGGAGACCATCGAGTCCAACGGCTTTAATGCCTTTGAATGCGTTGATGGCTGATGATGATTTCTCTTCTGCTTGGAGGAACAGTCCGTATCCACAAGTTACGGTGACTAGCAATTTCATCCACAAAGGACGGAACTCCACCGGATGTGATACAGTTAAAAATCGGTTTCCACCTATTCAGCTGCTCGTCATCGTGGATTAGAAGTCTACAATTAACGTTTTTCACAGGATCATTGCGATAACATGCAAGCTGTTTCGTAATGCGGCAGATACTTCTGAAATCATTGCGGTCTACAGCATTCTCCACTTTCCTGGCCAGCGCAATAGCAAATTCTTTCTTGTCACGGCATACACTAAGCGGAACTTCTCGGGATTTCGCTCGGTATCGGAGTTCGAGCGCGTCACGTCCGCCAGCACTCACAGCGGTCAATAGAAGTTTAAACCCCGTTTATTTACCCGTTTCCACGATTATGCAGTCAGTCAAATCTTATGACGCCCTTTCGGGACATGGCCGACGACCTGTGTAGCACCCGGGAAAAAATATTTTTGATAGCAGCCCAACGCTCATTGATATTCTCAAGCGAGTTACGTAGTATATCTGCCATCCAATCAGCAAGATAACTCCTTAACTGTGGAGCGACAGTTGATTCATACAAGCCAAGGTAGCCGTCAGAAGCAACCTGACATCGGATTCGCGTCTGCTCCTTATCCTTGGCTTCCCAGAATACAAGAGCACATAGCCGCCAGAAGGAGAGCAGTACTCTTCTGAATCCCACCATCTTACTTCGCTTAGGCCCAGAATATCCAGCTTATATCGTTGGAATTTCCGAATTTCAAGTTGGAGAAAGCGAACAATCTGAGAACCCTCGCTACCATTGTCGAGGACCGTGCGCACATTCCAGAATCATAGTTCATTTTCGATCGCCATAGTTCGTAGCATTGAGGTTAGACCCTATCCGAGCCGTTGTTAAGGTTTCAGTAGCAGTAAAGTTTCAAAATTAGCAGATTGTCAGCCCATCAATTTCTATCTCTTTTAGTCGCCTCTTACGGCAAGCACGAAAAACTTTGAGTATATTCTCAAGCCCTAACACTTTATTTTTCACCGTCGTAACCATGAATTCATTTCCGATTCAGGAGAAGGGTTCTGATCCGTGTAAAAACTGCTCGTTTCCTGACCAACTCGTCTGTTACCTCATTGCCTTCTAAGCTAATAGCACGTCGAACCCAGAGTATAAAGACTTTATTGTGCGAGCCGAGCATCAGTCTTTCAAGGCAGTTGCCTACCACTTTGGAATACACCGTATTGGACCTGGGTGATTAAAAAACGGCTTGGCTCTCGGTCAGAATTCCAACCACCTTTAGTTCCTTTAAAGATTGAGGGAGACACGTCTGTCTATGGCATCTATTAGAATATACTGGAATATATCAATGTATTTACCCATTGATTCAAAGTACGTTTTCCTGGGAACAATCACCCTGGCGCATACAGGTAATCAGTTGGTTTAAGATGTAGGTCACCACCACGTTCTCCCAGTTCGCCTTGCTGCTTCAACGTGTTCCAAATTTCTTGTCGAAGCGAAATCTCGTTATCATGGTATCCCTTGGTGTCAGTAATTCGGGATGTCGTCGCCTAGGAAGAATATCAATCTTCAACCTATATAGACAGCTCCTCGCCTCACTAATACTTTCGAACATTCTGAATTCACTGTGCTTGCCTGCATTTGGATGTGAAGATTATGAGAAGTTAAACCCAAAGGACCTCTAGGAATGCCGTTGATCATGCCCCGCTGACACGCACACAAGCCAGTCTTTGAATTTTGCGTAACTGCCTGGGTCTCGTGCTGAGTTCAGATCTATCTCTCCAGACTACCGGCCCATATGTAGTCATTGGCCTTACTACTACAGTGTATATTCAATGCAGCATTTTCCGATTGCATCCCCATTTTTTTCAGAGTCCTTGTAGATTTCCAAGATATGATTCTAATAGGTGTCTCCCAGAATAATTTTTGGTCTAGTGTAATTCCAAAGTGTTTGACCTTTGCTACTCATTCCATGCCATATAACCTAATCGCTCTCAGGTGATCAAGCTTGCGCTTCCCAGTGAATAGTACTATGGTGGAGGAGACTACAACTTTTAGACCGTTGATGATTTCTCTTATCTAGGGTCGAAAATCACAACCGATGACAGCTATGACGATGAGCCTATGTCGGCTTACAAAAACTGTTCCGCTCGAAACGTCTCACCATAGGGTCTAATTCTTAATGTACAAGACAATGATCTTGCCAGTCATCATGGGTTCCTCGTAGACTTGGGTTCTTAGTAATTGTGAATTTTTGGCCATGTTCGAGGGGAAAATCCTTCCAAGAATGTTTGACCCCTACATGAGGAAGGATGATTCTGGAGCCTCTATAACGATCAAATCTATGAGTGATACCATCGCCGTCTGACTATGGATAAAATCCGGCTCAATAGGAGAGCAGAATAAGAAAAATCCAGCCCGGAAAATCTATAAAGGCAATATCTATGGTAGAAAAAGAAGACATAGTAGACCCTGCCCTATTAAGGCAGACCTAGACCGGATATCAATTATTGCGTCGTTGATGATGATGATGATCTTCCAGAGGTTTTGTATATCACTGAGTTCCTTTTCGAAACCAGTGTTGCTAGAGGCCACGTGCTATACGAATGGAATTTGGTCTAGACAAGTGTTGAATCAAAGCCATTCACAAATGTTATGATTGAGACGATGATTTGAAGGATGCTCCACTGTAAAAATTTCTGCGATGTGTGACCTAAAGAACGTCCAACGCCGCATAGAATCTGCTTTGTCCAAATTCTGAATGAATCGCTCAAATTCTGCCGTGAAGCGAATTATCCTGCCTCATGAGGTAGAAGGCAGGTTCGTGGTTGACTTTACGACACAATACCACCCCCAAGTTGACTCAATGCGCGCTTATTTTTACTGCAAAGAACAGGCGAGTCCCTTGCATGCGGCTGTTTACAAGGCAGATTGCGGTTTAATGCCACTTAACTTGAAGGATAGATCTTTCAATTCTCTGAGTGGGTTGAAATCAGACGAGGGATCAATCGATAAATGGAAATAGAAGGCAATGCCCGATAAACATGTGAATAGCCTCTGTCATTCTCCACTTGCGCTTATAAAAAGTTCATAATGAAAGAGCGGGTAGACAACGAATGTGTAATTCGGCGTTACAGATGTTGTGTGTCAGTGCCAAAACCAACAAGCATATATTGATCATGGGAAGATACCCTGTTGACCGATATAAACCACAGACAATACTCGACAGTTTTGCTTACGGCATGTGATGGCACCAGCAAGTTTGAATAGATTAACATATGGCACACAATAAGCCGTATTTTATTGATGTTGCTATCTCCCATAATAGCAACATTGAACGGAAGTAGGGGGTGGGTCAGGCTTTCGGGGGTGGTCATAGTTTCCATAACATTGTCGGCTACCGGTATTGCACCTAAATTCTTTATGACTTTTTTGGATGTCCTGGCACTCTCACATGATCTATATCTCTACGTAGGTAGGATCGACCACTTCTAAATGCTTGAACTTGGTGCTAGCTTCGGGTAAAATCCGGCATCTGCCAGGAGTGTATTCAAACTTCAAAAATATAGATAACGTGAAGAGAACTTAAATTTCAATTCGAAAAACTTATCAAAACATCTGCTCCAGTAGCAATTGTTTTTCTTCAATCTTTTCACGCTACAATGGTAGTGAAATCTAAGTAAAATGCGAAAACTTACAGTCGCAAATATACCCAAATACTTTGCCATAAAATTTGCAAATCTGCAGCTCGAGCCCCCTTAAGTAAGTGATTGTACAGGTGTGCTGCTGTTATTAATGGTGCTGATGGCGCGCTCACTAATCGTACAAGAGTGGATTGTGTTATTATTGTTATTTCAAATGTGGATCGTGGCCGCTGTCGCCGTTGTTGTCGACATCAAACAACGGCGCACAACCTGGGATGGTATAATTTTCATTCATGGATCAAAAATCATACCCAGAGCAAAATAGATTATTCATAAAAAACAACAAAATCTAAGAAACTTTACAAATGAGGTAAAAGTTGACATTGTCTCATTATGCTTCGCCAAGGGCGATAACAATGTAACCAAACATAAGTATCTCTTGCAGTTTGGATGAGGCGGTGAGATCAGTCTTCGGAGCAAACGGGTATAGCAACATTGTGGAGGAGAAAAAGTGTTTGGGTCTCCTAACATACCTCTGGATGTAGACCGAGGTGAGAAGAGCTTACATCTTGGTATTAGCTAAGTTAGTCTCGATTAGAGTGCTCGGACAACTTTAGTTCGAGAAAGCGGCCGGATCAGTTGACCGTTCAAGTGCTTTGTTAGTTCTGTCTGTTGGAGTTCTAGTTGAACACCTTTGATTCATTTTCACTACTTCACACTTGAGTAAGACGGTTTTCCACTTTTTGAATTCTCAAGTGCGCACATTGTTATTTGTTATGCATTGCATAACGCTAGAAGCCTCACTTCAAAATAACCTTCAATGTGGGTATTAGCTTATTGCCTTTCCTTCTCAGTATCGATTATAAAATTTAGTATCAATCATCGAAAAATCTAAAGACAAGAGTATTAAAGTAATTACGCAGTAGCTATGCATCGTTTTAAAAACGTCAACCTTTAACTTAAAAATGTTAAAGCAACATTCAGCACAGAGACAACAATTTTTTATTCAATAGAACTATATATGGTATTCTAAAATGGAAAGGGCTCCGTCATATGATTGGCTGGATTCGTTACTTGAGCAGCCAAGCTTTAAGGTAAAGTAAAACACCGCAGCAGGACTAAGCAGAGAGAGAAAAGCAAAGTTACGGTACCAGAAGCAGAGTTTTAACTAACTCAATTCATGACCTTACTTAGTTGTAATGTAGATGTTTGATTATTCTGTGAATCCATTTTCATAACAACGTCTAATTTGTCACTCTGGCTGCGACTTCCGAAGATCTTCCTTCTATGAGTTTGCAAATATGGATCCCCCCTACTCCCTCCTGCAAAAACAGCTTATCTACCAAGAAAAAATACCGTGAACTAATAAGATAATCTCCAAACAGTATCGCCATACAGGAATTGTAAACCTGGTGTTACCCCTCTGTTTTATTTATAATCCAAATGGTAACTTCGTACTGTGAATGGATGCTGGTGAATGGATCGTTGGGCATAGCAAATTGTTCAGGTCGATCGAACGAAACTAGTGGATCCTGGATGGGTCTATTCATATCCCTCTAAAAGCGATGCGAATCACAGAAAATGTCGGGAAACCAGAAGCCAGACCCTTCAGGTATGAAAGGTTTTGTATATTTCTTTTATAAAGAGATTTGAGTGTGCATTTGTCCCAGTATCATGTAGCACGTAAAATATGCATATATTATGTGAAAATATCCACTTTCAAGTGATATTGACATTCATAGTCTTGAATTTGCAGAGGAGCCACAGTTTTGACCTAGTACAACTTTGTTAGTAATAGTGCAATTTTCACCAAATTTGGCAGGATCATGCTCTATGCTGTAGCCTACATTACGGATTACTGATCACTGTGATTCTAGGGTGAACTTAAAGCGGGTTTTCCTGTCAATTACTAAAAATTATAGGAATGTACTATTATTAACTTTATTTGAACAGGTATCGATATAGAGGGTATTTCGGAGCTTAGGCACCATATAGTGGCAGCCCCCTGATTTTTTTCAGATTTTTCGGTTCAGTAGTTTCTGAGAATGGGTTCGTTAAAAAGATCATCACTTTCAACCCCCCGCACTCGCCACCTTTTCAACAAATGGCAAAACTAAGACCAGTTTCGAAAAGTACTAACCGATACCTTTAATTTGATACACACGTGACTATATTTGGAGGTCAAGCAGTGCACTGCAGGATAGACTGATGCGGAACATGGCTCCCTTAGACCAACCTATCTCTCTATGAGAATGAGCTGTCTCTCCTCTGGGACGGTGTGTGCCTTTTCAGGGGCCAAGCCTTTCGTCTACCAAGACCGTTAGTGAGTGATGATAGCCACACCCTGTACGAGGTGACCCTACTATTAACAAAACGCTACGGATCTAGACTGAGGAGTCGAAAAACACCTCCCCCAATCCAGGGTTTCATGCGAACCGTGCCCATTAGATAGTTTGCAGTCGGGGGTAACTGACTGTATTCGAACGGAGCCTCACTGATACCTGGTCGCCTCAGTGAGTAAGTTAGACCTTACCTTGCTACGGGGGGCTATGGTCCGGCGGAACTCATAACCCCCATACTCGTGGGAATCAAATGAGTACAAAACAAGAAAAGAAAACGAAAACTAAGCAAGCGGGGCACCGTACCGCACCAAAACTGGTTAATCAGGCGGAGGCACGTCTCCGAATTATTGAGAGCCAGGTGACTACACCCAAGAAGGGAGAAGTTGGGACGTCAAGCAGTGGACCCAAGGTGAGCATTGGTATACTGCGTGGACAACAGCCAACGAACACCACCGCTCAAAGAGTAGGGACCAGCAAAAGCACGTCTGAGATAAATATAACAGACGTCAGGAAGGAGACAGGTCTCAGTGGCGCCGGTGTTAAATAGTACCTGCGCTATCTGAAGGAGCGGAGAAAGCGGGGAGCAGCAGAGATCAGCCCGCATGAAGGGAATGCTCCCAAAAAATCCAAACCTGAACCCAAGGGGGGAGAAAACCCGGGCAGGTCAGGAGTGAAGGCAGGACCCAGGAAGCCCGCCATTAGCTATGCTAGGTCAAGGGCATTCGACTGGCCATACTGCCAAAAAGGTTTCCCGAGCAAATACTCACTCGGGAAGAGCAGGAAATCATTGAGAACCTTGTCGTCAAGCAGATGATCAAAGGTTGGACGTCGAAAGTGGTGTTTACCGGGATACGCTTTCGACCAGACCTTATACTGGTGGACTGCGCGACGGAAGACACCGTAGAATGGATTAGAACCATAGTTCCTAGATTGCCAGGCTGGGAAGGGGTGGAACTGTCAAATGTGCTGGGGATGATATGCCAGGAGGCCAGGAGCCCACATGGTGACAGTTTTTCTGCCAAAGGTCGCGGCAATAGAAACGGAAGACCATATGAGACTCCTAATTGCTCAGAATGAAGATCTCCATACTTGACTATGGAGAGTGTTCAGAAGCAAGGTAGAGGGCAAGGGTAAACTCCTCACGATCGGGGTAGATGACCGATCCCTGGAGGCAATTAAACGTCGGAGTTGTCATATCAACTACCGATTTGGCAACATACCCGTGCATGTGCACAGGGAAAAGCCGAGGAAAGAGACCTCGGAGGAGGCATCGGGTGGAAAACTTACCGAGATCCCTGAAGAAGTCTCCGAAGCCTATAGAGGCGGAAAGAACTGGATCAACCAGGAAATAGACCTGCTGCCCAGTGAAGAGCAGAAGCTCCGACAGTGGAGAAGAGCTCGAAACAATAGCGGAGCCAATGGCCAGCACTAAGATAGCCCAGATAAACCTCCACCATGCGAGAGCTGCAGCTGCAGTGATTGCAAGGGCAAATTTCAAGAAGAACATTGGAATAGTGCTGGCTCAGGAGCCCTGGGTGTACCGGGGGCAGATTCGCGGTCTGCAAGGAGGAAGCATGCATGTAATTTGGGACTCCTCGTGTGAAAAACCAAGAGCTTGCATAATTCTCAAACGTAATTTAAAATACATATGCCTTTCAGAGTTCTTAACCGGGGACCTTGTGGCTATCCAAGTCTCATTGGAAGCCGGGAGGAGCACTCGAAAGGCAGTTGTAGCATCGGGATACTTCCCAGGAGACGAGAGCCGGGCTCCACCGGAACAAGTCGCAAAGCTGACGAAGTATTGCGAGGGGAGGGTGTTACCACTTCTTCTCGGTTGCGATGCCAACGCCCACCACGAAGTCTGGGGAAGCAGCGACACCAATCGTAGAGGTGAGTACCTTCTCGAATTTATTCTTAGCAATAAGTTAGAAATATACAACGTAGCGAACACTCCAACATTTGTGACCAACACCAGACAGGAGGTACTAGATTACACTCTAGGAAATACCCTAATGAACGGAAAGGTCAGGAATTGGAGGATGTCGGATGAACCCTCAATGTCTGATCACAGGATAATCAGATTCGAGATTGAGGGTAACTCCGAATTAAAAAGAATAATAAGGAATCCGAAGAGAACGGATTGGTAATCCTACACAACCCACTTGAGCAACAACATTGCCCACCTTCAAAGGGGCAGTGACTTCAGGAGCGAACTGGAATTAGAAACGGTGGTGGAAAACCTCAACACAATCGTCATTGACGCATATGAGGCCAGCTGTCCGGCCAAGACAGTCAAGTCATCAAGGGATGTATTATGGTAGAACAAGAACCTAGCCAGAATGAGAACAGAGGTACGAAAACTTTTTAACCGGGCAAAACAAACCGGGACTGGCGGAGGTATAAAAATGCACTGACTGCGTATAGCAACGCGATCAGGGAAGCGAAACGGAACAGCTTTAGGGAATTCTGTGAAGGGATTGAACAGATCACAGAAGCAACCAGGCTGTACAAGGCTGTAGCAAAGACGGAGGAATATCCTCTGTCTGCTTGAAAAAGGAAGATGGTACATTTACCGAGAATGTGGAGGACAGGGAACACCTGCTTCTCAGAACTCATTTCCCGGGGTCCTACCCCTCGGTGGCAGGCGACAACAATATGCCTGACATCCCAACAACGAATAAAAGGGGAAGGAAGGAGAGCTGGAAACTAGCAAAATAGGTATGCTCAGAAGCTAGGCTAAGATGGGCAGTGGGAACTTTTAAACCAATGAAATCTCTCGGAGTAGATGGCATTTTCCCAGTACTTATCCAGAGAGGCCTAGGAATTATCTTAGAGTTTCTTCTGAGGGTGGTAAGGGGGAGCATAGCACTGAGTTACATACCAAGGGCATGGAGACGGACAAAAGTGGTCTTTATTCCGAAAACGGGTAAAAAGGATCCTTTCCTTTTCACCCTAAATCTTTCAGATCAATCTGCCTAACATCGTTCGTACTCAAAACGGTGGAGAAGGTCATAGAAAACTATATTAGAACTAACGTTCTAAAGCGTAATCCCCTACATCACATTGGGCAGGACGGTCAACTGAAGCTGTTCTGTATCAGCTGACAGAGGTACTACGGGACGCCATAGAAACAAAAGAAATAGCACTGTGCGCATTTTTGGATATCGAAGGAGCATTCGACAACACATCGCACACAGAGATACAGGATGCCCTGAGCCGCAAAGGAGTGGGAAACACGCTGGTACAAATTCTATTATCATGAACACCACTCAAGGCTGTCCACAGGGTGCGGTACTATCGCCGCTGATGTGGAGTATGGTGGTGGATGATGGATGGACGTGTTAACAAATACTGGAATACAAGTCCAGGGTTACGCGGACGACATTGTTTTAATCTGTAGGGGCAAATATGAAGATACCCTATGTGATAGAATCCAAACTGGATTAAAGGTTAGTAGTGCCTGGTGCAGGAAGGTGGGACTGCGGATCAACCCAACCAAAACCACCATAGTACCATTCACTAGGAGGTGTAAGCTGGATCACCTGAGAGCCGTAACATTACATGATATGGAGGTGAAACGAGAAACAGAGGTCAAATATTTTGAAATTACGCTAGACCAAAAATTACTCTGGAAGACACATGTCGGAAACACTTGTCGGAAAGCCACGAGGGCTCTGATGACTTGCATATCCATAGCAGGAAAAAAATGGGGTTGCAGTCCGAAGATACTACTTTGGATATATACTGCAATAGTAAAGCCAATGATTACCTATGGGACGGTAATCTGGGCAGAAAGAACCCAACTCAGCACAAGCCAGGGAATTACAAAGGTTCCAAAGGCTGGCTTGCGTGTGTATCAGTGAGGCAATGAGGGCATGCCCAACGGCATCCCTGGAGGTCCTTCTGGGATTAACCCCTCTCTATCTGCACATACAAGTGCAGGCAAGGAGATCAATATTCAAGATGGCCGGTAGTATGAGTGAGGCGGGGAGCTGCCTAAATCGAAGGAAGATTGATATCCTTTCTAGGCGGTATCCCGAATTACTGATACCGAGGGACAACATGACAACGAGGTTTCACTTCGATAAGAAGTTTGAAACACGTTGGAGTAACAAGAGAAACTGGGAGAGCGCGGCTGCGACATACGGCTTAAACCAGTAACTGATTACTGGGTACACTGACGGATCCTTCACAGCAGAGGGAGCGGGTGCCAGTGTCATTGGTCCAAGGAAAATGTACTTTGAGCCAATGGGCAGGTACACTAGCATATTCCAGGTGGAAATATACGCCATAGACAAATGTGCCTCCTTTAATCTGGAAAGGAACTACAGGGGGCAGAACATAGCTATTCTCACCGATAGCCAAGTAGCGATCAAGGCACTTAGGTCCAACCAGGTGAACTCTAAACTGGTATGGGGAATGCCTTGAGAGACTGAATACACTCGGCTCGTCCAACAAGGTCTGGGTACTTTGGGTTCCAGGCCACGCTGGGTTGGAAGGCAACGAGGCAGCGGACGAACTAGCCAAGAAGGGAGCAAGGACGCCTTTACACGGGCCAGCACCCTTCTGTGAAATCGGAAATGGTTTCATGGCTATGAATCTAAGAAATGAAAAGAAACGGTTGAGGAAACTATATTGGGCGAGCCTACCAGGGATGGAGCATTCCAAGGTGCTTATTGGGAGATACGAACCCATGCGCACAAAGGATTGCTTAAACCTCACCAAAAAGAACCTCCGAATCATAGTGGGAATTCTCACTGGTCATTGTCGGCTGAACTATCATCTAGGGAAGCTAGGGATATCTACGGACACTGCCTGCAGGTTTTGTGAGGAGGAGGACGAAACCTCTATACACGCCCTAGGACAGTGTCCGGCACTTGTACAAAATAGGTCGAGACATCTGGGTGAACACTTATGTAATACCAGATGCAAAGCTGAAACATCTGGAAGTGAGGAGCATACTAAAGTTCCTAACGGTTACAGGCCTGCTTGAGATACTATGATCAATAAGTACACTATAACCAGTAAAAGGGACACAATAGTTCTTCAAGGACGCGGTGCGACTTTCCCTTAACAGAATAATAATAATGACTATATTTGATGAAAAAAAATTGACACCCCCCTTTTGCATGTATGGGGACCCCCTTTAAATTCGACGTAAAATGATGTAACTCACTATATGCGTGAGCGTTCACAGTTCCCACCTTTCTACCAAATTTGGTGCCAGTCGCGACAACCGTCTCCGAGAAAGATGCGTATGACGGACATACAGACAGACAAACAGACAGACAGTAAACCGATGTTAATAAGGTTTTGTGTTTAGAGAGAATCCCCGCAAAGCTTGAAACAGCCCTAAAACCTATGGGAACCACAATTTCTAAACAGGCCTTTCTAAAACTATGTGTGTGTGTATGAGCTGAGGGAGAATTATAGCCTCTGGACACTCAGACTCTAATGGCACATTGTACTCGACGCACCTGTCTAACAGAATATCCCAGATTCACTTATATATTGCTGAATTTCCGTTAGTGGATCTGATGCTGCCTACAGCAGCAAGTATCACTCTGTGGAATTCCTATTCTGATTATATATCTAGGTAGTGATTTATGATCAGTCAGAATGCCCACAATAATTCAGCAGATCTTTCCGCTTTTCGCCAGTATACATTTTGCAGCTTGTTTGTCCGACTCAGACCGTTAAATTCCGGTGCGTCGAGTAGCATTTAGGCTCTGCCACTTGTCCTTATGGGAAGCTTGTGCCCCGTTTTTGATAGCAGCATTAACTAATGCTACTGACACTTCAGTTGCTAGTTCCGGTCCCGCAAGAGCGAAACTGAACCCTCTTTTGCCAAGGCATTTGATATTTCATTTCCCTCTACACCACAGCGACTCAGAGTAATTCCACTGTATTGAATATAGAAATAAAGTTCAAATGATTCTTTCATTCCCGGGCGATTTTTAAAGTGATCAAAGAAGTGCTCAATGCCCTCAGGGCAGCTTAACTGCATATCGCGTTGTGCATGTACTTCAATCGCTAACCATTCACCTAAGTTGCCGGCCTTAAAATCGCTCAATTGATCAAGACTGTTGCATATTGTCCGAAGGGATACTTCTCGTTTCTATTTGAAAAGTAGATTTTTGTTCCAGGACCCTTTCCTGCATATCCCACCACACACCTCTGGTTCGTTCCAGTTTTCTCTACGTTTGAGGATAACTTCGTATCTTCTTCAGAAGACATTATAAGAACTGGATTCAATTCTCCCAATATCTCTCCTAAAGCTCTGCACCCCTCACGTCCATTGGTTGCCTATAAACCGAAACGAATTAGTCTATCAGCTCTGAGTAGCTCTATCCAAGGGCTGCAAATTGAATAATATATTTAGAGCTGCGCCGGATATCGTGCAGTGAAGTTAGCTTATAGTGAAAACCTTTGTGTTTCACCTTGATCCACCACACTGCGGATGCATAAGCGAACATCGGCCTAATACAATATATATCCTCCACCTTACCACATGAGGCCTAAAACCCGATATCGAAGCAAAGAACTGCCGGTACATCTCATACGCTGTGAGAACTCGTTCTATCTTTGTTTGTTCTAAAAAAGCTTCTTATCTAGAATAACTCCATGATATTTAATTTCTTCAGAGCGACGACTGGTCGTTCCCCGCGTCTCTGGATGACCAGGTAAATTCAGTTTCCTCCTTTTTATAAATAATACCATCGTGAATTTGAATTTTCTCAAGCCCATGCCTGAGGCGCCAACTATCAATCAGGTCAATGGGTCATTGTTTGTTTCTACACAGTATTTCGAAATCCCGATCAATAGCTAGCACAGGCAAATCATCCGCATAAACTTGTCCGTATATTGGCAGATTTTACAGTTCATATAGCAGAAAGACCAACATCTTACTCCACAGAAGTGGCGATAGTGCAACTCTTTGAGGGCACCTCTTCGTTGCTTCTGTTGTCATGAAATGATCAATAGCGACTTCAGCAGACATCATTTTTTTTATTAGCATAGCATAGATCTACTAAATGAAAGTATCATCGACACCATGCACTCTGGAGGCACCGCTAAGCTTTTGAAAGGAGCATATTCAAAACCCCTTCAATGTGCGCGAACACCCCCATCGCATATTCGCCTTTCAGAGTTGCATCCTCTATTTTTTAGACCAAGGAACGAAGAACAAACTCAGAGGACTTTCAACACTGTTGGTCTTACCTTTTCGCGACTGTGACACAAAACCAATCTCTTCAGATATTTAAATATAAAAATATTAAAATGTCAGAAGTTTTTTGGGTTTGAATAGTCATCTTTCCCTGGTTTCAATATGAAAGATGTCTTAACTTTTTTCCAAGAGGGAGGCACGTATCTCAGTACAAGACTCGTGGAGGTCACTCTTGGTGCTCCATGTTTTCCTTTAGCAACGCTGTATGAATACCATCCTTGTCAGGTGATTTAAAGTGTTTAAAGGGCAGTATAGCAGCTCTCAATTTTTCATTGGTAAGCACTGCCCTCGCAATGCCTTCATCCAGATCGAGCAGAAGGCGTGAGATCTGTGGCAATGAAGGCAAGACAAAATATATGGTGGCAACGTCAGCACTGAAAACCAACCAACCAACAACATCAAACCGCACTGATCAAACGAGAAGAATAAAGATAGGAGAATACAACTTTGAGACCGTTGATAATTTCTGCTATCTAGAGCCGAAAATCACAACCAATAACAGCTACGATGATGAAATCCGTGCACGGTTGTTGGCAGCCAACAGAGCCTATTTCAGCTTGCAAAAACTATTTCGCTCGATACATCTCACCATAGGGTTAAAGCTCTTACTGTACCAGACAATGATCTTGCCAGTCCTCATGTATTCCTCGGAAACTTGGGTTCATAGCAAGAAGAATTGCGAACTCTTGGCCGCATTCGAGAGAAGAATCCTCCGAAGAATTTTTGGCCCCCTACATGAGGATGGACGATTCCGTAGCCTACATAACGACGAAATCTATGAGCGATACCACGACCGTCCGGTTGTGGATAAGATCCGACTCAATAGGTTACGGTGGACGGGTCACTTAATCCGTATGGATGAGGATGATCCAGCCCGGAAAGTCTATAAGGGCAATATCTATGATAGAAAAAGAAGACGAGGAAGACCCTGCTTGATATGGAACGATGACGTAGGTCAGGACGCCGGACAACTTTTAAGGATATTGAATTGGTGGACCTCGGCGAAAAACCGGGATGTTTGGAGTTCCTTTTTAAGACAGGCCTAGACCGGGTACCGGTTGTTGCGCCGTTGATGATGATGATGAAGCCTCTTCAAAGCACTCTGAAAGTGTGCGATTTAGATTTTTCAACTTCTATCACCATAAGGGTCCTTAGTTGCCTAGGGATGTCGATAACTGCCCTGATTTGACTCAGGTGCTCTTTCACAGCTGAGTTGACTGGTATCCGACGTCAAATTACGATGCAAATTCCACTGCCAGTAAGATTTTAACCGCGACCTTCCGTACGGCAGCCTTGCGATCTAACCACTCAGCGATTCGAACACCGAACGTTGGTCTGAAATTATACCCGCTACCACAAGCGCTGCCTCATTTCATATGGTTCTAAAAACGCTGCAGTCCCGCAGGGCCATTAAACGGCAAACCGAACTCAATAGTTTCTGTTCCCATGAGTTCACAAGCAGCTGCACCTGCACTTCTAACTCGTGTAGCCAAATGCTATCTCCGATATTGTTTCGCCTGCAGCATTCAGCAACACTCTTGCGGGGGGACGCCCTTTGCCTTTTAACACGCATATTATAGGTAACCTCAAAACTTAGTACACTTTTACTCTGGATGCTGTCGCAACCGCAACCAAGTCCATTTCATTATAAATCACGTTCCACAACAGACATTCCAATACCAAGCCCTGTAATACTCCTGTTGTGACGATGTGGTATCTGGTGCCCTCATCCTTCCCTTTCCAGCAAGTCCTCTTCGAAAAGTAATTCTCAACCAGGGAACGCTATTTTAGCCACTGACCCTTTAATTCGGTTCTAGTTGGTTGAATTACAGCGTTTTTGGCATTTAACGCCAACATGGTGCAATATTCTCCCGAGTTCACGGTATCTCTTGCCAGGTTCACTACTTGGTTATTGCATCCATAATGAAAAGGGGGTAACCAGACCCAGAATCATGCTCCAACGTGTCGTTCTCACTTTCGACGATGAGTAGCAGTCTGTTGTTGGAGCTAAGCGGCCCGAGCACCGAGAGCCTGGGAAGGTTCCAAGCCAACGGCAGAGGAAAGCACTGCGAAAGAAGGTGAAATACCTTGGGAATGAGTACATGGGCGTGACTGCATCACCAGGCTATAAAACTCTCCTCCCCTACCACAAACATACACAGAAAGCAGTCTGTTGAAGATAACGCTCTCTATTATCTTTCCTATGGCATCCAACAATCACATTGGGCGATATGGTGCTGGGTCTCCAGGTAGCTTATCACGTTTGAAAAAAAAAACCCTTTTCCCATTGGATATCTTTGTCCACGCAGCTTTTTCATTACCATTCAGTAAGCTACACTCGCACGTAATTTTTCGGGTAGTTATGATATATTACTCTGCCCTCATGATAAACACCTTAGTTGTTCATTCCAGTATCTTCCATTTTCAGTAATCATCACAAGCCGAAAATTGAACATTCTGCCATAGTCCCAACTCCTTACTATGGCATTAAGTTAACCTAAATCTAAAAGTCGATCTCAACTCAGCTATTCGCAGATTAACAAATTAAAGTAGATTGGTTTTATCCTTCGTAATGCGAACATAGAACATTCTCTAGACTGCTACGCTACGAAGATCCCACCAAGATCACTTGCTTCGTAGCCATTAAAAAGGACGAACTTCACGACCGCCGGAGGTCGAAATAGAATTGCTAAAACTCAACACTTCATCGGCAAGACGTTTCTTACATAGCGCAAGAACTCACAACTATACAACATGGAAAAAGTTGTCTTCCACTAACGTTTCTCCGTCTATCTGTTTGATTACTATCGGAAGAGATTAAGGTATATTTCGTTCATACTTATAGAGTAAAGCAAAAAGAAATTAAATAAAAATTAATCAGTCGTCGCTCTGAGGACCTCGATTAGTGCTCTGGTGCGTCGTTTTAGCACCACAAACTGCTAAGACGGTAACTGCTGTGGGAAGAGTAAGGAGGGGCAAAATCCAGCCGACTCAGATCTTCAAAACCAGTCCGTAGCTGGCAAGATTGAAGTTGAATTCCCCAAAGAATTATTAACCTAGTGTCCGCAACCTAGCTCTAGCTAGAGCTGGGCATTTGGAAAGGAGGTGCCTGTGTGTCACTCCCTTCTTTCTGTAATTTTGGCAATGTGCAATGTGAACTGTATGCGATATGCGGAGTCTAAGGGATTGTCCTCTATTCATCGCACATATAGTTCTTCGGATAGCATTAAACTTGGTTCTATTGTGTCTCTTGATCAGCGCAGACCATCACATAATAGAACTGTACGTGGGATGTTACGAACCACGGCATTTGCTTACGAATGCCTCATTACAGGCGTAAAATGCTATACAATCCTTTTTAACCGTCGGTTTTATGTTTAGGCTGCAATGTAACTAAAAATCCAGGATCACACCCAGTTACTTTCCATTCTAAGAAAGTGCTAATGTGTGTCCATTCAGTTGCGGGAGGTGGAACTAGATTAACCTGGTTCTTGGCAGGGATACTATCTATTCCGTAAGACATTCCTGCAATTCTACTCTGGTTGGGGACTCCTTGATGGCATTGTTGTTGAGTACTCCCTCAAAGATAACCGCAGTATATTGATTACGACCGCTCAACCGTCCTAATTACCTCGAAAAGAGCGGTTTCTGTGGATTTCGTTTTGTAGTTGCCATATTGAGATTTGGGGTGACCTCTTCCTATTTCTGCTTAAGCGTATATGCAGGAAGTACTCTAGGGCATTCAACAAGAAATGGGTTTTATTGTTGGCTAAAAGGCCATCGAGGACTTATAGCCATGAAAAAATACGATATACAGCTCCGGTAAATCTCTACAAAACGCAGAACAACCCTTTCGGTTTCTAGAACATGACTGATATTATGCCGTCTGGGCATGCGGGGAAGTTTTTTATAGCCCAGGTGTTCTTATTCTCAGTAATTTTCGATTCGAAAATGCAAAGCGATTGGGACTACATAACCTCGAAGTGAGGTTTTGTCTCACCGCCCTCTTTTTGGCCTCCGAGTCCCGTCCAGGAACTCCTCGACTTTTTAAGAAAGGACAGCCTCCTATGTTCTTTAGTCAGAATCTTACTCTTAGACTTGCGATCTTCTGACGACAATCCAGCCAAAACCGCTACCTGGCCGTCCTGGTGGCTGACCTTATACGACTGCCAATATTTACGCCTGTAGAAGATGTAGAACACCCCCTTGATCAGCTTTAAGAGATAAAATTGATATTAATTTTACCACAATGGCAATGCCATTTCACTGTATTTTGTGAAGTACGAGACTACGAATGCGATTTCAAATTCCTTCTCCAAAGCCCCAACCTTTGACTGCGATTCGTTTGTCGCCCCAATGTTGTAACATTTGGAACATAGGAGAGTTTATTGTTGATAGCTTGACTAAACTTCCTCCAGTCGATACTCTCAGGGTCTTTGAAAGGGTAGGAAACCTTTACTGCACGATTAATACTGAAAAACATCCAACTGTGATCTGAGAAGGATCTCTGATCAAACACTCTCCAGTTCTTCACCCTGAAAGTTCCATTATCGATTAGTATTAAAGGCTTTCTCCCACCCTTAATAGTTCTCTGAACTTGGAAAATGGTGGGTTGTTCTGGTGAAGCTGATTGATCATAAGCCGTATACACCGAGAAAATACACACATTCTCCGCTCCCGCCTGCTCTAATTTTATGAACGGTCAGGTCGCTGGAACCCGGGTCCGAACACAGAAAAGTATGCAGGCGCCTTATAGTGAAGATATACGCCCTAAGCTCTTTGATGGTTTGACCTCCTCCGAACCAGGGCTCCTCTACCGATGCGATGTAATCTTTTTCCTCCCGGAGTTTAGTCGAGGCGCACTTCGAATGCTGCAGATTTATCTGCGTCGATTTTCATTTCCTACCAGAGCTCATTGACGTCGACTGGGTCATCCGATTTCGTAAAATGCAACAACCGCTCTCCTTGAAATTTCGTCATATGGGACAATCTTAAGCTTTACACTTTTCAAGTGTTCTTGATCTTAGTTACGCAGGAATCAAGAATGTTTCGAATATAGATGGCTTTCAGATATATGTTTTTTATCAGGACTTTAGCAAGCTTCCGAGCCTAGGACGCCGACAGTTTCGGGGTAGAAGCATTGTGGCTGGTTCGCGGTACGTCAAATTCAACAACAGAGGTTTTCAAATTGAAAACCGCTAATTTGTTAGTTTCCAGCATAGCGTTGTTACGACTGGTAATGTATATACTGGGCCTGTCGGTTGGTCGGTCGGTTGCTGTCTCCTCGCTCATAGCAGCTCGTCTTCCGATAATGCGCGCGGCTTCAGTACCTCAGAAAAACTTTAGTATAAGGACTTCTACATTTATAAGGTAATGCTTGGAGACCAAGAGAATAATCATTAAATTCACTATAAAAAAGTATTCTGGGAGGGAGGCTAAAAAGTAAATCACGCACTTTTTACGACCAAATAGCTTTAGTAGAAAAAGTGGGCTTTAACTATTAAAAATAATTTCAGATCAAAGCAAACCAAACCTAAAAATCCAAGGGTCAGCACTAATGGAGCTGCCATCCACTTAACTTTGCAAGAATATTTTCAATTTTAAAGCCGTTTTTGACCCCAATGTAAGATGGGTGTTTACTTGTCAATCAAGGCTTCATCCAATGCACGAAAGATCATCTAATAGGGGCGACAAAAATTCCAGCCGAAATTCCAAAAGGACTTAATTGATACCCTCATGATCAGATTAAGAAATATGGAATTGATTAATGAATAATTGGTAAACCAATTCAATGTCATTATTATGTCTGCGCCTCGGCCATGGGGTTCTGACGTGGTTAAATTTAATGATTGTTCACCACATAAAATTTAGAGAATTTACCGTGAAAACCAAAGGGCATCAATCGAATAAATCTGTAGCAGAAATCAGTTAATTTACGTCTATCAGCACTAATTTACACCATACGAGTCTAAGCCGGTGGGTCGTGACAACTTTTATAACCCGTGTACGGATACCCATATCTTAATCAGCGTAAGTCCATCGGAGGGTATTTGTCATGTCATTAAACATAATAAATTATTCAATGACCAATATTCCAAAGACGTTCGGCCGAGCTGCTTTTGGTGGATCAAATTAATCCATGCACCAACATACTCGTACATATTACATTCTTCACATATCGATCATTGAGCATTAACGACGTGGGTTCGCATAGCCACAGGAAGCGAAAGACACTGAGCGGAAATGTACAGTCCATTTAGATTGTCTGGAAGAAAATTATCAAACAATACCTACAATTCTACAACGGTCAGATACATTCCAAGCAAAAGGAGAATGCCAGTTCCGATAACATATAGATGTGGAGACAATATCAGTAGCATACTTCACGGTACCTACTTCAGTTCAATTAGGGCTTCCTTCTTGAGCAAAAAATTCTGTACGCATTCAAAATATGTGAGCATTCCAGACTAGCAGAGTTGAGAGCGAAAACTTAATAATTCACAATACAAAAAGATTCGATAGAGGCCATTCAGAAAGAATGCATTCAAAGATAAACATGCATGCTTGGACGATGCGTAGACATGCCACTTTGCGTCTTGTGGAAGTTAATCATGGACACTCCTCTCCCGATTTGGGCTTCACTCAATCGTGTTAATTTCAGTTTTAGATAGTCAAGTTTAATCCAAGAATTAATCAAAACAAATACGTGCTGTTCGAGGCTTTGGTTTCTTCTTCAAGCAAAACATCTCGAATCGGCAGACAAAACATCAGAACAGGCAGCTGCGCCGGAGAAGCTTAAAATAAATAATTTGGCACACTTTACAAATCTCTGATGCGAAAAATATGGGTCAGTGTAATCACTCAGCTTAACTAGATGGCTGCATAGTTACATGCAATGCACTTTTTTGCAGCACACACGAGCAAGCATATATTTCCTCCTTGGATGCATTTCCGTTAGGAGTTACTCTTTTTCTCACGTATATATATATGCATATGTACTATACCCACTTCTAGTTGCCTTGCAGACTAAGATTATGTATCTTAAATGCGATGGAATTGCTCAAGGAGGATAGGATTTCATCTATTAACCTTTGTAAAATGCGGTAAATTTCGTGATCATTAATTAAAATGAACAAGTGCATGCGTGCACCATGTATTATGCATGTCACTAAGAAAAACGAGGAGCCTGTGGGGTGCACGTCATGCTGCATTTTTCCAGTGCACATTTCTTGGTATACTGGTGCATACGAATGCATTTAGTTACGCATTACAGCGCTTGACAGCAAAAAGTAATTCACTTTGTTTTTCAATAAACACACTGTAATTAGGTAATTATTAAAATCGAAAATTAAAAAGGCTTTCTGCTTTGATTAGTTTCACATTTTTCATAGGGCTCTACCCTTAGTGGATGTAACATTAATGAGAGAATAACTTGATTATTTAATAACCGACATGAATAATTAACCAAACATATGATTTATTAATGACGAAAGTTTTTGCCTCCAAAACTTCAAGAGATGGGAGTTTCCAAAGGCCTCTTGTACCCGTTTTAAATAAAGAATGATGCGGCAAGAAATGCTCAAATCGGAGCATTTCTTGCAGTGATAACTGGCGCTTTTTGGATCTATTCGCTTTTTAAAGGATTTGTGTAAACACAAAACCTTATTAAAATCGGTTTACTGTCTGTCTTTTTTTTCAGGAGGTGGAAATTTTCAAAAGACACTGGTCTGGACACACCAGCGTGTGGGATTTTTACTCACTAAAACCACCCCAACTCCCTCCCTGCCCCGCGAACCACCATAAAGTATTACATCACGGGGCGGAGTCAACTTATTCTAGCTTAGTCATCTTTCTTCTATACACGGCGCATGCGACCGCGTTTTTCTCCTATCCTCTGCCTTTTGCAATTTATTTTGGATAGATGCGATCATGGAGTTGACCGCATCCCAATTTTCTTGATGTGCTACCATTTTCCGCATCAGATTTTCTGGAAGTCCTCTAGATTCCTCCTTTCTTCCACAAATCCCGGACAGTGGAAGAATACATGCTCTGGGTCCTCTGGGACTCCATCGCACTTTGGACAGTAGGGTGAGGTCTCCAATTTAAACCTGTGCAGGCATCAGATTTATGGCGCTGATGTGCTCCAGTTTCGGCGCCCAGCATCACATGCACTAGGGGAAATCCTGCGATGATAAACAAATCTGGGATAGTCGGGTTCACACACACACATCCAATATAAACAATCGTACCCCAGGTTCGAATCCCGTGCTTAGGTAGCTTTTTGTGCTTTCCTTCTAAACATTGATGCTTTATACAAGAGAAATTGTAAAACTTGGCAATGAAACCACAGTTTAGCAAGGAAAGCAGCAGTTCCAAGAAATCAGGCTTTTTATTAGGCCCATTGTACTGTTGTGCTTAAAGTCGCCTAATCAATGGCCTACCGCAGAATTTTGGTTGAAAAAAACCTTTCCACAGTATCGTCTAAAGCCTAAAGAAACCCAGCCACTGCAACTGCAGAGCCGTCTCCCTTATCTACAATGTGGAAAAGCAAAAAGATACCACAACTTTCATATCTCCCTTTTTAAGGGAGAATGAAAATGCCAGAAGGGATTCAAATTCCTTCATTCGGGTTTGTGATCGAAAATAGACTTAACAGCGGATAATCCGACACCAAATTATTGCGGAGCCAGATCCAGCCAGAAGTCTATCAGCCTTCCCCTTGCCAAAGATTATCGAGGACCCTGGCACCTACATCAGGAATTTTTTATTCAGTCGGTCAAGTTTCAGGAGCAACTGATCGCAGCTTCCCACCGACTGATTTTATATGATTCTACTTTTTAGTGCTGATAACCTTTGCTAAGCCCATTAATTATTTGCATCTTACGAAAACCCGATTGGAAAAATTTAGATAGCCTCTCGTTGGCTTCCACTGCTGGTAGAAGTCTGTTGTAAATAACTCGTTCCAATGCTTTATTTTAAGCTCTTATTTTCTGCTGGCCATAATTTCTTGACACTCCCTCTTTGTCACACCAATGATTCCTCCTTTTCCAAGATTCTATTCCAAATGCTACCTCTACGAGGGCGTTGGATAGATTTAGTTTCCGATTCGTTGAGTATGGGTATTAATTTCTTTGCGTTATGTGCGCCACTGAAGTCTATCAATGTTGAAACGGGGCCCGCTCTACTTTCATTAAGTGTAAATATTCGACACCGATAGATCGTTTTTAGTTATAGTGATCAGCGTGGCGGATCCCTCCTCGGCAGAGATCCACACTTTCTGAATAAGGACAAGATTCGCTTGGTTGTAATGTTGAATTCGTCTCGTACCAGAAAGGCCTCCCCAAGAGATAAATCTCGATTAACCGAGCTGGGTTAGGGACTCTTTGGGGCGGATAAACGTTATTCCTGACCTCTGGCGTCACCACCACGCAGCACTTACCAATGGATATCGCCTCCCGGGCGAAATCCATAACTATTGCTATCGCATCAACCGTAGAACAGGCTCGCCGAAACTCATACTGCCGTTCCGATGAAGCACCCGCTAACTCGATAAACGAAAACAACCTGTTACATATCATCCTCTTCAACTCAGATGGTTTTCGGGGCTGCAGTAGCAAAGTCCAGAGTGCTTCTTCTCCTGGGCAGAAAATACTACTTCCACCAAACACGACTCAAATGTATTATGGATCTCCTCTAAGCCAGGAACCTTGTTATCCCTAATACATCCACAGATATCCCGTAGTTTCTCTTCGGTAACCCCAAGGTTGATGATAACATTCTGTTGAACCGTTGGAGTGATTTTTGCCCATATATATCTTGTTCATTACAACCTTGTCCGTGCCCAAAAGCTCTTGCGATCGAGTCATATTATAGGCGGGCCAAATTTTCCTTAACTATTCGCAGGTGGTCAGTCTTTGTCATCTAAAATCAGAGGCTGCGGGTAGATTCCGCTCCGGATAGTCACACACAAACTGTGCCCACCGTGGGACTGCAAAGAGGAGAGCCCCGCCTATTCAGTCCGTCAACCCGCTCATTCCCCTCTATGTCCTTATAACCGGGAACCCAAAAGATGGTGACTTTGACCGTGTCGCCCACATTGTCCAGCGCGACCTGGAACTGCTGGACCAGGCTCGGAAATGTCGCAACTGAGTACAAAAATTTAAGGGCCGGTTGGCTGTCGGATGGCTTAGTTATGCCGACATACTTCCCGTATCGCCAGTACTCCCGCCCCTAGAATACACTAAAGAGTCCTGGTAGACCACACGATTAGGCTACGCTGCGTCTATTCGAGAAAACCACACACCATCTACAATCCGTCGGTGAAGAATACTGTATCATAACCTTGCGCATGCCTGTTCTCAACGGTTTTTTTGTTATTTTTTTTCCCTGAGTTTTTAGTGTTATGTAACAGCACTCATCTAAACTGAAAGCTCATTCCAGAGAGAAAGAAAAGAAAATTAAATCAAAAGCAAACTGTAAGTCCTTTATTTACTAATTACTAACGAGTGCTCCCTCCCCTTTGTTGAATCACAACTTCTATCCGATTCTTCATTGACTCCACTAAATTTTTGACGAATTCTTGTGGGATCGTCTCCCGTTCTCCTTTAACTGCATCTCCCAATTCCTGTACGTTCGCTGGAGTGGCGTTTCCGTATTCCTTCCCTTGATGACCTGGGACTTTCGCACAGTCTGGTTCAAACCATGCAGAAGTACACCATTCTGGATACGTGCTCGATGTTGCGGGGAGTTCTCGACGGATTCTCCCATTGACCTACCATCGGCCACCACCACCAGCGCTCCTTTATTTTTTAAGTAGGTAGGATCGTCCGAGCCTAAATACTTGGCACTTAGTGCTAGTATTAAGTAAAATCTGGCATCTGCCGAGATTGTGATAACTCAGAAATAATAATAATAATAAGTCGGTACCAAGCCCGATTGTAAAAGGAGGAGAGATGGATAGCTTCAGTCTGAATGGCTGTACGCCACCGCAGTGTCTCAGGGGGTAGTGTGAGGAAAGTGCAGGAACTTTGCAGTCTTGCAGATTACGCACTAAGGAAGCTATCTCAACACCTGGCAGCTAGAGATAAAATGCACCACCAAAAATGAGAAGAAGAAGAAATTTCAGGTCAGGATAACCGGCGACCACTTCAGCAGGTTCGCATAGGCAGCGGATAAAATGGACTGAAGAAATGAACCTCTTCATCATCCACTCCTACTACGAAATAACGGCGGGGGCGGGTACACCGTCTTACCGCCCCTTGTTGCACCAGAGATTCGTCGAGGGTTTCCCGCAATTCGCGCACGTGACTGTGCAGCGAGTCGCATACCAGTACCGCTTTATTAATCGCAGTGACACAATACCGGCCACCATCAGGGAACGTGTTCGTCTTGAGGTCATCGGGGAAACTTGTAACCGAGAGTCTATGGGGGCAGAGGCGGCGGCATCAACAACACCTCGCCGCACTGCAGGCAACAGGTTCAGTACTCGCCGAAGCACTCTTCTCCACCGTCCAACTGAGGTTTCCGCTGAGGTTCGGGACGAATTCCAAAGAACGAGTATAGAATTCTGGGATATGGATCCTTTGCATAGACCATGTATTCCCAGGTTCTATGCATCTCGAGCAACTCCGGGAATTCTATCTCAAATCAATGATGAGATTACATCTCGACTGTGTGCTGATATGTCGCTGCTGCAACTACAATCACTTGTGTATTGTGGTGCAGTTGCGGCTATCAGATTGCATGGTCAGAAGATTCGCTTTAGTGTTATTGGTTTGAGTGACCAAAGAGATCCACCATGGAAAATTCGAAAATTCGACTCACTAAGGCAGGAAATTGCTAGACTGATTCAGATCAGCGCTGGCAATGTCAGTAGACGGGTGAGAAATAAAGTGCAGAGGGTTTGTCCCCAGTGAGACGTAGTTGAAATTCTGGACACACTAAAACAGAAACTTTCTGTCATATGCAGTCGGTTACGACGGTATGGCGAAAGTCATTCCAGACGTGTCCAGAATGCAACATACGCGAGGAACCAACGGAGTTTTTTCAGATCTCTCAACGAATCCCAACAGAGCGTCCAGACAATACAGTTCTCGGTGACGGAAGCGAAAGAGTATTGGGGGGACTTTGGGGGTTAACCCCCCAGCATGCTCAGCATGTTAAGCATGCTGAGTGGATTACCGCCGAAGGCATCCGCCATGCCAATACGCCTGGCATGAATTTTACGAATATTACCGAAGAGGAAGTTCGGCGAACCATAAGCACCTCGAAGAACTGGAGGGGCCCAGGTCTGGATTCGGTGCAGAATTTCTGGTATAAGAAATTTACCAGCATACACAGTCGGTTGGCACGCAGTAAAGATAAAGTCATGAGTCGGCCGGAGGAATTTCCACCTATCCCTAAGAAGGATACGGTGCAGGACCCCGCAGACACAAGCCCCAGGCTGCCGAGTTGGGTCAAGGGATTGTAAAGAGCAACTCATTATCGACTCAGTAGTTGTAGGACAAGCAACTAGAGGCCAAAAACCTCTTTAGTTGCTATATCGATTATGCCAAAGCTTTTGATAGCGTTCCGCATACCTGGCTAATCGATATCCTACATCTGTATCGCATTGATCCGAAACTAATAAAGTTTTTGGCGACAATCATGGAAGGGTGACGTACCACCTTCTCAGTGCGCACATCTGAGGGTACTAATAACTCAGAGCCCATCCGTATATGGAGAGACATCTTCCAGGGGGACTCATTAAGTCCCCTTTGGTTTTGTGTGGCACTGAACCCCCTTTCATGGCTACTGAATGAAGCTAGAGGGCATGGTTTTGCAATAAAGTATGGCCTACGTGCTAAGTGCGAACTGACACACTTGATGTACTTAAATGACATCAAGCTGTGTGCTGAGACTGACAACCATCTTAGAAGTCTGTTGCGAATAATAGACATGTTCAGCCGTGATATTCGGATGGAGTTTGGATTAGACAAATGTCGAATCCAAGCCATCCGCAAAGATCATCACGAGCCGCATGCCGGACATAGCATTGGTGACCTCCACATGGAAGCTATGACCGAGACAGACTTCTACAACTACCTAGAAATTCTACAAGGAACCCGTGCTCGAGTTGGTGATCTGAAGGATGCTCTGCTGTCTGAATTCCGACGACGTGTAAAGCTGGTGCTGAAATCGCATCTCTCGGGGAAGAATAAAATAAGCGCGTTGAATGTGTTCGCTATCCCTTCACTGGCTTACGCATTCGGAATATTGCCATGGACGAAGACCGATCTGGAAAACGTCCAGCATACGGACATCTATGTCCAAATTCCGAATGCATTATTCAAAGTCTACCGTGGAGCGGATGAACCTGCCTCGTGACATCAGAGGTAGGGGCGTGGTTGACTTGGCGGCACAACATCATCGCCAAGTCGACTCGCTGCGCGCTTATTTTTACAGCAAAGAGCAGGCGAGTCCCTTGCATGAGGCTATCCGTGCGTTGACTCCACTTAACTTGAAGGATCACCAAGAGCGGATCGATGAATGGAACTCGAAAGCAATGCACGGTAAACACGTGAATTGTCTTTGGCAGCCCTTTGTCGATTTGCATTTGTCGAACAGATGGATGTGTGCTGGGGAGCTCTTTGCTGAGACGAAGGGGTTCATGTGTGCCATTCAGGACGGCGTGGTCGCCACCCGAGCTTATAAGAACCTCATCATGAAAGAACGGGTGGAGAAAGGCCAGTGCAGAATGTGTGGTTCGGCGTTAGAGACGTTGGACCATCTCATTTCTGGCTGTACTGTTATGGCACCGGTGCAATACGTCAGCAGGCATAATGCTGTATGTGAGGCTATCCATCAAAACCTTGCATACCAGCATGGGCTGATCACGAGAACATGTCCGGTTTACCGATATGAGCCGCAAGCAATACTTGATAGTTCTGCTTGCCGGTCCCAATACGTGCTGTTATTGGGACCGGCAAGTTCTGACTGATCGCCATACTCCACACAACAAGCCCGTGTGACGGTGTCCATAGCAAGAACAAAGAGGAGTGGTGAAAGAGCGCTTCCTTGATGAACACCAACAGAGACACGAAGCGGTTTGATACACCCGCCATACTTCGAACTTTACTTTTCGGATCGTGGTAGAGCAATTGAACTCAGGGCACCAGTTTTTCTGGTACTAAGTGTTGTCGTAAAACATACCAGATGAGTTCGTATGGCACCCGGTCAAACGCTTTCTCTAGGTCCAGAAATGCAATGTAAAGGGGGCGATGTTCCTCACGGTGTTTCTCCATGAGTAACCGCGCAGCGTGTATTGCGTTAGTAGTTCCGCAGTTTTTGAGAAATCCTGCTTGATTCACGTTTATTCCAACGATTTCGCGATTACGGTAATCAAGAATGCATTCAAAAATGTTCATGGTATGAGCAAGTAACCGAATCGGTAAAGATTATTGTAATGGTCCGCTCGGATGACAGCGACTGCTTTCTTTGCATCCCGGTTGGCATTCTTATAAATTGGTCGGTGTTTTATCGTCGAGAAATTCGTGGTAAAGGCGTTTCTTTTCACGGACCTTCATTTCATCGTCATTCCAAAACTAAGTATCCCGGTTGATGTACCGCTTACCTGGCTTGGTGACCCCGAGGGTTGCAAAGACCGCTTTGTAGATCGTGTGTTTCATTTGGTTCCACGATTCTTCCACATTCGTAAAGGTTTGTAATCGCGTGAGTGAGATCATTTCTTCTTTCTTCTCACAAAATCGCCAGCATTTAATGCGCCGCGGGCCAAGGCGTTCCTCATGCTGTTTTATCGGTGGCTTAATTCGCAGGACGGCAATTAACGGCCGATGTTGAGGTGCGATGGTCTCATAGGGAACGGCTCTTGCAATCAGTGACGGTGGTAAAATGTCGGCGTCTTATGAAAATATAATCGATTTGCGTTTTACTGTTCCCACTATAAAATGTAGGAAGATGAGACAATCGTTTGATGAACCATATATTCATATGTACAAGGTCACGAGTGTCCGCAAAATCGATTATACCTTTCCCCCGTGGCACCTATTGCCGTCCGCCTTTTCACCCATATCACCATTAAGGTCGCCGGCAATGATGATATAGTCGTCAGCAGGCACGTGGGCAGTCTTTTCATCGAGAAATTCCCAGAAGGCATTTTTCTTGGCATCAGGTCGACCTGTCTGAGGTGCGTACGCGGTAAAGAAGTGAATAATGCAATCAGCTGATATAATGGTAAGCTTCATCAGCCGATCATCAAATCATTCCACTTCCTTAATGGCATCCCTCTGAGATGGCAACGCCAACACCATATTGAGTGTATGGGTTACCAAAATAGAGAAGTTTATAGCCATTTTTACCGCGTTCGCGTTCAATGTCGCAGCTTTTGGCACCAAACCATCGGGTTTCTTGCAGAGCGCAGATATCACCTTTGCCACCTTTTCCGAAGGGCTCTTGCAAGTTTCTCGGTCTTTCCAGTTAGGGTGCAGACACGTAACGGTTTTGTTCGGACTAACTTGCTTACATCGCGCCGCCGTCCATGCGTCAAGGACCCTGCCGCGTCGACTGAGATGGACGCCCTAGCACTTTTCCGAGGCTTGTGATTCAATCCGATCATCTTATTTCTAACGACATTGTATACATTTTCTTGGCCGGTCTGTCGTAGCACCTGTTACCAAGAGAGATCAGGTAGGATTTAGTATAGTGGAGTAACCCCAACTATACTCCATTTATCTCTTTCCCTGATCTCAGCATTTTATTTTTGTTTTACTGAGGATAGTACAAAGTACGTTACCTCAAACCCTCCTCCTCGCCTTCCCAACCCTGTGCAGGTAAGACTGAAAACCTCCATGTCCACTTAGAAGTTGGGTAAGGAAGTAATCAATCTCACCGTGCTTTCTGTTCAACCACGGGTCTAATTTGTCGATGAGCCGCGCAGTCCACTTGCCCCTTGGCTCATTTTGCCAAGAAACTTGCCACTCGTTAAGGGTGCGTTGACGTTCTTCACGGGCAACCACTTCTCTTAAGTTTTCGCCCTTACGGCGATAGATAGCTTTGCGCTCCTTGGCAAGGAGGGCAACGGGGATCACTCCCGCAATCACCATCACAGCCGGTTCGGAGACAGTGCGATAAGCAGACGCCACTCGCAAAGCTCCCCGCCTCTGCACTTGAGCGAGGCGTTTACGATGCACCTCCTGGGAAGGCGCGATCTCCTGACTGTGTGTTCTGCAATAGAGTGGCGGATGACGCTGAACACACCTTTTTCTCTTGCGAGAGGTGGGGCGGCCTCCGCCAGCAGCTTTATGCAGACACAGGGGAGCTCTCTCCAGACAACATTGTCAGAGAGATGCTGAAGAGCGCTGGCAGCTGGAATCGTATTGCGCATTATGTTCGGGCTCTTCTTACTACGAAGAAGATTGAACTCGACCGGCAGAGGGATCGGACGGTAAGGGGTTCCCTGAACTAACAACTCCCTTCCTCCCCTCCCCTCCCGTTGGTGAAAGGAATTCCCTGACTTGAAGGCTCCCAAAGCCGGGAGAGCGGGAGGGCTAGCCCGAAGTAATGTGTCAAACGGTTCCAGGCTAGTTCTCTGATGACGGGGAGGTGTTTAGTTGGTAGTCCGCCAGCGTGCTGTTGCGGGAGTCCAACACTCTGTGCGTAAACGCATTCACCTACCCTACTCCCAAAAAAAAAAAAAAAAAAAAAAAAAAAAAAAAAAAAAAAAAAAAACCCTCCTCCTCGCGGCTGGTAGAACCTTGTTAACGAGATGAATGAGGACCGGTGGGGACTTAGCTATAAGCTTGTCACCCGGACAATCGGGGCTCAACGAAGGCTCTGCATACTGAGTACCGACCAGATGGACCGCATTGTGCGGGCATTGTTTCCCAGACATCCTGTACGCGTTGATGTAAATAGTGCGGAAAGCGTCGAGGATTGCTCCCTTTTCATAATGAAAGAGCTCGAAGAAGCGGTTCTCACTATGGAGAACAAGAAGACGCCAGGCCCTGATGGCATCCCGGCGGAAGTTTACAACTGGTGTTCCGTCAAAGGCCAGAATTGCTACTGGAAGTGTACAATGCTTACTTGAAGGAGGGCGTTTTTCCTTATCGCTGGAAAGTGGCCAGACGCGCGCTGATCAGCAAGGGTAAAGGAGACCCGGAGCTCCCGTCTGCATACCGACCGCTGTGTATGGTTGACACGACAGGAAAAGTGCTCGAAAAGCTCATCAGGAGTAGACTCTCTGAAGCGATCCGCGCTGTCGGGGACTCCCCAAGGCAGTTCGGGTTCAGAACAGGGAGATCTACAGTGGATACTGCTATGGAGGTCGTAGGTGCGGTTCATCGAGCGGAGGCACACAGCCGCCGATCTCGACGAATAGTGCTCCTCATAACGCTTGATGTCAGAAATGCCTTCAATTCCGTAAGATGGACAGATATGCTAGGTACATTAGAAAGCTCATTTCACGTGCCAAGCTATCTCTTGCGGATATTGACGGATTATCTGAAAGACTGGAGTAGCACAGGGATCCATCTTACAGCCGAACCTCTGGAAAGCTTCTTATGATAGTCTGCTGAGACTCGATATGCCCGAAGCGTTGCGGCTGGCCAGTTATGCAGACGACGTTGCGGCCGTTATTGCCGGACGCACTGTTGAATAGGCGCAAAGCAGACTTGGCATATTGATGTGACAGGGAAGCGGATGGAAGATTCCTCACGGTTTCCGACTTGCGCTGAAAAAAACCGAAATAGTCATCTTGACCAGAAGGAAAATCCCGACCTTGCGTCTAATATCGATCGCGAATTGACTATAGAGTCAAAACCTGTGGTAAAATACCTTGGTTTAATGCTCAACTCGAAGATGAGCTTCTTCGAGCAAATCAAAGCAGCAGCGGACAGGGCTTCAGCTGGAGTCGCCGCCTTGAGTCGACTAATGGCGAATGTCGGGGCCCTATATCAACTAATAGACGTCTCCTTATCGGAGCAACGCAGTCGGTTCTGCTCTATGGTGCGGAGGTTTGGGGTGATGCGCTTGATAAGAAGGTGCATCGTAAACGCCTTGCTCAAGTGCAGAGGCGGGGAGCTTTGCGAGTGGCGTCTGCTTATCGTACCGTCTCCGAACCGGCTGTGATCGCGATCGCCGGAGTGATCCCCGTTGCCCTCCTTGCCAAGGAGCGCAAAGCTATCTACCACCGTAAGAGCAAGGACTTGCCCGTGAAAAACGTCAACACACTCTTACCGAGTGGCAACTTTCATGGCAAAATGAGCCAAGGGGCAGATGGACTGCGCGGCTCATCGACAAATTAGACCCGTGGTTGAACCGAACGCACGGTGAGATTGATTATTTCCTTACCCAACTTCTAACTGGGCATGGAGATTTTCAGTCTTACCTGCACAGGATTGGGAAGGCGCGATCTCCTGATTGCATGTTCTACAATGGAGTGGCAGACGACGCTGAGCACACCTTTTTCTGCTGCAAGAGGTGGGACGGCTTTCGTCATCAGCTTTATGCAGACACAGGGAAGCTCTCTCCAGACAACATTGTTAGAGAAATGCTGAAGAGTGCTGGCAGCTGGAATCGTATTGCGCATTATGTTCGAGCTCTTCTTATTGTGAAGAAGATTGAGCTCGACTGGCGGAGGGATCGGACGGTAAGAGGTTCCCTGAACTGACAACTCCCTTCATCCCTTCCCCTCCCCTTGGTGAAAGGAATTCCCTGACTTGAAGGCTCCCAAAGCCGACAGAGCGTGAAGGCTAGTCCGAAGTAATGTGTCAAACGGTTCCAGGCTAGTTCTGACAGGGAGACAGAGAGGTGTTTAGTTGGTAGTTCGACAGCGTGCTATTGCGGGAGTCCAACACTCTGTGCGCAAATGCATTTACCTACCCTACTCCCAAAAAAAACCCTCCTCCTTTACCTGGGCTTCGGACCAGCATACTATGTTAATAGCATGGCGTAGTTCTTGTATACATACATATGTGAGCGGCAATGTTTGTTTGTTTAAGAAGAACTTAATAATTGTGTTTTCAATATGTGTATTTTGAAATTTGGAAATTAACAAAGCCCTTGAATACCTGAACCAGCCAACTTCTCGTTAGACTTTACTAAGGCTTTAGAAAAAGTGCAGGCCTTTTGGGAGACTGCAAAGAAAAATAAATTTATAGTTTGTATAATTTAATTTTATGCATTTACACACCAATTATGCAAAAGTGGAAGAAACCAACACTCGGAGGCCCGAACAATGGACTAAGATGACCAACAAGAGGAAAAAGGACAAAAAGAAACTCCGCCCGGGAATAATAATTATTTTCAAGAAGGGAAATATGTCCTATGCCGACATCCTCCAAAAAGTGAAATCAGACCCGGAGCTGATGGGTTTGGAAGATAGTGTAAACCGTATCAGGCGAATGCAGAGAGGGGATCTGATGCTGGAACTAAGTAGCTCCGCCGACAAGTCGGCTGATAACTTCCGCGGCAAGGTGGAAAAGGTATTAGGAGAGGAAGCTGAGGTAAAAGCTCGGAAGCAGGGAATAATGGTTAAATGCAAGGACCTAGATGAGGTCACCTCCTCACGGGAGGACATCTGCGCTGCGCTAAAGCAAATACAAATCAATCTCATGCCACTGTGAGACAGCTCAGGACCTGCTCTCGCAAACCATTCCAGAGTCGGATGTGGATATCGCGGTAATTTGCGAGCCGTACAGAAACCACGGCAGTGCGACTTGGGCGGTGGATGCGTCTAGCAATGCCGTAATCTGGGCGGAAGATAGGCCATTCAGGATGTAATGCCCCCCCCCCCCGGGCAGCCGGTTTTATAAAGGCAAAGGTCAACGGTGTCAACTGCTACGCTCCTCCTACGCCAACGCCAACGTTGGATGCGTGCCCAAGGAGATCGCTGCCTTGAGATCCTCTTGTCTCCGAGCAAGGAGACTTTCCCACAGGACAATGGGAAGGCCGGAACACCAGGACCGTGAGGAGAAATACAGGGATCTGCGAAGCAACCTTAAGAAGGCCATACGGCGAAGCAAGCGGGAATGCTACAAGAAGCTCTGCATGGAAGCTAATACGAAACCGTGGGGTATGGCCTACCAAGTTGTAATGAACAAGATCCGTCGGCAAAAATCACCTCAAGTGATATGCCCACGGCTCTTGTTGCAAATAATTACAGCTCTTTTCCCGCAGCAGGAACAGGATGAAAATGAACCCCAACTGGCAGCTCAGCAGGGACGCCTTCTCGATCCCTGGTGTCACCGAAGAGGAACTTCGGGAAATCTGCGGACGTATTGGGGATAGCAAGGCTCGGGGATTGGACGGAATTCCGAACAAGGCTCTGAAGGTGGCGGTCAAGGCCAAACCAAGGTGGTTCGCAGGCGGAAGGAGTATTTCCCGCCCAATGAAAGAGGCAGAAGCTGGTGTTGCTACCGAAGCCCCAAAAACCGCCCGGCGTGCCCTCTTCATATCGCCTTATTTGTCTCTTCCACGGTCGATGCAGTAGCAAAGGTTATGGAATTGGCTCGAAATGCAATGGTCATGGGCAAATGCTGTGCTCTGGTGACGCTGGACGTCAAAAATGGTTTTAACTCAGCAAACGGGGGCTGGATTAAGGGCGCTTTGGCCAAACTGAATGTTCCTAGTTACTTGGCTCGGCTAATCGAGAGTTACCTTTCAGATAGACTTCTCTTGTACGAGACGGACGACGGGCGGAAGAAGTACAATGTGACAGCAGGTGTGCCTCAAGGTTCTGTATTGGGACCACTACTGTGGAACATAATGTACGACGGAGTGCTTGGTCTGCGCGTTCCGGAGGAGGCAACGCTGATTAGTTTTACGGACGACCTGACGGTAGTTGCAATTGCAAAGCATCCAGAGGATATGGAGCTTTATGCAAGCTTTATCATACCATCAAGTCATGGTTGCGAATGGCTAGACCTGTCGGACGAAAAGACGCAGGCGGTCCTCATTACCAACCGCAGGAAGAACAACACGGTCAATATCCGGGTTGGTAATCATGAGGTCGTCTCAAAATCACTTGTCAAATACGTGGGGGTGATGATCGATGCCAAGCTGAGTTTCAGGGAACACTTGGGCTATAGGAGGGAGAAGGCAGCAAAAGCTACCTCATCCCTTGCAAGGATGATGCCTAACGTGGGAGGGCCAAAGCATAGCCGCAGACTACTTATCGCGGGAGTGGTGAACTCGATCCTGCTATACTCGGCCTCTGTCTGGGCGGGAGCGTTGAACCACGCTGTAAACCAGAGGAGGATAACTTCGGCATACCGGCCAATTGCGAAGGGTGTGCAGCGCATTCACGACGGCGTCAACGGAGGTAGTATGTGTCATCGCGGGAATCTTCTAGCGAGCGAGGCACACTGGCTCTACGAAAAACGGAAGATCCAACCGAGGTGATTGCGGATTTCCGAAAAGCCATCAAGTGGCAACAATGGTGGGATAAATCCGACAAGGGCCGGTGGACCCATACATTAATCCAGTGTATCGAGAAATGGGTCGACCGAAAGCACGGAGAATTCCTTACGGGACACGGTGGCTATAGGAAGTACTTGCATTGCTTCGAGTTGGACGAGTCCCCCAACTGTCCTGAGTGCGGTGCTATATCCGAGGACCCGGAGCACGTTAGGTTGAACAACCTGGTGGAAGAGATGCTGAAGTCGGAGGAAAGCTGGATGACGGTAAATTGAGGCAGTAACCGTGGTGCAGACAAAACTCCTGGAGTTGGATCGAGCTAAGAAGGTTGCGCGACGGAGATGCGACATGGACGAGCTGGAGTAGCGAACCAGAGCCTCCCCCTTACTTCACGGTGTCCCGCGGGGAGGGGCGGAAGAATGGGGGTGGTTTTAGTGGGTGCGAATCCCACACACTGCTGCAGAGTCTTTCTAAGATTTCCACCTCCGTCCATAAAAAAAAACAAAAAAAAATACATTTACACATCACTCATCATTACTTTTTGATCAACCATTGTAAATAGCCAACGACGCACCCCATAACGACTGAAGAGTTGGAGAAAAAGGTGTGTTCCACACACGACATCACAATTTAGATTCGCGGAAAAAGCTCCCGGTTGACGTAAATTCTTTACCCTTACTTAATTTTATTTAACTTCGATCCAATCCCGGATACGAACTCTGGCGACCGAATCGATTTTTGTCTTGATGCTGCACATTTAGTAAAAATAATTTGTATCTTTTTACCCACAATTCCCTATTCAACCATTATCCATCTCTACACTTGCTTCTTTCCTATTGTCTACGCTCCCCAGAGTTGCCACGAATCGCATCGATTGCAGCGGATGACTGTACCCAAACCCGGGCCCCCTTTCTCTGATTTTCGAAATGAGGGGAGCCAGCGGCTGAAGCTCCATTTTAACAATGCACAAATAGGGGAGCTCCGATTGGGCTGGAATTGGAATTTAAGTGGATTCGGAGTGCGCTGGAACGGAGTATGTAATAGTGTGCATGTACGGCCCGTTTGCCTGTATGCACGTGTGCTCCACATGTCCAAGTTCATTGCAAATAGAATCGACCGCACCCTTGTTGCCAGGCAACCGTCCAGCTAGAAGTTCTCCGCGGAACTCTTTAGGGCAACACTCCCCCCATGAAATGTAGGAGCAGCGATGGTCGCGTGTTGAATGCCTGAAATGCATTTTTCATTGCAACGTCTAGGGTTGCCCTCCTTCGCACTTTCACGCGACCACCTCCTTGCCGACTCAGTACGGGTAAGCGAGGAGCCGCGCACCCGGTCTTCGATGCGGTTCCAATGCCTGAAATAGCTTTCCCGCTAATTGCGTACCGAAGCTGAGATGCTCGCGGAACTTCACCCCAAGCAGATTTGCACGAAAGCTTAGGGAAGAACAAAAGTCGGAAATTTAGTGCAATTATTGGAATCTGTGTGACGAATATGAGTGTGTGCACTACTCCGCGGAGTGGAGCTGGCGGTGGCTCCGAGGAGTACGAACTCCGCACCGTCTGGGTTTATGGGGCAACGAACGGGTTGGAAGGAAGCGTGCAGGGGCGCTTGCGGGGGGCCAGATGGAACAGCACTTTTCGTAATTTGCAATTGTGCATTGAATGGCCGCGCCGCCCGGCGACAATGTGGGTGTTGTTGAGGGTCATCAGCCTTTTTACCTATCTCCTGATGGTAAATGAGTAAATGATTTTTTCTGGCTTGGCGGTGCCCCGTCCCACATCGCATCGAGTGCAATTGTAGCGGACGAGATCAAGGGCGTTTCCGTTAGTTACTGACGAATTTCTGTAGCGCTCGTGGCTATTTTTGTTTTATTTTATTCGTCCGTGAAGCTGCAGTTTCGATAGGAGTTATTCATCGCATATTACTTTGGGGTAGGTCGTCTAGCTCTGCCTGAACAGTCTGTTTAATTGGACCAGTTTGGCGAGATTTGCGGTAACATATGGAGGACTCGTGGCTGTTATGCTACGTACGTAGATGTGCAGTCGTAGGTGGAAGTGCATAATCAGACGTTCCAGAAAATCAATACGGGGGAGTAATCGTCTGAGAGGAACTTATGATTTCGGGCTGAAGAAAATGACTAGACTGTCATGTTTCCTTTAGGGATAAACTAAAAACTTAATTTTTCAAGGAAGAATAAAACCCTTCCCTTGCCATCGATTAAGTTCACCCTCGAGCGCTGAGAATAGAACTCTCTCCAATAATTTTTAGGGAGGGATAGATATGAAAGGAAGATATCAGGGCCAGACGTGTGTAATTAAAATGGATGAATTGAATGATGCAATCATTCGTTCGTGAAAAAATAAATTGAAATCATTTTCAAGGAGCCATTTTCAAATTTCAGTTAACCCCATCAAGGCCGGTTGTTTATTTTTTACCTTTAGGTGTGATGCAGGCAATGAGGGTGTGGAATCTTTGTTCAGTCTAGGTATTTAAAGTAAATAGTGAACATATTGGTTTCGCTTTTCCTTTACAGAAATTCTTCAGCCCAGCTTGCAGAATTAGAGGAGGACATGTGAAAGTAAAAGAAATTATTTTTTTTGGTTTAAGAGGTGGAAATCTTCAACGACTAAAACCAGGAGTCACGATTCACGATGAAGGTGGGATTTTTACCTCCTAAAACCAAAATTCGCCAAGCTACGACTGAGTTTTCCCCATCCAACAGCTTTCTTTGTATATTTAAGTTTCGTTTTAATTGGGAGAAGATCGTGTGGTCAACCTCAGCAGGAGTCGTCAGCGACCTTTAACGGGTCGCTAAGGTACGGGGTGTGACGTCCACGAGGTGCCCGAGTAAGTTGTTCTGACCCTCTAGCTGGCAGTATACCTGCGTCCTAAGTAGTAGCCTCGAGAAAGCTTCTCGGTGAAGAACGAACCGCGAATGACCGATACACGTCGGGACACCCTGGAAGTCGACGTCGACGGGGTTGAGCCTAGCTCTGCCAAAGTGGTGGTTGTAACGTGTATCAGGAGCCAGCTCCTTCGGGACCCTGGTCGGGTAGTGCGCATTGAACCGGTGTTTTAGTTTAGTTTAATTAACTGGGGGGAGCCGCAGCTCCGAGCACTCAGTGTAGGTGGGTTTTCCTGGTTTGGGAATGAACAACACCTTCACATCCCGCCATTTAATTGGAATATAAGCGTGTGCTAGGCATGCACGATATATATTCAGAATGTGTAGACCCAGGGCATCCTTTCCTTCTATTACTAGCGCAGGGATGATGCCATCCGGACCTGTTAAATGCCCATTTCACTCGCTCCAGTGATACTACTTTGCATGTCAGATTCCAGTCTCACGGTTGAGGACTGTATGTACCTGTTGGCTCCGAAATTAGATTTTGGATGCTGCCTGGGAAGTATACTTCAAGCAAATGGTTTGCCGTTTCTTCATCGCTTTCTGTGTACTTCCCATTTTGTAAACGTAAATAATCCAGTTTCTGGCTACCTTCTTTGACCAGAATCCGCTTCAGCTTTGAGGTTGCCTCAAGAGAGTTAGTCCCTTCGCAAAAGCGTCTCCAAGATGATCGTTTAGCCGATCTTATGCTCTTCTTTAGAGTCTTCTGTGCCTCTTTATAGCGATTCTAGCTAGTGCTTAATTCACCTTTCAGAGCACGATTAAGGAGCATCCTTGTCGTTCTCCTCTGTTTTGCCAAATCCGAGTTCCACTATGGTGTTTTACTCTTCTTTGGCATCTTGAGTGGACAGCTTTCTTCGAAGGCTTCTCTCTTCTCGGTATTAGTAGACCGCGTTGCCCCGAGCGAGCGCTGATTCGTCCGTGAATTCCGGGATCAGCTAAGCGTAGGTCAGGCGTCAGGAACTGGGGTAGGGGCTCCCCGAGGTGTACCCGAGGGGTACACTCATTCCTGACTATTGCGACCCAATCTCTTGCACACGATGCGCTGGTTAGTTTCCCATAGAGAATATACATAAATTTATAAAGAAAATCGACGAAACAACAGCGAAGGACGAAAAGCTGAGTGTGTTTGGGCGCAGCACAAAAATGCGTTGTTCACCGCAGCGACCAGCGAAAGAGGCAGCGAGAGCTGACATACCCGATGTGACACACAAATAAAGAGGAAGCCTTATCAAATGGCGCGACTGGCCGTGCGGAGATGGCAATTCCAATACCTTGGAATGCCCCTGTTCCGAAAGAAAGCTCAGTTAGAATCGCTAGTCCTGAGCAGATGGATTCGGACACAAACCGAGTGCAAGTGCAGTCGATCGTCCTAGCCGAAGAAGAAAGAATCATTAGGAAATGCGCAGCAGTGGTGGAGCATATGCGGTCGGCAACCTTCCTCTAGAGGAACGTCAGCAAAGGCGTCAAAAACGTGCTGATGGAACTGGAGGAACTATTGTCCAAAGACAAGGAGACTGCCAACTAAAAGTCAGGAGCAAAAAAGACGAGGAAACGAAGAAGGACTAGATTGTCGGCTCTGCTCATTAAGCCGACGGAACGTAAGATATTTGCGGAAGTCCTTAATGAAATCCGCTAAGGATAAAACCCGGAGACAAGGGAGCAGAGGTGTCTTTCCTACGGAAAACAAGGAGTGGCAGAGTTCGCGTCGAACTGCGCCGAAGACGACTAGCAAGAGTACGTTCTGCGAGGAGGGGGGGTGAAGGCTCTTATTTCCAGCCTAGAACCTATATGCTCTCTTGAAATCCGGGATCTTGACTGCCTCACGGAAAAGGTCAAAGTGGAGGAGGCGATATTGCGTGAATGTCCAGAGGTAACCAATGCCCGGGTAAGTATCACCTCTATAAATGCTCGACGCCAAAAACTCGCGGTGGCGGAAGTCCCCGAGCTATATACGAGGGAACTCCTTAGCAACGGGAGAATCAAAATTGGATGGGTAGTGTGCAGGGTGCGAATGTGGATAGTCCTCACCTGTTACAGGTGTCTGGACTATGGACAAACGTCAGCAGCTTGCAGGAGGACAGCATGCCGGAGATTAAGCGAAGACCTGCAATGAAAGCGAGAGCTGCGTTCTTTGCAGGGATCGTAGTGCGTCTCGTGAAAGCGTCGCGCACACTGCGGGTTCGGAAAGGTTTCCAATCTTCAGGGCGGAACTGGAAAGGGCTAGGGTGCGAACGGCATAATCCGCATTTTACAAATTAATATACACCGGAGTGCAACCACTCATCAATTGCTAGCACAGCTCGCTGCGGAAATAAATGCTGATCTAGTCCTAATTAGCGAGCAATACCGAAACAAGGACCCACCCTCATGGTATCTAGACTTATCGGATACCGCTGCAATCAAAGGCCGAGGGAACGGGTTTTTCTGGGTCCGATGTTTAGGCATAACGTTTTTTAGCGTTTTCCTGACGCCGAACGAAACGATGCCGGACTTTCGACGCCGACTTGAGGCTCGTTTCGAGCACGGAGGGACGAATCCTGGTAGGCGGTGATTTTAATGCCAGGGCCCTTGAATGGGGCATGCCTCTATCAGGATTCTGGAAATGGAGGCGAGAGCATGGCTCGTAGTTTTAAACACCGGATCCACGCCCACGTTTCGGCGCCTAGGCTGTGAAGGAAGCATTACTGACATAACTTTTGCGTCGGAATCTCTGGCATCGTCGATGGATGGTTGGCAGAACCTTGTCAACGAGGGGCTCTGCGGAGGCTCTACATATTAAGTACCGACCAGATGGACCGCATTGTGCGGACATTGTTCCGCATACTTCCTGTACGGATTGATGTGAATAGCACGGGAAGCATCGAGGATTGCCCCCTTTTCACAATGAGAAAGCTGGAAGAAGCGGTTCTCACTTTGAACAACAAGAAGACGCCAGGTCCTGATGGTATCCCGGCCGAAGTCTACAAACTGGTGTTCTACCAATGGCTAGAATTGTTTGAAGGAGGACATTTTTCCTTTTCGCTGGAAAGTGGCCAGACTCGCGCTGATCAGTAAGGGTAAGGGAGAAGCTCATCAGGAGTCGACTCGCTAAAGCGATCCGCGCTGCCAGGGACTTATTCCCAAGGCAGTTCGGGTTCAGAACAGGGAGATCCAGAGTAGGTGCTATTATGGGGGTGGTAAATGCGGTTCATCGAGCCGAGGCACACAACCGCCGATCTGGATGATAGTGCTTATCATAACGCTTAGTGTCAGAAATGCCTTCAATTCCATAAGATGGGCAGATATGCTGATAATGGCATATTAAAAAACTCATCTCACGTGTCAAGCTATCTCTTGCGGATATTGAGGGATTATCTGAAAAAGCGCTCTCTGCTCTATGAGACGCTGGAGGGTGAAAATCACGTCGGGAGTAGCACAGGGATCCATCCTAGGGCCGCATCTCTGGAGAGGCTCGATATACCCAAAGAATCGCGCCTGGTCAGTTATGCAGACGACGTTGCGGCGCTTGTTGCCGAACGCATTGTTGAACAGGCGCAAATCAGACTTGGCATATTGATGCGACGGGTAAGTGGATGGATGACTTCTCACCATTTCAACCTTGCGCTGGAAAAAACCGAAGTACTCATTTTGACCAGAAGGAGAATCCCGAACCTGCGTCCCTATAGACTAAAGAGTCAAAATCAGCGGATAAATATCTTGGTTTAATGCTCGACTTGAAGATGAGCTTCTTCGAGCAAATTAAAGCAGCAGCGGACAGGACTGCAGCTGGAATGTTAGGGGCCCTATATCTACTAAGAGAGTTTCCTTTTGGTCGGTTCTACTTTATTGCGCGGAAGTATGGGCTGATGCGCTTGACAAGGAGGTGCATCGTAAACGCCTTGGTCAAGTGCATAGGCGGGAAGCTTTGCGAGTGGTGTCTGCTTATTGCACCATCTCCGAACCGGCTGTGATGATGATCGCGGGAGTGATCCCCGTTGCCCTACTTACCAAGGAGCGCAAGCTATCTACCGCCGTAAGGGCGAGATTTTACCGAGTGGCAACTTTCTTGGCAAAATGAGCCAAGGGGTAAATGGACTGCGCGACTCATCGACAATTTGGACACGTGGTTAAACCGAACGCACGGTGAATTTGATTACTTCCTTACCCAACTTCTAAGCGGGCATGGAGGTTTTCAATCTTACCTGCACAGGATTGGGAAGGCGCGATCTTCTGATTGTGTGTTCTGAAATGGAGTGGTGCAAAACGCTGAACACACCTTTTTCTCTTACGAGAGGTGAGACGGCTTTCTCCAACAACTTTATGCAGACACAGAGAGCTCTCTCCAGACCATATTGTTAGAGAGATGTTGAAGAGCGCTGCCAGCTGGAATCGTATTGTGCATTATGTTCGGGCTCTTGTTATTGCGAAGAAGATTGAACTCGACTGGCGGAGGGATCGTACGGTAAGGGGTTCCCTAATAACAGCTGTGACGATGAAATCCGCCCACGGTTATTGGTTGCCAACAGAGCCTATTTCAGCTCACAAAAACTGTTTCAACCAAAACGTCTCACCATACTCTCTTACTGTACAAGACTATGATCTTACCAGTCCTTATGTATTCATCGGAAACCTGGATTCTTAGCAAAAAAATTGCAAACTCTTGGCCGCATTCGGGAGAAGAATTCTCCGAAGAATTTTTGCCCCCCTACATGAGGATGGACGATTCCGTAGCCTACATAACGACGATATCTATGAGCGATACCACGACCGCCTGATCGTGGATAAAATCTGGCTCAACAGGTTGGGGTTAATCCGTATGGATGAGGATGATCCAGCCCGGAAAGTCTATAAAGGCAATATTTATGGTAGAAAAAGTGGACAAGGCAGACCCTGTCTGAGATAGAGCGATTGCGTAGGTCAGGACGCCAGACAGCTTTTAGGGATATCGAATTGATGGACCTCGGCACAAAATCGGGGTGTCTGGAGTTCCTTATTAAGGCAGGCTTAGATTGGTTGCGTCCGGATGGCTCAAGTGGTTAGAACGCTGGGCTTTCGTAGCGGAAGGTCGCGGTTCAAATCTCACTGGTGGCAGAGGAATTTGTTATCGTGACTAGATGTCGGATACCAGTCGACTGAGCTGTGAATGAGTACCAGAGTAAAATCAGGGAATAATCTAGGGCGAGCACAATGCTGACAACATTGCCTTCTACAGTGTACTGTAGTGTATCGTTACGGTCTTGATTGAAGTGCTCTAACACACTTCAAGGCCCTGATCCAATATGGATTGTTGCACCAACGATTATTATTATAAGATCGGATACCGCTTGTTGGTTGCGCCGTTGATGATGATGAAGGATAGCAATGTCGTTCACAAATGTCGCTATTTTGGCTTCTTCACAACAAGGTATATCATTGGTATACACGAGAAATAGGGTTGGGCGCAAGACACTGCGTTGCGGTACGTCAACTGCATTTTTTTCAGTTCTGAGTAGGTTCCTTCGTATTTCACTCTGAATGGGCGCTTTGATACATATAATTTTAAGATAACGAAAAATTTTTCTGGGAGGTCCCTATGCAATTCATACAACAGACCTTGATGCCACACCTTATCAAACGTATGTGCGACAACGAAAAAAATGGCTGAGCGTACCTGCTTTTTTTCGAATGCACTGCCTATCGGATTCGTGATGCTGTGCCTCTTAATGAGAAGCCTCTTAAATACCTTGTCTGTAGTAAGGAGTACTCAATTTGGCTCCTTCCCTGGTTTAGGGACCATTATAACTTCGGCCACTTTCCATTGTTGAGGGCGTACTTTATTCTGAAAGCTTCATCAATTATTTGCGAAAATTTGATTAGACCTGTTTCTGGCAATTCTGTCTGTCTGTAGTAAGTTTCAATTTCAGTCCTCAGCTCAATTTAGTTCTACACGGCGTATTTGGCAACGATCCACGTTTCTGACTGGGGTTAAGCATTTATAGATGCTTTGCGAAAAGATCTGCCTTATCCTGTGGAGAACGAACCTATTGCCCGTAGCCTCCCACAGAGAGTAGCCCGTGTCTTTTTGTGCTGTCAGGTTTGATATATATCTGCTACAGGACTCGTTTTTATGTTTTTTAATTAAGGTCTTTAGCTTGTTTGTCACAAAGTTTCGTAATCGTATCGTAAAATCGGCATGAATGCGAATTATATCCAAGTGAAATCCGCCTCGTGTCGTGTTTGCGATTATACATAAAGGGGCGATTGCCACCTGCAGCCACTTTCAGTCACATTACTCCCAGAGATGAAGCCGCGTCTGATGAGTTTCCTCTGCCCTGGACCGAACCATAAGTCACTCTTTTAAATATATCGGTATTTAGCTCAAAAAGAGGGGTCCATGGACAAATGTGGAAGAATGTTTCTTTCCAATTGGTCCGGTTCGTCATCAATTGGATGCGGACTTAAGACTCCGTCAATTCCCAAACAAAAAAATAATTTCGCTTCGGCCTAGTTTGGGTCCAAATGTAAAGGCGTCCAAATGTTCGCGATTTTATGAAGTGCTTAACTACCAAAATATCAGCGGATTGGAGGTTCCGGATTGGCTGAATATGGAGCCAACCAATTACATCAAGCGTCTGAGTGTAATTATTCGGTGTTTCTAGCGATTAATTATTTGAAATAATAAAAACTTGCTGTTTCGTTTTCGCTGGTGTAGATATTTATCCTCGCAAATGCCGATATTTCGGGAACCACTTATTCCTTTCATCAGTGCTAACAAGATAGACTATGGTGACAACACCTTGCAAAGTACCATCTATAAGGTATTCTCCGTTATCTTGCTATCCCGGATAGGTCCATATACTCAGAACATCATTCGCACATACCAAAGAGGCTTCACTCCAGGCAAATCAGCAACAGATCAGATTTTCTCTCTGCGGCAAGCGATGGGAAAACTGTTGGAATATGGACACCAGTTGCACCATCTTTTCATCGACTTTAAAGCCGCCTATGATAGCATAGTCAGGGTAACACTGTACACGGCCATGAGAGAATTCGGTATTCCCGACGAAATTGATAAGACTGACTAGGCTGACCCTGACCAATGTGCGAGGCTAGATAAAAGCGGCAGGATCACTCTCAAGACCATTCGACATCAACAACGGTCTACGACAAGGGCATGCCCTCTCATGCTTCCTTTTTAACCTGGCCTTCGAGAAAGTGATCCATGATGCTGAGATAAATGCCATGGGTACGATCCTCTTTAAGTCCATCCAACTACTGCCTTATGTTGACGATATGGACATCATGGGAACGACCCGAAACGTACAAACTGCCTTCATCCAAATCGAGCAGGCGGCGCGAGATCTTGCGCTGCAGATCAGTAAAGGCAAGACATAATATATGGTGGCAACGTCAGCACCATAGGGTCAAAGCTCTTACTGTACAAGACAATGATCTTGCCAGTCCTTATGTATTCCTCGGAGACTTGGGTTCTAAGCAAAAAAAAATGCGAACTCTTGGCCGCGTTCAAGAGAGGAATCCTCCAAAACATTTTTTCCCCTACATAAGGATGGACGATTCCGCAGCCTACATAACGACGAAATCTATGAGCGATACCATGACCGTCTGGTTGTGGATAAGATACAGCTCAACAGGTAGCGGTGGGCTGGGTACTTAATTCGTATGGATGAGGGTGATCCTGCCCGCAAAGCCTATAAGAGCAACATCTATGGTAGAAAAAGAAGACGAGGCAGGCAGACCCTGCCTGAGATGGAACGATGGCGTAGGGCTTTTAGGGATATCGAATTAGTGGACCTCGGCCCCCAACCGGGATGTCGGGAGTACCTTATTAAGAGAGGCCTAGACCGGATACCAGTTGTTGCGCCGTTAATAATGGCTGAGCGCAGGAAGAAGACGTCTATAAAGATTACAGTCGGAGACGAAATTATACAATCCCAGCTTGGTCTCAAATATCTCGGAGTGATTTCTTATCAGAAGTTGAACTTCAAGCATTGGAAATATGTAGCTACAAAGGCGTCTAGCATCAGCTCGTTGATCGCTAGATTGTTACCGAACATAGGACGCCCAAGACAAAGCCGTCGACAACTCATTTCAAGAGTGGTAACTTCGGTGTTATTGTACGTGGCACCTGTGTGAGCAACTGTACTAGATAATATTAACAATAGAAGAAGAATAGCAGCGACTTATCGGCTTAGTGTCCTCCGAACATGCTACCGCACCCGCTGACCCAGCATGTATAATAGCTATCGGTATCCTGGCGATTGAAGCCCTACGGATTTGCGAAGCTGCATGCATGGCAACGTGGGCTATGATTTGATACAGTTCCTTGGCGGACATGCTGGTTATAGAGGATACCTCCACCGATTTGGCCATGATGGTTCTCCGCACTGTCCGGTTTGCGAATGCGTAACGGAGGATGCGGAGCAGGCACTCTTCTATTGCCCAAGGTTCACATCATACAGAACGGAAATGGAAGCGGTAGCCAATATCCACTTATGAGCGGAAAACGTAGTGAAGAATATGTTGAGTTCGGTTGAGGTGTGAAAAGCAGTGGAACAAGCAATAAAGAATATCCACAGAATGCTACGCGAAGAGGAGTTTAGAAGGAAGAAAGAAAGGGAGAGGATCTCCATCACGAATGACAGTTAAATATTGGTCCAGCCCAGCGACGTAATACCATATGGTAGTCCCGCGGGGAGAGTGAATGGAGAAGGAGGTGATTTTAGTGGATAAAAACCCCACATAAGCGTATGGTAGAAGTCAACGGTAGCTTTTGCAGCTTTCCACCTACCATAAAAAAAGACAGACAGACAAACAGTAAACCGATTTCAATAAGGTCTGGTTTTACAAAAAAAAACAGCTTAAAAGCCAAGAGGCTGGCGAAAACGTACGCCCGTGCAGCAGCTCTTATTTATTTGTTTGGAAATTAGGAAATATGAAAAGCAAAAGAACAATCGTGAAGAATTTCTAGTTTTCTCTTAACAATTTTCAAACTCTGTAAATTTCTTTTTCTCAGGAATTGCCTGGTCCCATATGATAACAAGCATTTGGTAATCAGGACTGCCTCCAGGTAATTGCGCATTTGCTTCCTTCCTTTCCCAGAAAAGTATTGTTTCGGCGATTTTTTGCAATCATTCCAAAAAATGACTCAAACAAATCAAAGCAAACAACACAACAAGATAACGCTTGGAGGCCGATAACGACCCAAACATTTTGAAAATCCACCGCTCGCCCCTGAACACTTTCCTAATTATCAATCGCCGCCACCACATCCCGTTCCGCCGCATTTCTCTGACCTGCAGTGATAACAGCCAGGCCAAATATTACTTGAAATCCCGTTCTGGAGGCCACGAGGTAAAAAATTCGACCTCTAACCGTCATAACGTAAATATTTACGAGGAATGCATCGCCGCCCGGCCGAGAAGATTATGTGACTCACAAACTATCCAGTCATGTCAATGTTGCCAGCGTTAAGTCTGTGCGGTCCCAAAATTAAGTAGTCCCAGAAACGCCGAGCGGGGAATTGTGTATTTTCGGAATTTGCAGATTCTAGTGGGCATTCACGGCTGGGGAAACCCCGTCTGGAATTCGGTTTGAATTCCTTTCGGTTTTCTGCTCAGCGGCCCACACCCACCCTTTCCAATGCATTAACCTCACGGGAATTTTTGGACCGAACAGATTCCAGTCTGATCCACACTTTCCCATTTCCCCGCTCCGGCTTCCAACCGAGTACCACCACTGGAACGAGTTTTCCAGCCCATTTCTGGTGTGTTTCCACGCACACACCCGCAGCCGGCATCCAGCGGCACAAGACAAAGCGTTTGCAGCCGAAGAAGTGAACGAAGCACACATTCATCGTTCCAGCGGGAAAACAGGGGCCGCGGAAGCGCACACTGTCGGCCTCGCGTCGCCCAACACTGGAAGCAGCACCGACGGCGACTGTGGCGCTGCACGAGCATCCACTTCCAGCCGAGCAGCAGACAAAATTGAACGCCGCCGCGGTTGCAGCCAGTCCGACATTTGGTCGAGTCAGGAACAGTTTGTTGTGTGCTACGAAGCCGTGAACCGTGGAAGGGCAGTCCAGCCATCAGCCAAGAACTCAGAACTAGTTGAAGATAAAGGGCAGCAGGAAGAGCCGAGCCAGTTTCAGTTTGAGAAGTCAAGCGTTTCGTAGAAGTGAGTTTCGCAGTGTGCGTTCGGGATCTGCTCCGCCAAGACGAGTCCTTTCGAGTGAAGTGCGTGCCCCGGTGCAATTGCAATTGGTACCGCCCATCGCCCAGAACCCCCGTGACTGCAGGCAATCAACAGAAGTTCGCCGTCACAGTGAGCCAGTCGTGGTGCGATCAGCCAAGAGCCCTAGGCGTCCCGAGTTGACAAAGCGCGCTGTACAGTGAAAAGGCATTTTCCGCGAGCCAGTCGAGTGCTTAGTATCGTTTCGAGTTCGCCGCCGTCTCAGTGGAATCAGATCTCGTAGTTTCGAGTCAAACTTGAGTGCAAAATGGCAGCTGAAGTCGCAAGCAATCAGCAGCAGAATGCAGTGAGTGAGGACAATGCAGCAGCGAACGCGGCCGCGGACAAGAAGCCGGACGACACGAAGGTAGCGGACGGCGGCGCCGGCGGAGACGCGGCGGCCGCAAACAATGCCGCCGCGGACGGGCAGACCCCAGCGGCCGGAGCAACAGCCGCTGGCGACGGGGACGCCAACGCCGATGGAAAAAACGCCGGCGAGAACCACGAAGGGGCCAACAACACTGCGGCACCCGCCAAGCCAGATCCGCCCGTCAAGTACTGCGTCCACAAAACAAACTTCGAAAAGGATGTCATCTACCTGTACCAGTTCTCGCGGACCCCACTGTTGCCATCGCTGTCACCATATTGTCTCAAAGTCGAGACGTGGTTGCGCCTGGCCGGGCTTAAGTACGAGGTGAGTCTCAGAATGCATAAGTCGGGCGCGTTCCCTGCGCAAATATGTTTAGCCGTCATCAGAGCAATTAGTCGTCCTTTCGGGCGCTCGCGGCTGGCAGGCCGCCATTTTTGAAATTCCGTGTACTCTCCTTGCAACGGTGCTTGCCTTCTCCGCATTCACTTCGCAGCCGAATTGAGTCGGCGGGAGCGAGACGGGCGCTGTGGTGCGGCCGTCCCGCTCGCACCGGGTCGTAGGCGTCGAGAAGTCCTTCCACTGCACAGGCCGAGCAACGAGAAAAACCGCTTCCATCCCTTGCCCCGAGCCTGCGGCAACTGTAGCGAATGCAGGGACGGAAAACGCCGTGCAGTGATTCCAAGTCGTCATGGCTGTTTTTTCGGTGTCCTGTTTTGCTGCTCTGGGCTTCGCGCTGCGGTTTTAATTGCAGATTTTTCTTTGATTGTTCCTTCGCAGCGGCCGCGCTGAGCTCGAGGCAAAGACGCAACCGGGACGGGAGGACGGCGAATGTGGGGTCGGGATCGAGCTGGGGGCACGTCGTGGGAAAATTCGCATTCGTCATCGTCACCCCGTGCTCGGGTCCTGGCTGTCTGTGTACCATATGTGGCCCGGGATGCGGCGGAGGCCGATTTCAGGTTGCTCGTTGAGATGATGGAAATCATTCCGTCGAATGGTGTCGCTCGTTTGGACTATTTCCAGGAAGAAGTGCATTAAATTTGCATGAGTTTTTCCGCCTGCAGGCGATGCTAAGGAGGTCCATACACTCGGCGATGCTGAGTCAAAGGAAATTGTTTTGTAAAAAGTTACTTTTGCGCTGAAATCTAAATTTCTGCTTCGTTTCTTAGGAAGGATTCTGTGCTGTTTTGCTTTTAGGAATTTACAAATGGAAATTTTCATGTTTCTGTTGGTTTTGTGGAGAAAAAATGCGTTTATATCTCATTTTCCAGGTCGAAACGTAAAATGATGACATCATTATCTTTTCCTAAAATTTCGCTAGTTTAAGTCCACTTCCCTAAGTCATTATTTGTTAATTCGGGTCTCCTTTCATGCACATCTTTTGCGGATCCTCAATTATTTTTTCCTGATCAAATCGAGCGTTTTTGAAAAGATTTCAGACTCAACTGAGTAGATAAACTCCATGAAGAATGGGATGGTGTTTGCCTATGAACCATTGATGGTTGTTCGGAGCTTCACCTTTTAATTTCATCTCCAAAGTTGATATTTTTGGCCCGAGGCGTTTCAGAGATTTACTGACTAATTTAATCCGTTTTTCTGCCACCTTTCTATGCTAGCTTAGTCACACGTTGAAGTTGCCTATCTACATCGTTCCTGAAATCATCTTTACTTTAAATACTCTTCCCTTAATATTTGCTATTCCTATTCATCAGAGGCAAACTTTCGATTTCATATGTTCAAATTAAGTCAAGCCTTCTGCAGATTCCGAAATCTGATCTTTTCGCTCCCACCCCATCTATTGTCCCACAAAATTATATGATTGAATCAGGTCCCAATCGATCAAATAATCCTTTCTATATCAGGGTTTTCACACACTACAAGGGGAACTCGATGAACATTGTACAGCAATTTTCCTCAATATCGTGGTTAAAATTCTGAATCATCCTTATTGACTTGGAGAAAGTTGGGACACCCTATTTCCTTCGCCCTCGTTAAATATGTTTGCAGGAAGTAATTTAGAGGAAGAATGATTGATTAAAATGACAGCTTCGTCTAGTAACATGCGCAATCCCTCACGTGTTCCTGCACCCTTCAAGATCGCCAGTTTATTCGTCGCACTTTAAAAGGCGAATCTCGCTAGTTGAATAGCGTTATTAATTTTCGAGTTGGTATCTAATCATGTATTTTATCCAGAGCTGCTATAATCGTCAGGCCTCCCTGTCGAGTTTTGATCTAGTAGCACAGCAGTCGAGATACCCCTCTGAAGGTGACTTTCGAAAGCCACCTTGTGTGAGTCAATCAATTGGAACAGAGGCTTCACTGTGGACTTGCGCTTTCTTTCAGCAGAGTCGCAGGACTCAAAAACAGTCGACGTGTTGGATAAATCTTACATCCATTGGTGTTGAATCTCAAACGTTGGTGCACTTGGTCACTTGGTGAATAATCAGTGTCTGCTCTGCTCGTGCCCCAATCAAAAGTGGCATTGGTCAATGTCAAGGTCGTCCAGTTAGTTATTTCCAACAAATTTTTGGCGTCTTGACGTACAGCATTGTTCTCCCGAAAGCAGGACTTATCTCGTATCGTAAACCCCCCAAATCAATGAAGTGACTCACCCACTACAGCCTGTTGATCTTAAATTCATCAATGAATGTTCAGTTGTAAATTTCGTCATTATACAAGCGTCGGAATTTTCCATTTCTATGAAGGTCGAAGATCCTCCGGAGGATCTTCCTGTTGAACGTAGCACCGAGTTCACAATTTTGTTCTCTTATGATCCAAATTTTTAAAAAAGTTCATGATGGTTGGCAAAATTATAATCTTGTAAGGTAAGAGCTTCGACCATATGGAAAGACATTTTTAACGGAAGGATTTTGATAAACTAACGAAAATCTGTTCTTCATTGATTTCAAGAAAATTTTCAATAGTCTGAACAAAGAGTGTATTTAGACTTCATCAGGGCAGAGACTAAGTCATCAGACGTTGCTTCACCTTTGACCGTCCATCCTCATGTAGCGACCAAAAATTCTTCGGAGGATTCTTCTCTCGAACGCGGCCAGAGTTCGCAATTTTTCTTGCTAAGAACCTAAGTCTCCGAGGAATACATGACGATTGGCAAGATTATTGTCTTGTACAGTAAGAGCTTTGACCCTATGGTAAAATGTTTCGAGCGGAACAGCTTTTGTAAGCTGAAGTAGGCTCTATTGACTGCCATCAACCGCGCGCGGATTTCATCGTCGTGATTTTCAACCCTAGATTGCAGAAATTATCAACGGTATCAAAGCTGTAGTCTCCTATCTTTATTCTTTCCGCTTGACCAGTGCGGTTTATATGCAGCCAGTTTGTCGTTTGTACGTCTCGGGTTGTTCTTCCCATAATTTCGATATCGTCAGTATAGGCCAGTAGCTGGGTGAACTTCCCCTGGCATTTACCTCAGCATCAAGGATCACTTTTTCCACGGCTAGGTTAGAGAGGACGCATGATAGGTCATCCCCATATTTTAGACCGTTGTTGATGTCGAGTAGTCTCGAGAGTAATCCTGTTGCTTTTACTTGGCCTCGCACATTGGTCAGGGTCAGACTAGAAAGTCTTATCAATTTTGTCGGGATACCAAATTCTTTCATGGCCGTGTACAATTTTACTCTGCCTATGCTATCATGGGCGGCCTTAAAGTCGATAAAAAGATGATATTCACAGTTTGTCCATCGCTTGCCGCAGAGAGAAAGATCTGTTCCTGTTTTGCCTGGAGTGAGACCTTTTTTGTATGTATCTGGATCTCTGTTGATTGTGGTTATTGCATAGGAAGGAAGGAAGGTATCCTTCGACTTTACAGTCTCCTCTGTAAGGGCGTGAACGTTAATGAGGCTTATATTTCTAAATTTGCCTCGTAAGTTCATTTTGTGGCTTCGTAAGGAGTTGTTTTCTGTGTAGGGTTGTTAGCTCTTTTCGGAACCACTCCTGTGAACTACGAAGAGCCTGACTTTATTGAAGATTCTGCATGATAACTTTTCGGTTCCACACCGAATGCGCTACACGAAACGTCTGCTTCAAACGCCAAAAAAAAAGTTGATTCCTCCAAAGTTCCTAACGAATCGCAAAGAAAAACCGTTATATCTCCGTGATTCCTCTGAATTGTCGTTAATGATAGCTCGTTGGGTGAATCGCGCGCATGATCTTGTACAGTTCTGACAGTCATGCTTTCGTTTGCATCCGTAGAAAAGATTTTTCCTAAACTTGGTCTGGCTCAATTTAATCTTTGGAATAGGTTGGGCAATGAAAGGTAGCAAAGTTGGTGCTTCTTTCCAAATTTCAACAAAGTTCATGTTCAACCAGGAAGACGGTCACCAAACAGGTGGTGAATTTATCGATAAGAAAGGGCTACAGTTATGTACAGTGCTCAATCATTTTCATTCGATGAGCTCAACGACTGAAAAGAGAGAAAGACACTTTCAAATTGCCTATCAACATCTTGCCCGCCACCGAGCAACACGTGTATGCAACCAATATTTCTTGTACCTAATCGTGTTGTGAGAAAAAACTGGTGGCTACAGGAAAAACATCAACGCCGAAAGTCAAGCACCGTCCAAAGGAGAAAATCAAATCAACCTTGCTCCGTATAAAGTTTTATATTGACTATACTCACAAGCAGCCCGGTAGCCGATGGAAATATGGTACAATTTCTGATTATATCCCAGAACTCTTCCTGTCGACTGCCACAAAGAGAATATTTGGTCAATTGTTGATTTTCATATGGCGAAGCCTTTTTGATGTGGACCAACGCTGGTCCAGGCCTAGGAAAATATCCTATAAAATAGGTTAACAGGGAATATCGTTTAGACGGTACTCATCAACATATCTCCTAGAGCTAGATGAGCGGAGGAAGAGCCCAACGTGGCTGAAAGTGTTGAAAGGAGAAGAATATTGTCAGTAACTGACAAGGATAGGGCGTAGGTTTGTTTGACACGCTATGTTCCACATAGGGGTTTATGGTTATCATATAAGTACTTGCGTTCGCTCTCTCAACGCCACGAGGAGGAATCTGCAGTCAGAATTGAGGCGCTCCATAGGAACCATTTTTCATATTTTGGCTGCTTGGGTAATGGAATCCGCAAGATTGTAAGTGTCAATAGAAGAATGACACCGCCTAGTAAGGGCCGAAAATTCGCCTCAGAACTGACCACCGTCTGCTCCCTAATTTGGTTCATCGTCCTGGTCTTGCTGTCGTAGCAAAAGATTAACTAAACCAGTATTTTGTAGATCGTTACTTTTTTTCTTCTGGATTACATTTTTATTAAGATTGCCATTAAGAGATAATAAGTTTAACGGGCATAATCTGGCTTTTCATCCCGCCCATCTTATTATTGTCCTTTTCTATTGTCGCATCTCTACTTGCTTCAAATTGAGATAGTTTAATGTGACGTTTTACCTCATTGGTGCCTTTTGTCTGCTTTCAGGACGATAGTCTTCTGCTTCTTTAGTCTGGTCCGGAGTCGTCCAGTTTACTTTTTCGATCATAGTTTTATCCCGGGTGAAGTCAATAACCTCTTAAATTAACCTTTAACGTATCAAGCCAAAGCCGCTTCGATCGACTTTTGAATGTTCAGGATCAAACAAATCTTAACTATGAGTTTTCGTTAGCTCGAATTAAATGGTCATACCATAACATACCTCATTATGATCATGATAATAATATACTATGCCACGCAATATTTTTGTCTCAATTATCACGAGGTGGTGTTGTGTATTGTCTTTGGTAGCCGGCTAGCACTCGGAACTATAAAGGCCCGCAAAGGTAGGGTCACCGATCTCTCCACTTGTGGAGATGCAGTTCAGCATTGCCTGAGAAAAACTATCCCCGGGATACGTAAATGGTTCATTTCTTAGCAAGTCGCTCTCACTGGCAGTGATAGTGCCTGTTGCATTGGGGTCAGTCATGAAAAACATTGTTTTACTCAAATTCAGATTTTCATAATGTTTACTTTTAATCCAGCTGTTTCGTTATCTTATCATCCTTTTTATATTATGAATGATCAAGTTCTTCAAAATACGCCTTTACAACATTCATAACTTATTCCTTGTCCTCAAAGTTTTTACCTCTGAAATCTTTTTTAAGATTAGGAAACAAATGATAGTCTAGTGAATATGCTGGTTGAGTGAACGATCCCAGCTTCAGTTCGTTTGTTTGAGCTATTGGAACGATCAACGTCGATTGGCGATTGCGATCGTTTTATTGCATTTCATCCTTCAGAAATCGATGAAGGCGATTCCTTTCGCATCCCAAAAGTAATGGCCATAAAGTTATTAACCGAAAAAAAAATGTTTTTATCTTGTTTGGCATTGGTTCACCTGGTCCAATCCATTATTTTGCTGCCATTTAGTGACAGGACTATAATGCTGAATTTAGATTCCCTCCATCGTTACAAATTTACGCAAAAAATTACCGGGATTTCGCTTGTAGAGTGCCAAATTCGCGATTGAAACAGTTTTGCGGTTCAACTCCTGATCGACAGAATCTACATAGCAGAGTTATCCGTGCTCGTGCGACCTTTTTAAAATTCAGAAACCCACTGTTTGGTTGTTGAATATGATGGAGACGAATCTTTCAGTGTTCAATCAATTGTTTTTTTATTTGAAATGGTATTTGGCATTTCAAACAAAGGTATTTGATGATAGACGTTTCTTTCTTTCTTCAATCAGATCTCATACCGTCATCTCTTAATTTCACCCCACTCTCGTGTATCCTCTGCCTCGGCCATTATCTGGGAAGATTTGTTCAGTCAGATTGCCTTCACGTCTTCTGACATCTTGCGGATTAGTCCGTACTATCGTACGCCTGTTTGCCTCTCCTGGGAAAATTGTCTCAATCCTTCTCCTCTTCGAAATCTTTGGTGTGAAAGGCCCCTTTCTTTAATTTTGATAGCACCTTATAACTGATACACAGCATGCGTAGGCTTCCTGATTCTTGCCGAAATCCGGTCTTCCTCTGGATTTCTGATGGAGGTTTCTCGCTCGAAACCACGTAGCCCGATACTGCAATCTGCATATTGAAATCCACAACTATGACAGCTTTTAATAATAATAATAATCGTTGGCCCAACAGTCCATATTGGATCAGGGCCTTGAAGTGTGTTACGAAGTGCTTTAACACAACACCGTAACGGTACACTACAGTACGAGGCAATGTGGTCAGCATTGGGCTCGCCCAAGATTATTACCCTGATTTTATTCAGGTACTCATTCACAGTCGACTGGTATCCGACATCCAGTCACAATAACAAATCTCTCTGTCACCAGTGAGATTTGAACCGCAACCTTCCGCCACGACAGCCCAGCGCTCTAACCACTTGAGTCATCCGGATGCAGCTTTTAGCATCCGAAATTAACACACCTAGCTTTTGTCAAAATATGTCATCGTCCCTCTTGGTGATATTTTTGACCTGAGGAATCCGATTTCGGAAATGCCACCTTTTCTTGGATGGATTAGTTTTTACACACCTCCTCGCTCTATACAGGAGAGCCATTCCGGAAAAACTAATGCCTATTATTACAGCAACCAATGATGACGCGTGCCAGACTGAGGTAAAATCTAAAGGGAATTTGAGATCCACCGCGGTTGCATCTTGTTATCGGTATTATTTCGTCTTGTTATCGATGACTTTTCTCATGCTACTCTGTCCGGAGGATGTGGAGGAGTTAAATGGACTATCATGCTATGTTGAGGATATCTGCTTGCACTTTCACCGAGCCATGGAGATTGGTCGAATGCACTGGATTTGGAAAAGAGGACAAGTGGAGTCGAATTGACTAAAACCAAGGTTTTCAGTCTGACGGTTCATCACACTCTTCCTATCTGCATTAATACATGGAAGATACTGCGGCACCGAACTGGGTGTTTCCCAACATATTAACAGCGCTGGATCCCCTTTTGCTGTTTGTTTAAAATCGCGGAATGAAGTTATCTCAACACCAAAATCAAGTTGAGACTGTTCTGTACAAGTGTTCTTTCTGTATTGCTATATAGGAGTAGGACATGGAAAGTGAATTCCACTGTCACCTAAGGTCGTCGTTCGTCAATACCACGCTGTGTCGTATCATCACCATGCTGGTCTGACACTATCCCAAACGAAAACTTGGTCGGCGCAGAGGCCTGACGCTGGAATCCACTCTCCCAAGATGACCGCTTCAAGAGCACTTGGTGCAAAATAGCAGAGGAGGAGTGCGAGCTTCTCGTGAAAGCGTGGAAGTTACTGCGAGCGATGGCGCATAGATGTTTTTATATCCGAAGCGCCCGGCTTCCGGTATCCCGGTTTTTCAATTATTCCAAAGCAGTCAGTACAGTACTAAAGTGGCTCAGCTGACTAAAAGTCTACGCATGCACTAAATGACATGGTTTTTTATGGGATTTAATGAAGGGTGTAAACTCTTTTCCCCGAATATAGCCGTATGGAATGCCAAATTGAAAAGTCATGATTAGTACTTCTCAAAATGGTGCCTTAGTTTTGTTATCGGTTTCGAAATCGATGAGGGCGGGGCCAAAAATTACAATTATTATCAGAAACTATCCGACCGAATACATCCCATCCCGATATTTCTCGATTAAAATTAATTATGGCGCGTTCCTATATTTTCTAAAAGTTTGGTGGAAACTCTATTACTATTAACAAATGTGCAGCAAATGAAATAATTTTTTTCGTGTGAATTTGTTTTACTACAGAGCGAATTTGTACAAACGTGCCTTGAGAAATTGTGTTCCTTGCATAAGAAAAGAAAACAAATGAAATCTGAGGCGCCCAGTTTCCATCTTGTTGTGACTTTTCTACTTTATAGATATTGCATCCCATATAGGGCGAAAATGAAGACCATTTTTTCATTTTTGAGACATTAAACAAAAGCACCATCAGGCAAGATGGACTACAATTAAAGAAATATCAAAAGAAATCTTTTTATCTAGGATCGTCACTAAACGCCACAAAAGTGGGCTTCTGTCAGACTTGTGGCATTAGTTCAGAAAAAGAGGCTTAAAAAATCTAGTTAAAAGCAAAAGCACCCAAAACACTTAATTGAAAAATTCGCAGTTGAAATCCTTCCCATGTATGATGTGGCTTAAATTTCAACCAAAACTTCCTTCCTTGCATGGGCATTCTTCATATTTGCGTGCCAGGTATAAATCATTCCTCGATCGTGATTAGAAAAAACTTTTACCTTTCGCACCTCCAGGGTCTGCTTTGCCTTTTTCGTCATCTTCAGGGTCGGAAATCGAATATACATGGAGAGAAGCATCCGAGGCGACCTTAAAAGCAGCGACGATGGCTACTACCTGTCGTCTTGCAAAAGGAAAACCAGTTTCTTGGATAATTCCCTCATATTGTTGTTGCTGCTATAAAATTATTGTTTTTTATTCTAGGTTCACCTCCTGAGTTTATTCTTTGTAGGCCATTTCTCTTGGTATGGGTTGAATTCATAGCGGAGTCCCGAAGACCACTACAAGCAATGTAAACACCTCCATGGAGTCAACCAGGTTTTCTGCTTCCTGTCGTTCCAAGCGAATTGATTTGCTGCCAGGAAAGGAATGAATTGTGCGTTTAAACAAGACCTCTGGACCCTTTGTTGTTGAATTTCAATGTCATCTTCGGGTTTTGTGCTGTTGTTGCTGGTTTTGTCGCAGGCTCCGGGGTCTCGATCGAATCACACCGGTTTTTTGATTTTCATTATGCGTGCAGGCACACAAATGAAGGCAATTGGAATTCTACCATTTTACTACCTTGTTATTTAGTAAGTCCATACAGACGTTTTCACCCTTGAGATTTTCTTTTGATTAATTGTATAATTGGGAGGTGTTTTCTTTTGTTGGCGTTTCACATTTGTGGCATTCAAGTTGGGTATGGATGTGTGTGGATACCAATGAAATGTTTTCCTTTTCCTTGTCCTTGATTTTACGACTTTTAGAGGTTCTGGAATATTTCTTTTTCCTTGCATTTTCCATTTGTTAAGCCTTAGACGTTAATTACGACCAGAATAACTAATGCCGAGCGCCAAAGAACCAAAATAAATAAAATTTGCAAACCTTGAGGTGTGCAAGGTCAGAATTTATTCATACATGGGACGAACGGAACTTTATCTTTCGACTTAATTCACCTTATTCAGTCATTTCCTCTCGAACATGATTCACTATCATAACAGCGAACTCTGGGACATCTGAAAGCGTGTTTCATCCACTTTGTCGTCTCATAACAAGTTGTAAATAAGAATAGCGACGCCAATGTTTACAAATTATCACGAACTGAAATCGAATTCGACTCAACGCCGTCCCATTTTCCCACTAACTGGAATGATTCACTTGCACCCATTTTATTCTGCTGCGAGATTGATGAAGCTTCTGGCCCTCGTCAGTTTCGTTGGTAAAGTTTTCGGTGTTGATAGCCACTTTGCAATGAGCTTCCACACCAATCACGATTGTTTTCTCTTCTGAGATTTATTTCCAATTAATTTAATTCTGGTTGAAAGCTTTATAATGCCCGCCTTGGATAGTTCATCCGATTATTCCGATATTTACCTCTGAATGAGCCTTTGGAGATGGGGAAACCACTTGTGATGCCAGCATACCAGCCTTTCATACATTTCGCGGAACTGTTGTCTGTTGTTAGGTGAAGTAACTTATGAGTCGCATGTGAAGAAAGTGCAACTGATTAAAAAAAAAAACGTTACAATTGACAGGGTGATGCCTCACATGTTTTCAAGTGAGCAGACACGGAGTTGTGTGGTCTTGGTATTGAACAATACTAAATGTGGCAAGAACTCCAGTCGCCCATTATCAGAAATTTAATCCGTGGATGCAGAAAGCAACAGACAATATCATATCATATCGCATTATTTGTTATTAATGGCTGTGTTGGCAGCAGGAGAGGGAGGCTAAGAGTTGTACTTTGTTCCTTCGTCGTCTTCATTTATGGTTAGTTTATAGTATTGAATTACGAGGGCATGGTGCTGACATAAAATCAAAAGAAAAATGATTTGCGGTGTGAAATATAATAATTGATTGCAGATGGTTTTTTTCTTCACCATCGGTTAATATATTTTATCCACAGTTGCATTGAACAATAGAATCGGCTGCCAATAAGTCATACAAAGATTGAAAGATAATGAAAAGTGATTGAACTTAGACGCAGGTGTGGAAGGCAACACGTCATGATTCTGGGACGATATCCGGCGCAGATTCAATTGAGGAAATGTGGACAAGGCAATGATTCAAATTGTCTTTTAGGTGGATAATCTGAGATACACTTCGGCAACTAAAGTTTTCGTCAAGATTACAGACAAACTCCATACCCTTCCTAGAAACAAGAAACCCTCCAAGCCTAACTCCAAGAAAACGAAAGTTGATAAAGTGCGTTTCTGAAGAACTGCAAAAGTGACTACAACATAAAATCTTTAAGTGAAACAAAACGGTCGCCCTTTTGTAAGTCTAAGAGCTTTTCTTAATATCGCATGGCTCAAACGGTCAGGTTAACAGCATGACTAAGAACGTTAGAAGACACATGCACACGCTTTGCCCTCCAGTCCATTAACACCATTTGCTACATTTTACACTAACAAGATTTCGTAGGTACATCTTGCACTTTTTCCACGGCATCGCTTTGATGTGATCTGTCTATTCTGTATTGAGTGTTTTTCTTACAAACCTCTTCATGCTTTATTTAATTTTTTATCTGCTCTTAGGTTCGTAGTACTGCCCTCTTACCTTTCACTCACCTCCAACGCGGGGGCTAATGGGAATTGTATTCGTGTAGCTGAGCTGCACCCACAAAACTCCCAATAACACACCAAGTGTCTTCCCCTTTATGTGCGGTTTAATGCCCTCATTCTGAAAATGCTGTCGTGTATAGATAGACATCATGTAGAGTAGATCCTAGTGCCGGGAATTCAACATTGCCATCACCTCAATCTCATAGACTTGACTCGTATCAAAGTAGTGTCTTCTGTACTCTGTACTCCGGTGCTATTGATATGGTTTTAAGTATGACTACGATGACGATGATGTTGTTCATGGTGTGGCGTGATACATATATCTGACACGGGTGGTGAGATGAAGGAGAAAGGATGCGAAAACGAAGGATATTCTCAGCTGGGCCAACGTCCCACTTTTCTTATGCTTGCCAAGTGAAGCAGCAGAATCAGTGAGCGCGGACCAATTGTACTGTATGCATGACTATAGTAGAAAATCTGAGAATCTCTTATTATTCAAACCGTGTAATCTTCATAGATCCAGATGCCCGGAGATTGGGTTCATGCTCATAGGATCGCATAGTAGTCTCGTACCTCTGCTGTTGGTTCGCTTGTTTTTCTTTCTGTTCCTTGCCATCCTCCCTCGCATCAATTTTTTCAGACATGCGCTGTTGCTCCAGACGAAATCGACTTTTTTCTCCCGAAAAAGAGCTTTTCCTTTTATGGTGTGGTTGGTGAGCTGGAAAGGGAATAAATAGTGTGGTGGAATGACTTGAATTTCCACAATGATTTTCCTGGGTCGTGGCTATATAATTGTCATTACGGGCTGCGGGCCTCCGACGGCTCTCCTAACCATTCAACTCCTTTCCGACTATCATGTTTTGTGTGTCCTATCTCTCAGCAGGCATGACGAATACACGACCCGGTGTTGGCCTTTTTTCTTTCCTTTTATTATTATTGCTTGAGTCGACAAGATTTTGGGGATTCTTATTTTTAGACATTTTCTGGGCTCCTGGATGATTCACGTTAATTGCTGCGAAGTGAAAAGTCCCCAAGCAGAATAGCGTTATACCAACTGGGAGATTTGGTTGATTCATTGGAGACGACAAGAAATGTTTTGGTAGAAGAGGAGATGGAGTTGCTGGAGCAATCATCGATTTTTTCTAGTGGTGTATGTACAATGGAAGCAGCATCATCATCGTTGCTATGTATACTGAGGTGGCAGACAGGGATATCATGATACATGCGGTTAGAACAGCTATTTATGTACCTCATTAAGATCTTAACTTATTGAATATTAAACCGGGCTGGTATCTGGTTTGACTGGTAGAGTTGGGTAACGTCCGGGAGCTAGTTACAATTTGGGTCAAACCATGCCATGCCAGGTGAGTTTGATTAACCTTGTCTGTCAATACTCATGCATATTGAATTTCCAATTAAGAGTGCTTTTTGATTTAACTGATTAATTTATCAAGTGTTTTTCTTGGCAGCTCAGGGAAAAATCAAGATGTGGGTGTTCGTTGGTTATCAAAATGGGAAAAAGGATTTTCATTAAATTAGAAAGTGAAATGTCTTCATCATATCGCCTAATCAAATCTACAATGCATATGCCATAAGAGCAAACTCAGTATGCCCAAATTTTTTCATATTATGTGGATTGACTAAATGAAACATGATTTATGAATCAATGTGGGAGACATTGTTGTTGAATTAATAAAGATTGCCCAAGCATATTTAGAGCCAGGGTGCGGACACTAGGTAAACAATTCTCAAAGAGATCTTGGTTGTAGAGTAGAGCTGTTGTCCTCCGGGTTAAGAGCTGGTTGAAGATCTGAATCGGCTAGAAGCTTCTACCGTTGTCCTTCTCATAGCCAGCAAGGTATTTCTGGTTATAAGCATCAAGCACACTTCAGCGCTAGTTGGGTTCCTCGGACTGGCAACTAATACCTACCTTCCTAACTAATAAATATTAATACCAGGATTCGAAGAAAAAGAAGAAGTAGTTCAAACTACAAATAAAAAATTTTGGCCAACAGGGAAAACTTTGTTTCTTTTGTGCAACCACCAATATATAATCTTTAAAACTTCAACTGTTGGTTTTAAATTACCGTAGATAGGTATGTAGCCGCTCCGAGCAGCTCAATTAGCGCTGAGGTACGCCGTTTGGATGCCACAAACTTAAGTCCATGACTGCTGCTATGAGAACAAGGAGGCAAACTTCGGCCAGCGCAGATCTTCAGAGCCAGCCCGTAGGATTCACGAAGGAAAGCAATTCTCCCATCCTGCAGCTAGAGATCACTATCAAGTGATTAAAGAATTGTTTACCCAGTGTCCGCTTCCTGGCTATAGCTAGAGCTGGCCAAAAAGCCAAGGGCAAAGGAAGTGCCTGAGGGCTCCCCCCACTTCTCCGCAGCTTCAACAATGCGAATTATAGGCTATGCTGAGTCTGGCGGAATGGTCCCCCATATGAAGTCCGCGGCTGCTAAGTAGCTAAGTACCACGAGTATATTCCACTCTTGACAGTCGTCAGCGGGACACAGACTGTCCCCGTCGAAGAACTGCCAAAAGGAAAGTCCCGCGTGGCTAGTCCTTAAGCCCGCTCATTTCCCTCTATGCTGATGTGACGGGAACCTAGAAGAGGGCGACCGTGACTATTCAGCGCGAAATACACTCCAGTTGTGCCTCGTTATAAGAAGGGAATTCTATTCGTCCCAGAACAGCGTAGCCCTCAATTTTTTGGCTCGGCTAAGGTAATTGAATGTCTTGATTTTGTTTTGTTTACTTTGAAGCAGAAATTGCCTAAATTCAACAACCACAGGACTTCGGAAACAATGATGGCGTTGCATAAAACTGCGTTCGGTGTCTCCCATATTGAAATATATGAAAACGGCCCTTAATTTTCGAATATGCCTCGTATAAGGTATCACAGACTATCTGGACAATATCGCGGTTGGCTACTTCTCACCGTATTCAATGTCCCTTTTAACTATGTGGTTTAGCTTTTCTATCAGCTTTTGTAGCCAACATGTGCCAACTTTGCACAATTGCTTTAGGAACAAAGGGAATTTCATCAATGCGTTGGTCAGAGAAACAGAGGCTGCTGTAAATAACAATATTCATCACGAAAAAGTTTGCAAAGCCTTTCGATAATCCTGTAAGGAAAGTTAATGGTAGCCTTCTCGTCCACGAAAGTGAACAGCTTAAGACATGGAAGGAGCACTTCACCATTATTTTCAATCGGATAACATTCGGTGAAGTTCCTTCTATTGAAAGTCTCGTCGCGGGATTGTTCTTACTACCCACTGCAGTCTTTGCAGAGTTGCTGATCTCATTTATTCATAAATCCTGTCTGAGACCTTTTCCAGTGAGTAGTGGTATTTGCGTGTTTTTCCGCTGTTGCGAAATACTAGTAAAATAATTCTGGAACACTTCAAAGAAAACCTTAAAAGCTTGTTCTACATAGATCGGGCTGGTTTTCGTTCAGAGACCTTCTGTATTGTCCACAGCAATGTCCTTCGGATCATTGTGGGACAGTATACAGAGGTTTAGATCCCCGTTCCACTTACTCTTGATCAATTAGACATTCTACAGGGTTAGCAGATGCCTTATATTTGCCTGTGTAGAGCTTTTTTACTTTATCTTTTTATGCCGGTTCATATACCGTGGTTCCTGCAACACTTTACATGCTTTAATTGTTTGATATTGGATTTGCGAATAGACTTGCTTTTGCAATGGTACAGCGTTGAAATTCGACACTAAGCACTTCAGGCTTCGATGATGCTCGTAACTACTTTTTTAATACGGGGATATAGTCAACTTTCTGAATTATCTAGTGCACATCGATGCTTAATCGCTTTATCTCTCTGCATCTAGTCGTGAAAGATCAAAAGTGAATATGCAGAGGTGTGACGACCAACCACTCCGAAGAAACCAAAGAAACCCTACAGAAAGAGCTTTAAACAATTATTCGAATCAAGATTCCTGGTTCGATGTCATGGTTTTTGGGAAACCGTCTCTGAAAATCAAAGCCAAGTAAGCTTTATGGACTCTGGTCACGTCATGTACCGGTGTGTGTCGGTTATAGTAACAATGTAAGAGTATCTGCAATATTGGTGAGAGAGCCCAAAATGTCAACGTATATCTGATTATAAATCTTGAGGTTCCTTGTTTCTGGTCATTTTATTCTTCAGGCAGAGGATGCAACAGCAATTCCACCCAGTGATGTCTTTTAATCACCGACGGTGAGGTGTTTGTCGGAATATGGTAATAGGTTATGTGTCAACTTGGAAATGAGCCTCTTCAGTTACATCAGTATATAGGTCCGGATCTCAGTGGACGATATATCACAGTTGGTTGTTGATCCTCCATTCAGGACGTAATATGATTGAGCTCAGAGTTGAATTTGATCTTTGGGTCCCTTGGAGTTCTACATTTTTCGATTGGACTACAGTGATACCCTTAATTGTAAACGATACAAATATACGGCCACTTACTACCCGAAAAAATCTGCTTTAATCTTATTCTTTCCTGTGAAGTAAATAACTTCTGTAAAAAATTGTTGCCTGCCGCTCAAATAGCGCATTCTCTAGATTGGCTCAAACAACATCGCATTAGCCAGTTGGTCTTTGCACTTCTTGAAAGTTCGACCAAACTCGGCTGTATAACTATTTGCATTCTTGTCTTTCTTCTTGGCTTCAAGAAGTGTAAAGATCAACGAATTGCATGCCTATCATGAGGGAGTGGAGGAAGGGATTTTCTTGCTGACACCTTAAGGTGCCTGAGTTTATCTGTGGTATTCCATGGTAGAACTCCAGCAATGCATTAACTGCATTGAGTCAAGCCTTACTTTCGGAGCTTCTCAATGATAGCTCTTGGGTGTTCTTCATGGTATCCAGAAAATGTCGGACAAACCAGAATGTCATCAATATAAGCATATACCTCAAAGCGTGGTGTCTATATGTCACGTGTGTTACATTACATAGCCCATATTGCAATTTTGAACTTGATGAGGATGTGGGATCGATCCTTAACTGTCGTGGATATTTGGTTGTAAGCTCGACTAAAATCAAGGTGTGAGCTGATAGTGGAGCTTGGGTGAAGAAATGGGATATTTATCAGAAAATGACATCATTGACTAATAAATTCCCGGAATTCGAATGTGACTTCCGTTGCTCGCTGTTTCTCGCTTAAAGTCCCGGATGCAAGAAAATTTGCCATTCAATGAGAAGGTCTAAAGATACAAGAAAAGAACCTCTGAAATTGGTTATACTATCTCGGCAGCTACATATTCGTTACAGGTCGAATGAAAGTTGCTTTTTCTAATTGGTACGTTCCTGAAGGCAATAAGATTCGTCATTCGATTAGAAAGTCTTGATGGCAAAGTGTGTGTTTGATTGGGAGAATTTGTTTTGTTCCACGAGGTCCCGCCAAGCTAACGATGCAAGGTTAGTCGTACCAGTCCGCATTAACATTACTCCCGACGAGAGCCTATGGTACCAGCGGTACGATATGTTGCCAATGGCAACGCATATATGCAGTCCTTCCCTAATGCGTGTATGGAATCATCCCTTAGAGAAGTTCTGCATCCTTAGGGGGAACGAACGTGTACCAATGCACATTATTCAGCGTGTGATTGGTATCTAAAAAAACAATCGAAAAGATAAAAAAGCGATCAGAAAAGTAGACGGAAAGGGCACGCTGGTGTAGGCAAAAAAAAATGCCGACCAGCATACGGACAAGAGGGTTTAAAAAGGAAGCAACGGGAAAACAGAGGAGTTCGAACCTAGAGTCTAACTCCAGCTTTTCTTATAAACCTGGCTAGGTCTATCAAAAGGGGCCAATCACCCACAGCCTTAAAGGTCTAATAAAGTTTTATACGATTTAGTCTAGTTGAAAGCAGTCCCGTGCCACCAGAACACTGAAAGATGACATGGTTATTTGTTTCTTTTATTCCGCAAGGGAAACAGGCCGCCGAAGGAACCGCTCCAATCTTGAGCAGGAAAGGTTTACTATCGGAAAACTTGTGGAGAATCTATTCAGAGTCTTCACATCGTCCGTACTGAGTGGTATATCCTGGAACCAGGGCTTCCTAGGAATGTCGCGGAAACTTCCAACCAAGAATTTACGTTTATTCTAGGAAGTTATTTGTATTCTTCATTCCATTCACCGCGAAAGGAAAACGGAAGGGGGAAGAGAGAAGAGGTAATAACAAAGAAAATCGACCCTTAGGTAGATTCTATCTCGGCGCCTACATGTATACTCGTCCAAGTTCAAGTACAACAGTTGCTTTGCAGAGCAGGAACTTAGTGAGCGGTTGAATTTCTGATTACTTTGCGAGGAAGTAAGAAGACTCGGACTCCGCTATCAGCAAGGAAACAATCTTCGTTTTTCGATATGATAATGTCCGACGATATTTCTTGTAAGTTATTCCGAGTTGCCAGAACTTGGAGTTTTCTGTCAACTCCTTAGCGTCCCATTGGGGTTCGCAATTTGGTAGCGTAGACTGGTAGTAACAAACACGTCCATTTTAGTGGAAACTTTTCCATTTAGATTGGACTTGTTTTGGGGTTGGCTTCGTCTTTGTGATCTAGAAAAACCTCTGTCTATTCGCAGTTATTGCAGATAAGAAATGGTTCTTTTACTCATATTATACGCCTAGGGAGGGCTCCTCAGCCTCGCCTTGTTAAAACACCATCAGAATTCTGCTCAGTTTCTAGGTTGACTTTTGTGATGAAGATATCGGTAAAAATGCCTTCTCTACACCCTGTACGATGCAATTAAACTTGTATGGGGTCATGTGATCTCATGAATATAAAACTATCCTTCAACTTGCGAGAACCGGAAAGTCACTTCATCTTTAAAGAACCATGGGAGTCCGAGCCGTTGCGATTTCCGAACCATTCGATGTTCACCTAAAGCATTGTAGTTAGAAGTTCCAGAAATGAACAGTACTAAGGTTTGCTTCTATTAAGAAGAGATTAAACTCTCAACCATTAGGTTGAGAGTTTAATCTCTCGCGCCTCAAGCTCTCGTTGGAGTCCTTCATGGTTTCGCTTTTCCTCTGTGTAACACAAAAGGGGAGCGCTGCTTTTTTCCTTCCAAGCTAGTCTATATCGTGCTAGTCTTCGTGAATTTCGAGACTACCAGAATTTCGGGTTGGAACTGACCAATTTATTTAAAATCACAACTTGTGCTTCAATTCGCCAACTTATTCCTATAACTCACGCGGCCAGTTACTCTGATGGTAAGCAAGTTGGAATTCTCCAGAAGTAAAAAGATGAGAGGATCGAAATGACAACGTGGCCGGTTTCACAAATCGGATGATGCCATCGTTCGGCCAAAAAGAGTGAAAGCAGAAAGATTAATTCAAGAGGCAACGAACCAACATGGGGCAAAAGCCCCCTAGCAAATGGAGTAGGAATATCTTTTTCTTGATGTAGCAGTGAATTGAGTGTTCTCAATTTTAGGAGAATTATCTTTAATGGGAAATCTTACAATACTGATAAAACTATGAAATTTTATACCCCCGCCCTCAATATCCATTGTTAAATCTTAGTAATTCATGTAAAACGTTAAACCTCAGTATGCTCACAGTATACAAGCATCAAAAAGCTAGCCTGAACAAGTCTACCAAATTATCTAATAATGGTAATAACTACTTTTCCATCTACAGAATCTATTAGGAAGATACATATGATATGTTAACTGCAACAGGTGGTCTTGGGAGAGTATTTATTTGGCAGCCTGCCATGCTGGGAAACTTTACTTTCAAATTTTCATTTTATTAGGTTAATGGCCCAATCAAATAACTTAAATCAACAATGATTTGCTGCAAATCCGTCAAGCTTTCCTTGTTATCAAATAAAGTTTAAATTACGAAAGAAAACCTTGCAAACATTTTTACCATATATTCACGCTATAATGAAATTAGATTGTCCAGTTTTTGAATAGAACATCATATTTTTGTTCATATTTGCTTACGGATGAAACAAGGTTTGGAAATTAGCAACTTGTGGGAAAAACAAAATCTGCAGCTTATTAAAAACCGCAGCTGATTGCCACTTGAGCTATCAAAATACATCGCATTTGAAATTAGAAACAGTTACTCCCAATTAATATTCAATGTGTAGGTCGCAGCTATTAAACGCAAATCATAGAAATTATAAAAATGTGCATGCAAATTAGTTGCGATTCAACCTCATTTCTGCATTACCTAATTCCAGTGTAATGAATAACGGAATTATCTTATTCCATATTATTTTTAGAGGTCGAACTTCATTCAACAAATTATTCAATTTATTGTAAGTGCAACTTAGAAGATAGCTTCTTGTCAAGTTCACGCGAAACCTACACAAAATCTCTTCTTCACGCTCGCATTACAACATCAAAATGATTTTAATGAGCTTGTAAATTCCTCCATGTTATAACGAGTTAGCTGTGCTGCTGTGCAGGAATTAATTCCGTATCTTCTGCAACAATTTCCTTTCATCTCTCGACGTCTATTAAGTAAACAACATCTGCCCAATATTATTAAACTTTGCTTTCTCTTCATTAGGAGATCGCTCCTACAACAGTGACTGGCGCAGTGGTAATAATGGCAGGACGTATTGTCGGTGGAATGCATGTTGCAAACGTTTCTTTTTTTGCGTAGTTAATAGCAGCAGATTGTAATGTTGCCGACAGAATCATAATGACAAACTGGCAGAATGACGATGGTGCCCGATATTCCCAATAGTAACATCTCGGTTGGGAAGCAGAGGAGAAAGGGACTCGGAGATAATATTTTTCCCTTGATATTAAATGGGATAATTATAGCAATTTATGTCTGAAGATGAAGGCAACTGTCTTGAATTCGCACCCACCCAACAATCCGTCCATTTATTCAGTTAGGCAGAGGAAACCAATTCCAGAGATGCCCTTCTGGGCGTACGTTCAAGCAGTTGAACAGAGAGTCATCCTTATGAAGAAAATTGGTGCTCCGCTTGCAAATCAGAGGTTACCTACCGTGGAACGTGAACAGGGAATTTGATCAGTGTTGTAAAATTCAAAGCAGATGCCTTAAATGAGAGTTTTAAGGCATTAGAAATACTCGCATAAAATATAATATTTCCTAGTAAAGGAACGACAATTGCATACAAATTGCCCTCATTGTTGGATGGCACTGCGCCCGGCAGAGAAGAGTTGGAGACTTCTGCCGCCCCTCCAGACTTGCAAAATCCCCTTAGCCCTGAACCATGTGACGATGCTGTCTGGAATCGACCTAATGTCTTGGTGTGCCTGTCAGATGCAATCCGGCCAAACTCCCTTTATTCGTTGAATATGAAGCTTGGCATTCATTCTTTTGTACGGTTCTTACTAAATGCATTTTATGGTTGTTGCACTCTTGTGCAGTAAGTTGCTTAGTTACTTACAACCAACCGCTCCTACGACAGAAGAAGAATCTATGGGATTCATGTTATTGGAAATGATTGGATTAAATTCTATTTAAGAATAATATAAGGCAGCAGAGAACTTAGTAAAGAGACGATTATTGTTGTTGGCAACGTCTCTACGTCGAGATAAAGTGGATTTTCACTTGATTTAATCCTGTCATTATTTAGTAGATTAAGATGTTTCCTGGTTGTGGAGTATCTATTAACATCGCAAAGATATTTTGTTGGACTTGGGAAAATTGAGATTCGGAATCTTCCATTAGGTATTAGTTTGCTGGAATTTTGAGGTTGTTCTCGTAAAAAATAGTTAGGATAAGGAGATTTCGTTAAATTGGTCCCCAGCGATGTCGTTTGGTTCATTGTTCGAATACTATTCGTGTGGAAGTTGATTTGGAGACATTTGTGACTTTTCGGGGAAATTCAATAACCCTAATCATTTCGAATGGATTTTAGACCAGCATATATATGCATATTTTGAAGATGACGTCCATTCATACATTTATTCCTTATTCAACTTAAACTTAACTAATAATGAACTCTCTTCTTCTTCCAGGTGAGTTTCTAATCGCTGTGGGTGAGGTATCACCGATCTAGTTGACTGGTAATCAATTTGTACAAATTTACGGGACATTCATTATAATGTTCCTTGTAACCTTTTTATGGGTCATTGTAGGGTCCAGGGACTATAAGCTCTCATTATATTCTATGAATGTTCATGAAAATGTTCATTGAAAATGTAAATGTTTGCTTGAACTCAAAAAAATGGCTTCATGTTTTACAAAAAACATGAGTACATAATACGTTGACTCGTGAAATTATTTCGGCACATAGCTATTCTTCCTTTCGTAGATTTCTGCATTATTACTGTAAGGAATGGCTTCAACTTCTCTGTTATTATTCTGTGAATTGGTATCTCTTTGGGAGGCCCGTTTGAATTTCTTACCATAATGGAATTGAATCTGTTAAAGGAGGAACTCGTAGAATCTTTCAGTAGCTAAACAGAAGGTTACATTGTGTTGCTTTGGATCCTTTTTAGTAAAGAAATATTAAATATACCGTGAAAATATTCATTGAAGTATTACAAGTGTAATGAATAAAACATTCTCTTTTTTCATTTTTCTACAATTTTGAGCTTTTCAACTGATTTGATATACAATGTTCTCATATACAGATAGCTTCCATATTTTGATGGTTGATTGGTTTTTAAATTCATATTTGAGAATGGTATCAAAAACTGTTTATGGCAATTGATTTGATGTTTTCCTTAAATCACTAAAAAAGTTCTTCATTTGGTCAAACTTCTTTCCAGATCCCCGAAGCAGTTGGGCCACAATAATTCTCGCAGAATTTACTATCGACTCCCCACTTAAACAGCAGTTCGCTTTTACCGCACAATGTGTCACTTTTACCCTCGGTGTTTGCCAATGAATGTTAGCTTTTAAGGCTTTGTGTTTAAAAAAATCTTATTAAAATCGGTTCAAAGTCTGTCTGTCCGTTTGTTCGTCTGTCACACGAGATTTATTTCGAAACGGCTGGAGATACCATCATGAAATTTCATGTTAATATATGGGGCCTATGGCATCATTTTGTGTTGGGTTTAAGCGGGGGACTCCCCATATTTGCAAAAGGGGGGAGCCGTTTTTTTTTTTCACAGACTGATTTCAGCAAATACAACCCCTTTTTGTTTAGAGATGAGGTCCTGGTCCTGAGCCCCCGGGTCGCACTGATTTGAGAAGAAATCCACTTCGCTATGCTCTTCAGTAGATGGCGAACTCAAGATTACTCATTCCTAAACAAAAAGTAGTTGCATTGCCTGAAACCAGTTAGTAGTAGCACTTTCGGACAATAATTCATACCCTTGTCCGATTTTGAATTAGCCACCAGGATGGAGGCGCAAAGCAGCGTCTGATGAGATCGCCTACACGCTGCGATCGAAACCGCGAGTAGTACTCCATCCAAGTAGATATATGTATATCTACGTTAGTACCGTGATGGAAACCTCAAAAAGACGCTGCTGCGCCAGGTTGCTGCAGTGTGTAGGGTTCTCATCCAGGAAAACCACCCCCACAGCACGAGGAGGACTCGCCAGCACGGTTAAGTCAGACTTCCGACGCGTCTTCCGGGCTCGATCCAGTTTCTACCACAGTTTTGCAGCCATTATTGCGTTCACCACGCTCGCTTTGCTTCCAACCTCAACATCTCCTCCACGAGATTATGGGGTCCGCTAACGGCGTTGACGTCATTGTTGGACCTTCCTACTTCAATCGCGAATTTCGAACAATGGAATATATATACCCCGGATCCATGAGTGTAGTGGCGCATTCGGGACAATCTGGGGACTCGTCCGTCTGAAACGATGCAACTATTTTCTGTATCCACCTCGTGCCATAAGGAACTGTGTTAGGTGGTAATTCAATTCTCCGTGTTGTCGCTTGATCCATCTTTCAATATACGGGATCAGTGTATAGGTCCAGCGGCATTTCTCGAAATTATCGCACGCACCTTGCTGTCAACTTTTGTACAGCTCCTTCCTAGTGGCTTTTCGGAATTCTGCATTCACATTGGTCGGATTCACCATCATTCCCAGGCACGAGCCGCGTATTGGGAGGATAGATTTCACCACCCCTGGGGTAAGCGACCGGCGGCTACATTTTGGCGCTCCAATATTAGGCATGTGTCCGGATAGCTGAGTGGTTAAAGCATAAGGTTGTTATACAAAAGCTCGCGGTTCAAATCTCACTGGTGGCAATGATACGTCGGAGACCAGTCGACTCAGCTGTGAATGATTACTTGAGTCAAATCAGCGTAATAATCTCGGGCGAACGGAATGTTGACCACATTGCCTCCTATAGGGTACTATAGTTCTTAGTATACCATTACGGTCTTGAGTGACGTGGTCTAACACACTTCAAGCCCCTGATCCAATTGGATTGTTGCGTCATCTTTGCTAGAGATGAAGACTAGCCTTTGCTGCCTTCTCCCGCGCATATTCCAAGTGCCTCTTGAAACTCAACACAGCATCGATCATTCCTCCCAGGTATCCAATGATCCCGGATTTTGACAATATTGTTTTTCCTGCAATGGGTAATAAAAACCGCCTCCGTCTTATCGTCCACCAGGTCCAGTTTAAGCATTTGCAAACATGAACAGCATAAATGATTTAACTTCCCTACAGTTCCATGTGCTCCACCTCCAAATATCTGCAAAACCAATCAACGTCGTCTCCTTTGACTCCTATCGATAAAAGAATAGCTAAATATGAGCCCGCGATTTGAAGTTGTCGATTCATACTATGGTTTTACTGTCATGGTCGATAGAATCCTTTCTTCGGTTTTCGTACTGGACATAACCATTGTTTATCGTGGAAGCCCATTGAACTTGATAAGTTATAGTGTCCGATCCATTCCAACTTTTTTAACAGACGACTGCATTGCGATTGTATATTTGTTCTATATTTTTTTTTTGTTTCCGAATCTTCGATGTTTAATCCCTCCCCTCCTGTTTTCACTGAAGCCCTGGTCCAAACATGGTGCATATTCCTTGAGTTTCACATAGGAGTGAAAAGACGAGCTATCCATTATAACCTAAATTAGAATCCGTGCCACTTGTACTGGAAAAACCGGTGTGGTGTATCGAACTATACATTACAATGATACATGCATATCAATCTGCAGTCGAGTCGAGTTCATTACCAAGCGATAACATTACAAATCAATAATTTACTTAATGCAAAGAATCTGCATTTTCATGTTCACAAGCACCGAAATCATTTTTTTCCAGACGAAAACCAGCTGAGAAAACAGGGAACCATAACACTAATAGATTGGGCAAGCGATACTCGGTATCGGCTCTCGACAACCACCACTTGTACTAGGGAGGGCGGTGATGTTTTATAATGTAATAAGGTATCGACGGAGACATTACAAAATATCACCTGGGTGGTAATGTTGTAATGTTGCGATGTGTGGATGAGGTTCAGTAATGTGATATAAAACTTTAAGGTGGTCTCACTTTCGTGATATCGTGATATATACCGCAATACCTAACAAGAACTCAATTCACTTTTCCACATGATTTAAGGTGAATGAAATAATACAAAGGAGAATTAGAGATAATTGGGGGAAACGTTTGTTTTCAAATAATTCATCTTTTGATGTAAGAATGGAAAGTGTAACAAATGCACAGGAGTATTTGTGAAAAGGTCGCTCTGAAGCTCAGTTTGTGAAATATCTCAAAAAAAGAGAGAAATGTAGAGTTGTTTTTCACTCGTGTAATTGGGCTAATTGTGTTCACAGATCAGTCTAACTCTCTAGAACAGATAATAACCTCCATTTCTTGCATTCAAGCCAGATGGCTTTAGAATCATTCAGATGTCTGAATTATATAAGAATAATAATAATGGTTTGCGCCTTGGATCAGGGAATTGAACCGTTTTAAGGCAAGACCGCAACGGCACACTACCGTATACTGTATTTTCGAGAATTGCGCTCACTCGTGATTATTAACCTAATTTCATTCAGGTACTCATTTACACCTGAATTGACTGGTACCGGGCATTCAGTCACGATACAAACTCCTTTACCACCAATGGGACTTTAACGGCGACCTTCCGAGCGACCTGAGAGCCCAGCGCTCTAACCACTGAGAAAAGTTTAGAAAGCAGAAGTTCCACCCTTCAGATATGAAAGTACTAATACATGAAAATATTTCGGGGGATTTCACAGTCTGCATGTGGCTACTAAATTTCACCTCAATAGGTGTAGCTGCTTCCGAGAAAAGTGTGTATGATGGACAGTAAATCGATTTCAATAAGGTTTTGTCTAAAAGTAGTAAAATGATCCCGAACAATGTTTACAAGGCGATGATCAAATTATTATCCAGCTTGATAATTGTCGGTTAGTCGAACCGTTGTTACGCTAGGTATCAGCAATTATCTTTTTAATTATAGAGCGAAAAGCTTTGATTAAGATGGAATCGTTTGAAATTTAGCTTCTGCATTAAATGAAATCGGAGATCACTTTTCATACAAATTTTTGCACAACTGAAGGGCTTCCGTAACAGGAATAAGGGAACAGTTTCTTTTCAGTTGGCTCGGTCTGATATCAAATAAATTGGTATTCAGCGGCTCCCCAAGTCTATAAACAAAAAATTAATTGAAAGATTTTCGCAAACCAACTTGACTACGGATCCCGATTTTTGCCAGCATACCAAAGCTAGACGATAAGGTTTACCCGAAATCAGACAGATCGGTACACATTCAACCAACCCGGGTGGTGAAGGCCTATGACAACTCTCAAGGGAAAACCTTTCGATATGCCCGGTTCGCAAGGAAAATAGAAAGCAGGCGAATCACGCTGATGGATACGAAAGTAAATTAATAATAATAAGCAATTTTCTCTCCTCTAAAGCACAATTCACAAACTGTTAACACGAACGATGGTCATCTAGCTTGAGTTTTTGAGCTACTGAGAGTACTGGATAAGATCTGCGAAATGCCCCAAGTAATCATCCTGGACAGTCCACACCGTTGCAAAGAACATTTTGGGTAGCACTGGCCCGAATGAAGACGAATTTTCTTCATTACCACTTGGTCGTAGTCACTGTCATGTATAGTGAATTCATTTTCTACTTTGTCAACGACACGGGCAATTTGGACCTCAGAAAGAGCATTGTGATGACTCTATGTTGCAATAAAATTTCTCAAATTCTGATAATAAGTTTCCCAACATTGTGTCAATTGGCAATAATTCTATAATCACTATTGGCAACCATAATAGGTTCTTTAGAACCCTTCACTTGATTCAACAGCAAAGACGTTCTGCCCGGGACCGTCGACCTTCGATTGTCAGCTAAGACTTCAAGCTATGAGCCAAGTCGTTTCTCCGTCGGTCAGTCGCATGCTGATCGTCTATAAAATTTCACTCATAGCCACGATTAATGATCAGTTAAGATTTTATGGCTAAAAATCTCAATCTACTTTTTAAATGCATTTTTCTCGAAACTGCATATTGAAAATCGGCTGCCACCATAGCCCAAAATCTATCCAAAGAAATTCTTTGAAATTTTCACGGCTTATTTAGAACATATTTCTACAGTCCGCAAACTAGGATAATTGCCATTCATTCAATACTTTGTTTTTTATTCATTAAAGAAGACTTAAAAAAAATTAAAATTCACAAAAAAAAAGTTTAACACGACACCAAAAATTTACCTTTTAATATTTTTTAATAATTCTAGTTTGCGGATGGTAGATAAGTCTTGATGCTAAAATGCCGTTTTTTTCTTTAAGAAGTTCGCAGTGCCCTCTAGTGTGGCAGCAGAAAAAACATCTTTGCTGTCAAACTGGAAAAATTATTACGGATGCTCAAGATATTAATAAATATATGGTGAAAAATTCGTATTTGTATCTTTATCCAGTTCTTCACAAAATTTTTTTAAAAAAAGCGAAAAAGAAACGCCTTTACACGGGATTGACCCCCTTAAAGCGGCACAAATCTGCGCTCAGGGAACTTGGTAAGCGAGCTTACCACGTAATCGAAAAACGGACAGCATTTTTGACAAGACACAACACTGTTCTACCGGTTGTTCATGAATAACAAGGTAACGATCTCATTGCCTGCGGATGTTGTAAAAAAAGATTCATTCTCAACCACAATAGCTCCAATTTGTATGGATGCGATATCGAAACCAGATAGTCTGAAAGGTAGCCTACTTGGTTCTATGGTTCTAAGAATGCTCGTCCTGAAATTTCAAAATTTAAAAAATGTTGACGCTTGATAAGTCTGACAAGAACTTATCTCTATTATTAAATCTACGCCTATAACATCCTACCTTCCGAAGAATATTGTGTTGTTTCCGAAATTTGGTCAGACATTGATATCGACTGACTGAATGTCTTGATGGACAAAAGAAATTTGAAAGCCTCGCTCTTTCGTTTTCTTCCACTTTCAATTTAACTCTCTTTTGGATAGTTTACATAAATAGGGCAAAGCCAAAAATTCCTGAGTTTGGTTCAAAACTGAAGTTTGTTTTCTTGATTTCTAGATGGAATGAATTGAGAACATTCGGTAATTGGCTCTTTTTCATAATCTTTCCCATGGGCAAAAATCTTTACTTTTCTTCCATGAAATTGCCTCGCTTCATATTCCACATGAATTGCAGGAATGGGTAGAAGTATCTTTCATATTAGAAATGCGTTTGTAAGAGCACTATTTAGCGGTGTCACCTGTGCCGATGAGCAGTAAAAACCAATTAATCCCAATTAAATTTCTCAACTCATTCATAATACAATTTATTGACGGCCTATATCATTATCAGAAGCGGATACTTTACGCAGGGATTGCTTATCCTAGCGGTCAATATCTTGCAACTTATGAGTTTCTTGGCTAATTCAACTTTATTATTCGTCAAGGTAAGTGTTTTTACGCTTCAGTTACTACCAGATGTCGTCAGATTATCGACAAATATAGCCCCGTAACTTCCGTATATATTGTTGCCGTTGGCCCTGATGTGATAGGTCCAATGCACTACTAGCTTAATGTTCTGGTATCTGTGCTGGTAATGTATTTCAGCTCCTTGCGTAGAACACACAAAGCAAAATGCTTGGAAATTCTATAAACTCTCCCAAATCATCGCAATTCTTCAACTTCTAAGGAATTTCAGTCTACATCAAACTTGCCGACCTACATCAGATTAATGTCCCAGAGCACTGGCCAACCGACCGGCCACCAGATTGCCTGCCTTCAATCATTATCAAGTTGGCTATGATGGATTGCAAATAATATGAAATTACCAATGAGTTTTTGCTATTCCAGTTTTCTCATAGAAACGATACATCTATTGGAAATGCTTTCAATCTTTTCTCTTCAGATTTTCGCGTGCTTCGCAAAGTATATGCACTCTTGCCGCACCAAGTTGAGTTACTTACTGTTAATAGGAACCCGGTCATAGATAATCCTCTAATCGGTCAATTTCATGGAGAGTGTGTAGTTGCCCCGATCTAATGTTGAAATCTCTGCTTCTTGCTGTATTCACTTCTTTACAGTTCCGTGCTACTCTGTGGAAATATATGAGTGATTAACGTAAGAAAGCATTAATCTACATTTCTTTGCTAAAATCTCCATTCCAGCCACACAGCTCCAAGTGATATTGGGCTAATGGCATGGACGCCGGACCATCGTTTATTAAGTGAGTGATGTATCAAATGTTGAAATGTTGCAATCATGCTGAGCAAAAGAGGAAAAAATGTTTTTACGATTCAAACAGTTGTTCGAGTCAAGTAACTAGTGTGGCTCTATTCAATTGTGGTATGTAGTAATGTGCCAAAGTGAATGAACTTTCAATTCATCCCACATAGAATGATTCAACAATTTCTTGCATTGTATTCTACATATACGTATTCTATTGTATTGTTTGGTAGCTGGTCACTCCTTTGCAAAACAACTTGTTCTTGCCTTGTTCGTGTCGCCATGGCCATCGCCAATAATTCCATGATGACGGTGATTCGGCTGAATTTTACTTCCAATTTTTCAGCAAAGAAGTTATCTCGATGCTTGTGTGGACGTTCCTAACTATTGATTTATTTTATTAATATTTGGACAGCTTCTTACATCCAAGCTGATTGCTATTCGTATCCGAAGTAGAAGAAATCAATCCTTTCTAACAATGAAAACTACCCAGCTGTATACAGCTGCCTCGTCTTAGGAATCGTCTCAATATGGAAATTCAACAGCAAAAAACCTAAATAAAGCTATAAAACCCGAGACATCAAACAAGTCAAAGGATTATTTCTATAAAATTCCGTAATGACAGATTTTTATATAAACAAAACTCCAATTCACAACCTTGGAAACTTCTTTGCATGAAGTTCAAAGCCAAATAACCACAGCAAAGTCCTAAATTTACCTATCCTTTATACCTAGAAAACCTCAATGGTCTCATCCAAAGTATCTTCTCGCATATTTAATGTTGCTAATGGACCTCGAATTCCCTTAGGGATATTTCCATTTAATTTTTATAGCAACCATACAATTGGGTACATCTTTATCTCTACATATCCGAAGGTCAAATGCCGACTTTGCAACAATAGAGTCTAGATTTCGGCGGAGTGCGAAAGGGGGAGTACGTTATGGGTAGTTCCGAAGATTTATAGGGTGTGGCCGAAGCAAAAACATCATCATCTTGATAAAATATGGTATTATATGAAAGGTCTTGGATCAACTAACTCCATATAGCAAACAGATTATTTTCTTCCGTTTTTTTATTGCGGATGAAAGGGTTTTAAGATTAGGGATAGTACAAAGAAAGGACATCTCTGAAAGTTTGTCTGGTTTCCTTTTATTGCCACAAGCTTTCTTTCAACTCTATAGAAATAGTGATATTAGATATAAGATTTGATATACGGGATGCAATGGATTCAATTTTGAATTCACGTTGGAAGCGAAATGTCTACACTTTCTGCTTTTCTACTCTTTTGAAATTCGCTACGAAACCATAATATTGAATTCTCCATCACTAAATTGTGAATTTTCGCAGATTTGAGCGTATCTGAAATGCATTTTTTAAGAGGAACGAAAGAACCTTCTATAATTATTCTATAAATAGAGCATCTAGTAGTTTCCTTTTAGCTGGAAGTACCGCATTTTCAGGTATGTTTTTCTTGTATAAAAATATGGAGTGCAGGACTATTTCATTCGCAGATAGCTAAAAATTGAAACCGCATGTAGAGCACGTAATGTATAGAAACCCTTCGAGATAGTGCCTGCCTTGAGGATGATTTAGGAAGTTTTTTTACGTTCACCATTACAAAAGGCGAAAAGTAAATGCATGGCTGTAATTACGAGGAGGGACCCAAAAACGGGTAATCCGCCATTACTTTATTTCTTAATATATTTACACCAAATTTTGGTCATCTTCAAAGTATTCTTCATTGACCACAACGCACTTCTATTTTTTAAAACAGTTTTTAAATTCACTTATCAGGACGTTCTTTTTATGCCTTACAGGGATTTTTGGTTTACTTCCTCCACAATGGGAAAATTCTTTCCTTTCATGTCCCTTTTGAGTGTGCGGAACAAGCAAAAATTACAAGGGGCTAGATATGGTGAGAAGGAACAATGCGTATCATATACTTGGTCAAAAACTGTAGTGCGGAGGCGGCGCTGTAGGCCGACACGTTGTCATAATAAAGGAACTAGTCGCCTGTGCGCCAAAATTATGTCTTTTCTTTTGGATAGTCTCTTTCAATCATTTCAAAATCCCCAAGTATAAATTCTGGTTAACAGTTTAACTTAGGGGAACGAGTTCCGTGTGCACAACACTTCTGCAATCGAAGTAAGTAATGAGCATTGTCTTTCTTGATGTCTGATTTCACTTGGCGAACTTTCTTGAAATTGGCTTGATGTTGCTTTGCTTCCGGGCGTGTGCATATGGTCGAACAATTGCTTCCCCACTCTCCTTTCGCAGGGCATTCCTCAAGAGCAAGAAATACGATAGAACCTAGCTTAATAGGATCCAAAGAAGCACATGTGCAGGTGGTACTGGGGCTCAGTAGATGCCCTCGATGTACCCTTACACCTTCTCCCACTGGACCTCCTTATTAAAAAAGCTGTATCGTGATGTGCTGTCAGTCTCCCTGAGTACGGATTTTGAACAGCGAAGCCGTACGGCCACAGTAACATTTTGCACAAAGTATGTCGGGAACTCGACATTTTTAACGGATTATGCCGTGCGTAAACCAAGTTTCAATTTGACAATATTCTTTACCGAACAATCTGCTCCCACTACTTGACAGCTACTGACTTCAGCTGGCAAAGGCTCATCACCTGCGCTATGTGAACAGCATCTAGCTCTCTTAGAAAAAGAATCGATCTCAAGAGCTTTAAGGTCAGATACACGAAAATTCATACAATATTACGGCGATTTGCATGGGATACTGGATCTGCCGCCAGATTCGGGATACCCTATAATTCGCATTGTCAAAGTTGTGGAGAAGATGAAGAAACTTTCGGGCACTTTATTTGTCTAATTCTGGTTAGGGTTAGACTGCGGACACTTTGGAGGCTTCAAAGAGATTTCTGGTTGTAGGGTGAGGGAGTTACTACCATTCGTAAGCGCTACGGGCTAGCATTGAAGATCTCCTACTAAATACCGGTCCAGTTACCCTTCTCACAACAGTCGCGGTCTAACGCTAGTTGGGCTTGTCGAAGCGGTTGCTGATGCCCAACTACCTACCTATAGTGAGGTAGTGGATTCTATTGGATGATCTAGCCAGGAGTTGTCTCCCTTTCTTAATATATGACTTAAGGCGGAAGCGGTAGTGGATACCGCCTTCTGGTCAATAGGTCCACGTAGGTAGATGACGATCATATATATATACATTATTGATTACCATGTCCCAATACCCCACGAAAATAAAAATTTGGTAATATACAATTTTCTTTGTTTGAGCGAATATCGGGATGGGCTTGAATTCATATAAGGGAATAGCAATTATATTTTTTTTCGATTGACTAGTTTCTGAGAATGAGGCTTCTTTGTAAATCTAATTTTTACTTGCCTTACTTTTGTTCAGCTTATGCCAAATTAAAACGGATTACAAAAAGTAATAATTGACCACTTTCATTTAATACCCCACAAGACTATTTTAAGTTAAAAATTGTACACTCTCTCTTTGCATGGATGGACACTCTGTTCTCAAATTCAGTAAATTATGTAATTCATCGTACGGGAATGACCCATAGTGTCAATATCCCCCAGGATTTCAATTGGGAGAACAGTTTTCGAGTAGGTTACGTGTGACACAGGTAGATAAACCTATTTTACATATATAGTGGCCAATATCCTGCCGTCGTTGTCGGTTCGATGAAATGTGCTTCAGGTCTTCTCGAGAAGTCTACCGCTATTGTTCTGCGCCATGAGTTTTCAAAGCGACCCACACCTCAACCATTCTGGGATAGTAGATTCCATTGCATGGTATAGCTAGCAGTAAAATCTCGTCTTTTCTCAAAATGTGACCTATTCACTGCTACTTCTGCCCTATAATAAATGCAGCTTCTAGTACCACTTCTGTATGGCGGCTCGGCTCTTGGTTCGAGATTTTCTCGAGCCTGAGAATATTGATGCGGTGGTTGCCAGGTGTTAAGAAAAGACCTGGTACCTTTCAGTAATAGTGGGGATCATTTTCCTTGTGTACTGCTCCCTTATGATAGCACAGAGAGATTATTCGCGCGGGAGAATCACAACTTAATATTGGTGTGAAGGTAAATACATTTCCTCATTTAAGACGAAACAACGAAAAAATCTAGAACCATTTGGCGAATGTCCATGACTCAAAAGCGGATGTCATCAGCGTCATTAAGGCGTTTGTGGAAAGATTTCATGGTCCATTCCCTCCCAGACAAAGCAACATGGAGAACATCAGCGACAACAATAAGGAATAGTATCGGTGGCAAAGTGCAACTTTGTCGGACTCCGCCGTAAACAATCGACACTGAGGAAGAGAACAAGTTGTTCCCGAAATATGGATATATGTCAAAATAAAAAACCACTTCTAGCGACAGAGACGGCGTTGCGTTTTAGTTTTTGTCTCATTCGATAGCGAGGTCAGTCCATCCCAACAGTGAGAGTACCATGATGTTCCAGCGATATTCCTGTAAGCATACAGACATGTTCTTCCTAAGGTATTTCACGATCCTTTTTAGTGTGCTCCAGTAAATTTGAAGGTTTTTCATATACTGGCTCACTTGATTTGTCGCATATGACATTGACCGTGCATTCTTTCCATCTTGTTCCTCATTCGTTAAGGTTCCCGATGAAGATGACCCCAACTTGAGCTATTTTAGCAACCAGGCTTGATAGCTCATGGTGTCGTAGCCAAATAAGTATCCCTTTGCCTTCAATTCTCATCGACGGCACGTTTCCTTTCAGATATTCTCCTTCAAAGATTCTAATGTTTGTCTCCGTATGGGATTTTTCTGTTCTATAGCGACGTCATGCTCAATTCACTGCTTGGATCTGTCAGATTGTGAATGAAGACCTTGGCTGAAATCAAATGACGCATTCGATGGTGTTTTTTTTTTGGTGATTCGTTCCAAAGTGGCTGATCACTTCGTTGACTTATCTTGTTCAAAGCCACTATCGGATCGCAAATTTCTATGCCAAGGCCACTTGGAAGTCTTCGGGAGAAAGTTGTTGATGCACTGGGCGATTCTGCTATTACGAAGGTTATACAACACTTCTCCCAAGAACTTTCTCACACCTAGGTCAGGATGAATAGATTCCTGTGAACTCTAGACGCCAGAGAGCTTTTAGGGACATCGAATTGGTGGACCTCGGCGTAAAACCGGGATGTCTGGAGTTCCTTATTAATGCAGGCCTAGACCGGATACCGGTTGTTGTGCCGTTGATGATGATGAACTCTAGATTTTAATTTGTTAACTGAAAATCAAACACAATGCATTTCGTCCCTTCGTTCTGATATGAAATGTCTGCTTCGTTGAAAGATTCGTTTTGGAGTTTTTTCTTTTGCGTCAGGTGGCAACGACTTACCTTCCTTTCATCACATTCCCCATCTAGTTGTCTGAATTTTGCACCGGAAACACTCTTCAAGTATTATAGAAAGCGATATGAAAGGAATAAATGTTTCTGTTGAGTTTTGTATCGGCTTGGGTTCAATGAACTGCTTAAAGAAATAGAACCATTTTGGACAACTTATCACGATCTTGAAGTCTATGAGCAAAGTTTTGATCATGAAGCGCGCATACTTCTCACTGAGTCTATTGTCGATAGGCATCCTCTTTTGGTAGCCACGAATCCAATGTCCACATTTACAACAATCGCTGATTCCAGTTTTATAGAAAAACTCATTTGTCTTTCGGAAGTTTCTGTTTACGAAAATGCTTTGTTTTCCGAATTCTCAACAGAATCCATGTGACTTTCCTAAATCAGGAGATGTATCAGCCATAAAGCCTATTAATTCCCATGCTTTAGTAAAGAGGCGTAAACACCTTTGTTGTGTTTATGGATGGCAAATATACTCATCAACTTGTTTTTCGCTTGGCAGAGGTTGTCTCTTGTACCCGTTTCAGTCCCACACTATCATTGCATGTGGACATTGCTCTAAGCTCTCTAGTAATCTAGTAGTGAATTTGCTTTGCTGAAATTTCGACGCTTTGCAGTTATTCGTGCACATTAACTTCTCACTCATCTACTTCTCCTCGCTCCTAATTGTGTTGCTTCAGCCACTGCCTTTTCTTTGACGGCAAGTACATGGTCTTAGTTTTGACATTTGTTGGAAAGGTGGGGAGTACGGGGAGTTGAAAGTGATCATTTTTCTAACGGACCCATTCTCAGAAACTATCCAACCGCAAAATTTGAAAAAAAAAAAACAAGAGGATGTCAGTTAATAATAGTATATTACTATATTTTTTACCAATTGGCTGCAAAACTCCCTCAAGTTCATCCAAGTACCACGAAATTGCAGAAGCGTAGGCTATAATATAGAGCATGATCCTACAAAGTTTGGTGGAAATCGCACTATTATTTACAAATTATAATCGGTCAAAGTTGGTCGTTCTTTGCAAATTCAAGACCTTGAATGTCAATATCATTTGAAATTGGATATTTTCACATAATATACGTATATATTACGTGCTAGGTTCTAATAGGAGAAATGCACACTCAAATATTCTTCCAGTTACCCCACAAGTTTTAAAAGTTTTTGTTGTAATCAACTCAGAAAATGTGTGGTGGCATGATGCACACCCAGCTCAAATTTTCGCAGAAATTTTATGGAAGAAACTTTTTCAAAAATGAAAACATCTCTTGTTTATTTTGTTGGTTAATGAATTTAGGAACCACAACACTCGAGGTTCTGGTGCCATGCATACCCCCAATAACAATCTCTGCTAAAAATAGCTTTCATACGCAAATTAATCGCGACTTAATAAAAACGCATGACAGCATCCTTTCAAATCTAATAACCAAACCCTATATGACTATATGCATACTTAAAATCTGTATTACCAAAGCTTCTCACATAAACGCAAGCAAAATCTTCCTTACCCTCAGGCATTCAACTGCCAGTAAAGCAACTAAAGGTCTTCGTAATACCATTTCAGTTTAGATTCTCTATTATCTTATAAAGTCGTTATCTACAGCTTTATAATAAGATAATTAAGGAGCTGGTTCCCTCAATAAATGTCCGGAAATTAGACGTCACATGTAATTAACTGGGAAACGATTGACTTACAATATTTTCGTGAAATGAGATCCAAATTACCTTTAAGTGCGGAGCGCTTCATTAGGGATTATTCAAATGAAAATTTATCTTTGAGGATCTTAGCCATTCAAGTAAAAGCTGTGCCGATGACGCCCTTTTAGTTAATCTGAATAGTTGTATATGGTCGAATTCACTCAATCATTCAACGAAATATAACGAACATAATAACGCAGGGATAAAGATTTTTCCATGTCAAAGTAATGAAATTTGGAGCAACATTCGGTTCTGTGATATAATTACTCGGAAGCATTAGAATTGTGACAACTGCCAGAGGTTCCACAAATGACGAATTCTGACCATTTTCTCAAATGCTAACTCTTTTTCCTTTACACTTCCATGAGTTGTCACTTTCCTTGCTTTTATTCTACATTAACTTCGAAAAATTTGTTGGCTTTTTTCATATTTCCTGGTCTTTTGTTATATTGAAATAGAAAAATCATTTGATACATGATCGACTGAACGCCATAACAATATAAGTCAATTATTAACAATATATTTCCCAAAACACGTCTCCAATTACATAATTATCTGGAAATCAATTCTCTTTACATAAAGCTGTTAATTTATCCGCACCACGTCAACAACACTTGAGAACTCAAAATGGATCCATTCTGTTTAACAAAAAACTCCCATTTACTATTGGCTTTGATGTTAATTAGAAAATTAGAATTCAACTTCCCACTTGTCGGATCCCTTGGAAGGCCTTTTTAATATTGCCATTATACCAACAATAATTTGCAAGAAATCTAGGCTCACATAGATATAGGTGACTTTACAGAGAACAGAGAAAGTGCCGAGTTAAATTACATCTTTAATGTCTTTCATCTTTCCTCCCTTTGCGTTGCTCGTCCTGAATATTTGCTCCATCGCAAAGGGAAGCACGAAGGCAGAATAATATAATTAGTCTTGGTAAATCCAACAATAATTGCTTTCATGACACTATGTGCTTACTTCTACTTTATCGCATAAGGGGTATATGGTATTGAGTTAGAATTGTTGATTGTGAAGAGGTTGTATTGTACGTCCCCAAATTAATAGTGGTAATGGTGACTCTTGTACTTCATTACTTCTTCAGGGAAGGTGATAAATGCCTTTGAAAGGAAGGTGATGATATTTAGGTACGATATATGAACCAGAACTCTTTGCCACGTCGAAATTACGAACGACTCGAGCGAAAAGTCGGAAGAGGCAGACCGGTCACAAAGGGGCGAGAAAGTTTGGAAGACCCAGACGATGCTGACAGTGCAGCACGACTTCATACAAGGAGAGCTGACAAGTGAGGTCATTGGATAGAGAAGATTAAGACCAGCGTATTCGGAGAGCCAGTGGTTGAAAAGATAATAGTGCGGTTATGAAAAAACAAAAAAAATATCCACATTTCAAAATCGTTACTGCTGAAACAAATGTTGCTAAATTTCTGAGGAGCTTGCCTTGGGGGGTGTCTCAAAATTCCCGTTCATTATACATATCATCTTCTTCCTCATTTAATAGTCGTAGTGATGATTAGATCTCAGTTTTCAGGAATTATCCTTCCAAATTTGAGAAATGAAAAATGTTCCTTCTTTGGACTGATAAAAGGCAAAACTAAAACTGGTTCCCGATATACGATATTTTCGAAATGTATATTTTTTAACGTTCCTTTCACTTTGATGCTCAGACAGAAATGTGACTTTTAAATTTAGAGACACACAAAAGATGTGAGGCAAGGTACTCCAATGGAATACCTTAAAGAATTAATGAAAAGGATTTTATTGGCAATTCAACAAGTGAGGAGTACAATTTTGAGCCGTTTCCGATGTAAATCCTAGGCTCCTAATTGCCATTCTAACCTATGAAGCCATCGCTGTTTCGGTTGACTTTTGGGCTGTTTTGATCGACTTGTATGTTCAGGCTAATCTTAAGTATTGAGTGCCCGTCAACGCGAATTACACGAAGACATTGCTAATCCAGGCGAACGACACTGCGATAAAATTTGATTGAGCGAACATTCCACTTTTGAAAAACTTGCTCGAAATCATCCTCTAATTTTTTTGTTGAGGATGCTGGGAGTCCTGAGTCCCCTGAGTCACCCACTTGACGACAGACCACTTGGGAAGCAACTTACTTCCTCTCTTGTGGTCCACAGACTCGTCTCTTTTGGGTTAAACACCCAAGTTTTTCAAAAACGTTGACTGGCGGTTTCATCCAGGTCAAAGACAACTCATCAGACGCTGCTTCACCTCTGCCCTGGGAGCAACGGTCTATCATCAAATGCGGGTGCGGACTCAGAACTTCCAGCATCCTCAGCGGAACTTTCACTTGAATTTAATTCGCACTCATGTCGTGTTTGCGATTATATATAAATGAAGTGATTACCACCTGTCGCTACTTTCAGTTACACTGCTCCAAGGGCAGAGGTGAGGCCGCGTCTGATGAGTTGCCTCTGCCCTGGACGAAAATGTCAGTCAACTTTTCTTTTATCCTCTAAAGTTCTTAACGTATATAGAAATGTCGTATTTTCATACGTATTTTGGTAAATATAACATGCGTTCGTGTGGCGTAACGCTTTTGCGGTACGATTTTTAGCTTAACAACTTGCCGTTTTGTGCAGGGCAGACGCCTCATCTCTGTCCTGGGAGCAGTGTGACTAAGGTGGTTAGCGTGTTATTCACTCTCTTATATAGGTTAGCAAATGCAACGTGAGTGCGATTATATTGAGACGAAGAACCGCCTAGTAGTTCAGGCCTAAGTCTGTCGAAGCAAGATTTTTTTTTCTTTAATATTGAGTCCTAAGCATTTGTTTTAATGGTGGACCGGATAAATTAAAGTGTAATTTCCTTCCAGCTTTTTAGTCGATGGCCCCCTCTTTCTTTTCAGACGACTTACGCTTTCCAATCAATCTGAATACCTAAAAGACGTCAAATTCTTTTCGAAATCAATGAAGAATAGAAAAGTCATCACCTTGCTTCTCCTTCCATTCTTCTTTTTTCATAGTGCAGGTATTCAGACTCGGAAGTTTATTAAATGCAGTAATAAGGCAATCGAGATCAGAACTCTACAGAAACCTAAAAAATGCATACGTCACTTTCTGGTTTCGCTTAGAAACTCTTGAACCTGGACGGTTTTTGTAGAAATTAAATAAATCAAACAAAAGATTTTATTTTTACACTTTTCGTTGGTGTTTTTATTAGACTGGCATATATCGATCTTTCGAGACCCACTTGTCCCTTTCGCCAGTGCCAAATGTTCATAGGATCTACATGAAATATAAGTTTTGGCGATATATATTCTGAATATGTAGACAAAGGCAGGAATGATATCTGTTTCTATGGACCATTCTACTGGGTCCCATTTCGCTCATGTGACACTCTTTTCCATGCCAGGGTTCGTTCTTTAAGTTGAGGGCTGTATATGACTGTCGGTCTTGTCCTGTGATTTTGGGTGTTAACTGCACTTAACGACAATTTGTCATTTTCTCATTACTTTTTGTGTACTCCCCGCTCTGTAAACGTAGGTAACTTAGCTGCCGACTAGGTTCTTCGATTAGAATCTTCCAAGGTTTGTTTGGTATCAAATGAAAAGTCTCGATTGTACCTTTCGAAGCCGGTATGAGTTTTGAAATTTGTTGGAAAAGTGGGGAGTGCGGAGGGTCGCAAGTGTTGATTTCTTTAACGGATCCATTCTCAGAACTTACCCTACTGAAAAATCTGATAAAATCATGAAGGTGCCTCTATTCAGTGTCCAGGCCTTAAAACACTCTCCATGTCGTCTAAGTTAATATATATATATATTCCTGCTTTTGGAAAATTGACTAGATACTTCCATTAAGTTTATCCTAGAGTCATAAAAATTTGCAGTAATATAGACTACGCAGCATGATATCAAAATCATACTATTATTGATAAAAAATTTGGAGTAGCTCAAATTTGTTTTTCCGTGTAAATTTACTGCAACTCAAAATACTAAGTATACCAAAGTGAATAGTTTGGCAGATACATACATTTATGCACATTAGGGGCTACGTACAAATAACTCTGCACTCCAATATACTTCAATACGAAACAAACAAAATCTTTCATACCTGAAGCCCTGAGCTTCCACTTTTCGAATTGTTTTCAAGGTTTTGTGTAAAACAAAACCTTATTAAAATCGATTCAGTATCTATCTGTCTGTCACACCCGATTTATTCAGAAACAGCAGAGGCTACTGTCACGAAATATGGTTAGAACACGTGGTCTGTGAATCTCTTTGCATACAGCTAGTGGGGCCATTTTCTGTTAAATTTAAAGGGGGCTCCCAGTATATGCGGACGGAGGGGGTATAACTTTTTTTCTTTCACAGAATATGGTCGTGTGGGGTATCTAAGGAAAGGGCTGTTTTAGTATTTTTCGGAAGTGATCTTATTTCTGACATCTGAAAAAAATTAAAATGATGCATCTCTACGAAATCTAGGCCTCACAATCACGTTCCGATATCTGCACAAAAAAGGTTAATAACAATATATTACCATTATTTCAGAAAGTCCTTAAGTCTATCCTAGAAGTACAAAATTGAACGGCATTGGTATAAGGGATAATATAAGGCAACATTTTGGGAAGTTTGAATGAAATCCAACTATTTGTTTTTAAATATCTTTCCTGCCAAAGTTGTTCTTTTGAATTTGTTTCTTTTTGAGTAGGAAATCGGCATATTTATTTGTAGGTTCGTTTGACTCATCTTAGTTTATAATTTATGCCATTTCTAAGAACAAAATTCTTTCTAGCTATGTGCATTGTTCCTACACGTTTTCGAAAGCTGTCCCTTAGAGGCTAATGTCTTCTTTCGTCGTTCTTCATATTGTTTCATGATTTGTAAGATGGTTCTTTTTTGTCTAGAATCTTATCATTTGCACATTTGTCGTACCATATTATGTTTCATCCTTTGGATTCGAGATTCTTTGACTGTTCATCGTTTCTTTTAAGCTGAGCATATCACTGTCCACCGATGAAATTTGAATTCCAGATGCTTCTTTTCCAGTCTTGATAGTCGGTACCGAACTATGATATAATACTGATCTAAGTAACCAGGCATTGACTGAAGAATGCTAATTGTCGCTTATATAATGGCGCTGCTATCACTGATTATTGTGACGAAAATTTTGTAAATAGCGGATTACCACATCGCCAAATGGTGACTATTAAATATTGGGCTCGATTGTTTGGGGGAGAAATGTTCAGCACCTTCCCGCGGTAGATTCAATTTCATTTTGAAAATTGATATCAAAATCCCTAAGCAAACAATGAAAAAATTATCAAGCACATGCTGAGTATAGAATATCTATAAAATCCATGAAAATCCCTGCAATTAAATTACCCACATTCCCAATTAGATTTAATTACAATATTCTGAAGAGTCATTTCATTTAATCATAAAAATTTATCTATTTACCCTCTGCCCAGAATTTACCACCATGTCGAGGTATAATGACAATTTTCCAACTATAAATTTTATAAGAATACAAAAAGCGTATTATATTAGTTCAATATTAGGTCCAATTTTTCCTCGATCCCCAGGAAAATTCACCCTAAATCGTAACATGCAGGCTGTACCATATAACTGTGTGTTACATGCATTCATACTCGTATTTAATTTGCTTTCTTGTCTAGCCGCCTGGTCCCTATCCGAGAATCTCTTAAGTGCATTGACTTCCACCGTACTTTTTCGATGACCTTATTCAATTGTGTTTCTCTTCTATTTGATAAGGGCACCCTTGGGAATCTGCCGCATATACTATATGTGTGGGATTGAGTGTAGAAATAAAATGTAAATGTATTGTATATTTTAAAAATGAAAGTGGTAGTGAAAATATTGGATAAAGCAAATTATAGAAAGGAATTTAGTCAATTAGAAAAGTTGGCTCTTCAGTGACATATCAAGATAATAGAGGCTTGGATGTTGCTTCCAAACTTACGCAGAAGAACGAATGTTATCGTAGTATTTTTGATTTCCGGGGGACAATATTTAATTATCTAATAACTACCAGAAACATGTCCCAATGTCATCTAAATTCATCCCTTTTCAAATATTTATTTTTATGTTTCAGGTACGTAACACCATTTCTAAATATATGTAACGCCAAGCTCATGGCATTTGGTATGTAAAACAGTTTAATTTTGATTATTTTTATCTTTTATTTGGAGTGAAGATCTTTCTCACTTGTTTTCTGAAAAGAAGGAAGCAAATTTAATGAGAATTTGTCAAAACAATCGCTTTGTACACGTTCTCAATTTCAGTGTCGACAAAGTGCAAAGCTGTTCTGGTATTAGATTGACTTGTGTCGCAAACAAATATTGGTCCGTCGTATTCATGATGATGTTATCCATCTAACATTGCCTTCCATCACCTTCTGCCCTCAGGAGTTATTTCTTGTATGTAATCTATTTCTGAGGACCTATTACTTTGAATGCTCATTCCAATTCTCCCCTTTCTATTTATAGAGATATTAGAAACTTGATTAGAAGCTATTTCAAATTATCTTTTAAAGTAGCAATGCTTCATGCCGGTCTGTAATCGATTTTCCTAGTACTTTCCCTTTCATTTGAAATGGCTTTGACATTTAGCTCCAGCGCCAGTGATATTTGTTAACTTATGTACATAACTACACGGAAAAGAATGCAATCATTGTCGACAAGAAAGACCCCAATTACGAAAGGCTAAGTAGATAACGCAATAATATCAAGCGAAGAGCAAGGCTTAAAGTCGTTGACCTCTTTCATAATGGAAAGAATTTATTATTACATCGCGTGCTGAAGTCATGTATATTTTCTGCTTTTCATGTAGTGTAATCAAATTTAGGTTTATATTTAGAATTTTTGTAAGTTTCTGGAAGGATAAATATGGAGTGGAGTTTTCATTTGGCAAAATTCACAAAACAGCGTTCCAGGAAGAGTTGTATGAATGGGGTTTGTGGAATGCGAAGAGATGGGGTTGATATTGAGTCTACTTAACCAAACACATAAAAAGTTAGGGAATCAAGATTGGTGCCATCCACTCGGCTCTTAAGGACTGGGCAATCTGAAAGGATCGTAAGGAAACTCACTTCACAAGCACCCACTTGTGCTATAAAAATGCTATCATCTGCATTTCTGCGAAGTAGCAAAGGTCTTGGAATTCAATACTCAAAAGTGATCATCGAATTTGCTTACATTTCATTTGGATAAATCAGCATGAAAGGGCAAATCCACATAAGATAGCGCTTTCATTGCACCACTCTAGTTGTTTTGAGTATTCCCGCCTTTTCTGGATTTTATCCATGCAATCGTTTAACATGAACTACAGAAAATCATGTTGAACTTCACGCTCGAGCGGATTTCTTGAAAAAGAACACGTTTTCGTAAATCACAACAAAACAATGGAATAAATTGCAACAACCATCATAAAATAATAAAGTGAGAAGAGAAACATAAATTGGAAACAAAAAACGTCCAATTCACTGACTTTTTGAATTCTTTCACGAACACATATTTTCTTGGTGAATGCTTGTGAACATGAAATTGGAGTGATTAAAGTTTTGTTTTTTTTTTTCGTTGTGTCTGATTGATTGTTGAAATGTCCAAAAATGACAACTATAATATTTTCATAGCAATTTTCATACTAACATAATTCTATTAATTTAGAGGAGTATGATTTCTTAATGGATTAAAACCTTTAGGCGGAAAAGCATTGTAGTGAATTGGCTTAATTATTGTGTAATTATTCAAGAAGAGTATTCATGGAAGTGAATAAAGGTAATCAGGAAAGGAAATCATATCCATTTAATAAAATAATACATCCCCTTTCCTTTGTAGGTCCTTTAAAATCATTGCAAGCAATGGGGCAAAAAAGATATTCTGACATCTCTATATGTTTTTGTCTTTTTCAATAAATTTCCAAAGCTTACAATAAAACCAGGAAAGACATTGGGCATCGTTGTCATAAAGAAAGAGATAACATCGATAGGGTTTTCCAATAGTGACGGATTGATATTGTTATGGTTGTTTTAGCGGCGTCTCTCAGTCACTAATGGCAAGTCACCATAATACAATTGTGCATTCAAACGCGGTATTCCTTCAAAGTCCACTGTCAAATATTTTGCGACCAAATCCAAGACGACCGCTTAGATAATAAATCGCCAATGTGCATGAAAGTAATGTGTATGTATAAGAGCTTGTCGCAGACCTCAACGGGACGAATTTTTCGCCTATACAATGTCCAAAATTTCAGGAACAGGTAATGATCATAGATGTCGAGGTTTCTTTGGTCGTGATGGTTGCGCGCTAACCTCTCGATCTCGTTACCTCGGGTTCGAATCTCGGCGATGGGAAAGCATTGTTTCATTAAAAACTGAAACCGTGCAGATGCCCCATACTCCACAAATGAGTGAATAGGAGATATGGCGCTGCATGCAACACAGGGAGCGCCACTATGGGCATTCTTCATGAACGATTTTCGGTGTGACTATCCTTAACAAAAATGATTTAAATTAGCCGCCAAGGTCGTGCTATTTGACGTAACTGTTGTGGGATGTAAACCAGGTCGTTCTCCAAATTCAGCCGCATCGCTGCGGCAGAGTCATTGAAGATTGGATTTCTCGGATCCGTGCTATTGTACGAAGCTGTGGCGGACATCTGAACGATGCCATGTTCCATACACAATGGCATACATGAGCTTTTCAAATAAAACAAGTCAGGAAGCCGGAAGCTGTACGTTTCAGGAACGAAAGGTTTTGTGTATTTCTTATATAAAGACATAAAGGCCAATTACTAAAAATTATAGTAATATACTACTATTAACTTTATTTGAACAGATATCGGTATGGGTATTTCGGAGCCCAAGCACCATGTAGCGGCAGCCTCCTCCATTAAAGAAATGATCACTTTCGACTCCCCGCACTCCTCAGCTTTCTAGCAAACGTCAAAGCTATCAACTGCTTCGGAAAGCACTAATCGAGACCTTTCATTTGATACCCCACATGACTATATTTGGTGAACAAAATTTTACACCCCCTTTTTGTATTGGGGACCTCCCCTCAATTCGACGTAAAAGAATGTAACTCACTCTATGCGTAAGCGTTCACAGTTTCCACCTTTCCACTAAATTTGGTGTCTCCGATAAAAAAAAACCTGTGACGGACAGACAGACAGTAAACTGATTTTAATAAGGTTTTGTTTTACACAAAACCTTAAAAAGGATTTCGTTAACATTTCACACACAGTTTATTTTACTTCAACGTCGACCCGCTTTTATTTGAAAACCATATGCAGGGTGCCTTCCGAAAGTAATGCGACTACTTTTTAGTAATTTATTGAGTACATTTGCACCATCACTTAAAATTCTTCAAAGTACTGTCCTTGGGCTTCTACACATTTTTTCTAGCGACGCTGCCATGAGCGGTGCGTGCCCTGAAAAACGTCTTCCGGCGTCTCGCAAAGTCTTCGTCACGGCTGATTGAATCTCTTCTATGGAGGAAAATTGTGCTTCTTTCAGGGCTGCTTTAATCCGAGGAATCTAGTGCTCACACACACGACACGAACTCACGGATTAGTAGTGCGTTGTGGCAAGATGCATTGTCAAGATGAAATTTCCAAGTAGCGGAGGTGTCCTTTCGTCGTCCTGATAATTTCGGAGCCTTTCCAGCAAATCCACATAGTAGGTAGCGTTAACTTTCTATCATTGAGGAAAAAACTTTTTGGCTTGGGGGACTGTTCGCTGTGTCACTCAGAGCTTTGCTGTTTCTGGGTCGTATTGATAAGCCCAGGTTTTCATTACCAGTGATGATGTCTATCGAATTGATAAAATCGTCTCATTCGCCAGCGCTCTAAATGGGAAAGTACACCGGAACACGGTCGTGGCCTTATCTTTGAATCAGTTAACCGTTATCAAGTGGTCAATCCATAATTTTCTACAGATTCAACAAAATCTTTCTTCGGCTGATGCCAATGTATCATTGCGTCATTATTATCTTGAAAATGAGATTCGTTAACAGAATTATTCACGGAACTATTGTTTGACTTTCCTTTGATGAAGTGATCTTTGATTTCCCCGAAACATTGTGGAAGGAAACATCACGAAATTTGTGTCTACAAAATCTCAATATAAATTTTGCCAATTAGAATTTCACCAGAAGTTTCCATTTATTTCATACTGAATGCCCCGCGTATCTTAAACAACCTAACTAGGATTTTCTATACAATTTAGAGGACTTATTGCCCATTCTTTCTTCAACGGTATTGTTTTGAACCTTCTTTGGTAAACTAATACTGGAAATTTATTTTTAGTGCGGTTACGGCTCTTTCAATTTTTCCCTAGCATATCAAAGGCAACTTCTTTGAAACATTTAACGTCAGTGATCTTAATGCTGCCATTAACAGAAAGAACGAATACAATGAAAATAAAAATCGTTTCCTTAGAGCATATTAGGGTTTTCCGGAACTGTCAAGGTGAATAATAATAAACATAACAGGATTGATAAAAGAAGCCTGTTGATGTTATTTTAAAATTTATTTTGGTACAGGGTGCGGCAGCATAACTTCCTTTTTTCAAAACTCAATAAAAACTATTGTATGCATCGGAAAATATTTATTTTTTATAATGTAGGTACATGTCTAAAGTTTTTATTTACATTGTTTTGAAGATCAAATCTGTTAGGTGACGTCCCCCATTCTCCATACATTGCGTAAACCGATTTCTGACGTTTGTCATGACTCTTGTTAGCATAGCAGGTGTTATGTTGGCAATTTCTTCTTGGATGTTGGTCTTCAAATCTTGTAGGGTTCTTGGACGGTTCACATAAACACGGGATTTCAAAAAACCCCATAGAAAAAAATCACAAGGGGACAGATCGGGAGAGCGTGCCGGCTATTCCAAATCGCCTCTAATTGAGATAAGGCGCTCTGGAAAGTGTTCCCTCAAAACAGCCATCGATGTTCTTGAAGTGTGTGCTGTTGCACCGTCTTGTTGGGACCAAGTGTCCCCCAAATCCAAATTTTCTAGTCGTGGGAAAAAAAAATTCTGTAGCATGTTTACATACTGGTCCGAATTCACTGTCACTGTAACCTCATTTTCCTCAAAAAACCAGGGACCAATAATTCCAGCTGAGGAAATTGCACATCACACTGTGACTTTGGGTAAATGCAAAGGCTTTTGATGCAATTATCGAGGGTTGGTGTCAGCCCAGTAGCGCATGTTTTGTTTGTTAACCGTCCCACACAAATGAAAATGGGCTTCATCGCTAAAAAAACCAATAGCACCCTCGGGAACGACATCAAGAAGAAGCTCACACGCGTTCATCCGAGCATTGAAGTCACGTTCTGAAAGTTCCTGCACTATCGCCATTTTATAGGGATGAAAATGAAGATCATCACGAAGAATTCTTCTCACAGAACGATCGGATAGTCCAAGGGCAGATGCGTGTTTGCGCGCAGAACGCCGTGGCGATCGCAACATTGACGCTCTCACTGCTTCAATGTTCTCAGGTGATCTAACGGGCCGAGGGACTCCAGTTCTTCCTTTTGTCGCACTTGCAGTTTGTCTGAATGTAGTGACCCATGTAACAATTGATTTGCAGTCTGGGACGGGAGCCAACGGGGCTAAATTAAAGCGATTCCGAAATGCACGCTGTGTTACAATAACCGAACATCCACTTGAAAAGTAAACCTCAACGGCAAAGACACGCTCCTCACTATTCCAACGCATGATGGCGACTGAACCGTGTCGGGACAAAACTTTACAGTATCCCCTCTTGAACGAGACCACTAGCGCTCCGCTATGACATCAACTAACTGAGTGGCGCGCATTTTAAAAAAGGAAGTTATGCTGCCGCACCCTGTACAATCGATATTACGCTCACATTTTTCTTGTAGTTGCATCTTCACTTATAGTTGTATCTTCAGTTGAATTTAAACAGAGTGTTTTTCTCTAATCTATACCCTATCTATTCGGGCCGGAATTTTTTCATGATATTTACATTGTCGATACGATGAAGTAGCATCAAATAGCTTTGGTGGATAGTAAGTATGACTATTTTGGTGGACAAATTTGCCAAGGAGAATAATAATTGTACTACATCTATTAGCTCTCTCCTTTTTTCCACCATTCCAACACCTGTATAATGATATGGCGGATATGGATAGAATCAATCTCAACATACTGCGGTAGACGGGTCACTTGACTTCAATGAACGAGGAAGACCTTAATCGGAATATCTATGGTAAGATACGGAGAGATATATCCTGCTTTCAGTAGAGCGATTGCATATACCAGCACCCTCAGGGAGTAAGGAACTGAACGTCCTTGGTGCGAGAAGGCAGCTGGAATCTTTCGACTGGGGCAGACCCAGATCGGATACCAGTTGTGGAGTTATCGATTATGATAGTTCTTTCCTGCTGATGTGCTAGGTATAGCTGGGTGAAATAACGTCACTTGTTGACGGTCTTGCTTTCGTTTAGAATTTCCATTTCCGATAAGCCGCAGATCATGGACTTTTTGGAACAAAAATTTTACTTGTTTTGAATCTAGGTTTAGGCGTATTCCCTGATGTATCTTATCATTCACCTATCAGACCTCAACGGCTGCTTTTCCCAGCAATTATTTTGCCATTATTGCCAATTATTTTGAATTGAAAATATCGCAGAACCGCAATCAGTCTTTAAAGGAAGTTCACAAGGTATACAAAAGTGATATCACTTTAAAGTGTAATATCACATCATTACCATCATCATGCAGGACTAAACATTATAAAACATCACTTAACATTATATAACCCAGTAAGAAAGCGATAATGATGTTATTTTATTAAAATTTTTGAAAATTGAAAGAGACGTAAAACTTTTCACTTTTATTCGATTTTTAAAGTATAATATGTATATCATATGTTCCAAAACAAAAGTAATGAGTTTTTCAGGCGTAATTTATTTCTTTGTAAGAAGTATTTTCTTTTGCCTCAAATTTTGTTTGTACTCTGCGTTTGAAGCTTGCCTAGCAAAGAACTTAATTTCTCTGTTCCCCGGTTTCCTACTATCGATTCAGCCATATCATAGTACTTTTAATTACAAGCCTTTTGTCGTTACTTTTCTGTTATTTCTTTGCAATTCTAATTGCTGCAGTCATGTTTGTTCAATCTTTTCAAAGCAGTTAAGATAAAATGCTTTGTAGAGATAAATTTTGTAATTATAAGAAAACGATTCTTGTGTACATTTTCTGTCATATACGTAGAGTCGACTAGTTATAACATATTCGACCATTCCTTGTGAATGTTGGGTTACGTTCTAGTGCAGTTTATACCAACAATACGAAAGATATTCCCATTTCTTTTGCTATCGTCATTTGTCAGCGCAAAATAGGTTGAATTTCTGAGAAAAGATTGGATTCTACCTGAAGATACACAAATCCAGGAAAAGAAAGGCACAAAAGAAGCTGGCAAAGGTAGGGAATATTTTTGCATTATAGAAGATTTTCAGATCAATCGTCGTATTAGAAAAATTCTTCAATGCAATGGTATTACCAATAATACCATATGTATGCCGTTTCTGAATTTCATAGTAAAAATGTGAATACTGGCATGTGTATTACACCTTGTTGGTAAAAAACTATCAGGGGTTGCCTGCTACAATAACAATGGAATGTCCTCTTTGAAGACTTATTTTTCCCTCGAAGTGTGTGGTGTTTAATGCACTTTATGACAGTTCATGTTGCGTCCTTGATTTTATATAAAGTGAATGCATATCGGTTGAAACTCATTTCAAATAAGCTTGTAAGCTTTCTAATTCTTGTGGTAATTCAAATATTAGCTGGTATGATATAGAATTACTCAGAAAAGTGGAAAACGAAATCACCATTATCTAGTACAGGGTTACAAACATGTGGGGAGGAGACCTCGAAGCAGCTCAAAATGTTCTCTTCGGGTGATTGATGTTGAATATTTTAATGGTACCAGCTAGGTATCATTCGGTCCTAAATAAGAGGACTGTGGAATTACATGAGACTAAACTTTGGCGGTTCCGAGTTGAAAATAAATCTAGTACGAGGTAGCACACAATCGTGATGTACAAACAAAAGATTGATTTCCCAAAATTCTTTAAATTTTTGCGAATTGCTACATTGAAACATTCTATAACATTCAAATATGTTTTGACATTAAGCTAAAGTAAATAATACACCACAGAGACCGAAGCAAACTCTCAAAATGACTTCGGTTCTTCTTGGCTTTTGAAATAGACTGGCTATCGGATTTGCTTCACTTTTTTGCACCACATTTTTAAAGCCCTTACCTCTGCCCTGGAAGCTTAACTGCCTGTTTCGGGCGTAATTTGCCTAAAGTAGATACAATTATCTTTTTGACGAGGAGAGAAACTCATGTTTTCATCAAAGCACTTTTTTTACAAAAACAATGAAAGCCGATTTTGTCTACAGCAAAGGAAACTTATTAGTCACTGCCTCTATCTTGCGGTCCATTTTGAAGTGGATGCAGGCTCAGGAATCCCTCAATGTATAAAAACAAAATTGCTAGATCTTTGTTCCAATCGAGTTAATGAGGTTGAGATCCAATTCAGTGTCAATATGTTCTGTATTGTAGGTCACCTACTAAAAGTTCCTTTCTAACTCAAACTGTATATTGATTGTGGTTTGGATCCTTTCTTATTTTTTATGATCTTCCTAAGTTCTCTGAATTTGAATTTCTTTTACTCAGTGAAGAGATTTCGCTTCTTTTTCTTTCAATAGGTCTGATTTTTACAAATGCAGGACGCCTTAGTTTATGAATGCATTTAGGCGCCAATTTCCTTTGCATACATTTCCGTCTTATTGTTCCTCACATTAGCTCGGATTCTACATTACTCGTCGATGTCTATATGCCAAAGAGTGCGACTGATATAGATTATAGTTATTCCTACAGTTTTCGCGGAATGTCAGCAAATACTGTACCATTTTCCTGCTCTTCTGTTAATATGTCGAAACTTTCAGCATAGTTCATCTTTCTTCACAATTTTCCCTCCAGATACACTAAGCCTTATTCCTGACAAAACTTCAGGATAATTTTCACTGAGCCTTACTCCTGGGTTTTTATTATTTCATTTGGGTAAGGCTATTATTTAAGAAAAAAATCAAATACATTTCTTGTTGTTTCAGCAAAGGAATGTCATTATACATTTCGATGCCGATAGTGAAACGGGAGATCAATTTTTTATGCCTCTTGGAAAAAAATTACCGCCATTTCCTTATTCCTTCATTCGTTGGAAACCATTTTTCACCCAAGTGCATCCTCAGAGAAGGAAATAGATGGCAATTTGAAGGTGTCAAATCAAGGCAATGTTGTTGGTTCAAAACGAAAATGGCACAATGAAGGAGCGTCCTCTGTGTCCTTGGTCATATAAAGTCTGCAATTGTCGGACAGCAGACTCCGTTTGTCATCATCCTCCTATTTTTAGTCTGAAGCGCCCGTTCAATTTTTTTTTATCTCAGGATCTTGCCACGACGAGTGTCCCTTTCAAACAGGACCTGGCAGTTGACATCAGGAACGTGGAAGGCGCTTCAAATTGTCTATTTTTCACTAAGAAGAAGCTCAAAGGGGCAGTCCTCCTTGATGGGATCCTGACAGAGATATAAACTGTTATAGATATGTTCACATTCGGTTACCGCACGGCGTATTCAATGTTGCTTGAGGAGAATTTTTAATTGTAAACTGGGCAAATATGCTAGGCCGGGATACTTCTTGCGAATATTGAGATATTATCTGAGGGAACACTTCCTGCTCTCGGGGATAGTAGAAAAATTCTAGGACTGGATCTCTGGAACGCTTACGATGATTTGCTAAGACTCGACATGTCAGAAGAGTCGAGCCTGGTCGGTTATGCAGGTGATATTGTGGCACTTATTGTCAAGTACACTGTCGCATCAATATGACAGTCGCAAAGCAGACTAGGCATATTGATGCGATTGTTAAGCGGATGAATGTTTGCACATGGTTCTCTATCCTTGCGCTTGATTAAAAAGTTGTTGGCCGGTGAGACGATTATATAGTCAAAGCTGATGGTTAAGTACCTTGGATAGACGCTCGAATGGAAGATGCGCTTTTGGGGAGACCTCAAATCAGCTAATGGCAAACGTTGAGGGTTCTACCTCTAATAAGACACGTCTTTTCTGGCTACAATGCAGTCCTTTCTGTTGAAGGGTGCCGAGTTATGGGTTCATGTTTTTGGCAGGGAGGTATATGGCCAATAAGCCGAACACATTTCAGAGTCTGATTCTTGCAAACGAAGCTTCTCATTCGAAAACAAAATAAGCTCTTACCTGAATATTCAAAACTGTAAATTTATCACATAATTATGTTAGCAAATGCGCCGAAGAAACCTGGATTTGTCTGGACTTTCCTATTAATCTTTTTTTTTCTTTGCTTTGACATCCATGACCGACAAAAAAAATTACCAATTCTAACGACTAACTACGTACGTATTATCAACATCTGGCTCGAATTACGCCATAATCATTTTCTAACAATGTTTAATTTACTGGAATTATCCAACAACTCTATAAGCTTCCGATCATTCAAGGTTGCTGCTGCGTTTATCCCCAATGTCTTTCATCTTATTTGAATGCGCTGTTTATCTACATTGACCAATTTTGTATTTAGCTTCCTCCGACATTGGTCATCTAAGATAAGACAAATCCAAAATAAAACGAATAATATTCACCCTAACTCTAAGGCTTGCTACTAGTTAGCATTTGCGTGGTGCTCTTGAGCAAAAAAAGTAATCTTCATCAAGTTAATAACCATAACTATTAGATATGTTCTTGAGAGAAGTGTCAGTTCCTGGCTGCAGTTATGTGAAGCTTGTGAAATTGAAACTGGAATTATCTCTAATTTCTCGACCGAGTGTCCCATTCGTAATCCAACTGACCATCAGCAGCGGGGCCAACAACAGAAAACTCCAGTATTGTGGTCATTATGGCCCTCCCAATAAATTATAAATATCATGGAATGCAAAGAGACGACGAGATATAAAATATATATAATTGTCATTTGTCCAGTTAATATGATGGATATTATGATGATGGCTATGCCGATTGGGGGAAGGCTACGGGCTGCGTCGACAATAGATACGATGACTTCCACGACATGGAGATGATATCATAGCCAAGATATTTTACGAATGTTATCATGAAATGTTCTTTATTGCATCCTCTCGTCGATTGTCATGAACTTTTGCTCAGAACAGCCTGTTGTCTCGAAGAAGAGGAACTGATCTTATCATTGCCGTCGTGATTATTTTTAATGGTGCAGATGACTGGCTGTTGCTGCTGCAATCCTCGACACTTCAAATACAATATGAACGTAGGCTTTTCCTATAATTTATCTACTTATTCAATCTGGGACTTTTTCATGGAATCTTTTAGTTGAAAGATAACAAGTCTAACCGTCATGGTGTACAATTTTAGCTTACATGTATTGCTTCGAAACCTCAGTTCAAATGCAACTTTTTATAGCTTTATTGATCTTTTTTGTATGGGTGTTATCATAGAACTTGAATATTTTTATATTCGCATTTTCGAGAAACATTTTCTTGTCTAAATAAATAAAGAGGGTTTTATATACTTTTTTGATTTTCTTTGAACTTCATATGTGTATCGTATGAAATATGGAAGTAGATGCTGTCGGACCGTTAAAAGTAAAAAAGAATTTCATCGTGCATATTTTATTCTAATTCCATCTTCCTAACATATATGGGAGAGAATCATATGAATATGAACCACATCTAAGACAGCTCCGATCTAAAAGGCATGTATCATTCTATAAGCCCTTGAAATATATTCCGATAATTTATACATTTTCTTGAAGTTTGAACTTGGAGAAAGGTAGCTAACGCAATCAGTGAATTGAAATTTTTGAAGAGGCATTAAAAGCAACGAAGCTTTTCATATTTGTACCGCCCGATGTGTTCGTTGTCTTGACACAATATATCTTTTTCTAGAATTGATTGAGAAGTGATAAAGTGCATGCATCAGAACCAGCACGACTTTCCCCTCAACAGGAAGGCCAAAGTTTATATGGCAAGTCTTGAAGGTGAGATACATCAGTTTCAGGTCTTGAACGCTGGATTTTTTATAGTTTGTCTTATCCTTAATGACAATGATGAATGACACGTACCAGACCCGTACGGTACCTTCTCCCGCTTGCTTGGCAACTACTCTTTTTCCACCATTCGCTATAGGAAGATTTTAATGAGGAAATTTCAACAAGGCGCACATTAAAATGGTTGTTTATGGCTCTTACATGTTTTGAACTCATTATGGAAGGCACGATATGACTGGCGCGTAAAATGGGTAGTCCTAGTCGTCAATGGAAATTGTCACAACATTTTATTACCAACTATCTGAATGGAGAATGAGAAAAGGGAAACAAGCAATCTTTTAACGAGAAGTTCCTAATCGTATCTCTCCTTAGTATTCGAAAATAAATATTCCTCTTGGGTGTGTTTATGTTAAATGAATGAAACAAACGACCCTTTTTCTGCGTTTGCAGCTATTCACTTTCACATCTTATTGTGTTCTTTTTGAAGTGACATGTTATATATAATTACGTTGGTTCATGATAAAAGTGTCGTTTCGTCTCAGCAGTTAACATTTTGTTTTTGTAATGAATAGTATACTCCACTTTATGGTTGATTGTTATTTTAGGATGTGGCGCGTATTTTGAATCCAAGATTTTGTCCTGGCTCGTCATAAGTCGGCAATGCCTTTAATATCTAACAAATTTTAACATAACACTAACAGCTCCCTTCTCATCGTTAAATGACTCCTAGACCGGGAATTCTGTTCGTACTTCCACGCATTTTTCATAAGAAAGGGCTGTACTTCATCCTGTTCCTAGAATTGCCTACATCCCTTCTGTGTGCTGTGCGAAAAAATATCAAGCTCATATTATCCCATTTGCCTGAGGCTCATGTGTTTGGGTTTTGGTGCTCATTACTTTGTGGAATCTCATTATTTATTATCTTTTTCCGAGAAGGGTGTCCTGAAATGGCAGATATGCTAGATTTAGAATTGTCCTCTAATTTGCGGAGTATTTGGTTTGCATAAAAAGAATGCTGAATTATGAAAGCATGAAATAAAATTTATTTTTGACAAGGCGGAACAAAAATGTCCAAAAGTTTAATCTTTTGAAGTTCCGAAGTATATTTTTTAGATGTTTCCCACATTCAATTTCGAGATTTATCCAAAGAAGAATTAGAAATCCCCCTCCTTAATTATGGCAGAAAGAACGAGGAGTTATTTTCGTGGACAATTATTTCATTCAAAATTCATAAGATATCCGTTTCTCCAGCTTTGAACAAGCCCGGGAACTGGGAGCTGGACGCTTCAGGCATGAAAGGTTCTGTATAACCCTTATATAAAACTATTTGAGTGAGCTTTACTTTTATTTGTACCTAGCACGTACTGTATATGAATATGTTGTGTTAGAATATTCATTTTAGCGTGATACTGATACTCAAGACAAGCAGATTTTGCGCTAAACCAGACAAATTCGATCTATTAAAAATTTGTTAGCGACTTCCACCAAACTTGCTAGGATCATGTTTTATGTTATAGCCTACATTACTGCAAAATTTCATAATTCTAGGATGAATTACTAAAAATTATAGTAATATATTATGATTAACTTTATTTGAACTTATTTCATTTTGGAGGGCATTTTGGAGTCTAGCCACCGTATAGTGGTAGCTTCGCTTTTTTTTCACTTTTTTCGGCTGAGTAGGTTCTGAAAATGAGTCTGTGAGAGAAATGATCCCTTTTCAGTCCCCGCCCTCTCCCCTTTTGCATTAGTTATCAGAACTGAGGGTGGCATTGAGAAGTATTAATCAAGACTTCATTTGATATCACACATGACTATATTTGGTAAAAAAAAACTTATACACCCCGCTTTGGCATGTATGGAGAACTTGGAAAGCGCAAATAGTGTTTGATAGGATATGTTTCACGAAAACCGAACCACCGTCACAATTTTGAGGGAAGGCCCGCACCCCATGGAAGTTTTGAAAACGATTGCGATTGCGGTAAATAGAAAATCTATCGGTAGAGGCGCCCACAGACAACCTAGTCGAAGTCGCAAGTCTCTGGACAAAGTGCGGTTGCTTGTTTAAGTTTGGTTAATGTGGGTGGAGCCTCAATTTAGCGACCAACTTGCACACCATCTGTAGCGTCGCTGCAACAACATCGTGCGGAAGTGAGTATATGCAAAACCCAAAGTTGCATTGTACAACATAAGTTTAGATTGGCTTTGTCCCAGTAGATATACTGGTAAACTTAACTGGGGAACACACTAGTTTCCTCATTGTGAAAGTAACAGAGCTACATTGATTCATTGACTTTGATACTATTGTAAATCGGCCATTGCTCCACTTCTTTAACGTTGTGGTATTTATGCAAAGAATCGCCGTATCGTAAACACATGCAGAAGTGAATGGGTGTACGCTTTTAGGCAAATCTGCAATACATATTAAATACAGCAGAGAACCGAAGACACTACCTTCACGTACCCTCATTTTGAATAAAATGACTGAGCTGCTTTTTGAAAAACTGAAAATGGTAGCTCCTGACTTCTCCTCCTGACTGACGTTACCTTAGGATTAGTTTGAAGAATACCCCTCAAGTGTTGAGAAAATTGATTGATCTCTTTTTGGCATCACGTCTCGATAGTTAAATTAGTGGCGCACGCTGGACTGTTCATTGTTTAGATTCTTGTAGTCGTTTTTCAAAGATTTTTGCGATTTACGCCTGAAATTTCGCTTCTTATACGCTTCTCGATTATTGTTATACACTTTGGAGAATCCAAGAGTAGACATCTGGATTTCGGTGTGCATAAGCATTTGCTTATAAATGCGAAGAGGTAGTCTTCCGATATTTTAGCCTGGAAGTCTGTTTTGTATTTAAGTTGGTTGATTCGGCAAATGTTTGATGATGATTTGAAAATATTACAAGAATCACTGGGTGACCGGAACTTAAGGCTGCACAAATAATTGGTTTCTTTTTATATTTCTTGTTTTGCCAAAGTTAAAAGAGTTCAAGTATGTATTTCACTCGCCAATATTTTGGTGACCAAACGGTATTAAGCACGCAGTTCATCAATATAACAGCCTGATATGTTTCTTAATGAAGTTTTCATCTACAATCAGTTTTCTGTCAAGGGTTTGGACAAGCTTATTACTTACTCCCTAGGGAGAGCAAACCAAAGGACAATATACTGCAGGAATTGTGACAGGTTTGACAATTTTGACGGTACATATGAATGTGGGTTGTATGTTGCATGAACGCTGCTTTTAATGTAACGACAGGCATTCTAACATCCTTGGTATTAAGGAAGTTGACAAACTGGTTCTCGAATGATGTGACCAGAGGCAACATTTTGTGTGAAGCCATCCACTGTTAAATCTACCCTGGTTCACATAGCCGAATAGAGAATTCCTATTGGCTGGCAAAATTCTTTTGAAAAAAACGGGAGCCTCTAGAATGGCTTTTTTACCCTTAGAAGGTAGCCATGAATACTCTAGTAGACCACTTACTACTTGATGAAAATCCGGGTGATGGTCTCAGCTAACATATGTAGTGAATGTGGATGGCTCTGCATTTCATATTTCCTACGACTCTTAAATTTTCGGTAAATTTACCTCAAAAAAGTTCTATCAACGAAAAATTTGCGCACTCGTTGCCTTTAGGAGGCGTTCTTAAATTGGCAAAAACCTGCAAAGCGATCCACAGAAGGGTGTCGAATAGAGGACAGAAGGCAGTTGAATGTATCTAGTACGAGGGGTACCCAACTATAACCAAAATAGTAATGCCGTGGGTGTAGTTTGTGTAGTACACATTTCTATCGCTTAACGTGTATTGTCGAACTCACTAGTTCGGTTCCGCTTGTGTTGTCGACTTGTTCTGTATTTTCCTTGTTTCATTGTTTTCGTGTAAATTTAAGAGAGCAACGTGCAACTGCGAAAATTTGTTCTTTACTAGGTAAAAGTGCTACTGAAACCGTTTTGCTGTTATCACAGACCGGACGGAAGGTTTGAAAATAGAAAGGATTGTCAAATTTATTCCTTGGGCTCAAACTGACAATCAAAAAGAACATCGAGTCGAAACATGACCTGTTTTGAAACTGATTCAGATTTTCTGCCAATACGGGTTCTTAAAAAAGACCCGATTTATGACAAATAGGGGACGTTCGTTACTCGCCTAACGTGGCTCCGTCCGACCTTTTCTTATTTTCAAGCATGGAAGGAGACCGATTTGATAATATTGAAGAGGTCAAGAAAAAACCGAAGGAGGAGCTGTCTGGCTTTTTTAAAGATGACTAAAAAAATGTTTCGGTTTCTATACCAGAACTTGACGTATTTTTGACATTCTCATCTAGGTTTATTTTGACGGTTGTTTTTACTATTTATTTGATTTGATTTTGTGTCCGGATAGCTCAGTAGTTAGAGCACTAGGCTGTCGCACGGAAGGTCACGGTTCAAATGTCACGGGTGGCAGCGGAATTTGTATCGTGATTTGACGTCGGATATCAGTCGACTGAGTTGTGAATGAATAGCTGAGTCAAATCAGGGTAATAATCTCGGACGGCCTCCTACAAGGTAATGTAATCCTGTAGAGTGTAACGTTACGATCTTGAATGAAGTGTTCTAATCCAATTCAAGGCTCTGATCCAATATGTTTTGAAGAATGGAAACAGCGGTGGGCTAAATGTATTAGTTGTAATGGAGAGTATTTTAAAAGGGATAATTTTGTTTTGCGAAAACAAAAATTGAAAATGAATAGCTTCTAAGAAGTTCCAAGTTTTTTAGTACCCTCGTATATGAAGCCTAGTGCTTCGGGGTATGGCTTTATTTCATCTCTCAAACTAACCTAAGCAAAATACGGTTTCGGTTCAAGATGTACGGTAAGTCTCTCAACTGCGGTAGAATGGATGCATTTGGGTACTCCGAGTAGACGGAATATTGCCGGTAGTTGCCAGTAGAGCTGCTATCGCTCTCGCTGAATGTTATCAGGGTAGTCCTTGTCTTATTATATATGGCGTACACAGCAGTTAAGACAGTGTGTAGTTCCTCTTTGGTTTCGTCGGTTCCTCAATCGTAATCCTCCCAAAGAAAAGGTGTCACAGATTGTAAACTGGATGCGTTTCGCCTTTACTGGGGTTTCTTTGGTTCCGATTTCAGCTTCACCTTGAATAGGTTTACAGCATTCTATCTGTTGTATCGATTTATTCTGCTCAGAGATTTTAGTAGGATCATCTTTTTGATTACAACCCTTTTGCTGCCTTTAAGCTGGAAGGTATAATGGTTTGTCCTGGCTATTTAGGACTTTATCATAGACCTGGATTCTCATTTCATCAAAATCAACTGCCCTGTTCTCATAAATTCAACAACGGATAACGTAAAGACCCATTCTAGAAAAAATTTAAAAAAAAATTCTATTATAATATTCTAGGGTTTTTCTCTGGCAACAACCATTCAGAATGAAATATTTGTAAAAAGGCAGGAGATTCCTGGGCTGATATCTCACGATAGAAATTCTTATCTAACTTTCAGAACTAGCAACCTCAACCATTGCAGATATCAACGAAATTCTCAGTGTCGATTGCGGTTCTCAAGATTAAACCGGGAAATCTGCAGAGTCATCTTAAACGAGTTGAAAATTGGCTATCGGAATGGAGAATTCACATAAGCAAAACCAAGTGCACTTTATTTTCCCCTTCAACCGACCCAATTGTGTCACAGTGGATGGAGTAACCATCTCTGAAGAGAATGAAAAAAAAATCATAATGTATTTCAATAAATGGCTGACGTAATGTTGAAAGTGGAAAATATGTATTGGTTTCTGAATTAGGGACTGTCTACAAACTCAATCCTCAGAAAAATTCCAACTAATCTACATAATCCTCGATGTCATTCAATCAAGTGATTATCAATTCCAAACATAAATACAGCTGACATGAACTTGGGAAAAAGTGGCTGGAAGTTTACTTTTCCTAAATTTTCACTGAGTCAGAATCACGTTCCATCTGTTGTGATGATTTGCTGTTTGTGACAATTAAAAGGACGATAGCAATTTCGAGAACTTCGTTATAAGCTTTAGAGTCTCATTAAATTCAGTTCGTCGTTTGACTGTCTGGAATGTTCGATTATCTCTTTGGGACGACTAGAGCGGTTATTTTTCTTGCTAGTAGGCTTTTGGGTGATATTCAGGCTTTCAAAACTCTCATGGGATCTATTCACTCACATAGATTATATAATATTTTTTAGCCTTGTAAGATATTGTGGAAGAACAGCAGAGGGAAAGCGATTTTTCTTGTTATCTGTTTCGATTGTTCGTTGGATGTCACAAATCACATGAAATATTTCCAGAATAACAAAGCTTGGACGGAAGAATGGCTGACGAAATGTTGTGAAAGTAAGAAGTGATTTGTGTTGTATCTTGGTTTTTGTCCAAATTCATAGTGTTATATACAGTATAAAGAGGAAACATCTATCGAGGTAACTTTCTTCTTTTTGGACAAATTTATGATCAGAACGGGAAAGGGTCATATATTCTATTCGTCCAAAGTCTCAAGTTAATCCTATGTCTAAACCATAATTTACGACTTGCATAAAAAGTAAAAAATTTTAATTATTATATTTTCTCCTTTAGTTTGAAATTACCAATCAATTATCACTACCACAAGAAAAGGGGCACCCAATGGGCTTACAAAAGACCACACGATGGGCACTTGACTATAACCAATCACTTCCTTACACTATTCCCTCGAATAACGACATTGACACTATCTATAGCAATATCTGCTTTCGAACATTCCTGAAACTGCATGAGAATCGAGTATGCATATAGTATCGGGAAATATTTGCCCTCCACGTAATCGTTTCCATATGGCCATGCAAGACACTTAGAAGATCGTAAAGTTCACAGAAAAAAATGAACATAAGCGTCTTGAAAATGAAATTGTTCTTAGGCATCTTATGCTTGTCGAGTAGGACTATCTATCTAGCCTTAGTGCACAGCTATTCTAAACTTACGAAAATGTAACGAGGTTCTAACAACTGTTAACCACATGTGGTTTCTCGGGAGTGCACGGCTCGTCATTCTACATGACTTGTTCTATCTTATTCGTCGTTTTGTAGTTGGTTCTTATGGAGTTTACATGCACAAAGTCAGGATTATGTTTACACTATGCAAATGACGGTTTTTCTGCTATCCGACTTTTTCCGTAGTATTTGGTTTTGTCGTGAATTGAAAACAGTAGCAACATGAGTTGGCCGTTATACTTGGCATTGTAGACGTTAGGAATCATTCCTTATTCGAGATACTATTCCTATTCAACATTTTGTGCAATTTGAGAATGCATATTTTTAATAAATTATAATACACCACAAAAGATATTGCTTCAGATCGGTCTCCTAAGATAGACATGGCGATGCAACAGAAACTGATTCGAAGATTAATGCATATGTGATATTTCCATGAGTTTTCAACGTGACGGTTTTTTGTGGTTGCGGTTTGACTTGGCGCAACTTCGAAACCGAGTGAAATAGATTCTTACAACATATTCTTAGCTTATTAGATCTCTGTAGTCGTATTGCAATATTGCTCCATTTTGTACTTAAAATTGGACGAAATACCGAGGTCGAAAGCGATGGGAAATTCGAAACGAAAATTATGCATAGGTTCTCAATCATGTATTTTTCAAAACATTCAAACGAACTAGTGTCAATAATGATCAATCTGCGGTTTTCTATGTGCCCCTTGTTACATATTAGACATGCGCATGGTGTCATCTTCCCTAGAAAGATTCACAAAATTAATTCCTCTTTTAAAAAACGATTTAAAAGCCTAAACCCCAAGCGTCTTATCTTTCTTCCAGTGCATTCCTAAATAAACACAATTCTAGTTGATAAGAGTGAGGGTGACCACTGCCCTCATAGGAATGTAACATTCTTAGACTATTGCCATTGCTGGCTGCTCGATGAACATTTTATTACCATTAATCATTATCAAAACTGGAAAGAAAGCACATTTCACACAATCAGTCGCAACTGGCTACATAAACACGTTCTCATGGTTGAATTCATGTATATAATGCGCTTAAGACATTCTTGAAAATGCACAGATAAAGGCCAGGGTGTGGTCATAACAATGATAAACTGTGTATATTTCTAATATAAGCCAAAGATAGAATTATATTTCCGGAAACACATGAGAACTCAAGAAAATATTTTCAGTTGATCTGATGTGCTTTTTTATGATCAGTTATTTTCGGCTCCCTTAATTTCGTATATTGCTTTAAATTTTTCTATGTATTTCTTTATGATAATTTTTTATAGAAAAATACACTAATTGCTCACTTTTCTAAATGTTTGCTTTTCTTATCTCGTTGCAGGTAAATTCACAGTAAAAATATATTGCAGAATTTTTGTGAGTATTCATATTGCCAATCCCTGAGTGGATACAAACAAAATAAAATGAAAATTGGCCACATTTATCCTACCCAGTATAAAATTTTATCAAAGATTTATTCGAAGGTGATTATTTCTTATTTTTGATATGGGGAAAAATAACGTGGAATCAGAGTCAAAAGTCCTTTTCAGTAAAGTTCCATGAACCCTTTCTGTTCTATCCAGGTTCATCGTTCGGAAAAAGAAGAGAAACTTTAATAAAGTCAGATCGGCTATGCATTTTTCTCCTAAAAATTATCACTTTGTATGCAAGCTACCTCTCTCCCTCAAGATTTACTGATTATGCTTAAGAATCTGCTTAAAAGTCCCCTAAAAAGTTCGTACTTCTTAAAATTAGAACTTAGTACTCAGCCCATTAATAATGTCATTTAGGATCCCAATTTAGTTAGGTTAATACTTCGAGGTAAATTTTATATACTTACAATTTTAAAGAAAAGAAACAAAAATAAATAAACAGTTTGCTAAAATTAATTTTTCTTTTTTGGTGTGGAAAACTTGTTCCATCACATATCAGGAAATCAAAACGGACAGATAAACTGGATATTTTCAGCAATTTTTATTGTTTTTATTTCATTTGAGCAACTGTTAACAACGTTGTGCAGAAAACATGCTACTATAATAATATCATCCTTCTTACTCTTCATGCATCTGTAAAATTTTTTTTCGCCGAATATAGTCCTGTTAGATATCAAATGAAAGGTCTTGATTAGTACTTTTCGAAGCCGGCCTTAGTTTTGAAATTTGTTAAAAAGGCGGGGAGTGGGAGGGGTGGAAATTGATGATTTCTTTAACGGATCAATTCTCAGAAGCTACCCAACCGAAAAATTTGAAAAAAATTATGAAATTGCCTCCGTATGGTGCCGAGGCTTAGGGGAAAACTTAGTAAAAACCCCCTTAAGTTTATCCCAAAGCTACACACAGATCTCCGTTAAAAGGAATAGCATCTTGTTTAGTGCAAATTTAAAGGAAAGTCTATTTGGTAAACTTAAACCAAGTAGATTTACATTTTTCGTAAATTTCAATTTAGAGGAGAGCAGAGTAAGTAAGTTAGGATTTCTTATTTGCTTTCCTGGTTATAGCTACTACGAAAGAAAAACTGATAGAACTTCACAGAGCACCAAGACCCTATAATTTATTCTACTTGATGCATTTACTCATCGAACAATACAACATCGAAGCCTAGAATTCTTCCAAATAAGTATTTCATTTATCTTGAGGAAGCTGTTTTCAGTTACTTATCTCAACATTTTCCATTTACATCATCAGAAAAACCTAAGAGTCTGCCCATTAGCGATGGATTTCGCAATATAATGGATCTTGAAACTCTAAACCATGACCTCGACCTACAATTGATAAGGGTTTGATTGTTGGTGAAATCAGTTGAGAAGTAATTTGGACAATCCTACTTTACCTGGCACCAATATTCATGCACACAAAGAATCGAAGATTCAGGTTTTCACTTCGTCCGAGATCTGACAATTAACAGTCGAATTACTGTCGGTCATAGTCGGTGGTGGGAACAAATACAATAAAGTAATTTTGGAGAAGAATAGGATCGGAATGCTGATATCTAAAGAAGTGTATTAGGTTGCGCGGTAGCAGAACAATTAAAGAATCGGTTCCAAGTCTGGTAAGAGCTTCCTTATTCGCCTTCGCATTTTTATGGATTTGGACATCGAGAACACTGGTTCAAAAAAGTTAAACGTTCTGTAGCTATAATAAAACACATCCTGCTTCGATAACCAGTTCTGTTAGTAATGATTAGATTAGCTATAATAAGAAAATTTGAGACTTATGATGCTAACGAGGGCTTCTGGTTCGTCTGGATCTTGGCGATATCTGAAAGTTGATTCTGTCTTCAATTCGATCACGATCGATACATATACCTAACTATACAAACGTCTCATGATGAAAATTCAGACGAGAAATAAAGTCTACTCAAAAATCTATTCCCAAAAATTTACATTTGTTAGGTAAATTTCAAGCCGAGGAAAACAATGGGAGGAGGAAAATATGGGATATGTAGCATGAAGCGCTTATTTCATAAAGCCTCTGGAGGCCAGTAACTAGGGATGGCCAACCTTATGTGGTACCTAACCCGAAACAAAGTTTCAAGAGAGTACGAACGCCATCTAAATCAGGCATTGTTCAAAGACAAAGTTCGGGGCCAAAATCAACTGCTTTTAAAAGCATCACATTGTTGCGACCTACCGTTTATTACTAGCAGTAATAAGGGCAATCAAAAGATTGTTCAACTTTTCTCACCTGCGAGCACAGAGCTATGTATCCCTAACATAGAAATACTGTCTGAGTAAACTAACCTAAATTCAACACCGTAGCACTATGCCATACCATAGAAGAACTAGCAACTGTCATAAAATCTGAATAAGCTTTCCTTAAAACGAAAGAACTGAGTTGCCCAAAAGTAGCATCCCCAACGTATGGAAATAGGATGTAGTGTACCTGAATAATGTTGATCCAATGTAAAATCCTTAACAATGGAATCATCACAGAGATTTATAGGGCGAGAAATTTGAATTTTAATAGATTTAAGTACATACAATAGGCGTTGTCCTATCAGCTCCATTCCTTTTTCAAGAAGTGTCTACCAGATCTTGCCCACTGAATCTTAGATATTCATACCAGTTAACGCGAGGCTTCAGCCGATGGAAATCTTCCACAAGACGGCGGACAAAGAATACCATTAGTCGTGATGTCAAACCCACATTTTTGTTTCCACACTGAAACCAAGCCCTGGCCAAATCATTGCCAAATGTGCACACAAATCTGCAGTAATAATGAAATAGTATGAAATGCATTGGAGTCATACAAGGTCAAACATTTAGTCAACAAGAACTGACTAGCACTGCTGGTAGAAAATCGCCTTTTTGTGTGCAGTTGAGCGGATGCAGGTATCTAAGGTGATCTCAATACAATCGTTGATTCGGATGGGGAAGACTGACCATTTGCATGATCTAATGGTGATTTCATTTATCTAAGGAAATAGAATAGTTCGAGAATACTTTCTGTTCGTGAGCAATATTAAAGAAAAACCATATATAGTAAAGCCTCTCTAAGTCTAATTCTCATTTGCCGAGAAAAGGTGTTCGAGATTTCGACATAAGAAATTAAAAATTGTACTTATATAGGTATACGTTAATACAAAAGAGCAAACCACTCAGTATAAGCCGTTTATCGTGTTATAAAACTATTTCTGGACACTGGCGATGTGAAAAGTCGCCAAAGATCAGCAAGAGCTCGTATTATAAGGACACGGCAAACCATAGAATTGATCGATGTTCGAATCCAACAAAATCCGAAGTGTAAACAAAAAATCGTATCCTGTGAAATGGGAATATTGAAAAATGCAATGTCTCGCATAATCAAAGAAGACTTGAGACTAGCTTACAAAAGATGTAGGGAATTGACTGTTGAAAAGAGGGTGCTAAAATGCAAAAGGCGTTTGCAAAAGTACGCAGGTAGCAAGCATCAATCGATCCCCTTTTTCTGATGAAAAGTGTTCATCATAATCATTTAATAAGCAGAATGCTAGACTTTATGCCCAATCGTCAAAAGGTGCTTTAAAACTAGTACCTAGAGTTCAACGAGGCCATCGTCCTGCCCCAGCGATATTTTGGTGGGGTGTTAGCTATGATCGTGCCACCAGCACTGATTTCAGCGAAAATAGGGTGAAAATATCGGCAAAAGTGTACCAAACAGATATTTTGGAAGCCGTTATTAAACCTGTCAGTCGACTCCTTTTCAAAAATCAACATTGGTTGTATCAATAGGATTGTGCGGCGGCTCCCAAGGCTCACTTAACCAAAACCTAGCTCGAAAACAACGTCCCTAGTTTTATTTCTGCAGCCAACCGGCCTTCTGGTGCCCAGATCCTAATCCATTGGACCACAAATTGTGGTCAGTTTTATATGGCATAGTATACTCAAAAAGACATCCAAACATCGCCATGCTTTAAGAGAGCTTTAAAATGAGCAATGCTAAATTTTCCTATGGACATAGTAGTGTGTACTGCAATAGATGACCGGCCCAATCGTTTCAAAACTTGTATCAACGGTGGTCACTTCGCGTATTGTTCAATCATCGAATTTTTGGGGTTTTTTGATTGTTTTTTTAAATAATTTTTTAGGCGGATTTCAGTGAATGAGCGCCTTTTCAATTGTATAAATTTGCCCGCGGGTTCAGAGAATACCTTGTCTCTTGCCTTTTTTACAAAAACATGAAGTTATGCTAAGAATACCCCAAAATTTGAAATATTTCAAATACTGCTTTGTAAATATCCTTGGAAAATTTGGAGCTTGGGGATTAACAATAAAGTAACTAAATGGAGAGGTGGGACAAGACAAGGTCATTTCGTGATATAAATCAACCAAATTCACATACTTAAATCCTTGCAACAAAACAAGATATGTGTACTTGAATGATGTTCATCCCACAATGTCACCTTAAACAAACTACCAATCAATGCGGATTGAATTAAACCAATATGCAAGCACTACAAAAGATATTACAATAAATCTATCCGACGTAACATCAGATATTACACAAATTTAATTTGAATCTTTTTCAGTAAGAATGCAAAAAATGGTCATGCAAATATACATCACCAACAATGGGAAAGTTTTATGATGCAGATAAATTTACAGAGAGTCCATTCCTCCAGCGCAGTTGCTATCCATTTTCGAATAAAATCCCGAAAAATTGTATTAGGAACATTTCATTGTGTTGGCAAAAATGAAAATAGATTCAAATTTTATGTTCCAAGAATTGAATTATGAATTGAATATACGATTCTATGAAGGGCATGAAGAGAAATAGGAAAGTGGACGTGGAAAACTGGATGGGCACAATAGGGGTTTGATTTAATTTAGACGCTTCTATATGAATGAATTTAATATTTTCCATGGTTGTTTAGTGAATCAGAGTAAATTGCAATTCCTGAAATATTTTTTGTTTGTAATCTGTACTTGGTCTCATTTGTTTACGATTCCGATTCGTGAATCATTGAATGCTTATCTTATTTATTGATTTTAAATTAAATTTCGTCAAAACAGCTAAGTTGCTTTTCGGCGTGTACATTATAAATTTTTATTTACTTTGATTTTCGATGAAGTCTGATGCGTTGGTCTTTGACTTATATTTTTCCAGAATTTTTTTGTACTAAATTGACTGATGATTGACTTTTTTTTTTTTTTTTGTTAAAATGAATTTTTCCACAAAGGGAGTGTATTTTTAAATAGTAAAAGATTTGCTAGCACAGGAGATAGGAGAAAAATGCTTTCGTAAGTAAACATAACTTTTGAAAATAACATCGCAGACTTATTGTAGCAAAAGTCGCTTATTTTATTTGGAAGTTACTGTTTAACGATTGTTTTAAGTCGTTTGCAGAAGTTTGTCAAAAAATTTCATCACAAGCATTCTGTTTGACCTCAACGTTGGCATAATTCTCTCCTTTCGCTTGTAAATATATTTTGCCCAATAAGTGGAAAGGGTGGGTGGTGTCAGTCACAAGGGCAACCGAAGAGATGATAAATAATCATGAAACAAGAGCCAACTTTCTTGTTCATACCATTCTTGCAAATACATACACGTGACCGGATTGAACCAACTCTTTCTAAATCATTCTGTTCGAATCGTGGAAACAAATCAGCAGCATGACTGGTTTCGGATTATGCACATATGGATGCTTTCATACTGCATTTCGGCCGCTCTTTTATCAAATTTATTATCAATGTCAATAAAAATGTTATAAGTTGATTTGCGATATTCTTCAGTGCTTAGACAAACTCCCATCTTTGGCGGAAATGACTTTTTTAGAATCATGTGGTTCATCAAGAAGTCTCCCAACAAGATAGTAATTTCAACTCCGCAATAAGATGGTCCCAAGAAAATGCAAACGGCGTTAAACAGTCAAAAATGCTCAACTTGGAAATTTGATTTCTATTGCGTAATTACTGTTTACGGACAATTAATCTCTTGACGAAAATTCAAACCATTTTTGAACATCTATTAAGTTAAAGGTATGCTGATAAATCACTATATGGATAGAAAAATACTCTCTGATTGTCAGATGCGGTGATGCGATTCATATTCATATAATTCAATGCCTCAAAGGGATACTTTCGCAGGAGACCCTTACTTTGATTGTCACAGATATATAATTGTTAGACTGCGGAACTATTTCAGGAGGCAATTCGCATAGGAGAAGCTGAGAACCGTGGGTTCTTAGAGCACAAAAAGAAACACATTTCATTATCCGTGAAAATTGCAATTACAGCTTTTAAAATCGAGGTGTAGGGCTTGGGCTTGAGCTCAGTAAGATGCTTCCGAAGGAAAACAAGAACCGTTTTGTGTTAATGCATCATAATAACGAAGAAATCTGGCCAATTGAACCGGCATACTTTTATTTCCATACATCGCTCATTATTTTTATTTCTTTTGTGTTTTCCCTTCTGTGAATTGGAGAAACTACGAGTTGCAAGTTGAACAGTTGAGCTCGTTGGTACAATCTAAAAAAGTCCTTTCCATACCGTCAAACAACTGCGAGTATTTTTTGCGTACGAATGTTACGATATGTTATTATATTGTCGACGTACGTATAACGGAATGGCGTGAACGCAAAGCACACACGCCTTCGTCCTTTATGTATATTATCCTCCTTTCAGTTTCATCGGCCGTTTCTTTGCATTGAATGAACTTGCTTTTCGGATGTCCATCCTGAATTTGCTACATCAAAAGTTTATACCTTTGTTGGTGCAACCAAACTTACTGGTCCTTTTAAGGACAATCGTGTACATACAAAAATGGAGCGATCAAAATGGTCGGAAAATCATAACTTTTATATAAGGACTTTACTTGGACTATGGCAAATCAACCATTTCACATTATACGATCAGCCGCGGAGTTATTGAAGTAGTACTAAGCAGTATTCAAGACGATCGTAACCGGTGAATTCCAATAAAATGCATCGTCGCATACCACGAAACAAAAAAATCACTGCTTCCCCAAAGGTTCAACAAGAGATTCATTACCCAATGCAAGGACGTTAAAGAAATCTCCAATTTCGACATTTTATTAAAACCATTCTGTAAAAGCTGGTTTATCTTTGTCTCTAATTTTCTGTTTATCTTCAGTTTCCACTTTTGGCAGATTCCTAGGCTCAAAGGAAATTTGAAATTGTCATACAAAAGGATTTTTAAAGGGTTGAAAATTGGTGAAATTTGGGCTGAGATAAATAAGGTGTACCAGAGAATAGCATTGGAAAATGACTATATATTTTTTACACCAAAATAGTAGTTAGACCTGCCCAATTATTACATCCGTTAAGAAAAACAATTCAGGACGTGCATTTATTAATTATAATGGTTTAAAAATTGAACTTTCACAAGGCGAAAAAGAAAACGTGGTGATTTCGTTTCTTGTGACTTGATTTGAATTTGAATAATAGTGACACAAAATTAGTTTCGGCTCGACAGAGCAGATTGACTGTTAATAGCATCATGTCTAAGCAGGAGGTGCATATTTCTGTTGTGCAACGCGTTGTTATACAATTTTTGCCACGGTAGAGCTTAAGGGGGTCATCCCGTGTGAAGGCCGTTTTTTGAATTTTTTTGTGAAGAACTGGATAAAGATACAAATATGAATTTTTCACCATAGATTTATTAATATCTTCAGCGTGCATAGCCCGATCGCATAGTTCGTTATTGAAATATAGAGCAATTTATCCACCCATCTTCAAAAAAAGGTGTTTTTCTTCTGCCACGCTAGAAGGTGCTGCGATCATCTTAAAGGAAAAATGTAAACGGCATTTTAACGTATAGACTTAACTACAGTCCGCAAACTAGGATTATTAAAAAAATATTAAAAGCTAAATTTTTGGTGTTTTTTCAAGGCTTCTTTAATGAATACTATTGAATGAATCGCAATTATCCAGACCGTAGAAATATGTTGAGAATAAGTCTCTCTCTCTCTAAGTAATAAGAAGATTTTGGGCTATGGTGGCAGCCGTTTTTCAACATGCAGTTTCGAGAAAATCTCATTTGAAACTGACAATTAATCTCCTCCTGACAATTAATCTCCTATGACATGTGCAGCCTTGGCTTCAATTCTTGTCCTTTTAGCGAAGTTATTCGAACGTCATTCAGACCGATAAATACGCGCTTTATTACGGCTATCGACATAAATCCGGAATATGATTTATCATGTGTTTAACGCTATAATTTCCGAACGACTCCGAATATCAACAAATCACTTTGCCTATATGTACTCGTAGATACAAATGATGCTAAAAAAAATTCGATTCCACGGATCCCACACACGGGACGACCCCCTTAAACTAACTCCACTACTTTTGAAGATCCAAGTCTACTATTGCAAGTCTACTACTATCACATGCAAAATAGGAACCATGTACGCCAACCGCGGATAAGCGCTACTGAAACAAATATCTTGGGAATATATGGGAAATTGCTGCGCAAGTCAGATTATAATGTGGGAGTGCCCTTTCAATCATTTCGGATGAATTGGGCCACCAAAAAGTGTCGCTATTCTGGTGATTATACACCTTTTGAACGTTCGCTGTGAGGATAGTCCTCTAGGTTTTCAAGCAACCATTTACGTTCGTTACTCCATTTGGAAACTATTGAATAGGAAGAAGCAAAAACTTCTTAAATGGTGTTTCTAACAACTACACGAACTCTTTCCACTTCAAATCGCTAAACAGGCTTTATTTAAGCGGATGGCAAAAAAAAATTAATTGGTGGAATGATCTGTAATTTTCGGCAGCTTCACCAAGCAGAAGATACTTTTCATATTGCACTAATAATATCGGTTATATTACAACCATCTATACTTTATTAGGAGAATGGTATGGGCTTCGTGTTGTTATCACTTACACTACATCAATTATCATGATAATGGAGCGGCAGAATCCCATTAAGGACGAATAGGAAGAGTATGTGAATGTTAGGTAATCCACAGAGTAATGAACAAGGAGCGTGTGCATGGTTTCATTCCGGGGATTCAAATAAAGACAAATAAACTAATTTTGAAGTGAATTTGTTTTTGAAATTATTTTTAGCAATAACATACGCTGTTCCTCCAGAACTTCTTTGGCAAAATAAATCACAAAATTTTATTCATGAGCTTTTCGAGGCATATCTAATCAATCAAATTAAAATCTTAAAGTTGGCTAGACTGCTCCGAATTATCAAAAGATTTTTTCAGAGCACAAACTTTTTATATACTCAACTTTGTTTAGTTGAAAGTAAGTTAGATATTTTCCTTGTGGATTTATAATCTTCATTTTTTGTAATCGATATATTCTTTGGAAAATTATTATTTGCCCTGTTCAGAATAGTAAATCAATTTATCTATAATTGAATAGATGAAGTAGAATCTTTTTTTTTCAATTTATTGAATGCCACGTTTCATTATTCGTAGGTGCAGCTCTTATTTAAATATTCCATTCGATTGCATTCGATGGACATTTCATTGGTTCATCGAAAATTTCATATGCTTTACTTTCTCCCATGTCATCAACAATAATTTCATCAAAGAATATGTTATCATACTTTCAACAATATCAATGCCATCTTGCTTTCGACAATATTTGACTGAACTGTGTATTCATTCCTTATCATTAAAACTCGCATCTGCATCTTTTCTGTACGCAATAACATGGAAAAACCGCAAGAAAAGTGAAATTTCAAGGTTTTATAATAGAAATGAACAGATAATACTCCTGTCATCGCATGAAGATAATTAACAATTTTTAAATGTGGAAATTCCACTCTGAATGATTATTTTTGCATACTGGAAGAAGTAGAATTATGAGGTTGGTAGAAAATTATCGGGTCCTTTGTAGTATTAATTCAAATATTTTTTTTATAAATACTCCTCTAACAATTTTTGCCCAAAATCATTAAGCTGTCAGTGCATATAGTTTCTAAAATTAAAAAGTCGAGTCAAGTGATTTTCGCATGCTAGTTTTGAAACTAAATTTTTCGCCAGTGGAAGAGTGTTGAAGAAATCGGAACAAATGGTAATCTGACGGTACCATGTAAACATGAAGGTCATCAGATGAATGTATCAAAAGTTCAAACCGATGGTCTTCCTTGTTTGGCGTTGCCATGATAAAACCCAATACCTTTTCAGCTTACTGTAGCAGTAGCCATTCGAATCAATCGTTTGATTAAGTTATAATATTTGAAATAATTAAGACTTCCCCTTTCTATTCGCTAGTAATATTTATTAAGCTTGCAAATATCGATATTTCGGTAACCACTTCCTTCATCAGTCTAACGAGACTTGTTAGCACAAGTCTTAATTATTTCAAAGAATTTAATCGCTAGAAAGATTACACTTAGATAGGTTACAGTAGCACAGCATCGTCTTCCTCGCCGTAAGTCCTAGCTTTGCTATCGTTTCGAGAGCTTCACAATCTTTTTCGAGCAAGAGCTCTTTTCGATAGCATTGTCATTTGGGCAAATTTTCATCACTCTGCTAATAGTCCTTTGAAAAATAATCCGACTTCGCTCCTTTTCAATAATTCGTCGACTTTTACAGTAATATGTTACTTAGAAGGAGGTACGTGTTACGTCAAAATTTCAAGAATGAAAGCGAGCTAAGTATCTCCTGTTGGTACCATTCTGTAAAATTTGATACGTGGTTGCCAAAAACTCCAGTGCGAGACATAGTGCGTCAACCACACCTACGGATCGATTGTTAGCAATGGAAGCTTAGCTTTCCCTTTCTCTAGACTTTCAGAGAAGCTTGCACTCTTCCTCCATTGTTTTACGCCACATAGTTCTAGAGGTTCCATTGCATAAAATATTTCGCAATCTGTGATCTATTCATTGACGCTTTCAATTTTGAACAGAACATTCGTGAATATCTGGCCTGTACGCCAACAAAGTTTTTCATTTGATATTCTCTCAGATGACAGGACGCTGCTCGTATATGCCAGCACAAATTGAACATTACCGCAGAACAGCCTCAATTTGTAGTTGAGATAATACACACTTATCCCCCAAAATTGGTCAATAATGGTCAGTTTTCAGATACAATTAACCGTTTGATATTTTATAATTAAGTAAATTTAGAAGACTCAATAATTTTTCTCTAACTTGTTGTTTAAAAACATATTTTCATAAAAGATTTCAGCAAATAAACCTGAATAAATGTAAATTATTCTTATCAAAGCTTGTTTGTAGCTTTTTGTTATAAACACCAAAATAATTTTGATAATGAGATGCAGCCTACACAAGAAAAAAACGCGACAACATGAATTGAAAATAAATTATTTTTGGAAAGTATTCAGGCTGTTATCAGTTAAAAGCCTGTTGGAAATACAAAAATATACATTCAAGGGGATTCTTATGAATGCGTGCAGTATAGACACAACAATAGCAAAATAATGGGAAATCTGAATTTACATCAAGTGCTCTGCAAACATTTATCAAAAGCAAGTTTAAATAAAAAAACCCGTGTTCATATTTGTGGCTACAAACATGCTTTTATTCAGCAATATTATGAACATTTTACGCATCAGCTAATTCGTTTCTCATGTGAACGAGAGGCAGATGGGTGGAGGCTTCAATGCGATTGTTTTGTTTTGTGTTTCATATTTCAATTCACTTTTAATTGCATATATTTTTGAGAAATGAATTGGAAATAGTTAATACCGTGATTTGCAAGTGGAATGCACTTGTGTCTGTGCACCTCATACATGATGCAAAGAAGTTGAAGCTATTTTTTGCTATCACTAATAATACGCTATAAATCCGAGCATATCTGATATGTCGTTTATTATGATTTCTATTTAATTGCTTAGTGAAATTCGAACACGAATTTTGCAATATATTTTTATGAAACGGTGCACTTTGATTTGAGGAACTTGTGGAACGTAAATTTCTGCCCATATGAGCATTGCTTCCATACACAGTCATGTATCATAAAATTTGGTTCTCATTTCCTTCCGAATTGCATTACCCATAGGAAACAGCTGTACTATGGATGTGTGCTACATTGCTATGCCTATATTCCTTTGTTGGATTTGGACAACGTTACATATTCAGCTTTCTCCAACGTGACTCTATAAGTATCTAAAGTATTCCTAAGGGCCCAATTTCAAAACTGTTCAAATTTTCTCATGCATGTTTAAGTAATACTGGAAGCATTATTTTGTTTGAATATTCAGATATTTTTGCATAAAGTGTCTATACTCATATCAATCACAATTAGTCGTAATGGCATTGGGAAATTCTTACATGCATCAAAACGTAATATTCCAAATAGAAATCTTATAAATAAGGCGATATGATGGCAATGTGATGTTTACTGAAAACGTTTTCAGAAAGAAACACCAGAAGAGGCTTGTTTGGTATGCACAGCACAATGTGTGCGCACGAATAAAGTATGTAACCGAACGTACGTAGTTTCCCAAAGAAAAGGAAAGAAGAAAAAAGTCACTATGCAAAAGATTGGATATTCAACGGAAGTTTTGCTAGGAGAATGTTAAAATATCTGCAATTTACTAGGCAATCGTAAGTAATTAGACACGTGCTAGTTTTAAAATCATAGAATAAGACTGGGAGAGATGAGGAAGTACTTAAGAATTCATAAGCATATTTTCATGAAAATCTGTTGGATTTTTTATAAATAATTTGTATTCATGTTGGATTTAAAAGAGGTAGCTAATGGAAAATAATAGAGTTAGTTACGTGGCCGATTCTGATTGAGAACATGTTTAAAGTCATCTTCCAAGATGCTGTGCAATATCTATTGATTTTTGTAATTTACTCAAGGCAGCAATGTATCTTTATACACCGTCAATAATTAGAATAAAATTACATCAAAAAAAAAATTATGCAAGCAAAAGAAACTCGTCTGGGATACCATTAGTCTTATTCTTAACTTTGAAGAGACGCACAGGAGAAATTATTTAATACACTGCAATCCCTTGGGAGATAATATTTTCTTCATAGTGACAATTTCATTCTTTTACCAGATATAATGTCTACTGCGATTTGAAAAAATTCAATACGTTTATGCACTTTCAAATCATGCTAAAGAAAAAAAAACGTTCAATTGAATAGAAAGATCAAATCCATCAAAGTATATCATAAGGGAAACATGCGGTTATTATTTGTGAGAATAATGAAATCTGTGCATATTGCATGTTAAAAGTCAGATTAAAAATTCATAGAAGGAAGAGAGGGAAGATAATTAGGAAGCGTGAAATAGTTCTAGTGCTCGGAAATTTGTAGCTTACATGTAGGTTTTATTTCAGGATTCAGGGAGCCTTGAGTCCGCATTTACTTAACACCGGACCGCCCCGCTTGAAGAGAAACTGTTGTATATCGCCTCCATCTAGAGCGAAGGTAACTTGTCAAACGTTAATTTACCTCTCCCCTGGGAGCAGCAAGTCGTAGCCAGATGTTTGCTCACTTTTATAGATTCGCAAACACATCTTTAATATTGAGGCAATACATGGGAGTAGTACGTGGAAAGTGGGATTCACTATTATTCCAATGTTCCAAGTTTTCGTCGATTCATACTGGCGTTGTGTTATCGAGGCACTCTGGTCTGAAACAATAATAAATGTAGAACTTCGGCGACATACGGGCCAAATATCCGTAGATTTGTTGAAGAAAAAGGGGAAATGGCAATGGATAGATCATACATTGAGAAAGGGGAAACCTTCATTGCGGATCATGCCATGGGTCCTTGGAAAATCGTAAAGCCAGTTAAAGCACATTACCAGAAACCCACGGTGTTTCGCGTAAATTCTACCCAATTTGAAAAATTTGGCGCACATCCCACACAGGACTCTATGGCAAATATATAAACAAAGAAAGAGCTACTTTGCAGGACTCATTCGTTTTGAAGTAATTTTCGATGACTTTGTCGTCCGGGAAACACTTTGGTTGTGAGTTTGAAAATGTTGTTTTATAGCTCGAAAGTTTGAAGGTTGTGTGCCTTAGCACGGTCCTCCATGTAGATGCGCAAATAATTTCTAACGGTGTGAAATCACCTGATTTTCGTCGCCAATTAACATCATCGACTTTTGAAATAGTTTCTGGGAATTTTTCTTATAATAAATTCCAAAACTGATCTCTCAAAGTACCATCATACCACTTAAATAAAAAAAAATTGTTGTATCTTCGACATTCTAAAGGAAACGCGGACCAAAAACATCTGCAGATCATGACGCATATCTAATAGTCTCTTTATGCGGATACAATAGCTACCCTATAATCACTTGTGCATTTCCAGAGCTCTTAATACGACTTTCATGCACTTATCGAGCGAAAAATGATCTTCATCACTGAAGAAAATTTTGTTCAAAAATTCGTCGTGTCATTCTGTAATTGGCCCCCTTCCATTCCTGAATGAGTTGAAGTTTATACGGATAAAAACATAAATACAAAAGCAAAATATGCCTTGAAATTTCGTGCTGTGTCGCCGTGGAATCGATAAGTTTTGGTCTACACCAGTAGTGTCGATATTTCCAACGAAGCGTGCGTTAAAATGTGAGTCATCCAATCACATAACTGTTACTATAGATGCTTGGAAAATCAGACTAATCAGAAAACTGCTACTGAACTTTGCAAGTGAAAAGAAGCAACTACTTCGGCAGCAGTCCATATTCTTGAATTTAAAAGGGTTGTGATAGTATATATTGTATGTTACCATGTTAACGAATCATGTCCTTTGTTGTTTTAATTTTGAAGTTTTGGGTTCATTCTTCAATTTATGCTTTTGAACGATGGTTTGAGATGATGCAATTTATGATGATGACGCTATACCTCCGTATGCGCAACATAGTTAATCTCTCTTTTTACTACATCCCAATACTGGGAGTCCAACGGTTTTCTAAAATTATTTTGTCTTTTTAAGGATTTGTGCGAATCAAACAGAAATATTAGTCGTGAATCAAATGCATCAAATTTCTCTTCCTGAAATTTCCGAAAAATAATTCGATTTTGCCATTATATCCAGCTCTGTGTTTGTAATCTATATCTGTTTTTTTTTTAATTTTGCCCTTTAACCAAGCCTTTTGGTTGACTGGCGGTATAATTCTAGAGTAGATCGACAGATCCAGATTTTCTTTTTGCTGCATGCATAACAGAAAATCCTTCGCTTAGTTAGCGTGAGCTCCATTACGAACAAACGGGTCAAAAAAACTTTCAGGGGATGCGGAGAATTCCTTGGTGGCATTCGCCTCTTATATGTCTCAACAAGCACGACACGACCAGATGGTCATTCTACTCTTAGAGCAGAGGTGAAGTCGTGTCTGATCAGCTGCATCTGCCCTGGACGAAACTTTTAGCTCTCATTTTTTAAACAAATGATTTGCCCCAAATGAGAACCAAAATAAGGTTTTGTTTTACACATTCCGAGGATCTTTGATTACATAATCCTTGTTTCAGTCTTTTAAATTTTTTTTAAATATTTTGCTATAAACCATAGGAATTTGAGTCATAATATAAGTTGCTAAATTTATTTGGAATATTTGTTTCAATGTGACAGGTTCAGAATTGAGCCTTACTTATGCTATGAAGCAAAATTGAGCTAGTTTATTCAGCTGCAAAAAAAAAATATCATTTCGGTGGATAATGTGAAAAATGCGCAAAAATTATCCTAAAAAAATAACTACCCTTTGCTCCAATATTTATTGATATTGTGTGCATGATAAGAGAATGTTTATAAGTTGTTTATTCAATATTTGCACAACGGTGATAACTAAACAGCAGAAGCATATACCCTGCATGAGGCATTTCTTATCAGTCTAATTTTGGAGGTTTGAAGGTATAAAAAAGCAAGCATGATTACGCATATTTTCATTCCCACATTCGATTGATGTTTAGTTTAATTTTTAATTTTTTCTCGCGAATTCATTGAAAACAAGCCAGTCTCTTGAAATTTTTCAGTGTTTGCCAGCGTAATATTGTGTTTTCATGAGCAGGAAAAAATGTTAACCTATTTTCATATCATTTCGGAATTCCGGGATAAAAACCACACCACGAAACCAACCCAATCAAGCCAATCTCTGTTATTGTTGCAATGAACACTCAAATGTGAAAACTTTCTTCAAAGATATTCGTCTGTTTAGATCCTTAGTAGACTAAAAATATGTGATCTCCATCTAAAACTAGGGACTAAGATCAGTTTTACGGCTCAGCTGCTAAGCTTGTCAAACCATTGGCATTCATTTTCTATCATAGTTTCAACCCTGAATTTTCTAGAGCGAGGCTTTCTGAAATGTGTTATTCTGAACTCTGACCCCATGCATGCAACATGCGAGGTTATTCTACATTGAATTTAAAAGCGATCCCTATATATCCAGCGGGATAGTTTCGGACACAAGTTGAAGTTATAATAACAATAGCCCCGCCGTGATTGTAACATGTCACAAAGGTATTGGTTTAGATTCGATTCAACCGGTGCATTTGCAAACGCGTGAATTGATGCGAGGGGTATGTAATGTTTCTACTACGACTAAGGACCTCGGTCTACAAGTTAGAAAAAACAACTTTAGTAGTTCAGGAAAGGGATTACATGTACTTCCGAGTTTGTTTTTTTGACGGATTTACCTACGTGCAACGCGTTTTTTAGGTTCCTTCAATTTTCGAAATTTCTTTTGGATCGCGGGTATTTTGGCGTTCAGAATCCCGAAGCCTTCTTATTTCCAATACGTTTGCAATTCCCCCTCAGGGATCACGACGATTTCCCGTTGAATTATTAGGTGGGGTTCACTTTCCCTTTGTTTCGGGAAAAGGTCATTTATTTCGACATGATCCACGGGTACATTACTTGAGTTGATTTTTGACTATTTATCTTGTTCATTACAATCTTCTAGACAGTGGTCCACCGGTTCCTATCAGCAATGACCACAACTTTCTGCAGAAATCTTTTAGCCTATGCCTGAATTACACTTATCTTTCCTCTTTGGTAAAACCTCGCCACTTGTAAATTGAAAGTCCTGACAGTCAAGAATTTTTGGTTTCATTAGTGGTTCGAATCCTTGCTACGGTGCAAACCCTGCATCAGTTATTCGCTAACACAACTGATCACAAGAATGTCTCCTTCTCGAAAGTCCCGGTAAACTAGCTACCTATCCTAACTTTTTTACTTACAGAGCGTCTTCGACTCTCGCTTCCTCCATTTTTAATTTCGAGAAAAATTGTCTGGTGTACTCACTCATTCAGCAGATCATCCCTTTCTCCAACGAGATGCTGAGGCATGTCAGAGCGAAGATTGGGCGTAACCCTCAAATTTCTCGGAAAATCGGCACACATTCACGATGTCTAGCTCGGCACGGGTTTCGATTAGTCCCCTGTGTATTTACTATTCAGTTTATTCACTCAAAAACCCGGCGTTGAAATCGCTGTCAATTATTTTAAGGAATTGGTGTCTAGTGTCCATCACCAAAGTGTCTTAACATCTCACATGGTATAATGCATTAGAATGAGCATAACAGCTGTAACTATGGATGCCCTAAGAAACTAGTTCCTAAGAAAGCAATAGTCTCTTGTATGGCTTGTTTTCCATACGACCATATCCTGGCGTCGCTAAGCGTATCCCTCAATACGTTGCACAATATGCATCGTGGATGTCCGATGTAACCCTTGCTGAGATGACTCCTTTTCATACATTCTGTACCTTGCTTGTTGCAAAGCAGCCGAAGTCAAAGCATCTGAAGCATCTCTTTAGAGATATTCGCTCAATGAGTCTGTACATAATGCAACGTATCCTTACTTTGCCTGCGATAATCAATTTAACAACCATTTCTATCGGCAAACGGATAGTAACAGTTTGCGTTCCTCTATATACCTTCCTCGTATTTTTTGTGGTAATCTGTCCTACATTGCTAAGATCGGATTGCTCTTTCAACACAACGCAGATATCTTTCCTTGAAGTAACGTCGTCTAGATCTTTGCACTCTATTCTTATCTCCTCCTTTCTGGTTCTAATCTCAGCTGGCCTCTTCAATATATTTTTCACTGCTGACTGTGTTGGAATTATTTAACTCTAGTACCAGATTCCGTTTCGGTGTTCGCCTGATACAGCTCACACTATCACCCAAATTCCTCAATTCCGGGTTCGCTTTTACCTTTCGAAGAATATCAGCTTAGGAAACATCTTCCATTCCTTCTCACAAATTTTTATTTTCGGGCGGTTATTCCTCCTGTTATCCTTCATTTTTTGCTTCTGGCTTTTATTCATTGTTCGGGCTGGCAAGTGTTAAGAGTCTTCCGCTATTGCAGATGCTGAGTCTGCAGCCCAGAAGCTTCTTACTTTCGCCTGCCTATCTTTCTTCAGGAAGAGAATATTTCTCAGCAAGCTGCTTGGATACCAAAGGCTCACTGGCGCCCATACTTCGTTTGTTGTGTGATTTTAGCACTTGATGCATTTGGACAACTAAGTGTCCGGATATGCGGCTTCTCCTTGAAGAGCTCACATAGGTTATCTATAGATTTCCCAATTCAAAGAAACCCTTTTCCAGTTTTTTTCCTTTTAGATTTGCGCGTAGTACCAAAAATTGTCTCCATGCAAGGAACTATCCATTTTCCTTTTTGATTCCGACTGCTGAGGGTGATCGTGGTCTCCGGTGGTGATCTGGGAAAATAAGCAACCCCACACAAGTCATCATGAAGTCTGAATTCTGTAACAAATCATGATGTCACCTCAAACAATTCTTATATCTCTCTCAATCTATATTGAGGAAAATAGCTTTTATGTCCCTCCCCCAGTGATGATAATCATATGAAAAATAACACTGAAGTTTGATTAATATGTTACTATTATCGAAACTTATCGAATCCGTTATACTTTGCATTTCGTAACTATATTTTGAAATGATGTAGCGTCTGCTAAATATTAATTTTCTGGCTGTCGTAGAAGTTATGTATAGGCTTACAACCATCTCAAAATGAACTTAGAACTCTTATATTAATTTGTTCTCACTTGAATTGAACATCATTCATTGCCGCAACTGCATTGCATTTTTATTGCCAGTGGTCAAGGCTGAACTCTACGACCTCTCATATGAGAACTGCATCAGTTATTTCTGAATATAAAAACTAAATTTATTCTCATTTAATAGCTGTTTGGGTTTAAAAATTTGCCTCTAGGTTAGATTGTTGTCAAACATTCGACATTAAAGCCACTAAAGTTAACGAACAGTTAATTGCCATAGTTTAGAAACTTACTTCAAAGTGAATCTTCCGCAATCAGGAATGGTCTTCCATAAAAGGATGACAATTTGAAAAAGAAAGCAGAAGATACTATCTATCGTGATTTTGTTATGGCATTGGAGCGTATCAAAATTGTCTCAACAATATTCTTCTAAATAGTATCTGGCAGCAAAATTATCATATAGCAAAATCGTAAATAATCTGCAAAATAAAACAATTCCGATTATTTTCTCTTAGATAAATCTTCGCATTTATAAATATTAGGTTGTTGCAAATGAAATGTCGGATATTTGAGTAAAATTTCAAAAAACTATAACTTTTATGAAAATTAATTTTATTAGCCAAAATAAGAACCAGCAGCTTCAATGCACTTCTCCCAACGAGATACAAGGGCATTTATTCCAGTTTCGTAAAAGTCTGGATTTCTAGAGCTAAGAAATTCTTCAAAGGCACTTTTGACAGCTACTTCATTGCTGAATTGTTTCCCCGCCAAAAAGTGATCCAAATGCTTAAAAAAGTGGTAGTCGGTTGGCGAGAGGTCGGGTGAATATGGTGGATGAGGAAGAGTCTCATATCGTAATTCATTTAATTTTTGAACCGTCATTCTGGAAACATGAGGTCGGGCGTTATCATGGAGCAGTATCACTCCATCTCTGTTGACCAATCTAGGCCGCTGAACACGTAATTTCTCGTGCATTTCATCAAGTTGGGCACAATATTTCTCTGCATTAATTGTTTCACCACGCTCCAAAAACGAATAATGAATAATTCCAGATGCAGACCACCAAACAGTTACCATTACCTTCTTCGGGTGAAGGCTCGGTTTTGGCATGTGTTTTGGAGGCTGATCGGCATCTAGCCATTGCGCTGATCTGCGACGGTTGTCGTACAATATCCACTTTTCATCGCATGTCACTATTCTGCGCAAAAAGGGATTGTTCCTGTTGCGGTTGAGTAGAGAACTGGATATTTCCATTCGCAGCGCCATGTTTTGCTCGTTGAGTTCATGCGGAACTCACTTATCAAGCTTCTTCACCTTTCCAAGCTGTTGTAAGTGCCGAGATACTATCGAATAGTGTACGCCTATTTTCTCTGCAATGTTACGAATCGATGATCGGGGATCAGATTCCACTATCAAACGCAACTCGTCGTTGTCGATCGATGGTCCTGGGTGTCCACGAGGTTCACTTTGGAGGGTCATGTCGCCTGATCGGAATTTTTCGAACCACCGCTGTGTCGTTCGTTCGTTTGCTGCGTCAGCTTCAAATGCTCTGCAAATGTTTCTGTTTGCCTCCGCTGCGTTGTGACCAAGTTTAAATTCATATAGAAAAAGTAGACGTTTTTGACTCCCTTCCATGCTTTTTTCTTTGAGTTTTACTTGGAACTTCAATGACGATTGAAATTGAAATGACTCCTTGATCGAACGAACGACTATTTATACTCAATTATCCCATACCACCAGAGTCACCTTGCGGCAGTTTTAAACATTAAAATCATAACTAACTTCACTTCATTGAAAAATCCGACATTTCATTTGCAACAACCTAATAGTTTCATATTTATAGCTGCTCTACAAAGATGACATATGCATTGTGATATCTACCAAAAAGGCACCAAATTGACACTAATTGAAGCTATTTTTTAATGGTTTCCATTAACAAACGCTCGGAGTTCTTCACATCGTTAAGTGGAAAGTAGTATCTAATTTAATATATTAACATTTTATTGAACCTTTTATCCAGTTAAAGTGGCCGACATACGCGGAGTGAATTGCTATTAATAACTAACTTGCCATACATTATGTTGCCATAAAATCCTTCTAACTGTTCATTGCACATTTCCACAGAACAAGATTAATTTTATGATCAGTTCTTGCAAGTTCCAATCTAAGACATCTTAGCGCACTTGAAATTTTACGAACCTCAGCGTATAATAAGATATACGTATAAAAAGAAAAATCTTTAATTCTCCCGTTATCTAAACGCACATCATTTGTGGCTTCTTAACACACATGCAGATACTGTAAAGGAGCTATATTTTTTAAAATTTCTAGATAAAATATATATTGTGTACACGAATAAATCTAGACCAAATGTAAAAAATTGAAAATATTTAATTGAAGCTTAATGCAGCGCAATAAATGTTGGAATGGTTCGATGATTAGCTGATCCAGTGGCTGCTGCCGCTCTATTTGGTTGTATGGTTGACTAGCTTACTTAAGTGCGACTATTGACTAAAGAAAATAAATTTGTTGACGCTTTGAGGAGCTATTTAAAATATTTTCTCGTAGCCACATTCCATTCCGTATTTCGAAACGTATGCTTTACAGATCGACTCATTCGACATCTTAATAAACTTGGTGGAAAACCTAAAGCCAAACAATTTAAATGAGAAGCGCGCACGCGAAAAAAGAGCATCTAAAAAAAGATAAATCGACACCAGCTCCAGACACAAATAGTAGGCACTTGTGCATATTGCGCATAATAATGAATCCATCGATTAAAGTCATGCAAATCATATCAATGGAGAAATATTGGCAACATATCTGATTTTCGAAGAGATCAGTACTCCGAGGCACTTCATTGATATTTACAGGTTACTGAAGTGCTCGTTGAAAATATTCAGATCGTTCGGACAGTAGCAATCATTAATTCTGTTGATACCGCATCTGAATCACATCGGGACCGCGCATACTCATACCTGCCAGTAATAGCACTTGCATGGAATAAAATCAGATTAAAATAAATCATGGATAATCGAACCTTCTTAGGGCTCATGACGTCCTTTGTTAATACTGAGGAACCAACGGATTCTCCGAAAACCTCTACTTTATAAACAAACAGGAGGTTGTCTATTTTGTTTATACCATTCAACGCCTTATTACGTATTATGCCATTGATATTCAGTTATTCGACACCATCATTATACTACGCTTTTTGAATCTAAAATTCGCAGCGATTATTATCTAGATTGCATTCAAAATATTTTTTCTACATTTCCATTTAACGCGACCATTTCAATTGCTACCAATTAAGTTGGCCCCCAGTACTACTATCCGAACGAGCGTACAACTAAACTGAATAAAGCACAGTCTTTGTTCTGTGTATGCGCTGAACCGACTTTGACGGTTGTATGTTCAAATCTGAAATTCCTAACCATTTTAGATGATGCTGTTGCTTATTTGCATAAAGATTGTTGCGTTAATTGCATGCATATATAGATGTTTGATTGTCGTTGCAATTTGCATTGTTTGCAATAGATTTTCGAAATTATTTATGTAAAAAGAATGCAAAGAATGTATGGATGTTATTGAATTATGCATTGGTTTGTGTAATAGAGGGAAGCAATATAATAGATTTCTGTACGTGAACAACATAACTTCAAAAAGGTAAAATAGAATGAACAGATTAGTACATACTTACATGTGTCGAGATAATGTTAGACCTCAAATCCCCACATGCCAAGTGATCTTAATATGCAACGCATCTTGTTCTGATTGGTGTGAACACATGAGAACCAGCTTGCAATCAAGTTCGAGATTGCTCTAGACATTCACATATGATCATTATAAAAATTAGCCTCGAAATTTCTGATCCTAAAAATACATTCATTCATTAATAGTGACTATTGAGTAGTAGTTTTCCTCAACTTTTTCTAAGTTTATGGGATTCTACTCAAATAGTCTATTTTCAGTCACTTCAACGCCCTTTGATTTCAATCAACATTCTCATTCTTTATTTATTGGCTCCATCATATGAAAGAATATCCTTTTTCTAATCCAAATGGATCCAGAGAAAATTTATGGTGAAAAACAGTGAAATTCTCGATAGGAAATGTCTGAATCCAAAAATATCACTTGCCTTCAGATGGCTCTAAACTTGAAAGAAAACGGTGAAAAAGATCGACTAAAAGAATCAACATGATTCGTATTTTGTTGGGAACTTTTCTGACACTTTGTGAAAACAAATGGTTTTATATTATCAGATATGGGAGACAGTTTGTTTATCTTATTTCTGTGTTTTTGTTAATGTCGCCTATATCAAATGACCTTTATTTTTGGGTTGTTGCTTTTTTCTCTACACGTATCACTGTGTGATGCTACAATAAATGGTTTACTTTTCAACAGGAGCTTTTTCTAGAAAAAGGAAAATTTATATTACAAACAACTTTGTCTGTTATGTGTAAATCCGGAAAGAAATAGATTAGGCGTTGTTTAGGAGCTTAAGGGTTGAACATCATTTCTCACATTATTGAGTAGCTTGGGTGAATGAATGAATGAAAACCATTATATGTTATATTGATAGCTTTGAGGGTGATTCATCTGCTCATGGATTTGATTTTTTAAGGCCGGAAAAAGATAAAAAATGTAAAAGAATAGAAATATAAACTAGATGGACGCATAATACGAGGGGGGATCCAAAAGTAATGATCATAAAAGTAAAACATGTAAATTAAAATTACACAATACATATACATAGTCCCCTAACAAGTCAATAAATTGAGTCCATCTTTTTTGTATAAACTCAGTATTCCCATAGAAAAAATTTTCCTCTTGACCCTCGAAAAATATCTCAACAGCAACAGCACTTCGCTATTGTCAAATTTCGTGCATATGTTCCTTGAGGCGAGGAAACAGGCAGAAGTCATTGGGAGCTAGATCTGCCAAATAGGCCGTTCTAAGAACCCGTAATTGTGGTTCCATTTTTCAAATTGTCCACCATAATTACTCCTTCAGCGCCCCAGAAACCAGATGTCATAACCTTTCCCGCCGTTCTGGGCACTTTGAATTTCTTCATCGCCGATGATATGTCTTGTTTTCAAGTCATGAATTATTGTTTCATCTTACAATCCAAATGATGAATTTGGACTCATCCGTGGTCATGAAACGTGACAAAAAAAAAAATTTCTTAATTCGCTTGGAATTTTCGAGACTCTCCTTTGAAAAAGTCGACTCCTTTTTAAGGTTTTCTTGAAAACGCACTTTTTTTCAGAAATGGCTACACTTACTAACATCAAATTTGGTGGCAAGGTAGTAACTTTGAGCGGTGAATGACATCATTCTACGTTGAATTCAAGGAGGATCTCCATACTTGCGAAAGGAGGGTGTAACATTTTTATCACCGAATATAGACATGTGGGGTGTCAAATTAAAAGTATCGATTAATACTTTCCGAATGTGGTATTAGTTTTGAAGCGGGTTGCTAAAGGGATGAGTAAGGAGCCATAAAATAGTCATTTAAATTAAGGGGCCATTCTCAGAAACTATTCACCAGAAAAATCTGACAAAAAATCACGAAGATGCACCCATATGACACCTAAGACCCAACATTTTTAAAATTTATTGCGAAGCCCCCTGAAGTTCACCCTAGATCCGTAAAATGTGCATTAATATTGGCTTTAATATGAAGCATCAAACAGCAAAGTTTGGTAGAAATCCTACTATTATTGACAAAATTACAGTAGGTCAAAGTTGTCTCTTTTTGTGTCAAATTGGTACTACCTAAGAGATAAAGTATCAGCACCACATCGAATTGAATATCGGGTACGTTAAAAGAATATGCACATCCAACTGTATATAAATGAAACCATCGGGTACTCAAATATTATTACCTAAAGGATCAATAAAACTTTTAATATCCAAAACGCCGAGCTTCCGATTTCCCGACTTGTTTTTTCTTGCTGGTCGGTTAACATTTCCCGTACCTAACACGCAGAGACCTTTCCCATATACAATTCGTTCGCAAGGATTCACTGCCACTGCGGTCCTTTTGACTTCAGCTATATACCTGATTGTCACTCTTCAACACAACTTTTTCACATTTTCTACAGTGAGGAACCCGGATTGGCGTCCTTCGTGATGTTCAGCTTCAGTGGATGCTCTGCCCAGCTTGAACTCCTTGGGTTAGCGTGCAACTGTGCAATATGGAAGAGCAATGTCTCCACCAAATCGCTACTTATGTCTTGGGTGGACATTTTTTTAAGCAGGTTTGTTTCAAATGGATATAGCTCCCTGGAATCATGGTCTATTTATATGGTTTTCTTATGCTGATCTAGTGGGTATGCAAGCAGGTATAATTTTTTATGTGAACTGGTAATAATCATTATCATTACCCTTTTATCATCCCTCACATTTAGGATGGTTATTATCATTCTCCATTCCTATCGTACTCGCAAGTGTGAAACACTTTATATCGTATAAAGTTTTCCACCATAGAAGTTGCAACTAAAGTGCTTACCACATAAAGTCTCACATTTCATAAATCATCTTAGCACTTTATTCTACTTCCTCGTAATCCTTCTCCCATGCAAAAGTTTTGTCAGCTCAAATCAAGCAAAGCAATTAATCTCTTGAGTCTTCCATTTGAGGCTTTGATATACCTTTCACATAATCCAATTTGTAAATTTATGTTTCCAGAGTTGGTTGGTTATGGCAAAACTTTTGTTCCTTTCATACTTTAATGTTTACTATTGGTATCTTAGTAGTATCCTTGAGTAAACCTTGTTACTATTTGTTGTTGGCCTAGATATCTTAAGAGAATTCCCTAAATTGGTTGACATCGTGTGATTAGCACTATAATTTGCGGTTAGTATGAGGTCGTAGCGGAAGGTCGCGGTTCAAATCTCACTGGTGGTCTAGGAATTTGCTATCGTGACTAGATGTCGGATACCCGTTGACTCAGCTGTGAACCTCCAACGAGCGGAATGCTGACCACATTGCCTCCTACAGTTTTTTTTTCTTTTTTGTAAATCACTTACGATGTACCCAAAAGGTAACTCTTCGATGATGCTTCAGCCCAAATCGAGGCTTGTTCGTCCAAATGTATCGCTTGCAATTATCTCGATCCAAAGACTGCGTCCACTAGTTAGAAAATCTTAGAATTGATCGGCAAACTGCGTCCACTGAGTCCTCCCAACGTTTCCTTGGTTAGTTTGGATCATGGATTTCGTTTTAAATTCATTGACCCGGAATCCCACTTCACTCGCTGCTGACTCGAACGGGCGGAAATACACGTTGTACGCCACCTGTTGCGCGGATTTTACCAGTAACGTTAACTCATTGGCCCTGAAAAATCCTTCCTCGATGGATATCGAACCGACAGCGGAGCGAACCTGCGATATGTCAAGTTAAACCGCTTGACCACAGAATTAGATGACTGGAGCGTCTGGTTTTCACCCGTAGTCGTAGGGCCCGGAATTCAGATGATGTTCTATCGGCCGAATATTTGGAAAGCATCATTGCACGGCACCATACATTATTACGGCAATGCCCATAAAATAATATTTCTTATGAGCTCAAGATCTGCTAATCGCGACTTTGCAACAACAATTCTTCCCCCGCTTTCTATCACGTTTGGCGTAACATCGAACAAAAAATCTGTTATAAGTCAATTAAAGTTAAGACTAACTAGGAAATTGTATTACAACTACGTGGTGGCCTAATAATCTCACGGAATGGAGACTAATAAAGGTCAAGTGAAAGTAACAACAACAATCCTTTCCATTTATTCTCCCTTGCTCCTCATTCATTCTGCATAGCTTTTAATAAGTTTATTTTCCCTTCTATCTCTTAAATATGTACGTCCTCCATTTCATCGACCCCGAATTTTTTTCCATTATTGGGAACAAATAATAATCGCATGGCAGTAAATTTGGCCTATACAGAGAGTAATCCAACGTTCGAAGCAGTGGCTTCTGAATAGCTGTCAACAGCTCGCCGTGTCGCAGACGTGTTATCGTTCAAAAACACATCTTTAATTCACATTCCCCGCCTTTTCTCCTTTACAGCATCTTCTAATTTTTCGAATGCCATCATAGTAGGCGTCTATGAACACTTTTTTCCTTGTAAGCGATTAATATGAGCAATTCTGAATCACAAAAAAAAAACTGAAGCCATGATTTTTTTCAGCTGACTAGAACATCTTGAATGCTTTTGGTATTATTTGGATCCAGCTACCCAGCTTCCATACTAATTCTTACTATGGAGGTTCAAAACCTTGCGGCAACGCGCATCTCGCTATTTGTGATGTGTTTTAAGCATTTCTGGTACCAGTTTTGCACAGACTTTACACAGATGATCATACAGGATTGTCGAAATCATTACAGATGATACTCGCAATCATTTCTGCAATCTGTTTCCTCTTCAAACGGGTATCTTTCAATATTAAGCTTCCAGTACTTTCTGTAGTGGCATCTACGGGCCGCCCTGGCCTCGAAACATTCTCCGAACAAATCTCTGTCTTGCTTGAAAAAGTTGTATTTGCATGCCATGGTTTTCCCTGAGCAAGATTCCCCGTATACAAATAACATCCCTTACAAAAGGGTTTCACAAGTTTTTCTTTGCTTGATAAGGAACATAAATCCGGCACCAAACTCGATTTGCTCCTTCTCATCTCCCCCATTCTGCATATTTTCAACCTCCCTCGTTACTCATGTCCAGATATTGGTAAATATATTTTCCAATTTCCATCCTTCGAAGAGGCCTCTGTCACAATATTTCCAGTGTCGACGCAACCCCATATCGACGGCAAATGTCTGCATTCCGGATGAGATGATGTCCTATTACACCATTGGTCCAACGCAACATGTTCAGTGCTACTACCGCGAGGCGCAATTCCTTGTCTTTGATAGTCGGCTAACATCCAGAATCATAGTGACCGGCAGATTGAATGACATCACGGGAAAGTTTGGATTAGAAATGTTCGTCGAAGCGTCCATCAAAAAGAACGCTAATTGTGGAACTCCACTTCATTCAAGTTGCACTGATGCGTTAAGCAATTTTATAGCGCGATTCACTATTGGCTGGTAGCATCAATCCGACCTATTGAAATTGCTCAGTTCTGGGCAGGTCGCTGTCCCTGACAGTTGTTGTGCCCGTTTTATTGGGCCGTCACAACAAAAACAAAACGATTTATCTCACAGAATTCTCGGTGTGGATCATAGATATTCCACTGAGTTGTGTCTAATCTGCTACAGAAGAATTTTCATATGGAAAACAAATTGTAATCGGAGCTCAATCTCGATATTGACAATAAGCAGTATGAAAACAAAGATTAAGCCTGTACATATGTATGTGTTTCAATGAATACAAAGTGGTTGAAAGACGTTTCTCTAATTTCAAGGTCTTTGTTGATCTAAAGATATTAGATCGTTTCAATGTGCCTTTCCAATTCTCAACAATTTAGTTTTATTAAACGACGAAGTGACTTCATTGATGGCTCCTCATTTATATTACAATATTGACTGGACACCACTAGCTAATCCAGCGGGCATTCATAGCAAATGTAATAGTAGAAATCGACCGTTACTGCGTTTTTCCAATTCAAAAAAAGAAATTCCATCGTAACACTTTCCCAAGCAGCTGCCTTAGCCTGTGAACATTTCATAAACATCATTTTAAAGATATGATCTCGAAGAGATGGTTGTTTGCGCGCTGCCTGTGCATATCGTCTAATGGTTATCTTTAATTTCTCGCCATTTCGCCGAGTGATAAATGAGCGTGAAGAAACAGAACATGTGCATCATACTGACCTAAATATGCAACTGGTAATTAGAGGCATGAATCCAAGTAACATCTTTTCAAGCCTAATGTATTGTATACAAAACTAATTACAGCTCTGGCATGATGAAGTGATGATGATGTTGACGTAGCCATGTAACCAACAATACGACTGCTAACGACCATGACAGCAAGTTCTGAAAGGAAAAGTGGTGAATCACAGGCGAAGAGAGTAACTGAAAGTTAAATTGTTCCATACAAACAGGCGGCTGTTGTACGCCTCTTGATCATTTTTAATTAAGGTTTTGTGTAAACACAAAACCTTATTAAAATCGGTTTACCGTCTGTCTGTCTGTCTGTCTGTCTGTCTGTCTGTCTGTCCGTCTGTCTGTCTGTCTGTCTGTCTGTCTGTCTGTCTGTCTGTCTGTCCGTCACACGCATTTTTCTCGGAAACGGTTATAGCGATTGACACCAAATTTGGTAGAAAGGTGGGAACTGTGAACGCTCACGCATACAGTGAGTTACATCCTTTTAAGTTGAATTTAAGGGGGGTCCCCATACATGCAAAAGGGGGGTGTAAATTTTTTTTTCTTCAAATATACTCATGTGGGGTATCAAATTAAAGGTCTCGATTAGTACTTTTCGAAGCCGGTCTTAGTTTTGACATTTGTTAGAAAGGTGGGGGGTGCGGGGGGTTGAAAGTGACCATTCCTTTAAGGGGGCCATTCTCTGAAACTAACAAACCGAAAAATCTGAAAAAAATCAGGAGGCTGCCACTATATGGTGCCTAGGGTCCGAAATACCTTCCATATTGATATCTGTACAAATAAAGTTAATAATAGTATATTACCATAATTTTTAGTAATTGGCTGCAAAACCCCCCTTACGTTCATGTTAGCAACATGAAATTTCGCAATAATATAGGGTATAACATAGAGCACGATCTCACCAAGTTTAGTCGAAATACCACTATTACTAACAAAGTTATAATACGTCAAAGTTGTCACTTCCTTGTAAATTCAAGACTATGAATGTCAATGTCATCCAAAAGTGGATATTTTCACATAATATATGCATATATTACCTGCTACGTGCAAAGAAATACACAAAACCTTTCGTACCTGAAGCGTCCAGCTTCCGGTTTCCCGACTTGTTTGATTTCTTTACAATCGACCGGATACCATGATAAATCTGAACGCTGAATTCCGCAATAAAATACATCAAACAAAAGCTTGAAGATACAGAGATTGTCCACTGAAAGTAGTACCTCCGAAGTGATTGTAGTCAGTGTACGGTTAGATTCAAAGGCAGCATAATTATCACATAGCAACCATTGGGAAGTTTAAATAACCCTTGTGGAAAGGTTTTGAAGCGTGTCGCTCCTAATCATTAAATTATGCACCTCAGAGTGAACAGTAGCGTATGGCGTATAAGGCATTGTTTCAAAAGTATCTGTAGCGATCGAGAATTTATTTAAATGTTCATGAGATCCGGCGATGTGTGCGTCAAAAGTATGCGCGTTTGACTTTATAGATACCATCGTACCAAAGATGGAGTGGTGGCATACCGTAGCGTACCTGTTGCAGTCGCTGTGGCCAGAAATGGTATTAAGTTGTTGATTCGACGTCAGAAAGCTGTGGGCTCTTTTGGCAATCAGACGACGTGCTAAAATGCATCTTTTAATTTTATGTTAACTCGTCTTCAGTGGCTTCATACCAATGTAGGGTAAGACTCTTGGTAGTGCTCATTTCCCGGTGGAGGGGGTATGTAGGTTCACAAATTGTGTCAGGTGCACTTCCTTTGGTTTGTTTCCAAATGTGTTCAGATAGTATTAAGAAAGATTAAGGGAACTTCTATACGTAAGACTATCATAGGGGCATTGTTATCTGTCGCCGGTCTTCATTGTTTTATATATTAATTCGGGATAACATATTCGCGCCAAAAATTGGAAAATCTGCACACATATTCAGGCTATGGTGGCTTGTTTGATAATTTTACTCGTATACTATTTGAAAATAGGAAAGAACAAAAACCCATGACTAGACGGAAAATCAAACCAGATACACTTGCTTATGGCAATCAATGCTGAGATTTTTCTCCATCCGTCATGATACACAACGAAATTGGGTTTCAAAAATATAAAAATTCATCATTGATTTGGTTATTTACGAAGAAAAATCCCATGATTAATCTGTGGAAAGAAATTCAAAATAGATTCACTTGAAGTATTCCCTCAACGCCGCTGGAACATTTTTAAGAGCTCCTATATCATTTCTAGCTTATCCACCGAATGCATGATGCTTAACGCAACATGACGCCACCCTAATACAATTTTATTGCTACCTCGTGTACACAAGAACATCATGACTGCTTATCGTCTCTTCGAAAGCGGACAGCTTGGCAATAGAGAAATTCGGTTTCCTCCTCGCGACTAGGCTTTTTTTTGTTGCTCTGAAATAACTTAATAGCATATGTTTGCATTTCCACATAGATCGCGTGTGGAGCCATCAAGTCTGTCCTCCGTACAAATAGCGAATGAATAAAAGGAATAAAATATCGCACCGAGCGAGTGGTTGTGGGATAGCTTATATACCTTTTATCCTCGAACATTGAGCTCAGAACGGTGCCGGCGACCGGTGAGCTGCTAAAGTGATTCCAAATAAAAGAAAAATCGATTTTCCTGCTACCACCTTGTTGTTTGTCGCCAACGCTGCGCCAGTCAATCCTACCCCTCGGCGACAATTTGTGAGGGAAAAGGTGGTCGAGGGTGGATGGAAATCTGTAGGGTCATAATCAGAGGAAACCGATCCTACGAAGCCGCCACCATAATTATTTTGAAACAGCTCTAATTAATGGCAACTTTATACACATTTTCAATGAGGAGATAATATGGATGTAAAACGACGGCGCGATGATATTGGAATGGGGTGTGGTACTTTGCAGAGTGTGAGAAAAGCCGGCGAGGGCATGGGAATCCTGATTTACATTCCAAAAACCTGGGGGAGGGGAATGTCGGCGCCAAACTGATTCAAGTACTTTTCTTCCGGCATCCGTGTTCATGTTCATTTTATGACGCTATTTAATGTTTCCCGTGGTAGTGAAGTTTCTTTACCATCCTCGATTGAATGCTAAAAGCAAGAAAATCCCTAGATGGGCACGTCACCATTATCATTCACCCTACCGACCGTACAAAGTACTTCATCTGGCTTCATTTATGTTGGTGTGGTGCTTCGGTAGTGGTAGTACTAGTGCCCTGGAAAGTGCTGAATTCTATTTGGAAATTGGTGTGTTGTTGCTAAGGAGGCATTCGTTGGATGAGTTTGAAAATTAAGGGGGATACCAACTTGGAAGAGTATTTCATTTCCTTAACAAGAACGTGAAAATTGGGATAATCAGATTTATTAGCAAAAAGCATTCGTACGGAGAGTAGATTTAATTATGATTTTCCCTCCAAACTTGACTAGTCGCAACATACTTTCCAAATACGTTCTCGTCTTCATCCAACCAGCAGTACCCCTTATGATACGTCACTCTAATTTCTGCTAACCGGCATGAAAACCGGGCATAACTGAACATGCGTCCTATCCACGGCATCCACACATCGTGGAAATACGAAAATTTATGTGTTCCTCACTTCCAAAGTGAAATTTTCAAAAATTATCATAAGGCCTTTCACAGGGCGCCATTTTTCCGGGACGCGCCAATCAAGTTATGATATCTCGCCGGTCGATCAGAGCGAAATAATTGCAAGATTACGAACAAACACCCAATATCTGCCCTTCTTTCCTTCGCGCCCACAATTAGTACGTTTCCAAATATAATTTTTCTCATTGGGGAATACATTTTTTCCGGAAAATTGAACGATCTCTGGGACCTGTGTTGCGAAGTCGAAAAGAGCTGTTGAACATGAAGCCCAACGTGAAGGCAGCGGGTGTACCTTGCGGTGGATAAATATGGGGATTTATGGATAGGATACATGGATGCCATAGACTTTTGGACTATGCCCCTGAAAATTTCGTGTGAGACAACAATAAACGGGAATCGTGTTGAATTAGACTAACCATATGGCGCCAGAAACTATTTCTTCTTTTGGTGGTGCCGATATTAATGGGTATGATGTGCTGATGGAAAAGGGCGTGTGCTTTTTAGAATTTCAGTCGAGACTAGAATGACTTTGTTGGCTTTGGCTATTTGGAAGCATATTAGCATACTCTATGCAGGATGATGAAATATTGGTGAGAAGAGGTGTTTAATAGATGGGAGGATTTTGGAATGGGTTGCATGTTTGATTCGTCATCGAGTGGAAACTTGTTGTTACCGTGTGCCGATGAGGAAGGCAGCCTTTAATTATGGTCACGAGCGCAGGAGTAATAACATATTTCCTGGTGTTTTGTGATGGGCAGAAGATAAGCTTACGTCGGGTTCATTTTTTGAGTTATGTTTGATCGAGGTAGGCTGGCGTCTGCACTTGGGAAGTTTATAAAATTATTGAAATTGGATAATTGTCCACTATGTCTGCATAAGGGACAATTCTCTATTTTTCGAATTTCTGATATTTTACTGGCTTATGATAGTTGAAAGTATGAGCTTCATTCATTTATAGTGAATACTCTTAGTCGTTTCGCTTCTGCGGGACAATACGTTCATCCAATTGAATATAAAGGGAAAACCTGCCCATGAAGAAAGAAAAATTGTCATGAAACTGGACCTTTTTACTTTCATTGCCTGCGGAAAATTGGGAATTTTCATCTGATAGGGGGAGATTCTGTAATGGTTTGAATTGAATTTGAATATCATGATAAAACGGGAAATGAAATTAATTTCCAGTTGAATGAAGAATAGCAAATGCATGGATGTGATCGAACATCAAGGATTCATGGTTTGTACCCTACGTTACTGAATTAGTTCGTACCAGATAAATCATACATTATAGTTGTTTGTTTTTGCTCAGATATGGTGAAGCTAGAGTAGAGTTGTTAGGGGTTTTTCATTCTTATTAATTATTTCCTGCCAGTATTCATATCGGTTCCAACTCTTGAAGCTAACTAATCATTAAAGCCTAAGCACGATCAAAGGGAATTTCCGGAGGATATTTGAAAGTGACTGGAACGAATAGAATCAGGCGACGAAACGTCTTAGTGGAAATGCTCCGTGGATTCCGCTTCCTCATTACAGGAGGGATACGTATCCTCTTGAGTAATTCCTATTCTGAACCTATGTCCAGCTAGTGAATTATGGCCTGTCAGAATACAACAACAATACTCCTGCTTTTCGACAGGATAAATTTTGCGGTACGCATGGTTGGTTCTGGCAGGCAAACTTTGATGTGTCGAGCAGCATTTAGGCTCTGCCACCTGTCATTCTGGGAAGCTTGTTCCCTGTTTTTGCAGACAGATTTAGCCAATGCTACTAATACTCCAATTGCTGGTTTCGGTCCCGGCATAGGGAAGATTGATCCCTCTTTCGCTAAAGCATCCGAGATTTCATTCATCTCTACGCCGCAGTGACCAGGTACCCGGAGTAGTTCCACCGTATTGAATCTAGAGATAGGGTTCAAACGGTTTCTGCATTCCTGAAAAATTTTCGAGGTGGTCAAAGGACTGATTAACGCCCTCAATGTAGCTTGGCTATCACTGCAGATCGCGTTGGGCCTGCCGTTACTTCCTGCTTAATATTAGATATGATGATAATGAAACGGGTACTCAAGTCTCAAGAAAAATCAAAATATCAAAAAAAAATAATAATGAAAACGAAGAGAGTGCGGATGTTAATCCAAGGATTGCACAGGAGAGAGAAATGCAGTTCTCAGATTGAAGTTGGTTAGTATTTTTTGAATTTGGTGGGTAAGGTCCAGTGATTGACCATGTGAAGTGCTTGTGGCAACTGTTTGGCTTTCCAGTGCTACCATTATGAATGGGATTGGCAAGAGCTAGTCGATGGGGCTTATAGGACCTTCCGTACAACTTGGTCATCCAAAAACTCAGAGCTTATCAACCACCATATTCCATGCAACTAGCTAACATGGAGGTAATCAAACAGGCTTTTTTGGAGTCGACAAGAAAAGACATTGAAATTTGCCCATTTTTCACTGTAACGTAACTGGGGAATGCAGCATTGTTGTCCATAAAGGAGAAAAAGAAAACACCAGGGTTAGACTTGTGTTTTAATGTATATTTAGCAACGAGTGTGTTCCCGCTTACTACAAGATTGTAAGAACTGTTTCTGATGAATAAATGCGAAGAACCGTCCTGTTGATATGCTGGACACAGCCGGAAAATTGCTCGAGGAGCAAAAATTGGCCGACGCTGTGCGTCGCCCGAGACCTGCCACAAAAACTTTATGTCGCTATCAACTCATAACGCTTGATATAAAGGACCTTTCCAATTTGTAAGTGGCCGATATGCTCGAGCCGAAAATAATTTGTATGTTCCAGATTTCGAGGACCGTGTGCTTCTCTGCAGGGGAAGTCGAATATTTGCGGAGAATTTAATTGAAACCGTAAAGCAAAGTGAAAGTATGTGAAGTCGACTGGCAACGGCATTCATAAAGAGGACATCAACAAAAGTTTTGATAAACATGTTCGAAGTTGTGTGTTTGTTTGTTTGTTTTATTAAAAGTAATTGTAATTTTGAAAATCAAAGCCTACATCATCTAATGAACTGGTTTAAGAATTTAAAATTCTTCCGTCACCAACCGTTTGATATCTACGCTACAATTTTTTACGAGCGATGTAGTTTCAAAGTTTTTTTTAAACCCCCAAAACGGTTCAATATCCATTGGATTGGAAAAAGGTCGGGCCTATATACAGAGATTTTGGTAGAAGTGTGAAAGTTATGAAAGCTCACGTATCTATGATTTTGCCTTGAGGAGCTTCAACCATGAGAAACAAGTGACAATTCAGCCGAAAATATTAATTATCATTGGAAACGAGAAATCATAAATTGCTGATTCAAAGCGTTCTAAGAAACGATCTAATCGAAAATTGAGGATAAAAACATCGTAGCGCCGCCACACAATGTATAGGTCCTCAAATTCGTTTTTATAGAGTTTATTTAAGAGTCAGTACATTATTTCGATTTAAATATACAAGTAGTCCGTTCTCAAGTAGGTTGTTCTCACCAACGGATTGTAGATGTTTGAACTAATTTGCTTTATCTGAACCTGAAATAAAAATCTGTAAGCTATCAGTTTAGAGTCTATGGGTTCCATTCTGATCGCATTCTGAAAAGCTCCACTAGTCAACCTTTTTACAACTTGTATTTTGTATGCACATAAGGCCCGCTCTCAAATGGCATATGGGATATTCACATAATCTTATAGTAGAATCGTCCCAATGTCATTCCCATTATATATGCATGACTGTTCACCTTTCTCGTTAGCAATAGTTTAATCTACAAATACGAACGAAATTCGGTAGGAAAACAGCCCTTGTAAAGTGTGCGAATTATGTCAACGTGTATGAAAACGTATGGTAAGACGTCCAGGTAAAGGAGTTAAAGGAACTTTCCACCAAATATAGTTGAGAAAAATATGGAACGAAAGTGGTTAAATAATAGATGCATAATTGAACCCTTTAATATTTAATAAATGGACGCCAAATGATAAATAAAAATAGGGAATTGTCACAATGCGCCAATACGAAAAAAAATCCAAATAGAAATGATGCTCGAAGTTGTATAAATTAATCATATTTCATTGTATTCTTCCCAAATTATAGGTTAAATTCGGAATTTTCCAAACCAATTCAGAATCTTCCAAATTTATTTCGGAAATTTCCAAACTAACTTCAGATTTCCCAAGTCAAATTTAGAATTTTTCATTTCAAATTTATTTTTTCAATAATTTACAATAAAGTTTTCTACCAACTTTTTACCTCTGGATAAGAATTGAGCTGAAATTGGTTCAAAAAAATTTGGGCTACCAATTAATTTTCTATCATTATTTGATTTGACGAACCGGTCAGAGAATATAATGTTCCAATGGCGTCCTCAAGGAAGGGTAAATGTCTGAACTATTACTTTCGCAATGTCACAATTCAAACTTCTTAATACTTGGGAGGTCCTTCCGGTTGTTAGTGGACATTATTGAATGCATTTATTGCAGCCACAAGTACACGATTTTATATCTATAAAACAAATAACGATAAAAAATTGACGGGCTCGTCAGGAGAACCCCAATTGCATCCCTATTCAAAAGGAAAAGTCTGAATTTGAAACGGAAAATTCCGAAATTGACTTGGAAAATTTTGAGTCAGACTTGCAAAACCTATATCTCATACCTGGCGTGGTATTCATTCATAGAAACAGTAAGGAGATGAAGGGACTTTACCTAATGGTGAAAAAAAAGAGTTTTAAATTCTTGAAGAACTACTATGATAACGAGACTATACATATTTCCTTCGTTGTTTATCATATTGTTCCTTTTTCATCCTATATTCTATTAGTAGATGTTCCTTGCCTGTCTGTATGCTTTCAAATAAAGAAAAACAAATTCTCGTTTCCTTCTTGGCTGCAATTTGGTTTATTCAAGCAAGTACCGTATTTCAGGAATCAGTTACTTTCTTCTACAGCGTTTACTTCGTCCTGTGCATTCGCAGTCAAACCAATCGTTTCGTTGGAATTGTGTTATCCGGAGATCCTATTTTATTTTTATTGTCGGAACCACAGTTTTGTCTAAGATATGACCTCACCTCGAAAATGTTGCTAGCTCTCCTCCTTTCAAAGATTATATGGTCTGTTTGGATCTCAGTTATACCATAAGTATTATATGATATATACACCAATTTCTTTGCGGATATTTTGATATGAAAATTATATAGAGTTCATCACCAAATTTTACATATAAAACCCGACAAACACTATCCATGGTCATTGGTGTAAGCGTAAAGATTATGCCCTTTAGTAGTTCCTCAATGAATCTATTATACCTTCAAGTATTTTGATATCATTTGCAGATAATGTCCAATTCAGTATAACTTACCCAGTAAGTTGTTGCCAGATATTAAATTAAATGCGACAGCGAATGAAAGTGGATGTTTCATTTTTCCTGTGCCCACTTATTTGTAGAGATCTCCAACCTTCACTCCAGGTACAAATCTATCAAGTTCTACTATCCGCTCATTCATTTTAAGCTCAATGCTCCTCATTTTTTTTTTTCAACCAGTTGGTTTGTCACGTTATTCTGGCTTGCGTAAGGTTGTAAGTGCAATTGACATATTCTGAAGAGGATAAGTATCGTAGGAAGTTTACAACAAATGGTGCTGAAACTCAGACAAAGGAGAAGCAGGAACCTATCAATTGCCGGTGAGATAGTTACTAAGGTTAACCGACCCATGATCTCTAGATTTTGATTCCTAAGGTTTCCGGAAATATCATTCATAGGATTTCAACGAAAAACTTGCAATATCAAATGTCAAGTATAAGGTGAAAGGTAGTCGAAATGCTGATAAAAGAACAAGCAACTAAACGCGTTGATTCCTTCCGTAAATTTTTGAGCCACTTTACAGATGGAAATGAGCACATTTTGAATTCGACTGTGACAGGTGATGAAACCCTGGTATTTCATTATCTAAGGTAAAACAACAATAAAACCAGTTACGCCATTCATCTTCGTCAAAGTCATAGCAGCTCAAAAAGAAAGTCTTCTAGGGTCAGGATCCCTGTCTTTAATTTATAGAGGTTTGATTGATTTTAAGCCTCCTGGGCACACGCTGACATGTACTCAGAAACATTGAAAGAATTCACATTGGTGATAAAGGAATGTTGCGAGACAAGGTGCGTTTACATAATATCCATCAAACGCCGTTCTTCCGGCTAAGGCAAACATCGTTCTCCTGGCTAACTTTCCAATGACTCCTACATTTTTCGTAAGTTCGCAGAAAATTTTGAAATAAATGAAATAAGCGAAAACTGCTGAATAAATGCAAATTATAAGATCTTTATAAATACCCAGAATTCGATGTAAATTAGGGAGAGAGGGCAACGTTGTAAGGCAAAAACTGCAGACGCTGATATCTCTGCTTATTAGTTTTAATTTTTTCAATTTTAAATTTCATGTCCGTCCAAACATTAAAATCATCAAACTCTAAATACAGGAAATTCACCCTTAACTATGGAAATACCATAAAACTATATTATCCCTCTACTTGACAATTATGAAATAACAAAACTAATGTTTTTTCTTTTTTTTTTTCTCATTTACAGAATGTCGATCATAAAATGCGTTTCCGTTCGAAAAAGGGACAACTACCCTTCATTGAACTTAATGGCGAGGAAATTGCCGATTCGGCTATCATCATTAAGGAACTGACAAATAAATTTGAAAAGGATCTGGATGCAAGCCTCACACAAGAACAGCGTAATATTGCTCACGCAACGATTTCCATGATTGAGAATCATTTGGTGTGGATTATATTCTGGTGGCGCACAAAATATCCAGATTTGGTGCTGAAAGGATACAAAGTGAATTTGCAGCATGCGCTTGGTATACGATTACCAAATGGCATTCTGAACTTCTTCTTTAGAATTGCATTTGGACGAAAGGTTTGTCTCAGAAAAATGATATTTGAGAGTTTTTATGTTTTCTTTTCGGTTGTTTTTGCTTCTTTTTTATTTTCATTGACGTTTTGCTTTTTGTATTTTTGTTATTTTTTGTTGATTTTGTCTGCATTTTTGTTATTTTGGCTTCTTATTTAAACGCAGTTGAACTTCACTAGTTACACACGAAATGAGTGGATACATATTTTCGGAAGTAGCAGCGTATGCATTTTGTTATGAAATATATTGAGGAAAAATTATTTCTGAAGTGACTTAAAACTACCCTATTCACGGTCGCTATCTATAGAGTTATTGTAGTTCTATTTATAATAAATGAATAAGTGGATACTTTGCATCTGTCGTTCCTGCAAACAGTACATTCAAATATTAAGAGATTTCAGAATCAATTGCTAAGATTACTTGGATTTTGTGAATATTTCCCCCTTAGTATTCATTATATTTGTAGGCGGTGTTAGGACCCTAATATTTACTGAATTTTGAAATTTGGACTCTAATTTCCACTGATGTGTGCATAAATTTTGTCAATTAAGGTATTTGCCGTCGCTAGCTGACTTTCGCCCATCTTCGTGGTAAATATTGGATATCATTTCATTTATTGGATAGCATTTTTCCTTATTTTTTGGGGCGATGCATTGATTGTATCAAATTTTCATTTGTTCGTGAAAGTTGGGGTACAATGTTCCAGTCCAGTGCCGATACTATTTTGTTTCATGAGGCGGTTCCATCTCAACTTACGGTCGATCGTTTTTATGAGGAACCAGACTTCACTGTCTGCTACCTCATTGTTCGCATTTTTTCTCCAACGCCCGATTATACTTGATTAGTTCCCCATATTTGCGAAAGGGGACCAATATTTTTTCACAGAATATGATGATGTGGGAATCAAATGAAAGGACTCAATCAGTACTTTATGAAGATGACCTTGTTTATAGTGGGAATCGCAGGGAAGTGAGAACACAAAATTTGTGCTCAAAAAGTGAAACAGGCCTCGTTCTCAGAAAAAAACACAGCTAAACATCTATACAAAATCTAGACTCAAAATACATCCCATTACGATATCTGGTCAAATAAAGTTATTATATTTTAGAAATTTACCTGAAACCGTCCTTAAGTTCACCCCAGAAGTACACAATTTTGCACCAATATAATTGATGATATTAGACAATTCTATTATTAATGAAGATGTAGAAGGTCAAAGCTTTGTGTTTTTGTTTGGAATGTGTTCGAGTGGAAAGACGTACCTAGAAAGTTTCTCACACAAGAACAATACAAAAGTTTTATACCCGAAACGTCCAGTTTCCGGTATTCCGAATTGTTTAAAAGATAGAGTTAGGATCTAACTCATTCAATGCGGGTGATCTAACAGTTCATCGAGCCGGGGATCTAATTGAAGACGGATGACCCAAGAGTTGAGTCAATTTTGTCTCGCAGGAACGCATTAGTCCTTTATCTCGCATTTCATGTAATACGTCGTAAAATCCTCTGTCGGGCTCGAACAGTTTAGGAGAGCCTTGCCCTTCATTGTGTTGATTTCGTTTCGTAATTAACGCTCAATAGCCGACAGAAAGTGATACAGAGGACGAGCATCTTTAAGGCAGTTGCTTTGGCTTTCAACTGTAGCTCTCTAAACGAAAGAACGAAACTAAACTTGGGACATTTTTGAAACAATTAAACAAAAGTGCTTGTTTCCACTTCCACGTCGTATGACGGTTATTCGATATTGACTAACCCCAATAAAAAGCAGACCTGTCATTTCAGATGTTTGTAGCATGGCGCAAATTTAGAATTTACGGTACAATCTAATTTTCTTGGCAAGCTGAGCGCGTCTTCTAGTTCAAAAAGGATTACACTAGCTGCGTCAATTATATCACTTCACTGTTTTTATGGCTTGCCAGGTGGTAGCTTGTTCGGTTTGACTCTTCAATACCCCTCTAGACACTCGTGTCAATTCGTTGGACGTTCAGTTGGGTGCTATTGTTTCCAAGCTTAAAATTGTTGTCCAATTACGTTAACTATTTTTCCTAAATCTTAAAATGCATTGTGTAAAATTAATCATAAAAACACCGCATGGGTGCGTTGCCTATACCACATAAGCCCCATACTACGAACCGGTACGTGACTAACAATCGAAAGTGTCCTGCGATATGCGGAGGGCGTATATTCCAGGTTGAAAAGGCATAGTGGTTTTTTCGATACCGTTTGATCAGTCTTATCTGAGTTTTCTGGACAAGTCATAATGAAAGAGCGTCGCTAGCACTTCAAGTGGTTTTGGACGAAAAGTAGCATTTCATTTCACACTTATTCGATGTTAGATCCGATAGAGGTACTACCTTCTTGAAATAAATTTACAATGCCATCTAGTAACATTTAGTTGTTGTCGAAATTTTCAAACATTTCTCCTGGAAATTAATTTTATTAGTCAGAATAAACACTAGCTTAGCAGTCGGACTTTCCATTATGAAGATATTCCTCGAGAGCAATTACTAAATTGTTTTCCCGCCAAAAAAAAAGTGTTTAAAAAAGTGCTAACCGACTGGCGAGATTTTGGGTGAAGATACTTGTTTAATTTTTGAACCATTATTCTGGTTGTGTTTAGCCGTATGTTGTTATGAAGCAATGTCACTCCAACTTCGTTGAGCAATCTGAATACGCAGTTTCCCATGCATTCCGTCGGGTTGGCTGTACTGCTTCTCTGCATTAATGGTTTACCACGTTGCAGAAAACAATGGTGGAAAGCTTCAGCTGCAGGCTACCAAACAGTCACCATTATCTCCTTCGGATATTTTGGACTGCCATCTTGTCATTGTGCCGTTTCATATCGTACATTCATTACATGTCACCCACTTTCCAAGGTGTTGTGCAGTTTGTCTGCATTGTCTTTTACAGATGCACGTGTATCAATCCTTCGTTGAAGATCATTACTGCTAAGTAGATAGCATTTAAACAACCCGTTTGCCCGATTGCAAACGTTTTAGAGCCAACATCCAAATGCAGCTTTTGAGGAATTCGCTGCTATTTTGAGTTGTCTAATAAACTATCAGAAGACAGATTCTCGTATGTCAATTTCATCAACTATACAAGTTGAGATCGGTGGAAATTCGTCATGCTGAAAACTTGTGAAGGGCCCTTGTACTCGGCCTGACGCCACTTGATGAGCGGAGTGGTTACACGCCACTAAGTGCGAGAAAAGGCAGCAAGTATTCATAGTGCACCGAAATATCTATGAAGAAATGTATTTTTCACGAAATCCTTTTTATTGCGTATTCTTAAAATAAAATATGTTAAAAAAAATATATTTTTTGAAACGACGACGGTAGAAGACCCCCTTAAACGTTGACTATACTAATTTTCTCTCTGAGTAATCATAAATCTAGATAACCAGAAATCAAAACTGATGTACAATTCTCCTAAACACAATGGTTAGGTGTAGTTTCACAAATGAGAATCAGTCTCTCCCCGATACTAATGTGTTGGAGTTCTAATGAATGCTCGTACTCGAATTAGCAACCCCAGAACTACCTGATTGTATTCATTAGTCGAATTCCTAATGACATAGTTATCTACTCACCAACCACGATAGTTTGACATGACTAGTTTGCAAATTGAAATCAACGCCCAATTACATTCATGTCTTAGTATATTTTCCTGTTAATATGGACGAAAACCTTCCCATGCTTGCCCTCCTTCATAGGGTGTAATTTTTTCGTTGTACAATTAGAAATGTTTCTTTCGTACGCCGCCTCCATGGGTTGATGTTCGCTTTCAATAACATAAAAAGCATGAAATACATCAGGGGTGCCAACTTGAGTATGGAAAAATTAGAAGTTCTACCGAACGCAGTAGGGTCCCTTCTAATCAAAAATAGATGAGAAATTTGGCGTCGTTTGACACTCCTTTAGTCTATCCTTTTATCAAGTATGCAAACGTCTACTAAAAGACTTCAAACATACACATGGGAAGTTTAATTGTTAAAAATGGCATCACTGTTCGTTCGGATACATCTAGGTCTCTCATTGTTGAATGCAATAGCATCAAACTGACAAGCTTGAAAAGAAAATATTATGGAGCCTACAAAGCCCGGGCGCTCACATCATCATGTCCATTAATCAGATGCGTTTTTTCGCAGATCCAAAGATAGAGATACACCACCGTACAACATGCAACCCGAATACTCGCTTAAACTTACACATAGCACACATAGTGCCTAGCTAGCAAGAAGACTCCATTGGATTAATATGACATGACCGGATGAGCCCCAGAGGATGGATGTTGGCATACAAAAACATGCTTCCAACTGAAAAAATATACATGCACCAGAGACCAATCTTTGGTGAATGTGGACGGATTATTCGTTCAAGCTAGTATGCTTGCAAGTGGTCAATATTCCCAAAGGTTCGGAATTTCTGTTGTACTTTTTCCCTTTTTTCCACTGAGAAAACATGGACCGTCATATCGACTGGAAGAACGAAGTGTTTTATTAGTACTAAAAATCAATTTGATATCACTAAAAATTGACCCACTGAGGCAGAACTCTCTATGACCCTAAATTCATTTTGTATCCTGTGGTTCCTAACCACTGATCCCATACAACCCATTTGGCGACGGATAAAATTTGTCTTCTATTTCTTTTTTTATTTGGCTTCTTCTGTGTCCTCTCGGGCAACACTCACATCTTGTTGCTTATTGTGTGATAGAGTTCGCATGGACTGTGCAGTTAATTGACCTAAACGAACTAATGTGCGGAGAGTTTGAGGGTTCGGATGATGATGATGACTATAATGGTGGATATAATTAAGACGAGAGAATTGATAGACGTCAAGTTCTGTAGAAGGCAGCCGAAGCTATTATTCGCTTGGAAATTAAAGTGTACCCTGTATCATAATATATGTTAATTATAGGGAAATCCACTGGATACTAAATGGACTCTCTAATTTGGACAGCAAAATTTATGAATATTGATCCGATATGTGTGGTTCCGATTCATTTGCAACTCTTGGCTGTCTGCATCAGATTTTCCTCTACTATCTAGATGCAGCTTATGGAACATGTTTTATGCCTCAAAGGCAGTAAAGTATTGCCTTTGAGTCTATTGTTCACGTCGAAATTCGAATAAAAGCGGATTCTAAATTAAGACATTCTTCAATGCCTCTTCAGAGCACTTGGAGGGAAAAGTCATTATGGGAGCACATAAATAAAAGCACATTTCTCGTTACAACCGCTTTATTTGTGAAATTCGAATCAAAAAGCTTCTATCCCAATATGTATTCATTCATTTCATTTTTTATAAATTCCATTTCTTTTATGTTTCGTTATATCTTGTTTACCATTAAACCAGTCGTAGAAACATGTTTAAGTATTGTTTCGTTTAGTAAACATTCACGAGTTGCACATTAAAATGAATTAAAGACGATTCAGATGACTTTAATTAAGCTGCTACCACACTATAAAGTTGGAAGCAAAATGCTTCTATATTTTCCTGCTTGTGCACTGTGACTAAGGAAATCCTACTCGACTAAATTATATTGAGTGCGAAAATTCTTTTCATTTGCAATATCACTCCTGTCGCTTGAAATTGTAGTTTTTAAAATTACCAAGAGAAGAAGTAATTTTCTCGCTTCAATGAAATACAGAAAACATCTTTCGTAGAAATTCTAGTAGAAATCAAGTCACAAATCATTTTCAGTGTGTTTTCATTGCCCACAAAATATGTGTAAAATTTCGCACAGTAAAGAAAATTTGCAAATTTCAATGCACAAATTCCAACATTACATATCAGACAAAATCTAACAAAATTAATTAACAAATTACCCTTTTTTCTTTTCTTTTATTTTCGGTTCACTTTGACTTTTATTTTGTTTCATTTTGATTATATTGTACGATTTGAAATTGCCTTCTGATGCACAGTGGTTCCAGGGTACGAAAAAAGTGAAGGCCCAAGGAATTGGCGTTCACAAACCAGAAGAAATCGAAGAATTCGGCAAACATGACTTGAAAGTATTGAGCGATATGTTAGCTGATAAACCATTCTTCTTTGGCGATGAACCAACAACATTGGATGTCGTATCGTTTGCCGTCCTGTCACAGCTCCACTTCATCTCAAAAGAGGTTAATTATCCATTGCGTGATTTCATGACTGAAACCTGCCCAAATCTTGTTGGACACGTGTCGAGAATGAAGGAGAGATGTTTCCCTGATTGGGATGAAATTTGCACTAAATTGGATTTGAATGCACATTTACCGAAGCCAGAGTGAGTAACAATTTCAACTAAGTTGCCTTTTTATACATTCAATATTCGATAATAATTATATTCATATTCTAGACCTGAAGCGAAGGAGGGCAAGGAAGGCGAACCCGAAAAGTCAGCAGAACAGGAAAATGAAACAGAGAAAATTGAAAAGGAACTAGAAAAAGATAAGGTGAGTTTGGTGGCGCTATGAGCAAATATTTATTATATTGTAGTCCGCACAACAGTGGTTCGACTAAATTTTTAATAATGTTATGGCTTTCATTCATGCCGTTCTCATTTTGCCGGTAATAAAATATTCAGCTCTGCTGCGAAAATGAATATTTAATGAAGTACCATTCATGCTGCTTCTTGTTATAATGTCGATCCTACCAAAATTTATTATGTTACAAGTAAAAGTTTTGAGGAAAGTTTAATACACAAGGGGCATTTGGGATGTTTCCGATTGGTTGGGGGAATATTGGTAGTTATGCTGGGGGCTAATTCATTCTTAGGTTGGCGAAACGAATTATATCAGTTGGTTTTATGTATTTATCGACGTATTCTCCGTATTCGGTTCTATGTAGTGAACTTTCATTTAATGAGATAGTGTTCATGGTTACTTTCTCAGGAAAAACAGGATAAATTTAGTTGAAACTTGTCGTTATAAGGAAAGAGGAAGATTTCAAGGATATGCGTGAGACGTGTGTGTAGTAAATTCGAATGAATCCAGTTGGCAAAAGAGGGTTAGATTGCCATACAAAATTGCATGTTTTTATAAGAATCCAAAGCCAACGTTTTCTGATGAATTGGGTGAGAATTGCGGGAATCTCTTCACATTGTCAAATAATGAACAATGAACCACTTTTGACAATATAAATTTGTAAATTGAACTTGGTTATGCAAGTGATGAGAGAGAAACATATGCAAAAGTTAATAAATGAATGAACGCGACTCATAAATCAAGAAATTACGGGTAAAAATAATCACATTGACCACGTAAACTTTCACCTGTAATAGGAAGATTCCAGGCCTTTATTAAGAAACTTTCCAGCTATCCCTTTCCATTACTGGAGATTAACTTTCAATACGAGCCCTAAACGTTGATAGTTTTTCTCATATTCTGAATTCTCTCCACATTTTTTTACTAAAATGTTTTATTGAAAATAGCACGGATTTCCCAATGATTTATTCTCTGGCGTTAACAACTGAGCATCAAAGTTGACAATTTCTGGGAAGGTTTTGCACATTTTCTAAGACTTTCCAAGAAACTTACACTCTGCCCCATTGTTTTGTGCCAACTAGCTCTAGAGCGGCCCATTCGTCCACCGTCCTGGGATGATAGGTTCTATTGCTGCTTAAGGGGAGGCATGAACTTAGGAGCCAGAGAAAAGGTCGTTTTTGTGAATTTTTTGAGGAGATTGGGGTTCCAATGAACTAATTCATATTGTATATGCAAAAAGATGTTTTAATTTAAATAGTATCAAACATTTATAAGGATATTGTACAATTCTTGGAGCGCCGTAAAAACATCTGCGTACACGGTACCCACTAGTGTTTCTTTGGAAAGAAATATAAAAAGATTATTAAATATCTTGTCATAATCGATTTTGAAAAAGCCTATAAAGCCTATAAAACAAGAACTGAGTAATGAAAAAAATCCTATGCCAAGCACTAGAGAAAGATGTATAGAATAACCACAAAAACAACCTCAAGGCAATCGGTTCATTGGATTTCGAGAAATTTCGGGGATCGATTAGAAAAACGTGATTTGGAGGGAAATGCGTTTGAAAATTTGGGAATAAATAAAAAACTCAGTTGAATGGTGGCCTTCTTTAATTGGTACAATCACATCAAACACGTAGATATGATAGATGGTTCTCTTAACGCTTGCTGGATCTCTGGACTGCAAGGTACTTTTCTATCCACACTTTTCTTCTTAACGTTAACATCTAGGTATCAGTTTTCCTTTCTCTATGTCGATTTTGTATAGGAATTGTGACTTGCGGGCATACTTTGCTTGAAATCGAGAAAGATATCGAGCAGTAATTTCTGCTGCTGTAGGATTATCACTTGCTTGATTTTTCGGTTGGGTAGTTTCTAAGAATGGGTTCCCTAAAGAAATACACCTACATGATTTTCGACACCCCGCAACAAATGTCAAAACTAAGACGATGGAACGCCCCCTTAAATTAGATGTAGAATTATTTAACTCACTGTATGCGTGAGCGTTCACAAATCCAACCTTTCCACCAAATTTGGTGTGAATCGCTACAACCGACTCCGAGAAAAATGCGTGTGACAGATATACAGACAGACAGTAAACCGATTTTTATAAGCTTTTGTTTTACACAAAACCTTAATAAGGCACGATTATATTGGAAAAACATTTTTTAGCAAGACCTAGAAACGTTTGTGGCCGGGTGACTTTGTTTGTTAAGCGCTAGGTTGTCACAATCAAAACTCATTGGTGTAGAAAACCAGTCGACTCAGTTGTGAATGAGTACCTGAGTCTAATCAGGGTAATAATCACGGGCGACCGCGATTCTGTCTACATTACCTCATACAGTGTGCCGTAGTCCTACAGGGAAGTTCCAGAGAGAGGTCCCTTCTTATCTGCGTGAGTGTAGAAGGAGCGGAGGGATAAACCTCTATGCAACCCCCCTAAATCATCGCGACGATGATTACCAAATAAGGTTTTTAATATTGCGAAAATAGTCCCTTTTCAGGGCACCGCAACTTTTTAAGACGAAGTGATCGTTACGGGGTTTTAGCGGGGGTCGAAAGGAAAGATGTCTTTTCCCTTTCCGGCGGCGAGGTTAGCAAATCAAACTTCACCATAATGATTTGAAAATATTCTCCATTCGAAATGCTTTAAATTTCTAAGAAGAGGAAAGCCTCTGCAATTCTTCATCCACCACGAGTTTACATCTGGTTTGAAGAAAGGGAACTCTCAACTCTCCCTCAGCTTCTATAAAGTTTTAACCCCCTCCAGAGATGGGTATTCTGAAAATGACTGAAAATATCACCCAAAACGACGAACATTGGAAGATCAACCAGACATGCACGGCATCTGTGAATCATTAGAGCTGCTGAAAAATCTGAAGATTGGGACTCACGATTGGAAATAGAACGATCCAGAGTATCTACTTCAAGAGCTACCTCAACATCAGAAAAGGATGACACCCGATTTCACAACCTGCGAGTTAGAGTTTCCACTTCAAGAGCTGCTGAAACATCTCAACAACAGGGTGTACGAATTACAAATCTTAGAGTTAAAACGTCTACTTCCATAGCTGCTGTAATTTCCGAAGAACAAGACACACGCCGCGAAGCTGAACATCCACATCGATGTTCAAATCAATCTTGGCAAGTGAATTCTCGTTAGCATGAATTGCGTGACCATACTATCGAAGACACCTCTCTCGCAATTTTTCCACTATCGGTGCAACCCCATAATGATCGAGGATATCTTCATTTCGGATGCGATCAAAACGTGTCACGCCACTAGTCCAACGCAACATCTTCGTCTCCATTACCACAAGATGCCGTTCATTGTCTTCTATAGTCGGCCAACACTCAGAACCATAGAGGGCGACAGGACGGACGACTTTGCGGTAAATTTTAGACTTGAGACGTTCGTTTATACGTCGATCACAAAGAAGAACACCAGTTGTGGAACGCCACTTCATCCAGTTTGCGTTAAGGCAATGCTCAGTTCTAGGCAGGTCACTGCCGCTGACAGTGATTGTGCCTGTTTCATTGATCTAATGACATTAAGTTTACATTGTCGTACTTTGAAGTTTCAGAAAGAGGTATGTGTTTTTTTACTGGCAAGGCCAATACGCCACCACTGACTGAGTCGCTAGGGTCGCTTCATATTGCTGACGCTACTCGGAATACACTGCGTGCTTTCAAATGGCATCGTTAGGAACAATGAATATTGTAAAATATGGTAATTTCACACCAGCATTTGAAGTGAAAAGGCAAGTGTATCATTAGACTGGATCAGTTCTTCCAATACCTGAATAAAACCCGCAGTTTTCGCAAATATACACAGGCACACAACGTCTGCCGTGTTCAACTAGTTAACTTGCATAACATTAATGCTAATACGCTAATAAGTCTAGTTGCCACCGATTTTCTGCAAGACTAGATATTGTTTGTGCATACTGTCGACTAAATTTCCGACCAATGTTGCTGAAAAGCTTCCCCAAAAAGTACGGAGATGTTTTTCCTTTTACATTTTTGATGAAGCTTGAACTTCATGGTAACTCCCAGATTTTCTGCCGGATCCATATTAAACTTGTGAGTACATAATCGACTACGATACTTCGGGTCGTTATACTATTGTGTTCTGCGCCAATAAATTTACAAGCAGACTTCATTCTTTCTGCGTTCAGAATGTCACTTCACAGATAACTCAGGATTTGTGGTATTGAACGCATCGACCACGTTCACTTGCGGTACTCCATGTTCAAAATGACGTTTATAAAGTAAAAACTACTTTCAAAAAGGCACAATCGACATTCTCTCGCTCGTTTTAATGATCCCTTTCGGACGAACTGATTCAGCTTTCCTAAATATTACCCTGCCTCGAAAATCGACATTTTTCATTCTTTTTGTTCTAAACACAAGAACAGAAGTTCAGCCCGTTTTGCGTGTGCGGCATTCATTTTAGCTATTTATTTATTTAATCTATAATAAATGGAGAATAGTCCCAATTGCGTAATGTAACTACATAAAAGAAAAAGCCCAAATTTTCAACGCGTCATTAACTCCATTTTTTGTGAATAGCTAGGGATGAAGTCAAGTTGCATAGAATATTCTAAGCAAGGGGAGTTGAAGTAGCACCACGGATATAATGTGTCGAGGTTTGGCTGAAGGGGTTGCTCTGATCAATAATCAAATCAACGACAGAGAATGGTTTTAAGTAGTCTGCATATAAAAGGCTAGGACAGGGAAATGAGGAAAGAAGGAAGATCATTCATGATGAATGTTAAAATAAATGAATCGAGAATAAAGTTCTAAGGTCCCGAGCAGGGAAAAAATAGAGACAAGGTGCAACCATTAAAGAATATACAATATATTATATTATCTAGGAAAGAATCACCATCATCAACGGCGCAACAACCGGTATCCAGTCTAGGCCTGCCTTAATACGGAACTCCAGACATCCCAGTTTTGCACCGAGGTCGACCAATTCGATATCCCTAAAAGCTGTCTGGCGTCCCGACCTACGCCATCGCTCCATCTCAGGCAGGGTCTGCCTCGTTTTCTTTTTTTACCATAGATATTGCCCTTATAGACTTTCCGGGCTGGATCATCCTCATGCATACGGATTAAGTGATCCGCCTACCGTAATCTATTGAGCCGGATTTAATCCACAACCTGACGGTCATGGCATCGCTCATAGATTTCGTCGTTATGTAGGCTACGGAATCGTCCATTCTCATGTAGGAGCCAAAAATTTTTCGGAGAATTCTTCTCTCGAATGCGGCCAAGAGTTCGCAATTTTTCTTGCTAAGAACCCAAGTCTCCGAGGAATACATAAGGACTGGCAAGAGCTTTGACCCTATGGTGTGACGTTTCGAGCGGAACAGTTTTTGTAAGCTGAAACAGGCTCTGTTGGCTGACAACAACCGTGCGCGGATTTCATCATCGTAGCTGTTATCGGTTGTGATCTTCGACCCTAGATAGGAGAAATTATCAACGGTCTCAAAGTTGTAGTCTTCTATCTTTATTCTTCCCGTTTCACCAGTGCGGTTTGATGGGAAGAATACTTACTGGAAATTCATACGATCGGAGTTTGGAAGCAAGGAACGGTCAATAGGATCAAAAGCAATGTGGATTGATTGGACATCTTTTCCTGTATCGAGAGACTTTTTAATAAAGTTTGTGAATTCCAGTAAATTAGTCACCGTCAAGCGATCGTGTTGAAACTCATGCTGCTCCTTCACAATGAATTGTCCAGCACGAGACGAAAGGCTCACTCAAAAATTGTTATAAATAAGGGGAAAGGAGATGTTGTGTTTACATTTTTTAAACCCGACATTAACGGAATTCGACAACCGAGAGATTCAAAGGAGGAATTGGACGATGTATTAATTGCATACTGAAATGAATTGAGAGGAGCAAAAAGGTGGGAAGTAATTCCGAAGAAGCTAGCAGGCTAAATTAGGAGAATAAGAAAGAAAGAAATTACAGATGTCATAAACTCAAACCGGTTTTAGTTCACGAGATGACACTAACTGAATAGCAAATGCCTTTCCCTTGGAGTATTCGTTTAATATCTCCCTTCGTTAAGATTAATTTAAAACCACATGTCCTTTTAATCAAAAAATATATACTCTAACTATTCAAAAATGTCCTTCGATATCGATCCAATGTCGTTCTTTCAGATTAAGGAAGCGTGAATTTCACTGGGTATTGCGCTAAAATTCGAATAAATCCTTGATCTCAAGAAAGTCTCGCTTCTAAACAGTAGCTAACAAATCTGTGTTTTTTTTTTGTTAATAAATTGATTGAAAAGCATTTAAAATAATCTTGAAAACATTCGAGCCTTCATGTAAAATTGGAGGCATTTTTACTCATCAAGAGTGTCAAATTGCGAAAAATCTGATGCAAGGGACCATATTTATCTGTAGAATTATAGGAAACATCCACTGTTTTGTGATTACTTTTTCTATTATGGTTTGATTTGATCTGGTTGGATTGAATAATATTTCGTCTTTTATCCCTGTTTCAGTCCGACGAAAAAGAAAAGACGGAGGAAAATAAGGAGAAGGAAGAGGCTAAATAAACAGCATGAGAGCGTCACTGTGGCTGTATTTCATTTAATCAGCAGCAGAACAGTTGTGTGCAAATATTTAGAAAAGATCATTTAAATGGGAGAAACCATCATTTATATATAAATATATATTTATAAAGATTATAAATATACATAAGGAACAGAACCACATTACACCCCAATCGCATTTAGAAATATAACGTAAAAATCATAATCTAAAACGCATCAACCCATTCTCGAACGACCACAACATTAAAAAAATCAAACATGCATCCACATACACACAACAAGCATACATCTTTGCTCCATACAGTTTTTTATATTTCTATATAAATATAAAAAAGTAATCAAAAAAAAGTATCATGCATTCGTAAGGACAATGCTCTCCTGTATAAGAAGTGTACAGCCGCGAGTCAAAGGTCCAATTTTTCATCGATTTCATCGTTCATAGTAAAAACTAGCCATTGACTCTCATTAATATAAAGACAACTCATCAAACAAAACACTTTTAAGAGTAAAAACGTAATTTTTTAAAATAAGATCAAACAAAATAACGAAGAATCATAAATTTATACACGTGACGCAAGAAACTGCAATTGCTTTCAGAACGCTAGTGTGTCGCTCTAAATTTTTATTTCCTTGACTTACGTACCCTTTTCGTTTATCGTTTTTAAATGCAATGCTCAAACTGTGCAAAAGTTTTACTAGTTTAATATTTTTATTGTCTTTGCTTATTCGTATTTTAACGCAAAATATATCAAAGTTTTATTTTTTCGTGACTCGAATAAACACGATCCATTCACGTAGGAGTTTCATTTTGTAACGTTAAGTCGGGCAAATATATTCCAAACAGTACGAGAAAATCTTACACAGAAAAGTTTTTACCAACAAGATCCAACACGATATCGAAGAACTGGTGAAACAAACAGCTTCAGTCTATGAACATAGAAAGCAGAAAGCAGAAAATGAAACAAGTAAATAAATGCTTATGTGACAAAGATATAGTAGTTTACTTTAAGTTTTTTCTGCTGTTTCTGATTTTTTATTATTTTAGAAAAATAAAAAGTGAATGTCGTAACAGCAGGAAAATCTCTATATTAAACGAGGAAAAATTTAGATATGACATTTTTATACATTTAAATAAAATATTTAATGAAAAGGTAAAATAAAAATATATAAAAATGAACTTAAGGTAAACAAAAGAAAAAGAGAAAACAAAAGAAAAAGAAACTTTAACACTAAGGAGAAATTAAACTAAATAAAATTACATTTTAAATGTTAAAAGAATATATAAATATTAATGAAAGGAAAAGAACTATTAAGTTTTTCTTTAGTAAGAAAGGCAAGATATTATTGTAAAGATAAGATTCTTATAATGTTTCTTCAACATTGTATTCCTCATCCTTTCTTTGCTTCTTTCCTTATATTTTAGGTAAGAGCTTTTGTAAAAAATTTATATTTTCGAATATCTCCACTGATTTCATTTTCCCCTGAAATTGTTTTTATCGTTTGTTTGAGTCTAATTAGTAGTTTATTTAGATAAAAAGCACGACCATTTTCGCATATTTTATATGGAATGAAAGGATAAATTTAAAGCGGAATAAATATGTCTAAAAGAGAAAAAATTGAGATATGATGAACGTTTGTACACCGAGATATTATAGAGAAGAATACTGATTAAATTTAAAGTAAAACTCTATACATATAAATCGTAAATTTAAAATGAAGGACAAGAAAACAAATTATATAAACATCATTTTTCATCCCCCCAAAACTATGTGTAAGACAATTTATCGTATATAAATAAACAATAAATATAATGAATACTACACACTCTGCAGAAAATCAAATACACCTTCGACACTAGACACACACTCAACTCATCACCTTACTAATATACAGCAACAATTTACATAACGTACGGATGTGAAAGAGTAAGAGATCAACACAGAAAACAGAACACAAGGCATATATATACGCGCCCGCCCCAAATTGTATGTAGATTAATGATAATATGAAATAAAATTTAAATTTACAAAAAACAACATTCGCGCAGTTTATTTTTTAAAAAGTACACTCATATATACTTCTCTTGATGATACTTTATGTTTTTATTATATATATTATAAATATAGTATAAAATTTAGAAAGAGGATGAGAAAGCAAAAATAACACAATGAAATGAATAAATAATGAAAGGAAGGAATAAGGAAGAAAACCAACATCTAAACAAAAAATAATTTTTTATATTTGCTTTTTATTATTATAATTATTACAATTTAACAATTAGTAAGAAAAAATGCAAAATAAAAAAATTATTGTATTGTGTAATTTGAGCAAAAGTTAATAAATAAATATTAATAAAAATACATTTCTATTTCACGTTTCATGACTAAAGATTACAAAACTTAAAAATAATGTTATTGTTGTGATTTTTTTAATTCATTATACATGACAGACTGTCAAAATAATCACAGCGGGACACTCACATGGGAAGTATTTCGTGGATTCCGCTTCGTCGTTATAGAATTTTATCCAGTAATATAAGTTGCTTTGACTAGAAATGTCGATTTCTGCGCAGCACGATATTTAAAAAAGTCGGATATGTTCGCTCGCAACTGAATTGAATGGTATAACGAGACGAAAACTACCGATGATTTATCCCGTCGAGGTTTAAGATGATTAACTTGTGAAGCTGACGACAGGAGAATATTCAAGTGGGACCCTACTGTAACGTTGCATCGAGCTCTGTACTTGCTAGAGCGACAAGGAATTCTAGATAATCCAATGACAATAAAACAAAATTCATTGTCTCTTGTTATGTACCGAAGAAAATATCGATGGCGACTTTTCGAACGCAGCTTCTACTATCCAATCGTCTTGTGCATGAAGTATCCACGAGCAACTTCTCTTGGACACCGCCTTGTTGTGTTGGGGTAGCATATAGTAGTTAATTACTACACTAACAGTGTCCAAAATACTTGAAAATGTAAGCAACGGATTTTAACTCTCCAAGTAATAAAAAGTCACCGATTTCGAACGCAACCGTGACTTTGAGCAATCAAGTCACAGCGAAAGCACGAATTTTGTAGGCCTCACCAGATCCGTGTTTCCCCGTGGAGAAAATCTGTGGAAGACATATTCTCCACTTCAGTGAAAAGCCTGCATTCAATGTCTGCGGCGAAGTCAGTCGGAAAGGAGAGTACACTAACTTCCATAATGAGAGGAACTGGTAACCTGACTGCGGTCGGTTTATCGATAACACGGATGCCTAATTCTTCCAGAAAATGAATGAGAAAGGTTCGACTAACAATTGCCTGTCCGAACCATCTCTTGTGCCTCTACCAGGAAAAGCGGAAAGAAAATAAAGCTGGTGATGTAAACGCAATTGGCCTAATACCGGTATGTGGAATCGGACCCATGCAATCCGGACACGGTGAATCTGAGGAGGTTTCCGCCGATGCAAGAACTAAGGAATCTGGTAATGCATGCAGAATCAAGTGGTCTTGAACTCTTAATAGGTTGTAATGCAAATACTCAGCATATTTGATGGGACAGTAACAAATGTAACCCTAGAGAAGAGAAGCTATTTGACTTCATCACTTCAACTGGTCTGATGAGAGTGCTCGTGGACACGAAAGGGACCTTTGACTGCGCGCCTTTCCAAAAGCTTTGTGATGTGGCCAGAGAGCATCAATCACATTAATGAACTGAGTAACACAATTAAATCGATTCGCTCATGAGTTGCCCATCTCTAACAGTTGGTGCCTCAGGCATGGCCTTTCAGTAAATCTAAATAAAAATCACAATGGTATTATTTACAAAAAGGGGAGAACTGGCTTCCAGAAATGAGGAGTACGACCTTTCAACTCTCGGAAGAAGTGAAATAATTGTTGTAAACAAGAAGTTCTAACAACTTATGGGCTGTGCAGGCGGACCTTTGTCTCAGGTAGTATTGTGTATTTATGATGCTATCAATCGACCGATGTTCGCTTATGCATCCGCAGTGCAGTGGATTAAGGTGAGACAAAAGAGATTTCACTATAAGCTGGCCTCAATGCAAAGATCTGTATGTCTGGGTGTTGCCAGTGCCATAAGCACGAAATCCGGCGCAACTCTAAACGTATTACATAGCATACTGGTCCAAAGCCTAGGTAAGGGAGGAGGGTTTGAGGCAACGTACTTTGTACTATCCTCAGTAAAACAAAAATAAAATGCTGAGATCAGGGAAGGAGATAAATAAAGTATAGTTGGAGTTTTCCCACTATGCTAAATCCTACCTAATCTCTTGGTGTCCGAACCCCCGACAAGCGGACTGAGAAAATGCATCCAATATCGGTAAAAACAACACGATCGGGTTGAGTTACACGCCTCGGAGAAATGCTAGGGCGTCCACCTCAATCGACGCGGCAGGATGGGCCGGTCTTGTCGAGAAATGGACAAGGGTTTTTGACCCATTGACGGCGTCAGGACGTAAGTTAGTCCGAGTAAGACAAATACGTGTCTGCACGCTAAATATTGGCACTCTGACTGGAAAGACCGAGGAACTCAGCAGAGCTCTGATTTCTGCGCCCTGCAAGAAACCCGATGGTCCGGTGCCAAAAGCTGTAACATTGAACGCGAACGAAGTAAAAATGGATATAAACTTCTCTATTTTTGTAGCCCACATACTCAATACGGTGTTAGCATCGCCATCTCAGGGGGTTTTCGTGACGCCGTTTAAGAAATCGAACGATTTGATAACCTGATAAAGCTCACCATTACATCAGCTGATTGCACTATCATCTATTCACTGCGTACGTACCACAGACAGGTCGACGTGATGTCGAGAAAGATACATTTTGGCAACTTCTCGATGCAAGAACCTATAACGTGCCTGTTTTTGGCTGTATCGTCATTGTAGGCGACCTTGTGGGTGAACAGGCAAACAGGAACAGGTGCCATGGGAAAAGGGCTTCGAAAGCGCAATGAGGGTGGCAAGTGAATATTCGATTTTGTGGAAACCCCATAACCTTGTATTTGTGAATACATAGTTCATCAAACGATTATCCCATCTTCCTACATTTTATAGGAGGAACAGTAAAACGCAAATCGACTATATTCTCACAAGACGCCGACATTTTACCACCATCACTGACTGCAAAGCCGTTGCGTATGAGACCATCGAACCTCAACATCGGCCGTTGATTGTCGTTTTGCAGCAAAGTGAGGAATGCACTGGCCCGTCGCGCATTAAATGGTGGCGATTTCGTGAAAAGGAAAAAAAAAGGATCTGACTTACGCGATTACCAACCATTACAACTGTGGAGAAATCGCAGAACCAAATTAAAGAGACAATCCACAAAGCGGCCTATGCAACCCTTGGGGTGACCAAGCCAGGATAGTGGTTCATCAACCGAGATATTTGGCTTCGGACAACGATAGAACGCTCGTGAATTGGCAAATTTATAAGAATGCCAACCGGGAAGCAAAGAAAGATGTCATCCAAGAGGTCCATTACAAAGATCTTTACGATAAACTGAACACTCGGGATGACGAGAGAGATTTGCATCAACTTGGTAAAAGCCGGCACGAACGAACACAGGATGCCTCCTCTGTTCGTTAATGCTTGTCAACGGTACTTTGCTTACCAACCGTGGAGCCGCGACGGATAGATGGCGAGAATATTTCGAGCCGATTTCAACTGAAGAATTTGTTTATCCTCCCTTTCCATTGCCGATATTTGACAGTTTCACCTGCCAGTGCAACTGAAGTCGAGGAAGCAATACAACGAATGAAATCATCCAGCGCCCTATACACTACTCGAATAATCGCCTCATGCAACATGGTCTCAAATTGAATCTGAATAAAACTGAATTTTTGACGGCCGATCCGCCCGAAACAGGTAAAATCACTGTCAGTGGCAGTGACCTGCCCACGTATCAACAAACGTCTCAAATCTAACATTCACCCCAATGTTGTCCGCTCTGTTGCCCTCAATGGTTCCGAGTGTTGGCAGACTATAAAAGACAATGAATGGTGTCTTGCGGTAATGGAGACGAAGATGTTGCGTTGACTAGTAGCGTGACACGCTTCGATCATATCCGAAATGATGATATCCGCGATCGATATGGGGTTGCACCGATATCGTTGAACATTTGCAGGAGAGGCTTCTTCATGGTATGGTCACTCGAGTCGCGCTAACGAGAATTCACTCGTCAAGATTGGTCTGAACGTCGAAGTCGATGGTAAGTGACCAAAAGGGGACCGGAACAACGGTGGCCTGATATGCTGGATGCGGATTTGAAATCCTCGCCATTGAACCCAGAGCAGGCTTTTGATAAAACAAAATGGCGCAACCGATCACAACGAGCCGATCCCATTTGTGAACGGGAATGACTGAAGAAAAAGAAGAATGTGCGGCCGTTGGACTTATTTGTTCAGAGCACTTCAACAAGAGCAACCCATATAATAATTTAATTAGATTTATGGGGAAATAACGGACGTGAGAGGTACGGAGGATTGAAACACTTTTTGGGAGAACTGGATCGACCCATCAACAGTGTTAAATCCGCTTTCGCCCTTTGGTCTAAAATTTGGAAACGCATCTATCTCAAAGCTAACATCAAGTTGAGGCTGTGTTATGCCAATATTATCTTTCTGCTACTATTTAGGAATACCACTTGACAAGTGACCGCCATTATTACTCAAAAGCTCAAAAGAAGTTTTCATCAATTTATATCTGCGTTGTGTCATCAAAGATTTCTGATATACTGGGACATGTTGATGAGAAGGCGAAGGTAGTAGTGGACCTTGTAGATTATGCGTTGAAGCTTCCCAATAATACTTTGATGTCATTGGGCAGCAACGCGTCAAAAATTATGTCCAGTTGGTGTAGAATTCGTGGTTTTGGGGATTTGTTTATCGGAATTAGAAACTCGGAGCTTCAACTGGGTTCCTCGGTTGTGTACTTTGTCGTTTTGCATTAGTCCATGCATTCGATCCAGAGTCCACCGCAATTACCGGTCTGAATGGAATTGGCCAGTGCTGTTCTGTTTGGTGCTTGGCCACACGAATGGAATTCATTGGTGAGCTGTTCCAAATAGTGTAATATTAATTCATCTGAGGATGTGCAAAATCGTTCGATAGTGCTAGAGATGGAACATAAAAACGAGTTGTATGGGAAATTGTAAAGCCCGCAGAGGTTATGTCGTCGAACAAACGTTTCCAAAATAGAATGCGTTTGTTATTATCATAATTATTCTAATGATGTACAAAATCGTTAATCATTGACGAGGACTTTCCTTCCAGAATCAAATTCGAACCTGAGCTAAGATAGAGTAAATTTCAGCGCTAAAATCCCTTGGAAGGATACTGTATGTAATGAACGTGCTACAAGATATTGACCAGTTTTGTGTAAAACAAAACCTTGTTAAAATCGGTTTTCCGTCTGTTTGTCTATGTGTCTATCCATCACACGCATTTTTCTCGGAGACTTTAGCAGCGATTGACACCAAATTTGGTGGAAAGGTGGGAACTGTGAACGCTCACACATACAGTGAGTTACATCCTTTTACGTCGAACTTGTAAAAGGGGTGTGTAATTTTTTTTTACCAAATATAGTCATGTGGGATATCAAATCAAAGGTCTCGGTTAGTACTTTCCGAAGCTGGTCTCAGTTTTGACATTTGTTGGAAAGGCGGGAAGTGTGGGGGGGGGGGGGGTTGAAAATGGTCATTTATTTGATGTGGCCATTCTCAGAAACTGCCCAATCGAAAAATCTGAAAAAAATCAAGATGCTGCCACTATATGGTGGCTAGGCTCTGAAATACGTTTCATACCAATATCCCCATAAAGTTAATAATAGTAGTATATTACTATAATTTTCAGTAATTGGCTGCAGAACCCCCCTTAAGTTCATCCTAGCACCACCTGCAGCAATGTAGGCTATGATATATGATATAGAGCTTGATCCTACCAAGTTTGGTAGAAATCCCACAATTACTAATGAAGTTATAATAGATCAAAGTTGTCACTTCTTGGAAAATTCAAAATTTTGAATGTCAATATCACCCAAAAGTGGATATTCTCACATAATATTACTATATTACGTGTTACGTACTAATGGAACAAATTCACACTCAAATGTCTTTATAAAAGAAATACACAAAACCTTTCATACCTGAAGCGTGCAGCTTCCGGTTTCCCGACTTGTTTTGTATACTTTCTGAAATCTTATTTTTTTAGTATAATAAAAATTTTTTTTTTGAGGATACTGGGAGTCTTGAGTCACTTGATGACGGACCAGACCACTTGCGAAGCAACTTACTTCCTCTCTTGTGGTTCAGGGACTCCTCTTTTTGGGTTAAACACCCAAGTTTTTCAAAAATCATCAGCAACGGTTTCGTCCAGGGCAGAGGCAACTCATCAGACGCTGCCTCACTTCTGCCCTGGGAGCAGCGTGACCGAAAGTAGCGACAAAAGGTAATCGCTCCATTTATATATAATCGTAAACACGATATGAGTGCGAATTATATTCAAGTGAAATCCGCCCTAAGTTCAAACCTCTGTCATCAAGTGGATGCGGACTCAGGACTCCCAGTATCCTCAACAAAAAAAAATACTTCGGTCTGGTCTAGGCGGATGGAGGAACTAGATCTGTTAAATTCATGTATCGATTATGCCTCAACTTTTATTTCCGAGGAATTGAAATTATTAGTTTAATCATGCATTGACCTAACTTGTTTGTGCTCTAACCTCCCCAGGAAGGCATCAGTCCTCCCGTTTGTTCAGGGTTCCCCCCTTTATGTTTAAAGCGGCAGGGAGCCAAACGATTAGGTTGAGGTGGAGCACCACAGGACCACCATGTCAGCTGACTCCCCGTGAAGAGGAAAGGAGGACGGGGGCCACTTGTCGCGTAGCTGCCAGAGTCAGCCTAGAGCTAATCTTTCCACGTCCCTCCCGCCCGCGTTAGGGTTTTTTTTTGTGATTGTGTTCCTTACCTTATAAGGCGGTTAGGCAGTGTAGCTTCTTTGGGATGGAAATTGTCGGTGGTATCAATTTGTCTCGAGACTTTACGTCTCTATTGGAGTAGTTTACTCCGGGTGGATTTAGTTTTGTCGACTATTGAATCAAGGCACGTAATAAAATCTCTGTGTTCTGACAGGGAGATAATATGTGAGAACCAAGAGCCCCGCCAAACTGCTAGCATTCGGGTTAGCTCCAGCACGTACTGTCCGGTACAATATACTTTCTCGCACAGTCGGTGTTTACGACTGGCAAACCAGTTAGGCCACGTTAGGCAACGACAACGGAAAAAACGATTTGCGCATTTTATCATGGAACGTGCGCTCCCTGTACAGAGATGAATGTGATAAGCAGCTAGCCAATACCCTGTCCCAATATAGGGCTGATGTAACAGCGTTACAGGAGATGCGTTGGACAGGGACCGGTTTCCTGGAGAAGAGCCACTACACTATATATTATAGTGGCCATCCAGTAAACCATGTGCTCGGAGTAGGTTTCTCAGTCAGCCAAAAAATGAAACCTGCTATTATCGGCTTTGAAAACATGCGGATTATTCAATTAGCAAGGTCACACGAAATGGTTGTTGGAAGTACCTGGTTTGCGCAGAAAGCACTTTCAACCAAATTGACCACGTATTGATCGCACGCCGCCATCTCTCAGCCTTGATGAATGTTAGAACATATAGGGGGCCAGTATAGACTCGGATCACTATCTCGTTGGCATCGTGCTCCGAGCTCGAATTACAATACCAACTAGAATCCCCTCTGACAATCAGGTGAGAGTTAACACTGAAGCCATCCACAACACAGCACTCCGCGACACCTATAAGATGGAACCGAGGACCTGGAGATGAAGCATCAAAAAATGATCTCCACAACCACCTGAAGAACGATATCATTGATATGGCCACAAACATACAAATGGAGTCGGAACCGCTGATTTGACGATAAATGTAAGCTAGCAACGGAACGGAAGAATGCCACATACCGAGTAATGTTGCATTTTCAAAGAACGTGGGCACGCGCAGAGACTTATGAACTCCGTCGAGCGGAGAAGCGACTTCACAGACGGGAAAAGGAAGCCTGGGAGAACCAACAAGTCTGTGAACTAGAAAAGCACAGGGAGCAACCGCACCAGGCGTGCAAGTTTTACCACCAAGTCAGCAGGATGAAGCCTTATACACCTCGATGCTCATCCTGCCGAGACAAAGAGGGAAATCTGATTTCCGACAGAATGGGCATATTGGAGCGATGGGTTGAGTACTTTGATGAGTTACTGAACAACCAGAACATCGGCGAGTTGGAGGTCCCGCCAACTGAAGACAACGGACAAATACTGCCACCACCAAGTTTAGGAGAAACAGTCCGTGCAATTCATCGGCTAAAAAATCATAAGTCGCCAGAAGCCGATGGAATTACAGCCGAATTGGTTAAATATGGAGGCGATCAGTTACACCAAGTGGTTCATCAACTTTTGCTCAAGGTATGGGATAGCGAATCAATGCCTGACGATTGGCAACGAGGCATTATCTGTCTCATACATAAAAAGGGAGATATCACACAGTGCAGCAATTATAGGGATATCACGTTGCTGAGTACCATCTATAAGATATTCTCCACTATCTTGCTAGGCCGGATAGCCCCATACGCCCAGAACATCATTGGCACATACCAAAGAGGCTTCACTCCAGGCAAATCAGCAACAGATCAGATTTTCTTTGTGCGGCAAGCGATGGAAAAACTGTTGGAATATGGACAACAGTTGCACCATCTATTCACTCTCAAGACTATTCGACATCAACAACGGTCTACGACAAGGGGATGCCCTATCATGCGTCCTCTTTAACCTGACCCTCGAGAAAGTGATCCGTGATGCTGAGATAAATGCGATGGGTACGATCCTCTTTAAGTCCACCCAGCTTCTGACCTATGTTGACGATATGGGCATCATGGGAACGATCCGAGACGTACAAACTGCCTTCATCCAGATCGCGATTGGGGCGATTGAGGCGAGATCTTGGGTTGCACATCAATGAAGGCAAGACAAAATATATGGTGGCAACGTCAGCACTGAAAACCAACAACATCAAACCGCACTGGTTAAACAGGAAGAATAAGGATAGGAGAATACAACTTTGAGACCGTTGACAATTTCTCCATCTAGGGTCGAAAATCACAACTGATAAAAGGTATGACGATGAAATCCGCGCACGGTTGTTGTCAGCCAACAGAGCCTATTTCAGCTTACAAAAACTGTTCCGCTCGAAACGTCTCACCATAGGGTCAAAGCTCTTACTGTACAAGCCAATGATCTTGCCAGTCCTCATGTATTCCTCGGAGACTTGGGTTCTTAGCAAGAAGAATTGCGAACTCTTGGCGGCGTTCGAGAGAAGAATCCTCCGAAGAATTTTTGGCCCCCTACATGAGGATGGACGATTCCGTAGCCTACATAACGACGAAATCTATGAGCGATACCATGACCGTCCGGTTGCGGATAAAATCCGGCTCAACAGGTTACGGTGGGCGGAGCACAATCCGTATGGATGAGGATGATCCCACCCGGAAAGTCCATAAGGGCAATATCTATGATATAAAAAGAAGATGAGGCAGACCCTGCCTGAAATGGAGCGATGGCGTAGGCCAGGACGCCAGACAGCTTTTAGGGATATCGAATTGGTGGACCTCGGCGCAAAACCGGGATGTCTGGAGTTCCTTATTAAGGCAAGCCTAGATCGGATACCGGTTGTTGCGCCGTTGATGATGATGATGAAACCAGTTAGGAGAGTTTGGCTGGTTGTCCGCCTTAGCGACCAAAATAATGCCAAATGCCAAAATAATGCCACGCCGTACTCTCATCGTAACAAAGTTGGCGCCCAACGTGGGGCGTACGTAAAACGCTTTCCGAATATGCTGCGCCTACTGAATAACATCGTATGAGGCAACGTGCGTAATTGCGGAGATGATCCCAGTGGATAATTTAGCCGACGAGACAAGCAAACAAACTGAGGGTCATTAGCGGAGAATGATCGATGGGCACACAGCCCTATCCCGGTGGCTACAAGAAGCACCTCTATATAGAGGTGGTAGAATATATATTCGGTTTGAATGAATCGCTTGATTTTTCTACGTGTGAAGGTGCAGCGGAAGATGCAAAAAACGTTTTATTCACCTGCCCAAGATTTGAAAGCTCAAGGAGAAACTTCCAGGCTGAGCTAGGGCTTCGAACAACGGTGCGAAATCTGGGAAGTGATAGATGCAGCGTGAAACGAAGTAGTTGCTATATGAAATGGATGCACCAGCGGCTAAACGAAGCAATAACTGAACGGAAGTATAGAAGCGAAGTTACTGCGACCAAAACCGTGCGGAAGAGTAGCGGCTAATTTATCTAGGGTGAATAGTTAATAACTGACCAGCCCCGCTCGGACTACAGAAATACTAAGGGTTCGGCACGAGCATCCTCGATTACAAATACGTATCCATGATAGATTTTCCAGAGCAAAACAAGGCGGAGGGACAGACATTTAATTGACTTCATTGTTTCACACAAAACCTTAAAGAGAAGATAGTTCTGTTGTGTTGAAAGAGGGTATACTTGGACCAGTGAAACACGGAAAAATATGGTTTTCCAATTCATAAGAAATTTATTATGGACGGACCAGATAGCTGGTTTCTTTAGATGAATGAAGAGTCTGAACTCCTGGCTCGTCAGAAGATCAGAGATAGATCCCGATAAAAGTCTGGGGTCGGATCCCCTTTATACCCCCTCTCGTCAGGCCGGCATACGGCCAATAAAACGGAATGATAATTCATTCAAAAAATGCCGCGTCGAAAACTTTTGCACCGCACTATTCGTTATGTACTCGGCGTACATCGGATCGTGGCTCTTTCAAGTGGTCGCTCGAAATTGGTCGAAACCTTTTTGATTCCAAATTAACCTGCTTTCGATATTTGTGTGACTGTGCGAAAACACATCTGGGTGCTGCTTTTTGTAACCGAATTTCAATATATTTTGTTTCCCAATCGCGGTAAAATACTGGCATCTGTTATTCGATGGTAAAAATAATTAGGTAAATGTCTGCACTAGGAAGAGCCTGGCCTGCACATTGTATGCGGTGCCATCTATAAGCATAATTCCCATTTCGTCACATACATTCTATTTACCGAGAGATGTCATCAAATCTCTATTTCACCACTCCGGTAGAACATCGAATGGCTGTGTCAAACACCGCACTGGACCGTTTAATGGTGTGTGTGCCGTGGTCGAGTCCGATAAGATTTTTAGAACGTCTCGTCAACTCTCTACGGTGACATCGGACGGGCAAGTCGAGGTTTTCTGTGCGTTTTGCATCCGTTTTTCCGCATAAACTGCAGGAAGAATGTGAATTGTGAGTGAGAGGAGCGTCCAGAAGAAGCGAATAGACAATTGGCCGGCCAGACGTCGACCGCGGCCCCATTTCGCGAGCGGAGAATCGAATGCGAAATCTCGTCGCGGCGAGGAGTGTTGTGCTGCTGCTGGTGGAGAAGAGTGTGCAGTGAGAAGTGTCCTCCGGATGCAATAAATTATCTTGGCCGCCGCAAGTGCCCGTGCATCGCAAGTTTCGTGGCCGCAGGAGTTAAGCCGAGCTCGTGGCGACCGGGAGGATGTGAGTGCATTTCGCAGACAGTGTTTTCCGCAGAGTTTCCTTCGCTTGCCCGACGGCGCTGCGGCCCCGGATTGTGTACTTGGAAAAACTCGGAGCGAGGCGCTCGCAAAGACCAACGAGACGATTTCCAGGCGGTGCGAGCTGAGAATTCGCGACTTTGAACTGCAGGACGTCGCCGAGAGCGCAGCCTGAACCAAAATGTCTGATTTGGTGGTGGACTACGGCAGCCTGCCGGAGGACGTCCGCGAGAAGCTGGCCGAGCTGGATCTGGAACTATCCGAAGGTAAGTGTGTAGGTGACACTGGCCGCGTCCAGTCATCTGGGCGAAAGCAATTTTCGCGAGAAGAAAGTCAGCGTCGCCGAGTGCAGCGTTGAGTCAGCGGCCGCGGAAGGCACGGTCGGCACCAGCTTTTCCTCAGGTTTTTGACAGTCTCGCCGCAGATCGGAATGAGACGGATCGATAATTGCCGAAGTTTGCACTGAGGAATCGGAACACCTGTCCCTGTCGCACTTTCACCGAGCCAGTGCAGTGGCGTTTCGACATTTTCGGTTGACACCGCGAGCGGTGGCGTGTGGATGTGTGCGTGCTTTGTTGTTGGTCGCGGATACAGTTGGCCACTTGCGAGTGGTGAGAATGGTTCAGCTGCGGCCGACAGGAGCCGATGCGAAGTGACGTCGTTCGTGCGGCGGTCGTTGGTGTGTTGATCGTCGCCGATTACTCACCACACCCGCTTCAGCTGTCAAACGTCAGACACCCGCTGTCTGCCGATTTGTTTTTGTTTTCATGGGGGTTTGCTGCGAACAATGCGAGCCATGCAAATCGGCCGACTGCAATCACCTTGTCCGCGATGCAATGCCGGCGCTGATGGCGGCCTGATTTGATTAGTTGCGCTGCCGTCATCGGGTCATTGGTAAATAAACAATTCTTATCGCTCGAACGCGATAAGACTGCTCCCAAACTTCAGGGAAAGTGCTTAGGAAATCGTGGTTTATGGGGTTAACAGCTCCCACGCGTCAATCGAATATTAATTAAGATAATCTGAGAGACTTGATTAGACTTGTTTGTGGCAATCCAAGTGACTACTTTCCAATTTTTTTTTTTTTTATAAATTGGGAGATGTCGCAAGTAATCCAATGATGGCGTGGAATTTAGTATAAGTAGTAACGCATAGTGTTTTTCCATTTATAGGGGAACTTGCGCTATACACGGCATCCCAATTTGATGGTTTTTTGGGGAGGTAGAATGGGATATGGATTCTCGCAACGGTACGCCGTCGGACTACCAACTACACACCTCTCCATCATCGGAGAGTTAGCCTAGAACCGTTTATCACATTCGGGCCAGCCCCCGAACTCTCTCGCTTTGCGAAGCCTTCAAATCAGGGGAAGTCTTCACCTAGTCCCTCAATATCCGTAAGAAATAGTTCGGCGGAAAGTATTGTTTAGTGTGCCTAGAATGTCTTTCCATTTTACCGAATTAAAGGCGTTTCTGACGTCAAGTGTTACGAGGAGCACCACCCGTCGAGTTCGACGGGTATGTGTCTCTGCTCGTCGAAGGGCGTCCACGACTTGCATGACAGCATCAATTATGGATCTCCCTGCTTAAATCACACTGCCGGGGAGATAAATCTCCGGCAGCGCGTATCGCTTCAGCGAGTCTACTTCTGATGAGCTTTTCGAGCACTTTCCCAGCATTGTCAAGCATAGAAAGTGGGCGATATGAAGACGACAACTCAAGGTCGTCTTTCTCTGGGCTGATCACCGCAAGCCTCGTCACTTTCCAACAAGAAGGGAAAATGCCTTCTTTCAGGCAAGTGTTGAATGCGCCGAGCATTAGGTCAAGCCGATGTTGGGACACCAGTTTGTATACCTCTGCTGGAATATCATCAGGTCCTAGCGCCATCTTGTTTTTCATGTAGAGAATTGCCTGTTCCAACTTTTCTATAGAGAAAAGTCGGGGTCCTTGGCGATCTCCGCGTTGACGTCATCATTCCGTATGGGGTATGCAGGGAATAGTGCCGGTACAATACGGTCCATCTGCTTGGCTTTACGTGAAAAGGGTTTCCGCAGGGGTCCGATTTTTCGGGTTACCAGTTTGTAACAGAGTCCCCACATGTCCCCATTCACCTCGTCGACCAGATCCTGCTAGCAGCGAACTTTGCCCCTGTTTATTGCGCTACGGATTTCTCTTTTGGCTGATCTGAACTCTGTCATTATGGTGCATGGCCTCTTCCGGTTAAACGGCGGGGTCTGTGGCATTCCTTTCGGAGCTCTGCAATTTCCGCCGTCCACCGATACATAGAAGGTTTGCCACGTCTCAACGCCCTCCTGGGCATGGAACCTTCGTAGGCTCTGTTATCAGGTTCATAACTGAATTTACGACAGTGTCAACTGCAGCATCACCATCTCAAGAAGTATCCTCCAGCGCCGCACCACCTGTTCCAAGAGTTTCGACAAACCTCCCGGTATTCAGATTCGCGGCGTTCCATGCACAGAAAGAGCGCCGAGGTATCGCGCATCAAGAGTTTGTGTCACCTACTTCAAACGCGATGTGTTGGTGGTCGCTTGCCGAGAAGTCTTTCAGAACTCGCAACCCCTCCAACAGTGACTCCAATGCGAAGGTTACGTCTGGAATGCTTCCTTCGCACCCTGGGCGCCGGAAAGTTGGGGTGGATCCTATGTTTTAAACTACCAGTCCTGCTCTCGGCGTCATTTCGAGAATTCGTTTGAGTCTGCAGTCTCAGTGAGGCTGCCCTATTCAAGTGCATTGAAGTCACCCGCGACCTGGATCTGCCACCCTGTGCCCAAGGTAGCGTCCTCCAGAGCATGAAGACTGCGTCAAAAATCCAGCATCGTCTCATTCGGTGTTACTGGAAAACGTTACTCGGCTTTGGCAAGAGCTAGCGGGACCTGATATGTCGCAGTGTGCGCAACGTTCTCATCAGACGCACCACGGTCCCTGTACAGGACGCAACTCTCCTTTTCGTTCCAGGTAATTTCTTTATGGTCTCTCTGATCGCATTTGCGGTAGATTGCCTTTCTGTCAGGTCCCCGAAAAGTTGCAGACGTGAGCTTATAATCCAAACATTGTAATGGATTTCCAAAGAGTACGTGGGTTCCAGGCTGGAAACTCAAGCTTTCTCTCCCAGAAACTCCTTGACTGCTTCACAGAACGTAACTTTATTTGTTGTGCTTAGGCCTAATTCGACTAGGACTCAAACACCTTTCATTTTTCGAATGGAAGACACTTCTGCTCCGCTATCTTCGAGCCTGATCTTGTAGCGGTTTTCACTGCAGACTTCCGCAATAGTCTTGCCTTTCGTCGTGGTAATAAGCAGAGCTGACGGTCTAGTCTTTTGGTGCATCTCAATTTTAAGCAGAGGGTTTTCCGATGGCGCGGCGTATTGTTGTCTCTTGTCCCTCTTTGTCTTCTTTTTTGATGCCCTGGAGAGTACTTGAGTGGAGTCTCCTTCAGATATCCCTTCCTGATTTCGTTTTTCCCCAGTTCGCTCTGAACCGTTTAACGTCACAGTGTGTGTGTGTTGTGTTTTATGTGATCATTCCGAAGTGTTACGTCACTGGTCCCACATAACATCTTGGTCTCCATTATCTCGAGGCGCCGTTCATTGTCTTTTATAGTCAGAATCATAGAGGGCGACAGGGCGGACGATGCCGCCTGGCTGTTGGTTATATATTAACATGCATTTTATTTGTATTCCTTTTACAGCGATGAGTCATCATCATCAACGTCGCATCAGGTCTTAGCCTGCCTTAATAAGGAACTCCAGAAATCCCGCTTTGCGCAAAGGTCCACCAATTCGATATCCTTAAAAGCTGTCTGGCGTCCTGGCCTACGCCATCGTTCCACCTCAGGCAGGGTCTGCTTTGTCTTCTTTTTCTTGATGCATGCTGTATTTTTTTGGGCATATATATATATCTCTGCGCCACTTCTGATCACTTTTTGAGGGTGTACATTACGATGTCAAACTTCTATTAACTTTTCTATGGGCTCTCTTTTTGTGATAATGGCTGCTTTACTAAACCTCCTTTTGATGAGCTCCTATATATTTTCTATTCGGTTCATGTCTGATGAGTTGCTGACTGCGCTTGCTTTATGGCATGGAATTCTGTCGTGCGTAGAAATTTATTCTTTGCTGAGGCGGGAAACTTTACCTTATAGTGTTTTCTATAATTTGGAGACGACCAGTACCTTTGAATTGCAGACTATACCATGAAAGAATGTGGGATGCTTTACCGTCAGAACGATCCAGTCAGGGTTTCTTATAAACTGAGGTTTATCAATAATGACTTGGGAAATTAACTTATTCCAGAAACAAACCAGTTCCATAAGAAAAAATTTGCTAATGACTAGTAGATATGAATAAGCAATGCGCAGTATAACCCCGATTTTTCGCCAATTTTCATCACTGAAATCATAGGATTCCAGAAATCTTTCCTAAACTGCACGTCAATCAAACGTCAATAGTGGGTGGAATAGGGAGTTACTTTCGGTTGTCGAAAACAGCTTATGATTGGCACGCTCCTGGACATCGGTATTGAGAGTCCCCTGAATGCGTGCGTTCTCCAATTTGAGCCTACGTAAGCTGGACATTTTGGCCATAAGTGAAGTGGAATGGTGAGACTCCGGAGAGAAGTCCTCTCCCTTTGGCAGCACTGTGTTTTTGTAGTTTGTAAAGCAGGACTTTCTGCTAGCTTTTGTATTTAAGTCTAGTTTTTGTGATAGTTCCCACAAATTAAGGGCCTTTTTCATACCATACATAACCACCATAGGTGAATAAAACTACTAAAAGGAAAAGTTTCCAGTTTAACTATAGATTTATTGTTTTTATAAAGAATTAGACCCCTGTTTCGGACACATGTGTCCTTCTTCAGTGCTGGTTTTGTAATTACTAGGTAGAGAGGCATGAAAACACGTGTGGGCGAATCCTTCGGTAAAGTTACAGCGGTGGTATTCGCGGAGAAATGTTTAGAAATTTGAGAAGGGAAAACAAATCAAACAGGAATGCGGCTGGAGCGATCCTTGATATGTGTTTACCTTGAAACTCAAGCGACAGTATAGCCAGATAATTTGGAACGGTCTATCTGATGTCGAGCAAACTAGAAGTAATGCTTTTTCATGAATGATCGTAAAGCGGTCTGATCCATTCCAAGAAAGGCAAGGCTAGAAAATATCCTTGCCTACAGAAAATTTGGAAACATTTGGAAATTGAGAAATGGTGGAGTATGGAAGGAATTTTATTGTGCATTTGGGCCAAGTTTGATATATATGTAGTCTCGTTTAAGTGCAGACTTGTCATTTTCGTTGCTCTTGAGTATGTCGGTGTACTTGCGAAAAATTTGTTTGCCTTTGAGATGTTGCCATCGCAAACTCAAGTGTGAAAGGGACCATCAAAAGTGGTCCTTGCTACACAAAGCCACTTCGGAGTTCATCTGGTACCATGGAAGCTGGAATAACCTTCTAAGAGCCTGTGGCCTCGGTGATTGGCGTCCTCGTAAGGATTTAATGGTGGTTATGGTTATGTCTATATTGTGGGCCGTTATTTGTGGGATCAATCAACTAACTACCCCAGAGGTATCAAATCGGTTTGGCATGCACTGGTGCAAATGCTTAGCATGCAATAACATGTATGTAGACTGGGATCGATGTGGCTATCACGGCGGGGCTTTGACAATCGTCAAAATTAAAACCGTGTTCGAAATTGGAGGATACTCACGTATCTGCATATTCATGCCTTTGAAGTGTAACTCTTCCCTTTGTCATGTAGAAATTTCAGCTGGGAAACGAGAACAAAAAGCGGTCGGCGGACTAATTAGTTGCATCTAAGAAATATTAAACTGATGAAGAGTTCACTTATCGGTGAATGATCGAATTCATTAACATAGGAACAATAAACTTCCAAACAATCCAACAAATCCAAATATCCAAGGACCATAACCCAACCCACCAATTGAATATTTAGAGCTATATATACTTGCATACGCTCACAAAAATGAGCAGGATTGGCCAATTAAAAAGCTGATCATGCTGCATTTTTGCTCGCATCTTACTTACAAATTCTAATTATTTCCAAGAATATTTCAACACCTTAACTAGGTGTGATAAAAAATAGCGGCAATGGCACGTTAATATGGTCAATTAAAAGGCTAATCATGCTGCTTGTTTTCGTGTTTTACTTGCGTATTCTGAACATTTTTCATGCACACTTCAGCATACAAAATAACGGGAATTTTCGCGTTGTTAAAGAATCTTCATTTATTAATTAACATAAATTTTAATCACTTTTCCCCATTTCTAGCAATGCTTTGGAAACAATTTTGGGCTTCTTCGAATGAATTTTCAGCGACAGCGATTTTGTTTTTATATCATCAATTATAGCAAAACATCGTCCTTTCATGGTTCTGTTGGGCCTTTGGAAAATAAAAAATTAGAAGGGGGATGTCCCGGAAAAACGGAGGGGGGGGGGGCGTACTTCCAAGCGCGGGCAGGCCTTTGCAAATATAACAGTGACTCCTGAAGGGAAGGAACATTCCCTACTGATCAAGGCTTTCCCGAGGTGTCTTTGTCTTAATTCTCCTCTTCTTCTGGGCTGCAGACAACCGGATTTGAGGAACAATGTCCTCTTAGAAGCTCTACAATAAGAATACCGTTCTTGCGGCTTCTTCACAAAAATTCTTGCCTCCCTCCGTCGATTCCTCCGTCGGCATTGTGAATCCTTCTGATATTGTTCTTCAAAAAAAGACAGAAGATAGCAAAATGTCACAGCTCGTTGGCGCAACAATCTCATTGGATCTAGTCCTTGAATTGTTTTAGAGCACTTCATTGAAGCGGTAACAACGGTAAGCTCACCCGTGATTATTACTCTGATTTGATTTAGGTATTTATTCCTAGCCGAGTCGACTGGTATCCGAAGAGAAATTTGAACCAAGACTTGGATTGTTGCACCAACGATTATTATTATTGAACGGAAGAAGAGCATAGGTGTCTATGGAGGCATATAAATCCAGAGAGCTATTGGAAAAGTATGAATATCTGGGAAATTTAGGCCAGGTAAACAGTAGGATTAAAATCATCCCAAACAGTAAAGGGGGCTCCATAGTTATAATTTCGAAAAACCTTTCGAAAATGGACTTGCGTTGAGCAGAAAAATTGGTAGTCTAACACAGACATAAAGAGGAGAGAAAGTGGATGTTGGAGACTTAATAACGATTCGGATGGCTTGTCTTCCCCAAAGCGGGCAGCCGATGCGCAAGACAAAGTAGCATTCGAGGAGCTCAGAATTCAAAGTCTTATCATCCATTCAGGTTTCAGATGTGCGGATAATCTGGCGTTGGAGAGTAAGGGCAGCAAGAGTTAAGAGCAATAGCTTGAACTTCAATTGTTCCTTTGGTGAAATGATGAAAATCCGCTGCCACCAAAAGTGATGTTGAAGGAAGATCTTATACGGCCGGAGGTGCCATCTCCCATTTGTTTCACGCTGAAGAAAGAAGAATGTCTTCAGAGGAGGTGGTTGGGTATCATTGGTCACTCTAAAGGGCCCAATTGGCGTTGTGTTGCGCCGCTTAGTGCCACAAACTCCTTGTGACTGCTACGGGAAGTCAAAGGGGCCAAAATCTAGACGACTCAGATCTTCAGAGCTACCCCGTAACATTTACGAAGAATAGCAGATCCCCACCTTGCAACCTGAGATCTCTTTGACGTCCCAAAGAATTGTTTACCTAATGTTCGCAGCCGGTTCTAGCTAGAACTGGTCAATTGCAAAGTAGATGACTGAGGATTTCTCCCTGCTCTCCGCAACTTTTAGAATGGGAATTGTAGGATATGCCGAGTATGGCGGCATGGTCCCCTATAGGTCAGTGCCCCGTGAAAACCATCGCAATTCCAGGCTGTTCAGCACTATCCTGTGTGTATCCGCACCGACTTCGCAAACCATATTTGATCCGTCGGTGAACAACACTGGGTCATAACCGTGCAGCATATCACCGGTCTTCCACTCTGTTCTGGTTAAAAAGACAACATCAAAATTCCTCTTGACGATGGGCGGGTTTCATAATCTTTTAAGAATGTCACGAGTGCGCTTAGTACCTCGTTTAAGATGTTACTACTGCCGTACGGCTTTGTTGTCCAACATCTGGACTCACGTAGTCTTGACAGTACTGCATGCTACAGTATATTTCATGTGAGGGAGATGAGGTGCAATAGTACAGTGAGGGGATTTGCCGGGCAGGACTATAGGGTAGCACACGTGATCAGTGTTGTCGGAAGGGGGAAAATTATGGTACTAAAAATATAGCAAAGAGGCACTAAATAGTACTTTTACATGAACGTACCTAAGTTGAAGCAAAAAGAAAAGATGTTCATCTCTTCTGTTGTTGTATTTTGTGTCATACACAGATACTCACGGGTATGACACAAAATACAACAATAGAAGAGATGAAAATCTTTTTTTATAACGTGACTACCAGTATTGTTAGTGTTCAGTAGAGAGAAGTTTGAAGAGCACACATCTAAACATAAGAACATGAGACGATACAATGAAAATTAAAAACGAACGAAAGATAAACCCTACCTGCCTAGCCCTATCTACCTACAAAATCTTGATTTTACTTTTGCCGAACCGCCGGACTTTAATAAGACCTCCTTTTACAGAGGCAGGCTGTTTTCGGAGGTGAACGGTGCGACTATGAAACTTCGCTACCCACAATATTCTGCGTATGTTCTAGAAGTGAACATATCCGCGCAGGTCTGCATGTTGCGACATCTTTCAATATCATTGCACTTTTGAACCGACTGTGAGTTACGAATAACGTAGTGTTTTTTTTAATTGCTAGCTTCCGCAGTGAGTCGTTCCACTGTATGCCCAACTTAGTGTGTTATTCCATACACTTTATGATAGAGTGGATTGCATTCGTTGAAACCACCACTTTGTTTTTGTGATTTTATAGAAATCTTGACTTATTTGGCAAACTTACCATGGTTTCTGTTGAGAAGTACTCAAAAGTATTTATTTAACTAAAAAGTACTGAAATATGAGAAAAAGTACTGAGGAACTGATGAACTTCAAAAGGTACTAAAATTAGTATCTTTGGTAATAAAAAGTCAATACTGCACGTGACTTTTTCAATCCTATTAAGCTTGGCCCTATTATATTTCTTGCTCAGCGCCGCACGTTACGTTAGGATGGGACGGACCACGGCTGTATACATGCAAAAACTCTCCTCGGCCGGAGACTTCATTTCCTTATGAAGGCCCTTCTATTTAGAATGTTATACTGGTCTCTCAGTTATATGTTTAGTCTCCAGTTTAACTTAGGATAGCACCGAGATGTTTTACATTGGAGGGGGGCACACTTTTTCAAACCTGCCCTTCATAATTTTTCTGATTACACTGAAACACTGTTGACTCCAAGTCACCATGTCCGGGGTATACGCCATCACTTTCAACCCTCTCTGTCCAATATACGTAAAGTTTCATTATTTATGTTCCTCGGCCAGAATTCCTGATGCTTCCGATGTTCTGACCGCCCTGACAGCTGACTTATATTTCTTCAGGTAGTTCTTGTATGGGTGCCAGTATCTGTATTTGCAGTAGATGTCGAAGACCTTCCTGGTTAACTTCGTGAAATTGGACAGGTCTTCATTCCGCCAGGGTGGCAATGTCCAGAGCCCCGACTTTTGACTTAAGTTCGTCTGTCTTGCCAATGCTACCATTGAGAGCCCTGGGCAGTTTGGTTTTGTCAACTTGACCAAGCTCCCCCAGTTGATAGTAAAATTCTGCAGTGAAATTCAGATAGAAAAGTATGCAGTTGTGATCCAAGAAGGATCTTTGATCAGGCATTTTCCTGTTATCCACATCGAAAGTCTCATTGTCAGTGAATAGGTAGATATCGGGGACCTCATTCGAACTGTCATTATTCTCTGCTTAGGAAGTGGACGATTGGTGTACTGCCCCTGTTACAAATTGTTAGATTTGTACGGAAAATGAAGTCCAAGAGAGGTTTACATCTTTCGTTGATTTGTGAAGTACCTCAAAGCGTGCAACTCTCACATACTATGAACAGGTTGGTCTCCCTCACTGCTGTGATAGACGTCAGATGTTGTAATTCTTCTAGTGGAGTTTATCGGACGTGAGTTATGTATTATTATCATTCTATTAAGGGATAGTCGTACCGCGTCCTTGAAGAATTATTGTGCCCCTTTTACTGGTTATGGTGTACCTATTGATCATAGTATCTCAAGCAGACCTATAACCGTTAGGAACTTTAGTATGTTCCCTACTTCCTGATCTTTCAGCTTTGGATCTGGTATTAATTGTTCACCCAGATGCCTTGACCTACGGTGCCGGACACGTGTGTAGAGGTTTCGTCATCCTCCTCACAAAACCTGCAGGCAGTGTCCGTAGATATCCCTAGCTTCCCTAGATGATAGTTCAGCCGACAATGACCAGTGAGAATTCCCACTTTGATTCGGAGGTTCTTTTTGGTGAGGTTTAAGCAATCCTTTGTGCGTATGGGTTCGTATCCTCCAATAAGCACCTTGGACTGCTCCATCCCTGGTAGGCCCGCCCAGAATAGTTCCCTCAACCGTTCCTCTTCATTTTTTAGATTGATAGCCATGAAACCGTTTCCGATTCCACAGAAAGGTTCTGGCCCGTGTAAAGGCGTCCCTGTTCCCTTCTTGGCTAGTTCGTCCGTTGCCTTCCAACCCAGCATGGCCTGGAACCCAAAATATTCAAACCTTGTTGAACGAGGCGAGTGTATTCAGTCTCTCAAGGCATTCCCATACCAGTTTAGAGTTCACCTGGTTGGACCTAAGTGCCTTGATCGCTGCTTGGCTATCGGTGAGAATAGCTATGCTCTGCACCCTATAGTTCCTTTGCAGATTAAAGATGGCACATGGCGTATATTTCCGCCTGGAATATGCTAGTGTACCTGCCCATTCGATCAAAGTACATTTTCCTTGGACCAATGGCACGGGCACCCGCTCCCTCTGCTGTGAGGGATCCGTCAGTGTACCAAGTAATCAGTTGCTGGTTTAAACCGTGTGTCGCAGCCACGCTCTCCCAGTTTCTCTTACTCCAACGTGTTTCAAACTTCTTATCGAAGTGAAACTTCGTTGTCATGTTATCCCTTGGTATTAGTAATTCGGGATACCGCCTAGAAAGAATATCAATGTTCCTTCGATTTAGGCAGCTCCCCGCCTCATACTACCGGCCATCCTGAATATTGCCCTCCTTGCCTGCATCTGTATGTGCAGATGGAGAGGGGTTAATCCCAGAAGGACCTCCATGGATGCCGTTGGACATGTCCTCATTGCCCCACTGATACACACGCAAGCTAGTCTTTGGAGTTTGTGTAATTCCCTGGCTTGTATGCTGAGCTCGGTTCTTTCTGTCCAGATTACCGTCCCGTAGGTAATCATTGGCTTTACCATTGCAGTATATATCCAAAGTAGTATCTTCGGGCTGCAACCCCATTTTTTTCCTGCTTTGCAAGTAATCAGAGCCATCGTGGCTTTCCGACAAGTGTTTCCGACATGTGACTTCCAGAGTAATTTTTGGTCTAGCGTCATTCCCAAATATTTGACCTCTGTTTTTCGTTTCATCATGTAATGTTATGGCTCTCAGGTGATCAAGGGTTTTCCACCGTTTTGAGTACGAACGATGTTAGGCAAATTGGTCTGAAAGATTTAGGGTGAAAAGGATCCTTTTTACCCGCTTTTGGAAGAAAGACCACTTTTGCCCGTCTCCATGCTCTTGGTATGTATCCCAGTGCTATGCTCCCCCTTACCACCCTCAGAAGAGACTCTAAGATAATTCCTAGGCCTCTCTGGATAAGTGCTGGGAAAATGCCATCTACTCCTGGAGATTCCAGTGGTTTAAAAGTTCGCACTGCCCATCTGAGCCTAGCTTCTTAGCATACCTCTTTTGCTAGTTTCCAGCTCTCCTTCCTTCCCCTTTTATTCGTTGTCGGGGTGTCAGGCAGAATGTTGTCGCCTGCTACCGTGGGGTAGGACCCCGGGAAATGAGTTCTAAGAAGCAGGTGTACTCTGTCCTCCTCATTCTCGGTAAATGTCCCATCTTCCTTTTTCAAACAAACAGAGGATATTCCCCGTCTTTGGCTACAGCGTTGTATAGCGTGGTTGCGTAAGTCATGTAAGCTGAGAATATATACGTTCTCCGCTACCACCTGCTCCAGGTTTACCACGGTTAAGTCGTTAGAACTCAGACTTCGACACAGGCGTGCAGGCTCCTTCTGTTGAGGATATATGCTCTAGACCTGTCCCGATTAGTGTCCATACCACAAGAAATAGGGATGGGGGCAGGTCTAGAGCATGCATTCTCGCCAGAAAGGGCCTGCCTGTATGCCTGAATAAATTGTTTTGTATATTTTTTGGAGCCTTTTCATAATTTGACTCCCTCCGATCCAGGCTCCTGTATCAGTGCGAGTTCGATGTCTTGCTCCCGGAGGAAGACCAAAGAGTTCAGCTAAGGCTTACTTCGAGTGCTATAGATTCATCTCCGTTACCCGCAGTTTGGTGTGCTGAAGCAGGAAGGTCGTCGCGTCGGTCCTTGCCAGATTGCCGATTCTTACTTCTTTTAAGAGCTCGATGGAGGCGTCGATTGGGTCCACCTCTCCTAGAAAATAGAATAAGTGAACCTATTTATAAAACCCGTGAATTTTAAAATTTTCGGTTAAGCTTTTACCGCACCTCATATTTTTACAAATCCACACGATATAATTATGTGAGATGTTACCAAATGCATATGTTGGTTTCTTGGACCATTTTATCTTTTGAGAAAGCACAGAATTTACCTCCCACCCGGTGTAGACAATTCACATTTAGAAAGCACCTTGCAGTACTTTTCCACTATTTTTTGCCAGTCGCTTCGATAAATATTAAAATGGTTCCACAAAACTTTTCGGGCCGTAATCAGCCTACAGTACAGCGGCATAACATTTTATGTAAGAAATATGAAGTCCAATATTACCAGAATTTAACAATAGGCTCAAGTCGGTACAAAAACCGGCAGATGCTGTGCTAATATCTCAATTGTCGGGGCCACAAGCTGCCACTTATGATCTCATACATGCAATTAAGGTAACCTTAATGACTCAGGTGTTTGCTCGCTTTACCGCTGGAACACGCGAAACGCTGGCTCATAAAAATATTTAAACTTTTCGCATTTCGCGAAGAAGTCGGCCCCCAAATGAATCATCCGCGCTTTAAGCTTTGCTGTCTTATCCGATATCCGCCTATTTATGTGGATCTATACCTGCACGGTTGTACGAGTTAGTGAGGAACATATGAGTTTCCGCGGAAAAGATGATTTGAGCAGTCGCGATAGTCGATAGGTCTAGCTTTCTTCCTAATCGAATTACATTCTATTGCGCGTCAAAACGTCCACTATCAATTATACGCTTGATTGCAGGCTGCATGTTATTGGAGGAATTGGAGGAGCAGAGTTGAATTCGCTGCAGCACAAAACTCCTGTTTGATCGCACTCAGTCCCAGAACGCACGTTTTTCGCGGGCTTTAATTCCATCAACAATTTATCTCAATTTGATGTCATTATGCTTGATATAAACGCAGAATACATGGTGATGTGGAGGCAGAGAACCCCAATCTTGGCTCTCTGGTGGCTCTGCTTCTATTATGTGGCCGATTTTCAATTTTCATAACATGGTTCTGGGAGCAAAGTTCAGAAAATCAGGGTTGAGCTCCTTCATCCTCCGCATGTAACCTGCTCCTGGGGTCTTTGAAGACGGGGAACTAGCTCCTTTACTTGAGGATTGCCAATGGCTCGTGTCTTCAGTTTGGTGACCTCTGTGATGGAGCCGACCTAAAATGACTGCAGTGAAGCAAAGCAATAGAGCACCAGCTACACTCTAGTAATTCCAGGCAGTTTGTTTATTTTGAGATGCTTTTCCGAGCAGACATGATGGTTCGAAACCAGATCGGGGTGTACTCAATATCTGAGAACGTGGGTTCTTGGGACAAATCGCAAATATTCTTGTGCAAATTGAATTTATGCGAATTGAAGGCGTGAAATTCGAGCGACAATTAGTTATTGGGGTTAAATGAGAGGTGGCCAGCACTAACTGCCAACCGAACGTATGAATTTAGTGGGAAATTGCAATGTACTCGCACACCAAGCCCAGCTCCAATCTACAGCGGATGTAGAGACCCCGGCACGGTTTATTTGCTCGTACGCCATTGCAGCATGTTGTATCATAGTGACCTCGATTTCTTAATTTATTGGTCTGTTCGCATTCAGGCATGACAATATTTTGTTGCTTTGAACATTTGCTTAAAAGCCTCAGCTGGAATAAATAGTGATAAGTTGCACCATAGCACGGCCAACTCCATTTCGGGCCAATTGGAATGCACATGGAAGCAGAAGTGGTCGTGTGTTTTGGTCTTTAACGAATGCGAGTGTGTTTAATGAATTTTGATATGGTAGTCCGCTGCTTGGAGGAATATATGGAAATGTTTATGTTCTACTACGTGCACAAAAGGTATGGGAGGTCGCGATTCATCAAATTCCAGCTATATCGAGAAAATAGCCACTTTTAGGAGCTGAATATTGACGGCTTTTGGGTTAATAAGCTTTTGTGCTTACTCTATTGGAAAGACCATTGTGGGCTTAAGCTATGACGAAGTATCGTTTTATATGTAGCATGGAGACCCAAATTTTGTCGTTTAGTTGAAGAGCGGAATATTTATATGGGAGGCTCTATTTTAACAAGGCTGAAAAAGCCCACAATCGAGAAGATTATAGTATTGGGTTTGTGTGTTTAAAAATTGATGAATAGCGATGGAAATTGTAGGAATCCACTTTTGCGACAGGTTGCAGCAGTGTTTAGAATTTCCCCTTCTCAACACCATTCCCACTCTCCCGTTTTTAACTTGCATGCGGGACCAGCTTGAAGTATTGCATCTTGCCAAGGTTCTGACGCATTTATGTTTCCTATGTTACGGGCTGGCACCCAAGTCCAAAAAGAATAGTAAAAGTATTGACTTACGGTTTCGTCCAGGGCAACCCATCAGACGCTGCCTGACCTCTGCCCTGGGAACGGCATGACCGAAAGTGGCCCCAGGTGGTCGATTTTTCTTTTCTTTTCAAACCCAACAAGAGGAGTTCGTGGACTACAAGAGAAGAAGTAAGTTGCTTCCCTAGTGGTCCGATCCGTCATCAAGTGGATGCGGACTCCGAACTCCCAGCGTCCTCAACAAAAAAAAATCACTTCGACCTGGTGTAGGCTTGAACTTAGAACGGATTTCACTTCAATGTAATTCGGACTGATGTCCGGTTTGTGATATATAAATGGAGCGATTACCATCTGTCGCCACTTGCGATGAGTTGCCTCTGCCCTGGACGAAACCGTCAGTCAAGGTTTTCTCTTTTCAAAAATTATTTAGCCAATTTCGAAATTAATGAATCTTTATTGACATTAAATCAAAGCTCATTACTTACCATTTTAGTGTGAGATTTATTTATGAGAAATAACATCGTCCAGGTGATTTCCATCATGTCTGCCGGGATGGCAGCAATTTGTTGAACGAATGCATATTTTAACTCATCCAAATCTGGCGGTTGTTGGCTATCCACACGACTCTTAAGGTAACCCCACAGAAAAAAGTCCGTTTTGTGTGAAACAAAACCTTATTAGGATCGAGACGATGTCTGTCTGTCTGTCACACCCGATTTATTCGGAAACGACTAGACCGATTGTCACAAAAATTGGCAAGAGTGTGTGATCTGTTGTTCCTCTTTACATGCAGCAAGTGTTGCCATTTTGTGTTAAGTTTAACGGGGGGCTCCCCGTACATGTGAATGGAGGGTGCAACATTTTTTTTTCATAGAAGGGCTCAATTAGTACTGTTCAAAACTGGTTCCATATTTGATATTGGCTGAAACTTAGGGGAGTGAGGGCTCAAAATATGACCCACAGAATGTGTAACAGGTCTCGTTCTCAGAGCCTATCCAACTGAAAAATCTGAAAAAAATCACAGTGGTGCATCTCTCCGATATCTGCACAAATGAAGTTAATAATAGTATATTTCCACATTTTATAAATTTACCCGGCAACCCCCCTTATGGTCATCCCAGAAGTACAAAATTTGGCATAGGTGTCATGAAGAAAATAATGCACAATTTGGTCAAGTTTAAAGAAAAATCAACTATTATTAACAAAGTTATAGGGGTTGAAACTTTGCCAGTTTTTGTGAATTTCGTGCATTCGACAACCTGTATGACGTCATCATCACATTTCAATTCATCAATACCACAACGAAATGAGTTCTTATGAATGGGGAATTATTTTGTTTTAGTTTTTTAGTCATTTGTATATAATATCAATTACTGCAACCAGGCATGTGTGTATATAGATATATAGTATATGCGTGCTAATGAAGTTTGCAGGTAGTGTCTATTTCAGATAAATATATTTGTACATTAAACCAACCGTATTTAATATACGTACTATATATGTACATATGTATGCTTTTGTGCACGAAGTAAATCGGAAATACCGGTACGAGTTTATATATGTGCATATGAATGTACAGTATTCGGAAATAGGCAGTTTGTTTGTTTAGGGTGATTATAATATCGATGGCTGTAATATGTATGTATGTTTTGTAGTTTGGAAAAATATGAAGGAATAGGTTGGGCTTGTAGCTATATATAGAGAAATGTGCGTTGAAGTTTCTTACATAAGATGAACATAAAACCTTTATACCTGAAGCGCGAGCTTCCGGTATTCCGACTTGTTTCAAAATTCGAACGATGCAATCATTTTAGCGTTTTTATGAACTCTCGATACCCACACTGTGTCTTTTGACTGAAAATGGGCCTCAGTTCCGGCTACAACTTCACCATCGGAGTTTAATCTCTTTCCCGGGAGCTTCCTTTTGAGATCTGTGAATAAGTAGAAGTCAGATGTGGCCAGATTTAATAAATATGGGGGTGTCGGAACAATTAGAATCGTAAATGGCGCAATTTCCCCATCGTTTTTACCGACTTGTGAAAGAGGGCACTATTCTAATGAAACATCAGCTTTTTCTTTACCATTTCTGCTTAATTAGGTCAGCCAATCGATCCAATAATTCAATTTAGTAGTCGCTGTTCTTCGTCTGGCCCTTCGGAGGAAACTCTAAAAGCAAAATTCCGTGGATGTTCCAAAACACAGGGGCCATGACCGTGCCTTTTGGATGTTGTATATCGGACCCTTTGGCCGGCTTTCGCCCTATTGTTTCTATCCGGCTGGCACTTGTTTTGAGATCGGAGTATAATGATGAATCCACATTTCATTCATTGTTATGTACCGACGCAAAAAATCCTTTCTATCCCGCGTAAACACCTGCAAACAGTGCTCTGAATCATTAATTCGCTGTTGCTTTTGTTCCACTGTGACCAAACGCTGCACCCACTTGGAACAACTTTTTTTCAAATCCAAATTGTCATGAACAATTTTGGACACAATGCCATCTAATATCTCCAGATCTTACCTGTGTCCTCTAACTTGCTCTACGATTGGACACCTCAGTTGAACAAACTCGGCGCCCTACGTATACTATCCGCAAATGGTTGCTTTCGACGGCCGCTTTTTCAATCGTTTTTCAGCTTGAACGATATATTTTCCTGTTAAAAAAATGTTTGATTAACACGCAAAACGAATTTTTCCATCGTTTGAACAAAAACAATTCTAGCGTCGCTTAGCCCTCAATATCTCAAGAACTACTTAACCGAATGCCATGCAATTTTCACATGTATCCCCTAAAAGTTAGTTCTACCGAAAACAAGGTAGTATGGAAATCGTGATGCAATGTGACTGCTATATTAAGATTAAATCAATTTGCCCCTATTGGGGTATCAGACTCTGTTATTGGTCATATAATTGCAGAATATATTCCTCGTAGTATTTTTCTTCAGGAACTTTCATATCTTGCTAACATGTGTTTTCCAGAGTAACTTTTGAGCTAAAGTGATGGGGATGTGCGAAATGTCGTCGTAATAGATGATGTGGTATCACATCAGTTTTGTGAAAAATGTGATATTATAAAGTAATATTACAAACATTAGCTTTTACATTAATCTTATATCACCAACATACGAGTACATATTACACTCGGCAGTTAATACCAATTATTTAACACTAGAGTGATATTCCCTATGCTCATCTCAGTGTAAAATGTACGGCGGCGTCAAGTAGGTAATCAACAAAGAATGAACTTTACTTCACGTGTTTTAGGTGTTCACGAGCTCTTGGAGCTCAAATTCTTTTGAGATTTTACCCCGATGCAACACGTGATATTTTGTGTCCGGAATGGCCCTCTTGCGTAGGCCACTACGGGTACACCCCCTGTTAACACTGTCGAAGGCCTTCTTTAAAATGATTTAAAAGTAGTTGATGTGGTCAATGCGGGAGGATCTGAAACAAGGGCAAGCCTACTCTCTTTCAATTAAGTCAACCAAATTTTGTGGCGCGCCTCCGGGACATGGTCGACAGACTATTCTAGGCATCGGTCGTCTAATCGACAAGATAATTCTTCCACTGTCAAGCTGGATGATATAACCCTGCGCCGTGCGCAACATGCAAGCGAAGATAAGCGACCATTAGGTGGTGAGGTCTATGTTCTCTTGTTATGCACATCGAAAGACAACTCCTAAATCTACTACTGATCGCAAAGTGGTCAACTTGATTGGTTGTACTGTATCGGTCAGTTGAAACCCAATCTAGATCGAAAGTTTGTAGTGAAGATCTTTGTTGCAAGCCGTTCGAAGTCAAGAGAGTGTGTGTGTACCTTGCGGTAGGCGTCAGTAACAACCCGACACCGAATTCGCGTCTGCGACCATTTGTCTTTCCAGTGTACAAAGGTACATTGCCGCAAGAGGGATAAGAGTACTCTCCAGTGTCCAATCATCTTATTTCGCTTAGAATCAGAATATCTAGATTATATCACTGGAATTCTCGCTCGAGCTGGAAAAAGCGAGCATTGTGGAGGCCCTCGATACGGTTTCCGAGAAGCGTGTTCCATTGCAGAAACGAATCATAGTCCATTTCGTTAGCCAAAGGTCGTAGCCGTGTGGCTAGTTCTTATCCGAGTCTTTGTTGATGTCTATAACTTTTAGTCACGTTTTGCGACATCGAATCCCTCATTTTGAGGGAAGGTATCATCAAACGGGCATAATAATATTCGGCATGGAGTACTTCGACCCTGCCTAAGATGGAGCGATGCCGTAGGTCAGGACACCAGACAGCTTTTAGGGATATCGAATTGGTGGACCTCGGCGCAAAACCGGGATGTCTGGAGTTCCTTATTAAGGCAGGCCTAGACCGGATACCGGTTGTTGCGCCGTTGATGATGATGATGATGCAACGCTTCCTAATACTGGCTAAGTTAATGGAAAGGGTGTAAACAATTTTTTGGTTTTTAAGGTTTTGTGTAAACCAAAACCTAATAAAAATGGATTCAATGTTTGGCTTTCTGTCTGACACACCCGATTTACTCGGAAACGGCTGAACCGATTGTCACGTAACTTGGAGAGAATATGTGGTCTGTGTGTCCCTGTCCAAGCAGTGTGTGTATCTTGGAATTTGGTAAAATATACGGAATATTTTGTATTCTCAGCAATGTGCGTAGCCGAATTAACTACTCCTGTTCTCTTTTTAATGAAGTTTCAGAAGCGGCTCAATTTTTTGGTTTCCCGAACCGTAAGTTGCATGTGATGCAATACTCGGTCTTATAACCGATAAAAGGAAAATTAAGGCATTAACTATTTAGCATTTCGCTCGACAGTTTATGGAAGCCCAGGTATATTTTTTAGTCAGTGTAATAGCCCAAGTGAGAAGTGGTAATTTAAAAATACTCACAGTGTTTCACTAATTGTTGACTTGTTGCGTTGGGGTCGTTTAATGAGAAGTAACTTACCTAAAGGAGTCGTTTACATGAAGTAGAGTACTCTACTGCATCCTTATTGACTTCGGCTCTTTAATTACTTTAACACTTCCTTCTGGGAATAGTCCCCAGTTTCCACAAGGCCACTTCCTTGCTTTCTCCTGATACATGTGCACTGGAATGTATCTGAACCTGTATCTAATGTCGGAAGTTGTGGCAATTTATGTTAAAGAAACCTCTTGTGCTCAAGCTTCTTAGCAGCGTATCCTTCTTACTTAGTTTTGTCTGAGAAGACTTAGGTCGTCCGTAAACTTTCTTAAGGGCCCCTTTCAGCAATGGACGATATCCCTTTTGATGACTGTCGTGTCGGTTTTGTAGGGCACGCCGACGGTGTATCTGGCACCGCTGACCATTGTATGCCTTCCTTGCTGTTGGGAGCCTTGCCCTGGTTGTTAATATTTCAGAGATTTACTTCCCCCTAGTAACCCAGTTTGTGTGTGGTATTGAATCCCTATTGTTTGTTGTTTTGATACTTTTATTTTTCATGTTTCATACTCACTGTTATTCCTACAGGATCCAAAAGTCCGCCGTGCCATAGTCCCTAATAGCACGGTAAGGCCAAACTTACCGACTGATGTGGCCAGGTATCAGCGAAGATCCGTTTGACTATAGTCAACTACCTCCCGATTGCAGAATATCCAAGGAGCACGGTTCGCTTACCACATTGGTGGAGCTATTTTCGCTGTCTAGCTCTGTAGTATTCTACATGAGTAAGGCCACTTAGTACAGGATGCGGTTTTTTACCATACACTAACAGTCTTGGTAAATACGGGGCTAAGACTTAGGAGAAGGTATATTTGAGTTAGTTTATTCTAGAATTGGAACGTTTGATCTCCTACTTAAATTATACGAAATTATGGTCAAATGAAAAAAAGTGGAACGTTATTAATCACGAAGGCAGGGTCAAGCAAACTCAATTAGTTTTCGACATACCACTATTTGCTATTTAGATCTCTTGAATCTATTGAATGAAAGTTAAAGAATTATTTCCTTTTGCGAATGAAGTTTCTACGTCCATTTCAGAGAGGTTCAAGTGCAGCACGTCATCACAAATCGTGCTCAGTGCACAGTAATGGTCCTAAGACTAATTTCTGCTGAACATCGTCAGTTATGCTGTAGCTTGCAGTGTTTCCATAAGTAAGAGATTTAACTGCTTATAAAACTTGGTGAATGGAGCGGTATAATCTTCCATTAGGTGATCCTAACTATAATAGATTACTAGAAAGGGTGTTTTTCTCCGGAGGTAATGCCTGCACAATATCTCCTGGCATTGTTACTCTCTCATTTTCCTTTGAAATGTGTTTGCGAGAAAACACCTGATAGGATTAATATTGCTCACAGTTCAAGGAGAGGTTGTGCTTTAACCTCTCGATCACTTATCCTGGATTACAGCCCTTCGGACAAGGGGTATTTACTTTATGCTGTACTTATCACTTGTATTGACCGTTATGACATTGAATCTGAAACATAGTTTCATTAATAATGAAATAATGAGGAATAAACCAAACGTGCGGTTTTAAGTTATCCAAATGGTTCCAATTAATCTGAGCATGATCAGAAATGAATAATTTAATTCGGCGAAACGTTAAAAACCGCAACGCGGAATAATTTTTAAAAAAAATTAAAGAGAGTTTTGATCCGAGCTCATATTATCTTTATATTTTTATATGAAGCCATGCCCGTGGCGTCAATGACCAATTTAATTGTTTCGTTGATTTTCTCATCCGTAAAATTGCGGGTAGTCAGTAATTTCCGGTGCAATGTCTGATCCAAAATTTTTTCCAGCTTGTTTGATCAAATGGCATAACTGTTATGAGTTTGCCATGTTACAGTTGCGTGGAAGTGTTCAGTTGCAAAAAAGGCATAGATGCGGGATATTATCTTCGAGCTTCCAATTTAAAAGATTTGGATGATTTCTCTTATTGCGACTATGACCACTCGATTTTCTTAGTGTGTCAGACGAGACGGAGTCATTGGGTGGTGAGCAGTAGTCGCGAATCCAGTTTTAGAAGGTTACTACATATTTTTTGTTGCTGAGTATATCGCTCCAGTGGGTGGTACATAACCTTTAGTTGGGAGCCGTCACCAAAGAGAGGACTTCATATTTTAATTGAAGGGTGTTCATGACTTTCAGCGCCTGGGCTGGGGGTTGCATAAGTATAAACGTTCCTATCTTTGGTCATGTGTTTTCATTGAGGTAGATACAGAGAAAAAAAGTGAAGTGACGGCGGCTTTACGGTTTCTTACCAGGACAGAGGCAAATCGTCAGACGCTGCCTCACCTCTGCCCTGGGAGCAGCGTGACCGTAGCGGCTCGCAGATGTTGAATGCTCCTTTATATAATTCGTAAAACACGACATGCCTACGAATTATATTGAGCGCAAATCCGCCTTGCTGACCAAAGCTGGCCATGGCTGAAATATTCGTTTTGAGAATGAAGAGGGGTCCTAAGTCCGCATCAACTTAATGCAGGACCGGACCAATTGAGGAGCAACTTACTCCTTCTTTTCTGGTCCACGGACCCCTCGCTGGGCCTGCACCCAAACTTTTTTAAAAAAAAGTGAAGTGACGGCGGCTTTACGGTTTCTTACCAGGACAGAGGCAAATCGTCAGACGCTGCCTCACCTCTGCCCTGGGAGCAGCGTGACCGTAGCGGCTCGCAGATGTTGAATGCTCCTTTATATAATTCGTAAAACACGACATGCCTACGAATTATATTGAGCGCAAATCCGCCTTGCTGACCAAAGCTGGCCATGGCTGAAATATTCGTTTTGAGAATGAAGAGGGGTCCTAAGTCCGCATCAACTTAATGCAGGACCGGACGGAAGTGCTCAATATAATTCGTAGGCATGTCGTGTTTTACGAATTATATAAAGGAGCATTCAACATCTGCGAGCCGCTACGGTCACGCTGCTCCCAGGGCAGAGGTGAGGCAGCGTCTGACGATTTGCCTCTGTCCTGGTAAGAAACCGTAAAGCCGCCGTCACTTCACTTTTTTTAAAAAAGTTTGGGTGCAGGCCCAGCGAGGGGTCCGTGGACCAGAAAAGAAGGAGTAAGTTGCTCCTCAATTGGTCCGGTCCTGCATTAAGTTGATGCGGACTTAGGACCCCTCTTCATTCTCAAAACGAATAGATACAGAGGTTTATAAATAAGGGAGATATTGGACCAACGTATTGGAACAGAGCAAGTTGCATACGACAATGCCGCTGACCACTTTTGTCATAATTTCTATCGTCAAAGCAATGGATTCAAAAAATCTTTCATGTGAGTGGGGCATCTGAGCCGGCGACATGCGTATATGTTGTAAGGAATGCACTTCCGGACGATGAATAATTTTGTGCAGTGTCTGAAATCATCACCAGTGAGGCATTGCACTTATTCTAGGCTTTTGGTTTTCATTAATTTATTTTCTAGTGGGGCGTGTGGTTTATTCCTGTATGCAACAAAACATGCTGTCTCTTATCCTTTTTTATCATTGGAAGATTCAAAACCTACCGCTAGAAAACACCATGTTCGTGTACTTCACTGGACTTCCCTCACGATATTACGTCGCCCGGTAGGATCAAATGTCAACTGGAACTCGTGTTATTGTTTCCTATTTTGCTTCGAAGTTACTCTTTTTCTCAGAGCAATCATCTTCATGGGGTTTTCATTGCTTCTCATGTCCGAATATGCCCCACGATATTTCTTGCTGAAACCTACCCCTCGACCGCAATTTCCAACTTGTCCACGAAAAATCTCGGCTAGTCAAAAACCATATGCTCTTTAGCCTCTGCAACATTTTCGAATCTGAGGCAATATGGTAATGTCGATTCGACATGCGTAAAAGGATAAACACATTGCCGATATCTTCCGTATTCGCTCAGAAATTTCATCTTTAGGATGATTCTGCGTGTGCGGCGTCCTTTTTATTTCATTTTGTTAATCATCCCAATTATTGGATTCGTCGTTTCCATACGCGGTGCCTCGTCCGCTAAGAAGTTCATGAGAACCGTACCTGCCATCACGCATGTTGCTCACATATACATATATGGTTGTCGTTATCTCCTAAGGGGCCCATTGTGCAACAACGACACCTCCGCCATCGTTGCAGGCTCGCTGAAATGTACTTCGGCTCCCTGCAGTTCTTCCATGTGTTTCTGGGGCGACCCACTCGTCGCCGATTTTGAGATAGTCAAAACATAAAGGGTGACCTATTCACTGCCACTTCCGCTTTCTAATCAATATGTCGACGGGCAATGGGCTCGTACGCCGTTGTAGTTCTTCATTCGAGATTGGGTGTGGCCCTAACGAAGGCTTGGAGCTATTGAGTGGCAGTGGCGATCACTTTCATATTTTAGAGCGGATCTAATGCTGTAAATGCATCGAGAAACATCAAGTTTGATATCAGATGCATCAGCAGAAACAAAGCTATCAAGATGGAGAAATAGATCGGCGTCGAAAATAGATGCCAGCTAGAGAAAATATTTCATTTACTGAATACGACTTAGATAAGATTGATAACTTTACATGTTTAAGGAGTAAGTTAACATTATTCTTTCGCCCTCCTCACCATCAAATCGAAATACATGAAGTTGTCTCAGGCCTCTGAAAAACTGCTAAATACCTTTGCCAGACATCTCCTACTAGCTCTAATATGATCAGCCTCCCTTGAGTTTCCTCACATATACATTTGGGTCTTTGGTAATATGATCTTTCCGTCCGCGTTGAAAGCACCTCTCTAGGGATAGCTGCTTTTTCAGTTAGTAGTAGATCCAGCAGTTAGGGTCCTTGCCTACAGCAGCTAAGAACTGGCTTCTTTTGCCACTTCGATTGGAAAGGTTATTTTGGCAGTTTGAGACTACCCTTTGTAATCCGTAGCCTTATCATATGCATCGATTGTCATCCATATTGTGACTTTTAGATCTCGCCGATTTTCGCTTTTGTGGTGATCTCGTCCAACCATTTCAATTGCCAATCTTGACTCTGCCTAACGATGAAATTTTTTCATGAAGGTGGAACATATTCAAGCTATGTGTCGCATTTTGGGCGTGTGTGTGTGTGTATGGTGGGGGAGAAGCTGCAGCTTCTGAGCACTCAGGCCATGTTGACTCATTGTACTCGCCACCTCCGACGGAATATTCCGGATTTGTTAACGTATCGCAGGATTTACGTTAGTGGATGTGATGCTACCCGTCGCAATTGGAGAACATCGGCACCAAAGATCTGATGCCTGATACGTCCATAGGCGGGGCATTCATATAGGAAATGTTCCGTGGATTCCGCTTCCTCATTACAGGAGGGACACGTATCATCTTGAGTAATTCCTATTCTGAACATATGCCCAGCTAGAATTATGGCCTGTCAGAATGCCCACAATATACCTGCAAGTCCTCCTGCTTTTCGACAGGATAAACTTTGCGGTACGTATGTTGGGTTCTGGCAGGAAAAGTTTGGTGTATCGAGCAGCATTTAGGCTCTGCCACCTGTCATTATAGGAAGTTTGTTCTCAGTTTTTGAAAAAAGTCTTAGCCAATGGTACTGATACTCCAAGGTTTTGGGGTACGCTTAAATGTTATTAAAATATTTAAACACGTCCAATAAAGAACTGCGTGCCTAAACCTTCCTCAGGATGTTCAGAAACGTAAGTTTACTTCCGGTTGTGATAATCAACGTATTTGGTTGCAACCTCCTTTGGAGACCTTTTTAAGATTATGTGTAAAACAAAACTTTATTAAAATTGGTTTACTATCTGCTGGTCTATCTCTCTCTCACACGCACTTTAAGAAATGGTTACACCTATTGATATTAAATTTGGTGGGAATATGGAAGCTGTGGATTTCCACGCATCCAGTGAGTAAAAGCGGTCTACGTTGAGTAAATTTTTTTTACTGAATATAGTCCTGCGGGGTATCAAGTAAAAGGTCTCGATAAGTATTTTGCAATGCTGAAGTCAGTTTTGAACTTTGATGCAAAGTCAATATCAGTTCTGACATTCTTTCAGGGATCAATTCTCAGAAATTATCCAATCTAAAAATTTAAAAAAAATCGCCAAGGTGTCCCTTTACGGTGCCTAGGGCTAAAAATATCTTCAATATCGATACCTGCTTAAATAAAGTTAATAACAGTATTATATTACTATTATTATAAAAAGTGAATAGTCACACATGTTAAATGCATAACCATTACTATTATTTCGATGGTTTTTCTGGGTTGCTGGTTTGTCATCTCTGATTAGTGTTCTTATGGACAAAATCAACTTTTAGAAAGTCTGTGTTATTGCTTCCTCTGTTGACGGCCTCCCTACATTCGCCTTTCAATTTCCTTTTGCACATTGTGCCGGGGCTTGCAAATATCATCAGTTTTAAAATAATTATTCTAAATTTGATAATGATGCCTTTGGTTACATGTGCTAGTATCAGTCGTAATATGTAATTTTCACGTAACGGAAGTTTCTTATCATTACCGATGGGCCTTTGATCCAGTTTCTAGTTACGTTCATTTTGTCCTTTCAATGAACTTAAGATTCTACAGCTTTTCCTGTCATACCATTTGGAGATAAGAGTTGATAGAGATGTTTGGGGGGTTGTTGGTTCCGGGTATCTCTCAGGGTTTATCTTGTGGACCATATTATCCTTCAGGTGCATTTTCCTTGAAAAGGGTTGTGCATATTGATCCGAAATTCGACGAACTTATGAAAACTAGGAAAGATCATGGATTATAGGGGGGGTTTAATTGGCAGGGACTCGCATACAAGCGAAGAGGCAGTTTAAAGCTTTCCAATATAGCTGTTCGGGATTTTAAATGATTATTATTCATTAGTACCCTACAGAGTGGGTCTTAGTTTTATCATACAAACTTAAAGGAAAGCAAGACCCGTTCTCAAAATCTACCCAATTGAAAATTTAGAAAAATCATGATGACGATTTTGTGTGAACTCTAACCCTCATACGAAGGAAGTCAAAAAAATTGCCTAATGGGGGGCGGGTTAATTTTGAGTTTTGAGCAAATCGTGTAGTTATTCGGTAAGTCATTGTCCATTGAACAAGTCAATCTGTGCAATTACGAGGAAATCGAGTTTCCTGCCGCGATTAAAAGTTCCTATCCAATCAAGGAAAAACTCCTCCTACATCCAATTATTGGGACTATTGCCTTGGTTCACAAGTGCTGCAACCTTTTTGAGCAACGCAGAATTTCGTGAAAAGACGATCCCAGGCCGATCCGGAGAGGTTGCCACTGCATGGTTATCTTGTCATGTCTAAGGTTTACGCAAGATGGACACCTAAAATGATCACACCGAATCTACGAGAACATTTTGACTGGATTATCAAAATTATTATGATATGGGCTTATCGCTATGAACCTCAGCCTAAACAAGAAACCATAAATTGGCACAGAAAGACCAAACCACCCCTAAAGAAGTTCAAATTGTCCCAATCAGCTGGAAAATTCATGACTACAGCTTTTTGGCATTCACCAGAAACTGCCATATATTGGTCGCATTAAGGTTCATTAAGGTACACTGCACTTTGTAGACTGGCCCAGACTTTAATCCCCCTCTATCTATATTTTTTTGTTTGGAATTGTGGGAGTCCTGAGTCTGCCATTTACTTGATAGCGGATCGGACCACTTGGGAAGAAACTTTCGCCCATTAGTTTTGGTCCACGGACCCCCTGTTTTGGGCTAGTACTCAATACACAAAATGTACGATTCGCGGCTTCGTCCAGGGCAGAGTCAAACCATCACACGCTGCCTCACCTCTGCTCTGGTAGCATCGTAACCGAAGTGACTACAAAATCGATATTTGTTCCCATATAAAAACTGGAAAAAAAATTTAGTTTTTTTCCAAGTGGTTGGCGAATTCAGGACTCCAAACAACAAAAAATGTAGGTTAGCTTCGGCCCGCTTAGATCTGAATTTTGTCCTGGCTCTGATTGTCGTGTTTTTTAATTTATATAATGGAACAAATGCCAGGGCAGAGGTAAGAGAAAGGTAAGGTAATTCTACTGCCTATAATTTGTTTCCACGCGTTGCTATCATCCCTAGGAGATTTAAAAACTTGTCTTTCTTTTAGCCAATTCATGAATAAGGAAACACCTCATTGTTCCAATAACAATAAAATTGCGTATTACTGCACTACGAATAATGCATATTACCAAAAATATATATTCATCATTGGATATGCCCAGCGAATTGCAGAAGCTACGTGATTGTTGCTTGGTATTGTTAAATGCCATGTTATTAACTCGATGAATGATTACGAATGCATTTAAAAGTAATTTACATATTGTTAAAATGAACAGTTATTGATTGAAAGCCCCGTGTCAGATAAAGATATTCTGTTGCTAGTATGTGTATACGTGCGTTTTAACAAAGGGAGTTACTCTGCTTCTGTGAAATTGGTATTCAACAGTAGATTCGGTTCTCGTTGTTCCAAAGAATTGGGACGTTCTTCCTGCATTCTAGTGAAATCATTAGATTTTGTTTATAAACATCAATATTCGTGGTAATTGTTAATTATTTGCAATTATTTTAGAAGTAAAATCCCGAATAACTATTAGTTCCTGGGATCTTGTTTCTTTAAAGCGTTAAGACTTCGATTCCTTACCACAAGAAATTTGGATTTACAATGGTACAAATCGACTTAACTCCTGTTATACCAACCCCTGTAAAATCCAACAGGTTCCATCCACAGTATTACCTTTTTGTATCCCGTCCACATCCTGTCACCGAATCTCACTGCGGATATTCTAAATTTTTCTGGTCTTTGCTTTTATTTTTTGCCGACGGTGAATGCGGCGGATTTTCCTTGACTGACCTTACTGTCTTTACTTCCCTACATGGAGTAATATGCACTTTGTATCTTTCTTTTACGGATTCCCTTTGACTGCATCCACGTATTTGCTTTTTATTTTCAAGGGGAATTGAAGCCGATTATGTTACGAATCACTAACGTTCAGCTATTTTGAATGCAACATCATGCTGCGTTGTGCCGTTTCGTACTGATGGCGAACATCAGGCTCTGCTTCCTTAAGCGACTCCTTACGCTTCATACTTTTGTTCGGGTTGAATTTCACTCAACGTTTCCTTGCGTTATTGGTTGCGGTTTGTTATACATTCTTGAACGTTCTTGGAAGCCACAAAGAATGGCATAATTACAGCAGACAACCTTATGCCGTTGTCGCTTTTTACTATGCTGCCTTGGAGCCTTTTTTCGTTTTCGTTTTCCACTATGTAATTTGTGTGGTTTCTACTCTATGATATGATGGTTGTTAATTATGGTGCAGATGTGTTTCTGTAACGACGATATCAAGGAGGCCAAAATGATGTTAAGTGTGTAATTGCTAATTGTTATTTAAGAGATTCGCGTTCATGTTGGAAGTTTATTCGGGACACTATAAGGAAATGCGCATTTTCAAAACGCAGGAACTCCCGGAGAACTTCTGTTGGAAATAAAACTAGGGCAAACTTTTCCAAAAAAATTAGTTCACTTCCGTGCAAGGAAGCTGAACGTATGGGGTAAAAATGGAAACTAAATAATTCCTTTGGTTAGTTTCCATCAAAAATATTTTTCCACTAATTAGCAGTGAATTTATAACAATGCACATTCAAAATTTAAGACATTTATCCTGAAATAGACTACCATCTGAAATCCTCTGCGCGAGTTAAAACACCAGGTGGAAAATGTAGCAACCATACTTCGTAAGAAAGAGTGCAATAGAAATAGCTCCGGTGAACTCTAAAGGAGTCAGCTTTTTGATTGGGGATATTATCGGCAAATTCTCTGAATGTTGCATCACTAGGCTTTCGAGATACATTTATTCATTAAGGAAGGCACAAAAGCTACCTCCGGAACTTGTCCCCACTATCTAACCAAGTAGCATTTTCATTAATTTTGTGATTATGATTAAACATTTGAAAACTCCGAATGAAATGCAGTTTTTGAAATCTGCCTGAACGTGCCGCGGCTTTCGTTCATGGATATCGTAAAGTAAACCGGAATTCTTTTGGTCTCAATTTTTCAGTTATATCAACTTACCTCCAGAATTGAATGGTGTGCAAATTGACTAATGAGACGCATTTGAGGAATTGAGGGCTCCAATTAGCGTGATTGCTGCGGGAAGGGTCACGATAGCAGAATCTAGACAGCTCAGATCTTTAGAGCCAGCTCATAGCATTTACAAAGGATAACAGATAGCACACCGAAAATTGTTCGTCTAGTGTCTTCAACTTCTACACATTACGGGCAAAAATGTGGAAAAGAATGAAACGAAGCACAATAAAAGTTATATATTTGGAAAGTAGAGATAAAGACAAGTCAGAAGATGTGCAATTTATTCGAAATGCCCCTGAACGGCGGCACCGGCGGACTTGTCCGCACTTTAACCGTACTTTAGAACGTATTCCCTTGTCTTTAGCAGTGTTGCCATTTTCCTGGCTCTATTTGTGTCTACGGTGCGTTCGAATCTTACTGGCAGGACTTTGGCCGTATCAACTGCCTGTACACAATGGCGCGTATCTGACTCAAACATTTTTGTGATAGGGTCTCTTATAGGAGGGTAAAATCCACCCTAGCGTTATTTGAAGTCAATGTCTGTCAAGCGATGTGAGTAGATCCCACCATTCACAGTCGCCAACGAGACGTTGAGGGTTATCGAGAGCAGATTCCCGTCTTATTTGAATTACAATTCATTATTGTTTCTCTCAAAAGAGCATGTTCTCAAGATGCTCATGGCAGTGGTGATGCTTACTTATTGGAATAACCTTCTCTCAGTTGATTGTTTTTGGGTACCCCAACATAATATTCCTTAAGGTTCTTTCCAATCTCAGGAACAGGTAAAGGTCACAAAGACCCAAGTCGGGCGGATAAGGAGGTTGAAATTGCTACATAGCAGTCTGAGACACAAACTAGAAAAAGCAACTCAAAATGTGCTTCAGCTTTGAATGAGGATAATTTTCTGCCGACTTTCCCTTATTTTTCGAAATGAATTTTTCTCATTAATTTCTGAAAACTTACCTCTTTCCCAAGCAGTCCATAAGATCCCATATTCTTTCAGCTTTTTCATCGGCCCCCTCAAGCGAAGCGAGCAGCGGTGCCCAGATCTGAAACAAAACATAATGGCACACTATGGCTCTAAATTAATGTCACTCATCTTCTGCTCTACATCTGCTTTTTCAGCATTTCGTCCCCTTGTCCCTTTCAAGAGCTCATCTTGTATTATTATAATTGTGGAGGCAACTGTTCGACTTAGGTATCTCTCGAGGTAAATTCTTCGTTCAGATTCCTTCTCCCGCGTGAATCTCCGCCACAGAAACATCATGTGTTTCGGATCCACTGGTATGCTATCGCTCCAGCGAACTATCTACTTGGCTCCTCCGTGTCTCCGCTCAGGCAATTCCTTAATGTTAGAAATGAGTTTATGTTGTCTGATCTGCTTGCCAGAGACCGTGAACTTTGACCCTGCTGTATTCTTGCGTCCTGGGTACCCATCTGTAGACCTCGTATGATATAGCACACTCATTTTTGTTGTGCGAGATTGTCAAATAGCCTTATTTGATGTGGGTCTGAAAGCGCTGCAGATCCTTAGAGCCATCAGAAGGTAAGTCGAATTCACTCACTCCCGGCTTTTTGCCTGCGACACAGGTAATGTACCATTTCTGATAGATAGAATTCCCGACAGCGTTTCGGCCCGCTAATTCGTTACATCTTACAACTGACGCCGATTGCCTTTTAGCACGCATTCTCTAGGTGGTCCCTAAAGCGTAGTTTAGCTTCAATTATAACTCATACTGCTGGTAGTAGCCCCACCCTTTCCAACCAGAATTTCACCGTTCTCACTGTTTTCGTCGCGTATGCCTCCATACTCTCTAGCTGTGGTGCCAAGTAATCCTAAAGTCTATAATTGTACGGAAAGTGCAAGCACTCCATTATATAACATTCCACAGCAGAGGGGCCAGTACCGAGCCTTGCGAAACCTCGATTGTGACGATGTACCTCTGAAACCCATCCGTTCCACACCAAGGAGTCAGCTCTTAAAGAGCAGTTTGAATAGATAGAGGCCACTCTATCCGCATTCAATTTAATTCCAGGTGGTGGAGTTGAATATGATTTTGACATCTAACGCCAAAATAGCACAACGCGCGCCAGATTTCATAGCATCTTTTGTCAGGGTCATCACCATGCTTATAACATCCAAGTATAGTGAGCACACCGAAATCGGTGTTCTGACAAGCAATTGCCGTTTTATATGAGTGAGTGATGGGTCGGAAATAGCTTCTCTTCCGGTTTCAAAGCATTTGCTGCAAATGCCATCCAAACCTTATTGTCGCCAATCACATATCTCTCACAGTTCCTCTTTAATTGAGGATATTTTGCCCGTTTTGGTGGTAATGAGGCAGGGTGGTAAACATTTCTTTAAGAAAGCGGGTTCAGAGTCACCTGTGGTGATTTTTTCTTTCAGGTTTTTCACCCTGTATGCCTGTAATAAAGTGTTTATGTCGACATCCTCCGACAGCTACTTGAAACAGTTTTTACTTTTTCGAACGATCTGTTTTGCCCCTCTCCAATTCCTTGGCCATATGTCTAAGTAGGCCGCTACCTCTTGATTGATTTTTTGCAGATTACCCGATGGGTACTGCGAGTATAGTCCGCGCTCACATAATTCAGACCTACTGTTAACTCCATACCTATTCCACGGGAAGTTATGAGGCAATAACTTTTGCGAGTACCACATGCAATTCCGGGAATGCTTCGAGTAAAGACGTCTCCACCCCCCGTTTAGTTAAGTGGAGAATAGCATCTAGAATTGTGGATTCCTTTCAACTTCTTATAAATCTCACCTTCGGATGTTTCATTATTTACTGAAAGGGCTGGTCTCTGCAATCCCGCAGCGTTTGGCCTTTGACTCTAAATCGACAGATAACGCAGGCTATTTTTATTTTGCTGGCGGCCAACAATTTGAGTGCAGCCTCCTTCCAACGAAATTTTTCAAACGCGCTCATAAATCCCGTATTGGATAGAAATGCAGTGAAATTCATAGAAAGATGACATTTAGACTCAACCCATTAGTTACATTTTGTTTGGAAGTCAGATCGTGAATGAAGATTGCCTCCGGTCGAACTATTCCAACAGATCCTCGGTCTTTACAGCCATGTTAAATATTTCTGAGTTATCATCTACATCGGTCACTATTCGTTTCGGTCCAAAATGTATCGGTATCTAATCAAAATTATCGACGCGGCTTTTAACCCTTTTCGGCAATCCTATCCCCCTAACCCTCTCTCCTTATTAATTAACTTCCTCTTTTTGTTATGCTTTTTTTAAAAAAAGAAAAGAAGAACAATCCAAAATTGTAAATGGTTATTATTTTGTATATACCATAGTATTTCGGGTATTATTTGCGCCCTTCCTTAGTACAGGTGGTAAAACATAATGTGACCCATACATAAGAAAGGGGATTAGCTCTGCTATGAGGACTTTCTGGGCCGATCAGAAGAAATCGAGCTGAGAGTCAATCAAACAAAATACGTGACCCAGACAAGAAGGAAGATACGGGACAGATAAAATTGTACAGTGCGGACTGCAATAAAAACGCGAAGCTTTCCTTCTGATGTGCAGCTCATCAAAGATGTAAACGTAAGCCACATGATCGAGGGGCACATTCACTTAGCGACTATGATGTATAACTCGGTTAACCCAAAGATAAAACCGAAGAAAGTGCACAGGAAAAATAAATTCGGCTTATATAAAACTTTAATTCAATCTGCGCCCATGGTCGATTACAAGACGCGGACGTTGATGCAAAGCTCTGTATGAGCTATCGATATTTTCGAGGGCTGTTTACTACCACATATATTGGGGTTGATGAGGGGATCGCCATAATAGTTTTCAAAGCTGCGCTCGGTTCTTAAATATGCGGGGGCTGGAAAGTGATCATTTCTTTCTGGGGTCCAATCGAAAAATCTGGGAAAAATGACGAAACTTCTACTATTTCGTGCCTAGGCTACGAAATACCCTCCATATCGATGTCTGCTTAAATCAGTTTAAGAATAGTTTATTACTACCTTTTTCAGAAATTGGCCGGAAACCGTTGATAATCAGCTGCTAATAATAATAACAATATTGTCAAGAGAAGCCGGACTGGGTCCTAGAAGAACTGTTGTGACCTTTTGCTGGTTATAGTGCATCTTAGTATGTCTTTCAAACCTATCACTGACGAACTTTATTAGGATCGATATTTCCAAGTGGCATCTGATATTAAGTATTCTTTCAGGTACCTTAACCTACTTTGCACAAGTGCCGGCAACTCTCGCAGAACATGTATGGAGCTTTCTTCACTTTTCGCACAGAATCTGTGGACATTGTCCTCAGGTGATAATTTAGCTTCTTGGGTTGGTTCCCCTAGCATCCTGGACTGTCTCATTTTTGGTAATTTCGCCCAGTGCAGTTCCCTCAGCCGTCCCTTGTTATTTTTCAGCCTCTTAGCCATGAACCCATTTTCAACTCCACAGAATGGACCGGTACCTCATTGCCTCCTAGCCCGATGTGGCCTGGAACTGGAAAGTATCCAGACCTTACTGAGTGAACTGAAGTTGTTCAGTTTGGGCTGGTATTCCCATAATAGTTTGGAATTCACCTGATAGAACCTAAGTGCCTTAATAGCTGCTTGGCTGTCCGTTCGAAAAGCAACGTTCTGCCCCCTATAGTTTCTTCCGAGGTTCAAGGAGGTACATCTATCCATGGCGTATATTTCCGGAATATATTGGTATGCTTGCCCATTGGTTCAAAATACGTTTTCTTTGAACCAATGACTTCGGCGCCCACTTCTCCGCCGTAACGATTCTATCACTGTACCAGGTATTCAGTTGGTGGTCTAAGCCCTATGTTATCGCCATAATCTCCCAGTTGGCTCTGTTGCTTCAAAGTGTTTCAAACTTATAATCGAAGTGAGACCTAGTTGTCATGTTATCCCTTGGTATTAGTAATCGCCTAGAAATAATATCAATCCTCCTTCGATTTAGGCAGTTCCCTACGTAATTGGTACTCCCGGACATCCCCAAGAGCACGCGGTGTATAGGACAGTTGTTTTTGTGAAATTACATATGATCTTTTTTTGTCAACGATTTCCGAGTGATATTCCATGCGATTCGAATCAGGGGTTTGTGAAGGCCATCATTCATAATTCGAACCGAAACCTTGGATTGTTATCGTGCGTAAAAATCCAATCGTTGCCAAATTTGTCGAGAGAATAAGACAGGATAAATCCCTAAAATAAATTACAGTATTTCGTTGCAGTCATTGCATCCACGATCTTAAAAACTGGGCCAACTGTACCACGAGAAAAAACAAGATGGTACAGTTGTGGATGCGCCTTCATTTTTGACCGCAGAAAAGTAATGGAACAAAACGAATCTGATTGAAAAGGACATAAATTTTGATTAGTCGATCTATAAGAAACGGCGGTCCAGCCTCCAGATACCCCGTTCAACGTGCTCTTTCGCGAATATTAATCTTGCGCGACAGTTTTTTCCCAATATTAATGGCTTTCGAGTGGATCAGAAAGTTTTGCACGTCTAGACATAGGACAACATAAATAAGACATAAACATTCATCACAAAATAAATAATTCTAGTCGTACCTGTCGTGATTCCCAACCCACATGTTGTCGGTGTAATGTGCAACATAAGGACGCCATTTCCAACGGTTCTTTTCACACAATGTGTCCTTAGCATTTGTTATCTGACTAGAGCTTTTTGTACCTTGTTAAAAATAAGGAGCTTCAGCTGTTCAGTCAGGGGGGGTAGGGTTGGTGAATGCATCGTCCATCGTCAGAGAGCTAGCCTGGAATCGTTTGTCACATTACTTCGGGCCAGCCCCCGAACTCTCCCGCCTTGCGGAGCCTTCAAATCAGGGAGAGGAGGAAGGGAACTATCAGTTCAAGGAACCCCCTGCGATCAGGCTCCTCCACCGGTCGAGCTCTATTTTCTTAGCAACGAGAAGGGCCCGAACGTAATGGACAACACGGCTCCACCTGTCAGCACTCCTCAGCATCTCTTCGACCATGTTGTCTGGAGAGAGATCCCCTGTGTTTAAATAGAGCTGCTGACGAACCCCATCCAACCTTCCACAAGAAAAAAAAGTGTGGTGGGCGTCGTCCACAACTCCATTCCAAAACACACAATCCGGAGATCGTACCTTTCCAATCTTGTGCAGGTAAGACTGAAAACTTCCATGCCCGCTTAAAAATTGGGTGAGGAAATAGTCAGTTTTACCGTGCTTCCGATTCAGCCACGCACCTAAGTTGCCGATGAGCCGCGCAGTCCATCTGCCTCTAGTTTCATTTTGCCACGAGAGCTGCCACTCGTCTAGAGTGCGTTGCCGTTCTTCGCGAGCAAACTCCTCCCTTGGCTCATCTCCCTTGCGCTTGTATATGGCTTGACGCTCCTTAGCAAGAAAGGCAACGGGGATCACTCCCGCGATCACCATCACCGCCGGTTCAGAGACAGTGCGGTACGCAGCTCCCCGTCTCTGTACTTGCGCAAGACGTTTACGATATACCTCCTTGTTAAGAGCGCCAGCCCATACCTCTGCGGACAGACTGCGTTGAACTCATCAGGAGACGTCGCCTGCTAGACGTAGGGCCCCCAATGTTTGCCATTAGCCTACTTAACGCCGAAACTTTAGCTGCAGCCTTATCCACTGCTGCTTTGATTTGCTCAAAAAGCTCATCTTTGAGTCAAGGGTCAACCCGAGGTACTTTACCGCTGATTTTGACTCGATTATCGACTCGTCGAACGATATGGGACGCAGGGTCGGAATTCTCTTTTTAGTCAGGATGAGTGCAAGTGCAAGTGAGTAGTCATCCATCCGCTTACCCGTCGCATCAATATGCCGAGTCCGCTTTGTGCCTGTTCAACAGTGCGTCCAGCAACCAGCGCTGCGACATCATCTGCATAGCCGACCAGGCGCGACTCTTCTGGCATGTCGAGTTTAAGTGGACTGTTATAGGTAGCGTTCCAGAGGTCCGGCCCTAGGATGGATTCCTGTGCTACCCCCGACGTGACCTCCATCCTCCTTTGACCCTCTAGTGTTTCATAGACAGAGATGGTTCCTCAGATAATCCCTCAATATCCGTAAGAGAGAGTTCGGTACGTTGAAAGTATTGTCTAGTGTGCCAAGAATATCTTTCCATCTTACGGAATTAAAGGCGTTTCTGACGTCAAGTGTTACGAGCAGCACCACCCGTCGAGTTCGGCGGTTATGTGCCTCTGCTCGTCGAACGGCGTCCACGACTTGCTTGACAGCATCAATTGTGGATCTCCCTGCTCTAAAACCAAACTGGCGAGGAGATAAATCTCCGGCAGCGCGTATCGCTTCAGCGAGTCTACTCCTGATGAGCTTTTTGAGCACATTCCCAGCAATGTCAAGCATACATAGTGGGCGGTATGAAGACGGCAATTCGGGGTCGCCTTTCCCTTTATGGATCAGCGCAAACCTCGCCACCTTCCAACGAGCAGGGAAAAAGCCCGCTTTCAGGCAAGCATTGAATGCGCCGAGCACTAAGTTCCAAAATAGAATGCAGAGTCTCGACGGGTATTTCTATGACAAGAAGTTGTTTGTTGCATCATCAGGAACAGTAAAAACTGCCATTTAATATAGAAGGCATTAGTTTCATTTGCCGCTGTTATCCCTTTGTCGCCTAAGAACCATGCCATGGTTCCTTTGGCGTTGTCGTTCCTCCACTTTCATTTTGTTTGCTGCGATGACCAATTAGCGATGTTTCTTCTTCTAATATACGATACTTCCGGTGAATTTATGACATTGCCACATTCACAGTAAACTTTGAGATAGTCGCTTGTTTTTTCTTCTTCATTAAAAGATTTATTTGCCCAACATGTTGACTAATGAACTTCAAGAGTTCGTCAGGTGAACAAAACGAAAAACTCAATGCTTCTGAGTATTCAAGATATATTCACTACAAATTTTTGCTCATTATCGAAAATTTATTCATGCAAAAATCTGCTTAAGTCATTCAGTTATACAACAAACGCAGTAGTAAATCGGTGACGAAACTCATGTAGGAATCCGTTTGAATGCTCCAGATAACGCTTCATTGACCTCACGGATTTTCCGAAGAAAGTAACAATTTGAAATATGTTTTGTAATACTTATTTACATACGTAGCGGTGTGTCTGAAAGGTCAGTGTTAATGAAATCTGTGACCATGAAATCTACTGTTTTCACTGTAAGTAAAAACAGTAGATCTTATCAGGAAGCAGATAAGAAAATATCAAATAACGTGCATCACAACAAAAGCCCCGAAAATGAATCATATGGAAACTGCGTCAAATTTAGGGGCTCTGGTCTACGTCCCCAATGTGAATTTAATGAATTATTTCAAACGTGATGGTTTTATTAAAAAGTTACTTTTTTCATTGTATTCACAAAACAATGACAATTGGCAATGGTTTGAGCCAGAACTCATTATAAAGCGGAAAAGTTGAAAGAGCCAACGTCGACTATTTGGAATGAGAATTGAGTAAAAGCAGGTGGCAGAGGTGACACCGTTCGTATGAGCAACAAATGCTTGTTTTGGGTTGGAGCTGAAAAATATTGTCGTGGTTTTTATGGAAATGCATTATGACTGTACTCTGGCTTGGCTTCATAGTTTCCGACTACGAGTGAAATAATAATAAATATCATTTTGAAAAGTTAGAAATGGATGCTGGCACATTCAATCCCATATGCTAGAGACAGAGGAGTTTATTTAATTTATTGCATGGATTAGAGATTTCATTTCAATCTAATGCGGTTGAGTACTTACGTTACATTCTGCGTACAATAAATTAATGGAAGCGTGACGTTGAGCCTTCTTGTTAGTAACTACGGAACAAAGCATTTGGAATATGCGTCTAAAATGGTGTAGTGCGATGTTTTTGGAATAGCTCGTTGTTTCACGTAGGCGAATCTATTATAAATTCTATTGATTACTTTATATAACAGGGAATTTATTGGTAATATGATGCTTTGTACCATTACTCCTCACACTGATCGGGGGATCTTAATCGATTCTTTTACTTGGTTTTGCTGTGTTTTGAGTCTAACGAAGTAATTTTTGTCAAAAATGCCTGAAAAGAGATCGTAGCCTATATACTGCATTATCATACTACTAGGTTTCGAGTGATGGCCTCCACTTCTCGTCATTTCAGTAGTTCATTTGTTTGATCTAAAAGGTTGTGAATATCTTTTAGAATTTACGACCTCCTGCAATATTGACTTGAGATTTGATGTCTTATGAAATTCAAGTTATAATTTCAATTGTTCTGTTGGCCAGATTGTTAGACTTGAAGTAGGGCGTACTAGGAATTCTTGAAATTACAAAAACAGCTTTTGTCTTTACGCAAAAAGCGGGGCTAGAGCTCTGTTAGTTTTTTATCTTTATCTTTAGAGTAAAATACCATCATCTTGTGAAAATAACATTCAAGTGGCTCTGATAGCTTCGTTTAAAAAAATTAACTGAGTCTGAGGCTCATTGTGATTGGTTTCGCCAAAATAATATGAAATGCCTGGTCTGGATCAATCGCAAGGCTTTTAAATCCCCATCCAGCATATCAAGCCACCGTTGTTTCGGTCGGCCTTTTGGTCGTTTACCATCAACTTCGATGTTCACACCAATCTTGCCAAGTGCTTTCTCGTTAGTGTGAATTACGTGACCATACCATCGAAGACGCTCCTCTCGTAGTTTTTCCACGATCGGTGCAACCCTATATCGATCGCGGATATCCTCATTTCGGATGTAATTGAAACGTGTCACGCCACTAGCCCAACGCAACATCTGCGTTTCCATTACCGCAAGACGCCATTCATTGTCTTTTATAGTAGACCAGCAGTCAGAACCATAGACAGCGACAGGCCGGATGACTTTGCTTTAAATTTTAGATTTGAAACGTTCGTTGATATGTCGATCACAAAGAACACCAATTGTGGAACGCCACTTCATCCAGGTTGCGTTAATGCGTGAAGAAATTTCATAACCCAGTTCTCCATTGGCTGATAGCGTTGACCCTAGGTATTTAAATCGCAGAATTCTGGGCAACTCACTGCCGCTGACAGTGATTTTGTCTGTTTCATCGGGATCGGTTGCCAAAAATTCAGTTTTATTTAGATTTAATCTGAGACCATTCATTCCATTTTTGGAAAAGTTGGTGGAAATCATTTTTGCTATTACTAATTAGGAAAACATCATCTGCATGAAACAGCGTATAAGCCGCTGTCCCGTGGGACGGTGTCCATAACAAGAACAAAGAGGAGTGATGAACACCAACAGACACCCAAAGCGGGTTTGATACATCCGCCGCACTTCGAACTTTACTTTTCGGAGCAATTGAACCCAGCGCACGAGTTCTTCTGGTACTAAGTGTTGTCGTAAAGCATACCAGATGAGTTCGTATGGCACACGGTCAAACGTTTTCTCCAGATGCAGAAATGCAATGTAAAGAGGACGATGCTTCTCATGGTGTTTCTTCATGAGTAACCGCGCAGCGTGTATTGCGTCAGTAGTTCCGCAGTTCTTAACAAATCCGGCTTGATTGACGGTTATTTCAACGATTTCGCGAATACGGTTGTCAAAAATGCGTTCAAAAATCTTCATGATATGGGAAAGTAACCGGATCGGACGATAATTTAAACATTCTGTTGGGCTACCTTTCTTTTTCCATATTGGAACAGTGGTACTTTCTTGCCAGTCAGATGGTGTTCTTCATTCCTGAATAACCCGGTTAAAGAATTCACTGAGCAACAGTGTTGGGTCCCAGCTCTTCGCTTTCCAGAGCTCAGATGCGATGTCGTCAGGTCCTGTTGCTTTCCCCGATCGAAGTATCTCGGTTGATGTACCGCTTACTTGACTTGGTGACCCCGATGGTAGCAGAGACCGTTTTGTGGATTGTGTCTTTTATTTGGTTCCACGATTCTTCCACATTCGTAATGGATGGTAATCGCGTAAGTGAGATAATTTTTTCTTCTCACCAAATCGCTACCATTTAATGCGCGGCGAGCCAATGCGTTCCTCACGCTGTTTTATTGGTGGCTTAATTCGCAGGACGGCAACCAATATCATATCAATCATAGGGAACGGCTTTGCAATCAGCGACGGTGGTAAAATATCGGTGTCTTATGACAATATAGTCGATTTGCGTTTTACTGTTCCCACTATAAAATGTAAGAAGATGAGATAATTGTTTGATAAACCATGCATTCATAAGTACAAGGTCATGGTTGTCCGCAAAATCAATAATTTCCGTCATGGCACCTGTTACCGTCTGCCTTTATGCATTTATGCACAAAGAGAGCACTCCCATCTTAGACTGACTATCAGCTAAAACATCCCTTTATTGCATTTAGGACACTAACTCGGGAGCATTTGCCACATTACCTCAGTCCAGGTCTACCTAGTAGCACACATCCCGTGGTTCAAAGCTATGCTACCGTCTCTTTTATCCACTTATTTTTTTTTTTGCCTTAAAAATGGTTTGACTGTAGTGTTCCATTCTGTTTCACGTGTCATTGCTCCGGAGCATGGCCTAAATTATGGTGTCCGGAGAACCTTTGCACCTTCCGCCGACGATGGAACTTTCACTTCCTGCAGAAGAAATTGTGGCGGGCATCATCCACCACATCCGGTGATTGGGCGATCATGATTTTCCTCTTGTCCTTATTAAAAAAGGTAAGATTGGAAATCCGCGTGACTGCTGAGCAGCTAGGTTAAGTAATAGTCGAGCTAGCACATCGCACACCTACTTCTTGGTTCCCTTTTTCGGAATTGCTGTTATGCGCTAAGATTGCATTTTCTCTCTTCACGGGTGACAGCTTTCTTATTTCCCTCTCATTTTCGGCGGTGTATAGACCTCCGTTCTGAAACATGGAAAGGGATCGGATTAACTCCTCCCATGACCACTACTGCTAGCTTCGAAACTGTACGATAGACGGACGAAAACTCGGGACAGCTTCTTTACGTTACAAATCGCAAACATTCTAGCTGAAACCCTGTGTGCGGTGTTCTATCATGGTACCAATATATTTCAATCAATCTGGAACACTGTTCCCAATTCAGAATAATTACATCGATTTTCGCCAGAGAGAGTTCGTGTTTCGTCTGCTGATTTGTCCGCATCATCCCCAATGTGCGCTGAGCTTTTTTGACCGTGCGTGCAGCGACCAGCGCCGCACTATCATCTGCGTATCCAGATACGATTCATCAGACATCTCGACTCGCAGCGAACTATCATATGAGGGATTCCAAGAGCGTGAACCAAGGATATATCAATGAGCCACGCCGATGTGACCCTTATTCTATGCTGTTATCCCGGGTCTTGTAGAGCAGGGTGTTGGAAATAATTTTCCAACCTTCTTGTAGGAGGAAAAAACACCCGCTGCCAAACCTGCGTTGAACGCGTTGAATACCACGTTTGGCTTATACTTGAATAATTTTCAGCAATTCACTGAGAATGCCTTCCGGTCCCGATGTTTTTTTGTTTTTCATGGACCCGACCGCCTCTTCCAATTCCTTTACAGTCAAGACAGGATACTTGTACTTTTCCTTCCTTCCACTACTAGCGCAACCGATGAGTATCGAGTATTTTGGTAATCAACGTATACTCGAGGCCCCATGGGTCCCTATTAATGACATGCTTTTTGCCTGTTGGTGACGGAGTTCCTTCGGTTTCTTGTTTTCTGAGGATCTAAGTGTTATCTCATCTTGGTCTCTTGCGCGCTGTGCAAATCAGTAAAGTTTAACGCAGTTACTTCGTAGACTTGCAATTTCAGCCGTCCATCAATACGCAATTAACTCCCCGTAAGCTGTCGTGAAAGACTCATTGTTGGGTTCACTTACATCCAGATCTAGTGGTGTGTTTATCCTTCTTAAGAGAGTTTCGACAATGTTATCAACATCGATGTTCCACCCGGCAGGTATTTGTTGAATATCAGAACATCTTGAGGAACCGTTTGTCACTTTGGAGGAAATGTACAGATGATAACTAGTCGAAAAATCTTACAGTACCCTCCATCGTTACACTGTTGATACTAATTATGGTATTCTGTAGCATAGGTCACATCGGCGATAGTGAGTTTCCAACTATGGCGTCGGAGTGCTATCGATATTTATGTTGGTCATCTCCAAAATTCCTTCTTTATTCGCAAGGCAGTCCAGATCCCTTATTTTGACGGTGCATATGGGTTTTAGACTGAAAACCATTGCTTCATGCATAGATTGCTCTGCAGAACGTATTCGACCCAAGTTTGATACGAATATTCGTCGGTTTAAGTTCGCCTGGTAGATTTGACGCCCATCTCAACGAATTCTGGTTTGACGATAATGCGAATTTTTCGAAGAAATTCCGGTTTGATAAGTAGGGCCTCTGACGATGATTTGCTTTTTCTATTTTTCTTTGACCCTGATATTGTTGTAGTTGTCCTCAACTTTGTTACAGTAGAGTTACTGCCTTCAATATCCAACGCATTGTTGTTCTTTTTTGCTACATCGGCGGCAGGTCTTCTGTTTTCCCCTGGTCTCTTTATCATTTTATGTTCGGACCAGGAGCCCCCAGCTGGGCACGCGATTGGCTCAACTCCTTTTCAGCGGTCTTCTAGGAGTTTCGCTGGTGTGTGATAAGGTCCAGGAGTTTCTGCATCGCCATTATACCATATTTGACATCCACAGATGTTGCACTGGATGATGGTAGCGGCCTTCATTTTTAGTAAAACCGCTCCGCACTTCTTGAGTAGCCCGTCTTCCCGTGCCCTGATCTTTTGGATGAGGTCAATCCCTTCCGGTGAAATGACTTGTGTGTTTGCCCGGTTAGGTAGTAATTGTCACGCAGGTTGAGGTTTACCATCGATGTCCTTTAAGTCACCAGAACCATTTCCTTTTATGGTGCTACTCTAACCCACTTCTGGGTTAAGACAAATCCTTATAGTAGTTTGTGTGCAGAGCTGGGATCAGGCGCTAGTCTGGAGTCCATCTCAACTAAACCTGCACTGCTAACTTAAGTGTGTCATGGCATGGCCTTTGACATACCCACAGCCCCGCAAAGATTATTATCAGGACGGAGGCAACTGTAACATTAACCTGAGGGACATTTCCACGAAATGCCACTCTGGTGTGGTAAGGTAAGATAATTTCACAGATAACAGCTCAAATCCAACTTATTCTGCGTCGCTGCAACTCATCAGTTAATTGGTGGCTATCCGCGGCTACCAACTGGGAGATGTAAGTCAACTTGGTTCAGAAATAAAGAAGGATCGTTCCCTGTTCAAACCCTGGGGCCAAATGGGCGGCATCTTTATTGGCCCTTAAGTAGCGGACATGGAAACTAGCGTGGAGCTTTAAACGGGACACTGTTTCTTAAATTACCATATGAAAAAATTACCTAAAGTACTTGTTCGACCACCGGTGCCTGATTAAACCTGTTGCAATTGAAAACTTCAAACACACAGGCTTTACGGCAAAGCTGTTTGGTCCTGTAATATACATTCATTGAAGTAAGGCCTACCTCGTCATGTTATGCTGTACATATCCGGTCTTCTTCATCCATTCGACACCTATGACTTGTCCGTGCGCCTTGTTGAAGCTCACTTATCATATCTTGCATATTGCTGGTAAATATGGTACATATAATATATCGTCGTTATGGGCATCGGAATCTTCCATCCTCATAAAAAAGACTGAAAAGTCTTACATAATTTTTTACTAGCTACAGCGGTGTCAATTCAGAGGTAGTAAAAATGTAGTAAATGCCAAAATCCAGTCGTACCGATTGAAAGATTGATCTCTTTTCTTTCAATAAGTCTCCTCTGATCAAAATAAACCGTTCCTTTTCTGGAGTCGTATTTTTCGTTGGATTCTAATCAATGAGTGGTTCATCCATCAAAAAGCTAAGTTGGCAAAAAACTCTTATCATCATTTGCTCGATAACACATATATTTTGCAATAGTAGCTATCGGTTGTTGCAATCGTGTCGTTGATTTAGATATTATTTTTTGCTGATTTACACACATGCTGCACCTAATGTTGGAATTCGTATGTGAGCTTATCTTTGGGAATACACAGATATTCGTAGGCTCAAAAAGAGTTTGAAGGCTACTTTTTAGATATTAGATATTAACGGCCTTTTGAGAATCAGATCCGATACTCTACGGGAGAACTGGGAATCTATAAACTGCACCATAAAAGCTTTAGTCGCAAATTCAGTGAAATTTATGGAATTTGGAACATATTATAATACATAAACAGAAACGACTTCGTGGAAGCCAAACTTGTTTAAAATCGATTTACTATTTGTATAGCAGTCACAAACGTTTAACTTTGAATTGGTTCGACACATCATTCATACAAATTAAATGTCTAACATGTGAAAAGATGCATTTTTCGTCGATCAATTCGGTCGCTTCAGAAATGATGCGCATCGCAATAAAAAATTCGTTTAGGAAAGAGAAGTTTTCATTCTCGATACATTGGTGATTACACGAGCTAACTTGAAACATATACGGTGTGTTCAACAGGGTCGGTTGCTTCATTTCCATATAACAAGAAATTGTCTAAAAGACTGTTCAGTGGATTGTGCTAAAAAAAGATTTATTTTGAATGTCTGTGTGTGACCTATTCACTGCCACTTTCGTCTTCAGATCACAGTGCGTACGAGTGGCAGGCCTGTGCGTCGTTCAAGTTCTTTGTGTCAGGCCAGCGAATTCCGATGATACCACTCAGACAGGTATTAACGAAAGCTTGTAGCGTTTGGATATCACTGAAATTCACTTTCCATGTGCTACTCCCATATAGCAAAACAGAAAGAACAATAGAACAGAACGGTCTCAACTTGATCTTGGGGTTGAGATAACTACATTTCCAGACTTTAGCCGGAGCAGCGAAAGCGGATCTAGTGCTGTTAATGCGTCGGGCAATATCCAGTTCGGTGCAACCGTCGGTAGGAACCGCGCTTCATACAAATTGATCGACGCCTTCAACGCCCTGCCCATTAATGCAGATAGGGAGTGTGCAATGACCCCTCAGATTGAGAACCTTGGTTTTGTTGGTGTTTATCGTCAGACCAACTCTACTTCCCTCTCATTCTAAATCCAGAACCATTTGGCCAAGGTCCATGACCCGGTGGAAGAGTGTGCATTTGTCATCAGCGTGGACGAGGTGTTTGAGGAAAGATGTCATTCCCCATTGAACCGACAGGGCAGCATGAAGAACGCCACCGATAAGAAGAAATAATATCGATGACAATATACTTTTGATTTGTTTTATATTCCTTAAAATATATTTCGTTCAGACGTTTCGATTAAAGAGAAAAGAAATGTGCATATTCTGCTTAACGAAATTAAATAACTTAATACGAGAATTTCCAAAGCATGAAACTATTATTCCTCTTTACGACCCTTTCTCCGTTGACGGCAGATTGTTTTTTTCTGTCCAGTAGCTCCGCCAGCCTCGCGACTGCCAACAAGTAGGCTGGCCACCCAGGCAGGTTATTTTCCGGTCGTGGTGAGTTGCGCTACTTTGGTGCGGAGCTCGGATGAATCTCGCCAAGCGACTCCACACTACATCATCTCCACAGCAGGATGCGACCTTGGCGGACTCCGTTTTGGACCTCGAAACCCTCTGAGATTCTACCCCGGTGCGCGTGATATTTTACGACACCACATGTAAGATTCCCAAGATTTCCGTACGAATGGAAGCAGCAGATCTGCAGTAACTGCAGGTGCAGTGATAAATAACTCTGCGGCTTTGCTCCGTTTCAGTTCATTGATGGCTGAAATGATTTCTTTTCGCTTGGAGGAATAGTCCATATCCGCATGCTGCAGGGACATCCACAAGAAAGGGAGCTTCACCGGATGTGATATGGTTAAGAACCATGACGAAATGTTCTTTCCACCTCTTCAGTTGTTCATCATCGTGAATGAGAAGTCGATCGTTGACGTTTTTCACAGGACCGTCGAAATATTTGCGACCACATGCAAGCTGTTTCGTGATGCGGTGTACATTTCTGAAATCATTGCGTTCTTCGCCATCTTCCACTTCCTTGACCAGTGCAATAGCAAATCCTCTCTTGTCACGGTGTTCACTACGCTAAACTTCTTGGGATTTCGCTCGGCACCGGAGCTCGAGCGCGTCGCGCCCGCCATCACTCGCAACGGTCAATAGAGCCTTCAATTGATCCGTTTCCGTGATTCCGCAGTCAGCCAGATCCTATGACTCCCCTTCGGACGACGCCGATGCCCTCTGTAGCATCCGAGAAAAGAGCATTTTTGATGGCAACTCAATGCTCATCGATATTGTCAGACGTGTTACTCAGTATGTCTGCCGTCCGATCAGCAAGATAGCTCTCCCAAAGTCGAGTGACAGTTAAATTATACAAACGGTGGATGTCGAACTTAGCGTGTCGCAGTTCCCCAAATCTGCAAAACGCGCAAGCGAAAATACGCGATCATCGGATGGTCAGCACCTCTGTTGTTACACACATCCAGGAGATAACCCCTAAATATATTGCTGATCGCGAAGTAGTCGACCTGATTGCTCGTACGGTGTCGGTCAGTGGAAAGCTCAACTGATCTTATGGCAGGCTCTGTGTTCGGATAATGTGCCACCAATAACGATCCGGTGGAAGTTGCAGAAATCCACGAACCTCCCATCATTAACGTTACGGTCTTCAAGGCCATGTTTCCCCATCACATGTCCAAGCATCTCAGAGTCCATGTTGGCATTCAGATCGCCCATCACAATCACAATATCAACTTTAGGTAGCCTTCCCTTAACTGCGTTTAATTGTTCGTAGAAAGCATCTTTCTCCACTACATCAGAAGTCTTTGTTGGTGCGTAGCACTGTACAATTGGGATGCTCCTTAACCTGGATCTTGCAGTTAAAGTCTGCCCGAAACCGGCTTCCATGTAAAGAGACCGCTGCTGTGGTAGCCGTCAGAAACAGCCCTACACCGGATTTATGTCTGCTACCACTCGGCTTTTCAGAGTGCAAAATTACCTTGACAAAGGTGTCGCAAGAGGGAGAGAAGTGCCCTCCAGAGTCCAACTACCTTACTTCGCTTAGGGTCTGAATGTCCAGTTTATATCGTTGGAATTTCTGCTCAAGTTGGAAAAAGCGACATTCTAAGAACCCTTGCTACCGTCATGGAAGAGCGTGCACGCATTCCAGAAACCAATCATAGTCCATTTTCGATAGCCAAACGTCGAACCTCTCTCTATCCTAGTTGTTGTTGACATTTTGGTAGCATTAAAATTTCTGAATTTCCATGTTTCCATTCTTTTTAATCGCCTGTTATGACAAGCAGGGAAGAGTTTGATTGTATTCTTAAGCCCCAACTCACAGGGCATTACCCTAACCTAATATCATCAACATCAAATATTAACATTCATTCGTACTACTCAGAGCGATGATGTTATGTAGTCTGATATGATGTTACAAAACATTACCTATCACAGAAGTATATCACTTCGGCAATGTGGTGTTGATGTAATGTTTGGATGGTGCGCAGTGGTGGTGATGTGATATTACACTTTAAAATTATATCACTTTTTGTGGTATTAAGTACATCACAAACTCATCTCTAATCACCAAATATTCAGTATAGTCGAGAGGAAGCAATTTCTAAATGCGTTTAATTTTTCAAGGTCAACTTGACTCGAAGTTTCCGCTTAATGTAGGCCCCGACATTTTCAATCGGATTACTGGCGATTGTGCAGGCCAATCCATCGTGACGATGCTGTCTGCAAAGCCGGCTGCCATGGTTGGGGTCATTGTCATCCTGAGAGATACAGTCCTCGTTTTTTAACAGTTTTAAAATATTTTAATTAGATGTTTTCATTTTAATACTCCATTTGACCATATTCTGGTGAATGGGGAGCCTTCCTTAAACTTAAAGCAAAATCATGCCATCATGAGATAAAGGGATTCTCAGACGGCACTCCGAATTTCATGATAATAGGTTCGTTTAGCCGCTTAGAGGTAAATTAGTTGTGATTGTTCTCTGCAAAAACCAGTATATGTACGAGGGAGCTAACAAAAGTTCGGTAAATTTTTATAAAAAATGAGCGAATGGTAATTTTTGTCCATTATTAATCCTTATCAGTTACTGCTTTTTCTACGTAATTTCCGTCGATTTCATTGTATTTCATTCCTTGAAGCTTCTGAATTTCGACTTTGGTTGCATTTATAATCTCCTCATTCGAAGTAAAGACGCTTCCTGTCAATTTTCTTTTTATTTTTCGAAATAACCTTGCTAGATCAGAGGAGTATGGAGCTGGATGAATTTCTTCGATGCTTGAGAGCGTAGTAAAATTATCGGTTTTTTTGTCAGCAGGTATATAAAATAGGGTCGAAGTTTTTTTCTGTTTCCCTACAAACAAATTTTTGAAAACTTGTGGTAAGCACGTTTCTGTATACCACTTCGCTTTGCTATTTGACCAGGTTGCAGAAGTATAGCAGCTACTGTGGTGAATAATCACCATCACTTCTTTTGTTGACTTTTTTTTTGCCTTGCTTTCATGGGCGGATTGGCTCCTTCTGGACTCCACACCGTGGACTACTGTTTGTTTTCCGGACCATATCAATTTTGTCGAAGATGCTAGACTGGCCGTTTTTAGATGACGGAAGGAAATATTTAACGGAATAAACGCGCGAGAAGAATTTTTCGTGTATCCCTGATGATGATCAAGTATTCTTGACACAGTCATATCATTCAAGCTCAGTTCATTGGTAACCATTGCTTGGGTTAATCTGAAAACTTCAGCATTCAGGGTTGTCGTCGAATTTTTCGCAAAAACTCGCGAATGAAGAGGCCCATGTGGCAAAATGCGTTGCCGTGTTGTCCACAATTCTGGCCTCTTCCGACGAATCTTTTGGCGTTAAGTTCTCAGGGTTTAGAGGTATAACAGGATAACGATTGATTGTCTTACTTTGTGGGAGGAATTCATGGTGGATGACACCTTTCGCATCGAAGAAAATAGTGAGCATCACTTTAACGGTTGATATCACTTGGCAAGCTTTTTTGGTCTTGGTGACTTCCACTGGGATGACTGCATCTTGGTTTCCACGTTGCAGCCATAAACCCAAGACTCGTCACATGTATTGATGGTTTTCAATAAGTTTCCATTAGCATTAGCCACCTCCAAGAGTTCCTGAGAAACCTCCAGGCGATGCACTTTTTGATCCTCTGTCATCAGTCGTGGAATGAAATTGGATGAAATCCTTCTCATCTCCAATTTTTGTGTCAAAATGTCCTGACATGCCCCAAATGAGATGTTGCACTCCTCTGTCTTCTCTCGAATCGTCTAACGACGATTGGAACCCACAAGGGCATTCACTTTTGCGACATGAATGTCGTCAATTGAGGTTGAAGGCCTTCCTGAACGAGGCTAATCTTCCGTTGATGTTCTCCCTTGCTTGAATCGTTTAAACCACTCGTGACACCGTAAACGACTCAACACTTCAATCACCAAAGATTTGCTGCTCCTTTGAGCGCTTTGATCCCTCACGGGTCATTAATACAAAATTAACGTGTCTATACCGATGCGTGGGTCCGCACCGGATTTAAAAGTAGACACAAGCAAAGAACTTCGCAATGGCCTAACGATAAAAACCAGAACGCGAGCTAAAACTGGAAAATACAAAAAGAAGGCTCGACCGCGCGTGGAGTCGTAAGTTTCCGGACCCGAGTGCCGCGATTGAGAGGGAAGATCCACTACGGATCACAGTCCCGATCATGGTTCCTTCTGCCTCAGATAGTTAATGAGGCGCGCGGTCGAGCGCCCCACGCTGGGCTCCATTTGCAATGAACCTAGGGGAAATAAGAGGATCAGACGATCATCCTAAGTGGCCGAAAACGACCTAGAGGGAAGAACTATCCCAGAAACCTGAAAAGTTGGCGAAATTGACCGCTCAAAGGACCTCCCCCCATATTCTCGAGCCTTTGATGGAACTTCAGTCTTTTGCGGGCGGACTTTCACGGTCAATTTCGCCAACTTTTTAGGTTTCTGGGAAAGCTCTTCCATCTAGGTCGTTTTCAGCCACTTAGAATGATTGTCTGATCCTCTTAGTTTCCCTAGGTTCATTACACAATATGAATAAGAAGCAATGTCGGTGAGAGAATCGATCTTCCAAGAACTACAATTTGGATCTCAAGATTTTATCCTTTTGCCTAGAACATTCCATGGTCGCTGATTGTAAGGGTGACCTCGTTCAGGACATGAAACAGTGCTTTTTAACAATTGATTTATTAAAAATATACAGGCACAATGGTTTTAGTTTATTTTAACACATAACTACAAATCTAAAGAATTACAAAACAGAAAAAAGTTTCCTTTTTGGAATTTTGAGCAGAAATATCTGCCATATAAAGAAATACTTTCAGTTAAATAACTCTGATTGGCAACCTCAAGATAGATGGCTGGACTTCAAAAAATTAGATTGATTTTCATTCAGTTGCTCTTCACCTTAACCCCATGACCTTTCTGTTTTAACATCACCGCAAATTTTATGAAACTGATAACTAACTTATTGTTGTGCACATTTCTATTTTTACTGATGAGTTATTCTTTTATTTTTTTCAGGTACGCAACGTTACTCACTAAATTTTATCATAATCGCTTCGTTTAATGTGGTATGTACCGTACTTTATTTTTCGGCGGCGTAATACTGTTTTTCAATTTTCTAATAACTTTCTCCATTTATAGACCTTACACAATCAGAAATCGCACGTAGTCATGGTATGACTATTCCCCTTCGAAATTATCTGTAGATGGTCCATATTTTTATAAAAAGATTCTGGTTCTATACAAAAAGTGGTAGTCTTGATGTATTGTTTGTGCTGCTAGAACCACTAATGGAACCTGCTTTCTAATTAATTCCCAGAACTTCCCCTGCCCTGGCTTACTTTAGATTGTTCCAAATGACTGGTTGGAAACACATAATCGGATTGTTATTACACAATTGCCCAGATATGGTTTAAGCTCGCAGTTGTCTGCTTATTTTACACTTTCTACAGAGCTTGGAATTGTTTGTTAAATTGAAGAACATATGACTGGCAAGTCAATATCCGAGGTAGGTTTGCAAACAAAAGTGAAAAGTGCTGACTCAAATTTCACAGAATCGAAAGGAACTTATTATTGCCGGAACATTAGGTGGTTCGCCTATATTCAAGCTGAATTCCAAATAATAAAGGTGTGACACACAATGAACTGGGGAATGTTCATGAATTATCATACGAGGGTAATATGTTGTTTGTTGCCTGGTTGTGTACGCATGAGTGGATTTATGTGTATCATGTTGATTTGGTCAGAAGATATTTGTGGTTGGTCAATGGAAGATATTAGTTCTTTAACTTTCTCATAAGCACTGTCAGATGAAACTCGTCTAGAGTGTCCTACCTTCCTTATGTGGTCCTGTGACAGCGATAAAGATTTAACTTCTGTCACTATTTGCGACAGGGGAATATCATTAGACATAATAATATTTCGTACAATTTCCTTTGGCTTGCATAACGACTAAATAACTGTGATGCATGATCTCTACAAAATATTTTACAATGCTATGTAGCAAAGTGTTCCACTTTGACATGCTTAGTGTTAAATTTTCAATCCGTTTAACATAACAGTTTCCTGATTGTCATCATATCTGGCCTTGGCCTGCCTTAGTAAGCAACTCGAATTTTTTTTTTTGGTAAGAACCCAGTTCCCCGAGAAATACATGAGGACTGGTAAGATCATTGTCTTGTAGAAGGAGAAATTATCAACGGTCTCAAAGTTGTAGCCTCCTATCTTTATTGTTCTTATTTGACCGGTTTTATTTACTGTTGTGGTTTCTTTCATTTTTGATGCGGATGTTGCCACGATATATTTCGTCTTTTCTTTTGTGCACCCTTTTTTTTTTGTGCACCCTAAGATTTTCCACCGATGCCACCTGCTCAATCTAGATGAAGGCAGTTTTTTAATTTGGGATTGTTCTTCCCATTATGGGTGTAGTTGGGTGGGCTTGAAGAGTTGTGTCTCTCGCACTTACGTCAGCACCATGGATTACTTCTTCCAGGGTCAGGTTAAAAAGATGCACGATAAGGCAGCTCCTTGTCTTGGTGTTGAATAGTCTCGAGAGTGATCTTGCTGTTTTTATCTGGCACATTGGTCAGTCTTAGCCTAGTCAGGATACTGAATTCTCTCGTGGCTGAAAAAAAATGGTGGAAGTGATGGCCAAATCCCACCAGTTTTTCCATCACTTGCCACAGAGAAAATCTGATCTGTTCGCCCAGAAACATGGGGTCATCTGGGCCTAGCAATATAGCGGAGAGTATCTTATAGATGGTCCTCGGTAACGTGATATATCCATAAGTGCTCCACTTTTTATGTATGGGCCAGATCATACCAATCGTCAATATCAGTCAAGCCGTTCATCAATGCTTGGGGTAGTTGGTCGCGTCCATACTTAACAATTCGGCTATAATTCCATCAATTTATGGTTTTTAAGCCGCCAAACCCGTCGAAAATTAAAATTCCCGAAAAAGTTGACTGACGGTTTCGTCCAAGGCAGAGGCAACTTATCAGACGCTGCCTCACCTCTGCCTTGGGAGCAGCGTAACCGAAAGTAGCGGCCGGTGATAATCGTTCCATTTATATATTATATAATCACAAACACGACATGAGTGCGAATTATATTGAAGTGAAATCCGTCGTAAGTTCAGACCTAAACCAAGCCGCAGTGATTTTTTAAGGTTTTGTTTGCAAAGGAATGTAAAAATTTTTTTCACCAATTATACTCATGTGGGATGTCAAATGAAAGGTCTCGATTAGCACTTTTCGAAGTCGGTCTTAGTTTTGAGATTTGATAGAAAGGCGGGGAGTGGGAGGGGTCGAAAGTGATGATTTCTTTAACGGACCCATTCTTAGAAACTACCCAACCGAAAAATCTGAAAAAAATCATGAAGCTATCTTTATATGGCTTCTAGGCTCCGAAATACCTCCCATATCGATATCCCTTCAAATAAAATTAATAATAGTATATTACTATAATTTTTAGTAATCGGCTGCAAAACCACATACTATTCATTCATTCATTCATTCATCCTATTACCACAGTAGCAATAATGTAGGCTATAACATGGAGCATGATCGTACCAAGTTTGGTGGAAGTCGCACTATTACTAACAAAGTTAAAATAGGTCGAAGTTGTCATTTCTTTACAAATTCAAGACTATGAATGTCCATATCACCCGAGAGTAAATAATAATAATAATCGTTGGCGCAACAATCCATTGGATCAGAGCCTTGAAGTGTGTTAGAGCACTTCATTCAAGACGGTAACGGTACACTACAGTACACTGTAGGAGGCAATATAGTCAGCATATATTACATGTTACGTACTACTGGGGCAAACGCATACTCAAATATCTTTATATAAGAAATACACAAAACCTTTCACACCTGAAGCGTCCAACTTCCGATTTCTCGATTTGTTTAATTTCTGCACTCAATCGATTCCATGATTCCATGTAATACTTGCTATCGACGGATCTAGCCTTCGGATGATATTCGATGAATAAAATACTATGCGATTCCTAAAATAAGCAAAATACGGATGCCATCACGTTACCAGCTGTTTTTGTGTGTTTTGGCCGCTTTGGACGGCTTTCAGTGGGCGACGATCATTTTGATTATGATGTGTTGTGAGGGATCCATGTTTTATTCATTATCGCACACCGACGTGACAAATACTTCTTATCTGGCTTGAACAGCTCTAAACAATGCTCTGAATCATTAACGCTTTGTTGTTTTTGATCATTTATGATTGTCTTGCACTTCGAAAACAATTTACGCCTGCTCAAATGTTCGAGAGAGAGAGTGTTGAAAAGCATTGGTTCCGTCGGTGTGTAATGCTTGCTTGAACCCTAGATTTCCTGTGATTCAACAAAATTTACACTATGTCCATTTTAGTGGAGCCACGGAATTTTAATTGAAATTGTCCCGAGATAACGTCAGAATCTGATTTTCAATACACTCTTTGGGCCGACGACCTCATGCCATTGGTACTCCGCCTAGCATAGCCCGTCAAAGACCTTCAGACCTTGTTTCCGCAGTCCAGATCCATGATAATTTTGCTAGGTTTCGCACGCGTGCTACCTCATTCTTGCACCACGAAGTTTACGGGCACCCTTTCGAACGATTTTGGTATTTCCAAGAACTCGTTCATGCCCTTGATTTCATTGAGGTAGGTCGTAGTGATGTATAGTAGATGAATCTGCATGTCACATTCAGCCGAAAACGCAATTTATGAGGTCAATAAAGTCCTTTCGCTACCAGTCGTGCTTTTCGGCGTTCAATAGTTCCGTCTGATTTGAATTTGTTTCTGAAGCCAGTTTTGCATGCAATAATCCTTGCGTTTTCGAGGAGCTCGAAAATTTTCCAAGTGTAATTGATGATGAAGCCTCGAAATTCTACTTGAATCGCATCCTCCTCTTCATCAGCGTCGGGACTTTAAACAGCTTGGCAGAAGAATGTCTCGAATAAACATGACGTTATTTGAGAATTGCTTATCCTTCGTTGAGTTTTTCAACATTGTTTTCTCCACTGCATGCTTTGTAAACTATTTTTGTTTTGTTGTAGATTTTGGCGGACTCCCTTCCCTGTACATTCTTTTCGTAGATGACCCAGTGCTTGTATAAGTGGCACATTATGTTGGTCCACAATAGTCTCCTCATCTTCTTCAATAGCATTTCCTAGTCTCATTGACGATCAATTTTCGGAGTTTCCTCATGCCTACGGCGTTAGATTAGTTCGATATCATCTCTATTCTAGACTGCTGCACGGATGCTGTTCGTGAGAAAAGAACCTTTTCTGTTCTGAGTGTTTTTGTCAAAAATGTCCTCGGAAACATCTCCGTTGTCCTAAAAATTTTTCAAGAATTTTACGTTCCTAGAAACGATGATGCTCTTTGCTTTGGGCAGCGGAATTCGGGATGCGTATGAGAAGTGCCATTCCCAAGGCTTGCAGTTACGCTTTGGTTTCTAACGTAGTTTGTGGTTATGATTGTTCCGCCTAGTAAAAAGCTGGTAGTCCCGACTATGTGAGCTTGTATTGAGCTACTTTGAACTGGGTCCTATTGTATAAACCCAATGAATTTCGTATTCTCACCTTTCACCACCTGCTGCGATCGGTTAACTGAGTGGTTAGAGCACAGGCTGACATACGGAAGGTCGCGGTTCAAATCTCCCTGGTGGCAGTGGAATTTTTATTATTATTATTATTTTTAGTAAAAAGCGCCTGGTGTTCCTTGCCGACGGCTTTGATGAATGACGTTCTTCAGCTTGATCTTTTTCCTTCCTTCGTCGTTAACTAATAAGTAATACCTTAAGTAAGGAAGTAAGTAATACCTTACCTTTGAAATTGCATGAAAAACTATTTCTTATTCGTAAAAATGCAATGTGCATTCGACCGCTCCATGTTATATGTTGTCGGTGCTTTCCACCAATCCATCGTGTCCTCCCCGAAGACCCGACGACTCAGATGTTTCAGTTTATGGGAATGAGCATCGCTTTCTTCAAGTATCTTAGCCTTGGTCGATTGGACATTAAATAATGCATCATGGGATTCTCATCGAAGCTGCGAGCGAGACTACAATTGCTAAAGAATCTCCGTCTATGTTGACCTCCATGGATTTGCTTATCCACGAGGTCAAATAATTCGCAAGGATGAACCCTAACAGTACGACCCTTGGCTATGTTGTATTGGATTAGTTTTGTGTCATCTATTTAAGCTCGTCGGCATTTCTCATTTACGAATGCTCTCGCGTGCCGGAGCCGTGATGTGATCAGGCCAAAAAGTTCAAAAGCTAGCGCGCAATAATGAATCGGTTTCCGTTATTTACCTCATTTTTACTGAGCCCATATCCTGCTAACACGAACAAAAGACGATAGGTGGGGGAAAAAAATTCAATATCACTTGCGTGATGGAATGAATGAGACATAGTAGTGTATCTAAGTGAGTTCGGTCGTGTCCATTTTTATGTATATTTGATTTTTAATAAAAATAAAAAAATAGCTAAGAATTTGAATTAAAGTGACGCAAAAAAGAAGATCTCGTTTTACCAGGTTTAAATTTTGGTTGTCATGGATGTTTATTTTCGCCGTTGTAGGTATCTTATTGCTATATTATTAGCGGTAATAAGACTGAAGCACACGCAATAAGAATCAAGGGAGCAGTTCAACAGACTCGCTTTTTCAGCTCTAACTTATATGAAATAGGGCAAGCAATATTGTTTAGAGCCGCAAAATGGTTTTGCTCCTAGGCTCCAGATTTCTATAGGCCATTCTTATCTTATCCAGTGCGAACTCGTGCCTGACTGTCATATTCGCAAAAGAAATAGAGAGAATTTCGTGAATTTACAATATTTCCTTGTGGTCAGAGAATTTGATCTATTTTAAAATAAGTAGGTAGGTTTTGATGAACAGGAAGGCAAACAGGCAAAAATGCGGATATATTCTCATTATTGAATAGAATTGTTTGAAACACCTCTTGGATGAATTTATTGAACGGTGTCTATTTTGTAATTTTTCCACGATCGGCTGTGATTATGGCGTGTTACGCCACTGATCCAAAGCTTTGTCTCCATTACTATGAGCCGAACTTCATTGTCTTTCATAGTCGGCCAACACATCAGAACCATAGAGGGCGTCAGGACGAACGACACTGCAGTAAATTTTGGACGTTCGTTGATGCTCATAAAGAACGTCAGTTGTGGAACGCCGCTTCATCCAAGTTACGCTAATGCGAGAAGCAATTTCATAATGCAGTTCTCCATTGGCATTAGCATTGATCCGAGATATTTAAATCGCTCAGTTCTGGCCAGATCACTGTCACTGACAGTGTTTCATTGGGATCGGTTGTCGAAATTCCGTTTTATTCAGATTCAGTCTGAGACCACGTTGGATAAGCCAATCGTTCCAATTTTTAACAAATTGCTCAAGGTTAACTTTGCTATGAGGCGGTAGGAAAACATCATCTGGGGACAGTAGTTTCTTTGGCCCTGGACGTAAGATGTCCCGTATGATAGTGTTCATAAAAAGAACAAGGAAGATAAACACCAAGAGCCATAAAGCCGTTTTGATATACCTACCACACTTCAAAAGTTACTCTTTGGATCGTGGTAGAGCAATTTAACCCAGCCATTTACCCTGACAGTTTGGGAAGAAATTAACTTTCTTGGTTTTTTAATTGCATCTTCGATCATTTGAACAAATGTTCATAAAGCAAACAGAGGGCTAGGAAGGACGACTAGAATGACACAGAGATAATGAGAGGAAGCTCCATGACTATTCCATCAACCACGACTTGTCATTTTATTGTTCACAAATCACCCTGAGAACTGTGAAACAGAAACGTATATGGTACTTTGGTCCCGCTATTTCGGCCCGCAAATCGATCTGACAACGCGGTTATGGACAGAACATCGAAGGCGTAGAGAAATTTATATATCTAAGTAGCTTTTTTTCTACTGATGGTGAAAACGAATTTAATGGCGCTCGACGCATTAACAGACCTACTCGTAAATTCATCTTTGCTGTTTTGTTCAAAATCTAAAAATAAACTATGTTTTCTTTGTGATAGTTATAACCACTTTTATGCTGTATGTGTTGTTTTCTGGCGTGAAGCAAAAACAGATGGAAGACTTCGTAGGCATTTGGGATGGTTGCCAATGGACGTGTTGATCAGCAGGTGGAATTCAGGTGAATAAGTTGCACATTAAGATAGGGCGATAACGCTATTACGGGTTGTGTCATGTAGTCGAACTTACCATCCCACGATGGCCAACGAGTTGGTTGCCTTAGAACTATGTGATGTAGAATAGTCGAGGAGAAGTGCAAGCTTCTTGGAAAAACGTGGAGGTAGTTGAAGCACATTACTAGGAAGAGAAGGCGAGGCGCGTGGGTGTAGTTGATGCGTTATCGCTCACAAGAGTTTATAGCAATCTATATTTTTCTTGATCAGGATTGTACGCAATACCCAACTATTTTGCTCTTGGGAGGTGGATTTTGCTTCATGGTACTCGATCTCGAGTTAAGACCTTGAAGAACATTGCTGTCCGCACCCCTCCTCCGCGAATATTTCTGTGGACGCAAACAACGTTACGATATGTAAAATAGTAACGTGGCTCCAAGCAAGAATCGAACCTCCTAAATAGACCAACATGGTTTTGTAGATAACAAATTGTGGAGTTGAGTTGATGATAATAAGAGCTTCGGATTTATATGTTGATGAATGCGGTGCATGCTATTCATTTGACCAAATTTACTAGAACAGGCCAGGCTTTTCTCGAAAATCTGGCTTTGAGATAATCTACATAATGATTTTTTTTCTAAAACCTCACCTATGATTGTTAACGGCTGATACGAAAGTTATCACTGAAATCAAGCTTTCCATTTTGTCCTGTACGTAAAAACGTCTCGAAATCTGACTAGGCACTTCCTGTAGAATTCAATGGGCCTACTCCATGGTTTTCAATATTTTTTTAGAGTTGCAAATCATGTCCACTAACACATTTGATTGCTATTGATTTTTCGTTGTTGATTGTGAATCTGGCCACACAAAAACCTTGTTCCAATTTCATCCGAGTTTAACCTGAAGGATATCATCATTATATTGTTTTCCCACATATGCATGCCGACATACCATATATGGTCGACAATGTTTCATAATGCATGGGATGCAGATGACTATGGAATAAATGGAACAAAATGTACATAGAAGAACAATGTAAATGAAGCGAGTATTAACTGAAGCTTCCTTCGGAAGAAACGGGGGCTGGATAAGTAACTGGATATGCAACTGTATGTAAAAAATATTCACACTACATACAGTGTCCTATATGTACGGTGCTTTTGTTCTGAACCGTTGGCACCGTGCCACAGGACGTCTTCAAATATATTGACAAGGTCGTCATATTATTTTACAAAGTAGTTTTATCTTTTTGAGGAGCTAAGTATGCAGAAAATCTATATGATATGTATGAACTTAATCAAGAAACGTTGATAAGCACGGAGGTTCGGTGGGGCTCGATAAACAAGGCTTCAACCATGTTGAAGTTTTTGTGTTTTAAGAAACACAACCTATTAAAATAGATTAACTTTCCGGGAACAGCTGAATCCATCCTTACAAAATTTAAGTGAAATGGAAAGCTTTTGCAATGGTTGCAGTTAGTTTAATGGAGGCAAGCAGCGGAAAAACCAGTCCGAGTCATGATCATCACCTTCTCTGCGAGTAAGATGTTGTCAAAAATGCTATCAAGATTTCTTCTAAAAAGTTACTATCCTGGATTGCTTTCTAGAGTACACCGATATTTTCCATCTCCAGAAAATTGAATGTGGGCCGATGTAGTTCATGGTCAAGCATTTTGAGAGCCCTCACGAAACACCGATGGTTTCGCATACTTTGCAGGTTCGTTGAACTTTTTACACGGAATAGCTTGTGAAGTTTCTGTCTCCGTAGTAGAGTCACTAACAGTATTAGTTGATGCGTTAATCGATGTGAAATTTATCACTTCATTACTTCCAACTTTAAATGCTGACCGTGACCACTTTCTAAGAGTTCCAGAAATTATTTTGACACTTGGAACCGAACCTTATTTTGATACTGAGTTAGAGGTCTATTGCCGTCGCATGAATGCCGTTTATGTGAGGTGGTGTGGATTTAAAAATAGGCTGCAAGTGAACCTATATAGAAAGTGGTGAATATTTAGTGTTTCGGGGCAGTAAAATAGGGCTATGCACAGCCTAGGTGAAGTCTAAACTGTCCAAAATGATAGATTTGCGCTTCTTTGAAATATTTGGCTCAGAATTTTTTTAAGAAAATCGATACGTTTTGATAAATTCCAATTAATAAATTACATTTCTCACGTGAAGCATGTATTTTCTAGCAGTCTAGTGACTACTAGAAGACAATTGTTTGACAATTCAATTCATACTCTTTCAAATCAACATTAGCGTGCTTTATGTATGTATGTGCTATACATCGTATTTTCTATATTTGTTGTAATTATCGGTAAAGCAGCGGTCAAACATCTGTTGATTGATTTCAATGCTTTAAAATTTTTATTTAAGTTGAGGAATTGAATCCTATAGTAATTATCATTTCGTTGCTTCTGTCAGGTAGCGATCAATACCTATTTCAACACACAATAATTTCTGCATTAGAATACCATAGATTCATTTAATTACAGTATCATTGAAACTGTGCTCTCCGACAGCATCACAAGTTTTTTGAACGGCACATAATCAAAGGCCGCGAACACCTTCATCCCGTACTTACCTTTCAGCGTTGCGTATTAAATCTTAGAAACCAAAGAATGAGGAGCCAGATTGTCAGACGTTCAACGCTGGTAAGCAGGTTGGTTAATGAGTGCGACCTTAGTGCCTCGCGAGTGTGACGCTCAACCAGTCTCTCCAATCATTTCAGTGAGAAAGATATCAAGCTAATCTGTCTGAAGTTCTTTGGGGTTGAATAGTTATTTTTCCAGGAATTCGATATGAAGACTGCGTTAATCTTCTGCCAAGAAGCGGGCACATAGCCCGAACACTCCATTAGCATCGTTGGATAGATGCTACGCTTTGAAGTGCTCAAAGAACAGAATAGCTGCTCTCGCTTTTTTTGGTAACCGCTACTATTGAAGTGTTGCAATACCCTTTGCGTCATTTTCATATTAAAGGTTAGTAGAAACTGCCAACTCTTTCCCTCCAATTTCTGTTATCAGATGCGTTACTTATAAGAGAGTCTGTACTGACTCAACTCTTGAGTTTGTGAAAGTTCGATCCGGTTTTCTAAGGCAATCAAACTTGGCCGACTGCAACTAGGCCCTGGGAACAGAATTGAACCACTCACGCGGGAGAGTTTCGAGACGTGGCGACGTTGCGCTGATTTGGTGTGAAGCTCGGATTAATCTCCGCTAAGTGATCTTTACCCTTTTAATTGATCCAATACCACAGATTTTGTTGAATGGAGCCCATGTTCTTGCAGCCAGCAAAAAAGGAAGAGGCTTTGGCATACTGAAAGTTAGAAAACAGTTAGAAGTGGTCAAGGACTTGATCCCCTTATAAACGACTTATTTAAGAATTGTCGCATTTGGTGATGCAGCAGTGCCCCCATGTCTTCATTCACAAAGGATCTAATCACTTCACGCAAAGCATCTTTCTGTTTTAACTGATTTAACACTTTATCTGATTCGGTGTCCGACTTGCGCAGACCTGATTCCATAAACTAGCGTCGAGCCAGTTCAGTTCACGTCTCTAGGTATAGGAGAAGTTACTAACGTGTATGATTTATCCTGTCGTCCTTTCCCCAGTACTAGCCTTTATATGGGGCTTCCATCATTCTATGAACTATCTTCCGCGCGCAGATCCATTATAGAATTTCGCAATTCGCTCTATTTTGTATGAGTCGAAGGTCATCATTGTTCTTCATTTTCCAAACAAAAGTGATACTTTATAGTTTTCTGAACTTTCAATCTTCAGGAAAAAGAGCACCTTCAGACACTTTTGGTCGAGTTCGAAAAACAAGGTGAAACTCCTCACATTTGTGGATTTGCCCTTCTAAAACGCGATGTTTACAATGGTGAGTTTGGACAGGCCGCCAGATCTAAAAAGTATTTACCTGCTGGTGCCATTTTAAGGCAGTCTGATCAGTCTCTAAATGGAGTAGCCTAGAGTCTGATGCGTCCATAGGAACTCCATAGAAAATGTTCTGATTTCTGATTAAATTATGGACACGTATCATCTTGAAGAATCTCTACTCTGAACATATGCCCAGCTAGAGATTTATAGCCAGTCAGCCTGCTTTTCGATAGGATACACTTTTCAGTATGTTTGTTTGGTTCTGACAGGAACAGTTTGATGTGCAGCATTAAGGCTCCGGCATCTGCCATTATGGGAAGCTTGTTCTCAGTTTTTGATAACAGCCTTAGTCAATACTACTGACACCTCTGACGATGGGGAGGTGTTTAGTTGCTAGTCCGACGAGGTACCGTTGCGGGAATCCAACACTCTGTGCGTAAATGCATTCACCTACCCTACCCCCCAAAAAACACGCTAGTTGCTGTTTCCAGTCCCGGCAAGGGGAAAATTGAAATCTTTTCTACTAAAGCATCTGAGATTCGTTCATTTTCCTCTACACCACAATGACCAGGTACCCAGAGTAGTTCCACAATATAGAAACAGAATTTGATGGATTTCTACATTCCTGGATGATTTTTTAAGTGATTCAAAAACTGCTCAACGCCTTCGATGCAGCTCAACTATCGATGCGCCTGCCCTTCAACCGCTCGTCAATCACTCATGTTCCTGCTCTTAGGATCGCATACATTTCAGCCTGAAAAACCGTATATTGTCCCAAGGGAAATGCCTACTTGTCGTTTTTATTTATAATCTAGAATCATTTCTGTTTTGAGCCATCAGTGTGGAAGATGTCAGTATACCCTAACCCGCATTCTTCTGGTTCGTCCCAGTTTTCTCTAGGCTTCGAGATAACTTCGCATCTTTCACCAAACAGATGTATGGGGATCTGAGAATCAAAAAACATTGCGAAAACTGGATTCAGTTCGAGCCTCTACGTCCATTGTTTCCCCATAGATCTAACCGAACTAGCTCGTTTCATCCTTACCTCTATATGTTTCTGTTAAGGAAGTTTCTTGCTAGAATAACTCCCAGATATTTCACTTTTTCGGAGAGTTGAAGAGTTGTACCCCTCATTTGTGGCAGGAAAAGAGCATTCAGTTCCCTCCTTTTTGTAAATAATACTATCGTGGTTTTATTTGTGTTTACTGAAAGCCCATGCCTAAGGGACTAACTGTCAATCAAATCAATAGCGCTTTATGTATTTCTACACACCGTTCCGAGATCTCGACCAAGAACTAGCACAGTCACGTCATCCGCATAAGCTTGAGCATGTATTTGCAGATTTTGCATAGGCGACAGCACACCACCTTGAGGTACCCTTTCGCCGCTTACGTTGTTAGGTAGCGAGCAATCTCTGCGTTAGCATGGCAAAGTGTGTGATTCAGAGTTTCCTATTGATTTTCTATTTATCTATCTACTATCTTTCTATCGCCAAAGGAGTGCTCAGTCGCCTAGCGAGCTGCAATTTACTGCCAAGAAATTCATTGAACTTTGTCCAATCCGTTTTCCTAGCATTTCACCTTTGTATTACAGATTTATTCGTCTGCAATAGTTACATTAAATTCTAAATAACGGTGATCTGATTGTAAGACTTCATCTAGCACACCCCGGCCTCTAATCAACTCTAACAACTTTGTAATGCAGATTGTTAGGTCAATCTCTTCTTCTTGGCTCCACGAACGTAGGGGTCATCAGACCAGCTGAAGTGATAAAATCAAACAGCTTCTCTTCTCTTGAATTGCATTTGCTGGTGCCCCAAGAAATATCCTTAGTTCAAGGTCATTTAATTCTGCATACTTACCAGATCCAGTTCTTGCATCGGCGGAGAACATAAAGAATTGCAAGGTAAGTAGCAGAACCAATTATGACTTTTCTCCTCTTGCCATTAACCTGGAATTGTAGGTTGACCGCTGGGACTAAGTCTGACTCAGAATGGTTTGCTTCTAATAATTTTGACATCAGAATGCAGTCTGTCGGTCTCGAGGATCTTTCATTGAAGAAGATCCTAGTCCCCTTTACTGATCCATTACCAAAAAGCAAATCCATTGCTCTTGTACTAAAAATAGATATATACTGACAGTTCTGCAACTTTGCCAGCCTTCATTCTAGTATATAGGAAAAGGTTTTGGCACACAGCATTTTATTTTAACTAAACCGTCACCAACTGAACAGTCTGCTGCATCCAGTGTGGATCTCACCAGGGTTACCAACTTGTTCCCACCTTCCGCAGAAAGTTCCATTTTCTTGCGTCCGATTTCTCTGGATATCGTCACACTCGGTCGTGTAGCAATATCCATTTCCTCATTCTCAAGGAATTCCGCCTTCTTCGCAGTTCATTTTGTTGTTGTCGGCTGGAAGTCTTCCCAGGTTCGCGGTGTTTGGGCTGCATGGATCTATTTCCACATACTGGTATTAGATCAGTTGCGTCCACGTCACTGGCTTCCCTTTCTTTGGTATGTAGAGGCGGTTGATAAGGATCTGAAATGGAAGGTTTTGCCTGTAGTCCCCTCTCCTTTGTGGCGGAAGTTTCCTTCTGCCGAGTCTTTCTCTCCTCTTTTCTAGAAGAATTAGGCCGCAGTGTCATCGACAAGTCGGCCGCAGTCAGGTTTCTAATTCCTCTCATTAAGCAAGTTGCTGTACTATCCTTTCTGACTGACTGCGCAGTAGACTTTGAGTGCAAGCTTTCCACTGAAGTGGAGAATATATCTTCCATAGATTTCCCCATGGGGAACACGAAGCTGGTGAGGCCTGCAAAATTCGTGCCTCGGGAGCAACTTGATTTCTCAAAGTCGCGGGTGGATTCGAAGTCTATGACTGGTTACCACTTGGACAGCTAGAATCCATTGCCTCCATTTTCATGTGTTTTGGGTACCTTTAATGTAGTAAGCTACTGCAACTAATATATGTTTGCCTTAGAATTTTGTGTCAATGTTATTCACATTTCATGTTTCAGTTGAATGAAGATTTTGAATATGATGTGTAGTTCGTATTAGATCCTACTTCCAAAACTTATTTGAAAGCATTGCCTCATTTTCTTGCATGCGAGAAGGACTGCCTCAGAACGGCTCATCTTGGGAGAATTGTGCATTTTACAGAAGATAAATGAACCTAATACAAATGATATCACGAATGAGATCCCGTAGAATATTTAACCCATCGAAGGTTCGAATGCTGCTCAATGCGAATCAGCTTTTTTGGCGGACTGCAAATCTTCCGCAAAACGTACGCTCTGTTGCTATCCAGGTAAAAATGCCAGTGAAGTTTTTTGTACACCTTGTGTTCGTTATTTCCGCTAACTGCACTCTCCCCACCGCATTGACTCCATAATTTTTACGTTCTGTCAGTCAAGCAGATCTTTATTTCCCATTGGAGAGACCATTAGAGAAAAAGAAACATAGAGCTTTCAAACGAAAGAAAAAATATTCGATAATAGGCCCGAAGTCTGTGAGACTATGCATCGATCGCTTCACGCACGATATGAAGCGGCATTTCTCGAGCTGCACGCACGATGCTGGCCTTCAAACTTTCCAAATCGGTGTAAGTTCGATCGCAGGCAGTCTCTTCTAACTTAATCGAGAGAATTCAAATCTGGGCTGCCTGAGGCCCATTCATCCGCGCTTTGTGAGCGGGGGCCGAGTCCTGCTGGAAGCACCACGGCTTTCCAATGTCTCGACTACATCCCCTAACATCTTTTCGTACGCGCTCGCATTGGTTGTGACGCTGACCTCGCAAAAATGAATATTAGTTACTCCGTGATATGAGACGTCCCAACATACCATGACAGAAGTGGGATGGTGACGACGTTGAACTGGCGGAGCATTTTCTTTGGTTTCATAACAATTGTGAGCATATACTCGATCATTTTGTCGGTTGAATTTTTCGTTGATGGTAAAAATTTTTTCATCAGAAAATAGAATTTTTCAATATGTTTTACCGGGGAATCGTTGCAGAAGAACAGCACACCAAGTTCGCCGTATTTCCTTTAGTTTTGGCGTTAACATATGGCTAACGCACCGTGACCGAGATCTTCTCATAAAATACGACTCATACTTCGAATTGAAAACGCTCATTTCCGCCGACATTCGTTTCTGCTTGCGGAGAGGATTGCGACGAGCACGATCACGTACATCATGCACGATGCGACGTAAGGAGCGCAGGCGCCCCCTACCGCGGCCTGCCAACCACATCAGCTGTTTCGCTATATCGAGCTAATGTCCTAAAAACGAATCGCTCTTTTACTGGCAGCTTTTTTAACAAACTATGAATATTTTTCGGTGTATTCCCACATTGGTGCAATGCAATAGTCGCGATTTTTTTTTTCGTAGTTATAGAATTTCATCGTGTTGTCGTTACGCGCTACTGATTTTCGGAACCTGAAAGTCTGATGGAAGTAGGGTATGGTTAGGTACTCTCCGTGCGCAGTGTGGCCAGTTTCGGCGACCTAACATTTCTCGTTATACGCATCGACTTACAGAATTTATGGCTATACTGTATAGGTCAATTATGTAATAATACGACGAAGATTTGCAATAATTTTCCATTTCACTTCTGTAAAGTAGACAACACGTTTAAAGCCATCAGTGAGGACAGATATTGGCGTCAACATTACAACACTATTATTCTAATTCATAATCATCAACGGCGCAACAACCGGTATCCGGTCTAGGCCTACCTTAATAAGAAACTCCAGACATCCCGGTTTTGCGCCGAGGTCCGCCAATTCGATATCCCTAAAAGCTGTCTGGGGTCCTGACCTACGCCATCGCCCCATCTTAGACAGGGTCTGGCTCGTTTTCTTTTTCTACCATAGGTATTGCCCTTATAGACTTTCCGGGGGGGGGGGGGCGGGGTCATCCTCATTCATACGAATTAAATGACCCGCCCACCGCAAGCTATTGAGCCGGATTTTATCCACAACCGGTCATGGTATCGCTCATAGATTTCATCGTTATGTAGGCTACGGAATCGTCCATCCTCATATAGGGGGCCAAAAATTCCTCGGAGGATTCTTCTCTCGAACGCGGCCAAGAGTTCGCAATTCTTCTTGCTAATAACCCAAGTCTCCGAGGAATACATGAGGACTAGCAAGATCATTGTCTTGTACAGTAAGAGCTTTGACCCTATGGTGAGACGTTTCGAGCGGAACAGTTTTTGTAAGCTGAAATAGGCTCTGTTGGCTGACAACAACCGTGCGTGGATTTCCTCATCGTAGCTGTTATCGGTTGTGATTTTCGACCCCTAGCTAGGAGAAATTATCAACGGTCTCAAAGTTGTATTCTCCTATCCTTATTCTTCTCGTTTGACCAGTGCGGTTTGATGTTGTTGGTTGGTTGGTTTCTTCCCATGATGTCGATATCGTCAGCATAGGCCAGTAGTTGGGTGGACTTAAAGAGGATCGTACCTCTTGCATTTACCTCAGCATCACGGATCACTTTCTCGAGGGCCAGGTTAAAGAGGACGCATGATAGCGCATCCCCTTGTCGTAGACCGTTGTTGATGTCGAATGGTCTTGAGAGTGATCCTGCTGCTTTTATCTGGCCTCGCACATTGGTCAGGGTCAGCCTAGTCAGTCTTATCAATTTCGTCGCGATACCGAATTCTTTCATGGCCGTGTACAGTTTTACCCTGGCTATGCTATCATAGGCGGCTTTAAAGTCGATGAATAGATGGTGCAACCGTTGTCTATATTCCAACAGTTTTTCCATCGCTTGCCGCAGAGAGAAAATCTGATCTATTGCTGATTTGCCTGGAGTGAAGCCTCTTTGGTATGGGCCAATGATGTTCTGTGCGTACGGGGCTATCCAACCTAGCAAGATAGCGGAGAATATGTTATAGATGGTACTCAGCAACGTGATATCTCTATAATTTGTACACTGTGTGATATCTGCCTTTTTATGTATGAGACAGATAATGCCTCGTTGCCAATCGTCAGGCATTGATTCGCTGTCCCATACCTTGAGCACAAGTTGATGAACCCCTTGGTGTAACTGGCCCCCTCCATATTTAACCAATTCGGCTGTAATTCCATCGGCTCCTGGCGATTTATGATTTTTAAGCCGATGAATTGCACGGACTGTTTCTCCTATACTTGGTGGTGGCAGTATTTGTCCGTCGTCTTCAATTGGCGGGACCTCCAACTCGCCGATGTTCTGGTTGTTCAGTAGCTCATCAAAGTACTCAACCCATCGCTCTAATATCCATATTCTGTCGGAAATCAGATTTCCTTCTTTGTCTCGGCAGGATGAACATCGAGGTGTGTAAGGCTTCATCCCGCTGACTTGTTGGTAAAACTTCCGCGCCTGGTGCGGTTGCTTCCTGTACTTTTCGAGTTCACAGACATGTTGGTTCTCCCAGGCTTCCTTTTTTCGTCTGTGAAGTCCCTTCTCCGCTCGACGGAGTTCGTGATAAGTTTCTGCGCGTTCTTTGAGAATGCAACATTACTCGGTATGCAGCATTCTTCCGTTCTGTTGCTAGCTTACATTCATCATCAAACCAGCCGTTCCGATTCCTTTTGCGGCTGGAGCCAAGTATGTTTGTGGCCGTATCAATAATAACGTTCTTCAGGTGTTTGTGAAGATCATTTGTTGATGCTTCATCTCCAGGACCTCTGTTGACTGCGGTTATTGCGGTATCCATTCCCCTTTTATAGGTGTCGCGGAGGGCTGTGTTGTGGATGGCTTCAGTATTCACTCTCTCCTGATTGTCAGAGGGGTTGTAGATGGTGTCGTAATTCGAGCTCGGAGCACCATGCCAACGAGATAGTGCCCCGAGACTATATTGGCCCCCCTATATGTTCTGACATTCATCAAGGCTGAGAGGTGGCGGCGTTCAATCAGTGCGTGGTCAATTTGGATGAAAGTGGTCCCGTCTGGAGAGGCACACGTATGTTTGTGAATCGCTTTCCGCACAAACCAGGTGCTTCCAACAACCATCTCGTGTGATGCTGCTAACTGCATAATGCGCAATCCGTTATCATTGGTATCCCTATGTAAGCCATAGAAGCCGACGTATCGCCTGAATAATGGCTCCGTCCTTACTTGACTGTTGAAATCTCCAAGTATGATTTTGATATCACACTTGGGACAGGCTTCGAGGGTCCGCTCAACTGCCTCGTAGAAGGTACCCTTCTCCGACTCTGCAGTCTCTGTAGGGGCGTGAACGTTTATGAGGCTTATATTTCTGAACTTGCCTCGCAAACGCAGAATGCATAGCCTTTCACTTATATTTTCAAAGCTGATAATAACAGGTTTCATTTTTTGGCTGACTAAGAAACCTATTCCGAGCATATGGTTTACTGGATGACCGCTATAATATATGGTGTAGCGGCTCTTCTCCAAGAAACCGGTCCCTGTCCATCGCATCTTTTGTAACGCGGCTACATCAGCTCTATATTGGAACAGGGTATCGGTTAGCTGCTCAGCAGCATTCGGTCTGTACAGGGAGCGCACGTTCCATGAGAAAATGCGCAAATCGTTAATCCATTGTCGTTGCCGGATTCGTCGTTGTAAGATCCATCCTGTCCGAGGCTCCTTTCGTGGCTTCGTAACATCGGTTTTCCGTGTAGGGTTGTTAGCCCTACCCAACCCCCAACCTGGTGGACCAGTTGGTACATTTGGTCCCGTTTTTAGGCGCGGGAGACACGATTTCATCCTTGTCCGTCTGCAGTTTTTCATAAAGAAAGAACTCCCAGCGATCACCACGTGGAGGTGGAGATAGGGTTTGGTAGTAGAGCTGTTGGTGTTGGTTCAGCAGGCGTTTCCCAGGTTTTATGCTCCATCGTATGTACCAATCCACGTTTCGCACTGGGATCTATACTACCCTTTGACCGCCATTATTCTAATTGGTATAGTTAATGTGCATGAAATACATTATAATTAATATCACGTTGTACTTGTCAGAAGTTGCTATATAGCTGGTTGCCATTATTGCCGAAACCTAGGATTGTGGGGTGGTCCTTTTACGTAACCACGAAATATTTCTCCACTGATTGATTACTTCAAAAGTCAGGAGCAACAAGCGCTACATCGTATACTTTGACGTAGCTAAGATTCAAACTACTCCCCCAGGAACGTCACATGAAGTGTCAGCCAATCGCGGTATTTTCTTTCCTAACTTGTGAGAATTCGATTTTCAAACCATTATAATTACTAAATGAGCCTTTCAAATTGGGGTTTTTCAATCAATATGTTACTTGGGCAGGTGAGACTACTATTTCGATGTTAAAAGCATATAGTTATTTTCTAACGCAGGGAAGGGTCATTGTCCTTGTCAAAAACTTCATTGTTAGCAAAAGATTGCTACCAGGCTCAGATTATTTACGAAACATTGTGCATACTTCGAACTAACTCTTGCAACACTTTAGGAAAGCAGTTCAAGGACCTTTCCTAGCGCAATTATATCATACAACCAAAACCACTGAGCTTCCTATCAGCAGCCATTCGCGTTCCAAGCAAAAACTGAAATTCAAAAGTGCTGCATATCGAGAAACTATTAAAAAGATTGGCGTACAAATAAGCCATCTTAAATTGAGATTTAAAATGTAAATACGTTTTTTAATACGCCTTGTCAATTGCTTTCGCGTAAAGCCTCGCGCACCTGTTAAAGACGAAGCGCAAGCAAGTGCTGCCAGGGAATGACACCATTGAAAAAATCACGTCATCAGGTCGTCCCATAAATTAGCATCTTTGTGGTCTTGCTGCCGGCGTGATGGCCTCCAGCGTCATAATTTTTATCAACGGGGAGACCGCCACCACCAACAATTGTTCCTCGTCAGCCTTCTCGCTGACGTTGTTCAGGTTTATTGCAGCATTGCGAAAGGTTCCTTGAACTTGATACGGTTATAGCCGGTTCTGAAAACTAGAGGAGCGGGTACGTGCCACGGCGAAATGGCCATAAAACTAAAACTCGTGTGTATATGAAAATTATATCAGCCGCCAGGTGAAAATATATATGTAGGCACGCATTTTATTCTCACTTGATGAAGACGTTGCTAGTGGCCGGCGAACAGCTGCACGCTCGGCAGAAGATCTTTTGCTATTCTCCCCCCATCGCCGCTGTCTTAATTCAAGATAAGGCAAGACAACAAAATAATTCTTTATAGGTCTCCATAGTTAAATGTCTTGGCTTGAATAATAACCCAGGAACTCCCATGATCATATGCCCATCAAAAAAGTCGTTAAACTGGTCTTCATTAATGTTTGATTGCCAGTTCAGTGTGTTGACGTAGAGATGGCGCTATCGTAGCTGCATTCATTGCATACATATGGGCGCATTAAGCTGAAATCTACAGTGAGTTGTAAACTGCTTTGAGAAAGTGTTAATTGAGATTCAACGATTTCTGTAGATACGATATTGGCAAGATCTGGGGATGATTTATTGACGTTCGAGTTCTGTTGCCGATTTCCTGGTGGGTGTTTTTAATGATCTGCCAGGAAAATTGTGGGATAGGTTCGTATCCCAGTGAGGTCAGAGTGATGACTGTTAAGATCTGAAGGTACCTCGATGTCAGCTTGGTGCGGAGATGAACATTCAAATGGCTACGGAGATCAGGTTCAAGTATAGTACGACGAACTGCAAAGTCGTTGTACACTTCGATAGATGCAACCTATTCTTTGTTGTAAAAAGACGTTTTCCAACACTTTTATTTGGATTCTATAATTGAGTAGAAGGAGTTTTATGAGGTTGCACGATAACTCTGGGGACTTGAAATCCTTTTATGCTTTTACGTTTTAAAGATACCATCATCTGAACGACCAATTTACGCTGACAGTTCCGCAAAATCGGCAACGTTTCGAATGTTATTATCGCAACCATCAGAAAAGCACGCAAAGAGTATTAAACCATACGATCTTGGTTGCCAATTGATGTCATACATCAAAATATTGCGATCTGGAAAGAGAGATGGTATCTTGTTGCAAAAACCTACGTCAGTAGTGAGTTTTCCGGAACACGAAGGAAGCTCATGGTGCTGTTGTGGATTTTCATTGTGCCATAATCTGCGTGTACATGTCAGCAAACAAGATATAAACTTTAATTTTGATATATAAATGACAACATTTTATATAATTAACAATAAAACTCAAGATTCTTGGATAGATGAATTTTTAAGTGATTCCATGCCAAGTTTATGGGGTTAGCATAAACTTTCTTCGACCGCAGCAGTTTTTACTGAACGAATATTTTGGCAGCGTCTTGGTCATTATTCAAATGGTTCTACCTTATGCTATGGAAAGCACGACCCCGGTCAGCAGATAGCTGAATGATTTTTGTTCGATATAGTCTCAGTGGAAAGCCTGCACTTAGTGTCAATGGAGCGATCACACAGAAAGACATAAGACGAGTATGGTAATTCTCAAAATAGGAATACCCCCACGAGGTAATTGGCACGGTTGAGCGGTCGCTGCAGTACAAGCAGTATACCCTTGCTGCCTTCTTGGATATAGAAGGAGCTTTCAACAACGTCAGTACCAACGCCATCAAGGAAGCCTTGACCGGTATTGGATTGGAGGGGTATCTCACGCATTGGATTATATCCATGCTGAGTACCAGGATAACCCAGTCCGATCTGGGAGGCAACCACTTGACCATAGCTGTGAACAGAGGCACGTCCCAGGGTGGTGCTATCTCACCGGTGCTCTGGTTAATAGTAATGGACAAAATTTTACGTACATTGGACAGCAGCGGGGTGAAGGTGGTGGCGTATGCCGACGACTTGGTGATATTAGTATCAGGCATGTTTCTGTCCATTATGAGCGACATCATGGAAGGAGCGTTGCGAAAGGTGTGCCTGTGGGCCGCAAGATGCGGACTCAGCATAAACCCAACCAAAACGCAACTGATGCTATTCACCACCAAGACAAGGATACCTGAATTCCATCTACCACGGCTGAATGAACAAAGATTGGTTCTTTCCTCTAATGTAAAGTATCTGGGTGTAATCCTGGATCCTAAGCTAAATTGGAGGTTGAACATAGAACTGAGGGTTAAGAAGGCCTGTATAGCCTTCTATGCCTGTAAGAGAACCTTTGCGAAGAAATGGGGTCTCCAGCCGAGGATGGTTCTCTGGATGTACACCGCTGTAGTGCGTCCGATCCTGACATACGGATCTATTGTATGGTGGCAGGCTTTGAAGAAGAAATACAATAGAACGAAGCTTAATAGGATTCAAAGAACCGCGTGTGCAGGTGCTACGGGGGCTCTGCAGTCCTGCCCGGCAGATGCTCTCAATGTACTCCTGCATCTCCTCTCCCTAGACCTCCACATCAAATATGTTGCAGCGTGCAGTTCCGTCAGACTACGTGAGTCCGGATGCTGGGCAGCGAAGTCCTACGGCCACAGCAACATTCTAGATGAAATACCTCGAGAAATCTGGGCATCCCCCACGGACTATGTCACACGCAGGCTGAACTTCACGAGAAACTTTGCTGTGGACCTTCCAACCAGGGCAAAGTGGAAAACCGACGGCGTGTTGCAAGACTATGACACGGTATTCTTTACGGACGGATCAAAGATGGCCTATGGAGTCGGCGCGGGGGTTTTCTCGAATACACACGGTGTATCCAAGTCGTATGGTCTCCCAGTTTCACCAGTGTATTCCAGGCGGAAGTACTGGCGATATTGGAAGTCTGTCGATGGCTGCAGCGTGATTCGAGCCCCAAGCGTAACATAGCCATTCTGACCGACAGCCAAGCGGCCATCAAGGCCTTGTACTCAACGACGACATCTTCCCGGTTGGTGGGGCAGTGCAGAGACACGCTCAACCATCTGGGCGGCACGCTCAAGATCACTCTCCTCTGGGTTCCCGGGCATAGGAACATAGAGGGGAATGAGCGGGCTGACGGATTGGCCAGGCAAGGCTCTGCTCTTGGCAGTCCCTCGGGGAATACAGTCGGTGTTCCGCTGGCGGCTGTCGGGGGCCGAGTCTACTCGCACTACCTAGCAGCCGCGGGCCTGAGATGGCGAAGGCTTACAAGCTGTGCCAAATCAAGGAGAATTTGGCCCGCTTATAACATAGCCGGATCACGAGAGCTCCTGTGCCAGACGCGTGCAAATGCATTCAAGATTACGGCGGTCTGCACGGGGCACTGGCCCATAGGGGACCATGCCGCTAGGCTCGGCTTACCCTACAACTCGCATTGCCGAAGCTGCAGAGAAGGAAGGGAAACCCTCATGCACTTTCTCTGCGATTGCCCAGCTCTGGCTCGAGTCAGGCTGCGGACACTGGGTAAACCATTCTTTGGGGACCTCAGTGAGATTTCTAGCTGCTGGGTCGGAGAGCTGCTTTCCTTCGTGAATGCTACGGGCTGGCTCTGAAGATCCGAACCAGCTGGACTCTGCTTCCCTGTTCCTATAACAACAGTCACGGTCTTAGGAGTTTGCGGCATCAAAACGGCGCACCAATGCGCTAATTGGGCTCCTCGGAGCGGCCACTGATACCTACCTACCTACCCTAGGAATACTGGAAACCTAACTACGGCCGACCTGTCGTGACACTGTTGTCTAATTCAACCAGAAAATGGGAGAGGGGACTAAAGGGAAAATCTTGCGTGCCAAAAATTTCTCTTCTATCTCTACTAGGAAAAGGGGGAGAAACAAAAGGTGGTGATGCGTACGCAATTGGTCTATTACCGGTGTAAGGAGGAGTACTAGACATCGTAAACCTGGAAAAGGTCCCAACCGACGGCGGGGAATGGACGCAGCAAGCTCTTTAGTTAGAGGCTATTTTTTAAAACATGTCACCACACTTATGTCTAAAAGCATAAAGATTGGTGGAATTAATTTGCAGCATACCAAAGCTTCTTCCTTCTATTGCTAGCAACGTTGGCAAATTTGCAGGACTGACCTTATATCTTTCTGGTACAAGTGCCATGGCGTAGGTTTAACAAAATCTGTTATGTTGGAAAGAATCTTCTACAATGAATGCGAAATAAACAATGATTGGTTTAAAAAAATTAGAATGCAAATTTGGGTTCTATGGAGGCATAAAAAACATTGAAACGTAAGTTTGTAATATACAGGATTTACTCCCTTATTCAAAATTAAAATGGCCTTGGCGATTAGCAAATTGTGCAGGATGTTGACTCTGACAGTAACTTCATTCATCCCATTTCTAGTCATAAATCATAAGGTAATGGGTAAAGTTGCTTTCAACAGTCGAAAGAATTCGTCCTTTCACTCTGTACGTTAGGCGGAAGTGTATTGAAATGTGTGAGCATTATTAAAAGGCAACCTTACCTAATAGTTCTTACCTGTTAATTATTTCTGTCAGGTGCTAACCGTGGAGATTTAGTAGTTAAACCTTGTTATCATGTTGTGGGTCATATTATACAGGAATGGATATTTTCTTATCTTTAAAATAAATGTGGTGAGTGGTGGTGAAATTTGTATGAGACGATGTGCAATATCAGGTTTCTCTTTCAAGAATGCGGATATGAGGAAGAAGCCATGTGCGTATATTTTGTATGTCCTTTTTAGAGGTTTTCGTCTTATTTCTGCCACAATCGGCTTTTTGGATCTGACATTGGACTGCAGGGTTGCTTAGGAACCGGTAGTTATCGATAAATCATTTATGAAGAGAGGATTGAGCTATTTAGACCAGGCTTTGATTTTATTAAGACTGTGATGCTTGATGGAAGGATAATTGACAGTCAAACTTTTCAAAATGGAAACCCAACTTTTGAATTTGCGAACGAATGGCGGGTCCAAATATGAGCCATAAATATGACTCTTCTATTTTTCGAAGGTATTCATTTGGTAGTTTCAAGAAAAGCAAAAAACATTGGTCAGCTTGATCCACGCTACTGAATATGGTTAGATTGGCTAGTGAGGAATCTTATTCACGCCCTTCAGAATGAATTGATTCGCGCAAACCTCAACAGAACTATCAGGACAATATCCGAAATAAATTACGGTCGAAAATTTACCATGTGTTCGTTGAGCAGCTGAGTATTTTGCTGCATTTTCTGATTTTTTTTTAATTTTGAGAAATTCTCTTTGCCACAGTCGTTAAAAACTAAACTTAGTACCCTGAGGATCATCGAGTTATTTCCATTAAAAGTTTAGTGAAACCTTTTCCGATTTAGCTTTGTCCCGTTTAAAATTAACCAACGACACAAATACCCACAGCCAAGACCCAGCAGCTAGCTTGCCCCGCAATGTACATGTTAGACACAAAAGAATTGTTCCAAACATTTACTAAGAGAGAATTTATACAATCCAGCAGCAGGCGTTCTGGATGCAGCACGGAGCGTGTCCAGCACAGCACGGACAAAAGTATTCATACAATCCAGCAGCAGGCGTTCCGGATTCGCAAACACAGCACAGCACAAATTCGAATCCTTGCAAAGAATATTTTTCCCCGGTGCTGGAAGGTGCCCCAGTTGGGAAATTGAAAATCCATTCCATTGGAACAGTTTTTTAGGAATTGTTCCGTCGAAGGTCAATTTATATCAAAATGCTCTTAAGAATTCAAGCATAATTTTTGCATCTCCATCGTGGCTTTCATAGCTCCATCTATAGAGTGCAATGTGAACTTCTATTTGATCTATAATTTAGATAGTAGTGTTGTGCCAAATTCGTTCCTTTTTGAACTGTATATTTACCATCAGCTTAGATAAATGAAAAATTGATTACAATGTCATGCAGAAAGAATGGCTGCTGCATTTGTCGATAAAAGCCGTACTAATTTTAGATGCATTCATTTTTCATTATTTTGCATTAATGAAATCATTTATGCAAGAAATCCCACCAGGATACGCGGCACCATATAAATGCAAGCTGGGAAACGAGGGTTCTTGGTTTCTACGATTCCGGGTCTGACAGGCTCCATGCTGGACGCAGAACGCCTGCTGCTGAATTGTATGAATTCTCTCATACTAAATGTATGGAACAATTCTTATGTATCCACGTGCAGTGCTGAACAGGCTAGTTGCTGGATCGTATGAATACGTTCGTCTGTGCGGTGCTGGATATGCTAGCTACTGAATTATATGAATAGAGCTTAAACCGTAGCCCCTGTCGTAAGTAGAAAATCATTAGTAGAAAGAGCCATCTGGTATGTTATTCATGAGCTCTCCAAAGGTTTGGTAGGGAGCCACCCATTACAAATTCTGCAACTTTTTGGAAGTAAATATTTACCGAGAATAACATGCCAATGTCGTATCGACAAAGCGACAATTATGTTGCATACCATAAGCATAATAATAATCGTTGGCACAACAATCCATATTGGATCAAGGCCTTGAAGTGTGTTAGAGCACTTCATTCAAGACCGTAACGGTACACTACAGTATATTGTAGGAGACAATGTGGTCAGCATTGCGCTCACCCGAGGTTATTACCCTGATTTGACTCAGGTACTCATTCACAGCTGAGTCGACTGGTATCCGACGTCAAATCACGATACAAATCCCACTGCCCCCAGCGAGATTTGAATCGCGACCTTCCGTACGGCAGCCTTGTGCTCTAACCACTCAGCTATCCGGACAGCATATTGATCTTTAATGCGGTCTTCTACCGTCAAGCGTAAATGTCAGGCCTATGTTTGGAAATTAGTTCCAAGGCAACCATTGAAGATAGTCTGATGATTTTTTTTATTTAAATTATATTTCTTATTAATAAGTGTTTCTTTTGGGATTTTTATTTTTTTGAAATTTGAGAAAAATATGCATCATTTAAAAGTTGTAATTAGCACTTTTTTTAAGGTTTTGTAAAAGGTGGTCTAAATTTTTTTTTCATCAAATATAGTCATGTGGGGTATCAAATGAAAGGTCTCGATCAGTACTTTTGGAAGTCGGTCTTAGTGGTGAGATTTACTGGAAAGGTTGGGAGTGTGGCGGGTTGAAAGTGATCATTTCTTTAGGGGGGCCATTCTTAGAAACCACCCAACCGGAAAATCTGAAAAAAATCAGGAGGCTGCCACTATATGGTGCCTGGGCTCCGAAATACCTTCTATACCGATATCTGTTCAAATAAAGTTAATAATAGTATATTACCATAATTTTTAGTAATTGGCTGGAAGACCCCCCTTAAATTCATCCTAGCACCGCACGGGAAAACGCGTTTAAGATAAAATATGATTACAGAAACATACGATTCAATCTGCAATGCAGAGCCGTAGAGCTTGTCTTACTCATTAAGAAAATACTCGTCGCGGTAGATGCGTTTTGGGTCTCTCAATATAATCCCCAACATTGCTTCGTTGAAGGTCATTACTGCTAAGTGGATAGCCCAGTTTACCCGAGTGCAAATGTTTTGGAGTCAAAATCCAGGTACAGATTTTGAGGGATTCGTTGCTGTTTTGAGTATGGGCACTCAAGCATTTTTATAATAAACTATCAGAAAACAAGTTCTCGTATAGTGGTTTCATCAACAATCTGGGATCAATACGAATTCTTCATATTGAAAACTTGTCCCTTGGGCCACCTCGGTCTGATGCCAGATACCAGATGAGCAGAGCGGTCGCACGCCACTAAGCGCTCGAGAAACCACAGGTATCTACTTTTCACGAAATCATTTTTCTCCTTCTTAAAGTTTTGTGTAAAACAAAACGTTATAAAAATCGGTTTACTGTCTGTCCGCCACACGCCTTTTTCTCGGAAACAGTTACATCTGTTGACACCCCACACATTTGGTGGCAAGGTGGGAGCTGTGAACGCTCAGGCATACAGTGAGTTACATCGTTCCACGTGGAATTTAAGTGGGGGGCGGGGGGTCCCCATACATTCAAAAGGGGTGTGTACATTTTTTTTTTCACCAAATATAGTCAATTGAGTCTCAGTACTTTTCAAAACTGGCCTTAGTTTTGACATGTAATTCACATGGGGAAAGGGGCTGGAAAATGACCATTCCTTTCCCGGGGCCATTTTCAGAAGCTACCCAACCGAAGAATCTGAAAATAATCAAGAAGCTGTCATTTTATGGTTCCTAGACCCCGAAATACCCTTCATACTCTGTTCAAATAAAGCTAATAATAGTATATTACTCTATTTTTTTAGTAATTGACTGAAGAACCTCTCTTAGGTTCGTCCTCAAATTATGAAATTTTGCAGTAGTATAGACTATGGTATAGAACATCCTACCCACCTAAGTTTGGTGGAAATCGCACTATTACTAACAAAGCTATAATAGGTTGAAATTGTCGCTTCACTGCAAATTCTAAGACTTTGAATGTCAGTAGCCCCTCGACTTGTTTACACTTACCATCATTTATTTTCATAATATGCGAAAGAAATCGATTTTTGAAACTCTATATCTATAAAAAAATAAAGGAAGTGATTTCGAATTAAAATTTTTGTTGTAAGGCTTTTCATTCGTGATTCACAATAGTAATAGTAATTTAGACCTGGACACACACAGCTTTGTTGCTTAATATCAAACAAATCAGATTTGATGACAGTGTAACGAAATTCACATATTCGTAAATACCTAATTTTTTGCGTCTGTCTGATACAGATACAGATTGCAATTCATTTTTTTGAGATTTTTACAATTGGCTCTGATGGTTCATTTACAACTGAATGTCCATTATTACTAGACGAAAAATTGCAAGCAGCTCTGCATAAAAGTTAATTATCTTAGATCATTATTTGCAAAAATTTCAATTGCAAATATCAAATAGAGAAACAAAATGATAGTTATTTCATATTGGCAATATTATCTTATTGAACATACGTGTCGCTTAAGTAAGCATACCAATCAGCTTTTAATTGCCTTCTTTCCATTAATCCTCCTAATTCGAGAGCCAATATATATCGAAGATTCCTATCATCAAGTTGTTCTTATATCTACTCTTTGGGAGTTTCAGCTGCCATGGACATTTGTGTCTCAATTATCTAGTTTTTCTAAGTATTCAAACATTCAGAAATTCTTATTTGATATTCCGAATTTTTGCTTCAATTGTCTTTTATAATTCCGTAAAAGTCCACAATGCGCTTTAAGTTTACAATCCTGAAATTCCGCTTAATTTTTTTGGTAAACTCAGGAATTTGAGAAGAGATTTCTGTTCCTCCTTCAGGAGATTCTATTAATCTATAATTTTCTGGTGAGGCTCCAATAGAAAATTATTCAAACATGAAGACTTCAAGTTATAGTAATTTATAATCTATTTTTTTCTAACCATTCAATACCACTTTTAAATAAAATTCCATTGGGAGAAGTCGTTTTTTCCAAGTTCCAAACGTTTTGCTCGATTCACTCCTTTTATAAATTTTAAAATATAATATGTGAAGTAAAGTTGATATTATTAGGTATATATACCATATATAGCAAAAAGCCTACGATCCCTCTTCCTGTCCAACTGGATCAAGGGGTAACCAACCTAAGGATGAGCTGCAGGCAACAACCAAAGGCACGCATCGAAGCGATGATGCGTTTCAACGCAAAGTGTGTGCAAGAATGCGAAAATGTATTACTGCATTTGTACAAAGCAGTGAAGCTTTGATTTTTATTGCAGTGTTTCGATCCTACGTTACGGCTACACCGTCGTTTTTCCTGTTCTTGGACAAAGGCATAAAAATCTTGGAAAGGCACGTCTGTTCTAGCTCAGTTGCGAGCATCTAAACTAGAGTGGACACGTGTGTCATTCACACCCCTTAAAGCTAAGCCCGTGCTCTCCAGCCTCAGCCCCAGCTTCGGGAACATTTAGATATTACTTCGCGGGGTGGGTTTGCTTTTAGGCATTCGTTTTTAAGCTTTACTCCTCCTTACTTCTTTCAGCAGCTCGTTCTCTATTTTTCCTATTGAGGAGGAAACCATAAGCCGATTTTCCTTCAAACTCAGCATCTCTCTAACTATACTCTCTGGACTCACATTCTTTCCCGGCACTTCAGATTCTTTCCGCAAACCTTGGGCGGTGAAACATTACATGTTTTGCATGCTCCGGTGTAACACTGCATACAGGACAATTTTTATCCAGCCTTAAACGGTGCAGATGCAGCCTATACCACCGTGAAGAACTATGTGGCGTTGGTCTGTCCGTGGTTTCGCTTAATTCAGACTCTAATGTTGGGAATGAGCCTAGGCGTCCACTTTCGAAGATTCCTCTCATTTCCTTTGTTGGAGATCGCTTGACTAAAATTTGCTGCATTTCTGCATTCTATGTGCCATAAGTCTTGCATGGTACTTGAGGGTCCTGGGGTTTAACGTGGGTATTTATCATGCAGGCATAATCCCCCGGAAACGGAATGATTTGGAGACCACAATCAGAGCCCCGCTTTGACTAGCACTGCGGTACTTACAGCAGACTCGGCATTCATATCAGTGGATCCGAGGCGTATTTAACACCTCTGCTGCAACTAGGGGTACGGCCTCGAGTTGTAGAGAGCAACTCCACACAGCGGGGTTAACAATATTTATTTCGAATGTTGTTAATTCGATTGACAGTGGCCACCATCGGTGTTCTCCGTGGCGGAGCAGGCCATCATGTTCGAATGTTGTTAACCCCGCTGCGCCACATCAAATAATGGCCTGCTCCCCATACGTATTATCTTGAATAATTCCTATTCTGAACATATGCCCAGCTAGTGAATTATGGTCTGTCGGAATACCCACAATACTTCTGCAAGTCTTGTTGCTTTTCGAGAAGATAAACTTTGCGGTATGTTTCTTTGATTTTGAGAAGAAAAGTTTTGTGTGTTTAACAACATTAAGGCTAAGCCACTTTTCATTATGGGAAGCCTGTTGTCAACTTTTGATAGCAGCATTTGCCAATACTACTGGCACCCCAATTGATGGTTCCGGTTCGGGTATGGGGCAAATTGAACCCTCTTTTGTTAAAGCATCCGAGGTTTAATTTCCCTCTACATCACAATGACCGGGCACCGAGAGTACCCAGTTCACCGTGTTGAATCTAGAAGCAGAGCTCAATCGATTTCTACATTCCTGAGCGATTTTTGAAGTGATCAGAGGACTGTTCAACGCCTTTAATGCCGATTTTTTTTAAGCCGGTCCAGGTTAAACTAAAATTTTGTTTGAGAATCGAGGGATTTCTAAGTCCGCCATCCACTTAATAGCGGACCGGATTTTACAACGCGGATTTGTATCATTCATACACATGGCGTGTTTTTGAGCAAATACCCCCTTTTAACCACTTCGGTCCCGCTGCTCGCAGGCAGAGGTGAGAGTTCCGTGGACCACAACTGTGAAAGCATGTTGCTTTCCAACTGGTCTGGTCCGCCATTAAGTGGATGGTGGACGTAGGAATCCCTGGATTCTTAAACAAAATTTCTTAGAAGCTCCTCTAATCGGAATATATCCTCCTTTAACATCACTAGGTAGCTGCCATCCATACCAGGTGCTTTGAAGTGTCCAAAGGATAGTGTAGCAGCTTCCGCGTTTTCATTGGTAACACCGCCAATTCCCTTCCTCCCACTTTTGAGACCCTTCTGGTGTACTTCCAAGAGCGTCTGTATAGACTCAACCCTGGAGTTAATGAAAGCAAGAAAGTTTTCTAAGAGTGTCCTACTTGGCAGAGTCATCCTTATTAAGAACTCTGCCCAACCTGGAAATCCCCCTTTCACTTTCCAATTCTTCATAGTATACTCTAAAGGAGTCTCGTTTCAAACATTTTACAAGCCTCTTATAATCACGTTGTGAGTTCCGAAAGTTTAACTAATCTTCATTCATTTGCGAACACGATTTAGAGTCTTCTGGTTGATTTTCTGAATCTGCATTTTCTCGGTTCCACGATGGAGCGGTTTTATCGACTTGTCCTCGGGAAAATAGGAGAAAACAGTCTAAAAGTGTGCGATTCCGAGTTTCCAATTGATCTTCTATCGCCGAAGGAATCCTTAGTCGCTTAGTGAGCTCCACTTTGTCGCGAAGAAGTTCACTGCGCTTTGTCCAATTTGTTTTCCTATGATTCCGTTTTGTATTATAGACTGTTCCCCTGCAATAATCAGACTAAATTCTAAGGAACGGTGATCTAAGAATGAGACTTCATCTAGCACTCGCCAGAGTCTGATCAACTGAAACAACTTTGAAGTGCAGATTGTTAGGTCATTTACTTCACTTCTTCTTGACCCCACGAACGTAGGGGCACCCTACGTTCGCGGTCACCAGACCTGCTGAAGTGATAAAATCAAACAGCTTCTCTTCTCTAGAATTGCATTTGCTAATACATTAGTTCTTGCGTTGGCGGAGAGCACAAAGAATCATACCATTAACCTGGTATCGTCAGTTAACCGCAACAAGATTCTGGGAACAGAATTATCTCAGCATGGTTGCCTCTAATAATTTGGACATTAGAACGCAGCCTCTCGGTCTCGAGGATCTCTCATCGAATAAGTTCCTAGTCCCCTTTACTGATCTAATACCACAGGTTTTGGTAAAACGAGCCCATGATTTTTGGACCAGAAATATGTAAGGACAATCCTGTCCCTTTGCCAGCCTTGCTCCCAGTAGGTAAGAAAGAAGCTTTGGCATACTGCAGGTTAATTTGACTAAGTCTTATGTTTGTAAACATAAGTGTAGTCTAATATGAAAATCGCCGCTAACTAAAAAGTCTGCTACGTTCAGTGTAGATTTCGTCGAAAGTTTCGCTTTCTTGAGTCCGATTTCTCTGTATATCATGTATCTTCTAAGAATGACGGCGACCTTGCTCACTTTAAGGCTATACGCTCTACTGTGAAGTCAGAAAAGCGCGTAAAACGTACTTGTTGAGCGTCGAAGCCGCACTTGCTCGCGGTAACTTAAAACCCTTTTGATCTCACAATTATCGTAATCCGACTCAATTTCTCCCTTTTTCTATCAGCTTCGCTGACTCCACTGCAAGCTCCCCACAACAATTCTGTGACCTTCTTTGCACCTACTTCTCTTCAGTGTTTTCTTCCTAAAGCCCTCCATCCTCTACACCTTTCATAACTGCAGACTCCTCCGAATCTCTAGCCATTCCTCTCCTTACGCCTTCCTTGGTTGAGTTCCTCATTGGTAATCTTGACCCCGATGTCGGACCTGGCCTCGATGGACTTCCTAATCTCTTCCTCCTTAACTGTAAAAAACACATTTCCCTCCCCCTGAGTATAATCTACAACAAAAGTCTAGATGAATGCTACTTTCTCCGTCTCTGGAAAGAGGCCCTTATCATTCCTATCCTCGAGAGCGAGGACCCTTCCCTTGCTGTGAACTACCGCCCCATTTCTCTTCTCTCCTCTTTCTCCAAAATCCTGGAAAGATACGTCAACGACTGATTGACCGCCCACTTCGGTCATCGCATTGTCAAAGAGCAGCATGGTTTCGTGAAACATAGATCAACGGCTTCAAATCTTCTGGTCTTTACCAACTTTGTTGCTAAGTGCTTCAATTCACGACAGGAGGTACATGCTATTTATACCGATTTCTCCAAAGCCTTTGATATCGTTGACCATAAAATTCTCCTCTCTAAACTTTCATTACTAGATTTCCCTCTCTAAGTCATTTCCTGGCTTTCCTCCTATCTCTCATACAGTTCCTGCGAAGTTTCTTTCACGGTCACTTATGTGGTTCCTTCTCTTCTTCCTTTTGGTGTTCCCCAAGGCTCTATATTTGGCCCCCTACTCTTCCTGTTTTTTATCAATGACCTCGCCTCCATCCTACCCTGCCCGTATTTGCTTTACGCAGATGACCTTAAATTTTTTGCCTCTGTTTCGTCTCCGTTGGACTGTGCTCTCTTACAGTCCAACCTTGACAATTTAGTCCGTTGGTGTTCGGTCAACAAGCTAATACTGAATGTCAACAAGTGCCACTGGATGCGCTATTCTCTTACACCCTCCTCAACATCCTTTTCCTATTCTCTCAGTAGACAACCCCTTTCACTACTGACCTCCTTCAAAGACCTGGGTATAATATTCGACGATAAATTTCGTTTCAATTCCCACTTCGTTGACATCATCAATAAAGCTTCCAAAATGTCTTACCTCAATCCAGCCCTCCTTAACACTCTTCAATTAGTAGCCTGGTCCCCCTACCGCAACGGTGACTGTCGTGCTCTTGAAACTGTACAACGCAAATTCACCCGGACTCTCATTTACAAAAGGAATCTTCCACGGGTTGATTATCCGTCACGACTCCCCACCCTCAATCTGCCCTCCCTATGGCAACGCCGTATCTTCTCTGATATGTGTACTCTTTTCAAACTCTGCAATTGTCTGATGGACTGCTCCGTCAACTCGGATATTACTTCCCGTATCGCCTCGCCTCATAACACACGTAGTGCGGACACTTTTGATGTACCCTTCGCGGAGCTCGAGATTTACTTTCACTCTCCGATCCCGAGGCTTTGCGGTTCCTACAATGCCCTACAGCTTGGGTCCTTTGACTCTATTTCCCCCTCTAGCTTTAAGCGTAAAATAAACCATTCACTTGCTCCTCCCTCTGAGGACAATATGTAATCAGGAATTTGCTTTCTGGGTATTGTCCTCATTAAATAAATAAATATCATCTCACTTGGTGGTGTAGCAACATGTCCTCATTCTCAAGAAGCTTCCCCTTCTTTGGCAGTGCCTTCCATTTTCGTTGGCTAGGAGCTATCCCAGGTACACAATGTCCATGGATCTGTTTCCACATACCGGAATTAAACCAGTTGCGTCCACATCACCAGCTTCACTTTTTTCCCCGTTAGAGGTAGAGGCGGAAGAGAAGACTCTGACAGGCAAGCCTGTAATCCCTTCTCCTTTGCGGCTGGAGTTTCTTTCTGCCGAGCCTTCCTCTCTCAATTTTTTTGTGGAAGAATTGGGCAAAAGTGTCACCGACAGGCCGGCCGTAGTCAGGTTTCCACTCCTCCTCTCCTCTGTCTATCTGTAAAAGTGAGTTGCTGTACAATACTTTCTGGCTGACCGCAGGGATGCTGGTTTTCCATGTAAATGAAAAAATTGTCTTCCACAGATTTCCGTGGGGGATCGTGAATCTGGTGAGGTCTCTAAAATCCGTGCATCGGCCATAACCTGGTTTATCAAAGTCACAGGTGGATTTGAAGTCTGTCACTTCTTTTCACTTGGAGAATTACAATCCTTCTTTTCCATTTTCATGTGTTTTTTGACACCCTTTGTGTAGTAGTAAACTTCCACAGGCTTCTCCACCACCACAAGGCGGTGTCCGAAGGGGAGTGGCTGTCGGTTACAATAGCAACGTTTTGCGGCCTATGGTTGCTTTCGAGGTTGAAGGAGGCACAAGTATCTATGACGAATATTTCCGCCTCAAATATGCTAGTGTTCCCGCGTGCTCCCTCTGCTGTAAGTGATCTGGCAGTGTACCAGTTAAGCAGTTGCTGGTTTAGGCCATATGTCACTGCCAAGCTTTCCCAGTTTACGCTGTTGCTCCAACGTGTTTCAAACTTCTCACGGGGCAATAAAACTAGAGTCAATTTGTAATCCGCAGTATTGATTTCACTTCCACAGTTCCCGTTCAATAAATTGTCTTATTATAGAAGAAACTGTGAAAGATTAAAAAATTGATCACTTCCGATCATCCATTATTATCCGAAATCTGTCGACATTTCCCAAGATAATACAATCAAACTGCCAAAACTATCGATTAATCAACGAATTCCCGATAATAAAGCATGCATTGGATGACTGGCAGACCATTCTCAAAACAATATCGAATTACGCCGTTGTTGATTCAACTAACTGGCCAGTCACTACTCGCAAAACAAAGTCGGTCCACCGTCGAATCGGAAGCATTGAAATCCACGAGAATCCCTTATTCATTCCAAAATATTTTCAGTTGCAGAGCATGGCGAATGGCGGAGATAATTGAATTTTTAAGTAATTTGCAATTTACCGGCAGTTTGCCGTCGGGGCTAGTTAGTAACTAGGTTGTCAGCGAGCCGATTGAATTAGTGAATGACCCAACGGTACGCCAGTCATACGTGGACTTGTGAGAAATTCAATTAAATTTAGATGTAGAATGAATCCGATAGTTATCTGTCTTCTGAATGCATGCGCAAAAGTCCTTGGAGGGATTTCAAAAGTTACTATCATGATAACGTTTCTGCAGCTAATAATGGCGGAGTTGCTGAGGCAAAACGACTATTCTGAACGAAACACACGAACCTGCCAGCGAGTTCGCATTTCAGCCCAGCTACCCCCGTTAGTGATTTAAATGGTTGCATTGTTGAAATGATGTGCAAAAAACGAGCATTGAGGTGGAATGAAAATGGAATCCATTGAACTTTTAGCGAAGACGACGACAAAGACTTTCGGATGCGAGAGTGGCTTTTGCAGGTTTGCAGGTTAACTCGTGCTGGATTCGATGCATGTTATGATGCAACAATATCTGAAAACGAGTGGAACCGCAGAGCGGAGCATAGGCAACGTCTCCTCGTTGGCCGCATTGTATTATTTAATTCGAAAGCAAAACCTCCGGTGACACACTTATTAAATGTGATTCTCTCCACGGATTTCGTACAACGTTAGCCTCTTCTACCGTGTCTCGCCTATCCTGGTCTGCCTGCTGCAGAGTGTGATAATTTCATTATCCAAGTTATTCCGAGCTGAATCGATAATACGAGGTAACCGTGTGATATTTGTTCGATTTATTGTTCAAATATTTGTATTGCGAAAAGATGGAGGACTATTGATATCTATCGATTTCAGATTTGTATAAATCCGTTTTGTAAGACAATGGCTCAATATGAAGGAGTTGCAATACTTAAGTTTGGGAAACAGTTATGAATTTTAAAGAAAACTATCGAAATCTTCAGTTGCATATCAAATATTTACATTTCTAATATGGCACCTACCCGAGATTGGCTAGCAACAATGTGGTTTCTTTTCTTATTTTATCTGAGAGATGTTTACTAAATTCGTGGCGAAATTAAAGGCTAAAGATTCGCATTAAAGTGATATCAATAAGGAAGATTGATGGTGTTAATTTAGTACAAGATAATTTGTATCTCACTGATACCAAATGCTTGAAAAAATCACCGCTTACGCAATCAGAATTGGCGAAACGTTGTTTTTATGCAACGGAGATCACCCACAGCATCTCTACCCTGCAGGCATCTTCTTTGCCTAATATTCAGAACAATTATTTTAAATGGATAATACTGACTTAAGTCTGAGCATCTTGCTTCCATTATAAATCAATGCTAGAGTTAATTAATAATTGATTAAAATGGATATTAATGTTTTTCTTACGCCCGTACCATCCTAATCCCTAAACCGGTTGATGGTAACTTCTACGGAGACGAGTCATCTTGATTTCAAATTCGAATAAACATGGCTACATTCCTCTGAATTAGAAATTATTACTATAAACAAAAGTGGTCCCCTGGATAGTAAGAAATGTGACTATTGGACAATTAATGGAGACGACGGCCGGCTGGCATGATCGCTAAGTTAGTTGGGGTTGAGATAATTAAAATGTTGGGACCTGTTTGAAGAAACGATCCAAGCAGCTTCGGAGGAGGCGAATTGGCTTTAATTGATCATTTCAGGTGAATAACCTACATTTCATTCCAAATATATGCAGAAAGATACAGGAATCGGTATAGAATATGACATGCGAATAAAAGATCTCAGAATTTTTTGTTAGTTCTAGATTTTATGGGTTTTTACAGAACGTGCGTGATGTTTTGCATGGCTTTGTTATTCTATAATACTAATGTTTGGAAAAAAATCAGAAGAATCTTAGAATCTCAGAAAAAAATGCAGAAAAGAATTTCGTCGAGTCATAGTTTTAAGTTTTGTTTGAATAGATTTACGAAATGATTGGATCGAATTATAATACATCTTTTTGGTCCCATTCAGTTTCTACGAATAATATATAGTTAGTCGCTAAAAATTTAGCAATTGGCAAAGTTTCTAGACTTTTTACTATAATTTCTAGTTTTTTTTAAGAAAAAAATAAAAAAAGTGATTATTTGAGGCCTTAGCACACATAGTTGGCTTTAATCTGCTTTATGAGAAGTAGACGTTCGAAATTAGTTTCTTTGAATCAACGCCTGTCGAGCGATAATCGTAATAACAGCATCAAGGTGGTCCTATTGGTTTCGTATCGGAGCAGCATTCTATGTACAAAGCATGGAGCGATAAGTTGCTGGATACATGATACTTTCTGGCATCTTGATAGTGATCTGTATAGCTGCACAAAATGGGCACGAGTCGCCTCTGCACTAATCCATATAAGTACAGAGAGCGAACTGCTACAGTATACTTTACAATTGCAAGATACGTCAATCGATTAACAGTAAAAAATCGATCAATCATGCCCACTTTTTTTCAAAGGTTCTTTTTTTTGTCTGTATCCAATTTCGCTGACGGTGTTCTGAATTTTGGCGTTTGTTAGCCCAATGCCTGGTTAATCTTCGCAACGTATATAGACTACCGATCCGGTTTTATTACCTTGTCTAATTATGTTATCTAATTGTCTAGTAACAATGCTAAGCAGGTTCTAGAATTTCTCTGAATCGTAAATAAAAATTGGAAGGTGATGATTAATGGAATGAATAGAAGGTACCCTCAGAAAAGAAAGGAAATTAGGTTGTCACTAGTGATTAAATCCAGAAGGAACTGATTTTTCTTTACTATTGATCGTTATGAAATTATGGATGGCTATGGAAACTTATCCGGAAGATACTGACTTTTTTTTTTAATCTCATCAGCAATGAATAATAGGTAACAGATGACTAAACTGACTGAATGAAAATATAATTCCCATACGTCCCGATCTTTTTCAGAAGCAGCCTAAGTTATTGTTTCTTGTGTCAGATGTTGGATCCGGCTCTTTAAGGGAAGCAGGGGATATCATTCGTGTGCTTTATTGACCAGACCCTGGAGGGTCAAGTCTATGAATACTAAGAAGGATAGGTCCCCCGATATAGAGGATTTCGTCGTTGTTTCAGAGTTGGACCAAAACGGTCTAAGGATACCCAAGGCAGTCAATATATGGTACTCTACTTTTTCTTGAAAGATTAAATTTTGTATTGCCAATTGTCTTTCCCACTATACATTCGCGTGCTGAAGGTAAACCATACATTGATAGATGCTTATCCTGCCGAGACAAAGAGGGAAATCTGATTTCCGACAGAATGGGCATATTGGAGCGATGGGTTGAGTACTTTGATGAACTACTGAACAACCAGAACGTCGGCGAGTTGGAGGTCCCGCCAACTGAAGACGACGGACAAATACTGCCACCACCAAGTATGAAAGAAACAGTCCGTGCAATTCATCGGCTTAAAAATCATAAGTCGCCAGGAGCCGATGGCGGATTACAGCCGAATTGGTTAGATATGGAGGCGACCAGTTACACCAAGTGGTTCATCAACTTGTGCTCAAGGTATGGGACAGCGAATCAACACCTGACGATTGGCAACGAGGCATTATCTGTCTCATACATAAAAAGGGAGATATCACACAGTGTAGTAATTATAGAGGTATCACGTTGCTGAGTACCATCTATAAGATATTCTCCGCTAGGCCGGATAGTCCCATACGTCCAGAACATCATTAGCCCATATCACTTTGCTTCACTCCAGGCAAATCAGCAACAGATCAGATTTTCTCCCTGCGGCAAACGATGGAAAAACTGTTGGTATATGGACATCAGTTGCACCACCTTTTCATCGACTTTAAAGCCACCTATGATATCATAGCCAGGGTAAAACTGTACACGGCCATGAGAGAATTCGGTGTCTCAACGAAATTGATAAGACTGACTAGATTGACCCTGACTAATGTGCGAGGCCAGATAAAAGCAGCAGGATCACTCTCAAGACCATTCGACATCAAAAACAGTCTATGACAAGGGGATGACCTATCATGCGTCCTTTTTATCCTGGCACTGGAGAAAGTGATCCGTGATGCTAAGGTAAATGCAAGAGGTACAATCCTCTTTAAGTCCACCCAGCTACTGGCCTATGCTGACGATATCGGCATCATGGGAAGAACGAGTAGAGACGTACAAACTGCCTTCATCCAGATGGACCAAGCGACGCGAGATCTTGGGCTGCACATCAATGAAAGCAAGTCGAAATATATAGTGGCAACGTCAGTACCAAAAACCAACCAACCAACAATATCAAATCGCACTGGTCAAACGGGAAGAATAAGGATAGGAGACTACAACTTTGAGACCGTTGATAATTTATCCTATCTAGGTTCGAAAATCACAGCTATGACGATGAAATCCGCGCACGGTTGTTGTCAGCCAACAGAGCCTATTTCCGTTTACAAAAAACTGTTCCGCTCGAAAGGTCTCACCATAGGGTCAAAGCTCTTACTGTACAAGACAATGATCTTGCCAGTCCTCATGTATTCCTCGGAGACTTGGGTTCTTAGCAAGAAGAATTGCGAACTCTTGGCCGCGTTGCAGAAAAGAATCCTCTTAAAAATGTTTGACCCCCTACATGAGGACGATTCCGGAGCCTACATAACGATGAAATCTATGAGTGTGTCCGGTTGTGAATAAAATCTGGCTCAATAGGTTACGGTGGGCGGGTCACTTAATTCGTATGGATGAGGATGATCCCACCCGGAAAGTCTATAAGGGCAATATCTATTGTAGAAAAAGAAGACGAAATAGACCCTGCCTGAGATGGAGCGATGGCGTAGGTCGGGACGCCAGACAGCTTTTAGGGATATCGAATTGGTGGACCTCAGCACAAAACCGGGATGTCGGGAGTTCCTCATTATGGCAGGCCTAGGCCGGATACCGGTTGTTGCGTCGTTGATGATGATGATGATTGGTAAAACCCCTATATGGCAATTTTCAATCCACCGGTGCTAGGTAGGCTGAAACCTACCTATTAGAACTTCATAGAAACAGAACAGAACACATTTGATGCCAGTTCGCGAGAATCAGATTTATGAAGACTGGAGGGGTTTGACCGTATGCCTTAGAAATGCATAGGTTTTGAAATCCAAAATCTACATTCGTAATGGTTGGTAATCGCGTAAGTGAGATCATTTCTTCCTTTTTCTCATAGAATCTCCACCATTTAATATGTGACGAGTTATGCATTCCTCATATGTGGTTTTATCGGTGGCTTATTCGCAAGACGAAAATCAACGGCCCATATTGTGGTGTAATGAATTCATAAGGAACGGCTTCGCATTGAGTGATGATGGTAAAATGTTGGTGTCGTATAAAAATAGACGATTTGCCTTTTACTATGATATTATATTTCCACTATAAAATGTAAGAACCATGTATTCACAAGTACAAGTCATGAGTGTCCACAAAATCCCATGGCACCTGTTGCCTGCCTTTCCACTCACATGACAATTAAGGTTGCCCGCAATAATGATATAGTCATTAACCTGCACGTTACAGGTCTTTCCATCGAGAAGTTGCCAGAAGGCATCTTTCTTGGCATCAGGTCTGTCTGCGGTGCCTCCGCGATGAAGCTGATATAATGGTGAGCTTCATCAGACGGTCATCAAATCGTTCGACTTCTTCAATGACGTTACGGAAAGCTCTGGGATGGCAATGCCAAAGTCGTATTGAGCGTGTGGGCTATCAAAATAGAGAAGTATAGCCATAGCAATTTTTACAGCGTTCGCATTCTATATCGCAGAGTGCAAACTTCAATTCACCTTTTCCGAAGGGCTTTTGCGAGTTGCTCAATCTTTCCAGTGAGGGTGCCAATATTTAGCACATAGACACATAATTCACTTGCGATTTGACGCCCAATTGGCCCAGTCCGCCATCAAGTTAATGATCGACTCAAGACTCCCTTAATTCCTAAACAAAATCACAATCATTTTATTTTTAAGGACATTGGATGCATTTGTTAGTCGGTATGTCGCGGGACTTCTCATCAAGATGTATCAGGTGGGATTTAGCAAAGGAGAATAACCCCAACTATACTTTATTTTTCTCTTTCCGTGATCTTAGCATTTTATTTCTGTTTTATTGAGGATAGAACAAAGTATCTGGTCTTGGGACCAGCATGCCGTGTAAATAACTTGGCGGATTTAAGTAATAGTTGGGAGTGCCTGCTGGAACTACTTTAATGAACCCTCATCAGGGCAGTTTGAATGGAAGAGCCTTAGCTTCATTAATTTTTAGAAGGGCACCTCCGCAAGATTCCCACGACAGCAGTCAGAAACAAGTCGGAATACCGGAAGCTCGCGCTTCGGGTATAAAGGTTTTGTGTTCATCTTATGTAAGAGACGCACATTTTTCTGTCCGTATATAGTTACAAATCCAACATAATCCTTCATATTTTTCCAAACTACGAGACATACGTACATATTGGAGCCATAGATATCACGCTCACCCTAAACAAACAAACTGCCTATTACCTACTGTACACATATATGCACGTATCTAAATTTATCGTACCCATATTTCCGAATTACGTCTTATATCTAACTGAATTAGGCACTACCCGCAAAGTTCATTAGCATGCATATATTATATACCTACATACACACATGTCTGGTTGACAAATAACTAAAAAACTAAAACAAAATAATTGTCTGCGACCCAATTCGTAAGAACTCATTTCGTTGTGATATTGACGAATTGATATGTGATGATGACGTCATGCGGGTTGTAGAGTGCACGAAATTCACAAAAAAATGTAAAGTTTCACCCCCTATAACTTTGTTAATAATAGTTGGATTTTCTTCAAACTTGACCAAACTGTGCACTATATTCTTCATTACACGCATGCCAAATTTTGTACTTCTGGGATGAACATAAGGGGGGGTGCCGTGTAAATTTCTAAAATGTGGAAATATACTATTATTAACTTTATTTGTGCAGAAATCGGAACCGGATATATTTTGAGGCCTAGATTTCGTAGAGATGCACCACTGTGATTTTTTTCAGATTTTTTGGTTGGATAGGTTCTGCGGACGAGACCTGTTACACTTTTTGTGGGTCATATTTTGAACCCTCACTCCCCTATGTTTCATCCAATATCAAATATTGAACCAGATTTAAAAAGTACTAATTGAGGCCTTTCATTTGATACCCTACATGGCTACATTCTGCGAAAAAAAATTTGCACCCTCCATTCACATGTACGGGGAGCCCCCCTTAAACTTAACACAAGATGGCGCCACTTACTGCATGTAAAGGGATCACCAGATTACATACTCTCACCAATTTTCGTGGCAATCGGTCCAGCCGTTTCCGAATAAATCGGGTGTGACAGACAGACAGACAGACGGACAGACAGACACCGTCTCGATTCTAATAAGGTTTTGTTTCACACAAAACCTTAAAAAGGCTCCTAGTTACGTGCATGTTTTCTTCTGTCCTGCCTTCGTGTCATTATTGCTCTGAGAGGGAACAGTTTCTTTGTGATCTCTCTCGCTGATTTGATCACCTCTCAAAATATTGGTCCTAACCTCCGTGGAAAGCGTGCTTCTAATACGGAGCACATCAAACGGTTACTAGATGTTTTGTGCATGCAAATAAGATGCTGACGTCATAAGTAACGAGAATAATTGAGAATCGCGTGAAATCTTAGATTCGCATTTATGAAGAATCTACTTTTACCTAGCCCTTTTTAAGGTTTTGTGCATAACACTTATGTGAAATTTAAGCCTCGGAAGATGCCACATTCCGATATCTGCTCAAATAAACTTACTAATAGTATATTACCAACTTTTAGAAACCGACTGAAAAGCGCCCCTTAAGTTCATCCTAGGAGCACTGACATAGAGGACTGCCTCGTGGATACACATGCCACATCCTATGGAAATCCGACTATTAGTATCAAAGTTATAGCAGTTCAAACATCAATTTTCTGCGAATTTACCGCTTCCTAAGCCATGCAAATAAGATGCTGACGTCATAATTGACGGAAATAATTGACATTTGAATGAAATACTAAAATTCCATTCATGAAGAATCTACTTCTGCCTAGTCCTTTTTTGCATTTGTTGTAAGTTAAATTCTTCGCATTTGCTAATAATATTAAACTCAGAGTCTGAAGCGTATGAGGTTGACTATTATCAATACAGAGCTTTCCAACAATGATTTATTTAAATCGCTCTCTAAAAACTAGAGGGCAATGGAATTTTAAACTATGTGACACGGAGCTGTAATGCGCTCGTCTCCGCTCTTCACATCTTCTTGTTTTTTTCAGCCTTTGTCCCGTTCACAGGCGGGACCGGCTCGTCGTGATCGGTTTCGCCATTTTGTTTTATCGAATGCCTGATCTGGATGCAATTTCGGGGCTTTTAAATGCCCATCCAGCGTATCTAGCCACCGTTGTTTCGGACGGCCTTTTGGTCGCTTACCATTGACTTCGATCTTCAGAGCAATCTTGCTAAGTGAATTCTTGTTACCGCGAATTACGTGACCATACCATCGAAGACGCCTTCCTCGGAGTTTCTCCACGATCGGTGTAAACCCATATCGATCGCGGATATCCTCATATCGGATGTAACAAAACCTATCACGCCACCAGTCCAATGCAACATCTTCGTCTCCATTACCGCAAGACGTCGTTCGTTGTATTTTATAATCGGCCAACAATTAGAACTATAGAGAGCGGCAGACGGACGACATTGCGGTAAATTTTAGATTTGAGACGTTCGCTGATACGTCGATTACAAAGAACACCAGTTCCTGAATACCACTTCATCCAGGTCGCATTAATGCGTGAAACAATTTCATGACGCAGTTCTCCATTCGCTGATAGCATTGATTCGAGATATTTAATTCGCTCAGTTTTGTGCAGGTTACTGCAGCTGACAACGCTGAGCAATTTACCTATCTCGGGTCAATGCTATCAGCTAATGCGGTATGTTCCTCACAAAGGGAGACCAAAACCTTTATACCTGAAGCGTCAAGCTTCCGGTTTCCCGACTTGTTTGTTCTTATTATCGCTGGCGAAAGTTTGGTTTCCTTGTGTCCAAATTATATGGACATTCCCACACTTGGTGGGGCAGCTCAACTTCTCATTCTTAAGGAAAGATACACACTATAAACCTTAATTATAATCAAGAATAAAAACCTTTGCGGCAGTAAGTCTATTATGTTTTGGAATAGAATTTATGTTTTTACTATTTTACTACATGTAAACATTTTTGTTACTAGACAGACATTTCTGCATAATCAGTTCGAATATATTTCCACAATGAGGCTTAATTCTTGCCCTGCAGTGACAAAAATCATTCTCATCTTACACATTTTAGTATCCACTAAATTTTCTAGTCGCACGATTAGGAAAGCAGGAGACATTATAAGTTATCTAATTTGCATATCGATCTGAGACATCTGAGAACATTTTTCTTATAATATGGGACAATCTTGGTTATCTTTTCCCAGTTTATTAGCTAATTTGTATCTGAATATGAAACGGTTCAACTTCTCTCTAAAGAACGATCACAAGTGTCTCTGCATCCGTAGAGCCTAATATAAACTATAAACGTTCTGGTATTCTGTTCTACAAGGCGTCAATCGAGCCACTATTAAACAAGCTAGATCCAGGGTCCGATGTTGTGAAACCTGTTTAAAGGTCGTTTTCCCGTATCTTTCGAGAGGCTGTACGACAATATATTGTCTCAGGTTTTCAATTTACTTTTTCTATTCCTGTTATTTCCTCCGCCTTCGTTATAGTCCCGGGAACTTCTCAAAGTGATTCTTTTGAGAACGGTGCAGCTGGAGGTGCATATTTATGTTGAATGTTTTCAAGATATCAGATATTGGAGCTGGGGTAGGATGAAAAATTTATTGTTTTGTTCTGAGTTCCATTTATAGAGTCGATAATTTAATGTAATTATGGGGCCTTGAGATGTTTTGATTCCCTTTTATGTACATAATTGTTGTCGGGATTATGTTGATTGCCAGGTATTTTCCGACTTCTTTAATTTGGAGTTGCTTTCCCCAGTATTTCCCAGGTCTCTTAGAATTTTACTTTTATTCGTGAACCCAGATGAGTGTGGCGCATATGTGAACCGATGCGGTCTCATGCAACAAGCATAAACACTAGTAGTCACTCATAGTCACTCATGCTGCTTTGTTCTGCAAATATCTCCTTGTTATCACTCATTCACAACTCATTACTGTTAGTGACCACATCGGATTCATTCACTTTATTGCCGCCGAAGCAATTTTTACTCCATTCGAGTTCCATTAGCAACTGCCATTCTCCCCCCGGTTCGGGTTTGATGAGAATCATGTTAATGAGTTCCACGGCGTTCATGCGCGGGCCGTTGAGGAGTAGACAGCTCTCAAACATTTCACACGATGGATAAATGATAATCAAATAATGAAAAATGTCGTTTTTCCTATAAATGTGTTGCAATCGTCATCAATGTGGCATTTTCTCCACACATTGCACTGAGCAGTCCGTCGTGTGGAACAAACTGCTTTTTTAAACGTTGCAACTGTATATGGCACCCTACGCTGTACAGCGTAATGTCCAAGTTATTATCTATGTACAACGCAGCAACGTTTATCTTACACCTTCAAAACTGGTTAAGCTGCAAATGGTTAGCAGTTGGCTCGTACATATATAGATTACCAGCACCGAATACCTCGGGCCGGCTGCATCCACCTTGCTTATATGTAGAACTTAAGTCTTCCTCGGGAAATGACTAGGAAATCTCGTAAATGTTTGCTCCAATGTTTAATACCAACCGTATAAAAACTGGTATGGACAGTCTTCTGACAGAGCTATCATCGCAATTGTAGTTATAAAATTGAAAAACTAAATTAAAAGAGCTTCATAGCGGTTCGGCCGCATCGTATCTTTAAGTGTTCCAAATGCATCACATGCAATAAAGATATCTGAGTAAAGATTAGGCGCTGCGTTTGACACAGCAGGTTGTCTAGTTCAAGGTACCTGTTGCCTGTTTTCCTCTTGATTCTAAACCACCATTGCTAAGAGGTAAACACATAATTTGCATTCATAATACAAAGCAGCTTACCTGATAAGGTGCGTTCTCGGGTTCATTAAATCCCATACATATGTTGTGTGTTGGCGAAGTTCTCCAGATGAAATGAGGCCCTGCTATTAAGACAAATAGGTCATAGGTAAGAAAAAATACTCAGCAATTTATTTGCTTTGTGGAGAGGCGATTGAAAAAGAAAGCTTAACGAAAAGCGGCTTAGGGAATATGCCGTTTTCTTTCATATTCTATTTTCTCCGCAAGTTGATGTTTTCTAAAATAATATATAATCATTCTCCTGCTACCACTGTGGGCAGAAGATTGGCACTCGTATCTAGGGGATTATGATAGAAGACGCAATGTTTATTTTGCCATTAAACTGAATTCATATTTCAATCTGAATTCAGAATAAGTCGAGAGAATCCAAAACACTAGATTAGAGGTTTTGTGTCGCAATGGAAGAATCTGGGGAAGGGAAGAGACTGCTTCGTTTATTGACGTTTCATGGAGTTTGTGATGAACACAAGCCAGAGCTAATCCGCTGAACACCTCCAACTACGATGGAGTTCAAAGATCTTTATGGATTCTGTAAGCAAATACAAAGGTTATTACACTGTAATTAGTATTTCGAAGAAGTGCACATTTCGTTAACCCTGCTGAGTTGTAGCTTTATTCAAGGACTTTGACTTCATTATTTGTTATGGTTGCATGACAAATCGGATATTAATTCGACAGAGGACTTTCTGAATCATTTGCCATGTCATCGTGATGCGTATTAGGAGTGGAAAACAACTGTGAATTTGTTGAGAACTATTTACTTATAGAAGTGTCAAGTGTGATGTTTTCAACAAAGAAAATTATAGCAGAATTGACGGGAGTAGTTTTCCCTGTTGGCTTAGGTTCTTGCTGAAATACTTTACAGGTCAATTGTTATAATTGATCTGCCATGTCTCTGGGTGACTATTTTTATAAACAGATTAGATGAAAGCTGCTCAATTCTGATAAGAAAGGCATTCCTAGTTGACGACTGCCAGCAAACAAATAAGCATATACACAAGGCTGCATGGAATGGGATGCACTAAAACCATATTCCATAAAGTACCTACCAATTTGTTACTAGCAATCAAACTTGAATTCATCATTATAAATCTGAATCTGAACAACGGCACACGACCCCCAAAGAAGTTCAAGGAGAACCACTCAGTTGAAAAACTCAATGCAGCAATTGTTTTTAGGATTTTCACGATTGATCGACTCCCAAGAAAAAGATGCCGTGAGGGAAAAAAAGGAGGGAAATGGAGCACAAGTGTGTTTTTTTGTATGGCGTATGTTGCGATAGTTGTTATTCAAGGACTACATGCAGTCTTGGTTTAGTTTGCGCTTCCAGATATGAACAAGTCAAAAACTGCAAATTTGGCGCCTCAGATACGAGAGTTTATGTGAATTTTTTACGTAAGAGTTTTTTAGTGCACCATGATTCCATTTGCATATACATAGCTTGGGGTAATGCTGACATTTTATTTCTTAGGGGGCAGTAAATTCACACGAGAGTGCTGCATAATAAATCCTACATATTAAATAATTGGCGGTCAAAGGGTAGTATAGGTTCCAAGGAGAAACGTTGATTAGTACACACGATGGAGCATAAAACCTGGGAAACACATGCTGCATCTACATTAAGAGCTCTACTACCAAACCCTATCTCCATTTCCACGTGGTGATCGCTGGGAATTTTTTCGTAATGAAAGACGGAAAAGAAGGAAGGCGAGTGTCCCGCGCTAAAAAACGGGACAAATTGTACTAACTGGTATTCCAGGTTGGGGCTTGGATAGGGATAACAATCCTACACGGAAAACTAAAGTTATTGAAACCACGAAAGGAGCCTCGGGCTGGATTGCCGACACAACGACGAACCCGGCAACCAAAACGGAATAACGATTTGCTCATCTTCTCATGGAACGTGCGCTCCCTGTAGAGAAAAGAAACTTCCAAGCAACTAGTCGATACACTGCCCCAATATAGGGCTGATAAAACTGTGTTGGGCAGGGATCGGTTCCCTGGAAAAGAGTCACTACACCATATATTATAGTGGTCATCCGGTAAACCATGTGCTTGGGAGTAGTTTTACTAGTAAGCCAAAAAATGAAACCTGCTGTTACCGGCTTTGAAGACATAAGTGAACGGCTATGTACTCTGTGTTTACGAGGCAAATTTCAGAATATAAGTCTCATTAACGTTTATGCCTCTACAGAGGATACTGCAGAGTTGAGGAAGGATACCTACTACGAAGCACTAGAGCGAACTGTCGAAGTCTGCCTGCCATCTTAGCCTTGATGAATATCAGAACATACAGGGGGGCTCGAATAAGAATACCACCTCGAATTCTTTCTGGCAATCAGATGACAGTTAACACTGAAACCACCAATAGCCGAGTCCTCCGCAATATCTATAAGGGGGAAATGGATGTCGCCATAACCGTAGCTAACAGATGTCCTGAAGGTGAAGCATCAACCAATGATCTTCACAACCATCTGAAGAACAAACATACTGGGCCTCAGTCGCAAAAAAAGTGGGACCGATTCGACTATAAATGTAAGTTAGGAACGGAAGAATGCCGCATACTGGGCAATTTTGCACTTTTAATTAACGCGGGCACGCGCAAAGACCTACTACGAACTTCGTCGAATAGACAGACAGAAAAAGGAGAACCAACGAGTCAGTAGGATGAAACCTGCTGAGACGAAGAAGCAAATCTGATTTCCGATATTTCTAGACTAGATAGCCCCATACGCCCAGAACAAAGAAGCTTCACTCCACACACTCCAAATCAGCAATAGATTAGATTTTCTCTCTGCGGCAAGTAATGGAAAAACTGTTGGAACATGGCCATCAGTAACACCACCTTCTCGACTTCAAGGCCGTCAGAGAAAAGCAACCTGCTCTCTATCGATCGCCTGATCGAGATGTTCTTTGATACGTTCCAGAATTATTTTGGCTATTATCTTGGGAACAGCAGGCAACACGCAAATACCCCACTAATTGTACACTGAAATTATTATCGCCTTCTTCCGGATTCAAAAGTAGACGAGTGAAAGTAGGAGATCTACAGTAACTGCAGGTGCAACGATAAATAATTCTAGGCTGAGACCGTCGAGCTGATCAGTTTTATTCCGTTTGAGTGCGTTGATTACCAAGATAATTTCCTTCCTGTTTGGAGGAACAGTGCGTATTCGCATGTTACGATGACTATTCATTTTATCCATAAAAGGCGGAACTTCATCGGTTGTGGTACGGTTCGTGGTAAAAGGCTCCTTCCTTTCACTTCTTCAGCTGCTCGTCATGGTGGATGAGAAGTCAATCGTTAACGTCCTTCACAGGACGCCCGAAAGATTTTCGTAAAGCGATATACACTTTTGAAATTCTTGGCGTCTGCGGCACCTATCGCTTACCTGACTAGCGCAATAATAAATTCTTTTTTGTCACGGCGCACACTATGCTGAACTTCTGATTCCACATTTCGTATAGGAGTTCGAGACCGTCACGCTTGCCATCACTCGCAATGATCAACCGTTCCGTTCATCGATCCGATTCCACTATCCTTCAGTCAGCCAGATCTTATGACGCCTATTCGGGACTTCTCCGATAGTGCATAGCACGGTAAAATTGTGATACTGCTTAACTTGCACCCAATTCTTGCAGTCAGAAGTCAGAAACCTGCTCCAAGGTCTAAGGAGCGCGGTGGCTGCCAGTTCTGTTAAGGAAAAGTCGCACCGCATCCTTAAAGAACTATTGTGCCCCTTTTACTGGTTATAGTGTACCTATTGATCATAGTATCTGAAGCGGGCCTATAACCATCAGGAACTTTAGTATGTTCCCTACTTCCAGATCTTTCAACTTTGTATCTGGTATTAAATGTTCCCCCAGATGCCTCGACCTACTTTGCATAAGTGCCGGATACTGTCCCAGAACGCCTATAGAGGTTTCCTTGCACTCCTCACAAAACCTGCACGTAGTGTCCGTAGATATCCCTAGCTTCCCTAGGTGATAGTTCAGCCGACAATGCCAGTGAGAATTCCCACTATAATTCGGAGGTTCTTTTTGGTGAGGTTTAAGCAATCCTTTGTACGCATGGGCTCGTATCCTCCAATAAGCACCCCGGACTTCTCCATTCCTGGTAGGCCCGCCCAGTATAGTTCCCTCAACCGTTCCTCTTCATTTCTTAGAGTCATAGCCATGAAACCGTTTCCGATTCCACAGAAGGGTTCTGGCCCGTGTAAAGACGTTCCTGCTCCTTTCTTGGCTAGTTCGTCCGCTGCCTCGTTGCCTTCTAACCCAGCATGGCCTGGAACCTAACGCCTTGTTGGACGAACCAGGTGTATTCAGTCTCTCAAGGCATTCCCACATCAGTTTAGAGTTCACCTGGTTGGACCTAAGTGTCTTGATCGCTGCTTGGCTATCGGTGAGAATAGTTATGTTCTGCCCCCTATAGTTCCTTTGCAGATTAAAGGAGGCACATTTGTCTATGGCGTATATTTCCGCTTAGAATATGCTAGTGTACCTGCCCATTGGCTCAAAGTATATTTTCCTTTGACCAATGACACCGGCACCCGCTTCCTCTGCTGTGAGGGATCCTTCAGTGTACCAAGTAATTGGTTGCTGGTTTAAGCCGTATGTTGCAGCCACGCTCTCCCAGTTTGCCTTGTTACTCCAACATGTTCCAAACTTCTTATCGAAGTGAAACCTCGTGGTCTTGTTATCCCTTGGTATCAGATTTAGACAGCTCCCCACCTCACTGATACTACCGGTTATCCTGAATATTGCCCTCCTTGCCTGCCTGGGTTGACCCCAGAAGGACCTCCAGGGATGCCGTTGCCGTTGTCCTCATTCCCCCACTGATACCCACGCAGGTCAGCCTTTGGAGCTTATGTAATTCCCTGGCTAGTGTGCTGAGTTCGGTTCTTTCTGCCCAGATTACCGCTCTATAGGTAATCATTGGCCTTACTATTGCAGTATATATCCAAAGTAGTATCTTTGGGCTACAACCCCATTTTTTCCTGCTGTGGATCTACAAGTCATCAGAGCCCTCGTGGTTTTCCGACATGTGTCTTCCAGAGTAATATTTGGCCTCTGTTTCTCGTTTCACTTCCATGTCATGTAATCTTATGGCTCAGGTGATCAAGCTTACGCGAATGGTACTATGGTGGTTTTGGCTGGGTTGATCCGCAGTCCAACCTTCCTGCACCAGGCACTAGTAACCCTTAGTCCAGTTTGGACTCCATTACATAGGGTATCTTCATATTTGCCCCTACAGATGAAAACAATGTCTTCCGCGTAACCCTGGACTTGTATTCCAGTTAACACGTTCAGGAGTTCATCCACTACCATACTCCACATCAGCGGCGATAGTACCCCACCCTGTGGACAGCCTTGAGTGGTGTTCATGACAATAGAGTTTGTACCTGTCGGTACTTTTATTTGCCTGCTTTCTAGCATTTTGCCCATCCAGAATGCCAGGGTGTTTCCCACTCCCTTGTGACTCAGGGCATTTTGTGCGATGTGTTGTCGAAAGCTCCTTCGATATCCAAAAACGCGCACAGTGCAGTTTCTTTTGTTTCTATGCCATCTTGTAGTACCTCTGTCAGCTGATACAGGGCCGTTTCAGTTGAACGTCCTGCCCGGTAAGCGTGTTGACAGTGACCTTCTCCACCGTTTTGAGTGCGAACGATGTTAGACAAATTGGTCTGAAAGATTTAGGGTGAAAAGGATCCTTTTTACCCGCTTTCGGAAAAAAAACCACTTTTGCCCGTCTCGATGCCCTTGGTATGTATGCCAGTGCTATGCTCCCCCTTACCACCCTCAGAAGAGACTCTAAGATAATTCATAGGCCTCTCTGGATTAGTGCTTGGAAAATGCCATCTACTCCGGGAGATTTCAATGATTTAAAAGTTCCCACTGTCCACCTTAGCCTAGTTTCTGGGCATACCTCTTTTGCTAGTTCTCAGCTCTCCTTCGTTCCCCTTTTATTCGTCGTTGGGGTGTCAGGCAGAATGTTGTCGCCTGCCACCGTAGGGACCCCGGGAAATGAGTTCTGAGAAGCAGGTGTACCCTGTCCTCCTCATTCTCGGTAAATTTCCCATTTTCCTTTTTCAAGCAGACAGAGGATATTCCCCCGTGTTTGGCTACAGCCTGGTTGCTTCTGTGATCTGTTCGATCCCTTCACAGAATTCCCTGAAGCTGTTCCGTTTCGATTTCCTGATCGTGTTGATATACGCAGTCAGTGCGTTTTTGTACCCGGTTTGTTTTGTCCTGTTGAGGAGTTTTCCTGCCTCTGTTGTTATTCTAGCTAGGTTCCTGTTCTACCATTGGCTGTCAGTAAGAATCCACCGAATTTGCATTTGCTATCTTTTGGTTTTCCAGAGTACAAAAGGACATCACCGCAAGAGAGAGGGGACTAATCTCCAGAGTCCCATCATCTTACTTCGCTATGGCCCAGCTTATATCGTAGGCATTCTCCCTCGAGTTGGGAATGACGAACATTGTGGGGACCCCGCTACCATTGTGCACACATTACAGATATCGATCATAGTCCGTTTTCGGTAGCCAAAGGTCTTCTGCATGAGGACAGTCCCTATCCGAGGCGTTGTTGACGCAGTAAAGTTTTGTAATTTGCAAGTAGCTGGCCCACAAATTTCACTCGCTTTCAGTCGCCGACCTAACGCCTACTCTAAAAACATACAAGTTGTATGCAACCACCCAATATTACTGTCTTTTATTATGGAGTGTGGTTTGCAGAAACCAAATTATTGCGCACTGAGGGTAGAATGAAAAAAAATATAATAATGGCTTCACTTAAACATGGATTTCACCTTATAACTAAACAAGAAGATTGTAATCAATGCTTCAATTAATGACGTTTATCAATGTGACCCCCACAGTTAAAACATGTTTGTTATAAATCTCTCCAAGCTGAGCATTATTTTGCATGTTTCGTATGCGATGCTGATAACATATTCTTTGAATACCTTTTGGAAATATAATTAATTACAAAAAAAAAGTTTCACTTTTATTAATTTGCTCGGTATTATTATTTCCGTTGTTACGCAACAGGCATTTTACGCTGTAAGATAAACATAAATAAATAGATATGTATATCAGGCACACACGAGCCTTCTTTTATTCATTGATAAATTTGCTCAAAAAAACTTTCACGAGAAATTAATTTAAATTAAATTTAACAGTAAAGATACTACTAAAATGTCTATTTGTTAATGGAACTCAAATTTAAGCTTGTTTGATATCATCTGATTGTTCAGTCTTTCTATCTACAATGGCTCTGATCGCATTTTCTGACTTCTCTCGTAATTGTTTTGTCCAAATCGAAAGTCAACAGCATCATTATGACTAAATAAAAAATTAAAATTCGACTTGGTACGTTGAGCGCACCCCACAGTTAGCGTAACGCATTAATTGATAAGTGAAAGTACTTGCTCTTGATACGAAGTGTGCAAAACAATCTCAAAACACCTGCAGTTTTCAAAACGACCAAACACCTCTTTTGTGTAGACAACTAAATAGATGGACCACAACCGAGACAATAAGGCTATAATGGCTCTCATAACACATATGTGTATTTAGAAAATACTATAAACCCATGTGGAAGAAAGTTTCATCTAAAATATCAGCCCAAGGAAAAAATTAATTAAACTTTGAAAGCCTAATTATTTCATCGATTATGTTTTGACACATCTATTTAACAAGAAATTATTAGATTGGTGTTATGATCAGTTTACCTTATTGAATCGCGAATTGGTTGGTTACATTCCGGATATTACGAGACAATGGGGGAGCGTTTTCTTTATTGCGCTTCTCACAAATTGCTTCAACGAGCTCAATTTTTAATAAATGCGAACCACAAGAAAACTAAAAGCGTTTTTAAGGAGTGTGATTGGCGATCAATTGGTAAACTTTTCGCCAAAATAAATTTCAAGTTGTTAACCCGAGAAGCTTTACATTCCATGATGTAACTAAATGGTCTTATAATAGATTTTCACCTGTTGGAGATACAAAGTTTGAGTAATACTGCAACAAATTACATTCAAAATTTACTTGTAAAGAAACACTTGGATGGACAATGCTGGAATTCGCGAATTCAGGCTTGGAAGCTACACTCTCGATGTTGGTCGAGTGAATTGTAGTTCAGAAATGGCTTAAGTATCTAGTTCACACACTTTCAGCAACTTTTCATGATAAATATGAATATTATTATAATACTCCATTTTTAAAGCTTGTTTGAAAACTTTTTGAATGGGCCCAATGAAGTGCGGTGAAGTTTACAGCACTTGGAATATTACCCTTATTAAAATAATGTTTATCTAAAGGCTCTTGCCCAGCTTGCCCGAGGTATCTTATGCAAAACTTGTCAGCGAATGATACAGTAGATACCTCGACTTCGAATATTCATTTATCACAATTCATTTTTGCTAACTTCTCACAACCTTGATTCAGTGCTCAGAAATTGATTTTCTTGCCTTCATATTTGTTTATGCTTTTTTTTCTATTTCTTTGCAGGTGAGTAGCATTAAATCGTGCGACAATTATGAAATGATGTTGGACGAGACCTTGTTAATGTTGTTGATTGCGATAGTTTACGCTTGATGAACGTCAAAATTGTACTTCGATTTCTCTTCGACACGAAGCGTAAAATATGAAAACGATGGATCTAGTCACGAAGGTATGATTTCCGAAAGATTCTAAATAATGATGGTCAGTAGAGCAATGTTATATGAAAGTTTTTTATTTGCTTTGATGGTTGCATTACATTGAAATTATTGGAGGAAATATAAACTGTTGTGACGCAAGAATTTAAATATTACTGAAGTGATTTTGAAAAAAACAGAAGGAGATTTTGGAGATTTTTGTACTATACTCAACATTACTGCGCATATTCTGGCTTTCGTTTTTGGAATCCTGTACTGTGAGCTGTCTTCAAACTTATGAATAAAGTGCTGCTTACTTTCAATAAATGTCCTCATCTTATATGAGTTTTTTTTTTATTTTTTCACTACACATGCAAATTTGATGTAAACATGTCATCTTCTTCTTTAGCCTTTGTCCTTTTCGGTATCGGGATGGGGTCTTCTAGATTGTATTCGCTACTTTCCCAGTCAGAGGCTTGGTTTGGGTGAAGTCAAGATGCTTTTAAATCACCATCGAACGTATCAAGTCATCGCTGTTTTGATCAAACTAAGACGTGCAGCCCAATCCTAGCTAGTAAATTCTCATCAGCGTCGAAGATAATTCTCTTGCAATTTCTCCACGATTTTCGCAACGCCACATCAATACAAATGTCTTCATTTCGGACGTGGTCGTAGTGCGAGGTGATATTCATTGTCTTTGATGAAAGGCCAGCACAGATAACCATAGAGTACAACAAAATGAACAATGCCGCCGTAGATTTTGGATTTGAGATGTTTGTTGTTGTGACAGGGCGTCTCAAATCTAAAATTTAGTGCAGTGTCGTCCGCCCTGACGCCCTCTATGTTTCTGAGTATTGGCCGACTATAAAAGACAATGAACGGCGTCTCGCTGGTAATAGAGGCGAAGGTGTTGCGTTGAACTAGTGGCGCAATACGCCATAATCGCATCCGAAATGAAGATATCCGCGTTCGATATGGGGTTGCACCGATCGCGGAAAAATTGCGTGAGGTGCCTCCGATGGTATGGTCACGTAATTCGCGCTAAGGGGAATTTACTTACCAAGATTATCGTGTTGCCTTAAAAGATAATTTCACTTTTGGAGTTGTCCAAGAACGGTTTTGATGTAAGATACAACTGAAACCCCATATGTAGGAAGCAGTGGGTAAGATTCTGGACGTTGGAAGGCTCGGGTGACATTGTCCATGACATGAACAAAGAACAGGAACACCGACAGGGACAAAAAACGGTTTTGATATACATCCTATACTTCGAACTTTACTTATTACAATTTAACCCAACGCATGACTTGTTCTGGTAGTATGTGTTGTCGTAAAGAATACCAAATGAGTTTGCGTGGCATACGGTCTAACGCCTTCCCTAGATAAAGGAAAGAAATATAAAAAGAAAGGAAAGAATAGGAGGAAATAGAAAAGAAAAGAAAGAAAGAAAGAAATATAAAGAGGATTTCTAACGGGTTTTCTCCATCAGTAACTGCGCAGAGTGTATTCCGTTAATGGTTCCACAGTTGAGGGGTTTTCATGTTGAAAAATAAGGTGCTAAATTAGAAACAAAAAATATTGACTAGAAAGTGCGTGTGGAGCCGGAAAGACCTGACCCGGAAACGGCTTTTGGCTCTCTTTATCGGCACCTTCAGGTTATCGTAAATGGAGATGCTCCTTACCTTGTGTGTAAATTCTACGGAGGGTTAGAGGCAAGGGAGAGAAGCTATCGTCAAATTAAAAAAAAAATGTGGACATTATGTGGATTTACTTATTGTAATGGATGTTTGCGACGCCTGTTTTCGCCGTTTTGAAGAAATTAGCCGAAAGTGCAAGTTTAGAAACTTCAGTCATATAATCTTATGTTATTGATGTTTATTATTTCGAAACATTTCCGGCGATATTTTTAGCATCTTAAAACCCGGATCGGAACCAATAAACGAAGTAACGTTCTTCAATATATGTCCCCCTGCGGAAAGGTTCACATTCTCTTTGTTGCCGGACAAATCAGTTGCCTCCCTCCGACTAGACGAATCCGCCAGGCTGTAATAGCTTATCGAAAGTTGAAGTGCTTCTATTGTAGCTACTTCATGACAGCGTGTACCTTTCTTGGCCCATTGGTGAATAAGAATTATTTCGAATGCAATCTTTGCTTGTACGGCAGGATACAATTTGGAAGCAAACAAGGGGGCATATCTGAAAGGATTTCAAAGGGAGGCGTATTAGTAGACCAAAGACATCTTCGGCGTTTCATTCTGAGCGAACCTGATGTAGCTGAAACTTACAAATTTAATGTAAATTCGACTTCTCATGCGAACCCGGTTATCGGCCCATCAAAGACTTGGGCCGACTTTGAATTTAGTTGAATTATTCTTTATAATACCCTCCTCGTGCGAATTCATCAACAGTTGACTGTTCTTCTATCCAACGTTCCTCTCTAAAGTTGAAAACTTGCCTCAACGTGATCAGATCTCCAGAGACATTGACGTAGGAAAGCAGCATTGCCACCCTACAGCTGAAGATCGCTCTGAGGTCCTCAATGAATGGTGGATCTAGTGTCCGTAGTCTGGTTGTAGCTAGAGCTGGACAATAACAAAGGAAATGGCTGAGAATTTCTCTCTGTAGGTTAGTGCCTCATTCAGACCACCGTAACCTTGTATGCATTTGCACGCGTCTGGCACGAGCGCTCCCGCGATCGAATTTTGTTATAAGCGTACCAAATCCTCCTTGACTTGGCACAGTTTGTGAACAGAGAGGAGGACAGAGCCTCGCGTGGCCAGTCCGTCAGCCCGCTCAGTATCGCTCAGACTTTTCAGCGCGTTTCTGCATTGCCCCATTAGCCTGGAGATGTCGTCATAATAGGTATGTTACGCTTGGGACCCAGATCATACCCAGCCATCGATAGGTTACAGTATCGCCAGTACTTCTGCTTGGAATACATTGTCGAACACTGGGGGACTGCATGTATCCGAGAAAACTCCCACACGGATTCCACAGACTATCTTTGATCCGTGGGTGAAGAATACTATGTCATAGCCTTGCAATATGCCAGCGGTCTACCACCTTGTTCTGGTTGGAAAGTCCATGGGGAATGCTCAGAGTTCCTGAGCATCTGCCGAACAGAACTGTAGAGCCCTGTTAGCACCTGCACACGCGTTTCATCGAATCTATTCTATTCATTCTATTGTGCATTTTGCTCAGCGCCTGCTACCATACAACAGAACCGTACCATCCGTACCATAGCATCAGCTCCGTTTTGGTCAGATTTATGCCTATTCCGCATCCTGCGGCCCACAGGCACACCTTTCCCAACGCTCCTTCCATGATATCACTTATAATAGGATGAAAGATCCCTGACACCAAAATTAAAGTCATCAAGTCATTACCTCCCAGATCAGAATAGATTAGCCTAGTTCATCACGTAAAATACCCCTCTAATTCAGTACTGATTAAGGCTTTCTTAATGCCGTTGCTACTAATGTTGTTAATGTTTCCCTATTACCTGCATCGATCCGTTTGATAAAAATTGATCCGATTGTATGTTAGCGTGCATAATATTGCGATGCAAATTACTTAGAAACAAGGCGGGAACCCGGAAGCTAGACGCTTCAGGTATGAAAGGTTTTGTGTATTTCTTTTATAAAGAAATTTGGGTGTCCATTTGTCCCATTAGCATGTAGCACATAAAATATGCATATATTATGTGAAAACATCCACTTTCAAATGATATTGACATTCAAAGTTTTGACCTAGTATAACTTTGTTAGTAATAGTGCGATTTTCACCAAATCCGGCAGGATAATGCTCTATGCTGTAGTCTATATTGCTGCAACACTTTGTGATTCTAGAGTGAACTCAAGGGGGTGTTCCTGCCAATTACTAAAAATTATAGTAATGTACTATTATTAACTTTATTTGAACAGGTATCGGTATGGGGAGTATTTCGGAGCCTAGGCACCATATAGTGGCAGCCCCCTGATTTTTTTCAGATTTTTAGGTTAGGTAGTTTCTGAGAATGGGTGCGTTAAAAAAATGGTCACTTTCAACCCCCCGCACTCCCCATCTTTGCAACAGATGTCAAAACTAAGACCAGCTTCGAAAAGTACTAACCGATACCTTTAATTTGATACCCCATGACTATATTTAATGAAAAAAAAAAGTACACCGCCTTTTGCATGTGTGGGGACCTCCCTTAAATTCGACATAAAAGGATGTAACTCACTGTATGCGTGAGCGTTCACAGTTCCCAGCTTTCTACCAAAATTGGTAGCAATCGCTACAACCGTCTCCGAGAAAAATGGGTGTGACGGACAGACATGCAGACAGACAGACCGACAGTAAACCGATTTTAATAAGGTTTTGTGTTTGTTTAAAAAAGGTCAAGGATCACACTGATTTGCAAAGTATATATATATGCACTGCCGATGAAAAGTTTGAGAGGTCCATAAAAATATTAGAAAATTAAATAGAACTCAATATGTTCTTAGTGTTACAATTATTATTATTAATTTAACAGCTGCATATTGAATTTTTTTTACCAGTTTGCATATATGAGCAATCAGTTTATTTATTTTTTTCATTGTGTGATATTCTTCCAGTTTCCTTGTAAAGCCTTCTTCATGTCCTAATATGAACGAGGGATTGAGATTGAGAGTTTGCGGTGATCATATCATGCTTTTCCACAGCCCTTCTGAGAAACCTCTACATAATCTACAGCTGAGGTTATTAGACCGACGGCCATTATCTTGTTGGAAAATGGATTTAACTTCTATAAAATCTCCAGTTCCATGAGTAAAGAAACCACCCCAAGCCAAAATAGAGTCACCACCATGTTTGACATTTAGAATCACACAATCTGGCATCATCTTTTCTTCATCATCATCAACGGCGCAACAACCGGTATCCGGTCTAGGCCTGCCTTAATAAGGAACTCCAGACATCCCGGTTTTGCGCCGAGGTCCACCAATTCGATATCCCTAAAAGCTGTCTGGCGTCCTGGCCCACGCCATCGCTCCATCTTAGGCAGGGCCTGCCTCGTCTTCTTTTCCAACCATCGATATTGCCCTTATAGACTTTCCGGGTGGGATCATCTTCATCCATACGGATTAAGTGACCCGCCCACCGTAACCTATTGAGCCGGATTTTATCCACAACCGGACGGTCATGGTATCGCTCATAGATTTCGTCATTGTGTAGGCTACGGAATCGTCCATCCTCATGTAGGGGGCCAAAAATTCTTCGGAGGATTCTTCTCTCGAACGCGGCCAAGAGTTCGCAATTTTTCTTGCTAAGAACCCAAGTTTCCGAGGAATACATGAGGACTGGCAAGATCATAGTCTTGTACAGTAAGAGCTTTGATCCTATGGTGAGACGTTACGAGCGGAACAGTCTTTGTAAGCTGAAGTAGGCTCTGTTGGCTGACAACAACCGTGCGCGGATTTCATCATCGTAGTTGTTATCGGTTGTGATTTTCGATCCTAGATAGGAGAAATTGTCAACGGTCTCAAAGTTGTATTCCCCTATCCTTATTCTTGTTCGTGTTTGTGTTTGACCAGTGCGGTTTGATGTTGTTGGTTGATTCGTCTTCGGTGCTGACGTTGCCACCATGTATTTTGTCTTGCCTTCATTGATGTGCAGCCCAAGATCTCGCGCCGCCTGCTCGATCTGGATGAAGGCAGTTTGAACGTCTCGGGTGGTTCTTCCCATGATGTCGATATCGTCAGCATAGGCCAGTAGTTGGGTGGACTTGAAGAGGATCGTACCTCTTGCATTCACCTCAGCATCACGGATCACCTTCCCGAGGGCCAGGTTAAAGAGGACGCATGATAGCGCATCCCCTTGTCGTAGACCGTTGTTGATGTCGAATGGTCTTGAGAGTGATCCTGCTGCTTTTATCTGGCCTCGCACATTGGTCAGGGTCAGCCTAATCAGTCTTATTAATTTCGTCGGGATACCGAATTCCCTCATGGCCGTGTACAGTTTTACCCTGGCTATGCTATCATAGGCGGCTTTAAAGTCGATGAACAGCTGCAGGTGCAGGTGCAACTGTTGTCCATATTCCAACAGTTTTTCCATCGCCTGCCGCAGAGAGAAAATCTGATCTGTTGCTGATTTGCCTGGAGTGAAGCCTCTTTGGTATGGGCCAATGATGTTCTGGGCGTATGGGGCTATCCGGCCTAGCAAGATAGTGGAGAATATCTTATAGATGGTACTCAGCAACGTGATACCTCTATAATTGCTGCACTGTGTGATATCTCCCTTTTTATGTATGAGACAGATTATGCCTCGCTGCCAATCGTCAGGCATTGATTCGCTGTCCCATACCTTGAGCACAAGTTGATGAACCACTTGGTGTAACTGGTCGCCTCCATATTTAACCAATTCGGCTGTAATTCCATCGGCTCCTGGCGACTTATGATTTTTTAGTCGATGAATTGCACGGACTGTTTCTCCTAAACTTGGTGGTGGCAGTATTTGTCCGTCGTCTTCAGTTGGCGGGACCTCCAACTCGCCGATGTTCTGGTTGTTCAGTAGCTCATCAAAGTACTCAACCCATCGCTCTAATATGCCCATTCTGTCGGAAATCAGATTTCCCTCTTTGTCTCGGCAGGATGAGCATCGAGGTGTATAAGGCTTCATCCTGCTGACTTGTTGGTAAAACTTCCGCGCCTGGTGCGGTTGGTTTCTGTACTTTTCTAGTTCACAGACTTGTTGGTTCTCCCAGGCTTCCTTTTTCCGTCTGTGAAGTCGCTTCTCCGCTCGACGGAGTTCGTGATAAGTCTCTGCGCGTGGCCGCGTTCTTTGAGAATGCAACATTACTCGGTATGCGGCATTCTTCCGTTCCGTTGCTAGCTTACATTCATCGTCAAACCAGCCGTTCCGACTCCTTTTGCGGCTGTGGCCAAGTATATTTGCGGCCGTATCCATGATAACGTTCTTCAGGTGGTTGTGAAGATCATTAGTTGATGCTTCATCTCCAGGTCCTCTATTGACTGCGGTTATTGCGGCATCCATTTCCCTCTTATAGGTGTCGCGGAGGGTTGTGTTGTGGATGGCTTCAGTGTTCACTCTCACCTGATTGGCAGAGGGGATTCTAGGTGGTATTGTTATTCGAGCTCGGAGCACCATGCCAACGAGATAGTGATCCGAGTCTATATTGGCTCCCCTATATGTTCTGACATTCATCAAGGCTGAGAGGTGGCGGCGTTCGATCAACACGTGGTCAATTTGGTTGAAAGTGGTCCCATCTGGAGAGGCCCACGTATGTTTGTGGACCGCTTTCCGCGCAAACCAGGTACTTCCAACAACCATTTCGTGTGACCCTGCTAATTGAATAGTCCGCAGTCCGTTATCATTTGTTTTTTCGTGTAAGCTATGGGAGCCAACGTATCGCCTGAATACGGGCTCCTTCCCTACTTGGCTGTTAAAATCCCCAAGTATGATTTTGATATCATATCTGGGACAGGCTTCGAGGGTTCTTTCTACTGCCTCGTAGAAGGTATCCTTCTCCGACTCTGCAGTTTCCTCTGTAGGGGCGTGAACGTTTATGAGGCTTATATTTCTAAACTTGCCTCGCAAGCGCAGAGTGCATAGCCGTTCGCTTATACTTTCAAAGCCGATAACAGCAGGTTTCATTTTTTGGCTGACTAAGAAACCTACTCCGAGCACATGGTTTACTGGATGACCGCTATAATATATGGTGTAGTGGCTCTTCTCCAGGAAACCGGTCCCTGTCCATCGCATCTCTTGCAACGCTGTTACATCAGCCCTATATTGGGACAGGGTATCGGCTAGCTGCTTATCAGCTTCATCTCTGTACAGGGAGCGCACGTTCCATGAGAAAATGCGCAAATCGTTGTTCCTTTGTCGTTGCCGGGTCCGTCGTTTTAATATCCGTCCTATCCGAGGCTCCTGTTGTGGCTTCGTAACGGTTGTTTTCCGTGTAGGGTTGTCAGCCCTACCCAACCCCCAACCTGGAGGACCAGTTGGTACAATTTGTCCCGTTTTTAGGCGCGGGAGACTCGCCTTCATCCTTCTCCGTCTGCAGCTTTTCGTCAAGAAAGAGCTCCCAGCGGTCACCACGTGGAGGTGGAGATAGGGTTTGGTAGTAGAGCTGTTGGTGTTGGTTCAGCAGGCATTTCCCAGATTTTATGCTCCATCGTGGGTACCAATGCACGTTTCGCCCCGGGACCTATACTACCCTTTGACCACTAAGCAGACCTGTGGACCCCCAGACATGCAGTCAGTGATATCCTCCTACGTTGAGATTTAGGGGGGGGGGGGGGGGGGTGATCCCCATACATGTAAAAGGGGGGTGTTAAATTTTTTTCACCAAATATAGTCATGTTGGGTATCAAATGAAAGTTCTTAATTGGTACTTTTCGAAGCCGGTCTTAGTTTTGAGATTTGTTAAAAAGGCGGAGAGTGGGAGGGGCGGAAAGTGATGATTTCTTTAACGGACCCATTCTCAGAAACTACCCAATCGAAAAATCTGAAAAAACACGATGCTGCCTCGATATGGTGCCCAGGCCTCAAAATACTCTCCATATCGATGTCTGTTCAAATTAAGTTAATAATAGTATATTACTATATTTTTGGGAAAATTGAGTAAAACCCCCCTTAAGTTTATCTCAGAGTTATAAAAGTTGGTAGTAGTATAAAATATAATATGAAGCATATTATCTCCAAGTTTGATCAAAATCATACTATTAGTAACAAAGTTACAGTAGCTCAAAGTTGCCTTACCGTGTAAATTTACAACCCGAAGTACTAAATATGATATGCTAAATGCATATTCTTAGCGGGCTACGTACAAATGGGATAGTTCTACACTCAAATTACTCACAGAAGAAACAAACAAAACCTTTCATACCTGAAGCGCCCAGCTTCCGGTTTCCCGACTTATTTAATAATTTGGTATCTCATGCTTAGTTAATCTTTCTATTGAAATGCCAATTTCATCAGTTCTAAAATATACAATATTGCGTGTATATATTACTGTACATAAATATGAATATAAAACTAATAACCTGTTACAAGAAACTCTTTCCGAAATGGCATCCCATCCTATGAATAAAAAATGCATCGATGCCTCAGAAAAGCATATTTGCATGTACAAAAATATTAAATTATAATTTAAATAGAAAATAAAAAGGTCACAACCCCTAATGCTAGTCGAAAAGCTACTGCAAGAAACCAATAAATGCTTTAAATATTCAAAATTGTGAATTTCTCAGATTAAGATGCAAATTTTGCACAACTCGTATCTTATCGAATGTATCATGTATCATTTCATTTTATGAGAATTCGAATAGATTTCATCTTTCACATTAGCTTAGCATATCTATCTTTTGCAAAATATCCAATTTTTATGCCATGACCTTTCTGTGGGAATTTCGTTTCAACATTGAATATATTTTGGGTGTATCAGATACAATTTTGCCACTAAAGCACTGTTTATCTGGGAGAACACTCAAAGCACCTGGTCCCGAAGCAATTCCCATTGAATGGTGCATTCTGAGCTCATAAAACTTTGAAAAACTCGCGAATGCTGTAAAATACGTTTGAGTTCATTGCTATGAAGGCATTGATTGGCATTTCAAATGTAGTCCAAAGAAAATCGGTTGAAGAATAGGTCCAAGAACTCGCGGTACGTTCATCTGTCTGAGGCAAGGTAAAACCATGATCATCACTGAATAGTTGAGAAAGGCCAAATCGTGGCCTAAGAACCGTTCGTTTTCGAATACATCAAGACTTCTTCTTGTTTTTCATGCTCGTATTTGTTTTTTTCCCACTTGGTATTTCTCCGCTTTTCTTCTTTCCCTTCAGCGCTTTCCGTTCCACTGCATCTTCTGAGGTTTATTTGTAGTTTGCTTACCCTTCAATTCAAATCGGCAATTTACGAGGCGAGCCGTCTACCGTACGTACGTAAGGCGAAATATTGGAGCCCAAAAAGCATAAAGCAAATGCAAAGATCACACCGAGATAGGCAGTAGCCTGTGTGTTTGGAGTGTGGATGCTGTAGGAAGATGATGATGGTCTGGTTTTGTGGCTCGTAAGAAGGCTCCTACTTGAACGGAACCTGCTCTGCCACTTTGTTATAATGGTAGGTATGGAGGAAGCAGTAACAAGTATCCAACTTGTGTACCACACTCCATGCCGTTCTAGCTCATCGTTTCCTTCATGCCTAAGCCTCAGATCAGTATAAACTGCGGTTTGTCCATGCGCCATCGGCAAAAACTAAACTACATGATTGTACAGAAATAGAAAAATTATACAATACTTCTTGATCTTGCAGGAATCTTAAGGGGAGCGTATGTGGGGGAAAATTATATAGGTAACGAAGCATTACTGCTGCAAATCGCTAAAATGCTAGATTTGATAGAAAGATTCCTTTAAGGCGCTTTCAATTTCCTCAGATTGTCTTCCGCGATTTATTTATCAAATATCAATACAATGAGAACTTTTAAAAACAACTCTTTACAGTTGAAATACACTTTAACTTTTTTTATTTTTTGTAAATAGAAAACTTCCCGATTTATGCAATTTTATTTTTCTTGCAAGAGAAAATAAGATATATAAAAATATCGGCAAAGCTTTAAGATGGTTTTTTTTATATCATCATGGTGGAGTTTGAATTTACAAACCTGCCCCCGGAGGAAGGGGTGATAATGAGAAATGTAGGAGGAAGATTAAGGTTTCTCCATTTCAGCCCCGTTGTGAAATTGTTGGAATGCCCCCCCTTTTAAAATAAATGGTGCCCCAAAGTGGGGTTATTTTAGAGTAAAAAAGAGTTTCATTTTTAACCTCACATCTAGAGGTGTCGAAGGGGGCTTGTCGAGGATACGGGGGATATTCTTTCTTCAAACCTATTCAATAAAATTTACGACGGTCCCTAAAAAATATGGCGCTACAGAAGAGGTTATTTTTATATCATCATGGTAAATTTCCAGTTACCAATCTTACTCCCGCAGAAATGGAATGTCAGACAAAAATTAAGGCTCCCTTTTCTGGGCGTAAAACAAAAAAAAATCATAAAAACTCGGTCGTACCTTCTTAAAAGTTTCACGCCCAAAATGAGGCGACTTGTATACATTGGTAAGGTAATACTCAGTTTGGTACGGGGTCATTGGATAGTAGGAAGCCAGCGTTGTCTTGTAACCCCTGGAACCCACAAGTATCTAGACTCTATTGTACGAACCAAGTGTATTAAGGCATTCCCATACCAGTTTCAGTTTACCTGGACTGAAACCTGGTATTGAAAATTTCTGCCCTCTATAATTCATTTGGAGGTGCCTGCAATATATTGGTGGGTCTACCCTTTGGGTTTTCACTCCCTGTGCTGTGTGGTGTTGTGTATCAGGTAATCAGATCCGAGTTTTAAATCGTAGGTAGTCGATTCCCGAAAGACCTCCAGGGATGCTGTTGGCCCATTGACACAAACATAAACCAGTCTTTGGAATTTGTGTAGCTTCCTGACAGTTGTATCGAGTTTATCACAGCTTCGGTTGTCATTGTCCTTATTATTTTCCGTCCCCACGTATTCGAGGACGGCGATCAGATCCGAGTCTGCAAAGGACTCATCTGAATTGGCTCTGCCACGAAGCCTCACCGGAGGTTACCTGGTACCATGTGAACCGGGATGGCTCTCTGAGAGCATATGCTTCAGGAGAATTCCTGGAGGATGTGTTCTGGGCCCGGTTATTTGCGGTTGGCCCCCTAGTGGGGGAGCTTAAGTGTGGAGTTGCGCTGTACAATTCGGGTGCCGTGCCCCTTAGTTGCGGCAGAGGTGTTAGATAGGCCTCGCATCCACTGGTATGAATGCTGAGTCTGCACTCAGTACCTCTGTGCTAGTCATTGCGGGGCTCTGATTGTGGTCCCAAAATCAATCCGTGTCCGAAGAGGACCGTGGGATTATGCCTACACGGCAGGTACTCACGTTAAACCCCCAGGACTTTCATGCCCTTGTGTGTGTGTGTGTGTATGGTGGGGGAGAAGCTGTAGCTTCTGAGCACTCAGGCCGTGTTGGCCCATTGTACTCGCCTCCCCCGTCTAACGGAATATTCCGGATTCGTTAACGTATCGCAGGATTTCCGTTAGTGGATGTGATGCTACCCGTCGCAATTGGAGGACATCGGCACCAAAGATCTAATGCCTGATGCGTCCATAGGCGGGGCACTCACATAGGAAATGCTCCGTGGATTCCGCTTCCTCATTACAGGAGGGACACGTATCATCTTCGGTAATTCCTATTCTGAACATATGCCCAGCTAGTGAATTATGGCCTGTCATAATGCCCACAATACACCTGCAAGTCCTCCTGCTTTTCGACAGGATAAACTTTGCGGTACGTATGTTGGGTTCTGGCAGGAAAAGTTTGGTGTGTCGAGCAGCATTTAAGCTCTGCCACCTGTCATTATGGGAAACTTGTTCCCAGTTTTTGAAAACAGATTTAGCCAATGCTACTGATACCCCAATTGCTGGCTCCGGTCCCGGCATAGGGGAGATTGATCCCTCTTTCGCTAAAGCGTCCGAGATTTCATTTCCCTCTATGCCACAGTGACCAGGTACCCAGAGTAGTTCCACCGTATTGAATCTAGACATAGAGTTCAAACGGTTTCTGCATTCCTGAACGATTTTCGAGGTGATCAAAGGACTGCTCAATGCCCTCAGTGCAGCTTGACTGTCACTGCAGATTGCGATGCGCCTGCCCTTCAACCGCTCGTCAATCACCCAGTTTGCCACCCTTAGGATCGCATAAACTTCGGCTTGAAAAACCGTGGCATATTGTCCCAAAGGAAAAGCCCACTTCTCGTTTTTATTCGAGAGGTAGACTCCGGCTCCAGAACCCTCTTCTGTTTTTGAGCCATCGGTGTAGAAGACTTCCGTATATCCCGCCACGCATTCCTCTGGGTCTTCCCAGTCCTCTCTACGCTTCAGGGTAACTACATATCTTCTACCAAACAGATGTATGGGGACACGAGAATCAGAAGGCATTGTAAGAACTGGATTCAGTTCTCCCAGTAACTCTTCCAATGTCCTGTGTCCCCCACATCCGTTGTTTTCCCATAGATCTAATCGAATTAGCCTATGAGCTGCTCTCATTGCAGTGCTTTGAATAAATATATCCAGGGGCTGCAAATGGAGTAGTGCATTCAGAGCTGCGCCTTACTATTATAATATATATCCAGCATAGCGTTTTCAGGCTGCATAAGAAATCATCAAAGCTTTTATAGCTTTCCTATTTTATCGGCGTACGTCTTTTGGTCTAGTGTAATTTCCATATATTTGCCCTCTGTTTCCAGTTTAACTATGGAATGCAGTCTAATGGCTGATGATTCTGCTTGCGCTTCTTAATGAATGGTACTCTCTTGGTTGGATTAATGCGGAATCCGGCCCCCTGCACCATTAAAAATGAATTCTGTCACATAGGGTGACCTCTTACTTACTCCTACAGACCAAAATACTGTCGTCAGTGTAACGTCGCGCCTTTATTCCTTTAATTTTTGGCTGCCACAGGACAAGGGAATTGGTTACCGTTGCTACTTCTGCTTACCTGTTTTTTAACATTTTACCCATCCAGCAGGCAAATTGGGATATTCTGTATTTCTATATGCCATATGTTGTAGGAAGTTCCTTTTATATCCAAGAACGCACAGAGGGCTATTTCCTTGGTATCTACGTAATGCCTGGTACGCATGCTGATGTAAGGGAATACGTTTTAGAACGTTAGCTTTAATGTAGTTGACAGAACTTCTCCACTTTTTTCAGTACAAACTGTGTCAAGCAAATCGATGTGAAAGATATAGGATCAAAAAGACCATTTTTATCCACTTTCGGAATGAATATGTATTCTGAGCTGAACTAACTCTTACCACACATAGCAAACCTTAAAATTATTTCTAGGCTTCTTTGAAGTAGCGCTGGAAAAATTCCATCCACTCCGGATGATTTCAATGGTTTAAAAGTTTTAAAAGTTAAAAGATTTTCGAGCATATTTATTTTGCTACACTCTTTTACTGGTAAATCTCTAATGATCTCAGTTTAATGAGCAAAACAGGAGCACCGGTTATGGACTGAATATTCTCAGGAAAACTGACATTGGAGAAATGGTGAAAAGACAACAGGTATGTGAAAGTATTGCTAGGAAATAGGCCAGGCCCTAACAATATTATGGAGAAGTAAGAATACTATCGAAACTCATCCGACCAATGAAAATAATAATTGCTCCGGCCAGCTCGGAATCACCTTCAGGAATACAACCTTCATTCCATGATCCGCTGGATTAATTGGAGTCCATTCCTCTTTTGGGCGAAACATCCAACCCGTTTGTGTCCGGATGGCTCAAGCGGTTAGAGCTGTGGGCTGTCGTAGTGGAAGTTCGCGGTTCAAATCTCACTGATAGCAGAGGAATTTGTTATCGTGACTGGATATCGGATACCAGTCGACTCAGCTGCGAATGAGTACCTGAGTCAAATCAAGGTAATAATCTTAGGTGAGCTCAATGCTGACCACATTGCCTTCTACAGTGTACTGTAGTGTACCGTTACGGTCTTGAATGAAGTAGTCTAACACATTTCAAGGCCCTGATCCAATATGGATTGTTGCGGCAACGATTGTTATTATTCTCCAACCCCCTTAATCTTAACATGACAAGTCGAGAACCGAAGGCTCGGTAGTAACTTAGTTTGAGTAGTTATCGATATGGAGAGTATTTTGAGGCCTTGATATTGCATAAAGGCAGCTTTATAATTTTTTCTTTCAGATCTCTCAGTTGAGTAGTTTTTGAGAACGGGTCTGTTAAAGGAAGCATCACTTTTGACCTCGCATTCCCCGCCTTTCCAGCAAATATCAAAAGTACTGATCGAGACTTTTAATTTAATATTTAATATGAATATATTCGGTGAAAAAATTTTACATTCCCCTTTTGCATGGATGAACACCCCACCCCCCTTAAACTCAACGCAGAAAGAAGTAATTCACTGCATATGTAGGCGTTCAGAGTTTCCATCTTGTCATCAAATTTCGTGTCAATCGGTGTAGCCGTTTCTGAGAAAAGTGCTCGTGACAGACAGATATTGAACCAATTTTAATAAGGTTTTGTTTTACAAACAAAGCATTAAAAATGGCTTCTGCTTCGGCCGGGGCAGAGGTGAGGCGGAGTCTGGTGCCTCTTTTCTCAACGAAACTCCAAGTTTTTCTTTCTTAAAACTATAACAGCTGACTATTAACATTAGAACCGATACACGCCTCAAGTAAAGCGATTTTCGGATCTCAATACTTTTCAATTTCGCACTTGATCATGATATCCGAAAAGTCTTCATTAACATTAAGATGACGCTATTTATCAAAACAACATAGCGGTCCATGCGGAAGATATTAATATAACTGCCCTTTCTCTAGAGAAAGTCAAAGAAGTCACAAACAAGACATAGGTCTAGGTAACATCTAAAGTAAAACAAAAATTATGATACAAATATAGTAAGAAACAGAATGCCAAATAGGCAAAATATAACGATTCAGCTCGTTTCTATGTCAGACAACTGCGATAATTGCAACAAACTTCCTCCTCTTTTCTTGCAAAGCATGCATTGTGAATCTTCTGTGCAATTCTTGGTGAAATGGTTCTCTCCTCCACACTTCCGGCACCTTTTCGATTCTTCATGTTGACTAGTAAATGAGTCAACTTATTTCCAGCTTGCTTATCAATTTAATTGCCGCTGTACGATCAAACTAATACCAGCGATTTATGTGCCTCACTTATCCTTTTTAGGACACTCCGTCCGAATCATTCTTTTACCGCAGTATAGCTAACTTTTCGTGAGGTAACCTGGGTTATCTCTTGCTTTCCGTCCTGACTCCTTTTCTATCCATCCTCTCGCGAAACTCTGCGTTGACTTTCGCTAGCTCTAATTAGAGCATCAAATCCGGAGGATCTCTGAGGTCTTTGGCCGAGGATGATTGTCTGGATGTAACCTTTCACTGGTGACATGACAAATCTATAACACTATAAGGGACATGAATGAAATAAACAAGTTACAAAACTTAGTGGTATTTTTTGACATTTTAGTAGACCTTACATGAGCAAATCAACAAATTTAACACTTTATACTTAAAATCTAATCTAAAAACATACGGGATCACTAAACCCGACACACGTGATTCTGTACAATTTAGGTGGACAAATTTTGCATGCCATTCGTTTGCCTTGAGTAGTTTCAGTAGTTCAGGACAGGGCAGGACATTTTCTTCGACCATATCGTTGCCCAGAACTCGCTTCATCAACAATCGTAACTGACTGTAGAATACAGCAAATATTTTTAGAAAATCTCCTCTTCCTATAATCTTGGGTTGACGTTTGTTATATAGTATATAAGGGCTTGTGCCGTTCAAATCCAGAATGCATAAAACACCATCATTGGTCATCTTATGGTTCGGCGGTTGCTGGAATAAATGGAGTATATCTTGTCTACTTCGTCAGCACCTCTTTGGTTGAGTTGTAATAAAGAATGCTGTCAACCTTTTCGCCAAGCTGTCATTTTTTTCCGTTCGATGAGATAATCTGGTTTGTCGGATCGCATATACAATAGCAAAAGAACAAATATATTTTCTGATAAGCAGCACCTAAATATCTCACAACTGTCTCATCCCTGGCAAATAAGTAACTTGAGCGCCCAAAATTTTTTGACGCATTTCGCTATCCTTATTTCAGATGCGCAAAGGGTCTTTTTCATCCTGAGCTCGCAACTTAGAGGGACAAGGACGAGTAATTACACCACGTTGAGGTGTACGTGCCCAGCAGTAGGAGGATTGCTCCGTAGTAAAAATTTAACCGTCGTAATTCCACCAGAGGCACGTTGTCTTCAACTTCAAAACTATCGTAGCCAATTGGAATGATTGGACTATTCTCTAAGTCTTCATCTTCTTCACCTTTACTATCAGATTGGTCTGAAACTAGCGACAGTGTATTTATTTCCACTTCAAATAACGGACTATTTACTCGCATCACTTTTCTTGTTGATGGCTCAACTAAACTCGTACTGGCCGTTGGTGTTTCCCATCTTTTTCTGTCATTTTGAATTAGAAAATACAAAAATAATAATAGTGTATATTGGAAATAGGGACATGTAGCCTGGCAAGCTACGTCTGATCTTTTAAAAAGTATTACCCAAGTGTTATACAACCGACGACAAATCTATCTCCTTTCGTGGTCGTTTTACTGCTAAAACAGAAGATACTAAGACGTGAAACAGCGGGAAGCAGGGGGAGGTGGTCAAATCTAAGAATTTGCAAAACGCGTGTGTGTGAAGCTCCATGTCACCAGTTAAAGGTTAAATAATCTTACAAGCGCTTTGGTTTATATCTCCCCATGAAGATCCTGGACTGTTCCTTTTCTGATAAGTTTGTCTACTATAGACTGACTTGCGTCTGTATCAGTGGGACAATGAGGATTTCAACGGCATCCCTGGAAGTCATTCTGCACATACATGTGCTGGCCAAGCCTTACGCGTCGGAAAAATACTGTATACAAACATGAATTGCAACTGCTCACAATTCGATGGAGCCGATGATGCAAGGAAGAAGAGCTGACTTGTTGCTTCTCAACGATTAATACCGAGATAGGGGTTCACCATTGTGGAACGCCGATTGTGTTGTTGCTATCTGGGTGAAAGATATGGTCTTGCGAGTACGGAGCCAAGGCGAAAGAGATTGCTTCGTTTGAAGGCATGGTCGATCATCAGATTCTCGGGGTATAAAATTTTGGAGATGCCCGCCAAAACGGTATTTATTGTCCTAAATATTAGTATCATCCCGACATTCTGAGCTGGAGCTCTTTGGCGTTCTGACCTACGCCATCGCTTCATCTTAGGCAGGGTCTGCCTCGTCTTCTTTTTCTACTATAGATATTGCCCTTATAGATTTTCCGGGCTAGATCATCCTCATCCATAGGGATTAAGTGACCCGCCCACCGTAACCTATTGAGTTGGATTTTATCCACAACTTGATGGTCATGGTGTCGCTCATAGATTTCGTCGTTATGTAGTCTACGGAATCGTCCATCCTCATGTAGGGGGCCAAAAATTCTTCAGAGAATTCTTCTCTCGAACGCGGCCAAGAATTCGCAATTCTTCTTGCTAAGAATCCAAGTCTCCGAGGAATACATAAGGACTGGGAAGATCATTGTCTTGTACAGTAAGAGCTTTCACCCTATGGTGAGATGTTTCGAGTGGAACAGTTTTTGTAAGCTGAAATAGGCTCTTTTCCGTACGCGTACGCGGATTTCATCGTCATACCTGTCTCGGTTGTGATGTTCGATCCTAGATAGGAGAAATTATCAACAGTCTCAAAATTGTAGGTTTGATGTTGTTGGTTGGTTGGTTTTCGGTGCTGACGTTTCCATCATATACTTTGTCTTGCCTTCATTGATGTTCAGCCCAAGATCTCGCGCCGCCTGCTCGATCTGGAACACCGCTAAGAATAATCTTATATTTCTTCGAAATTATTCATTGAGATTGAAACAAATAGTTACAGGCCAAAATCGATACGCAGAGACATAAGAAACGCTGTACACCACTGGAAGATTTCAACGACTGATTATTCAGGCGTTACCATTGTTTTGAGAGATTCCAATTCTTTTGCTAACCTAGCTTCATAATTATTAACGGCGCAACAACCAGTATCCGGTATAAGCCTGTCTTAGTAAAGAATTCCAGATGTCCCCGTTTTGGGCCGAAAATCACCAATTCAGTATCCTCAAAAGCTGACCATCTATATCCATCTGAGGCAGAGTCTGCCACGGCCTCTTTTTCTACCATTAATATTGCCTTTATAGACTTACCGGGCTTCTCACCCATTCAGATTAAGTGGCCACGACTTTATGTACAACCAGACTGTCGTGATATCGCTCATAAATTTCACCGTTTATATTCTCATCTATGGGGTCAAAAATTGTTCAAAGGATTCTTTAATCGAACGCAGTCAAGTGCTGGCAAAATCATTGACCCTACGGTGGGATATTTCGATGGAAACAGTTTTTGTAAGCTGAAATAGCTCCTGTTGGTTGCCAATAACCGCGAATTTCCTTGTTGTAGCTGTTATCAGTTGTGATTATCGACCTTGATAGAAGAAATTATCAACGGTCTTAAAGTTCGCGGGTTGTTCTTGCCGTAATGTCGATATCGTCAGCGTAGGTCAATAGTTTGGCAGACTTCAAGAGGATCATGCTTCTCGCATTAACGTCCAGGACTAGGTTAAAGACGATGCATATTAGGGCATCCCTGTTCTTAGACCATTGTGGATGGCGATTGGTCTGGAGTCTGATTTTGTTGCTTTTATCTGGCCTCGCAAGTTGATCAGGGTCAGCCTAGTCAGTCTTATCAATTTGGTTGGAATATCGGATCCCACCCTTTAGCATCAGTTGATAAACCGCTTGATATAGTTAGTCGCCCCCATATTTAAGGTGACGTCATTCAATCAACCCGTGGCCAATTTAGTTGAAAGTGGTCCTCTCTACACAGCTCCGTGTATGGTTGTGGACCGCTTTCCGCGCAAACAAGATACTTCCAACAACTAGGTCGTACGGTGCTGCTAATTTAATAATTCGCAGTCTGTTATAATTTGTATTTCTATGTAAGTTACTGGAGTTAACGTATCGCCTGGATAAGGACCGCATCTCCAAATATGATCTATCTTCAAACCCCCAAGAATTTGGTTTGTGGTCCAAACATTTTTTCAAACTTTTCACTTTCGGTTCCCCGTGTCCCCTGTTAAGTCCTACATTCGACACATAAAAGAAGAGAGACAAGACAATTTTAGTCCTTATCTTTCTGTTCTTTATGTACCTAACCTGGTGGTCACATTTTCCCTTTATTTTTGGGGCGATTTGAAAAACGGATGTTCAAATTAAAATCATTCCAAGCTTTCGAGTTTCTATCCGAACTGTGATTTATTATTATCTTATTTGAGTCATTTTTTCCTTTATTTCGTGAAGGTCGTCGACCCTCGTTGGAATCTCCAACCTCTCGACCTTGAAAGTGTCAAGCATTACAATTCTAACCTATGTACAATTAGACATCTTATGGTATCTTTATTTGATCTTCTGCAGTTTTTTCCAATTTCCATCCCCTTTGTTCTATAGTTTAACGACCGCAAGATTTGCTAGCGTGATATTGTGGCGAAAGACCACTTTATATTGATCTAAATAAAGAAGCTACATACATCGAAATGACCGGGGTTTTTATTTTTGGCATCACCTAAGCAATTCATGAACGTCTAACTACACCTTAAATCGTTCAAAGAATGGGTAAAACACCAAGTACCATCCAGCATCATTCAAACGGCCTTAGTACGCTAGAGCTATGACCAAATCAAAGCCCGAATTGAAATTCAAAGAAAACCATGGAGTCAGCCAACCTCTCGATAAAACCTGCCTAAGGCCCAGCAGTACTGAACCGAAAAACGTGAAACCGCGATAAGCATAAGCACGCAAACAAGAAGTTGAAGTCGATGGTGGATGCTAAGCCATCGAAGGAACCTGTTGGCAATCTTGTGGTATTCCACGATCTATCACGATCGGTTAAATGTTGCGAGGCAACCTCAGCAACTAACCAGGTATGAGATGTTGCTGGTGCCTGGATTGGAATCAGAGTCAGAGCTGTTAGTTGAAAAAATACTTCGGCGCGATCAGCAGTGATTTCTCGGCGTGTCGTTGAGTCAGGTTGGCGGGCGCGTTACCTGTACCCTGCGGAAGCAAGCGGATCTGTGTTTTTGTCTCTTGGAAGAAATTAGCATTTTTGCTAGTGATTAAACACACATTAGTTTGCCTTTAGAATAGTTTGTTGTTGTGGAATGGTTGTACACATTAACATATGCAGTTTACTAAAATGTGGAGAGATAAAAAGCAATAAATGTTAACAGTGAATTGGTGTTTACGTTGGTGATGATTATATCAATAGATAAAAAGTGAATTCCCGTAGAAAAGAAGTTTGCGCTATCTGGGCGGAATAAGGAACACACACTTAGTTCAGAATAGTGTTTTTAGGTGATTTCATACTGAACGATCCAGCGAACAACAAGCAAGGGGATTTCTGGTGGATTACATGGAATAAAGCTCAAATGGTAATTTTTCATAATTTGAAAATGTAAGTCAGTTAATTTTGCTGCTCTCAGAACTGCATACTTCCTAAATGGAATGTTTTGAACCCTTTTTTGGGACTGACTGTCGCTGACCTCTTTTGAAACCTTAATGTTTTGTGCATGAAGTTGTAATCATAAAAAGGAGGTTGATCTCCACATATTACAAATGATCTGCTCATTTATGATAGCAGCGCTAGTCGTTGGATGTTGGGTTAAAGCCTCGTGTAGAAGAATCATTATCTCATAATCACCAAATTACTTTTTTAGCATGTCTAAGAATATTATTTCACATAAGTTTCTAGGATGAGGATTAATTAAAATGAAATTCTAAAATAATTGCTTTGATTTGTCAAATCTAGATCCGAAACTTTTCGCTACCTCTCTGAACATTTTCAATATCAGTTTTTGCTGAGAAACAATTTCTTGAAAATAGTCCGCTATTTACATAAATATTTGATTCCTGGTTGTTTCAGAACTTTATCAAGTTCTAAGATTGAGAATATTAGATTTCAAATTAAAATGAATATATTGGCTATTGAGAAGTCAGATTTAAATAGGCAGAATAATTACTTATAATAATATAAATATTGGGCCACACTATCGTTAATAAGATTCACAAGTATAACTCGTTCGTTGGATATTATATGACTATTCCTCTATTGATAAGCTCCTGCCTGGATTAATAAATATTTGAATATTCTGTTTTTAAAATGTTAGCAAATTTGTGAAAACCAGTTTTTTTTAAATAAATTTCAGCTAAAATGAGGGCGAGAAACCCGTTTTATAAAGTGAAATGTCAGTGATTCGTGCTAATTTGATTCGATTGTTCTAATAGTTGTTATCAAAATGGCATCGATTTGCAATAAACATTCATCAAATCTACATAACTGAAGCACATACAAATTGATTTTATAGTCCATTACATGAAAAGAAAAATTTTGATTGTTTATAACATTCTATTACCTTTGCCGGCTTCATTGACCTTGTAAACTAATCTAATTATTTGTTTTTTCTCACCGCTCTCCTGATCATTAAACAAAAATGCTTAAGGTGTTTTGAAGTTTTAAATGATATTGTTTCCCCCAGCGTTAATCCGTATATTTTTCCATTCGTATTCGGTTCCACCGAACCGAATAAATTATAGGTATCAGTTACTTTGGAAATGTTATAATAAATTTTATCCTGGCAGAAAGATTTGAACAAAACAGCTTAGCATAACTCATTTACGACCATTCAAATGCCAACTTCAGTCACATTTGAAACGCAATAAAAAACACTTATCATTTGAAAGTTGGTCCTAACGTATCGATAAAGTTAAACCACTTTTTGAAGATTAATCTTCCGAATATTAATTAAATCTACAGAGGCTTATGAAATTCTAAAAAAATATTGTTTCACAATAATGAAAAGTACAAGGCTCATGGGAAGAAATCAAATATGGGCAAATTGACTGCAAGAGGCAAGAGAAGGTGGTAAAGATGCATAGGATGTCGTCCTCGTCGATGCTCTACAGCCCATTTCGGGGCTTCAGGATGCCCTTCCTCCATCCATCTCGATTCATCGATCTCATCCTCCAATTTTTATAACCGAGCAGTAATGTGCTGTCTTCGTCAACAGAATTCGCCAAGTGCTCTCGGGGTTCTCCCATCGGTCTTCGTCCTTCTGTTCTCCCTACAAATACCTTTTTTTGCTGTAGGCTTATCGCTTGCACAGTATTGGATGTCAACATAATGAAACTGAAGCACACTCTCATTGAAAACCAAATAGGAAAAAATTACAATACGAAATAAGCTATGCGCCTAATCAACGGCGTCCCACACACAAAGATTTTTCGGTTGGATTAGTTCTGAGACCTTTTACACTTTTTGAACTCTCACTCCCCTACGTCTCACCCAGTATCAAAAATACCAGTCTCGAACAGTACTAATTGAGCCCTTTGATTTGATACCTCACACGACCATATTCTATGAAAAAAAAATTACACCACCCTTTCACATAAATAGAAGCCACCCGCTCTATGTAAAAGGATTCACAAACCACGCATTCTCATGAAATTTAGCTTTTCCGAGTAAATCATGTGTGACAGACGGACAGACAGATATCGAATCAATCAATGGTTTTCGTCCGCTATCGCAATCACATTAAGAATGTTTCATTCAGTCGGCCAAATAGCAACTGGTGGAAGCTGCACCCTAACTGACTCGATATGATGGTGCTATTTAGTGCTGATAACACTATTTGATTGTCGGAATAGGTTTGAATGGTACGATTCCGCCATTTTTTGTCATAGACATCCTTTTGCTCGAAATAAAATGGCATCTCCGCCCGAAATAAAGTCGTCATTTGTCCAGGAGTTTACTCTAGTTCTATAATCGGTTTCGCGGTTTCGGAGTCCGACGGGTTTTCATGATTGACCTGTCGGTGAACATTGTTACGTCTATAGTCTCACAAAACTCGTGGAACTTTGTGGACCATTGTTCTCCTTTGGAAATCATATGATTGACAAACATTAGAGCCAGCTGATGTTTGGCCAGGGATTTCCAAATAGGTGCATGCGTTGAATGCCTTCTTGTCTATATGTATAATTAATTGTATTCCGTTTGACGTCCAAATGAGATTTAGGACAGCTTCGAGTGTCAGGGTTGGTGTAATTCTCATCACTCCAGTAATACTAGGCAAACCAGTCTTTTGACTTATACCATACCAACAATAGCAAATTCAGGCCTAAGCTGGGTCGGCTTTATTATGGAAATGTATAGCTATTATAGTAAAACCATTGTGGTGAAATTCACCTGGTCTTACCTATCGCAGTCCTACAGCACCAGAGTTGAGGAATTTCTGATATTGTTCCTGGGTAGGATGCCTCCACTTTAGCTTGGATAGGCATACTCCTAAATACTGTACTGTTTTAACCAGCTGAATTTCTACCCCTGATAAGGTTAGCGTCTATCTGCCTCACACATAATTATGGAGGCATCAATGTGATAATATGGGAAGTTGCATTTAAACTTGCTGATAATTTTTTTGGCTAGGTTGTCTACGAATACTGGAGCCATAGCAAGGTATCCTTTACCGGGGACTGTTGTAAGGGAAAGAGAAATTGTTCTTGTAAGCATCCCCTATGACATCCTCCCTCAATAGACTTCCGTGCTACCACCGTGTATCTTTCATCATTTCAGCATCCAACTGAATAAGACTGGATTGATTCCATACTGTCTTTTTTGTTGCGAACTAGACACAGTTGCAAGCACTCGAATGAGCCCAAAGTGTATTTCTCATTGCTTTTCATGTAAGCGTAGCTGCTGGCTAGTTTCTTTGACGAAAGTCCATTTGACCTTTGAGTTCGCCTCGAGCAAGTTATTTTCTTCATCAAAGTGTCTCCATAATCATTGATTAGCCAAACTTATGCTTTCTCCATTGGAAAGTACGCTTGTCCTCCTCTGAATTGAGAAATCTAAAATTCACCATGGTGTTTTACCATTCTTTTGCGAACTGAGTGGACAGTTTTCTTTGAAAGCTTCTCTTATACTGCATATGGTCATCTTAGTTATTTTCTCAATTGCGGCCAGGATTATTATTCGGGGGCACAACACTAATTAGTACGTCGCCCAATCTGTCTCCCGCAGATTCCAAAATGGAGCGGTTAGAGTTTGTTCCATGCCCGTTACGAAATCAATACCCCTTTCGTCTGAGAGCATAGTCGCTACTCCCTCAGAAGATCAGCCCTGCCTGGCGATGCCACTGTGATATCGATGACTTCTCGCCTGGCCGCATTGAAGGAAATGGATTGATTATCCAAGTTGCGGTACAGTCCCTACTAGATATTCTGATAGTCTAGATACCCTGTGTTGATTTAGAACTTTCCCATCAAGTATGGTTGTATAATAGTTAATATCGCAATCTGCTACCCCCATGCCCTTATTTTTGGCATATTGCATAGCTTTGATGGATGTTTCACTGGGAACATTGCCCTCGTCGAAGGGGAAATAACTAGAGCCCCAAAGGATCTCTCTATCTTCCTGTTCATTTTTATAGCTAATTGGACTGTTGGAAGTCATTCGAAACTATCACGCAAGAGCGAGGTTTAGCGTTTTCGTTGAAGGAAGTTTGATTTCCTAATTTCTCCATTAAAAGTTCATAGTTCTGGAATGAGGTATATAAATGTCTGGCGGCAGTTTGATCAGATGACTGGTTGGTGCAGTGTTCAGTTGAGAATGTTGCAAAGAAGCTTGTCTCAGATCGTCGTTTGTCGTATAATTTGCGCCAGGAGTTACTGTACATATATAGATAATGACATTGATTGTGCGCTTGTCGGCTAACATATCCCAGGATAGCTTTCTTTGTAAATTAAAGTAGTGAAAGTGGTAATCGAACGTACTATATAACTTCTTCAAATCAAGGGTGCTAGTCTCATAGTGCAGTACTTACTCATCGAAGGTAACCTAGGCGACCTTCGTTTTGACTAAATTCCAGCCTTTCATATAATAACAATAATAATCGTTGGAGCAATAATCCATATTGGATCAGGGCTTTAAAGTGTGTTAGAAAACACACAGGACTAGTGCACTTTCTAGGAGGCAATGTGGTCAATATTGCGCTGGCCCGAGATTATTACTCTGATTTGACTCATTCATAGCTGAGTCAACTGGTATCCGACACCCAGTCACGACAACAAATTGTTTTGCTATGAGTGAGATTTCAACCGCGACTTTCCCCTACGATAGCCCAGCGTTCAAACCACTTGACTGAAACGCGTTAAGAGCATCGAAAACACTCTTCAATATACTGACAATTTTTTTCTTTTTCGAGCATTTATGGTTATACATCTATTATTCAAAATATTGCCCATCCTTCACATCCTTCAAGCAGTGTGCGAATCTCGCGTCGAAAAAGCTGGTCACCTTCTAAGAGAGTTAAAAGAATATATGGATTGATCCAGTTTCTACTAATTCACAAGAACGGAAATCTTGCATGACTCCGGAGCCTAGAATATCTGGTTTGACCGTCAACGGGAAACTATAGCTCTCCATGTGTTTCGGCTTACCATAATGGAGTAGCAGGGAGTTGCCGGTCAAGCTTTCATGCTAATGGGTAATCTGTACATTCATGACTTCAAGGTCATTAAAACCTGCAAATTACCAGCTGAAATTTCTTTATGATGTTAAAATAAGTTAGTTATTGTTTCTATATACGGTGGCCAATATCTGCCAAGCTCTTTGGATGGTTCAGTGATTATAGCACTAAGTTCCCGATGCGGAAAGTCGCGGTTGAAATTTCCCTGGTGGCGAAGGGATCTGTATCGTGATTGGATGTCCGATACCAGTCGAGTCAGCTGTGAATCGGTACTTGAATCAAATCGGGACAATAATCTCGGTTGAGCGCAATGCTGACTACATTGCCTCCTAGAGTGTACTGTAAGAATACGCAGCATCGTTGTCGTTTCGACGGAATGAGTTTTATCACTCCCCATGACCCGGTCAATGCTATCAGCCAATGGAGAACTGCAATATGAAATTGATTCACGCATTAACGCAACTTGGATTAAGTGGAGCTGCACAACTGGTGTTCTTTGTGATCGGCGTATCAACGAACGTTTCAAATCTAAAATTTACCGCAATGTCGTCCATGCTGTCGCTCTCTACGGTTCTGAGTGTTGATTGACTATAAAAGACAATGAACGGCGTCTTGCGGTAATGGGGACAAAGATGCTACGGTAGATTAGGGGCGTGATACGTTTTGATCACATTCGAAATGAGGATATCCGTGATCGATATCGGGTTGCACCGATCGTGGAAAAACTGCCAGAGAGGCGTCTTTGATTTCGTAAATTGCACCAACGAGAATTCACTTGCCAAGTTTGGTCTGAACATCGAAATCGATGGTAAGCGATCAAAAGGCCGGCCGAAATAACGCTAGCTTGATATGCTGGATGCGAATTTAAAAGCCTCGCGATTGCATCCAGCTCAGGCATTTTATAATTGATAAAATAAAATGGCGAAATCGATCACAACCTGCCGATCCCGCTTGTGAACGGGACAAAGGCTTAAGTGAAAAAAGAAGATCACCGATAACAATAAGAGACAGTATCGGTGTAATTCGGCGGACTGCGAATTTGACTTCAATTTGCTGTGAGATTTTTGCTTCGATGCAGGATGTGATATATTACGCCATCATTGTTGCCCTGATAGTAGCTAATAGTTACTAATGAGTATCAATCTTATGTAAAGCTAAGATCTAAACTCGGCATTCTATTCCAAAATAATCCGAATTGTGTTTATATGGCCGGTACAGAGGGATACAGAGATGCTGCAGCCGACATTCTGTCAAAGTTTCGAAGTGATCTTTGATGTGTTCTGGGATAATTTGCAGAGATTATAGAAAACCGTCAATGCCACCGGCTTTCCTCGGCTTGAGGGCGTTGCTGGTGAATATAATTCCGCTTCCGTACGTATGTTACGGGGGCTTCCAATACCATACACAAGACAAGTTTTTTAAAGGTTGATAAATTTCCAAGAATTTCACCGTTATTTTTACAACGAGCAATACCAAACCTCACCATCACATGCCCGAGCAAGTTCTTGTCAGAGCCGAGATTGGCATTCAAATTAATCATCATGATCACAATGCCACCGTTAGGAAGCCTCCTCTGAAATACGTGTAGCTACTGATAGAAATCCCCAAAGCCTCCTTTTCTTCTTCATCGGACATCTCTGTTGGTGCACAGTGGTGATATGAAAATCTCTGTGAGAAACCGGCTGGGTGGGGAAGCTCTCAGCAATAATCAGACACCGCATTCACGTCTGTTACAGTCAGGCTTCCCAGAGTAAAAGAAGCACAGTGCCACAAGGTGGAGAATGGTACTTTCCAGGGTTATAGCATCTCTTCTAGATGGGATAGTGAGAATTCATAGCCACGAGATCAGTCAATATTCGAGGCGCTGCTGATATTTTGGTAGCCAACTAGATTTGAAATTTGCAGCCAGCACTAATTTCTATCTTTTTTACAATCTTGCAATCTTTGCAACCTTTTTCAAAAGATCATTTAACTATATTCAGGATAAAAGTTATATTTAGATATGCTGGATCCGCTCAGAAGACACACTATTCTCCCCTAGGTATCCACGAAACCCGATCCTATGCTTTGAAGAGTGTTTTATGGAACATCACAGGCACATTGGATTTCAAATTTTTCAATTTCTTCTTTATACTTTCTGCTTATCGAAATAAATGGTTTCTTATTATATTTCTCTGTATACCACTATCACTGTCACTGTTACTGTCTTTCTTGAAAAATATTATAGAAATGGATTTATTTTGTTATTTTGGCCAACCAGTAGTGAGCAAAATTCTCACGGTGTGCCCAATCTGACGAACCCGTCATGCTTTCAACTAGGGTTAAAGTATTAAAAAATGGGTTAACTTTTTTTTATTATCACACAAGGTCACACCAAAAACAGACCTTGAAGGGTGGCGTAAAACATGGATCAGAACTGACCACATTAGAAACAGTATTATTCATCCATTGTGCTCACAGAACAAAAGGGGATACTTGATTACCAAGGAGAACCTTAATATTCTTTTATTCTACGAATTAAGCCTCCTTGAAACTCAAATCCCCTTGCTCCCAATATTCGCTAAATTAACAATTGTGTTGTATGCCTAATGTGAGAGCATTGTCCCGAATTATGTCATCAACAGCAACCACTTCAAAAAATTCCTTCCCTCTTCATATTATATCAGGTCATATCGTGGTGCCAAAGTGGATCAACATTGTCACAAGACATAAATCTTTCAAGGTTGCCTAACCCATTAAAAGAGCATTCCAAAACCAGTTATTTTGCATTTTTTCTTTAATTCAGAAAAAAATTTTAAGCATTGCCGAAAGTATGATAAAGAAAAAAAATGCATACAAAACTATCTTTCGTTGAAATCCGATATTTTATTGTGAACCGCAATAGTAGAAAAAAATCTGTTTTCGTGTTTCTATTTAAACGAATCTGAAAAGATTGAAATAGCTTTATAATGGTATTCGTGCATATCGCCAACATCTAGGTATCGCGTGGAGTCCAGAATGTCCGTGTTAGGCAGCGCAACAGGTAGAGTTTATGGTTGTCATTTTATATAACATCTTCTGAAGATGCGATTTAGAGGAAAGCGAGGAGGAGGGGGGAAACTCAAACACGGCCAATGTCCTTTTAATATCGGACTGATTTCAAATGCGCGGTCTTGTTACGTGGCATCAACCATCAACATCATCCGCAATCCTCCAATCCAATTGGAAACCGCGAAAGAGCAACACAACAATCTTCTCTGTGCATTGCGACCGACCGGCAAACTTGTCCGGGCAGTTTGGTCAGCTCGTAAATTTTCAATATGCTCTCTGTGTATCTCCTGTTGTTGTATTTCATATCGTAGAAGATAAAAGAGGACAGGGTGGTACAGAATCAATTTGAATACAGGAAATTCCAGTAGGATATTAGCTCAGATACTTGTGCATCTATTGAAAGTGTTTATGAATTGAATGTTATTTTTAATTCAAAGTAAAGCGTGTTTATTAGTAGTTTGATGAAAATAGAATTTTGAATTGCCATTCTACTTTTTCAAATAAATAATGGTTGTTTATTTTGACTATCGCCTGGAAACATCCATTGAAATTTGCTGATTGAATTTCGGAATGTAACCCATGATAAATGATTTCACTAATGGAAATGATAGGCCTAATGTTTTTACACGCTTGACATACAACAATAAACATTTCAACTTTCCGCACCGCTTGGAAGTCTGCGATAATAAAAATAAACATCCACTCGCTTTTCCATGGATTTATATATAAAACACGACAATTTTCATGCATTATATCCAACTTTTGCCATTTGTATCTTATCTTCGCATGTTTGTATTCTCACAAGACTAGATATTTTTAATATAATGGAGAAAAGGTCTTTCGGTATCTTTTGAAGAAACTCAATTTAATTTTTCGATTATTCCATATAAACAATCCTTCCTTGTTCCTTTAAATATTTTCAGTAATGGTCGTTGACCTACCGCTACCAGGCTTCTGTATTTTCTGGACGAAAACTCCGGCAATTCTTTTGTACTTATCGAGTTAGTTTTTCCCTGTAAGGAGTTTTGAAGTGAAGGGAAGGAATAATTAAAATAGTAATCTAATCATGCAATGTCTAGGTTGTAGAGTCCAAAGGATCAACATTTCCTATTCAGACTTCTAGATTTTCCTGAGTCATCAATGTATGAGTCTGGTTTCCGCCTTAATCCATGACTCCAAATTTCATCAATTTTAGAATCATCACTCGGAGCAGAATTAGCTGTGTGGACAGGACAGGACAGGATTATTCCCTTCTTCTGCTTTTATTTATGTCCCCCAGGACTGTTTTTTTTTAAATATCTGTAATGTTTTTGAACTGGGTCTGACTCTGGAGTGTTAGAGTCATCCACTTTGCAGTGCTGTCCCTACGTAGTCAAGGTTAACACTGTCTATCTGTCAAGGAGCGTCGAACTCGATGTCCTCATTCAAAGGAAAACAATTCTATTTACCCATTCAAATTGTACGATGTCGTCAATATTCTGTACTTGAGTATGAGAAGAAGGAGCCGAGCTAATCTTGGTTCTTTTTTCCAAATTTGAAGTTATTTGATCAAGGTCCATGATTTTGAGGGACCAAGTGGACGTCGTCTTCCTAATCTAGCTAAGAATAATTTTCCTTTGAATTCATCCATGTCCTCCAGGCAAAGCATCATATTTTCAGCAGTTGTATATGTGTATTCATATTAGTTGCTAAATGTTAAGAAGTTACTTATCAAGTATCTTATCTGATTGGAAATTATTAACATATTTCACGTGGAAAAGATGTGTATCTGCGACGCTACCTCGCCCTCTTTCAGATTTTTTCGTGCATATTAGTCATAGTCTTAAAACCTTACACAATTTCGTCAGTAACGGTTCTACTCCTCGATAGAGTTCACAATTTTTCTGAATCGTTTCGTTCCATAAAATAAAAAGCCTATCAACAACGACTTCTGCACAAGTCTTTAATTCCAATATCAGCCAAATTCTCGCAGTCAAGAAGCCCAAATGGTTCCTGTTAAGAGTTGCTGAACCTACACGTCAAATATGTTTAGATATTCATTTTTAACATGTTTAGATTTGTCTATATTTATGCGCGGAATCTGGAACATGTTTTTTCCTAAAAAAGCTAAATATTCAGGTGTAAATAATCCATCCAACAACATCAACCCGCACTGGTCAAACAGGAAGAATAAGGATAGGAGAATACAACTTTTAGATCGTTGATAATCTCTCCTATTTAGGGTCGAAAATCACGCGTTCAAGAGAAGAATCCTCCGAATTATTTTTGGCCCTTACATGAGGATGGACGATTCCGTATCCTACATAACGACGAAATCTAAGAGCGATACCATGGCCGTCCGGTTGTGGATAAAATCCGGCTCAATAGGTTACCGTGGGCGGGTCAGTTAATCCGTATGGATGAAGATGATCCAGCCCGGAAAGTCTATAAGGGCAATATTTATGGTAGGAAAAGAAACGAGGCAAACCCTGCCTAAGATGGAGCGATAGCGTAGGTCAGGACGCCAGACAGCTTTTAGGGATATCAAATTGGTGGACCTCGGCGCAAAACCGGGATGTCTGGAGTTCCTTATTAAGGCAGGCCTAGACCGGATACCGGTTGTTGCGCCGTCGATGTTGATGATAATCCATTTGTCATAAGCGCTTGTTTCCCCAAGAAATATTTAGAAGCAGCAGCTACAAAGAAGATTTTGTTTGAAGTTTGATAGAAACGCCATCGTCACTGCCAAAATGTGAACTTCTGGCGTCTCATTGAGTTGCGACAAACTCAACTTAGGGACATTATACTGCATTCAAAAAACCAACTTTCTCTTTCATCAGGGTGAAAGTACAGCACCTTGATAAAGGCGGCAGTTTGTTCCCGAAATACAATAACGGAATTTAAATGTGTTCCTCCAAATCTAGAGCAAAACTGCTGCTAGCTGGAAACTGCTGCTAGCTTACACATTCCCTAAAGTTGGTAGCCGGACTTTACCAAGTCAGCCTTAATACGCGGAATTATGGGTTGTTTCATAATTATTGATCGTAACTCTCAATTCTCATTGGCAATGGCGCTCCACAAGTGTGTGGTGTGATGATGGAAATCGTAGTCGAATGTTATTCTCGTCTAAATTCCAACAATTCAAGTACGTCTAGCTTTATTCGTGTCGAAAAATTCGTGGAGAGCTCATCCAGCCAATTTCCAATCATTGATTGGCCGTTATGCTTTTCTTTTCTTTTCTTCCTCGACAGGCAGGAGTGCCTGATCATCGAAATTTGACAGTCACTTCCTGGGTGGAGTATACTGGTACCATGGGAACCGGTGTAGCCCCTGCACTCTTATACTTCAGGAGAATTCCTGTCGTATCTGACTACAGCTCGGTTGGTTGCCGTTGGCCCCCTTGTGGGAGTTTCATGGGGGCTGTGGTTGTGCTCAAGCGAGAAGAGACCTTCGGGCCTCGACGTGGTGTTGCGTATCAACACGGGTGCCATACTCCATATATCAGTTGTTGATGTCCAGACTGAAGTTTTGTTTCAAACTTGAAAAAAAAAAACACCAAAGAAACGATATGATTAAGCAAAAGATACTGGCATGAGGCATTCAAATGTTTTTGAGTGGCACAGGTTATTCAACTCAAGGCTTGAAAAGACTTGAGGGTTCTTCTGACTATAGTTTTGTAATCAGGATCTATATTGTTATCGGAAAATTTCTCTACAACATCCTTAAATAGTTAGATTGCAATTCCATAATTATGACATAATTATACTGTTATCGCCTAAACTTTTGCCAAATTTTGTACTTGCAGGATGAACATGAGGGGGGTTTTCGGGTATATCTCCAAAATATGATAATATATTATTATTAAGTTTATTTGTGCAGATATCGGATCGGGATGTATTTTGAGGTGAAGATTTCGTATAGATGCATCACTGTGATTTTTTTTCCGATTTTTCGGTTGGATAGGTTCTGAGAACGCGACCTGTTTCACTTTTTGGGGTACACATTTTGAGCACTCACTCTATGTTTTGCCTAATATCAGAAATAAGATCAGTTTCAGTAGTTTTTAATTCAGTACTAATCGAGCCAGTTCCGAGTAATTCAGGTGTGACAGACATTGAACCGATTTTAATAAAGTTTTGTTTCACACATAGATCTCATAGGTCTCTTAAGAACACAGAATGTTCAATACGAAAGGAAGCAAAGAAACCATTGTTATAGAGAAAAACTGCTTTTAAATTGCACTTCGATGAGTCAATAAAGAGACTAGAGAAAGCAGGATTTTAAATAGAATCATTAAATCCATAATAATAAGATTTTGTGTCACACAAAAGTCTCATAGGTCTCCTTTAAGAACACTGAACTATGTCCTGTCACTATATACAATAAACTAAATTTTCTTCTTGGGTGAAATAAGGCAGAAAATTCTTTTCACGATATCTGAACCAACAAAAAGACACTCCAGGCAGTAATACATTTTTGCTCTAGAGTTGTTATCGAAGCAACTCAGCAGCATCAAATCATTTGTCTCTTCTTGGGAGAAAGAGAGTTGAGAGTGGAGAGTCCTGATCGCCCTGAGGTTGTACTTCATCTTTATCTGAGTCTGGTATCTCTCCTAACGTAGCAGAGGCTTTGGCACCGGTGTTTCTGCATCATAACGAAGAGGATGATTATCTGCGGGGAGATTGGGGCCAAAACGTAGTAGGCACCTCATATGTAGTAAGCATGCAATGTGTACATAGAAACTCATATCTTTACCTGTTAGTTCATTTGATTCCTTGCATCTCTATTATAATATCAAGTTTGAAAATACTACAATATCTGCCAAGATCTTACCGCTTAGATAAAAGAAAGTAGGCCATATATGAGATCGCATTTTGTGAAAAATCCTGACGTCCAAGATGTTTCCTGATATCCTTTTCGTTTTCAGCACATCAAGTTACATAAAAATCTGTTGAAATTCTTCAAACTGGTTATTGGTTGCAGACCTGTGTAGTTATTAAATATAATTTTGATTTTCTTGGGAAGGCGCCAAGTCTTAGCATTCTGCTGAATAAGCTTGCTGAGACAGCTCTCTAATCCATTTGTCCGTGATGAGATTGTGATCAGGTGGCCCTTTAGTGTTCGCGCCCTTCAGTTTCATTTAGGTCACCTGGCCAACTTTAAAATGAGATGATTTAAAAGTTCCGTTTTTTAGTGGCATGCGGTAGTTTATCACCTTTCACTTGAGGTTGGGCTGAAGCACACCTTTTAATTGCTAAAAAATAGATTATCTTTCAGCATCACTGCACGCCAGGCCCGTTCCGCATTCAGTTTGATGATTCATAAAGCTTTGGCCTGTTAAGGAAGCTCCCGAGAGAAAATAGTTTGAAGTCGGATTAGACAACTGCTTTTCGAAGAAAGGATTTTTTCCGTAGTGATTAAATAGTTTACTCAAGAAAGGTGGTCGATACTGTTGCCTTGCATAATTACTTTTGGGTAAGTTGACCGAGGTGGTACTGTGTATTGAATTTCTGGTAAAGCAAGTTGTAATGCAAGAAAAGTGACTCACGGCAGTATTCAATTTGCTAACAGATTCCATCGGTAGAAAGGAAGTGAAGTCTTCTTCTTGGGCCATTATCCCGTTCGATAGCTAGGCAACTGATCTAGTTTGGAATCGTCACTAACGTCTCACCGATATTTGAGTCAGTTTATTTGGTTTACCGTTCGTTTAAATTCCGAACTTGACATTTCTTGCCTAGTATATATAGCCATATAAAAGCGCTTGTCGACAGACACTTCGCGGGGCACCAATTAGGTACAGACGATTTATACGGAATCTATTAACCAATTTCCAATCACGGCTCTGTTTAGCTTAGCTTTGCTTTCGTGATTGACAAGAGGTAATTTCACCTGACGTACCACAGATTCAATACACTATCCCTACTGAAATTCAGGGACATTTTAATGCACGTCTTCAAAAGTATTTACATTGTTCATTTTCGGCTTTTGCTCTGTATTCGAGATACAGATTGTAGATTGTTGGTCCACAGTTCCCGCCTTTATGAGAAGCAACGTATAAGGTTTTGATCTTCTCCGCCCGAAAGAATTTATAACCCTAGTAGATTATTTGACGATTTGGAGTTACTTTGGCAACGCAAAACTTTCATATATGCAGCTGGCTCTTGTTAATTTACACTCATCTCTAATTTTATTATTTTTTATTTTTTTTCTCTTCATTTTTGGAGAGGCTAGATGTCACTTTTATTGTCATGACACTTACTACACGAAAAGTGATGAGCCTAAAGCAGGGCAGCACTCCTTGTGTTGATAACTTCAAAAAGAAAATTTTCCTTCCTTTCTTACCTGGACTTTGATTTCTGCTGAATTTAAACGGGACCACTGTTAGATCATTTCTTCCGCTGTCTCCTAATAAGTTCCCAAAATGGCATGCCAAGGACTTAGAATTCAGGACAAAGACTACGTATTCAATAATTCAGTAGAATCAAGTTTCATGAGAAGTTTTTCCCTCAAATTCGATATTGAATATCAGTTTTCCACCCACCCTGTCGGAACACGACTTGGTAGAATTCCCCATCGTCATGTCCTCAATGATGATACAAACACTGTCCATTTGTTGTTGGCTTTCTCATGCGATTAGTTGGTAAGATACAAAAGCACTTAAACCCTTCTGAATTGGCACTCGGTGGCTTTTGCCCTGTTTTGTTATCTGCCTGTTACCTGCCTGGATGCAAAGTTACAATCCCATATTCGATTATATAGGATTTGCGCCGAGGGGGTTGGTAAAACTGAAAAAGCATTGTTTTTTGCAGCGTTTTAATCATTGGGTCCAGCTTCACAGGTAAAGCCTAAGCGCACCTATGAAATCGTTTAAGGCGAAATTTTAAGCGGATTTATTGTGCCATAATAATGGCAGCTAAATAAAAAGATATCCGCCACACATCCGCGATTGTATTGGCAAGGTATTGTGGAATGTGTACTTTGTTAAGTAAAGCATTCAATGAATAATCATTTTGGGAAGATAAAAATCTCGAATCAACCATGGTCAAGAGGTGGAAGGTAAATAGAAAGATTGAAATGAAATGTTCATTCGTAAATATGAATCTTGTAAAAACTAGATGAAGTGCTCTAATCGGTTTCTTTCTATTTGAATTAAAATTTATATGTCTGGTAGTAGACTAGACGCAGATGCTTCAAATGCTGACGGCTGTAACGCCATTTCTGTAAATAAATGCCCGTAAATCTATTGGTTGAAAATATACACATGAAAATTCATGAGTGATGAACATGACTCTGATTATTGGAAGCAGCGCAATTGATAGCTCTTACATGTGGTTTACCCAAAAATAATAAGTCACTGAAATTCTTAACTAGCTTTTGGCTTTTTTCATTCTTAGTTTTTCTTGCTCCTCAAATCAATCTAAAATGTTAACGTCTTCCACAGAGCCTTGACCCATTACAAAGCACATTGTTGACGATCTACTGACGTCACCCCGATAAATGTTTTGTTTAAAACAACACTAATTATATCCAAACAATCAAAAGTTGTTCTCTTCACATATTTGGTGTTTTCCCATTAAACCGGACCACAGAAAACTAGAGATGATTTAGCGCTCCAGAGTTTACAACATCCCGTCCATGTACCGGATAAGAAACTATTGATAGCTCACACGTTTCTCACAGAGAACTCAAGCAAGTGCTTAACAAAGCTCCACTATTCAGATTTTATTGGTTTAAATGTCGGCTTTAGTTTCGATTCTCCGATTGCGTCTACACGCTATCGAACCATAAATGAATTTGGAATAAATAATGACAATCGACCTTCAGATGACCATATATGCACTTCTTTCGGGTTAATCTGTATCTGCATTTATATTATTCCAAAGGCATTATCTAACAATAAGCTGGAAATTATCTTGTATTAGAAATCAATGGCAGATGTATGTGCCTGGCTGGACCAAAGTATCAAAGGAAAATTGCAAGAGCCATTGACCGGGGCGGCAAGGTATATAATCATATTAATTTCCACTTGAACGGAAACGTTTTGACGGTTGTATCTTATGGATAATTGTCGCCTACAGTTGTTTCGAGTGTATATAATTATGCTTGGCAAGTTCAAGTTGAATTTTTTATGGCCAATCAGCAAACCTGCTTTTATGGTTACGATTTACATTTTATCAATATGTGAACATTGTCAAATGAAATATGAATCAACGCCTCCCATCCTAAAGTGAGAGAACGTGTAGTGAAATAAATTGATGAGGATGATGTATGGTCAAAATATTGTATCTTCATTTGCAAAGTGTCCAGAAAACGAATGCTACTTACAAATTTCCAAAGAAGTCTTGGAGGGAGAGGAGAACTCTTTCCATCTTCTTAATTAGAATAATTAACGCCCAAGGCCATATTCATGTGGACTCCTACATTTCCATCTAACTAAGGGATTACACATGCATCACACATATATTCTGGATAAACATCTACTTGATGATTAAGCTGAGAATTTAAATTGTGATTACATTTACCCATCGCACTCGTCAACTACAGTCATTACGTTCATTTCGTAACCTCTTAGCACATTTTAGCTCTACCCGGGCGCCTGTTTGCAACAACGAAACATTCATTATACGAAAAGCATGAAAAAGAAGACACTCCTTTAGAAAGTTTTAGACGGCACTGGGTCATCAATGCAAGGTAACAGTAAACTACAGGTAAAAGTTCAAGCTGAAACAATAATTGTAGTGGAACTGAATGGGCAAATGGAACGGAGGAAGAAACCTGTGCAAGATAGGCAATAGTCTCCGATCAATTGCACGCTTTTTCCTGACCCCTGACTTATGATGCATCGTTTTACAGACGAAATAAAAAAAATGTTCAGCTAATTCAGTGCATTTGATTCGAGAGTTAATTCAGCTATTAATTTGTTGAATTAAGCGGGAATGAATAATTATGGACTAATTTCTCCTCCGCAGTGTTTCGATTGTTTTATTTGAAAGCGGCTGCTGGTCGCGCGTTCAAATAGATGTCTACCCACGAAAAGATATTTCGAAATTTTCAGTTAATTCAAAATGTTGAATTGAAATTAACTGTATTATTCATTTGTACGATTTCTATGATAAATTACCATTATTGCGTGCGCTACCAGGAACGATAATCTGCTTGGTTTTACACCAACAACTTTTTTCCATGAAAATTTATCACTTTGATTGCTGATGGTGGGTTGTGGAATAGCTTTTTACTCTTGTCTTACATTTTCCCTGGAATTTCAATATTATTTTCTTGTTTTGAATTTCATAAAGTACCGTGCGTATAGCATTAGACCCGTTGATTGCTATTTCTTTACATTTGATTTAATAAAACATCCGTGAAGTAATCTAAATTTACCATAAGATACATGAATGAACTCCGACGACATCCAATTTATTTGATTTAATTTTTGTTAGAGAATGACCTATTAATACTACCAGGAGGATTGATTAACTTGATTACGTCGAATTGTTTGTTTACTTTTTTTTTAAATTTAAATGTTCGATGTGTTAGTTTCAATCGATTCGGTCTTGTTTCCTCAATCGGCAAATGCTTGTGAAATTAAATGAATGAAAGTGAGCACACTTGTTTTCTTCATGTTTACTTTCCGAGCTATCACAATCTCGGCAGATGACGGATTTTACCTAATACTAGCACTAAGTGCCAAGCATTTAGGCTCGGACGATCCTGCCTACGGCGGTAGGTTAGTGAAAGAATCCACCGAGAATTCCCCGCAGTATCGAGCACATATACAGAATGATGTACTTCTGCATGGTTTAAAATAGACTGTGTGAAAGTCCCAGGACATCAAAGGAAGCCGTATCTGTAGCTGACAATATTATGGGAATCACAACCACTCTCTCGAGTCGCCAAATTTCTTTCTCTCCACGTATTTCCGGTCAATGTTGCTATCATCGAGGATAACAGCCCGTCTTGTAAACTAACAACACGTCAGGCTTTTTGTGCGGTATGTGGCGATCAGTTGAACTTGCCGGACCCAATACATACTGTAAGCAGTACTGTCGAGCACTGTCTGCGGCTTATATTGATAAAGTAGACAGATTCCTCTGATCAGCCCATGCATGCAAGGTTTTATTGAATCACCTTACATACAGCATTATGTCTGTTGGTGTATTGCACTGGCGCCATAAAGGTGCAGGCAGATGTCCTAAGTTGCACACACAAATCCCTCCGTCTCAGCAAAGGGCTCCCCAGCACACAACCATCTATTCGACAAATGGCTGCCAGAGACAATTCACGTATTTATCGTGCATTGCCTGTGACTTCCATCTGACTTCACCCCACCCAGAGGATTGAAAGATCAATCCTTCAAGTTAAGTGGAATTAACCCGCAATCTACCTTACAAACAGCCGCATGCAAGGGACTCGCCTGCTGTTCGCTGCAAAAGCAAGCGTGTAGCGAGTCGACGGTGATGTTGTGCCACAACGTCAACCATGCTCCTGCTTCCGATGTGACTAGGAAGGTTCAATTTGCAATTTGGACATAATAGTCCATATCCGCGATTGGTTGTTTTCCAGATCGGTTTTCGTCTACGGCAATATTCCGAATGCATAAACAAGTGAAGAGATAGCGAATGCATTCAGTGCGCTTATTTAACTTTTCCCCGAGAGATGCGATTTCACTACCAGTTTCACCCGTCGCAGGAATTTGGACAGCAGAGAGCCATTCAGATGACCAACTCGAGCATGGGTTCCTTGCAGAATTCTTAGGTATTTGTAGAAGTCTGTCTCGGTTATAGCTGTCATAGATATCATCTAAATACATGAACTGTGTTAGCTCGCATTTAGCACGTAGGATATATTTTATTGCAAAATCATGCCCTCTTGCATCATTCAGTAGTCTTGAATTGGGGTTCAGTGACATACCAAAGAGAACTCGATGAATGTGTGGGTTGTAGCGTTGAACTTCTTGGTTTTCCATGGATATGCTAATAAAAACAATAGAGTTGTCTCAATCAAAAAAGCAATCTTTTCTTTTAGCTGGAGTCAACGAATCTTCCTTATAGACGGATGGGTTCAGCTTGTGATCAACATGCTGGTCTAGTAACCCCCAAAGTCCCCCCAATATTCTTTCACTTCCATTATCGAAAGCTGTACTGTCTGGACGCTCTGCTAGGATTCGTTGAAAAATCTGAAAAAAAAACCCCTAGTAGTTCCCTAGCGTATGTTGCATTCTGGAGTGACATTCGCCATACCGTCGTAATCGATTTCATACGACAGAAAGTTTCTGCTTTAGTGCGTCCAGAATTTCAACTACGGGTTTCTCATTGGGAATGGCATAGTTCCGCCAAGTGCTGACTTTGTCAGTGTAACAATGTCCTGCCTTAATAGGTCAAGCCGACTTTGGACTTGGTGGATCTCTTCGGCCATTCAAACCAATAAGGCAAAAGAGAATCTTCTGATCGTGCAATCTAGCAATCGCAACTGCATGACAATGTACCAGCGATTGTAGTTGCAGCAGTGAGATAGCAGCACACAGGCGAGATGCAGTTTCATCATTTATTTGAAATTGAATTCTCGGAGTTGCTAGAGGTGCATAGAGCCTGGGAATACCTGGTCTATGCAAAGGATACATTTCCGAGAGTTCTATACATGCTCCTTGTTATTCGTCCCCAACCTTAGCGGCAACTTCAGGCAGACGGTGAAGAAGAGTGCTTCGGCGAGTATTACATAGCGAGTTAGCCCCATTGCAGCATGGGTGTGATTGATGCCTCCGCCTCTGCTCCCATTGACTCTTGGTCACGATTTTCCGCGATGAGCACAAGTCGTGCACGTTTCCTGCTGACAGCCGGGATTGTGTTGTTGCGAGTAATAAAGCGGCGCTATTTTGCCACTCGCTGGACAGTCACAGCCAAGCTCTTGATCATCATGGCGCCTAGACGTCGAACCGCTCCACGATATATATGGATATTTATAATGCCCATAATACTTACATACTAACAAGACCTAAACTTAAATTTTGTGAAAATGTACTGCACTGAAGGTCTATCAGTTTTAGAGGCAACTTAGCTTATTCCTAATACAGGGGTGAACATCCTCTGATCTCTTGATTAATAACATATAAATAAAGGCTCCAAAGTTTTCGAGGTTCTCTCTTAGATAATTCATGGCAGAATTGAGTAGATTTTGATGTTTCGTGGACACTACTACGTATTCGTTCTTAACTAATAAAACTCATGGTTCTACCGAACTCAACATGCATCTCCTTCTTTCACTAGGTGGAAAATCTTTTACAGGATCTTCCACAGAAATATGTCCTTGAGCGCTTGCCCATGAAGCGGCGACGGGAGAATACGAATACTAAAAAGGATAGAAGCCTTTAAATATCAAAACTAGCTTGCTACTTCAACGTCAAAAACACATCAGAGAACGATTTTTGATTGGTTGGTATGCATGCTCCTCGAAAATTATATCTCAGAATCGTCGCTTCCTTCAACTAGAGCGACAATTCCAGCGATATCGGCGGAGCGAGGTCAGTTGGTGAGACCCAGAAGAAACCTCCTCTCCCTCTTGTTGTACTGAAGAATTTAGTAGTAGTAGACCTGATTCTAATACCGGACTGCTGCTTATAGCTTTTGCAAGTCGAACTCTTCTACTCTCGTATCCGGTTTTTGACAGGATCATCACTGCAAGAATCTGGTCTTAAAGAGCATCACAATTGTAAAGTAGTACACCAAGGTATTCAATATAGAGAAGAAGGATGTATTCTTTGAGCAATTCAGTCGTTCAAAGGAAGCTTCCTGGTGCTGGGTGATTTAAATGCGAAGACCTCTATTAACACGTTGCTCGGACATGTGATGCGATGGCATAGCTTGATGACCGTAACAGAATCGAAGAATTTTTTACAGATTTGTGCAACTATCATCGCCTTGTCCTCGGCAGAACACCGCCGCAAAATCACTTAGATTTAGAAATTATCTCCCTACATAAATTTTCAGTACAACCCCTACAGTCTCCGCAGAGTTGTTACTTCCACCCATTCGCAAATGCTGGGGATCTGGATCTTTCCTAATGAGTGAAAGTAGGAAATGGTCGTTCAGAGTTTCAGAGGAGGGGCACCAAACTTGAATGTGACAACTGAAAAAGTACCCACATGCTTCCTGCTGTCGCGAAGAGCAACTTGATCTACAGAAATCCAGGCTGCATTCTATCGCCACTAATTTTCCTTCTCATTATCAATGACGCCCTCTACCCTACTAACTAGAGAGGTTGAAGATTGGTTGGTGTAGGTGTGAAGATTGGTTGGTTGGTCCTAGAACACTATTTCCTTCAGTAGTTTCGATTTCCCTAACTGGCTTTTGCGATATGATAGCGACTTCTACCTTACATAAAAATGGGAAATATTTCTTTTGGATGTCGGTATCAGCTTTGTGGGCAGCACCCGTTTCGTCAGCTCTAGGGTCGAATTTGCTGTGATTATTCGATTTTTGTCGCAATTTCTGTTTCGACTCCAATTTTATCCTTGGCAAATATTTTTATTTTTTTCTTATTGGTGGATTGTTGCAAATGTTGCCTTTCAGTTTTCTCGCGTCCTTCAATTTCTCCTGTACCTCACTGGGAAGCGACCCAGAAAGAACTGTCTTCTTTGAAACACCGAGCCGTCGGTTGATATATAGTTACCTTCTTGACACAAATCCTGGATTTGTTGCTGTAAAATTGCTATAGAGCATCGAAAAAAATAGCTATCAGATAAAAATCCCTGCAATCTTTCTTCTCCTGAAAATGCTTGTCATAAAATATTCGGCACTAAATTAACTCATTCGTGGACAGAGGCGTTCAGTTCAGTTTTTGAAACACTATTTTACTCAAAATCAGGGAACTCTCAATATAGGCAGGACTGCATATGGTGTGTAGAAAGTGCGCGATTATATCAGGTACCCATTGTCAGAAACTACTCAGACAAAAAATCATGATAATGTTCTTGTAGGATATCTAGGCCTCATGTGCTTATATATAATTAAAATTAATAAATAACTACATTTTAAAACACTCCCTCTTGGTTCAATCTAGCCATGCAATTGCCATGCAATTAATAGTCTATAATATGAAGTGTGTGTGTGTGTTTTATTTTATAATTTAGAATATATTGCTAACAAAAACTTCACAACTTTTAATCCTTTTCTTACTTAATTCACAAATCAATTATCACTATTTTTTTAAATCACGGCCTGCTCCGCCACGGAGAACACCGATGATGGCCACTGTCAATCGAGTTAACAACATTCGAAATAAAGCGAAATAAATTTCGAATGTTGTTAACCCCGCTGCGCCACATCACTCCGCCTGATTGACTTTTGCTATTCTTTATCGATAGCTCACTCATACGAGATAAATCGCAGTTGGCTTGGTGGATGTCGCTCCTGTTTCACTGAGACCATGGTCGATTTAATTGCATGGTTGGCGGCCGGATCCGTTTTAGTTGCAATGGCATTTCCTGCCGTGGTGGTTAATGGTGCACAAACTTTTTTTTTTCTCCATTACCGCCTTTCTTTGTCAAAGATGTATTCCAAGAGCTGTCAGTAGAAATATGAGGAAATCCTAAAATTTGGACAACCCTAAGACTAGGATTTGCACTCTTTTTCTTCTTCTTAAAAGACAGTACGTCCACTTCGTCACAACGCTCTGCTCCCAACTGAGAGGTTTCGGAGAGAACTTGCGGCGGCCTACCCTGGTGCGGCCGGCTGGCGGACTTCAAAACGCACGCGGCGTTCACGCTTCCTTCCAGTGCCGTCTGCCTCCTGGAAGAAAGACTTCAGTCTGTCTAAGGAAACCATCTTGAGCCGGACATCGACATCAAAACTGAACGCGTGCTTTCATGCTCGAGGACCTCATAGGGACCCTCGTATGATGGTTGTATTTGCTTCCCAGTGGCAACAGTGCTCACTTGAACGTGGGTGCAGACTTCAAACTCCCCAGGGGTGTGGACTGCTGACTGCGCGTGACGAGATGGCGAAGGTGGCATCAATCTAAGAAAGGCGCAACAATCCTCGTCGCGCGCCATAATGACTGGCTTCAGCGTCCCAGGCGAACGTTCTAGCATCCCATTGGGCTGCAGAGTTTTTCGAGCTCTGGCAAGAGAATGGATTCGAATTGAATTCCCTGATCTATGATGATCACGTTGGGGTCATCAATGCCATTCATTTAGTAAGTAGTAATTCATTTATTAATTTAGTAATTCTTATACGAGGCAATAGTTAATTTATTAATTAAGTAAAAACCATACGAAACGGTCAGTCCATGATGTCTTATTTTTCTTCTGACATCAGAGAAATAAAAAAACAAAACAACACCATTCTTAAAACACAGTATTTTCACTCCGCCACGCTGTATGGTATCTAGGCCTCAAAATACCCTCCATATCAATATTTGTTTAAACAAAGTTAATAGTTTATTACTCTATTTATTATTGCTATATTTTTTTCGGGAATTGACTGGAAACTCCCCTAAGTTTACCCTTGAATTACTAGGTTCGGCAGTAATATAGGCTATAACATATGAAGTTTGGTGGGAATCGCATGATTAGTAACTGAGGTCAAAATTGTTTCTTTTGTGCAGTTTTATTTCAATCTAAAACTGAATGTCAGTCGCTAGAGTGAATAGTTTGACTACTAAATGCATAAACATTACAAGCTGCATAAAAACTTCTCCACAAAAGATGAACACAAAATTTGTCCAGCTTCCGGTATTCCGACTTGCTTAATTGCCTAAATCAGTAAGTATAACACTAAACAATCTTTTTCGCATAGAAAATTATTTATTTATTCAACACACATTGCACGATTTATACTGTACATTAACCTCTGGCTTTTACTGCTGAGGTAAACATTGCTAATTAAAAAAATAAACATAGGACAAAATTCATTTCCTCCGCATTCCAATCGCCGAAAGATTGACTTTGATTGGAGAAAGGAATAATATTTCTTACTTACCTAATATTCACGAATAGTTTACGAAGTATTAGGCTACATATAATTTATTTATTTAGCTGAATTTAGTTGAAAGCTACAATGTATTTAATCCGTTAGAAAATGTCAACAAAAAGTACATACATATAATCCAAAGCTGCAAATTGTTCAAAGTAAACTTCTGAAAATTCAGAAATTGTTTAAGTGTGTAATTTAAATTTATCTTTTTTGCCCAGCAATGAGGCAGGTGTAATGTTTGAAATAGCGACTTGGAATATTTCTCTAATTGTAGCTGTTTCTTGTTGCAATGTCGAAGTTGTTTAGATATCTCTTAAAAGATCTAATTTTCCTTTACGATAATATCATTCAATAGCACTAGGTGGATCTTGCAAGGAAGTTTTCCCACGTATTCTATGTTAATGAGTCTCACTTAATTAATTCAAATTATACTTTGCATTGTTCAGTTATCCTGAGCCCAATTATCGATTATGCACATCGTTAGAAATTTCTGCTTATTACAAGCCAACATTATCTGGACTTAATAGTCGACTTTATTATATCTGAAGTTCGCTAATCACTTTTAGAAGAGTTGTGTTATGCAAGTGTCTATAGATGAATACTGCATTTCTGATGAGTATAACTCAATTATTTTCTATAACGAAAAACCTGAAATCATCCATTCGAACATTATTATAACTGGCATTTCCACCTGCTTCAATTGTAACAGCGCAGTAAAAGCACAATAATACTCGTATTTCCGAGTTAAGTAAGCAATTAGAGAACCTGGCGCAATGCCACATGCTCTACTCTAATTATATACATCTAAGGTTTTTCAGCAACCATACACAAATATATTCCTCTAATTATTTCAATCTGACATAATCGTTTTTTATTGCATGTGCCATGACAATTTACAATTCCTCTCATTTAAATTAGTAACAAAATGGAATTATTTTCTATAGCTTACGAGGAGAATGAGTATGTTTGATGCTACCAGTTTGTTTCATTTTCGTTTAAGCTTACCTAATGGAACCGTTGATGATGTTGATTATGTTTATTTATTGACCTCAAAATCGTAGAAGATGAGTCAGTGAAGATGCAACGTTCGATATTTTCAGGAAGGTGACTGTTTTTTTTTGTGGGATTAGAAAGCCCAGAGATAATCGACAAGATATTATATAAATAAAAAAATCCTTAAATCCACCGACTCGAATTCAAAATGCAAATTTTGGAATTTTACAAGCATTGTTCACTAATAGCTCAACAGTTATGTCTTCGTCACATTATGCGATATTATGACGATATGATTAACAAGAAAATTTGACATCTTTATATTCGAATAATAAACATGCATAAATATTAAATGATTAGGTTTTTTCGCAAAATGAAATTTTCAAATTAATTTTCCTATGTTTATAAATCTTATAAATTTTTTATATCGCTGTGCTATTATGGTTATTATTACCCTTTGAATCAGACGACTGGTTTATATCGTATTGGCTTGAAGACTTATAAAAAACTGTATCTCTTTATTATTCTTGATATTTTGAAAATATGGGATTATAAAATGAAAATAATCTTTATTAATACGATTTCTACTGTAACAAGCACTCAAGGAGGGAGCAACTAGCTCACGAAATGTTGATATTTGAAATAAATTTGCCGCTTTGTCCCTAATTAAAAACAATCTTCAATTCTCTTTATTTATATAGCCTTAAAGAGTTGTAATGATTAGTTGATCAAGAGCCAAAGCTAACCCAAAATTTAAAAGATGAGTTGATCTCCCCGTGAATGTATCCCGTCGACACGTCCAGGCCTAGTTTTGACATTCGCTGGAAAGGTGGGGAGTGCGGGGGGTCGAAATTGATCATTTCTTTAACGGACCCATTCTCAGAAACTACCGAACGGAAAAATTAAAGGAAAAATCATGAGGCTGCTACTATATGGTACCTAGGCTCCGAAATACCCTTCATACTGATATCTGTCAAATAAAGTTAATAATAGTATTAGTATAGTATTACTATAATTTTTAACAATTGACTGTGAACCCCCTTTAAGTTAATCCAAGAATCATGAAATTTTGAAGAAATGTAGGCTACAGTATAGAGCATGATCCTGCTAAGCTTGGTAGAAATCGCACCATTACTAACAAAATTATAACATGTCAAAGTTCCCGTTTCTGTGCAAATTTAAGACTTTGAATGTCATTATCACGCGAAAGTGGATATTCTCACATAATATATGCATATATTACGTGCTAGATTTTAATGGGATAAATGCACACTCAAATGGCTTTATAAAAGAAATACACAAAACTTTTCATACCTGAAGGGTCGAGGTTCCGGTTTCCTGACTTGTTTTACGATGCACTGTGTATCCGCACGCTACTGAACGAGAATTGCACCGATCTGAATTGGATGGGGGAGAACAAATGGACCCTGTTTACAAGCCAAGGATACATTATGTATCAAGTCCGATGCACAAACTCCGCTATCAAAGAATCGACGCGTGGGACCGCATCGAAACCTGAAATACCAAAATGTGATATCACGTGACATTACCTATTCATTGCAAAAACAAAGCTGAAAATGGAAAATAGAAGATATACCAACTCGAACGCGCTCGTGAAGCCGGAAAAACTCGAGACTCGAATGCCGCGGTCGAGAGAGAAGATCCATCATCGATCACATCTTCAGTTGATGTTTGGGGTCCCCACCCTGCCTTGACTTGCTCAAGATCTTCAAGTGCTCTTGGAAGGAAGGTTGTTATTTAATTCTTGTCTCGTTTCACATAATTCCTCACAAGGCGGCTCTCTTGACGGATCCAAGAGATATCATCCCTCTGCTGCTTCACCTATACTTCCACCAACGCTCCCCGTAATGGCAACACCATTCTAGGGCTTGGTGGAATCTTCACTTTCAGCAGATGGTTTAATTCCAGTTAATCACCGAAAACCACAAGGAAGCGTTTGCTATCATGTTCAACAAATACTCATTGCAGTGCTTACAATAAGGTAACTGAGGGAACTTCGATACTTTCTCCAGGTATTCCGATTTTATCTTCTGCGTTTTATATCACTTCCATTCCTGGAGATAGCTAAAGAGGTTCTTTACTAGATCGCCCTACTCTTCTCATCAATTAAACATGTACCCCGCGAATCCACGAGGAATTCGTAGTTCTATTTGGCACCAAAAGCCAAAAAAAACCTCCTCGATCACTTGGAAACGACCCCCTAATCCTTCCGATCAGCTGCATCAAACTGTGGATGTAGCAGAAGAACACGCAGATAGGCAAAGGACACCATTCACCATAGAAATATGCTAAAAATCAACCGAATTCAATTAGTTTTAATGATTTATTGCAATTTTTCGTCTAAAAAGTGCAAAATAACTGCAAATTCATTTTTAAGGTTTTGTTTGTAAATATTAAAATCGGTTCATAGTCTGTCTGTCTGTCCGTCCGTCTGTCTATCTATTTGTCATAGGCACTTTTCTCAGAAACGGCTATACCGATTGACGCGAAATTTGGTGAGAAGGTGGGACCTGTGGACCCCCAGACATGCAGTGAGTGATATCCTCCTAGGTTAAGATTTAGGTTGGGTCCCCACACATGTAAAAGGGGAGTGTAAAAAATTTTTTCACGAAATATAGTCATATGGGGGTATCAAATGAAAGGTCTTAATTAGTACTTCTCGGAGCCGGTCTTAGTTTTGAGATTTGTTAAAAAGGCGGAAAGTGGGAGGGGTGCAAAGTGATGATTCCTTTAACGGAACCATTCTCAAAAAGTACCCAACCGAAAAATCTGAGAAAAGATCATGAAGCTGCCTCTACATGGTGCCCAGGCCTCAACATACTCTCAATATCAGATATCGATAATTAAGTTACTAATAGTATATTACCATATTTTTGGGAAAATTGAGTAAGACCTCCCCTTAAGTTCATTTCAGAGTTATAAAAGTTGGTAGTAGTATAAAATATAATATGAAGCTTATTATCCCCAAGTTTGATCAAAATCATAGTATTAGTAACAAAGTTACAGTAGCTCAAATTTACAACCCGAAGTACTAAATCTGACATGCTAAATGCACGGGCACGGGCTACGTATAAATGGGATAGTTCTACACTCAAATATACTCACACAAGCAAATAAAACCTGTCATACCTGAAGCGCCCAGCTTCCGGCTTCTCGACTTGTTTCGGTTCTATTTTGTTTGCCCTTACTAAATTTCATCCAAGTTTTCAGAAAAATTAAGAAAGTTATGCAAGGTATGGATGTTTAGTTGCTCTATTTATTCTGTGAGCCAATATCTTAAGCCAAAATCACATTTTTCCCCACGTTAAACTGTACGATTTTGCCTGGACCAAACTTATGACTGGGAGGAGAGACAAATCCGATTCAAAAAGCCTGACCTTGTTACTCAACGCGAGGAAGATTCCACCAGTGTTCCATTTTATATCTTTTATTATTTCCTATTAATATTTTTCCCAAATCGGCTGGATGAATTTGTTTAAAAAGAATTTTCTTAAAAGCTTCAGTATATCTGCTCTTTTCTAATAAGCTTTTCAAAATCTTTCCATTCAGCGTATCAAATGTAACAAATTTTCATTAATTTTTTTTCTAATTTTCTTGGTTTTTTTACTTTCTTCCCCAATTCTTTATATATGCATATATTTATATTCTATTTCTGCTATTCGTATTTGAGATTTGATTGTATTAAAGAAAAGAATTTAAAAGTAGTTAAAAAAGATTATACCAGAAAATGATGCATTCTCTCAAATGCCTTAGGGCGTAGCAATTTTATTTTAAGATTTATGCATATTAGCTAGCATCTTCTGTTTTATTTAAATATGCATAAGAATGTATCTTACATTTGCATTTCCAGATTTAAATAATGTTTTCCACTGTTAACATAGACAGAAATGTAAGAATGCACTGGAGAAAAATGTAAAGAATTTCAATTTGATGTTGCGGTTTGTTAACCTGCATATTTCCATGTTTACATAACATATGTTTTGAATAAATATGGTATGCCTAGTAATATGGCTTTAAAAGTGAACTATTTTGGCATTTAAATTTTAATTCATCATCCTCATTTCAAATATAATAGCAACTCTTCTATTCTTTATAAAAGAATGGTAATTTCTTTCTCTTTTCGAATCCAGTGCTCTCTTTAATTAACTACAGATTAAAAAAAAGTTTTTTGTTTCATGAACACATCTACTGGATTTGGAATTAATTACGAGCTTAGGTATCCTTACAATACCGCATTCATCTGGCGGTAAATTGGCATTTTAATGGAAATCATTCCCACAAAAATGTAATGAATTTTAAAAGCAGGTTTACTCATATTATCAAACACTTATTTGTTCAAAACAGTAGCAGAACTAATATTCGTCCCAACCACAAATTACGCTATCTTACATTTAACTGTTGAATTTGTTTGGAATTTCTAATATTCCCTCTGAACTTCTAAATCTTTGGACTTCGTTCACATCATCATAGATACCAAAACTATCTTCTGAAAATTCTTCATTCTCCCTTCTAAACTTTGGCAAAAAATTTGAACCTCATAAACCCTTTTGAATTCTTATCGCAATTAGGTTTTCTGCCTTTCGTTTAATATGAAATATTTCTACAAACTGTAGCATTATCTAGAGAGATGCGCGAAATACTCCCTTAGTAGGTGATAATATCCCATCACTTCTGAGATAATTGATATTATAAAGTGATATCACAAACCTCACCTTTCATTGCCCTGGTCATACGTGATGCAATATCACCTACATCACATGTTTCACTTGGCAATCAATATTATTAAATATTACTTATCCCTACAGTGATATTTTTGTCCTGCATGTATCATTTGGTAGCGTAAAATGGACGGTCGTACTCAGTGGGAGAAAAGTGGAGAAAAAAACAAAAGACTGCTATATACTATAGTAAAATTTTCAGGCATTTTTCATTGAACATTCATTCATTCAACTATCTCACAGTTAAAAGTTAACACATATAATCCCAAAATAATTTTTGCATCATAGGGCTAACAGATTTGTAAATGAGAGTCGGTATCGGCACTTATTTTGGTCTATGCATTTGGTGCCTCCTTGCAACGTAAAATTACATAGGGATAAACATTACAAAACATTACTCATCATTATCACTTCTCTATTGGGTGTAATGCGATGTTGTTGTGATGTTTGGTTTTGTTTCGATCGTGCTTGGCGATGGTAATGTGATATTACACTTTAAGGTTATTTTAATTATAATACATCACCTATCCATCTCTATTAATTAGCCTATGAGATATGTTATTTTCTGGGAAAAATGGGGAGGTAAGTTCTTAAGAGAATGGTATTTCCTTTTTTGTTGCATGGAGGTATAAAAGCCTTAGAAGGATATGCCCGCTACAATTTAAAGGGGACTCTCGAACTAGAGTGGCATATAGTGGATTGTCAACTAATAAAAGAACCCTCACTATCCTTCAGGATTCCTTTCAAGTGCCACAATTCAAGGGGGTAGTCTCCTTTGATCCGAACACCACTGGACCAATTTAAAGCATTGCAGGAATATACTACTGCAACTAACTTCGGGTTGGCATTCTTGCTCACCTTCCCTCCTTTAAATAACAATTTAGATATCTTTATTTCCAAATCGAGTATTATTTTGTGTAGTACTCATATATCTCGAGTAGTACTCATATATCGAGAGATTCTGTTAACAATAATTTGTTATATTCCCGTCCTGTTAGATATATATTGAAGATTGATTGGTTTAGTTTAGTTTTTGTTTTGAAATTTTTCGTTAATTTAGAAATTGGTGCATGAATATATATACGCGAATAAAGTGAATCTTTAATAGGATATGAATTTTATAAAAAAAAAAACGAAAGTAAAAAGAAACTACATATATGGTTGCCTGGTTGATTACATATATGGTATGTCGGTTTCATAATAACTATTAGTTTTTTCGGAATGACCCTCCTCTACAGAACACTCTAAATACAATCCCGGTTGACGCTCTTAGTTTCCTTAAAATTGCCGAGGGGCAAAAGAACAAAAATCACAGCTCTCCAGAGACAAACCGTATTGTTTACAAAGGATAGTTGTTCACGCACCCTACAATCAGAGATTACTTAGTGGCCGCAACTACATAGGCTCTTGCTAAAATTGGAAAATCACGAAGGAAATACCTGATAGTTTTCCCCTTTCTCTCCGCAACTTCGACATAGTGTAAATTAGTGTAAATAGTGTAAATTATGGAAACGGCCGTAATCTGTATGAATTTGCACGAGTCTAGCCCAAAAGCCCTAAAGATCGGGTTTTGTTGCAGAAGGGGTCAGGTCCGTCTTGACTTAACTAGCTGGTGAGCCTTCGCCACCTAGAACTAGCAACTATTAAATAATGCTAGTAGATTCCGTCCTTTACAGCCGGCTGTAAAAATTCCAAATAGGTTAACTTTGAGCGTGCTGCCCACATTGTTAGCGCCCGGTAGCCTGAAGAATTTGACCATTGAGTACAAAGGCTTAATGGTAGCTCCGTTATCAGTCGAAATGACTATGTTACGTTTGGTGCTCGAGCTAGCCCCCATCGATAAGCGTCTAGCCATTACCGCGGCTTGGAATATGCTGGTGAATCCTGGACGCCCTCAACGACTCTCTCGTTACTATATGTGGGAATACTCCCATTCCGACTCAGGATCGTCCTTTAATAATCTTCAAGACAAGAAAGATGAGTCTGATTGGCCGAGATTCCCTCGCGGAATCCACGATATGAAAACCACTCGCATGTCTCTAGTAGTGTGGTACATGTCCGAATGAAATACCACGCCTATTAGCTAGGATCTAACAGGCTTTCGATGTTCCGACAGTAATCCACGCAAGACCGCCTCCTGGCAGTCTTGATAGCCGATTTATAACTCTTATATGGCTTTCAATATTCGTCCTTGTAACAGATGTTGGAGACCTCCTTGGTCAACTTCTTGAGTCTGGGGAGGTCTTTGTTCCACCACGATGTCTTTTGGATTATTTTGCAGAGCACAAGGCTTTAAAGGCAATTTTCAATATACTCTCCAGAGCCCCGACCTATAACTCCAGTTCGTCTATAGTGTAATTGACACCATTGGGAGTATCGGAATTGGGTGTTGATATTTTGACCAACTTCCTCCATTACAACTTCCTGGGGTCTTTCCGAGATGCCTGGGTCTTACATTTAGAACATAGTGACTCGTCCTTCTTCCTTTCTCAAACGCGCTTGGGGGTTCGTCTTTGGCGGAGCTATATGGGAGTAGCATTTAGAGATTGATTGCTGCTGTTAAAAATACATGGTTTCTCGGGATGTTCTGGCAGCTGAACTCTTTTTTAGCAAATCCTCAATGAGGCCACGTAGGTATGCTGACCAGCTCATATCCGCATATTACAGTGACTAATCATTTCAACCTCGCGAAGTAGAACTTCACCGGATGTTATTTAATTCAGAATCGTGAAGAATTGAAGAGGAGTTGCTCACCATCATGTGAGAGGAGTCAGTCGGTCATGGTGAACGCTACAATGTATTTTTCCATACTCTCAACATAATCTCAACGATGGCAGAGATTCCACTCAAGTGCTTTGCTGTGATTTTCCAAATAAGTTGGTTCAAAGTCCCATTGTTGTTCTGTGTAAAACCTCCGACACATCGCTCCAAGACATCTTTGGTCAGATCTTCATGGAGGCTTGAAGGCATCCAAAATATCTTTGGAGAGAGCACTATACGTCTGAACGAATTCAATCCATTAGCAGTTGCAGATTTTTGTCATTCGCACCACGAGTCCGGCTGAGTCACTTGTGATGTACTTATACTTATACGGCTGTATCTTTCTTAGTTTTACTACAATTCGTCTCTTGAAAGGCTAAAAAAACTGCAAAAGAAAAGTTTATTAATTTTAATGGTTTAAGAATCGAATTCGTACAAAGGGAAATGGAAAGCGTGGTGATTGGCTGACACTTCATATTTTTTTTTGGGAATTGTGGGGTCCTAGTCCGCATCAACTTAATGCCGGAGCAGACCAAATGGAGATCAACTTTCTCCCTTTGCGCCGCTTCGGTCACGTTGCTCCCAGGGCAGAGGTGAGGCAGCGTCTAACGATTTGCCTCTGCCCTGATAAGAAACCGTAAAGCCGTCATCGCCTGGCATTTTTGACACTTTATGTTACTCATGGAGGGAGTAGCTTGAATCTTATCTACATAAAAGCGAACGGTTTAGTGTTTGTTACTTGGTACTTTTGAAACAATCTTTACCTGGTCAGACCCACCTCATCTCTGGGACTAAAAGCTTGAGGGGAATCTTATCAACCTGAACTTTTCTTCTAAACTGTAGCCAAGTTTAAGTGCAGAAAGATTTTAACTTACATGCGGAGATGCTGGGAGTCAGAAGCTTGTAGCCCAACTCTAAATCAGTGAACTCCGTATTTTGATATGCCAAAGACAAGACTCCTCACCTAACACATTAGCCGACTTGAAGATAACAACTTTGTGTTGACTTTACTATTTTTAAAGTAAAAGTATTTTGAAAAATGTGTCGAAGGAATATTTACGTATACAAATCACTAATGGCTCGTTTGACTAGATTTCAATTTTTTACTTTCGTCCACTGCGCGATCAAATGCGTTTGGTGGTTTATCAAACCACGTGATTCAATTGACGCTATTATCTTCGCTTCTAGATGTTTAGGATGCAATTCACGTTTGATTTGATTATGTAAGTCACTACCTCATTCCAACAAAAAACTTCCAACGTAAATTAAGAAAGCTCTAGATATATGTATATCCAATCCCTGCAAGTCTCTGTCTGGTGTAGTTCGAGTAAAAATATGCAGTGAGATTGTCATTCACACAAAATCGATACACGCTTCGTCGGAATGTGCTGAAGAAATCTCACAACATTTCCAATAAAGCACCATTGCATTTTATTTCGAATGAAATTCTGCATCTCTATGCTAAATTACATATCTTCACCTTCTTTTATTGAAAAAAGCAAATCTCTCAGATAGGATTGATCTAAAGTGTTTCATAAGGTGTGCTCCCGTAGACAGAAGTGTAGGTGGGTTTGGGGGTGTCTCCAACATCTATCGTCTGGAAATATTGCATTAGTACTTCGTTCTATGAAATCTAAGTATTGAACTTCCATCTGACTTCCTCATGATGTGAAATGTACCACGTAATAACCTAATTAGGTTTAATATGTACCAGACATTTAATTTACTGCTGGTCCGAGCTACGATGATATGAACATGGTGAAACGGCACAAAATATCAAGCTGTTTAAGCTGTTTTTTTGATATCTATGTTCGTTCGTGACTATTTAAAATGAGCTACTCTTACTGTTGAATATCATTCGTCGATGTTTTCATAGTTCATACATAATTTATATTATTTTTGATTTGTTTGATTCTGTTTGTCGTCCAAGCATACAAAACACTAAAATTTATAAAGTTCTTTTGATACGGCCTAATACACGTTAACATATTATTAAAATTATTTTTTGAAAATTGGTGTCCTGGAAAAATGATTAATCCATTTATTTCACACTGAATAGAGATCCAATGATATCTATCGAGTGTGATTGGTTTATTGAGTAATAGATGTATGTATCTTATGCAATATTTCAATCAAAATCTTTTCGGTAACCACGCAGCGTTATTTATTTATGTTTATTCATAACTTTGATGTCTATCTTACCCTCATTTAGCCGCTCATATATTTTACATGAAATTTGAATTGCATATATTAAACATGTTAATCGCAAATTTATCGTGATTGGATTGAAAAACTATTATATTTTGATTTATGTAGAATTTATGCAATCTTTTCCCCTTCGCAATTTTACTAAACCTCTCTAACAAGATTTGTATAATTTAGACTTCGCTATGTCTACTAAAAACAATCTATCTGCGGATGATAATCTTAAATGAAAATCTTCAAAACGTTGTTCTTCTTAATTCGCCTTAACTGTAAACAAATAATAAAATACAAAACATCTTTTTTGATGCAAAATTCTGCGTCAGCACAAGTAACAGTTCAATAGTCAGAGTCGATTTTGTTGTTGTGGCCATTGTTCTGAATGTAGGTGAGAAACTTCTTTTTTCCTATCCGGCATCTTCACACATATTCCGGGCGCTAATTACATAATGACTTAAATAGTTACAAGTCTCAACTCTGAGACAAAAGTAATAATCAAAAGAATTACAAGAAACACTGTCTGCTTTGTTGTTATCGAAATGGAAAGTACAGTGTAGTGGAGTCAGTTTTTTTTCTAACAGTATTCTTTGCATCTAGACTTTGGGAAACACGAAGAGGGGAATGTAGTAAAAGGTAGAAAATCTTTTTGGTTTATTCCAAGTTATCTCTGGTAAATTACTTTTTAGGTACCGTTCCAACATTTTCATCTATTACCTGTGGCTACAATCGTTTGTTCGTCATTACCTTCATTTAGCTTTATCATGCATGTTACAGAAGTGATATTTGAGATCATCATATTGTAACGGAAATATTATCGAAGTTTTTATTCTGAGAATTACCAATCAAATTGCTGTGAAAGACACACAATGAGGAGAGAAAAAAATGATTGAAAACGTCAACTCATTGAAGTACTGAATGGAAAACATTGGAGGTTATTCAGTTAGTAGGAACAGTTAATAATCATTGAGTTTTCTTATATCTGTCTAGACCAATACTTTAGGAATTAACGTTTTTATGTTCTAGCGTTTTCCTTAAAATTTATTTATTATAATTAGAATTTTATTTAGCCTTCGGGTTCTTTTTAATTTATTCAAACTGTTATTTTTCGATGGATTTAATATCTTTTGAACTTAAACTTAGATTTGATAGTGTAACTGACTGTGTGCCTGATTATATTATAAATGGAAATCAATACAAGGGATTACCACATATTTCCCCCACTTTTTCCCTTTTTCAGAGGGAAATCTTGTTCATATGTACTCTGTTCAGTAGGTTCATCATTAACGATAATAATTCATAATGCTAAATTGGTTTATAATTTAAAATTGACAATTATAAATAAAATCAATTAGATAGACTCCAAATATAACATACAATATTGGATTCAGTGGATTCAGTGTCATTTCTGTTAACTGTCAAAAATTTAACGTGAAAATTAGAGCTGCCTGATATTGTCCTGATTTTAGGTGATATATCCTGTAGAGACTTTAGTGATGTCACCAAAGAAAGGTTTTTTAAGTGTTCTTAGGCTTTTGCTGGAGCTTGGCGTATTGTAAGTGTATCGATTTGACAAATCTTTGGGGCAAATCTTCCTAGAGTTCGCAGTCAACAGCCATTAAATAATGCGAGTAGACTCCATTCCTCACACACTGCGGTGGTTCGCTTACTCCCTCTTGGATTACTGCGTCTGAAAAATCAGAGGAAAAAACTTTCTGGGAGCTGCCGATACTAATCAGTTCATAAATGTCTCACACTATAATTGCCAACTCTAAGCTTTGACGAGTACTTGACTATCAGCCATCAGCGATGTTTTGCTTGGGACTCGAGTCGCACTCAGTGCCGATAGGCTTCGCCAGTATCCTTGCTTGGAATACCTTGACATACTATATATTCTGGAGGGCTGGGCAATTGGGATATGTTTTATATCCCCGAGAAAACTCTTGCTCTTACTTCGCAGTCTAGTTTTTATCTGTAAATGAAGTGGTTTACATAACCTTGCCGGTCACCTAGTAGCCCTGGTTGGAAGTATCGTAGCCAAATTCCGCTTTAAGCCTAGCTTTCTCTTAGTGTAATCGCAATTGGGAAAGTTGCTTTGATAGCAGGTACAAGAAATTGCGTTGGAAATAAAATTTGTCCTGTTCAGCATCATGGGTTGCGGAGTCTAACTGCACAATACAATATATTTGATATGAAGTTCGAGTGGAAGGAGATGCAAGGGTACAATAAAGACGTCCGCATTGCTTCAATAGGACGCACAACTGTGGTTTTGTAAATCCTCTACAGCTTTGTTCAATCAATTTTCCTGTTCAACACTGGCCATCATATAATATAGCTCCAAAATATTTTACATTGGAAGGTAGTGACAATCTTTTTCAATTCAGGATTTCAAGAATTTTTGTAAATTCTCCTGAATTACTTAATGTACCCAGAAATTTTTGTTCTAAATAACTAGTTTGAATAAGTTCTTGACAGAATTTTGGGTTGCTATTAGCCTAAACTATTTCCTCAATTCGTTAAATATAATAATTTTTGAGTTGCTCGAATTTTGCATATTTCAACTGATACTTTTCTATAAGAACACTTAAAAAATAAAATTATGTGAACTTTGGGAAATAAAAATGTTGCTGTTTTTCCCTTTGAAACCTTGTAGAACCTCTTTCTTGGCTTTTTTTTGAAAATTATATATGTGTGGTACTGTTAGATTTTTCGATTCATGTAGATTCTGCTCCATCTTCATTGTCAAGTTGAGGGATCCTAAATTTTAAAGTAAATAAAAACATTCCGCACTTGATTTCCTAGATTACGTAGTATAGTGTTCGCGTTTCTTACTGTTCAAATAAAATATGCGTTACTGTTAGCAACGCAAATAAATCGCGTCCAAAACAAGAACACACTCCTTATTAAGTTGTGGAACAAATATAAGATAGTTGAATGCTATCAAGAGCAGGGAACCCTCAGAGATGATAAGACAAATACCTAAAGATCATATTCGAACAGTCAGTGCGCTTGTGTCTTATAATAACAATACGTGGCGCGACAATCTGATTGGATCTTGGCCTTGAAGTGCCCTAGTACCCTTCATTCAACACCTTAATGGTACACTACGGGATTACGGTATCCTGTAGGAGACAATAAGGACAACATTGGGCTCGCCCTTGATTATTATCCTGACTCATTCACAGCTGAGTCGATTGGTATCCGAGATCTACTGCTACTAGTGAGATTTGAACCGCAGCTTTGTGTGCAATAGCACTCTAATCACTGAGCCATCCGGACATGATTGAATCTTATTCCAAAGTAAATAAGACGGAGATGTATGTACAAAACTTATTTCAGAAAAACAAGTTATGCGCAACTAATATGAAAACTTTAATTCCACCGATGTCGAACCATTGAACATTATGTTCTCAGAAAAAGCTTAGGAGCTTAGGTCCAGTGAGAAAGAATGGCATATGGTATCACAGGGAATTGTGTTTTTAAGGTTTTCTGTGAAACAAAAGCTTATTAGAATCGAGACGGTGTCTGTCTGTCCGTCTGTCTGTCTTTTTTTTTTGAGGAGGTGGAAATCTTCAAAAGACACTGGTCTGGACACACCAGCGTGTGGGATTTTTACCCACTAAAACCACCCCCGACTCCCTCCCTGCCCAGCGGAACCACCATAAGGTATTACATCACGGGGCGGAGTCAGCTCACTCTAGCTTAATCCCATTTCTTCTATACGCGGCGCACGTGACCGCGTTTTTCTCCTTTCCTCTGCCTTTCGCAATTTATCTTGAATTGATGCGATCATGGAATTGACCGCATGCCAATTCTCTTGATGTGCTACCATTTTCGGCACCAGATTTTCTGGTACCAGCACCTCTCCTAGAGTCTCCTCTAGGTTCCTCCTTTCTTCCACAAATCTCGGACAGTGGAAGAATACATGCTCTGAGTCCTCTGGGACTCGATCACAATTTGGACAGTCGGGTGAGGTCTCCAATTTAAACCTGTGAAGGTATTGGGGATATCCTCCATGTCCCGTGAGAAACTGGGTGAGATTATAATTAATCTCACCGTGTCGTCTCTCCAACCACTCCTTGATGACAGGAATGAACCTGTGAGTCCACCGACCCTTTCCCGAGCGTTCCCACCGCTCTTGCCATCTATTTATGGATCCCTCCCTCCCGGCGTTCTTCGTCTGCGATAAGGGAGAGATTGGCTTCGCATGGTATATATTCGCCATCTCATCTGCCAAGATGTCAATCGGCATCATATCAGAGATGACGAATGTTGCGTCATCTGAGACAGTCCTCAAGGCAGATCATACCCTAAGAGCTGTCCTCCTGTAGACTGCATTCAGTTTGCTAGTGTTAACTGACATTCGCAATGCCTCGCTCCAAACTGGGGTCGCATAGAGCATGATTGAGGTCACCACTCTGGCTATAAGCAACCTAGAGGTATACCGTGGCCCTCCCACGTTCGGCATCATCCTCGCCAGGGCCATACTGGCAGTGGATGATATATCACAAACATACTGTACGTGTTGCTTATAGCTGAGCTTCCTGTCTATCACCACCCCCAAGTATTTGATGGTCGGCTTGGAAGTGATGATATGATTCCCGATTCTAACACAGGCGTAATTTCTCTTCCGGCGCTTCGTGATGAGGACCGCTTCTGTTTTTTCCTCCGCAAGCGTCAAACCAGAGCTCTCCAACAGCATTTGACAGCACCGATTGCCTCGCTTGAGTATAACTCAGCATCTTCAAGATGCTTTGCGACAACAACCAGTGCTATGTCGTCAGCTTAACCCACCACTGTGGCTTCCTCCGGAAGGGGAAGATTAAGTACATCGTTGTACATGATGTTCCACAGTAGTGGGCCCAATACGGAGCCCTGTGGAACACCCGCGGAAACAACGTACTCCTGCGGTCCGTCATCGGTGTCATACCAGAGCCTCCTTTCAGTTAAGTAACTATCGACGATAGCAGCGAGATAGGCGGGAATACCAACCTTCGCTAGGGATTTGCGTATTAGATTCCAATTGGCCGAATTGAATGCATTTTTCACGTCCAGGGTTACTACCACGCAATATTTGCTAGTACTACCCTTTCCGTGAATTGCATCTTCGGCCAAGCCAGTAACCAATTTGATGACATCAATGGTTGATCTGGCTTTACGGAACCCATACTGCCGATCTGAAAGGCCCCCTTGGCTCTCAACAACCGGGAGTAATCTATTATAGATTACCCGCTCTAACATTTTCCCCACCGTGGCCAAAGGACATATGGGTCGGTATGAGGATGGTTCACGTGGAGGTTTACCAGGCTTAGGCAGAAGTACCAACTTCTGTCGCTTCCAAGCCGCCGGAAATATTCCTTCGGACATGCACGCTTCGAACAACTCAGCGAACATGTCCGGCCTGGATTTCACGGCAAGCTTAAGGGCCTTATTCGGTACTCCGTCCAGGCCCGGCGCTTTGTTGTCACCTATTCTGCCGCAGATCTCCAGCAGTTCGTCTCTGGTGACTGGGGGAATTGCCGTCACATTCAGAGGTGGTTGGAATATGTCGGTGTTCTCCTCTTGCTGGGGGAATAACCTCTGGATGATTTTCAGCAAGAGGGTGGGACACGTGATCTGCGGAGAGGAGCGGCCTCTGAATCGTCCCATCACTATTCTATAAGCACTCCCCCACGGGTTTATATCCGCTTCTGAATAGAGCTCCTTAAAGCATTTCCTCTTGCTTCGCTGGATGGCGAACTTGAGGGTTTTGCGGGCTGCCTTGCAGGCGCACTCTTTCTGCCCTTGATCGACTCTATCTACCGCCCTCTGAGCAGCTCTTCTGGCTCGGTGGGAGGCTGATCGAAGACCGGTCAATTCATCATTCCACCAGTGGTTTGGTCTTGTACGGGGGAATGAGCACCTCCTAGGCATGGACGCGTCACATGCTTTGGCGATGCATTGAGCCAGATGGACGGCTCTTTCCGTAGATGCGCCTGCTTTATCAGGTTGATCTAACCACACCTGCATGAAGGTCTGCTCATCCAAAGATTTTGCAGACCAGCCTGAAACCTTTTTCGGTTTCGGGCATGATAGCTCTTTGCCTTCTGGCTCGACACATGTCTCAAAGTAGATTGCCTGGTGATCGCTGTGGGTGTAGCGTTCGCTGACGCACCAGGACATACCACGCGCCAGGGAAGGGCTGATAAAGGTCAGGTCTACAACCGAGCCTGACCCCCTTTTCTGAAAGGTGTTTACAGCACCTTCGTTAGCCAAAACCATGTCCATCTGCGCAAAAGCTTCTAATAAACTGCGCCCCTTAGCATTTGATTCTCTGCTACCCCACTCTAGGGCCCAAGCATTGAAATCACCAGCAATCACCTTTGGACTTCGTCCCCTTACGTGGAGAACAAGATTATCAAGCATTTGCTCGAATTCAGGCAGTGTCAAACTTGGTGGGGCGTAGCAGCTGTATACATATACACCACTTATTTTCGCCCACACCAAGCCACTGGCTGCCTGACTTGCAGTACATTGTATGGCCTGTGAACCACAAGCCCATATCGCCGCTCCACCAGTCGAATCTGTGACCCATACGCCACCGTGACGGTTTCTATACGGTTCACTTATGATGGCAACTTCCATCTTAGATTCGAACGTGGTCTGCTCAAGTAAGTCCTGAGCGATCCTGCAATGATTGAGGCTTATTTGGATAAACCTCATTTTCTCATTGCAGTGAGCGCCTTCCTAAATTCCGGACATTTGCCACTTCCGGCAATGTGCCGGTTATCCGTCTGTCTGTCTGTCACACCCGATTTATTCGGAAACGGCTAGACCGATTGTCATGAAAATTGGTGAGAGTATGTAATTTGGTGTTCCCTTTACATGCAGTAAGTGGCGCCATTTTATGTTAAGTTTAAGGGGGGCTCCCCATACATGTGAATGGAGGGTGCGATTTTTTTTTTCACAGAATGTAGCCATGTGGGGTATCAAGTGAAAGGCCTCAATTAGTACTTTTCGAAACTGGTTTAATATTTGATATTGGGTGGTGAAAACTCAAAATATGATCCCCAAAAAGTGTAACAGGTCTCGTTCTCAGAATTGCAAAATCTGAAAAAAATCACCATGGTGCATCTCTACGAAATCTAGGCCTCAAAATATAACCGGTTCTGATATCTGCACAGATGAAGTTAGAATAATAGCATATTTCCACATTCTAGAAATTTACCCGACACCCCCCTTATGTTCATCCCAGAAGTACAAAATTGCATGCTGTAATGCGTGTAATGAAGAACATAATGCATAATTTGGTCAAGTTTGAAGAAAATCCAACTATTATTAACAAAGTTATGGGGGGTAAAACTTGACCATTTTTTTGTGAATTTCGTGCACTCTACAATCTGCATGACGTCATCATGACATATCAATTCGTCAATACCACAACGAAATGATTTCTTATGAATGGGGTCGCAAAGGATTATTTTTAGTTTTTTAGTCATTTGTATATGAATATCAATTACTCCAGACTTGTGTGTATGTAGGTATATAGTATATGCGTGCTACTGAACATTGCGGGTAGTGCCTAATTCAGATAGATATAAGAAGTAAATCGGAAATATGGGTACGATCAACTTATATACCTGCATATATGTGTACAGTATTCGGAAATAGGCAGTTTGTTTGTTTAGGGTGAGCGTAATATCTATGGCTGTAATATGTACGTATGTCTCGTAGTTTGGAAAAATATGAAGGAATATGTTGGATTTATAGCTATATACGGATAGAAAAATGTGCGTCGAAATTTCTTACATAAGATGAACACAAAACCTTTATACTCGATGCGAGTATAAAGTCCGGTATTCCGACTTGTTTATACAATGAACCATCAGCTGACGGCGATATCAAAATTCTATGGTATAAGCAATTTTGCGGCCAGAGTGGTAGAAAGTTTTGGTTTGGTATTACCCACTATGAAATGGAGAGGTGCATCAATGTTATCGGATTACGCCAAGAATAATTTCAGGGACATGGCAAGAACGGGATGGATTTTGCGTCCATCCATTGACTGGTACAAGGGATTATTTTCCGGTAAAAGGTAGATGGCCGATTCAGCTTTGGTAATTTGTGTGTGAGGGAGTTTTTGTTTTGATACTATGAAATGTCAAAACACTCAACTTTGAAGTAAGACCCTAGACAGATTTATGGAGATCGTTTTTGCTGCTTAGGGATATAGAATATGTATATGTCTACAATATCCAGTATCATCCAGTAAATCAGCACGAATTAGAGTTTCCCCCGTCAAACATGACACATTTAAATTTTAAAACTAGAAGGCAGTAATCAGAATATTGACTTTAATATACTATTGACATACTATGATGTTTTAGCGCACAGAAAACTTACACAAAGGAGATAACTTTGACTAACCATAATTTTGATACTAGTAATATTATTTCTACTTATTTCGCAAATGTAGTTTCGTACCTTTGTTGACTTCATTTGCGTTATATTTTATTTGAAAAATCGCCCCTCCTATTCGCTGTATGGGGACCCTCTGCTCTAATTTCCGCAGGAAATTATACAACCTGTACACTCTCACAGTTTGGACATTTCGACGAAATTTTCTCTTAATTTGCGCAGTTATTTTCAGAAAAATGTGTGTAATAGACAAGCGGGCAGACTGAGAACTTGTTCGTTATTAAATTAATAGGGAATCTTGATGCTCTATGCACTGAGGCAGCAAACTAAATCCTCAGGCACTTTCTATGTGGTTGCCCAACTGTAACTAGAGCCAGGCAAAAAAAAAACTAGGCAAGTAATTTTTTTGTGATGCCAATGAAATTTCAACTTTAGGGTAAGGGGATTGATATTTTTCTGTGAGGTCAACGGGCGGGATCTAATAGTTAGGTCATGCCGGGTTCTGCTTCCCTTGTTTCCTACATAGACAAATCTTAGGAATTATGGTATCAAAACGGGATGCTACAGCGTTAATTGTATACTGGTTTGAAGGAGTGTCTTTTACCTGTTTACCTAACATACCCACTTCATCTTTGTTGACCACAGTTAAATTTTTGAACTACTACCAAATTGTTAGAACGTCAATGTTTATTCGACACTCTTTCAAAAAACTAGTTCATTGAGTTTGACCTCCTTGACACGAGACCTTCATTTAGGGATCACCTCTGCCGGTTACCTGATTCGAACATTTCTTTATTATTCACTTTGATTGGGTCCTTCCATAATTTTCGTGGCTTGCCAGCTGCCCCATTCGCATTAGCCTTTAATGCCTAGGTACACACCTAGACCTAATCCATTTATCATTTATTCCAAGTACGTCATTAGGTCATCGCAACTGGTGGGAAAGTCTTCTACGATTTCGATGTCGGATGATATTCTATGTAGAGGGGGTCCCTGTTCTTGTTTTCATCGTTGTCTTGTCGGAGCAACTATTTTCTTCTCAAGTACAGAATTTCAGGAACCGATTCTCCAGCTTCGAAATACAGTATTTGTGAAATGAAAATACTGCTTAATCAGAGAAGCGTTTTATTTTTAATTTAATTCTGCAATATGGTCCATAAAACGTCTCCAATTGTGAACTGCAATTGTTCTGAGTGACAGAATCAACCACCTTATGAGTAATGTATCATTATCATAATTAACGGCGCAACAACCTCCATCCTGCTTTTGTGTCGAGGTCCACCAATGTGATATCCCTAAAAGTTGTCTGGCATCCTAGCCCACGCCATCGCTTTATCTGTGGCAGGACCTGCCACGTCTCGTTTTTCTACTGCAGATTTTGCTCCCATAAGTTTCCGGGCTATTGAGCTAAATTTTACTCAACCAGACGGCGATGGTATCATTTATAAATTTCGTCATTATAGGGACTATGAGCGAAAGGTAGTCCTTTGAAAGTACTTTGTACATTCACTAACCCTGCAAAAATGATGTCATATATTCATAAAAAAAAGGAGAAAGATAACTTACATCCTGAATCTATAGAGCCATTAAACATTTCAAAATGTAAGACGTATGTGATATGTTTTTTTCTTGGGATCATTCCCTCGACGAAAGTGAAGTTTCCTCCAAATGTTAATAAACGAATGGACAAAATTTCAAAACTATGTTACTACAGCTTTGATGTTCGCCCAGCCAAGTAACTTACTGACTTGGTGAATTTTAATTATCCAAATGCGGAAAAAAAGATCACAAACGTAAGACGGAAGGCGCTTGAGTGCTGAAACTCAAACCGCGAATATTTACAACTTCCACTCATGTGCATCGAGGAAGATAAATCACACATTGCAAATATGAATGGTCTCGTAAAACTTGGCTGCATTGGATATTGTTTTTAACAATATATTAACCAGGTGTTCTGTGCTGTATTCAAGTCCGATGGCCACTCTTGCATGTCCATATGTAAATGCACTGGTGATGATGATAATGATAACGCCTGACATACTACTACCCACCGTACTATTATGTGTTACCTCTTCATTTTGTATCTTTTTTGCGCTATTGCGGAATTAGATTAAGAAGGAGAAAATTTATAATTAATGTGCTCATTGGTGTCATGCTCGCTTTCTACTTACTCGGGTACCTACGTGTGTATGCTTCACGTATTTTTTGTGCAATTATGATATCATCCGAATGTTAGTTCAGCAGTATAATTTAAAGAAGAAGAAGTATCCAATGAAAGTACCATAATTTGTGTCGATTGCAGTTTAACTACCACTTAATTTGGGGCATATTCGATTTTATCTTCTGATTCTTGTTGGAGATTTGATTTTTTTGTAAAGAAAGGTTGTTTTTTGGAGAATCTAGCCAAACGAGGCTATTATTTTTCCATTGTGCTGTAATCCAATAATCATCTTAATTCTGAACATCATGTGCATGATGAATTGATCCAGTTTTTGTTATGATAAATAAGACGATTATATAAAATCCTCTCGGTTTATTGAAGACTCACTTTCTTTACCAATTCGGGAAGCATTTGAATATATTACAAATTCACAGAGTTTTATGGAAGAAAGTAAACCCGGGATAAGATGGAAATCTGTTTGAAGTTAGCGAACGTTCCCATATAGAACACCTGGCAAAAACGAATAAAATGGCTTGAAATGCTCGCACCTAATGGCTTATCGCTTTGCGTTTATGGGGAATAAATTATTCTGTATTGCATGTTTGTAATATAAGTCAGTTTGCAACATACTCGTATAAAGGACAATTTTCGTTTTCAATTCAATTATTATACTTTAAAGTAGAGTCTCCATTACAAAAGATAAATATATATCTTAGAATGTAAATAAGAAACGAATTAAGAAAAAATAGTGAAATTGAAGACAACCATAATAGTACGAGTAATTTGTGTCTTTATCAACAACAGATATGTGAGAAATCGATCAAAACAAGATCAAGTTATATTAGTTTTTCATTATATGTGTCGTATTTTTCCAAGAGGGTTTTTCCGTAACTTTTACAGCGAGATCGTATTCCGTCAAGTTTTCGTCGAAAAGGAAGCAGATCCTGAATGAAAAATTATTCTCGCTGACGGAATGGAATTTTGTCGAGATACCTTCGAAATTAAACAAAGCTGGTGCATTTTGTTAATTGATCAGCTTAACGCATCGGACACTTTGTTTGTTTGCTGATATTATCATACCGGAAGTGTTAGTTACAGTCAGTTGTCGAATGTTGTCCACCTACTATTTTTGCGACTGATTGGAGCTGTATCGCTTACATGGTATAAGGTTTCAACCAGATACAGCGCTTACTAAAATAGTGTCACGGCTTGAAGACCAATGCTTTTGTTAAAATATTGTTTTATTTGGAAGAACATGGAGAATTGGGTAGAGCCCATCTGACGGCCTTTACTGACGAACTCAAGTTTCATCAACGGTCACAATACGGTTGTAAATCTCATCCAAACGATGCTGACATAACCTCGAAAAATGTCTGCAACTCTCTAATCGTCGCTTCCTGTCGAGCGCTGTGAGCATTCCTGGTACATACGGCGCACTTATTTTATTTCATGTGTAAATGTTCATTTAATGTCTTTTACCACTAGAACCACTGCCGTTTCCTTTCACTGCTGATGGTCGTTTCATCCGTTCCATCTGGTCACATTCACAATGTGTTTGGTCTCTTCCACCACGCCTCCCACAGGTATGGGGAAGGGTAAGCATCGGGTGGTTCATATAGTTGAAAGAGGTGACATTGTGCTAATGAGCGTGGGCCTAGTTGCTGGTGATAAATCGTTCGATATCCATCGGTTTCCTGTAGATCTCCAGGTTCAATGTCTTCTGTTTCCACTTCAATAGCAGATCTAAAAATGATAGCTGTCCCCCCTCTTCCGTCGCCAGAGCGAATTCGATATTTGAATGTAGTCCAGTGTGTAGTCCAGAATGTTAGTAAATTGAGTTTATTTTCGACTTCGTCTTTACCGATGATTGCGCAGATATAATCGACATAGCTCTCCCAGAATTTTGCCATCAGATCTTCGTTTCCAGTTTAGCCATAGAGATTTCGTCAATTCGCCGTTCTTACCTTACCTTTCCATTGTGGACCATCGTGTTTTTAATATAGCAGTCGTATCCTTGACTGGGTTCCCCAATCAAATAAAAAACCCGGAAGAGCTTGTTTAAATTTTTGACTGATTTAGTTTGGAATTGTTTTTCCATATTGTTTTTCACTAACCAGAGATGATATTCGCGCGGAAACGATTTGCCTTATCAACTTGCTTCCTACTAGTAAATCTCAAAGAAAGAAGACTCATCGGGCTTCCAAACAACCTACCTCATAGCCTTCAACTTGTGTTCTAGTTCTCCGGTGGCTGTTTTTGCCTTGCATTGGGTCCTGTATCAGTCTACCGGCCCTTGGAAGAATTAATAACAATAATAATTTCGTCATTCACTAGCTATCTGCCTATCTGTCACAGGCATTTTTCTAAGAAGTGGTTATTCCTATTGGCACGAAATGTGGTGGAAAGATTGGAATTGTGAACCCCCATGCATGTAGTGAATATCAGCGGCATGTGGTACATCATAGGTTCTGTGCGGAATAGGTTTCAAAACCAATTGTAAGGGAGGGGGCTAGTGTGGGTGTTAAAAAAGGGGCCAGAAGCTGCCGAACCCAAAAATTTACAAAAAAAACATGAAGCTGTCCCTATCCAATATCCAAGCATCAAAATATCTCCCATTCCGATATCTTATCAAGTAAGATTAATAATGATATGTTATTATAATTTTTAAATTGTCTGGAAATCATCCCTAAGTTCGTCTTCGAATCATAACTTTCTCCTGTGATGTAAGCTATAATGTAGAATATGACACTACTATTGTGGGCCTGGGCGTCGACCAAATTCTTCGTTTGTAATAGTAGACGCAATGACGATATGACGCAAACAGGTGTTGAAGAAGCCTTGGAACCTTCGAGTGACAGTGGGGTTCACTTCCCATAGGCTGCTTTCGTATAGCAATACAGAAAGAACACTAGCACAGAATCAACTTGATATTGATGCTGAGGTAACTGCATCATCATGTATTAGACAGGGTACCGAAAGGGGATCTAGCGCTGTTGATGCGTCGGGTAACATCAAGTTCGGTGTCGCCGTCGGTAGAAATTACGTTTTCTAGATGTAAATAAAGAGAGTACCATGGCCGTCAGACTGAGAGATTTGGCCAGCACATCTTATGACACCCTTTCGGGACGTGGCCGACGACCAATGTAGCACCCCATGAAATAGCATTTTGATGGCGGCCCAATGTTCATCGATATTCTTAGGCGGGTTATTCAGTGTATCTGCCATCCGATCAGAAAGATTGCTTTGCCACTGCCGAGCGACATCTAGACGAAACAAGCGCTTGATGTTGAACTTCGGAGAGGTCACAGCTCTCCCACCCTGCGGGAAGTGGTGGTCCTTTTCAAGGCTAATGCCAGCCCCTCTCTTGTTAAGCACATCCGAGAAACAACTACTAAATCTACTGCTGAGCGCAAATTGGCTAATCTAATTGCTCGTACGTTGTCGATCAGTTGAAACCCAACTTACCCTATGGCATGCTCTGTGTTCGAACAATGTGCCCAATGACGGGTGACGGTGAAAGTTGCAGAAATTTACAAACCTTCCACAATTATCGTCACGGTCGCCAAGACCGTGCTTCAGCACCACATGTTCGAGGAAGGTGTTGTCAAAGCCCACCTCGGCATTCAGATCACCCATCACGAAGACAATGTCACCTTTAGGAAACTTCCCCTGAACTGCATTTAATTGCTCGTAGAAAGAATCCTTATCCGCTACATTGGAAGTCTCCGTTGGTGCATAGTACTGTGCACTTGTAAGGTTGCTTAATTTGGACCCGAATCTTGCCGTCAGAAGTCTGTCAAAACCGGCTTCCAGGTGAAGAGAGCGCGCTTTGCAATAACCGTCAGAAATAACCCTCCACTGGACTCGTGTGTGCTACCACTTTGCTTTTTAGAGTACAAAAGAGAATCCAGGGTTCCACCATCTTACTTCGCTTAGACCCAGAATGTCCAGTTTATATCGCTGGAGTTCCCGCTCGAGTTGGAGAAAGTGAGCATCCTGAGGACCCTCGATATCGTTGTCGAGGAGGGTGCGCATATTCCAGAAACCAATCATAGTCGGTTTTCGATAGTCAAAGATGGTAGCTGTGAGGTCAATCTCTATCAGAGTTGTTGTTAACGTTTCGGTAGCAGTAAAGTTGCAAAATTGGCAGGTTGCTATCGCACAAACTTCTATTCCTTTCACTCGCCTCTTACGACAAGCAGCGAAAACTTTGAGCGTATTAAGCTCCAACTCACAGCTTCTTATCTTAGGGATGGGTGTTATCGCTTTGATTTTGAATCGTATCTCCTTCGATTTCAACATATGATGGTGATGAGTTGTAGCTTGCAATTCGGTCCTTTAAACAAAGAACCTCGGACATTATAAGACTGGAGCTATCGTTGAATGGCGGTGAAAAAGGACGCTGGACATTAAAATCATATCGGATATTTTGAGATGAGTCGGCAATAATCTAATGTAGGAGCCTACTCTCCGTCCTTCTTTGTTGGGTCACCATTCGACCCATCTCGGAATATCCGGAGCGATTTTAGTATACAGCAGCCTTGTCAGCGCCATTTAGTGATAGCTTCAGTTGCCAGTTGGATCGAACTAACCACCATTGAAATAAAGAGGCGATGGCTGAGCTTTGGGTCACTTATATTTGATGGTATTCTCGCGATGGATACTTTGACTGAAACTGCCTTTAGTGTTGTTAAAACAAGGATATCATTCAGGTGCTCTATTTCCGGCAATTTTCTTTGGAGCTTCTAGGAACAGGACCCCTAATCTGTTACCACTGGTACGGGACTACCTGGGCTGTCGAAAGGTTAACAGTACTTATATTTTTCGGACAAATATTCGTCACTTTTACGTATAACAACAACTCTTGATTTTCAAAATAACCACTTTGTTTGCCAAACATAATCAAACAAAACGCCTTAATTAGGATATCACGAGGCGAGTCTAAGTTAACCATTGGTTGTAAAGGAACGGTCGTGGACTTGAAAAACTGCAGATATAAATCAAAAGGCAATTTTCACAAACTAACAATTTTCCCGTTCGAAACCAAAGGTAACTGGTTGGTTTACTCCTAAAAAGGGGAAATGTCCATAGATCCATTCATGATCAATTTGGTGATCACTTCATTTCATTTCTATTTCTATGTTGCTTGAGTGTCCTTAGCGATTATTTTTTTCAGAATTGCTATTTTTCTCCTCTTTTCGCAATTTTTCTTAAATACTGGTGGTATCTTCTTATCAGAAAGATGTTATGCTAAGAACAGTTTCGCTAACCTTGGTCGCAAATTTCTTATCTATTTCTTCCAGGTATCTTTTTCTGATGACTTTGATATTGAATTCTGAGCATAGTCTTAGATATCTCATGTGCCGAGTGATAATGAACCATGCACTATCTTAACAATTTCTAGATTATCAAACGGTTTCAAGGCATCAGATTTTCAATCAATTTTTTATATGGTTTTATGTTTTTCGATAGAGAAATGAACTCATTCTGAAAATGTATTCTCTGGCGGAAACTTTGAATTAAAAATGTATGTCAGACGGAGAAATCTCTATTCTAACGTGAATCTACTACGCTTTTATGATGCATCGACATATTTATGCCACTCGGATATTTTGATAATGCCCATAACAGAATTGATAATTTGTTACATCTCTTTCTACTTAAGGTGCGAAGTTTTTGATTTTTTTAGTACGCGGTCTGTTCATTTGACATACATAATTGTGTTGTATTATGTTTATTGTACTTTTGTATTAAATTAAGTGCGAGATTCAACCTCGAGCTGTACCGAATTCCGTTATAATTACAATATATTCTGCTGTAGAAAAGTACAATATTACGGATGAAATATCGTTTCTGAAACTTGGTCGGCGAGTTGATTGAGACTTCAAAGGTGTGGGGTTTTACACCTACTTGTCCTCGTTTCTCCAATACATTTTAAGGACACATCAATTATAACATGCAAAACTCAATTTGTGTCGACATTAGTCGAAACATTATTTATAACACCAATAACTCTTTATTTGCTGTACAAGTGCTAACGATTCTAGACTTCACATTAATATCGTTAATATCTTTTGCGGTGAATTACTTGCGACAGATTTCAATTATTGGCCTTGGGAACGAACCTGCACTCTTGTAACCATCCAATGCAAAACCATAGCCGCTATTCCGTCGTACCATGATCAACCGAACTTACCCTTCCGTAGAGATTTATGAAATAAGAAAATTGGGAAACAGACTGGAACGAATTGTGATTTCGTTGTTAGATTTTAGATTACCCAATTTCGTACTCGAAGTGCAGTGTGTTATGAAGTGGTCTAGATATGTACGTATATTCCACAATGTGTATATGTAGGGCGTTTCTAAATTGCATGTTATTGTCATACATTTTCCCCGAATTCTATGAGCAAGATATCTGAGATTCCTTAGTCATACAGTACTTTTTTAATGGATTCACCATCTTTAGCATCGGAAATTTATCATTACAGTTGACCATTGTCGACACATAGGAAAAAACTTCATATGGGAGCTTTTAGGTCAATTGGATAATTCAGAGGCAGGAAATCAATGGCATTAATTTAAACCGTTTGCGCATATTTACGACTCGTACGCACATCAGGCTTGTAACCGTTCCTCCAGTTACGATTCATACAAGTTCGAGGTTGCAGCAGAAGATTTAAAATTACAGATTAGACATAGTCATGGGAGATGATTGAATAGACAATAATTACCTCCGTCGATGGAAAGTTAGATTTGAAAACTATTGTCGATGCCGATTAAGATGAGTCGCACGCAACGGAATAATCGATTTTTCATTCTTTACTGGTCAAGGAAAGAACATTAACTAAATGAAAAGGAATTTTATTGATAGAAATAAAATTGAAAAATTAACAGTAGTAACAGTAATAGAACAGTTATCAAATGTTTAGATACAAGAGTCATTGAAAATATCATTGGAATGCTTGGAATTTTGATTTAATCTTAGAACAAATTTGCGGTTTTAAGTTATACAATTGAATTCATGGCATCCTACCAATGAACCCAATCCGAGAACTTTTCAAATGAATAATTGAAATATTTTCATCAAGTATTGTGTTTATACTTTGCTCCGATGAATATCTTGAGATTTTTTCCATACCAGCCTTCTCTTTGCTATGTCAAATTTATTTCATGGTGAATTCACTTGAAATATTGCGGTGTAAGGCTTAGAATGAAATACTAATGATAATTTCATTGCATCCACATGCTTTGCGGTGGAAATACTGTGGTTAGAAGCTTCAGTATCGTTTATAGCGTGGTTTTGGACACTACAATACACGCGTACCGTATATCTGCAGCTTGAGCAAATCTGCTAAATCTACTTGTCCCTGTTCTACTGAGATAAAAGTTCTCAACAAATATTTAGAACATAACATGTTTATTGTATACAGATTGTATATTATTTAAAAAAAAAAAAACATTCCTCCATTTGCTACCTTTGGGCCAAATGTCTTTCTTTGGCTCTATTTTCAATGATGATTCCGATGAATCTTCTTTTCAGATTATTAAATTTTTAGTAAATTTTTCTTACTAGTTGGAAGAAACAAATGGATGAAAATACCTAGATAATTGGATAATAGGATGTTGTGTTCACCATATTTTATTTCCACTAAGTTATCTTACAATTTGACTTTGATTTTGTCCCTTTTATCCCTTGAACCACAGGGGGCAGCACGTTTGATACTTCTTTTCTTAGGTAAAGGTTGAGTTTTCCATCCCTCGTCCCCTATTGGTGGAATCCCTCCCTAAGCAGTGGGAGGGCATCTAATAGGTATAGGAAGATACTCCCTCCCTAACTCCGCGGGAGAATTCTGGCAGCCACTTCTCCCCTGAAAAAGTTAGAGGGCCTTAAAATAGGGTTGTTTTGATTTCATAACGATATGATCCAATTTTCATTCTCATCTCCGAAGGGGATAGAGAGTGTACGGAAGGAAAAGCTGGAACTCTCGACTGTCCAACTTCTTGAAAATCCGTGACGATCGCCGCTCCTTAAAATGTTGTAATACTTCATCCGGACGGCTCGAGTGGTTAGAGCGCGGGGCTGTCGTAGCAGAAGGTCACGGTTCAAATCTCACTGGTGACAGAGGGATTTGTTATCGTGACTGGATGTAGGATATCAGTTCACTCAGCTGTGAATGAGTTCCTGAGTCAAATCAGGGTATTAATCTTGGGCGAGCGCAATGCTGACCACATTGCCTCCTACAGTGTACTGTAGTGTACCGTTACGGTCTTGAATGAAGTGGTCTAACACACTTCAAGGCCTTGATCCAGTATGGATTGTTGCGCCAACGATTATTATTACTATACTTCATCATGGTAAAATTTTATTTTCCAACCCCATCACCGGAGACGGAATGCAAAAGGAAGAAGAAGAACCCTTTTTCCTAATCCCATCCGTTCCCAACAGAAGTAAGGTTGAAAGCTCAATCTTCATCTTTTGTGTCTTTTTATATTTCTTTGTCGGGTTAGTATAATTGTTAGGGTTGAGGTGGCAACTTGTCACCAAAGTACTTAGTTGTTAAGTTTGGCGGAAATGAACAATATATGGGGTTGGTGAAAAACTAATGTCGTATTTGTGATCGAATTTTAACGCTTTATTTAACATAGTTAGAATTATCCGATTTAAGTCAAATATGCGCCGTTTTGTTCGCAAACTTGTTGCCATTTAGAAGGCAACTCCATTATCCCCCTCTTATAAACCCCCCCCCCCCCTCCCCCCTCCTTATTTTCAAAAAACTCGGACAGCCAGTTTTCGCAAGCCTCTTTTGAGCTTAGCACCAAGAGCGTTCTGCATGAGCCGGAAGAGATGGTAATCACTTGGTGCCAGGTCCGGACTATACGATGGATGCGATAGGACATTCCATCCGAGCTCCCGTAGCTTCTGGCGGGTCATCAAAGATGTGTGAGGCCGAGCGTTGTCCTGGTGGAACAGAACACCATTGCTATTGACCAATCCTGACCGCTTCTGGTCAATCGCCTGCTTCAAACGGTCGAGTTGCTCACAGTAGAGTAGAATTGGGTAGAATTGAGGGTCTGGCCATAGCTGAGCAACTCATAGTGGATGACTCCCTTCCAATTTAACCAAACACACAGCAAAACCTTCCTGGCCGTCAATTCGGGCTTGGCGATGGTTTGGGTCGGCTTCGACCACGATCTTTTTCGCTTGAGATTTTTGTACGTGATCCACTTTTCATCACCAGTCACCATCCGCTTCAAAAATAGGTCGAATTCGTTCCGTTTCAGCAGTGCATCGCAGGCGTTGATTCGGTCCAAGAGATTTTTTTGCGTCAACTAGTGTGGCACACAAACATCCAGCTTTTTGGAATCCAATCTTCCGCAAATGGTTTCAAACGGTTTTATGGTCCTTACTCACTCTACTTGGATGATTTCGACGATTTTATCGGTTTCTACGACGATTGGCCTACCAGTACGGGGTGTATCTTCGACATCCACTACACCAGAACGAAATCGATCGAACCAACACTGTGATGTGCGACTCGGTACAGTATCGGACCCATAGACTTCACAAATTTTTTTGACCGCCTTCGTGGCATTTTTACCTCTCAGGTAGTAAAAATGTAAAATATGACGAATTTCTTCCTTGGTGGACTCCATCTTTGACGCGCTATAACTTGAGACTGAAACGGACGATCATAAAATTGTAGCCCAGATTGTCGTCTTCAAATCGCCATAGTATGACCCGATGCGATAAGTACAACACAAGATATGCTTAAGTGTCGCCATCTATTGACAAAATACGACATTACTTTTTTCCCAACCTAATATGTATAATGGCAGAGTTTTGAAAGAAATATCCTGTCAAATATATCGAATTTGTTTTATTTGTATTACATGCATCTTATATCGGAAACTGATTATTTACATTTTATTCTGTTGGTTTACCTAATTTCCAAAATATATTACCTTTTATTGGCAGTTAACGATTTTAACTGAGTTTTTATCGTTAACAAATACAATGGAACTGACCAGAATTTTCTCGCTTTGAAGCCAAGAATATTTCAATATTTGGCAAAGAGAGAAAAGGGTTATCCGACTAGCAGATAGCAATTGCATCCGGATTCATGAAAACAACTCCGTCTACCCCGAAGTAACGACTTTTTTTTCACTTGCCTACTCTACGTCCTTTTTTCTTTTAATTCATTTTAATTTTCCAAATGAGACACCAAGACTATCTCCCTGATGCTCGCACACCGATCTCCGAGGTTAATATCCTCAACTTTTTCAATTTTTCCCTCAGTGATACTGGTGAATGGATGATCGGAACGAGGTAAACCATCAACCAAAGTATGACTTTCTTTGAATTCTTTGCATCACTCGTGTTGTCTTTTCGGCATTTACTCAACTAAATTCGGTATTGCGATATTTGCAAAAAACGACATATAGTGACTTGCTTACAAAGTTACCACATGCAATTTACCGACAGATGCGGTTAAAACAGATGTTTTAGCATCAAATGGCTGATGCATCAAACTAGAAAAAAAACATTTGTCAATACATTAACCGCGATTTGTTTGAATGGAGAATTCCCGATACCTTTTGATCAGAAGGTACTGAGTGCACGCTCGGCGTTCCTGACCATGGATTCGAGGCTTGCCTAACACACGTACGGCAGTAAAGGGGTACGGTCACCGAGTTGTAAAGCGAAACTCTACGCATTGAGCCCTTCCACAAAGAGGCTAATCGGAAATCACTGAGTCGTAACCACATCTTTCAGGAAGATGCAGCATATGCTTTCAGAAAGCTATCCTGCTTTCTGTTGTACCAGATGACTCCCAGTGAGGCTTTGTGGTAAGAGCCACTAAGTTCCTTGCAAACTCGTGTCTGATTGCCTTCCTCGAGAACGTGCATACGCCGCTTACTAAGAGCTTAACTGGAATTAACTCAATGCGGACAACCGCATCCAAGCTTTTCCACATAGTTTAGCTCTGCGTACAATATAACCCATAAGACATCACAGGGCAACACACAACATGTGGAACTGGCGGTTGCCGACCACAGCCACTACTGCAATTTGCTCATGATACTGTAGACCAAGCAGCGTTGAGAAACTGCATCCGCCGTTGGAAAGCCACAAATTTATATGCATTAACGTCACGTTTCACTGCTAGCAAGGCATTGTCTTACATCAAAAATCCCTTTCAATGCTCGAATGCCGATGTTGTCTAGATCGCAGATATCAGAAAAAGCCGGACAGATACAGAGGATATGTAATCAGTTCTCTGAGCCTACCCCACACAAAAAATCCTGAGTTGTGCGAGAAGAGGAAGTAATTTAAGTCATCACGTCCAATCACGAAGAATAATGGTAATTGTTGGTACAACAATCCAAATGATGTGTATTAGAGTACTTCATGCAAGGTCTTAAATGTAAAATCTAACATAAGCTCCCTCTGGTGGAAACACACTTATGTGTGTTCCAACGTTTGCTATTTCGTTACATCTAGTCTACCATTTAGGTATAATAACCTTGTCCAACAGCTTTTTAACAGCAATTGGTCCTAGTCCCTCCATCTATGGTTGCTGACTATATGATTTTGCAGCAAAGGTGCATCTTTCCTGATCCTATTAGTTGCACCGCGCCAGACTACTTTTAGATCAAGAGGAAGAACACCCAACTGTACTTGCATGATTTGGGTAGAAATCGTTCGACATGGAAGAAGCAGCCTTAACTGGGCAACGTGCTCACAGGCATAAAGCTGGTTCCTTCCCTGTTATGACTGTGCATGCCATAAAAGTATGCGGAAGGAAAAGCCCCACATATATGGATCTGAAACTCTTTTACTGGGATCATATTCACACATCATGGTTCTGCTCATCATATAGATAAATTTAGTAAAGGCGCCCTGAGGTACATGCGTATCGCGATGGTAATTTTGACTCGCGGCGTAACAACAGTTTTCTGGGTTAAAATTGAAACAACGTCTTTGTCTAATCACGTGCTAATATGTACCCTGGTTCGCGAGCATTGCGGGATATTCCCTCAGCGAGGATCAGGAGATCATCTGCGTAAGGAAGGCATTAAACTTCCGAGCTAAGTTCGCCTAAGAGTTCATTCATCATTAGTTTCATGAAAATGGAGACCTTTCACAGAGCTAATTTCTGGTAGCCACTCTAATTTTCGTTTCGTTTCGTTTCAACAACACAGAAAACTAACTCAAGTAATCAAATGCGCCTCTGAAATCTATAGAGATTCCAAGACCTGCCAGCACCAAAACCATATGGCCTGTTGGACACCAGATGGGAAGTGTTCATTCCTAGTCACTGGACTATAGTTATAATCCTTTCCAGGACCAGGATATATGTTCCTGTACGATCAAGGATTACTCCTATCTTTCTCTGGTGATTTCAGGACAGTCTTCCAGAATAATTAAAGGGCCGTAGAAATACACGTATAGTGAGTACAGTAGTAACTATCAACACAACAGCCAGTGAGTTACACAAACTTCAAAGACTGGCTTGCATGTGTATCAATGGAGCAATGAGAACAGGTTCTCCAAACCGCATCCCTAGAGGTCCTTCTAGCATTCACGCAAGGAGAGTGATCCGGGAGTACCAATGGGGTGGGGAGCTGCCTAAATCGTAGGAAAATTGGTGTTCATTTTCTAAGCGGCATCCCGAATTACTGATGCCAAGAGATAACATGACAATGAAGTTTCACTTCGATAGGAAGTTTGAAACACTTTGGAGCAACAGGGCAAACTGGACGCTGGGCTCATTGTTTCAAGAAAAACGCATTTTGAACCAATAGGTAAACATACCAGCATATATCAGGCGGAAGTATACGACATATGCAGACGTGCCTCCTTCAACCTCGATAGGAGCTATGGGGGCAAAACATTGCTATCCTAACTGACAGCCAAGCGACTATTAAGCCACATAAGTCTGAAGAGACTGAACACGCTCGTCTTGCTAAGGTGTGGATACTACGGGTCCCAGGCCACATTGGATTAGAAGACAATGAAGCAGCGGACGAACTGGCCAGGAAAGGAGCAGCGACGCCGCTATACGGACCAGAGCCATACTATGGAGTCGGAAATGGGTTCATGACTACGACAGGAAATAACAACTGAGGGAAGTTTACTGGGTGAATTTACCAGGAATGGAACAGTCCAGGATGCTCATGGCTCAAGAAGGGCCCCTGGAACATAGCGGTAACACTCCCTGGCCATTGCAGGCGAAACTATTACAAGAGGAACTTAGGGATTTCTACGGTCACTGTCTGTGGACTCAGTGAAGAGAGAGATGAAACCTCCCCACATGTCCTGGAACAGTATCCGGCATTTGTACAAAGTAGGTTTAGGCACCTGGGAAAATACTTAAAATGCCAGATTGAAATGCTTGGAAGTAGTGAACATAATAAAATGTCTGCCGGTTATAGGTTTAAACGACATACTATAGCCTATAAGAATACTATAACCAGTAAATGGGAATAATAGTTATTTTAGGACGCAATGTGACATCTCTTGATGATATTATTAATAATTATCAGGTTTAGTTAGCTGGTTGACAGGCAATTTAACGGCTTTCCGATCGAAGGATCAGAATAACTTTTGTTATAAATTTCCTCTCAAAATAGTTTTCGGTATGTTGAAATTATGCAAGGAGAGTCAACAATTTAATGTCCTTTTAATTGGAGAGCGGAGAGCAGCAATTTAACTGGCACAGAATTTATAGTTAAATATGTACTTACGAAAGATTTTTTCTAGGATATGGTCGTCCCTTTAGCCCACAGTAAGAAGGAAGCCAACGAAATGATTTCTACGTGAACGCCGTTCTATTTTCCATCCAAATCATTCAACCAACATCACTTTCACGTGAATAACTAATATGCGGACTCCAATGTTCGAATCAATTCGCAATTTCCTTCGAACGAAGAAGAAAAGCAAAGATAAAGATGGTGCCGGTGTTATGGATGCCAGCTTCAAACGAAGCGACTCGTTCAAACGAATCAGCATACGGAAAAGTTACTTGGATCGAGGACGAAAGCGAGCTGCTATGCGAGCTCGTGCAATCGGGAACAGTATGAATAGCACTTGCACTAGTTCAACAAGTCAAATTGCCAGTGTAAGCAAGCCAGGGAAGACGGCCGAAGTGAAAAATGGGATTTTCGTTGGTTCCGTGCCAAGTAGTATTTTCAACAACCAACCAGACTTGAATCAGGACTCTGATTCAGCGTCAAAAGAGACCGAAGTACAAATTATAGCGGTAGATTTTCAAGAGGCAAAATGTGGTACCAGTAATAGGATATGCAATGAAGTTATAAATGAAGAGAATATATCGAACGTGAACGTAGAGGGGACTGTCGACTTTTCAGACGACTACTCAGTCCATGGCTTCAATTTAAATACTTGTCAAGAGTCGAAACAAATGTCGTTTGAAGATATTGTTTATGACAAAGCCGATGTAGTTCGGTTAGAAAATGAATCGGCTGCGCCCAGTTTAATCACTTTCAAAACATTCACGCCTGATAAACACTACCTTGAGACGAGCTTCGATTCCATAGAATCAGTTGGCAATTTGATGCATTCGAATAGCTTAGACTCGATAAAGCCGGTGGCGAACATCTCGCGGACGACCCTCGTCTATGACACTCCATCTTTGAACAACAACTTCACTGGTGAAAGCATTGTTATCCGAATCTCTGGTACAACTAGCAGCGGCGGTAGTAATGAGGATGAAATGAATATGCTCCAGCATGAAATCATCTCGAAGAAAGAAAGCATCGATTCGGCTCTTGAACTTGACTCCGAGCTGATCTTAACTGATGGCAATAGCAATAAGCATAATCACAGTAATCAGCACCAGCGGCACAGGCCTCCCGACGAGCATGTCGAAAAAAAGCATGAAGACGTTTCAATGAACGAGAAGTACACTTTCGAAATCTTCAAGGAGTTGCAGTCGAAGAAATCGGAAGGCCCAGTAGTAACCGCATCGCGGGCCTCTTCGCTAAACGATATTCACTTTGGCGTTGGCTCATCAATTACTTTGGATGAAGTCAATGAAAATCCATCATCGCCGCGTACGTTCCAGTCATTCGTATTTGACCCCGAGATTGACTTGTACGACAATGCGGACATTATATCACCAGACAGTTCGATCCCGTATCCACTGAGGGTCAAGACGAATCCGTTTACCAGACAAAAGGAATTGTATTCGGTGAACCTAGGACGAATTTGGAAGCAATTGAACCTGGGGCAAGATGAAGATTTGTCTTTGGACATGTCGACGACTTTCAAGAAAAAGAATGAATCGTTTAAGTCGATGTCCTCTCACGATTCTGGTTTTAGTTTAACTTTAACGAAACCAAAGAGTCTATTTCGACGTAAGCCCAAGCAAGGAACCTACGCGCGAAGGAATAAAGCTGCGAAGTTAGCGGTATCACGCGATAGCTTTGTAAAACGACCGGTCATTGTTCAACGAAACTCTTCACGTCGAAGGAGGGTTAAGCGAAGCACGTACGATACGTATGGCCGCAAGAAATACAACAATGAATCTTTTCTCCGTGAATTTGAAGAGTTCTGTGCTGCTCGAAGGCAGCATATGATTGCCAAAAGAAATTTCACTGAATTCGGTGAATTCTACGGCGATGAAGACTTCAATCAAGAAATGAGTGATCTGGAGGCCTTTTTCGAAGATCATCTTAGAAAGCTGAAATCCTACTATCTGGAGCGAAAGAAGTTGAATGAAACTGCATTGAGCGAATTCTACAATGACTTTCCGTTGTCGGAATCAGATTATACGTTTCCTCATCCAGACAAAAGGCAACCAGTTCCAAGTAAAAAGAAGCATAAGTACCTGTTCCAAGAGGTCCGAACGTTCAATGACGACACAAAGTATTCTTCACTGGAATTCACAGAACGTGGCAGGCATTGTCGAGGCGATGAAAAGATTCAATATGCGGATATCGATTTTGATTACGACAATAGGAATATGTTCGATTACCCGAAAAGCTGGCATATGACTGCAAAGAAAAAATCGTTCGGTCGTCATGGTCGCCGTTATAGGCGAACAAGTAGTTGCTCTCGAAAGCCCCGGGAAATTTGCTTAGCGAATATTTTTCCGGCAGTTGATCAACCACCGGCATTGGAAATCAGTGGTGGTGATGTTTGTACACTTTGTTGCAAACCATTTTCTACGGAGAGAACGCCCCAGCGTAGGTGGTCCATCGCCAGTGATGAATTCAGTGAACAAGAATTTTTATCGAATTGTGAACTTTGCTGGGAATGTGATAACCAATTGGCAGAATGTGTTTGTACCCGGGAAAATGTTAACAATGATGAGGATGACTATTGTTCTTGTCCGAAAGATATTCGTGCAATAAATCGTAATGAGATTCCGGTCGGTAAGCGGAAAGTTCGACGGAAAAAATCAAAAAGGAAAATTCGAAAAAATCACTCGACGTTAAGGAAAAGTTTTAGTGGAAATTGTAAGTTGGTTTTTGTTTTAATTTTAAATGTTTGTTCCTTTTTAGCTGTAAAAGAAGCAAACAGTTTTTTGGAGCCAATCATGCTCTTGGGTCACTGAATGCAAAATCTTTGTCTTCCAAAGTTACTTCGAGTCCTATTTCTTATATATTACACTTTCCGGTCAAATTGTCTACGCAGTATAATTGTTCTGAAAAACTTATCACAACGATGTGTACTGTGTTGATAATGACTTTTATTTATTATTCATTTGGATTCCTGTCAGAATTAACAAATTGGTTTTTTTGAAAGGAAAGGAAGTGTTAAAACATCTCCTACTTCATTTTGAAAGGTTTGTGTAAAACAATCATTCTTTCCTTCTTCTTTCATTGCGAATGTACTTAGCGTTTATCGTCCCAAATAGAATCAGTACAGATACTTCCGGCAACCAGCATGTACTGTCGACAATGAATGAACCACCTGATGCTCATTGCGTCCTGCCATCACTTCTCAATACCATTAATATCCTCCCTTTTTGCAACTCGGCAAATCATGGCTCTTTCAGCGAATATTTTTTGTGCAACTGGCACGCTTGTTGCCTCTAAGCAATAGGTCATATTAGTCTTCCATAAATTATTCTGACATCCCATACCTGTGTCGCGTATAAAAAGGTAGAACGAAGTCGAAGACCTCCAATGTTAGGCGCAATTCACGCTAATAATATATAAATACTCTCACTGGCCTAACCCAAATGTCGCTTGAAATTGAACTTCAGGTCGATCGCCTTCATCGCAAAAACCATTCTTAAATTGATGGTATTTCCTCCAACTTAAATGCTGGTCGTATTCCTTTTACTATAAATGGTGTTCAAGACCACCTTCGCTTGGTCAATTTGGGCTATATCTCAAGCCATTTTAACATCTTCAGGATGAGATCTCCATCGGATATATCACGTCTCGCAGGAGAGGACCCAGAACTGAGTCTTGTGGGACTCTTGTTGTAACGGTATACATTAAATAAGCCACGCACTGACAGACATGTCAGTTACGCCTATCTTAAGCTAGCTTCAATATTACATCTATAGCGTCAACAAGACAAGATGTTAACTTATCCCAGTTATTAATGTACTATATACTGCCGTTATATGACTAAATTTAATCTGAAATAGGCCACGTCTGTCGTTAGTATTTTGTGTGTTACTCCGGCCGATAGACTGATTCTCGCAGCCTGCGCCATTTAAGTTGTCTTTTTATCTTTTTTGTAAACGTATGTATTTATTGACACAAAATTTACGAAGGATAGCTTTTTCATCGAATATAGTCATATGAAGTATCAAATGGAATGTCTTGATTAGGACTTTATAAAATTTTATTTTTGACGAACGCTGCAAAGTAGTGCAGTGAGACGTCAAAAAATGCGAACTTAAAGACAAAACTGGCCAGAAAGTACGTAATTAAAAAAACCTCAAAATCACGTAAATATCCCTTTATGAAATTTAAACTTGGAAATACATATCCCCCGGCGTCTGCTCAGATAATGACGATAGTTTTCTACTTCATTTTGGAATTTGCCATAACGCATTTTGCAGCAATTTAACTCATAAATTAGGATACCATTCCGAAAACTTTGTTGTAAAACCTATCATAATTAACCAAAATTTATTAAGTCAAAAATCGAGCATTTAATGTGAGTTCAGAGTATTAAAGCGAATAGTAATATACACTAGGTTAAACCAGCCTTAAAAAATAGTATACATGGAATTCCTATATTTCGTACATAAGTTTTTGCCCAAATGGATTATCGGGAATCTATTGTATATAGTTGTGAGTAGGTCGCAACTGGAGCATAGTGTGCCCAGCACCTATCCTGGAATAGTAAACTCCATTCCATGGCATAATCAGAAATGGAAAATGTATTAATTTTTGACAGGGGGTTCACGCTATTTATACTAATTTCTCCAAAGCTACCGTTGATACCATTGACCACAATATTTTCCTCTCCTCTCTTGCAGTCTAACTTTAACCTTCTAGTCCGTCAGTACTCGGTTAACAAACTGACACTAAATATCAGCAAATAACATTGGATGTACTTTTCCTTTAAACTCTCGCTACCTTTTTTTAACTACTCTCTTGGTGGAATCTTTTTACTATTGACCTATTCAAGACTTGACTGTAACATTCGATGACAAACATGGTTTCAACTCTCACTTCTTCGACATCCTAAGTCGAGCTTCCAAAATGTTTGGTTTTATCCTACGTTCCTGATCCGACTTTACCTTCACCTAGTCTTCCTTAACGCTCTTGGACTCCCTTGTCAGACAGATGCTTGAATATTGCTGTGTAGTTTGGTACCTCTTCCGCAACCGTGACAGTCGCGCTGTTGAAGCGGTACAAAGTAAACTCATCCGGACCCTCTTTTTCAAATAGAAGCTTCCTCGTGTGGGCTATCTGTCACGGCTCCGTACCCTCAATCTACCTTCCCTGCAACAATGCCGCATCTAATTTGGTACGTGTACCCTTTTGAAACTCTCTAATTGTCTGATGGATTACTTTGGCAACTCGATATAATTTTCCGTATGCTTCTCGTAGTATACGAAGTGTTAACATTTTTAATAGCTCCTCCGCGGAGCTCGACATTTACTTTCACTTGCTGATCTCGAGACTATACCGTTCCTGCAAAGCCCCTCAGTTTGGTTCCTTTGGCTCTCTTTCCTTAGTTTTTAGGGTAATTCAAGTCTCTTACTTGCTCCTCTCTCTGAGGACAATATGTAGCTAGACATTTATTTTCTGTGCATTGTCATTAAATAAAATTAAAAAAAAATTAAATGAAATGGTACTGTCGCGCTTTCTTAATGTCTGACTGCCATTTCTGTCTTCTGATTAAGATGTCCACCGTTATCTAGTCGAAATTATGTTGGGCTAGATTATCTCTATTTTAGAGCTTTCGAATAGCACTTTCAATGTGATGTTCTTACATAATGGGAAAAAACACTTTGAAAAGTTACATTTCAAAATTTTAGAGTCTAGTGCTCTTAATGCATCGAGCGACATGAAGTTCGGTGCAATCGTCAGCAGTGACAACGCCATATAAATATACATATTGAATGACTCCTTCTGTGGTGGGCAATTTTTTATATATGTATATCTTTGCGACAGCAGGAATTCCGAAAATATTCCTCTTAAGCTGCTCACCGTCGTAAACGAGGTGTCTACCGTTATATCCTTTCCCAAACTATCGAACCATCGCATTATTTTTTCGTGATGCGCTATAGGGTAAGAAATTCACAATTGCATTTTTCTCGCTTCCCTGACTAGGGCAGTTGGAAATTTTCTTTTCCACGGTGCACACTGGTATCGGATCCCGATCGCATCACGTTGGCAGTTATCTGCATTGAGCATTAGGGCCTCCAACTCGCTAAATTTATAGATCCGCTTCCACATTTCAACTAACCAAGTTGCTTCATCGGCCTATCAATATTCTCTGGCAGATTATTCGTCTAAAAGGGTAGCTCGGCAACCATCGAACGTCAGTTGGATCATGTAAGCGGTCGATGTTCGCTTGAGTTACGAGAAATGGCGGGCGCAACACGTAAGTAAAGGCAAATGACCATCAAATGATGACCTCTTTCAAGGCTGATGTCAGTACTTCTCTTATTAAGCACTTCCAAAATACAGCTGCCCCTCTACTAGAGGATCGTCATAGGTCCCAATACCTAAATGACCTTTTCGCAGACTATTCTCGAATAATGTTCCGCCAATGATCAAACGGTGAAAGCTGATCAAATCCACAAACTTGTCGCCGTTATCATTACAGTCACCACCAAATATCTCCGAGCAAAATGTTATAAGAATCCACTTTGGCATTCAGATCATCCAACATGATCATAATATTACCTTCAGAAAGCCTTTCGTTGAGTGTAGAAAGTCTTCCTCTCTTCTGTATGGAAAGTCTTCCTTGGTGCCTATTACTGTACTGTTGAAGTGTTGCTCATTCTAAATCGAAATCTTGCAGCTGCCGTAAGCATTAGTCTGACATTGGATTCACATTTCCTTTTCACAGGCTTTCTTTGGTACAATAGCACAAAGCGACAAGAGGCTCTCCAGAGTCTCACCATATAACCTTGTTTAACCCCAGAATGTCCTGCTGTAGCGCTGGAACTCCCGCTCAAGTTAGAGGAATTGAGCACGCCTCTCATGCTTCTTTGTAGAACGGGTATACTATAACGTTTCAGACTACTTGTGATTTGCATTCGCAGGTGGGATATTCTTCACCTAGCGTAAATTCTTTAAACCGAGTCGAGGGGCTCTCAAGATCTAATTGCAAAACACGTCCTCAGGCGATCACCCTTGACAGTCCTTATTATTACCAATGGTGTAAAACGGACACATTATCATTTTCAGTAACACTGGCTCGAACGGTGGCTATATTTTCCTTTTGGACACTTCTCGAAATGACCTTGTTTGAGCTGGTTGAAATGGTCATGAAAAATCTGTTCAATCAATTTGGTTCAAATTTTGAGGGATTTTTGTGAGCAAAATTGAAATCCGAACACTCACACGAAATATCTAAGTGTTCAGAAAGAGGGTTTCAACCACAACGTAACGTATAGCCTGCTCGATACAATGTAAAGAAGATCAACGAAAAAGATAAAATAAAACCCTTGCTGAGGACGAAAAACAAAAAAAAAAACCATTTTTGTATGCAAAATTGAAATCCGGACAGAGCTACAAAATCCTAATAATACATTCAAAAAATTGCTAGTTAATACCTCGTATGGAGACTTCATGAATCTTTGCTCTTCCCAATACTCTGCGAATGTTCTAACTGTAAAATAGGCAAACGTACACGTCACGACAGCTTCCGGAATTATCGTATGTCATCCCGTCGTTTTTGAACTCCCCTGCGATTATTTGGTCTACTTTTACGACCTTTTTTCTTGGGATCATTGTACATTTTCTCAATGTTATGTAATTGAGGTACTGGACGTATTTGTTCTTGGACTAATTTCCTGTTTCATGATTTTTTACTTGCGTTATCTTCCTTCCGCGTGGTCTTATGTCAACACTCTCAACAATTATAGCTATTAATTGTCCTTTTTCATTTTATTTATTCTTCCTTGGCACACTGAATTCAGTTTCACCTTACTACGTCCATTACATGCTTTACGTTAACTTTTCACTGTGCTCACTGGCATTTGGTAGGCCCATGTTCCATGACCGTGGTCAAAATTCGAACCCGGGGAACGACGTAAAGATAACACTCCTCCATCTTGGCTGTCGCATCGGCAGCAGCCATTTTGAATTTTCAGTTATTTTATATGATTACAATAAACTTCTATGAAGGGCATAGTTCGCTCGTCGTTGGCTGGCTTTTCCACATATCTTCTCCTGCTACACCACGTACTTCTAGAACGTCCTAGTCGCCGGCCATTTCAAGATAATAGGTTTCATTGCATGGTTTAGCACGTAATATAATTGCTCAGTGAGTGACCTATCCATTGCCTCGAAATGGATGAAAAATCGGTGAAGCGAGGATTTAAACTCCGCAAACAAAATGGTTTCGAAATATTACATTACTAAATATTAATTTCATTCCGATTAATGGGCTTGCTTTACAAAATAATACATACAATAACAAAAGCCTGTTCATCCTTACACATTGATTATTCGTATTTACAGTTAATTTAGTCATTCATCCTGCACTTTTGTATCTTCAACTGATGATTAAATCACCAAAGACTTATGACAATGCAAACTATAATTGGTTTTTTTAAATTATGTCAAAATGGCTATGATTCTGAAACAAAGCTGGTGCAGCTCACGTAAGAAATCTTAGAAATATTAGAAAAGCAATTTACCACGCCTTCATTAATTCACAAATTATTATCCATTGTAGTTCACGGGCTCATCTTACAATAGCAAGATTGATATCGCATCAACTTCACACCATCTAATGGCATATCACCGCGAATAGAGACAATGAATTTTGATGTTAACGGCAGCCTGACCTTAACCAAACCTGCAAAGATTGTAGATAAATGGTACAAGATAAAAACATAGTTTATTGCCCGCATACAATTCTTCTCTAATTATGTCGATTGTGTAAGCAACACCATTTGTAAAGCTTCTTCTTCAATTTGATTTTTCTTGCTATCGTGATTTTTTTTTCTCAGAGCATATAAAAAACAAAACTGACCTTGCTTTGACTATTGTTTTTCGTTGGTTAAATAGTTTTACATTGAAAATCTCTGTCATTTTCCCATCACAATGTATCTGCAAGGTGCGGCATTGAAAGGTCACACACTGCTCTGAATGGGTGAATTTTTATTTGTAACGGTTGAAGAACGAAATTTCACCACTTATATCTTGTATCTCGACAAAGGAAATTCTGTAATATCGAGTTATGAAACTTGACTTTGATGGGGCAATATGTCACCTGAAAATCTTCAAAATTTCATCAAAAGAGACATAACTGCATATTATAAAGATACATGGCATCAAGCGCGGCGAAATTAAAAATTCATCAGTCAATCGATAGTTGCTGGATATTGTCAGAATTTATTGAATTTATTATTGTACAAAAAGTGTTTGACGCGTACCAAACAAAGGAAATCGATTTCGCAAAATTTTCAACAGATTAATTGGATGTACGGAATAAATTGTTTGGCGACATCCGTAGCAAGCGATGGTCGAGATTGCCATTTATCATAGTTAACAGTGTGAGGTCATTTGAATTTACGCAAATTACAATTAGGTTGAATAGCCTATAGTTGGTGGAAATAAATTAATAATGATAGCTGACAATAAATCATCAAGTAAGTGTCCTGCCTAGATTTAATATAAACGAATCGATCATGGGGAAGTAAAGCATGCAAGACCGAGATCACGCCCTAGGCAATAAAGGGAAATCACTACAGAACATGTTCTAAAAAGTGAAACTAAGTACAGTCAAACAGGACAAACCGCCTCCCTAGGTTATTCAATAACTCATCGTCCCTAGCTTCTTCTGCAAGATATTGAATTTAATGAAGTCTAACAAAGATGGGAACGACCCACGTCTGCCTAGCTAAATCGATTGCACGGTTTAGTACGTTTCATACCTGGGTGTCTTCAGCGACGCAATTGCATATAAAATATGCTATTTTTGCAGACATGGGTTTCTGCCTGTAGTTGCAAGCTGCATTCCTGTTAACCTCCACCTGAGAGATAATTGACGAAAGATTGCTGCAGTCTAGGGCGCCTCGTTATTTACCTCGGTACTATCGCTTGATCAAAGTGTATGGGCGTAACAACTTTACTTAGGTCTCTGGTGCCATTCGTTCTTCGTGGACGTACTTACAGCACCTTTAGGCTAATATCCACGAAATTTCTGATGTAGGATGAATATCAATGTTAATTTTTATTGATATTGTAATATTGATTTCGATTGCGGAATCGATGAGAGGAAAACAACCAATTTGAATTTTAAGATGAATAAGCAAAACGGAGATAAATCTTAAACTATGAAAATGCCTTTTATGGGCATCTTATAAATTTATAAATAATACTAGATAGCATTAAATTCTACGGTACCCGGAAAAGTATGTTTTTCTTCAAAACTAATACTCTAAGTGTTTTGGTTCCGTGTTAAGTAGAGAAAAACATCTGGTCACTGGAATTGTGTAGGCCTTCATTCATATAAAGGTAGTGCACAACCGCGTGAAACCACTTGAGTACAATTAAATTTGAGTAGCATCTTGGCAACTACATTCTCACAAATAGTCCAGAGATGAGCATGAAAACTTAAAAACAATGTTGGATGGAATATTCCCAAAGATAGTGTGAAAGATATAACGTTTTTGTATAGCTTCGCTCAGCGTTAATTTTTTACTCCAAATTTAACTGCTCAAAGCGAAATGTCAATATTTTGAAAGATATAGCTATCAGTCGAAAGAAAAGTAATTCAATTGAAAGCTGGTGGCTGAGCTAAAGTACCAATCGATTCTGTAAACCATATTCCGAGGTATTTTCGCTGGTGTTATGCACTCAAGCGGAAACTATTTGTACAGCTCTTGAATCGCTTTTTTACTCTCGATAACGCTCTCGATAACTAATGAAGTGTAGTTTTTCTATGTACAATCAATGATTTTAATGAAAATATACATTTTCAAAATGATTATTATCTTTCCGCCTTAAAGACTGTAGGGTATCTGAATTGTGAGGGTGTCAACAGACTTGTTGACTTTGTATCTACCACAACGGCGTAGCTGAACCCGCCTTAGTACACTTTGTAAAACAACCGTCGATATGCGGTTGCATATTTCTACGTCTGTCATTTTGACAAAAATATATATAAATATTTTCTATACTACACGACAGTTCCGTTGATACATAGCTCGTAGTGTATATGCATTAAGCCCTTCCGACTCATTCATTTGTGTGATATTCGATATGTGATGGTTGTGTGGGTGTGCTCCATTTTATGGCCTATATCATTAAAAAATTCGATGCTCCTAGGGCGAAGGGAGTTTCCAGTAAATTTACAAAATATAGAAATATACTATTTATTTGAATAGATATGGGGATGGGAAATATTTTAATGCCTATAAGTCATACGCAGGCATCATCATATATTTTTTTATTCAAATAAACTCTTTATTTAAGTATGCACATTTAAGCCTCCTCGGACCACCTGATGTCAAAACTAACATTTGCTTCATTTGATACCCCAAGGTTTGGTGAAAAAATGGAAGTTTCCTTTTGCATTCATAGGGATTTCCCACTCTTCATTCCAACGTAGAACGATGTTACTCACTGTATCGGTCGAGGTTATATTTCCACCCAATTTCGTATGAACAGGTGCAACCATTTCCAAACAGTGACACTTGGAAAAGATGGCGTTATAGTGGTTGCGTGTCTTCCACACCACTGGGTATCTGTTTCCATCAGAAATGGTATGAGTTCTCGCTTAAATCGATTTGAATAAAATTCAAAAGAAAAGAGGATTTTTTTATTATTTTATTATCTTCTATTTCTTTAGCTTTTGTTCTGTTCAGAAGTGGGGTCAGTTTAATTGGTGATACCATTTTCCTCGATCAAGGGCCTGATCTGATTGGAGTCGTTTATCATCTTGTTTGTTTTCCGTCGACTTCGATGTTCAGAACAATCTTGGCAAGTGAATTCTCACTAGCACGAACTGCGTGGCCATACCATAGAAGTCCTTTTTCTTACAATTTTTCCAAAATGGTCGCTACCCCACTACGATCGCAGATGTCGTTCTTTTTTATATGATCATGGTATTTTACATTATTGGTTCAACGTAACATCGTCGCCTCCATTGTCGCAAGGGGTCGTTTATACATTAACGAGGGGCGGCAATTCCATTGCTGATTACGACATGCAGTAGAATCCACTATCCCAAGATGGCCGACGAGCGGGTCGCCCTAGGAGCACTTGGCCCAGAACAGTAGAGGAGAAGCTCAAGCGTGTCAGGGAGTGGTTGACGCGCTTTTTTATATTAAAAGACCAATGCAACCATGTATATAAATTTTCGCCAAAAAGACAATTTAAAAAATTCCCCACCGAATCTTCCGACAAAACTAAATACTCTTCAATTGATACTCCACTAAAATGCGTGTGACCTTAAAAATGCCGAACATGGCAATAGTATTCAGGCCGTGGCCATTAGTAATCCCTTCAGCTGTTGAAATGAAGAATCGCAGTCGGGGGAGCCGATTTGCATGATCAGATCATGTATTGCAATGAAGAGAAAATTTGATTCAATGCTATATGTTACGGACGAGATAAAGGCATTATAGTGATCGCCTCTTTATGAGTGATGCTCCGGAATGCATTTTCCGCGTTACAGTTTCGGTCAAAAAAGGGCGTGACTGCTCCCGTAAATCTGTCTTTTTAAGACATTTCCCTTGAAAAGATGAAATTTTTATAATTTTATTATTATACATATTGGGTACACAATATGGAAAAAAAATAACAACTGTACTTTTCTCTACTTTTCTGCAGCCCAAAATTCGCTGTCCTTCGCCAAAATTGTGTCCCAATAATCGTGTATTCGTTCAATCAACTGCTGGTTGCTTTTGGGTCTGGGCTCCGTAAACGTACTCTCCATCTACTTGAATCACACATTTCCTATGGAATTTAAGTGGGGAGAGGTTGACGTGATAAATTCCATATGAGGCGACCATATATAAATTGTATGATTGCCGTAACCCCTATGCGGAGCATAAGGTCTCATCCACACCTATGCACTATCGTAACCGATTCCTGGTAATAAACTTTAGTTCACGATTTGAGAGTTTGCACTCTTCCTCACAATATAAATCTTTTTAAAGTTTTGTGTGAAACAAAACCTTATTGGAATCGAACCATTTTCGTCTGTCTGTCTGTCTGCCTGTCTCTCACACCCAATTTATTCGGAAATGGCTGAACTAATTGTTACGAAATGAGAAAATGCAATCTGTGAACCCATTTATCTATCTAATCTGAAAAAAATCACAATGGCCTCAAAATACATGTCATTTGTATATCTGCTCAAAGAAAGTTAATAATAGCATATTACCACATTTTAGAAATTTACCATGAAACCCCCCCTGAAGTTCATCCTAGAAGTTCGAGATTTGGTAGACAATAATATAATTCACAATTTTGGAAAGTTTGAAAAAACTCGAACTATTATATTATATTTCCCTTGAATCGTATTGTTTTGTAAAAGTTAAGCCGCCTTTATTTTGGCAATTAAGTCGCCCTTTATACATTTTCTTGACAAATTGAATAATTTTTTTTATAGTCATAAAATTGCTTAACGTCGAATATATATATCTACTGTCTGTCTTCTAAATTTTCCCGATTTTTTGCCAGTTCACAAAATTGGAGCCTGGAATCGTAATTATTGTCCTCGCAGGAATCGCCAAGTCGCGTAGTGTTAAGCTGTGTAATGCCATCTCTCGGTGAGCTTCATAAGTCACCGTTTGTAGGAGTTATTCTTATCAGAGAAGGATCGTTTTCTTAACTTATCACGGGCATATCGGCAAATGTTAATATGCGCCGCATATCCAAATTTCTTTATGTGCAAATCAACATTTTTTCTGACAAATTTTTCATGTTTCTAAAATGTCTCGCGTCGTGTAACCTAGGTTAGATATTTTGAAGCATTATCACGATGAACTTCACTCAACTTCTCATGGGCTTCATTTGCGTTCTTCTCGTTATGGAAATAACAGAAAAAATATGGAGATATGTATCGTTTTATCTTCCATTTTCAGCTTATCTCTAGAATTCAACTAAATTGGTCAATTTTTGAAAATGAAACTTCAACCGTCAGCTACCAGACAACATGAGGCAAACATATAGACAGAATTCCAGTGGTAGCGAAACTGTTGCAGCACCATCTTTTGAAAAAAGGCAATCACTTTTCACTCAATCCAATAGTTACCTATTCAGCGAGTGAGAAGATCGTCATTCTGGTAGATAGGCATAATGGCTTTCATTTCACTTTGCTATAGATGTCCTAACATTCAATTTTTACAGATGTGCTAACATTCGAATCCTCTTCCACCTCTAGTTCACAACGGTTTAACATTTATGTGATTCCTTTAATCTTTTTCATATCTGCTACTTCTTTTGGCTCCTTTTCGATTGCAAATCACTTTGTCTTCACTGATGATGTAAAAAACAATAAAATTTACCCAAGCCAATCATCGTATGCATATCGCAATTGTCAACTCTTAAGGGAGAAAATACCTGCAGATATCTATAAATAAGCCAATTTTTTTATCGTGAACGGTTCAACCGGTATCCAATTAGTAAGGAAGTCAGAAATCCCGGTTTTGTGACGATATCCATCAATTCGATATCCCTAAAAGCTTTTTGAAGTCCTAAATTGCGCCGTCGCTTCATCTGCAGCAGGGTCTGCCACTTCTTCTTCTATCGTAGATATTGCCCTTATAGACTTTCCGGGTTGAATCATGCTAATCCATACAGATTAAATGACCCGCACCGCAACTATTTGAGTACTCTAAAACTCTGCCCTTCATCTCTTCGAATACCCTTTTAGGCATCTGAATTTCATTCATACGTTGAACGTGGCCAACACATTGCAAATTCCGAAGTTTTATTAATTTTGATATTTCACAGTCGTCACATATTTGGTACAGCTCATGGTAGTATCTGATTCGCCATTGCTCGTCCTCTCGTTGACCAGTTTTTTGCAAGTTTGAGTGAAGGTCCATTTTTCAAATCCATAGCATAGCACAGGTCTTATTATCGTTTTATATACTCGGAGCTTTTCTTTCCTGTTGGCTGGTTCTTAAAATCGGTAGAACCGAGTAGAAGATTCTATTTGCGAGCTGGATTTGCCGTTTTATTTCGTCAAGTTCATTTCATTTCATCATTTTCCGTCAATTGTATGCCTCAGTATATCAAGTTGTCTATATTCTTTAAGTTGTACTCGTCAATCGTTATATTTTTTCTATTCGTCGTTTTTCTCGTTTGCGTCATTACTTTCGTCTCATTTTCATTAATTCGTAGACTATTTTTTTGTTTTTCTTTTAGAGGTTTATAAAAATCTCTTTCGCTGATGTGAAAAATGTGAAAAATCATGCCATTATTTTTACATCGTCCCCATGTGTGAGGATATAGAGCAGCATGCCTTTTGTGTGGCAATCTTCGTATAATTTGCTCCCGTGCTAGATAGAACAGTAGAAGTGAAAAGAAAAGAATTTTTCCCTTAAAACCCTTCCCTTCCCTTGTCTCAAATGTATCTGTCAGGCTATTATCGACTCTGATCTGCGCATTGTTATTTTGGTAAAACTTACCAGTTTTGCAGGAATTTACAAGTCAAGCATTATTTTGTATAATACATTTCGATCAATACTGTCATATGCCTGCTTGAAGTTCACGAATATTTGATGGACGTCGATGTATATATCCTGTTCACTTCTTTGTGGAGTATGGGACGTAATCGAAACATAATCTTTTCATACTGTTATTTTTTCCTATTCAATTTTTAATGAAATTGACTTTCAATTTCATTATCAACAAACCTAGTGCTCTCAAAGTCAGAAGCCTACAACAGTGAGGCAGCACAAAGACAAACACAAACATCCATGACAACTGGTAACGAACTCGAGTGGCTGACGCTCAACCAACTTCGCCCTTGCACCGTCAATTCATAATTTAAAATTCGCCTACAACTTGTCAAATAGATTACAGCTGGATTCTGACGAAGAAGAAATGAAATTTATGTAAAAATGTAGTACGGCGTCTAACACCTGGTCAATTCAGTACTTCAAAGAATTATGAGCATAAAGATACAAGTAACCAACTTCAAAGTAACAGAAATCATACAGGCATTTATTTGTCTCATCACCCGGTCTCGAAAAAATCAAGAATGTCATACAATAATAAGAACTTTTAATAATATTTTCTAATACAACAGGTGACTGTGTTCAGAATCTCGTTCCATTAATTGATTCAAAATATTTATAGCTGCGATTCACTAAAATGATAAGTAACGAATGCAGCTATAAATCCTGTCTTGTCCATAGCACATTTCCAGGTTGTGATTCCTTCATACTCATCCGGGTCCAATGAGAATAGTCAATAATTCTTTGATACAATTAGAGTACAATTTCATCGAAAGCTAATTTTTCATTCCAAAGCGCTATAATAATATGTTATTGGAAATATAAGTCAGGTACATAGCACGAGATAGTTGCACTTTCTAACATGTTGAAATATACGCATAATGTAAAACGTCCATCTAATCTCCATTTAAATCGCAATTGTTCTTTGTGCTTATAATTTACGTAACTTCCATTGTTGACGCTTATTGTCCAAATAAGTTTAATATATCAACATTTTTTAGCTGCTGAATTTGTCACGTAGGAAATAGAATTAATGCCTTATATGTCCATATCACGCGTAGTTCATAAATAACAAGAGCCAATTTTTCAACTTGAAAAATAGGCAACCATTTCTATCCTACTATGTATTTTCGATTTCGTTTGGAATAGCTTCTGGTCTATATCGTTCGTATCTATACCCACGTATCTTTTTTGCATTGCACGAGTTCAAATATTAATAGTCATACCATTTATGAATATCCGTTTCCATCAAGAGCGGTCAAATTGGTAACAGAGCCGAACAATATTAAATTATTAATGGCTACTAACGTTTTACATTTGATCGCAATTTGTCATTGGGAATAATTAATAAATTTTCTTGGTGCGTTTAATTGCTGTATTGATTCAACAATGAAGCGTGATCTATTCTTGTTTAGAAAAGATTATTTCGTTAATGGATTATACGTTTTATCTGTTTTCGGTTTAGTCAGGTTCGACTAGAAATAACAATTCCTTCTGTTATATAACTTAGCGAAATGAATAATTGACTGTTATCTCAATCGATGATGTTTGTTTTGGGCATAAGTGTCCGCAAGTAGATGTGTTCCAGTTAAAGATACTTTGCATTGACATAATATGCTCTACTGAAGTAATTGACCCCAATTAGTTGTCGCCCAAAAATGCTAACGCTAATCCTGAATGGCAGTGGATTTTCTTGTACTGCAGTAATACATCCATGTGTACATGCTCCCACTAAAAGACTTGTACTAGTCGCAAAGGCAAAATACATCAACATCACTCCAGTCTACTTGTCTACGTAATAAGTTGACTCAAAAAGACACAAAAAGAACTCAAATTGTGTGACATTAAAAGTTTGAACAAGTTTTATGACCAACGCCCACGATGGCTTGTGCTTTGTGGGGATTTGTCCTTTTCAATGTTTCGCCTTGTGATTTATTTTTTTTTTGTGTCCACACTAACATTTACACGTTTTTCCAAACCAGCTACTATGATATGCGTGTTTTTCGAGTACGAAATCTACCTTCTAAATAATGGAAAACATATCTAGTAGCCACACATAAATTCTTGTTAACTTTATTCTTTGAAATGGAAGTTGCCGTATCAGATCAGAGCTCTTTTGTAGGGTACGGTCAACTTGCTTCACAGAATTTATGCGAAAAGATTTAAATTGCGATTAATAACGTGTTTTAAAGAATTATAAACAGTTAAGGCGTTTTTAAGTGAATTTTTGTGTATACATTTAGGGTCATTATTTTTGAAGAAATTACATAAAGTGCTTTAAGGCAAGTGTGGTTGATACTGCTATAAAAATATATGGGCATTAAAGGGTAATATTGAAAACAATCCCAAATTTTGAAAGGTTCCACAGGCAAGGAAATTATATTCGTTGTTGCTGCAACTCCCAACAGGCGTTTATTGTGCCTCAAATATGCCTGCCTGTCATCGTTACTGGTTATATGTTCCTGATCTCGTCAGAATTTCTTTGCAACTATTTCTATCTAAATCGCTTTGGGGCAGTGGATTTCATTGCATTTTATGGCCAAACGGTACTACAGTACGTTTTAAAATTTTTTCCGAGGTCTAACTGATCGATTCAGTCATTTCGTATTGCTTCGTACACAAGAAGTGGTACTGAACGTTCCTTTTCTTCGTTGTTTCTCTTCCAAAGAGTACAACCAATAGATTTTTACTTCGGTGTTAGAGTTGACACATGTCACTGGTGTTGTCGAAATGATGCTAGGGAGCATTGGAATCTCCTTGTCTTCAAGGCTGCGGGGAGTACATTATTATTTGTAAGGTGAAATGGTTTCGTTGTCATTATACTCTGTTGACGGATTTGTCTTAGAATATCTAGTCTAAAGCGTGCCATACTCCTTCCAAGCCTATCATTTCCGATTATACAGGCAGCCGCTAATTGTTTGAAAAAAGTTTCGGACAAAATGCCTTTGACAAAAATGTATTATTTATTTGACTTTAAACTGCACCAATAAATTATTTGAGTTTTGGCTTTGCCAATTCACAGAGATATATGCATGCATACGCAAGGATTTAATCCTTTAGGGAATCTTCTTCGCATTTTATTCCGTTCAGCTGATGGGAAGGATAATCTTGATCGGTTGTGCCATTTCGATCGGTCATACGCCTGAACTGAATGGAATCGATAGGCTCTCAAGTCATCATCTAGCGTATCAAGCCATTGTTGTTTTGGCTGGATTTTCATTCTTTCACATCGACTGGATGCAACCCTATATCGATTCCGATTGCCCTCAGTTCAAATGTGATTATGTTGTGTATTGTTCCAACGCAACATTTTCGTCTCTATAGAAGGCGACACGGTGAAAGACACTGAAGTAAATTTTGAATTTAAGACGGTCGTTGCTACCTCAATTACAAAGCACACCAGTTTTGGTATGCGACTTCATCCAAGTTGTACTGAAGCGCGAAGTGGTTTTTTAACGCATTGAACATTGATCCGAGATATTTAAATCCTTCAGTTCTGGGTAGGTCAATGTCACTAATAGTTGTAGTGCCTGTTTCATTGGGCTCTGTCGTCAAAAATCAAGAATTATTTTATTCAGATTCACTCTCAGATTGTTGTAAGTTGCTCAAGATCGGCTTTATGAGATGCTAGGAAAGCATGATCTGCATTGAAAAAGAAATAATAGAGCAATTTGAACATTCTGCCGAACTGCCTTTCTTTATATTGGAGCTGCATGTTTTCTTCTCAGTCGCTCTACTCAATGACCCAATGAAAGGACTTACTGGCCCACAGTATTGAGTGCCAGTTCTTCGTTTTCCTGAGTTCAGCTCTGATGTCGTTAGGTCCGTTTGCTTCACCTGCTCGTTTGAATGCTTCCTCGACTTCAGTGGCACTGACAGATGGAGTTACTGTAAATGCCGGCAGTGCTTTGGGAATTGCAAGATGAGCAAATTATTCCATTGAAACCTGTTCGAAATATTACCGCCATCTGTTCGTCGCTACTCGTTAATCGACAAGCAAAGTACCGCTTTTGCCATTAACACAACATTCCACAAAGTCCCATCTATGAGGCACATCGTAAATGTTTCAGCGAACCACCTTGAAACTGTTTCGATGGCTACTGTGAGTGCTTTATTCGGTATGCCATCTAAACCTGAGGCTTTATTTTCGGCAATCTTCTTCGCGTCTTCTGTCCGTCTGTCTGTCTGTCTGACACAGCCACTTTTCTCGGAAATGCCTACACCGATTGACACGAAATTTGGTGAGAAGGTGGGGCCTGTGGACCCCCAGACATGCAGTGAGTGATATCCTCCTAGGTTGAGATTTAGGGGGGTCCGCATACATGTATATGGGGGGTAAAAAATGTTTGTCACCAAATATAGTCATGTGGGGAATCAAACGAAAGGTAATTAGTACTTTTAGAAGCCGGTCTTAGTTTTGAGATTTGTTAAAAAGGCGGGGAGTGGGAGGGGTGGAAAGTGATGATTTCTTTAACGGACCCATTCTGAGAAACTACCCAACCGAAAAATCTGAAAAAAATCATGAACTACCTTTATATGGTGCCCAGGCCTCAAAATACTCTCCATATCGATATCTATTCAAATTAAGTTAATAATAATATATTACCATATTTTTGGGATAATTGAGTAAAACCCCCCTTAGGTTTATCCCAGAGTTATAATATAAAAGTTCGTAGCAGTATAAAATATAATATGAAGCATATTATCTCCAAGTTTGATAAAAATCATACTATTAGTAACAAAGTTACAGTAGCTCAAAATTGTCTTTACCGTGTAAATTTACAACCCAAAGTACTAAATCTGACATGCTGAATGCATATTCTTAACGGACTATGTACAAATGGAATAGTTCTACACTCAAATATCACATAAGAAGCAAACAAAACCTTTCATACCTGAAGCGCCCAGCTTCCGGTTTCCCGACTTGTTTAATGGCGTTTTCGAAAGATGTTGGTTTTAATCTGCTTCCAATGGGATTATTGGTGGATGACTGGCCCGCTTTTGAGGCATGCTCTCTACATAACTCCATATGGTACTGAAAATTCTGTGTGGGATAAATCTGTCATAGTCAGGAGATAATCATCTTGGCCGTCCCCAATTTTTACGACAATTTAAACGGTCCCCAACCTGGGCCAGCTTCCCTTTCTTGGATAAAGCAACATTTTTTTCGGGAACCAGTTCTTTTATTTATCATTTGCAGGACAAATTCTGAAGGAGGGGAACAATTCGGTTCCCAAAAATGTAATTGTGAAATGCTTCAACAAGAAAAACAACGCCGTTACTATTTCTAAGCATAAAATTTAAATACTACAGAATTTTCTAGTGGTTCATTTTTGATGTCCAATCCACCTGTGTTGTCGAAAGATACATCTCGTGGAATTAGCATCCGAAGTGGGTAGGAAACAATTCGCCGACTAGGGAAATACATTAAGGATCTAGAATTTGTTGAAAGATGTATAACGTTATTTCTGAGTGACTTAGAGGACGAGTATTGGCTGTGTAAAGCAAAATGAACAGAGAAAGCAAGCATTAACAGGGCAACATATATTAGTACTCAATCGATAAGAATCTGTTTTCTTCTTCAGTTCAATCCTAATAAGATGATTCTCTTAGAAATGGAAAACTCGTCCCTTTCAATTGCATTCGAAAGATCTAATACTCTAGCTGTCTAAAAACAGTGCAGATTTAAAATCTTATTTTTAATATAATTGAAGAGCAAAGGATCAAAGGTTCAAAGTTCGAGAGAAAATAGTAACTGGTAACAATACACCAAAATGTATAGTGTCAATTAAGTTGAAATATCTTTTTTTTTCAAAGGACATTCAAATTGTATCGGCAAGGGAGGGTAATAAAATTGTAATCGACAAGGGCAGGTTTTTACTTTTCTTCAGTCAAATCGCTTTCATTTCGTTGTTTAGCTTGTCAACCCATCGCTATCTCGGGCGGCCTCTCTACAAATATTACTTTCATTTGCGGCTAAAAATTGCAGCTAATGCCTGCTTTAGCATAGTTGACGGAATTGGGTGGTATTATTTCAAGTATTTGTGGAAAAAAACTAGAGGGATATCCTCTTTTGATAAAAAAAAAGTCTTTTTATTGTGTAGATAAAATATTTCGGCAACAAGTTCTTCCCTTCAGCAGTGCGAAATCTTCTAGTTTTCCACTTCAATTTTTGTATTTGCTTGAGCTTTTTCTATGAATAAGAGTACTAAATATTTGCTTACGTACTTAACTATCCATTACAACTATAAACATACCTCGCATTGAAGCCCACATGCTTCGTGCGTTCACGGCCATGAGTAGAAACTAAAATATTACATTAAATAATTTACAACATAATGAAAAACGATGTGTACACATTTTCACTTTTGATTTCCAACATTTTTATTATTTCCGCTTTTATTCGGTAGATACAATGTTTACCTTTTTTTCAATTTTATCTGATTTTATTTTAATTGTCCGGGAAATTGTGTAAATACAATTATTACCTCGGTGAAGTCGACGTAATAAGCGTTAAATTAAAAACTCGTTGTATGCAGTAACATGTAATTCTCAGGTTGTATTTTGTCCCGTTGAAGGGGTGCATGTTTAACAATTATGCTATTGATGTAAAGCAGCAAATAATGGAAACACGTGAAATGACTGAGTGTATGATTTTTAGCTTGAATTAACGTGGCTGGAGTGCATAGGTTTTTAGGTTTATAATTTGAGTTTATCGTTGTTTTCGTGCCGCAGTTGAAAATTTTTAATCCAAACAAAATCTTGTTACGGTTATTGCATAACAAATGTGCTCAATGGTAGGAACACTGTGGTCAAAATGTTGGATGATTCAAATGAATTTAAAAATGAAGTTTCTGACTGGAATCATTTCTAGTAAATTTTGGGGGCTAGTTTTTCTATAATATAGTATAGATGGGACAAAGTTCAACAATATAAAATTTAATTTTCATTCGAAAGTAACGGCGAAGGCGAAGTAGGCAAGTGGAGGCAATTTTCCACTTAGTACTTGAGCTAACTTCGAATTTCCAGATATATTAGGCGTTAATATTGGCCAAGTCATAAGAGAGGTATTTTTTCCTGAGAAAGGGGATGTTGGATTGATTCTTCTTCGCCCCATCTTCAGTGGATCACGGCCGCAATCTTCAAACAGCTAACTAAGCTCACGTTTGTGCTTAGAGGAAAACAGTTGAGGCTTGTGATAGATTTACGTACCTTTCGTCCTCTATTATCAGACCATTTTGTACTCACTCTGAAATATCTATATTATAAGGAAAATCTATTAAAAATCTATTTACTGTTAAGGGAGACTACTGACAACACACCTATCGAACATATGGTCAGGAAAAAATTAAGAGTAGAATAGCACTCGATCACATTTTTTGGATGTTGGTTGAATGATTGTTTTTTTTAATAAGTAAAATTCAATTTGACCTATTTTAAAACGAAATACATATTTTTCTGGTTTCCCTGAATATTAGACAAATTTGCACAATTTGTGTTTCTTCAATATCTGAATTAATGTGCTCTTACACCGTGAGCTAAGTCATCCGGACCATCGCTCTTCCGTTATCCGTTTCAACTACTTTGCATCGATTCCGAGAAGACTTTCGACAGGATCAACCGAGCATTCCCCAGAATTTTGCAGCTATTATAAGAATGACATATGATTGCGCAAAGTGTACCGTGCTGCATCGAGGGAGGTTCAAAGCGGAATCTGATTAATCGGATACTTTTTCTTCTCGTTATCAGTAACGTCTGTCGGAGGGCAAGGGGGGATCCAATGGACCATGATATCTTTCCTCAAATATTTCGACTACGCTGATGACATTTGTTTACTCTCTCAACCTTGTCCAAATGGTGCTGGATTTGGAAAAAGAGGCACTCAGAATCAAGCTGAACAGTCTGGTCGTCGTAATCTTCCTATCTGCATCAACGGGTAGAACATCGAGGATATTGACCAATTTGCCTATCTTGATAGCGTTGTTTCTGCCAATAGTGATATCAAGATTGATGTTACTCGACAGATTAAGAGTGGTCGAACCACCTTGTTTGATTTGTTTAAAATTTGAAAGTGCAGATACCTCATCAATATCAAGGTGAACTTTTGCCAGGTCAAGATTCTCTCTGTGCTTTTATATGATTTAAGCTCATGGAAAGTGATTACAACTGTTATTCAAAGTTAACTCCTTTTCGCGCCTTGTCATCGGTGTGGCCCGGAAAGATGTGTTTATTAGAGGACGTAAGTGGCAGAGGATAGGCGGCGCTTCAAGAAAGGCCGATAACTTTATGCACTGGAATCCATTATCCCGTAATAGTCGGTGAGGGGGTCACTCTAGAAATATACGGCAAAGTAGAGGAAGAGTTTAGAGACTTCTTGGGAAGACCTGGTGGGAGCTATTGTTGTTGCCCGCTGTGCCCCACCCGCTCCGCAACAGCTATCAACGAAATAATTAAAATGAAAACAAGTCGGTATTGGAGAGTCTTGCGGTATTGCATTTCTGAAGTTTAAAACCACGGACGGAGGGCAAAGACAATTTTATCAGACATTGCTTCGCGCTTTTTCCCTGCGGGGAAGTGCGATCAAAAACGGCTCCCGCTCTTTTTTGCTTCATTTATATTAAATTCGAAATCTGACAAGGTTAGTCCATATTATATATTCCAAAGCCTCAGCCTTCTAACCTTGTACTTGAGCTTGAGAATGCTGAGAATGTCTGTTTGGTTGCTCAGTCAGAAATCTTTTAAGGTGGAGCAATGATCAAATTGGATAAAAAGAGAATACAAAATGCAAATTATTATGTCACTTCGACTTTTGAAGAACAAAACAAACCGGGAACGCAAGGGCTCGTAGAAGAGCGAACTCCAAACATCGCTCCAAAGTGATCGGAAAGCTTTTGATGCTATAAGTGCCCCGCCCCCTGTCCCCTTTTCGTTCAGAATTTACAAATGAGTGGAAGAAGCAGAGACGCAGAGGGAACATCAAAGTCAGGCGCCTTGCCCCACTTTAACGCACTGATAGCCGGAGGAGTATTCCGTATCTACATATTATGGTGACTATCCATGTCATCCACAGGAGGTGAAACTTCATCGATTGTTATACGATTAAGAACCACAGTGAAATGTCCCCTCCATTTCTTAAGCTGCTTGTCGTCATAGATGAGAAGTCGCCCGTTAATATTCCTCGCAGGACTATCGAAAAACTTGCGACCCGCGCGCGATTAGCAATACTTCTCGAGATCTACCGCGATGTTGAAGCTCAAGCACATCACGTTCGCCAGCATTCGCAGCGACGAGAAGAGCTGTCAGTTCCGTACGTCCGTCTTCAATTCGCTACCAATTCCCGCTTCATCCCGACATTTGCGCCAGAGGAAAAAAGGCTTTAATGGCATCCCGATGCCCAATATTCTCCGGTAAACTTGCCAAAATGTGTTTCATGAAAGACAATCATATCATTCAGATCACCCATCACGATTGCAACGTAAACTTTAGGAAGTCTCTCTTGAACTGCCTTGAGTTGCTCATAGAACGCCTGCTTTTTCCTTGCATCGGTCTCTCTTCGTGCACTATCGGGAAGGCCCTATCCTTTGCCAGAATATCGCAGTTAATATTCTAGGTATCAATTCACTAGGCATGACGGCGCAGTAAGCATTAATCAGGACACCGGATTCACGTTTACCGACAGAAGACTTGCCACAATATAATAGCACAGTAGCCGCAAGAGGCGAGGAGTGCTCATCAGAACACTCTATTATCTCTTATTGTTAAAACATAAAAAGTTTCGAGAATTGCAAGTTACCCACAAGTCTCTATCTCTCTTAGTCGCCTTTTACGACAGACAGGGAATAATTAGAGTATATTCTAAACCTCTTAGCTCACATGGGAGTTCCTACCTCATCGAGGCAGTAACTTCCTGTCTAGTAAATATAATTAGTCCGGATGTAGTTACACGGCAATACAGACTGTAGTGACTGTTCCCTCCTTCTCTCAAACGGAGAATGTGGTCAACAAGCAGTTTGTGTCTCCAGAACACGAATTACTGGAACAAAAATCGTATTTGAGTAAACTGATTGTAATTTTAAACTGGCTTTTGAAATTTCAAACTCTTTGGCGTGAACCTGAATAGATACTCCTCAGTATTGACAGGCTAATATTCATAGTGTAATTATCACTAGGGATACTTATTTATTTAATCTCGTTTGAATGTGACAATCCTTGCATTTTAAGTTTTGCTTATTTTGTGAGACTAATTCTTCTTCTCCCTTTTTAGCTATGGCCTCATTCGCTAGCAGGCTCGGTTCGAATTTTGTTACACTAACTATTCAGTATAATACCTTTCTCTGCCTAATTATCCCATCAAAGTTAATTACTGCACAGCGATTGAACCTGGAGTCCTCAGCTCCTCCTCCTTTTTCAATTAACTCTGATAATCTTATCGGTATTTTGGCTAATCTGCAACTGAATTGAAAAATATAAAAAATGGAAAAAATAATTACAATTTTAGTAACTGCTTTTGTAGTAAATTTGCCTAAATTTTTGCCGTTTTTCTTTCAGGGGACATCACTCAAAAAGGCTATGAAAAGAAGAGGGCAAGACTGTTGCAACCATACATTGCAAAAAACACACAAGGTATGTTGATTGCTTTTTTGAGTATATTAGAAACCAATTATGATAAGTTGTAAGATTAATTGCTATCCTGGGTGAATGAAGAAAGCTGATAACAGTAATTGGTAGTTACTAATTTTGATTAAACTTGGAATGAACATTAACCATCATTGTACCACTAGTAAATTCCGTTTCAATTCGACTCGTATTCATTTTATGGATTCGTTTGAATTTATATTAAATGGCAACCAGTACACAGTGTTAATTCCTTAGTTGATAACAAATTGCAGCTCAATGTTTACGAGTTGGTTGAAAATATTCCCAGTATGGGATACGTGATTAACAACTTGTGATAGCTTGGCGCATGTAGTTACTATCAAATAGTAAGCATGAGCTGCTTTTGAAATATTACCAGAGTAAATAGGAAGAAATGATAACAAATATCTATAAAGCAGCTTAGAAGGAAAAGTCAAGAGCCGATGAATATTGCATTCGTATATATCATTGATGGATGGTTGCTATTATATATCATTAAAATAAATACTGGAATTAAAAATAAATCCCCTATAATGTACCTCGTGTGGGACTAATTGTTCACATAAATTGTTGCAATTGTAGACATGATAAATGCTCGAAGTGAGCTTGGCAATGATTTATCTAATACCTAATGCCTATTTAAAAGACTGATTACCGGTACAGTGATTAGTAAATGATGAATGAAACAGAAATTTGCTGTCCAGCATAAGCAGAAATGTGCACTTCATAAGCTCACACAGATAACCATGAAGAATCAAATCTCATTTGCATTATTGATCCATTTATAGTCTATAAACTTCATTATCAAATTGTGTCACTAACATTACTAACCATTAATCCTTAATGCATCCACTAATTGAAACGAAAAGGTGATGGAGGATTTGATCATCGACCGACTATGCCCGGATATTACAATCTTCAACAAAACAAGGATCAACCGCAACAGCCAGGTACTGGAGGAAATGGTGTTGGGGGCGGTGGTGGTGGCGTGCAATTATCAAGCGAGGGCTATAGTTATGTTACAGATGTTCCATCATTGCCATCACATCATCGTCATTCAAGTTCACATCATAAGTCCTCGTCGTCATCTTCACATCATCATCAGGGTGGTGGAAGTGGTGGTGGTAACTCCGGAAATGGCGGTCCAGGCCATCAGAATCGCGTCCGAAGGACACAACGCCGTGTTACGCATAATGAGAAACGATATCACTCAGGTCGGATTGTGATTTGTGCAAATGCGAAGTGATGAACAAATGTTTTATTGGAGTCAATGTTTCCTATCTATGTATTGATTTCTGCTTTCTGTAGTGACTTTTTCGGCGCTGGCTGTAGTTTATTGACTTTGTGTTGCATGATTTGTTGTTTCGCTTGGAATTTGGCCGATTCTTAACTAAAAATATATAGTCGATATTATGAGCCATGAAATATAAAAAGATCAAAGTCATATAGTGATCCGAATGGTGGAACGCATTCCAATATAAATAGATTTTCGCCGTTTAATTTGTGGCTGCGTGCTTGCATGGCACGTTTTTAAGGTTTTGTGCAAAGTAATTCCTTATTAAAATTGCTCCTCTGTCTATTTGTCTATCTCGCCTTTTTATCGACCACACGCAACTGTAAAATCGATCATATTGGAATTTACTGGTACTATAGATGAAATCCTGACTTGTTGCAAATGTGTAAAACTAAACTTTATTTAAATTTTTTTCTTTTCTTTCATATAGACGAGAAAGGGGTCAAAACTTACTATAGGCTCCTGCCATGTGATTATGTGCTAAAACACACTGGTTGATCGAAAGCATAGCTTTGCGGTGCTGAATCAGTTATTAACTGCAGCTTCTCGTAGATAGTTCGCATCAACTTCTCGACTTCGTTCGTACTTTGCGATCATTTTTCGCTGCGCAGTAAACGTCGCGCAATGGAATTCAAAATGCTTTACATTCTAGAACATATGAATGCACCTTGTCCAGTATGATGAATTCTTCTTTTTCTTCAGCCTTTGTCCCGTTCACAAGTGGGGTCGGCTCGTCGTGATCGGCTTCACCATTTGGCTCTATCGAATGTCTGATCTGGGTGTAATCGCGAAGCTTTCAAATTCCCATCTAGTGTATCAAGCCACCATTGTTTCGGTCTGCCTTTTGGTCGTTTATCATCGATTTCGATGTTCAGACCAATCTTGGCAAGTGAATTCTCGTTGGCACGAATTGCGTGGCCATACCATCGAACACGCCTCTTTCGCAACTTTTCCACGATCGGTGCAACCCCATAACGATCGCGGATATCCTCTTTCGGATGTGATCTAAACGTATGACGTCACTAGTCCAACGTAGCATCTTCGTCTCCGTTACCGCAAGACGACGTTCATTGTCTTTTATAGTCGGCCAACACTCAGAACCATAGAGAGCGACTGGACGGATGACATTGCGGTATATTTTAGATTTGAGACGTTCGTTGATACGTCGATCACAAAGAACACCAGTTGTGGAACGCCATTTCATCCAGGTTGCGTTAATGAGTGAAGCAATTTCATATCTCCATTGGCTGATAGCGTTGACCCGAGATATTAAAATCGCTCAGTTCGGGGCAGATCACTGCTTTGATACACCCGCCATACTTCGAACTTTACTTTTCGGATCGTGGTAGAGCAGTTGAACCCAGCGCACGAGTTTTTCTGGCACTAAGTGTTGTCGCAAAGCATACCAGATGAGTTCGTGTGGTACACGGTCAAACACTTTCTCTAGATCCAGAAATGCAATGTAAAGAGGGCGATGCTTCTCATGGTGTTTCTCCATGAGTAACCGCGCAGCGTGTATTGCGTTAGTAGTTCCGCAGTTCTTGACAAATCCGGCTTGATTCACGGTTATTTCAACGATTTCGCGAATACGGTTGCCAAGAATGCGTTCAAAAATCTTCATGATATGGGAAAGTAACCGGATCGGACGGTAATTTGAACATTCTGCTGGACTACCTTTCTTTTTCCATATTGGAACAGTGGTACTTTCTTGCCAGTCAGATGGTGTTCTTTCTTCCTGAATAACCCGGTTAAAGAATTCACTGAGCCACAGTGTTGGGTCCCAGCTCTACGCTTTCCAGAGCTCAGATGCGATGTCGTCAGGTCCTGTTGCTTTCCCCGACTTCATTTGTTCTATTGCCTTCTCGACTTCAGTTGCGCTGACTGGTGGAACTGGTCCAAATGTCGGCAATGATTGTGGAAGTGAAGTATGAACAAATTTTTCAGTTGAAATCTGCTCGAAGTATTCTCGCCATCTATCCATTGCGGCTCGACGGTTGGTAAGCAAAGTATCATTCTTGTCATTATCGCAATAGAAGTGTTCGATATTAGTGTGCGTTCATTACGGATTTTAGCAAGTCGATACAGATCTTTATCGCCATCCAGAGTGTCCAGTTTATCGTAAAGATTTTTGAAATGGTTGGCTCGGGTGACAGCGACCGCTTTCTTTGCTTCACGGTTGGCATTCTGATAAATTTGCCAATTAGCAGGCGTTTTATCGTCGAGAAATTTGTGGTAGAGGCGTTTCTTTTCACGGACCTTCATTTCAACATCATCATTCCAAAGCCAAGTATCTCGGTTGATGTACCGGTTACCCGGCTTAGTGCCCCCGAGGGTTGCAGAGGCCGCTTTGTGGATTGTGTCTTTCATTTGGTTCCATGATTCTTCCACATTCGTAATGGTCGGCAATCGTATGAGTGAGGTCGTTTCTTCTTTCTTCTCACCAAATCGCCACCATTTAATGCGTCGTGGGCCAGTGCGTTCCTCACGCTGTTTTATCGGTGGCTTAATTCGCAGGACGGCAATCAACGGCCGATGTTGAGGTGCGATGGTCTCATAGGGAACGACTTTGCAATCAGTGACAGGGGTAAAATGTTGGCGTCTTATGAGAATATAGTCGATTTGCGTTTTATTGTTCCCACTATAAAATGTAGGAAGATGAGACAATCGTGTGATGAACCATGTATTCATAAGTACAAGGTCATGGGTGTCCGCAAAATCGATTATACGCTCGCCACCCTCATTGCGCGCTCCTAACCCCTTTCCCCCATGGCACCTGTTACCGTCTGCCTTTTCACCCACATGACCATTAAGGTCGCCGGAAATGATTATATAATCGTCAGCAGGCACGTGACAAGTCTTTTCATTGAGAAGTTGCCAGAAGGCATCTTTCTCGGCATCAGGTCGACCTGTCTGTGGTGTGTACGCGGTGAAGAAGTGAATAGTGCGATCAGCTGATATAATGGTGAGCTTCATCAGCCGACCATCAAATAGTTCGACTTCTTTAATGGCATCACGGAAACCCTCTGAAATGGCAATGCCAACACCAGTTTGTAGCCATTTCTACCGCGTTCGCGTTCAATTTCGCAGCTTTTGGCACCAGACCATCGGGTTTCTTGCAGAGCGCAGACATCAATGCGCCTTTTCCGAAGGGCTCTTGCGAGTTCCTCGGTCTTTCCAATTAGGGTACCAACATTTAGCGTGCAAACACGTATTTGTTTTGTTCGTTGTGTGCAGACTAACTTGCTTACGTCCTGACGCCGTCCATGCGTCAAGAACCCTTGCCCATTTCTCAACAGGATTGGGGCCCATCCTGCCGCGTCGACTGAGGTGGACGACCTAGCATTTCTCCGAGGCTTGTAACTCAATCCGATCAACATGTTTGTAACGACATTGTATGCATTTTCTTGGTCGACCTGTCGCGGGGCCTGTCACCAAGAGAGATCAGGTAGGATTTAGCATAGTGGAATAACTCCAACTATACTCTATTTATCTCTTTCCCTGATCTCAGCATTTTATTTTTGCTTTACTGAGGATAGTACAGAGTACGTTGCCTCAAACCCTCCTCCTTTATCTGGGCTTGGGACCAGCATACTATGTTAATAGCATGATGAATTGCTATGATTAAATCCGGAGTAATGCCGGATATCCGTTTGTGGTTTGCCCCATCTCTTTTGCCATTCTACGACCAATTCCTACCTTAGCAACTACCGTCACGAAGCCCTAGATTCTCCAATTGCATACATTCGATAACAGAGATGTTAGCTTTGATTCACCAAGATGTCTAGAGAAACCAACCCTGACATCACCTACGCTGGTGCTCCTGATGTTTTAAGGTAAAGGATGAATGTTCGAAGTACATTCGGTTCATCAACCATTTCCAATTTGGTGAACTTCTTTATTGTGTTCTGTTATTTTCCAATGGGATTGCCCTCAGTTGGACTACCCAAAATATAACCGAGCTAATTACTAGGCAGGCAGGCTTAGACCGGATACCGGTTGTTGTGCGGTTGATAATGATGAATTACTAGGGTCGTGCAGAGAAAAATCCGGGGTGAATATTATACGGGTCTAGGGAGAAAATTATGCAGGTTCCCCCATCATCTCTTTTTTCATTGAAATTTTTATTCCGCATCCCTGAGAAAACTCTTAAGTCTGGGGAAAATCCCATCTTTCTATCCCCGACTTGTCAAGCCTGCTAATTAACCTTGAGGTAAGAAGGCATTGGTAGGTCCGTCAGGTGCTGGGAAAAACGAGGAATTGCCCCTCGTTCCCACAGTTCTCTTCGGGGATCGTAATACAAAAACTCTAACAAAAAGAAATTTCAGGGGTGGCGCCACGGGCCTTTTCTTCCTTGCGGCCATAGACATAGCTTTATTTTGGTCTACCAATGTTCGGTAAAGTGCACAGGAGGAAACCTTGTGGGACATCGCGGGTAATGGGAAATTGTTTTGGTCCATAATCTATAGAACAGGCGTCTTTCCAGAAGAAATTCGATGAAAACGAAACAATGTATTTTGGAACCTGAAGTTTGATTAATGCCTCAATGGTTGTTCTCCATTTTGTGGTGTTAATCCTATTCTTTGTATTTATCCAATTAGTTGAAATCACGCAAAATTTGTTGCCTCAACTAGCCAAGGTAATATATTAATTGTGGCGACGGTCGGTTAAGCTTAAACTAGTTGTCAAACAGCCTTCTGCCTTTTTTTAGATCAAAAGCAGTCAATTATATATATATGAATTGTTGATGAAGGGTCGCCCCAAGATTTGCTTTCTTCAAGATATGAACTAATTTTTGTAGCGCGTCAAATACTCCTTCTTTTAGACATACCGAAGAATTTGGTAAACATATTCTGCACACGTGTAATTTCTAAAATTCTGTTATCGACCCTATTTCCATTACTCCGTAAGGTATTGATTTTTCTAGTGCAAATGTGTCTAGCAGTATTTTCTTTCTTTATTGGCTGTCTACTAACTCACTCTTCAGTTCATACGTTGAAATCAAACTAGTTTTTGTCTGAGTTCGGAGGATAGTTATTGCATCAACCCCTCTCACGTCAGACTCAGTACAGCGTGATAACTGTAGATGCGTATACGCCCTATCTTGGCACACAGATCCGCAATTTCGGTTCCTTTTCGTATCACCTATTTCTCGGTGCCCTGTGAGTAAGAATACACTTAAAGTCTTTTCTGCCTGTCGTAAGGCGCGACTAAAACGGATAGAAACTTTTGGTCTAGCAGCCTGCAACTTTTGAAACTTTATTGCAAACGTCAACCACACCTCAGATAGGGACTGACTTCATGGCTACGACCTTTGGATATCGAAAACGGGCTACGATTAGTTTCTAGAATGTGCGCACGCTCTTCGACAATGATCATAAGGGCCCTCAGAATGCTCGCTTTCTCCAATTCGAGCAGGAATTTCAACAACATAAGATGGACATTCTATGCCTAAACAAAGAAAGGTGGTGGCACTCTGGAGAGTACTCCTTTCCTCCTCTCTTTTGTACTCTGCAAAGCCAAGTGGTAGGAAGAGCGAATTCGGTATCACGTTGCTTCTAACAGCTATCGCAAGGTGCGCTATCATGACCTAGGAACCGGTTTCTGACAGGCTTTTGACTGCAAAATTCCGGTCCAGGTTTAGGAGCATCGCATTTGTACAGTGCTATGCACCAACGGAAACTTCCGATATAGTGGAGAAGGATGCTTTCTACGAATAATTACACGTAGTTCAGCAGAGGCTTCCTAAAGGTGATATTATGGTCGTGAAGGGTCGTTTGAATGCCAAGGTGGGCTCTGATAACACCTACCTCGGACATTCGATGGGGGAAGCATGATATTGGCGTATCGATAACGGTGGTTTGTGGACTTCTACAGCTTCTAACCACATTATTCCAGCACAGACCCTGCCAAAAGGTCAGTTGTGATTCAACTGACCGACACCGTACTAGCAACCAGATCAACCACTTTGTGATCAGCAGTAGATTTGGGTATTGCCTCCTGGATATGCGTAACAAGAGACATCAGCCTCGGATAGGATCATCATCTGATGGTCGCTTACGTTCACTTGCTTGCGTGGTGTACGCCATGGTAAGAGAGAATTTACGCTGTTCAGGGAAGTGAAAAATTCCGCAGAACGCAATGATTTCGGAAGTGTAAACCGCATAAAGCAAACTCTTAAATGTGGTCGCAAAATCTTTCGATGGTCCTGGGAAAGACGTCAACGGTTGACTTCTCATCCACGATGATGAGCGACTGAAGAGTTGGAAAAACACTTCACCAAAGTTATTAACCGTATCAAATCCGATAAGGTTCCTCCTTTTGTGGATGGAATAGCTAAACATGCGGATGCGGACTGTTCCTCCTAGCAGCGCACAAGAGAAATCAAACGGAGTAAAGCCGCTAGGCTTGACGATCTATCCACAGAATTATTTATCACTACCCTTGCTGTTACTGCTGATCTACTACTTCCACTCGTGAGGTAATCCAAAACCTACCCCACAGAGTGGAAGAGATGGATGAACGTTAAGATTCCAAAGAAGGGCATCGGTTTTGAGTGTGGCAATTGGAGGGGTATCTGCGTGCTCCTTGCTTTTTCAAAGCTAATAGCTGAATTAATGCTCATTAAAGAACATCTTGGCATCTTGGGAGATCGTTAAGGGAGCTGAACCGCATTTGAGGTAACCGCAAACAATAGCGCGTAAGTGTCGTTGATACGCTATAGCCGACCAAGGAGTAAATGGCAACCACGTATATATATATATATATATTTCTCGATTGTCGCAAGTTCGTATCGCTGACTTGCTATTTTTATCTGCGATCCTTCATCATTATGCAGATTTTATGTTGCACGTTTATGGTATCAATATCGTTATTGTTTTCGTATACGTCTTAGGACCTTAGGCCTTAGGCCACCCGTCAAAATTCAAACTTACTTGTGTTTGTGCCTGAGTCGCTGACGCTTTCCTGAGCCTGCCCTAAATTCCTGTGGTGGGAGTGTTATCGGTATCTTTCATTTCTTTGCAGAATATATGTGCAGGCTTTTCATTGCAGCTCTTGACTATATGGCTTTTTTATCTGTATTTGCGATACAGCTGAGATCTTGTGAGCTGATGCAACTTGGCGTCATGTAACCAAACTGCCAGCATCTGAAGCATTCATTCCTTGAGATTTGGTGTTATAGTCCGCAAACCACCCATCCAGTGCTCACTTTGCCTATCGTAATAATTTTTTTGCCGTTTGGACTGGAAGAGATGTCGCCTTTACCGCTTTTCTAATTCCTAACACTTTTGGAGATTGTAGACCTGATTAAGACTTTTCACCTGCTCCAGTAACAGATCTTTTTTTATGTACGTCTTTTACCCGTGACGTTATCTCTTCGGTCCTTCAGGCATTCTTCTTTTTGATCCTATGGAGAATCTTTCTGTATGTATGATAAACTCACTCTTTTCTGAAAATAAGTGTGTCGAATCTGCCTCTTTCTTACGATCGTTTCTTTTTCTATTCTGGTGCAGGTAGAGCCTCCGATATAATTGGTGATCTTTTCTGAGTAAAATAAGGTTTCGCCTACTAGTTTACATGTTTTCTCAAGTATCCGTTTCTCTTTTTTCGCTTTAGTGTTAGTGGCCCTGATACATCGCACTTAGTCCTTGGTCACATTGTATGGACTATTTTGCTGATTCACATACTTCATCAAGTTCTGAATATTTGCTTTTAATCATGCAAACGCGTCAACATCGATTTCGGTAGCGATGTCGCTTATCCTCTTGTTAGCGGACGTGTAAATTTAGCGCTCCTTCTGATCGAAAACCGAGTCCCCGTTAATAAAGATATATTACTAGCTTGTAGAAAATTGTTTGTAAACCGCCGGGAAATATAAATTTGCAATGCAATAACATACCCCAGCACAATATTGGAAAGTTTGAAAGAACTTCTACTATTATTAACAAAGTTATAGTAGGTCAAAGTTGTTCCTTTCGCGTAAATTTTGTGTAGGCTAAGACACCATAGAATCTCAGTATCGCAATCAAGTGGAATCTATGACTTGAGAACGTGAAAGGGCTCGTTGTTCAAAACTATTATTAGTGGAGTCATTTAATAGCGGAATTTGGTCCTTTTACGAGTGCTAAATTATACAATGTATTGTGCTTTCCATTTTTCCACTATTTAAAATAAATTAATATTTACCAACATCATTTAGTTTTATATATGTCATAGCATATTCGGCTCCGCGCAGCTGTCGAACCTTTATTTTCAAAATGTTTAAAACAAAATTTAATTAAAATCAATTAACTGTTTGTCCATCCGTCCACTTGTCTGCTTATCCACGTGTCTGTCAATTTACCATACACATATGAATGCCGGTTACAAGCAATTTGGTGGGGATGTTGCACATATGAACTCCCTACCTTTCGTGGACGACACCATTTAATATTGAGTCGAAACGGGCTCCCTAAAGGGAAGATGTATACTTATGTGGGATGAAAGGAGCTATTCGGGGCCTCATGGATCTGATTTTAATTTTGAAGCCTATTGAAATGAGAGGGGAATGAAGGATAAAAGAGTCTTACTTGAAATACAGAATTCATTCCAAAAGTCGCCCATACAAGTAATCGTGTTGATGCTCCTACATATATTAGATCCAGACCTCAAACTGTATAGTATACTATTATAAAAATCTACTGAAATTTAACTAGAAACTCATTCCAATGGTCCACCGCGTAAACAAGAGTGTGAAGTCGCGTGCTTTAAGTTACTTTGAAAAAATGTATGCAATTACTACACTCTAAAAGGAACAGAAGGACTCTCTGAAATAAATGACCTGCCATATTAGGAAATATATAATTGTAGATTTGGCAACAAGCAATCCAAAAAGTGCTTCTGTATAACTTCTGCATAGAAAACTGCAGAACCTTCACACTCTTTATTTTTTCATTAGACATGCTTAATGGGCAGTTTTAATGTTATGACCCCACACTAATTGCGATATACAAAATCTGTACTTCATTTAACGTTCCTCTCATTTCAGACTGGGTTGTATAACGTAAAATATTTCCAATTTTTTTAAAGACAGTATTTTCCATTAATTTCGCCTAATTTCACACAAAGTTCGATTATACTCAATTTCCGCCCTTTCATAAACTCACCTGCTATTAAAGAACCACGCCCACAATGACGAAATAATTTTTTAAAAAGTGCCAATTTTATGGAATAGTACAGTCGAATTGCCCACTTTCCTGTAAAAAAGTACTAAGATACCTTAAACGAAATCAATCATTACTTTCAACAATTTTATGTCTAATTTACTGGAAAGCAATGAGATAACATAATCGATTATCTTTTCCCATATATTTTTCTTATTTTTTTTCGATTCTTTAATTATTTTCTCGGCTTGATATAAGCAATCAATTTACAAAATGCTGTTAACAATGTGTATATTGAACGTTTATACGTAATTTGTACATTTTAGCGCCATTAATTGAACAACTGGAAATTTATAGCCTCTGTGGGTAATTACTTCAGGTTTAGGTTTTTGAGTTTAATCTAAGCAAAATTTTGAAAACGGTTGTGAGAATCCCCAATTGATAAAAAGTCATTAGCAAAATATGGAAACCTGTGCAGTGATAGTCTTGTTTCGAGGTTACTTACGGGTCGTTATGTTATGTAACCCTCATTTAACATAATGTCCTTTGTCAAGCATTTCTTCATTGAAAACATTCTATCCTTAAAGTATGGTTCGAAATAGTCTGTACAATATGTTGTACATTTTCATTTACTTCACTTTTTCTTCCAAGTCTCCTCTCTTTTCGCGGCAATTAAGTTGAATTTTTTTTTTTTGTTCTTGGAGAACCTTTTAAGACCCATATCACTATTTTACATAAAATTCGAAGAAAAAGCGAGTGTAAGACTGCAAACTCTTTCAGAAGACACTTTTTAGGATATAGTTGAAGCAGTTTCAGAACCCTGCCCATAACGCCACCACATTTCGCGTTCTAGCAGTTCGCACAACAAATGGGTCGCAAGTGGGACTTTTACACTTGTACATGCAAAAGGGAGGAAGGGCAGTGATAACCTTCGGGCGCGGAAAAAAAGCTTAAGTAAAATTAGATAGATACGAAGGGTGTTCAGAAAATAATGAGAATTTCTGCATTAATGTTGATGCCTTCAAAATAGTTCCCATTAGATATTATGCACTTGTGCCAGCGCGTCTTCCAATCGTCAAAAGATTTCTCAAAGTCGATCTTTGGAATCGCCTTTAGCTCTTTCAGCGATGCGGATTTAATGCCATCAATGCTTGCAAAACAACGGCCGCTTAAGGTAGTCTTTATTTTTGGAAATAGGAAAAAGGCACATGGAGCCATGTCGGGCGAATATAGAGGCTGGGCATCATTACAGTATTGTGTTTGGCGAAAAGCTCATGACAAGCAATAAAGTATGAGCAAGTGTATTATCATGATGCAAAAGCCATGATTTCTTTTGCCATTAATTCGGGCGTTTTTTCGAATTGCTTCACGCAAACGGCGGTAGTACCCCTTATTGACAGTTTGGTCTCGGGGCAAAAATTCATGATGCATTATACCATTAAAATCGCACAACACAGCGAGCATCACCTTCACGCACTTATCGAGCCTTTTTCGGTCTTGACGATCCTTTGTTAACATTTCACAAACTTTGCTACATTTAATTTCATTTTTTACGCAAAATTTTATACCAATTCTTTGATCCATTTTTTAACTAACGAAAATCGTCGAGCTCATACAAATACGTCTGACAATAGCGGCTACCACATTCAAAGTAAACAATGAATACAGCTGCAAACATTTACCATACCGCCAGGGGTATGAATGAATACTTTAAGAAAGTATGGAAAGAGATACTGATCGGGAATGAGGGGCACATTGCCAGGGAATGCGACCGGACATCAAATCCATGAGGGTTCAAATAATAGCCACATTGCTGTGAGTGGGTTTTAACCAAAAATAATAATAATAATCGTTGGCGCAACAATCCAATCGGATCAGGGCCTTGAAGTGTGTTAAAGCACTCCATTCAAGACCTTAACGGTACACTACAGGATTATAGTACCCTATAGGAGAGAATGTGGTTAGCATCAGTCTCATATCTCGAAGCAGATATGAATTTTGAAAGTGATTGCTAAGGGGGTCCGAAATGGGTCAATTATTTCAAGGATACGTCCTCAGAAACTACCGAACAAAAAAAAACTAAAAAAATCATGTCGATCCGTGCACAGGCCTCAAAATTTTCTCAATTTTCCTGCAGTGAGATAGACTTTAACAGAAAGCATTTTAGTCGTGATAAGTCTTGATTGTAATTTTCTTCTTGACATGGGATATGGATATCGCTAGCAACTGCTTTCGATTCGGAGTCAAAGTGCTGCCACCGAAGTGAACCATAATTATTTTAATTTCAATGAGTAGAAATGTCCTTTTAAATTCCTAGAGCTTTCTTTCAGTAGAAATTCAATTTACGCGGTAATTAATGAATGCACTTTCGAATACTGACGTATCGCGAGAAGAAAGCAAAAATGCATCGCACTAGAAACACGCATCAATATTAGGACTGCTTTCTTGAAATTCAAATGTCAAAATCAACTTTTTAACTTCAATTATTTTTCTTCACAAATCAAGGCCTATTCCGCCACGGAGAACACCGGCGGCGGCAACTGTCAGTCGAATTAACAATATTCAATATAAATTTCGAATGTTGTTAACCCTGCTGCGCCACAGCATCATATGGGAAAATTTTGTGGAAATCTTACTATTATTACTAAAAGTATAGTGGGTCAGAGCTGCTTTTTCGCTTCAAACTACTTCTCCCCACGAGATGAAATGTCAGTATCACATCGAATTGAATATCGTGTTGCATTAAATATAGTGAAACAATCGTGTAGTCAAATATTCTTACATAAACATTCAAAAAAACCGTTGTTGTTTGTTTGTTTGTTGTCTATTCAGATGTGAAATGGAGGTCTTCCTTGCTGCACAACGTAACTCAGGAATCAGATTATTTCTATGACGATACGTCGGACCTCTCTGATAGTTCAACAACAGTTAATGTATCGTCCTCTTTCAATCCCAGAATCAAATCCTCGCTTCCAAGCTCATTGCGCCTTCCAGAACGCAACTGATCTTCGCTCCGTTTTTCCCATCACGAAAACGTCGAAACGATTGCCGACACTATGCTTTCAATTACAGGGTTGTCGTAAATTGCACACAAATTTCAACAGCAACCGCTGTTTTGTGGCCGAGGTCGAACTCGTGCAGTAAATAATGCCTTAAAAGAATTTAGTCTACTTCCATGTTGAAGTTCGCAGTTCACTCAAGATTGACACTAGAGATCAACTACCCCACCCTAGACACGACTCGATCGTCTTTAAAAAGGTGACTGTGGCGAAAGGACTTATTCACACATCCAATGTTTGGATGGAAAATTATCCTTTCCCCTGTACTCGAGAGTCTGTTTTATAAAATGTCGGTTTATATTTTTGTGTGGAGCGTATTTCCGTAAGCATTTCATAAACGTATGCAAGGTTCTGATGATTTTTTTACATTATATTGAGCGCCCAGTGTCATTTTGGTCTAGATTATGTCTTATAAATGGAGATGAATTTCATATGACCATCATATCTTGAAGCAAATTGAAAACATCAATAAGGAAACTTGAACGCACTTGATTCACCCGTAATTCGGACTATGTATGTATAATATATGGGGCCCATGTCAGAGATATCCATCCTATTTAATGCCCTCTAAACCACCAAATTGAACCTTCGCATCGTTTGTAAATATTCCTAAAAATTGTCTCTTTCGTAACTATTCAAACGTGGTAGCTATACATTCTTATTTCACACCATTGCCGCCGGCTCCTGGCAATGTGCTTCAGTTCTTCTATAACTTTCGGAGAAGCGTGCACTATTCTTCCACTGTTTTCCGTCACATACTTCTAGGGTAAATCAGTCGATGACCATCCTTAAATAGTGCATTCGATTGTATCACATAGCCTCTCTGCTTGCCCCCTTCCTCCAAATGCGGGGTCATTTGCGCAGGCTCGATGACGTTGAGAGAACATTCATGAGTTATCAACGTAATACAGGGCAAGGTGCACGGAGAACGTGGTCAATAACAAAAAGACAAAATATCGGTGACAGAATGCAACCCTGGCGAACTCCACCTTGGCCTTTAGATCCCTCCGAAATTTTACTTCGTTGCAGCATATAACATTTAACGCCGCTATGTGTTGACAATTTAAGGTCTTACTGTGATCCACCAATGGCTACCAAGGAAATAGGGAAGGTCACTGGTGAAATAAAATTGACGAAAGATAGTCTGGATATACTACCCTTGTGATTTTGCGAATCATAGATCTTAGAAAAGTCGATGTAGATAACATTGTTGTTGTGTTGCTATTTTGCTATAAGATGGTCGTATTTCTTAAGGATTTTGAAGCAAGAAAAAATAGTGAAATACCATTTTAATTCTCAACAAGAGCAGTATCGCCTTTAAAGGTTTTCTAGTAACTGACGACATTCCGGTTTCTCACTAGTGTGCGTGTAAAAAGGCAACGGAAATGATTCCCTTCTAGTATCTTTTTAATCTGCAGTATCTGCTCAAAGGGAGAGAAATGCATTATTTAGTATAAAGGTTTGGGAAATCATCAGGAGTGGATGGATAAACGGAAGGGATTCTATCGACCGATACGTTCCAGTGCTGTGAAATCTCTGAAAGTTCAACGTAATGTGCGCGATGACAAAAGGGAATTTATTGTTGCGCTGGTCATGGAAGAGAAGTTCCCGCAGAACGCAATGATTTCAGAAGTGTATACCGTATCACGAAAGAATTTGAATGTAGTTTCAAACCCTCCAATAGTCCTGTGAGGGACATTCATTCACGATGACGAGCAACTTAAGAGGTGGAAAGAACACTTCGCCACGGTTTTCAACCATATCAAATCCGATGAAATTCCTCCTTTTGTGGATGAAATGTCACCGTAACATCCGGATACGGATTGTTCCTCCAGAGGAGAAATTATTTCGGCCATCAATGCACTCAAACGGAGTAAAGTCGTTGAGCTTGATCTTCTCGCAGAGTTACTCATACCTGCATCTACAGTTACTACAGATCTGGTACTTCCACTAATATGGAAACCTAGGGAATTCGAATCCTCTCCCACAGAGAGAGGAGATTCCAAAGACGGGGACCCTTTTTAAGTGTGACAACTGAAGGAATATCTATGCGCTTCATGCCGTTGCAAAGTAATAACTTAAATAATGCTGGAACGCATCAAATAACGCCTCGAAAGCTTGATCGACAGAAAGCAGACTGGTTTTCCGCTCCGGATCTTCCTCCATTGACCATATCATTTTGGAACAGTGCGCAGTTTGGATATTCGCTCCACCTGCTCTTCAGCGATTTGGAGAAAGCTTTTGCTCGCGTTAACAGAAGATGTATTTGAAGTGCTTTATGCAGGGAAAGCTAATAGCTGTTATCAGAGCGACATATAGTTCGAAATGACACGTGTTGCCCCAAGGTAAAATCTCGAAGGATTTTTAGATACAAAGCGGAGTCTGCCAGGGCTGCATCTTATCACCTCTTGTTATCGGTGACGTTCTTCATGCTGCTTTGCCCGGACGACATGAAGGAATTCAATGGACTATGACATCCTTCCTCAAATCCTATGTGTTTTCTTCCTCACCGGATCATGGGCCTTGGCCAAATGGCTCTGGGTTTGGAAAGGGAAGTATGTAGAGTTGGATGAAGATAAACACCAACAAAACCAAGGTTCCCAGTCTGACCGGTCATCGTACTCTTCGTATCTGCGTTAATGGGTAAATTATCAAAGGCATTGATAAATTTGTATATCTAGGAAGTGTTGTTTCTGTCGTTTGTAACTGGATATTGTCTGACGCATTAACAACGCTGATCCGCTCGCGCTGCCTTGTTTAAAATTGAGAAATGCAGTTATCTCAACACCAAGATCAAATTGAGATTGTTCTGTGTTCCTATACGGGAGTAGCGTATGGAAAGTGACCTCCACTGTCACTTGAAAGCTCTAAGCCCTCATTAACCCGTGTCTGATTTTGTGGCTTCGCAATGCGGTGTAATCGACTCTACCAAGATGGTCGACGAGTGGATCACTCCAAGGGCACTTGGCGCAGTACAGCGGAGAAGGAGTGGGAGCATCTCCGGAAGTCGATTTGCCTCTAACTAAGGCTAAGTTGATACTATCAAAATTTGTCTTTAATTGATAAAAGGGCTGGAACAACGCACTGCCATGTTGGAGAGTCAAGATCAAAGGTGCGATTCAATTGCCTTGTTCATGAATATAGATGGAAATGGAAGGGGCGTTAGGAGCTATTAGAATGAAATTGAAAGTCGAGCTTTATCAGATAATACAGCAATTTTTTTATTTTTTTCGTTTCCTTTCGAATTGAAGAATTCTGCGAGACTTGGCGGATTCCTTCGGCCGCTCCAACGACCGGAAAAGATAGTAATCGCTTAAAGAAAGGACTGAGCTTTATAGAAGTATAAGCGATGGTTTGTCAGATATAATAATAACCGTTGGTGCAACAATCCATGTTGAATCAGGGCCTTGAAGTGTGTTAGAGCACTTCATTCAAGACCGTAACGGTACACTAGGAGACAATGTGGTCAGCATTGCGCTCGTTTGTCAGATATACCCAACACATATCTTGAAGCTTCTTTTACATCGGCTCCGGTCTGTGTATATTGTGTTGTCATCGCTGATAATTATCACAATACGTCAATGTTAACGGACGCGATGAGTGTTTTTGAGTTGCGCATAATAAACATCAGAACCAACCGTCTTTCCTGGTTCCAAAATTTCGGTTCGCAGCTATCTTACCGCATACAGATCATCGCTATTTTCGCATATTAGGCCTTCTAGCCGAGTAGTTTCCACTCACCATAGTATTCGTCATTCACAAAAGTCGATTTTTCATGGCAAGTTCGAAAAATGGCACTCGGCGATGTCTGGTCAACAGGAACGTTTCAATTTAAAGTCGATCTCTCTTTTGGATGGCTACGCGTAATCATCAACGTATGATTTTCGATAGAGTCGATAGAATTTCCGAAAGCAACCAGCCTAGATCTGATTTCGCCGTATTGAACCTTAAAGTACTTCTCATAAAATGACGATTGTTGTCCCATCACGATTTGCTCGGTTGGTTTATCTACGGCGGCCAGGCAGAAATTTATCCGCGATTTGTTCCTTTGGTGGATATTAATGAACTTGCGGTTAAAAAAATGGGAAACATCATGTACAATCTATATACCATTTTGACGCTCAGACCCTCTACCAGTAGTAGTGATCACAAATTAAGCTCCTTTTTGCGAAATTCTCAATATTAATGGATTCTCCAGTCCAGTCAACGCGTCAAATACTCGCGTTCACCATCAATTAGTTAATATGTCACTGAAGTAATGCGGATCTGTGCTGTACATGATTCCTTAAAAATACCTACGTTTTGGCAAGATAACAAATTGGAGTGTTATTCCCGTAGGGACTTTTACTAGCTTTCATAGAGCATGTCCAATTTCCATTGATACAAGTAAAATTAAATGGGCTGGAAAATTAGTACCTTTAGTGGCTAACAATTTTGGTGACAAAAACAAACACCATATTTCGGTAACCAACTCAGAGAGAAATTTTTAGCCAGGTACTAGTCTCTGCAATCCTTTTAATTTTGGCTAACAAACCATTCGCGAAAGCATCTTAATCTCTTCAGAAGTGGCATTTGGTGGACACTCTCATAGTGATGAATCGTGAGCATTGTTGTCGCACTGGAAAATATTTACACTTCGAACTCTGTACTGGGAAATATTGCCACTTCGAACTCTATTGTCTGATAGTGGCATATTGTAGTTTTGTGATATTAAAATCGAGCTAACAAAAAAAATAATTAAAATTTAATATTTCAAACAGCTCTCAAGGAATTTCCATTGCTCCATGCTTTCTGCTTCTATTACCAACTCGTCCTCTTCAATTCTCTGTCTCTCTGCCGTCTAATTAACTCGATCATGTCTTTATTTACCTTACACTCTGATATCATCTTCAGATTAAGGCAGGGAAATGGAGCTGCAACCAGTTTTGCTGCCCTTCTATTATGTATCAACAATGATAGCTCTCAAAGAACTGGTTCAGTTTCGAACGTACAGCTGCATATAAGTTCCTTGGCCATACTTAATGCATACGATGCAGGAGCACTCCTTGTTACGAGAGCACTACAAAAGCTGCATAGTTCTATGTGGAATTCTATATTTTTTTTGTCAGACTTCAAGTTGTTTTTTAACAATTTCCCGAAGACGTTCCCTTTTTCATGATTTAGTTGTTATTCTATGCTCCTCTCTGGGAGCTATGTATAGTGTAACAATTATTCCTTCTCATTTAATCTCAGCTACAGAGCTACCATTTTGATCTGAATGTCCGACTGCACAAATCCTTTGTCCCAGTCACAGACTTGTATTCATTTCTTGTTCCTTTTGTACAGCTCCGTAGATATTTTGTGGCACCGCAGTTAGAACAATATCTGCCAGAGAGCACATGGTTAGTTAGTTGTATCTGGTACATGGATAAATATTCGAAATACATGAATGCGGGTTACTACAGTCACTGCTGCATGGAGTTAAGTATGTCTACAATTTCCATAAAATATGAGGCTCTGACATAATATCAAGGTCGATGTAACGACAACGAGGTGAGGTATGTTGCACAAGAACCTAAGTTTGGCACAGCCACCTTTGCATATGTAGGTTCAGGTACACGTTCGTGGAGAGAAAGAAAGAGGTCATTCGCTTTTGTTTTCTCGATTTTGTGTTAATAAGGTAACATGCTGAGATTTTTTCCAATGGAGTCTACCATGGGCTAATAAAGCTAGTCAATGAGTAGGGTCGTATGCTTGGAATGATGTTAATTAAGTTTCTTAGATTTAGAGGCGTAGCATATGTTCAATAAGTGTTTACCTAGGCTCGGAGCAAATTGGAATTTCTTTATGAAAATACTTCGTCATATCTAGTCAGTTCTCAAAGGCAACTGGACAAGTAGAAAAGTTTCATGTGGTATTTTACAGTTTAAATGGTTTCATGTTCTCACTTTGGAGGAGGGAACCGGACAAATTCTAAGCAAGTATCCTCATTTTCTGATTGACTGCATGGATGTATGTACTTGAATGTATTTTGGCTTTCAAAGCGTTGTTTTGTGTATACACTACTAATAAGTTTAGGAACAAATATTTTTTATTGATTTTATCCATTCTGTTGAAAGACAACTTCCTTAAATGTATTTCTTCTTTTGTTTCATTTTCGTTCGATTCGTTGTGTTCAAATTACTCCTAAATTCGAATTTTTTAAAATACCCTGAAATTAAACCACAACTCTACCGGTGAATCAATCAACAAATCGCTACTGCAAAACAAGCGGGTCGAGCTGGTTCTCCACAAAAGTCAGGAACGCACATATCAAACGAACTCAATAGTCAATTGGCTGCGTTGTCCGTTCAAGCGGCGGCGAAGTCCAATTTCAAAGGGTGCATTCCATATAAATCAGCACAATATCCAGAGCCAGGACAACAAGCAGGATCTACCTCATTGCCTCAATCGCCAGTATTACAATCCAGGCAACAAGCTCCAGCCTCTTCAAACGTGGGTGTTCTGTCGGTGAACTCGAAGCAAATAACGACAACGCATGGTAGCAGCGGTAGTAGCAGTGGAGGCATGATTGCCCCAAGCTCAATTCTGGCCGCTGTCCGATCACTGGCGGCGAACAATAATGGTCCAAAAAGTGAGTCCAACTCAAGTGGATGTGGTGACAATAAGAATCCTAGTCCTAGTGAAAATACTGCTTCCACAAATGCGCAAAGTAGTCAGGCTGTGGCACGACAAAATCGACGACTGGGTCGTCATGAAAGTCGATATACAAGTGGTAAACAATATTTTTTTTTTGAAAATATATTTTGTGCTTACGAATTAACCTGAAAGTCCATTAAAGACCGCTCGAGACTAGAGAAATAGTAAACGCAGTACGAATAACCCAACGCTGCTTGCTTGTAGAGAAAGAATTCTGATAATATTCGCGTGTGTTTGAGTAACAGCTATCTAACCAATGTACAAAAAACCCGGTACCTGCGTTTGTTCTGAAGTTAGAAAAGCTTACATTAATCAAACATTCCCTATTCATTTCACAGTTTCCTATGTCTTTCTCATTTCGCTACCTTGCCAAAGAAAACGTCTGAAAATTGTTCACTTTCTATATCATTTTCTAGTTTTATTTTTTTATTGTTTTTTATTAGTTCACCTAAGTTTGTCTCGATTTAAATCTCTTTCTAATTCATTATTCTTCTTATTCGATTTCCATTGAAAGAATTGGTATAACGGCGCTATGTTCTTAAGTAGACGAGTGTACTCATCTAAGATTATCGATTGCTCTTCTCGAGTGCGAGTATGCAATTTGCTAGTCACCGTTGAGCAGCATATTTGTCATATAGGCCGATTTTAGAAAGCCTTTTTCAGCTCTAAGAGAAAATTCAAATTCACTCAACCTCCTCTTATGTGGTGAAATAACCCCATCATGCCCTGATCTTGGAATTTAAAAGCAAATTTTGTTGATAGCTAAAAGTTCATTTTCCAGAAGCATTGGTTCCATTGAATCTCAACCCAAACAGAAAAATACGTTTCCTCATACAAACCCAGGCCTACCGAGTAGAAATTTCATTAAATTACGGTTTGATTTCATAGCTTCAATTCGAATGAATTTGAAATGGAAGTAAGAAATGATTTTAACTATTTTCCACACGGATCAGGATTGACATTCGTTTGCATGAAAACGCTTTTAGAAAAATTTCAATTTTAAATTATTTGATGGAAAAACCATTCTATATGAATAGCTCAAGCTTTTTCTCTCTATTTCAATTCAAATATTCAACTTAAATGTACAAAGTCGTCGGAGGAAATTTCTTTTTCGGTTTATTACATATGCATGCATTTTGCCTTTAACCAATTCATTTCATGCTTCGCTTCTATCCCCCTATCCTTTGCACACTATTTTATCCAAGCAAGTTCTCCATATTCACACCTAATGCCTGTATCATTTGCTTTCAACAAATCATTCATTCTATTTCCACCTCATTTGTTGTATTACTTTCCACTCATATATAATCGAGAAATCATTCATCAAAACCGAATCAATGCAATATTTTTGTATTATATTTGCCCTTCCCCTCCATCATCTACACAGAAGTAAGACAGGAAGCAGTACAGCAAGCCTTGGCCGCATTGAAAAATCGACCAAAGCCAAGTTTACCGATGCCATCGAAACGTAGTTCTGTACTTAATCGAAGTCCCGATCGTGATAATGACGATACAGGTGAGCTAATAACACTCAAATAAAATAAAGCATAGACGTACAACAGTACCAAATATCTAGATGAAGATATGAAATGTATGTTGCATCGATTATTCATGGAGACGCGGGTACGAGATTTTTCCATGTCTACCTCTTTGCCTACTTGTATCGAATATATCTACATATGATCAGACACGCAAGCAACATAAAATGCATATAATATGAATTAATTTCACAATAGTTAATACTCACAACCTGCCATGCTATGCGTAGGAGCACACACACACTTATCTATGTACAATATGCAAGATAAACACAACTTAACGCTTTTATTTAATATTAAACCAAAAGCAATAATTCAATGCAATAATAATGATAATGCGCTTAGACGCAACTCAACAATTTAAGGATAATCCGAAAGTTTGTAACGTCACATTCGTTGTTTTTGTGATTGCTTACCAAATTTCCGTAGTTTCGAAGAACGTTCGACAAAGTTTATGTATCCTTCTGTTTCGTGATTGTCAATTCAGTTAATGTTAAACTGTTCCTGCGATAGTTCTAATGTGTAAGTTTTTAGCTGCGTATCTAAATAGATATTTCCAAATCTCCACTTCATTGAAAAATCCGAGAACTGAGAATTTTTTTCATCGAAATCTAAAAACTTACACATCACAACAAATACTGTCACAATCGAATATTCGAAATTCGTTACAGTTTCCCCGAATATCCAATAAACACTTTAAAACACCACAACCATTTAACTAATTGAATTCAATTCTCTTTAAAGATTCAACATCAGATGATGATCCCATACCCGAGGAAAGAATCTCAACGCCAGATCGTGAATACAATTACCCGCGTGATCACATCTCAAACTCTCGCGAACAGATAAAACCACCAGTTCGTGATTCATCGACCGGCGGCGGTGGTGGAGGTGGCGGGGGAGGAGGCGGTGGTGTCGGTGCACATCACCATAAGAATTATTCAGATCGTCGTCCGCATCACAATCTACCGCCACCCGTAAGTGGTTTTTCAAATTTTATCACTTCATAGAAATCTTCAAGTGAATTAATTTTATTTTGAATCATTAGCCCCATTCCGATACTTCGAGCGCCGGTTCACCGCCGGCAGTACACAGGAAGAATAATTTCGATTTCACAGATATTTCGGAGTTCCAAAGAGGATGTAAGTAGTTATCGATTACGTGTCATTGTAATTTAACCAACAAAATCTTCTTTTAGATGTCCAACCTGATATAACGCAGTTCAGTGCTAATACACGACGCGGTGCCGACCGGGTTACCCGATATGTAAATATTCCTGGGTCTGAACCTGGTGACACCGGTACGACCGGACGTTGGAAAGTCTCTGCGAAAATTCAACAACTACTCAATACCCTCAAACGGCCTAAACGGCGACCACTGCCAGAATTCTACGAGGATAACGACATTGAATTGGAGATAGCTGCCAATCCGAAAGATCCAAATGCACCGAAACCCGAAGGAAACACCATGACACCTGTCCAAGGAGAGCAGCTTACTGTCGCGGCAGGGCTCCCTCGTACATTGGAGGCAGCTTTGCAACGCTTCGGTACCAATTCAGCCAAGTCACCCATGGCGACCGTGTTAGATCCTAATGGAAAGTTGACGACAACATTGACATACGGAAAGCTCCTTTCACGCGCACAAAAAATCGCTTTTGCATTATCTACAAAAGTTTTTAGTAAAGGACCCGAACAAATCACTTTGAAACCTGGCGATCGTGTGGCATTAGTGTACCCAAATAGTGATCCCTTAAGGTAATTTTCAACATTTCACCATTCCGACAAATTTTAACTATTTTTCAACACATAGTTTTATTGCGGCCTGGTATGGCTGTATGTTCCGAGGCTTAGTTCCACTACCCATAGAGCTACCACTATCGAGCTCGGATTCACCACCTCAACAAGTCGGATTCTTACTCAACTCTTGTGGCATTCATGTGGCCCTAACATCCGAAGCATGCTTGAAAGGATTGCCAAAATCGACTACTGGCGAAATAGCAAAACTAAAAGGGTGGCCACGTCTGCACTGGTTCGTTACCGAACACTTGCCCAGACCCACGAAGGATTTCAACGTAAACAATGTACGAATTGAAGAAACAGCCACATCCTATATCGAATATACAAGCGACAAGGAAGGCAGTGTCATGGGTGAGTTACAAATGCGAAACCGGCTGACATGAAATTAGTAGCAATTATCTTTGTGTAATACCAGCTGTTTTGAAATTTACCATTGTTCGAAATTCCGCTATATTGTCTAGACGTAAAATCTCCCACAAGAACTTACTCATGAATATTTAATTAATTGAGACATTAAATTTTCATAGGAGTGACTGTGACGCGTCAAGCGATGATGAATCATTGCCGAGCTCTAACCATGGCTTGCCACTATACAGAAGGCGAGACGATCGTTTGTGTTTTAGACTTCAAACGAGAAGTCGGCTTATGGCATGCTGTACTCACATCAGTACTGAATGGAATGCATGTTCTCTTCATTCCATATGCATTAATGAAACTACGTCCGTCATCTTGGATGCAACTTATAACCAAATACCGAGCGTCGTGCTGTTTGGTTAAGAGCCGTGATTTGCATTGGGGTCTATTGGCTACAAAAGACCATAAGGATATTTCATTGTCATCTCTTCGAATGCTGCTTGTAGCGGATGGTGCTAACCCATGGTCGCTTTCGTCCTGTGATCAATTCCTTAGTATATTCCAGTCGAAAGGACTACGACCGGATGCAATATGCCCTTGTGCCAGTAGTTCTGAAGTCTTCACTGTTTCGTTACGGCGTCCAGGAAGATCAAGTGGCGGTTGCAGTCAATCGGCAACTGGACGAGGTGTATTATCGATGGCAGCTTTATCACATGGAGTTGTACGAGTGGATAGTGAAGACTCTTTAACGTCGTTGACATTACAAGACTGCGGACAAGTGATGCCTGCTGCTCAAATGGTTGTTGTGAGATCCGAAGGTCCACCAGTTTTGTGTAAAACTGATCAGGTAAGATTTGTAGAATTTTCGTTTTGTTATATCATTTCCATATTTACTGTAATTGGTATAATATCAAGAACGCCAAACCGATGAACGTAATATTTCTTTTTACTCTCCAAATCTATCGTATATCCCGTTGCTTACGTATCTGGAGATTTTCATAACTTGATAATGGACGTCACTAATAGTTCATGGGAAATCTGGTGTATCCCCTATTGTTTGATCATTCTTTCCTGGAAATAAAATTGCATCTACAATTTTATTCACTTCTTCAGAAGAGAAGATTTCAGTTATTTACTTCAGTAATACCAGATGACGTATCTGTGTTGCATTTTGTGTTTATGACTTTCAAAGCTGAACGCCGGAAACTGCTTTATTCCTTCTCGTTAATTGAATAGCAATCCAACGCTGTGAAAACATATTATGCATATGGCTACTGTGAACCCCTAGATGGTGCACAGCAAATCATCCACACTTACGCACCATCTCTGCTGGTTTTCAGCTCTATGTCTCAATTCGTAGTTTGAGTTTAAATTTGTCTATGCTATTTAATTCCAAAGTGTCTTATTCCTCAATGAACAGAAAATTGAAAGTAGAATCATCGTCCTTTTCTATTGTATGACTGCTACCTCTGCCTTCTTATCAACTCGTCCTATGTGCTCTGTACCCTGATGTATTAGTCATACGAATTTTTTATTAACATGCAGAAAATATCAGTACAAAATAGTATCAGAAGTGTGAGCGGATGAAAGTCTATTTTCAGGTTGAAGTGAACCTAACAGAGCTGAAATTAGCAATAATACTAAGTAGAGATACTTTGTTGCAAGCTACTGGATTTGAGTGCAGTGCAGAACTGTTCGATAGTTTCATGACCCTTCGTTGTGGCCGTGATACTTTAATATTAGGTTAATTCAGACAATAATTAATTAAAAATTAAGCAACACCTTCCTGTAGCTCCTATTCTCTCCTTAATCATCCCTTTTTCATCTTAGTCTGCGTGAGAAACGAGCAATACACAGTTTCAACTAAGATTTCGACGTTCTGTTAGAATCGAAAATGAGCTAACTTTATGAGCTTACGTTCATTTACGAAATTTTTATTTGTACGGGGGAGAAAATAAAATTTATTCAAATATATGTCAGCACTCTGGTGATATGAAAAATTAATGAATGAATTTCGACAGTCAAATTTTGAAGCTTTTTTACCGCTCTCTTTGTTGAACACTGTCTTTCCGGCCGTCAGCGCGCATTGCTCCGCCACATTCTAGTAATATAGTTTTTCATGTCTTCTTCTGTTTTTAAGGTTTTGTGTGAAACAAAACCTTATTAGAATCGAGACGGTGTCTGTCTGTCCGTCTGTCTGTCTGTCTGTCTGTCTGTCTGTCACATCCGATTTATTCGGAAACGGCTAGACCGATTGTCACGAAAATTGGTGAGAGTATGTAATCTGGTGTTCCCTTTACATGCAGTAAGTGGCGCCAGCTTGTGTTGAGTTTAAGGGGGGCTCGCCATACATGTGAATGGAGGGTGCATCAAATCAAATCAAAGGTCTCAATTAGTACTTTTCGAAACTGGTTCAATATTTGATATTGGGTGAAACATAGGGGAGTGAGGGCTCAAAATATGACCCCCAAAAAGTGTAACAGGTCTCGTTTTCAGAACCTATCCAACCGAAAAATCTGAAAAAAATCACAGTGGTGCATCTCTACGAAATCTAGGCTTCAAAATATATCCGGTTGCGATATTTGCACAAATAAAGTTACTAATAGTATATTTCCACATTTTAGAAATTTACCCGGCACCCCCCCTTATGTTCATTCCCGGAGTACAAAATTTGGCATGTGTGTAATGAAGAACATAATGCACAGTTTGGTCAAGTTTGAAGAAAATCCAACTATTATTAACAAAGTTATAGGGGGTGAAACTTCACAATTTTTCGTGAATTTCGTGCACTCTATAACCTGCATGACGTCATCATCACATGTCAATTCGTCAATACCACAACGAAATGAGTTCTTATGAATTGGGTCGCAGAGAATTATTTTGTTTTAGTTTTTTAGTCATTTGTCAACCAGACGTGTGTATGTAGGTATATAGTATATGCGTGCTAATGAACTTTGCGGGTAGTGCCTAATTCAAATAGATATAAGAAGTAAATCGAAAATATGGGTACGATCAATTTATATACGTGCATATATGTGTACAGTATTCGGAAATAGGCAGTTTGTTTGTTTAGGGTGAGCGTAATATCTATGGTTGTAATATGTACGTATGTCTCGTAGTTTGGAAAAATATGAAGGATTATGTTGGATTTTTAGCTATATACGGATAGAAAAATGTGCGTTGAAATTTCTTACATAAGATAAACACAAAACCTTTATACCCGAAGCGCGAGCTTCCGGTGTTCCGACTTGTTTATTTATTGGAAGCTTCACCCTTGATCAATTAATATCGTGCAAGTGAAAAGTCTACCTTCATAACGACCACAGGGTAACGAAATCGGAAGGCTCGCCATCGCATCGTAATTGGCTAACCATTAAGTTTTAACAAAGAGGCCTTGAATCAACCGTCCATATACAATCTCTATTGTGTGTTTAGGAGTACTTTGACATTTAATACAAGCAAATACTGTTTATTGTTATGCCTTTCACTAAAAATTTCTCCCCTACATCTGTGAATTTCGCCGGTTATTAGTTTTTAATTGTGATTGCCTCTTATCAAGATGCCGCTTGACAACCAGCTTCGGATTGATATACATTCCTTAAATTGACGCTCTTAAACGAGCTTTCAGAATGTCCCTCGTTCCTATTAGCGATTTATGATTATCCACACCTCATCATCATCAACTGCAATACAACCGGTATCCGGTCTAGGCCTGCCTTAGTAAAGAACTGCAGACATCCCAGTTTTACGCAGAGGTCTCCCAATTTGATATCTCTAAAAGCTGTCTGGCGTCCTTCCCTACGTCATCACTCCATGTGAGGCAGGGTTTGCCACGTCCTCTGTTTCTACCATAGATACTGCATATTTTGACTTTATGGGTTGGATCATTTTCACTCAAACGGGTTAAGTCACTCGCCCACCGCAACGTATTCTCCTACCTTAGATGTACTATTTGATGTTGTTTCTTTCGTTTTTGATGCTAATGTTGCAACCGCTCTGCCTTCATTAATGTACAATCTAAAACCTCGCGCCGCCTGGTCGATCTGAATGAAGCTAGATTGTACATATCGGGTTGTTCTTCCTATGATGTCAATACCATCAGCATAAGTCAGCAGTTGGGTAAACTTGAAGAGGATGGTGCTTCCCGCATTTATGAGCATTACGGATCACTTTTTTCAGGGCCATGTTAAAAAGGATACACATCCTTTTGTTTCAGGTTGAATGGTCTCGTGTGTGGTCCTGTTGCTTTTAGCTACCCTCGCATATTTATCAGGGTCAGCCTTACTGACTGTCTTAGTTAATTTGCCTGGATTGAAGCTTCTTTGGTATGGGCAATTATGTTCTGGTCGGAAATCGGATTTTCCTTGTCGTCCCTTCTTTGTCTTACTAATGAAAATTCCGCGCCGGTTGCGCCCTACACTTTTCGAATTTACAGACCTGCTGGTTTCTCCCCTCGACTGAGTTCGTGACAAATCTCTGCTCGTGATCCTTGTTACTTATGAATGGGAGCCGATGTATCACCTGAATACGGGCTCCGTATCTACTTGGTCGTTAAAATCTCTAAGGATAATTTTTATATCATACTGGGACAGCGAGTGTTCATTCCACTATCTCGTACAAGTCACGGTGACACCAGTCCTTTATTGGGACACTTCTAGTCTCTGAGCAGCTTTGGCTCTGTCCACGAAGCGCATGTTCTATGACAAAATACTTTTGCTTTGTTAGGTTCATCCTCATTATCAGCCCAGTCGAAGCTCTGCCCGTGGCTTTGCAGCAGGTCATTTTCTGTATATGCTTGTTAGGCTTACCCAACCTCCAATCTGGAGGGCCAATCCACGCTTCCGCCCTGGGCCTATACTTCCCTTTTATGGCGAAGATGTTTATTGGTACAATGTCATTTTTATAACTGAGGAAACATTCCGTTTATTATATAATAAATCTCTATAAAAACTGGCAAGAGTCATCAAAAATAAGACAAAATTATTGTATAGAAATACAGAAATTCCCCACTTAGAACATCACCATAATTGAGTTTAAAATTTGTTTGCTCGGGGTGTCAACTACTAATGAATGAAATACTAATAATAGCAGCAAACTAACCTATTATTCCCCCCGAGGGCTCCTACACGGAAAAATTACATCGAAAAAGTAAAGTGCCTTTCCAAAAAATTTAATGTTAAGAGCATCCTCCCATGTGCGTCTAAAAAGAAGACAACCGGTAATGAATTATATTTTTATGATTTGATAGACCATTACAATATAAATTAAATCTATTTTTCGATTTAAAAACGCTTTGAAATAAATATTACATACATTGGGTTTTGTGCTACCGTGATTATAGAGAAAGGGTCCTCGTCAGTTAGTTCATGTTCCTGCTCGCCTCAACTCTCTCTTCTTTTATTGTACAGAGTTATAAAAATGTTAGAAATGCTCGTCCCTGTAGATCGATTGCTTACGTGAGGCCTTCTGTAAGGTGGTTGTGTGATGCCTGAACATATGTAAAATTTGAGTCTAGTGAAAAGAAAAGCAATTATCATTAAGAGTAAGGGAAACCTCTTTTACACTCAAATTTTGCGAAAAGTGGTAAATTACTCAACCCTGAGTAGTCTAGATGAGGACGATATGAAGATCAGGATAATCCAGAAAGAATAACCTCTATTCAAGCTCCAAAGAGCACAGAGGGAAACGACGACTGATTACCAGGTAAGCAGTTTCTTGGGGAAGAAATCCAATTTAAGAGAATCTAATTTATGAAATCACACTGGGGTGCAGTGATCTCAATGAAATCATCCCAAAGAGGATAAGGGAACTTAGCCCACAGTTTGAGATATCAAAGTAGAACGCAAACGCAAACATTTGGTAAGAAATTAGGTAAAATATCTGCAATGTACCCGAACGTATAAATGTAAGCTGCTCGTTTTCAAGGAGAGACCTGCAAAAAAAGCAAATGGGGCTTATGTAAATAAACCTAACCATAACAACGCCATGCATAATCTCTTGAATCAATCTATATATCTATGCTCGTATCATTATCAGTGTGACCTATATAGGAAGAAAAACATCGCGGCACTAAATGTGATGAATCATTTTTACGCGTGCTGGGCAGTGCAAATATTGCCTACAAAGGCTTAATTCTCTCAAGCGATTCAGTGGCGTATCCCATCTTCATTCCTTGTAATTGAATGATCTCATTCTTTTCCTTCTCATAATCTACGTTCGTAAGCGATGTGTATATCCGCTCGATTGGGATAATTTGTGTTTATATTAGATTAGGATCATTTCGATATTATCAACGCTCTTTCGTTGGATATTGCCATGAGGCGATAACAATTTTTTTCTTACACAAGAAATACATACAGATCGCATCGGTTGCCTTATCAGCATTCCTTTGAAATCGCTAGGGTCGTTTCGGCTCATTGATATTCGGTGCAAATGTGAACTTCACAAATCATGACAAGTAGCTAGGAGCCCTTAATCCTGCCGATGCTTTCTGGTTCTGATTTTTGAGTTGAATACGCTTTTGTTCACTAGTGCTAGTAGTTTGAGAGAACTCGCCTATACAGTGGAATGAGCGCCCGAATGTGGTTAATGATTTCCTCATAATTTTCTCACAAGCAAATGGTTTATTCAGGATATTTCCATAGTTCATTAAATTTTGGAAGCAGCACCAATTTTTGCTTTGTCCACTTCGTAGGGAATATTCCTTTTTTCCGGATTCGTATTCAAGGTATTGGTGGATGGTTTTCACTGTCGATTCCATAGCTTTATCAAGAAGACTCTTCAAGTCTAATGTCTTATCGTCACTAATTTTCCCACATATTTTCCGGAGTATTTTTTCGGTAATATAAATATCATGTACTCATTGAATTGGGCAGCCGCTTGCTTTCACTCCTTGGTGGAGTATAGTGCATCAACCAAACCTACACGCCATCGTTCACTGTTCGCTGAAATGCGCTTTAATTTCCCGAGGCACCGACATTTCTCTACTGTGCCAAGTGCTCTTGAGGCGACCCACTCGTCGGCCGTCTTGCGATAATGAGTTCCACTGCACAGCGTAGCCAGCAATGGAATTGTCAGCAGAAGCCACGCCTCCTAGATATATAAATTGATCAACGCCTTCGATGTTCCTCCCATTAATGGAGATAGGGTGTGATAACTCGGCAAACCGAGAGCTTTGGTTTGGTTGGTGTTTTTTGTTTCAGCCCAGCTCTACTTATCTCTCTTTCCAAATCCAGAGCCATTCTGCCAAGGTCCATATACCAGAAGTTTATACCTGCGTGCTTGCGTGCATCGTGTCGTTCGCCTTCTAAGTCGCTAGCAAAGTCGTTTTCTAGCACAGGCTCCCATCACGCCTTACATTTCATTTAGAAGCACTTAAAAAATCTCAAGCACAGATTCCAGCTTATGCTTTTAAATTCTTGAATTCAATTGCAGTGTTCAACAAGCTTATTCAGGCTATTCCAAATATACTTTTCTATCGAAAATCCGGAGTTTTCGGTTTCTGCCAGGAGTTGAATTTATGTTGGAGACTGCGTTACAAAAATTGACATTAGCTGAGCTTCTGTTGACTAAGGCTTTTTAATTCTTCCTTTGCTGGCGATCAATTAAAGATGATATTAATCTCACCTAATGATTCCACTTCGCCCTTGTGGGCGACGCATTCCATCCTTCATAGCCAACCTTATCTTCCAACAACTGTTCCGTATAGTTCGATCAGGGCAATTGTTGCACCCATTTTTTCCCACGCCTATCTTGAAATATTTAGATTTAATCCGACGTAGACTTTTATTTAAATAAGCTAAAGTGTTCATTAATTTTGGAGGGGAGGTACCCCGTTCTTTCAAGTTTGAAAATGAGAAGTGCTAATGGTAAATACAGCAGATGTTGTAATTATCCAAATTTTACTTTCTTAACGGGAGTTGCTTTACAGGACAACAATTTATTTCTTTGCCAAATGTAGATACTTTTCCTTGATTATTTTGCTTAGCTGGTGCAATAACGAGGGGCAACGATCTGGGATGTGTCTCTAGCCCCAATTATTTCCCGTACTTTGGATTCCACTATCACTCAGCTCGTCTTAAGTTCTTTATACAATAGAACGATTTAAATACTGCACAAAATTCCTTTTTTTTTTGACTTTTTTGAGAAAATGAACATACATATGCTTTACATTTACATAAGAAAGTTCTATAATAACTGATAAATGAAAATATCGTTTTAGGTCGGAGAAATATGTGTAACCAGTGGAGCAACTGGATTATCATACTTTGGTTTAGACGGACTTTCAAATTCAACGTTCAAAGTTCAACCACTTCTAGATGATCCTGATCCAAAAGACTCGAGCTCCGGCAAAACAATAAGCGAGGAATACTACGTTCGTTCAGGACTACTTGGCTTCCTAGGACCGGGCGGATTAGTTTTTGTATGCGGATCTCGCGATGGTCTTATGACTGTAACTGGACGCAAACACAACGCTGATGACATAATAGCAACCGTTTTAGCTGTTGAGCCAATGCGATTTATTTACCGTGGTCGCATTGCAGTGTTCAGTATAAAGGTTCTGCGTGATGAACGCGTTTGTGTGATTGCTGAACAACGTCCCGATTGCTCTGAAGAGGAGAGTTTTCAATGGATGTCGCGGGTTTTGCAGGCAGTCGATTCGATACATCAAGTTGGAATTTATTGTTTAGCTCTTGTGCCACCGAATCATCTACCAAAGACACCATTGGGTGGAATTCATTTATGCGAAGCGAGACGAAGATTTTTGGAAGGTTCATTACATCCAGCGAATGTTTTAATGTGCCCGCATACGTGCGTAACGAATCTGCCGAAACCGAGGGAAATTCATCAAGGTAATTTCGAGTTAAGGATTTTATTGAGATTGAATAGTCTTTTGGTTTTCGCAGCTAGGATTTATCATAAAGAGCTTGCTTTTAAATTTAGATTTTGCTTGACTAATTGGCAGTGATTTTTTAGTGTGACAGTGTGTTTTGATGTTCATTGATTTTGAATTGTTTTTCTGAGTTAAATGCTGGTTTTAAATAGTTCTTTCGAATGTTTATTTAACCCTGGTATTAGGCAGTCTTTACCAATATAATACATTAGTTGTATTGCGCATATAGATAGCAAACGAACGTCGACAACGATCAATCACTCTGTGGAAGTACTTTCAATTCTGGTGACATGTCCATTTATTTTTGGTAGCGAATCAGCCAATATCCCGATAATAGTTTGCATCAGATGCGACTTTCAAAACTCCAATAATGTTATTTGAATTGTTTATGCAACTTAACGAAACGAAATAACAAAATTTGACTGGCCATAGTTGATTGTCAGAATCTTAACGAATGCAACTTCTTCTTTGAGATCTGGATCCCAGGATTTCCGGATAACTGGAGATAGCAGCTCTGCAGTAATTGCAGGAGCTGCGATGATGTCGAATCAACAAAATAGTTCTCTAACTGTCGCAGTTGGGGGTCGAAACTTCTCAGCCTTGCGAGAAGAAGGGGAAGCAATATGCAATCAAAGGCAAGCGACCAACAGGTAACGATTTGTAGATTGTCAGTCAGTTGAAATCCACTTCACTTCTTGGTAGGCTCTGTGCTAGAACGATGCAACTTCCCATCATTGTCGTTGCGTTGGTACCCAGATTACCCATAACATTCACAATGTCATCTTTAAGAAGCGTCTTCGAACAGTAGTCAATTACTTATAGGAAGCCTCGTTTTCCCTGTATTCGAAATTTCCATTGGTGCCTATTATTAAAATGTTAATCTTTTTGGACCAAAATCTCGCAGCTAGCATCCTGCCTAAAATCGGCTTCTGAGTAATGAGGCGATCTTTTCGATCTCCGATCATACCCACTATTTAATAGAAAATGAAGGCTTACTCGCACGACATGATTTAAGTTGTTTTGGTCACAATCTTCGTCAACTCTTCCCTTTACTAACATAAAATTATGCCTGATTTTATTTTTGATCCATGTATAATGATTTATGAGGCTGCGAACCTTTCCTATGTATGATAATGAATTGGAATCCCTGAAGCTTCAGTGCCCATCCGGACAGTCTGTTGCGAACGTCTAATTTGTTCATCAATGATCTAAGTGAATGTGATTAACTACCACTCCAAATGTTGCGTCTTCTATGCAGAGTGACAGTATAGTTTTGCTGAGTAAGTTACTTGGACCTCTACACCATTGGAACTTTATGTTCCTTCTCTGTCTTTCACAATGGCTGGGAGAAGGCAAAAGGTTTATTCAAGTTGTGACTATGTAGGATCGAAGCCGAAGAAAGATTCATTTTCAGAAGCAAGACTGCTTCCTTCAAGCAGCAAAACTCACGCTTTTTCTGAAGCTTGTCTGTCAACTTTGCAGTCAGCAAAGCGTAATTTCCCCAAAGAACGTTAACTATCTGAGATTGCTCGTACCTTTTCACGATCGGTGCCAATCGTTCCATAACGAATGATTTGCCCAAAGTATTGTATTTTTTTATAACAAACTTGCTTTTCGGAATGTAGAATATCAGATCAGTGCGTTTCATACAGAGCCACTTTGCTCAAGCGCTGCAGGTGCTAGTCGAAGGTCGGCAAGTTATGGAAATATACGGAAATTTGATGGCGCATAAAAAGCAGGGAGGGCCTTATCCATTAGCTGGTGCATTGACGTGTATTATAAAGTCCAAATGGTATGGTCATGAAATTGGTAAACGCATCATCTAGTGGAATTTTCCAGAATGCATATTTCAGGTGTAGACTTAAAAAAATGTAGTCTTGAGGAGATAGCTGAAAATCTGGGGATAGAGCAGCTTCTCGATGGCAGGAGAAATTGAAAATCGCCTCTGCTTAATTGGTTTATTACCCCCGACATAGATGACGTATGTTGTAAGACTTGAACTCCCTAAGCTATCCCATTCTATAGGCTGAAGGCTATCAATGACAGTATAGAGTATTACGTGCTGGTGCCTTATCAACTGGTGTTGGTTGCCATTCTCGACGTTTGCAATTGAAGATGTAGAAGATGGAAATATGTAAGTCTTGTGCGAATCCGAACTTGCGCTCAAAATCAGCATCGAATGTAAATTTTGCGTTAACAGTGGTTTGAGAGGAACGATGTCGAGTCCCTCCGATCACGACACTTGATGTCAGTCAACACTCTATTGACTGTCGAGTAGCTGATTCCGTCGACTGTCTTGAGATCAGTGTGTCATCTACCATCGCTCATTATCATCCACGTGAAACGGAAGCAAAACAATTTAAAGTAGCTTCGGTATCAATCAATCTTAAAATACGTTCCTTCAAGACTGTCACATTCTTTTAAAGTCGGTTGGACCGAGTGATGAGAACGGCGGAGTAAGAGCATTCTTGGCCGTCAATATTGACGAAGGCGAAGCGTTGAGTGCTTAGGATTTTGCGTTGCTATTCCGAAAATTCGTTCCCTGATTGCTTGATATTGCTGTAATCTTACATAAAACGAGCACAGTGCTGGCCACATTGTCTCCTATAGGATTCCAGTACCTTTGCAGTCTTGAATGAAGTGCTCTAATAGACTTCAAGGGCATATGGGTTGTTTCGCCAACAATTGTTATTATTATTATTACATAAAACTGCTTCAAACACCAAAATGACGGTTTCCTAGAAACTATACGAAGCGTGCCAAAACCTTTTAATTAAAATTGAAAAAAGCGAACTTATATATATAATGATCTCTTTTTTCAAATGAAGTTCAAACTGAAATACGCGCTGGAGGTAAGACCGTAGTATTAACTTCTGGTTTTTGAGAAAACTTCTTGATCTTTATATGGAAACCAACAAAATTTTAGCAAAATGGAATTCAAGAATTCCCTTTTCCCTTGTTGACAAATATGCGGAGTGATAAGTTCAGAGTAAGATTTCAATTCAGCGGGTATTTATGTAAAAGGCTAATGGATAGAATTACTATGCTCTTAGAGAGACGACAGTTATAGGCTCATTCTTACTTTCAATTGCTTGCTTGGACGTTTGGTAGTTTGATTTTGTATGCCTTATTTCTATTTTAACCAAAAATTAATACTTATTACTACTTGTTTCAAATGAATATCTGTTTTAACTATTTTTTCTATTTATTTTCTTTTCTTTTACATTCGAACGCTGCTCTCTTATGTAACTATTTAACCACACACAATCTGTTTACGTTATTCAAAATATTGTGTATATCAATGTTGGTTGCAAACGCAATAACTGTTAACCGAAAATGTATGTTGTTTGAACAATAATCTGACCGAAAATTTACACGGGACTGAAAATCAAATGTGCTCGGCATCTACCGCTACTTGTTCAAATCACCCACTAAAACCTACTAACATTGTTTTGATGAATGAAAAATGTAAAATGATTTTCGAAAAATCCAATTGAAATTCGACTAACTGACGGATCACTTTTTCATCATCATCACTCTCTACTACATCATCTAACCATCTAATCATCAAAAATGTAACGAAATTGAATACCTCCAAATTCAAACTGAAAAAAACATGCACATGTCTCCACATATTGGCATTAACAATAAAATTGGATATGACCATCATCATCATACTCATACGCGAAAATAATCTGCTAAAAATTGGCTTGCCCCGCTTTGTTATAACAATGTCTATCGATCGGTTTGGTATAAATGTCCTGTAAATATGCGAAAAAATTGTGCCGATGATAAAACTTATCTGCGAAAACATGAAAACAAACATACATGTATGTGTATAAAATAAAAATACGAATACGCAATGCGCCAATGAATGACTCTTGAAAACGCACAAAAATTGAACAAAAAAACAAAAAAATAAAAAATAGGGGTGCAACCAGGAACAACTAGTAGCTCATCATCTGGATGTGGTATTACAGACACATCAGTTGGACCTGCGTCAGTTATGGTCGGTAACCTGGTTCAAGGCAATCGCTTGGCTGTCGCACAAGGACGTGATGTCGGATTATCAGAGGATAGCGAGAAGAAGGTAGGCCAACTGACATGGTAAATTTTTTAGTTTCTATCACTTTTTTCTTTGTCTGTTTCAGCACCAACTTATAACTGGAGTATTGAGATGGAGAGCGAATACATCACCGGATCATGTTCTATACACTCTTCTCAATTCTAAGGGTAGGTTTTTTCAATTGATTTAAGCCCTTATCATTTTTGGGGGAAAATATGCAGTCAGTATAACATGTTTTTTACTGATAACGCGTTTTGATAAGTTTCGTTCGAGTATACACGGTTATTTCAAAACAGATTCCCAATGTAGCCGAATATCACAGTATTTTTTTCCTGATATTTTACAAAATGGAAGTTATCATATATGATGCTTATTTTCTCTATTTTTTTTTATTGTTATCAAAAATATTTTTGGCTGACTGGACTGGGAATAGTAAACGACCCGGTCCAAATCAACGGGGAGGCTCACACTTACCCTTGTGCTCGTGAATATGTCCGCATGTTGATTTACTACTTCTCGCGCTTAAATTGTATTGCTTATTGGTATCCCGATATCGAGATTTTTCTATTTGGATTGAAGCGTCCGAAGGTCAGTGTTGGGAATATTTGTATTCGTAAATATGAATACGAATAAATTCTTAAGATAATTTTCTAAGAATACGAATATGAATGCATTCGTACTCGAAAAGGTGAATATCTCGGGATTTACACAAGTGAATACGAATACAAACGTATTCGTATTTACATGTACGAATATGAATTCGGCTGGATTAATGTTTCTAAGTGCAAATTTTAGTACTCGCCTGGATAGCGAATATTAGCGGCTTAGTGATCATGGTATAGGGTAGGTGTAGGTAAGTGTCTGTGCTTGTATCAGACACCAGACAGACAAATGTCTGCTTCAAGCAAATGTGTGTGTCAGACAAATGGCTGGTTTCAGGCTATGTTTGCTTTTGCATCCGCCAAACGTCTGAGGCTGCCTCAGACAGAAAACAAACAGGTGGTTGGACAATTCACTCACACGGTACGTGCATATAAATAATTGCCACTTACGAAACACGCATATATAAATATTTGAGTTTCTAAATGGAGAATAGTCTAGCTCACAGTGGACATATATTTGTACGCATCAAATCACCACTTCGGCCTGCAACCGACACGCGACAACCGACCAAATATTTCATTTCGGATCATCTATGTGCTTACCGTGAGGAATTGTTTTCTAATTCGTACACATATATGTACATATCTGTAAGCGTGTTGGCTTCAAGCCGAAATACTGAATTGATATGCGTACAAATATATGTCCGTTGTGAGCTCTCCATTTAGAAACATAAATATTTATATATGTGTGTTTCGTAAGTGGCAATTACTTAGATGCACGTACCGTGTGAGTCAATTGTCCGACCACCTGTTTGGTTCAGACACAATAATCTTTCAGCTTGTTGTCTAATACAGACTGTCTGATGTCTGAGATAGACTCAGATATTTGTCTGTGGCAGCCTTAGACCTTTGCCTGATAGTGAAGCAGAAATTTATCTGAAACAGCCATCTGTCTGACACATATATTTGCCTGACACAGCCATTTGCCTGTCTGATATCTGACAGAGGCACAGGCATTTACCTACACCTATCCTATAACATGATCAGATCACGAAAGCGCTAATATTCGCTATCCATGCGAACACTAACATTTCAATAAAAAATTCGTATTTGTATTTAGAAATATTAATCCAACAGAATTTGTATTCGTAAATACAAATGCGTTTGGATTCACTTTAGGACGTGAGAATACAGCCGTATTCGTATTTCACTTGTATAAATATTGACATATCCACTTTTTTGAATACGAATGCATTCATATTCATATTCATAGAAAATCATCGCACGAATTTATTCGTATTCGCGTTTATGAACACAAATATGCGCAGCACTGCCGAAGGTCCTTTTACGTATAATCCCGAGACTTCCGTAATCTCGTATTGATAACACACCCTATAGCCGTCGTCGCACTAACAGCCATTATATAACTTATGTACTGTATAATTTGTTGAATGGCTAGTAATTGTATACAACACATATTACTCTGTTTTTTAAATTGCACTATACTCTGAGGACAAGCCTCATATCCTTGTATACCTCTTTGAACCTTCTAAAAGGGTGGGCGAATAGTTTGCTAAAACTGCATACGAAACTTCTTGCCAACATCTTATCTAGTTTTAATCAAGTATCCTGACTAAATATTAGCCTTATTCTTATACAGCTTATACGTTAACGGCCCAAATGATTTCCTAAAGTGATTCACTTCACAGTATTTTCCTGGATATCGCGGAAAGTTAGTGGAAACTAATTTTCCTTCTAAAATTCAGCAACGTGTTCTGGACCATGGTTATAAAGCGGAACTTTGCCTCGTAATTCCATGGTCTACCTATTTTTCTCTATTTTTTTGTGCCCATAGACTGCTCTGCATCACTCAGTTTTAGAAGAATGTCGAAATAGAATTAACAGTTAGATAAAGGTTGTGCACTTCGAAAGCAGATTGCGCTCTACGGCAAACCCGTTGCCCCTTTCCTACTATACTTTTTTAAGTTTGGAGCAAAGCAGGCAAATATGTTGTTATCGATTTTTGGAAATTACCTATTAATCCAAAAAATCGAAAAGCATTTTTTAAAATAGGCTTCCGAGGAGAATATGAATAGCAACTTTTGATTTTATGTGAAGCTCAATTCATATAAAGAGATGACCGGATTGGATTGGGGAGAACAACAGGACATTCTACCCTATATACAGGGCGTCCAAAAAGTCAACGATAATCTTAAAGCGTTGGTAGAGCAACTCGCAAACATAAAATGACCTTAGAAAAAGTAGATGGTATTCGAGATATTGGTAGTTCAATGGAATTCGTTAAAATCGACCTTTTGAATCAGATTTTCGAGTGTTACTTCTAAAAAAAATCATATTCTTAGATTCTGATCTCAGTTTTTCTAAACTGATTAGCCAATTCAGTTCAAAGCAATGTTTGATTCAAAATTCAAAACTTTTAATAGAAAGATTTGTTATCATCATTATCAGCCCTTTAAGATTATCGCTGACTTTTTGGACATCCTGTATATAGTTGCCATTCACATCTGAACCAAGTCTACGCACCATCGTTGACAGTTTGCTGAAAAGTGTTTCAGCGCCTTCCAGGACTTCCCAAGTCGGTTACGCTACTTTGACATCTTGTGCTTCTAGGGCGACCCGCTCGTCGACTAGACTTGCAGCTGCTGAATATCAGCATGTGCTACTCCTATATAGCAACACAGAAAGAGCATAACCGTAGGGCAATGTCAACTTGAGCGCGATGAACATTCCGACTTACATTCCTGGTTTCGTTGGGGTTTACCTTCAGTCCCACTGGCGGACTCCGCTTAGGAGCTTAATTATTTTGAGATTTTATCTGGATGTAGCATGTGGCATTTTGCATCTTCGCTCTCATAATATCTATTCGTTTCTCTGGAAAGCCCGTCCTGCATACAGCATTCCATATATACTCCCTGTTGACACTGACGAAGACCTTCTCGCAACTGATGAAAGGCAGGTGAAGTGGAAATCTAAATATCCCGCAGTGTCCCAAAATTATCCGCAGGGTGTTGATGTGGTCAATGCAAGAGGACGCAGAGCTCTGGAGAAACTGCAGGGCCTGCGATAAATAACTCTGCGGGAAAGCCCAGCGGGTTTACTACATTTGAATGCATTGATGGCCGAGGTGATTTCCCATCTATTTGGAGGAGCAATCTGTATCCGTATTTTATGGTGAATAGTCCTTTCATCCAGGAGAAACGAAATCCCACTGGATGTGATACGGCTGAGAATCGTGGCGAAGTGCTCCTTCCACCTCCCCAGTTGCTCGTCATCGTGAATGAGAAGTCTACCTTTAGCATCCCTCACAGAACTATTGAAAGATTTGCCACCAACTTTAAGTTATTTCTGATACAGTATACGATTCTGGAATCGTTGCTATCTGCGGACATTTCTGCTTCCTTGACCAGCATAATAACAAATTCCCTTTCATCACGGCGCACAATATGCTCTTAGGAATTCACCCAGCATCGAAGTCTGAGCGCGGCATGCTCACCATTGCACACAGCGACCAATAGAGCCTTAAATCTGTTACATTCTTAGATCCGCTTTCATAATTCTGCAGTTAAATAGAACTTATGACGCCCCTTCGGGATGTGGTCGCCAACCTGCGAAAAGAGCATTTTGATGGCAGCTCATCAATATTCTCAGGCGAATTTTTCAAGTATCTGCCGTGCGGTCAAGAAGTTAGCTATTCCACTGTCGAGCGACAGCTGGATAATATAAGCGATCGATGTTGAACTTGAGGGGGCGCAGCTCTTCAAACCTGCGGAAGCACCGGAAGCAACATGCAAGTGAAGCCATTAAATGATGATCCCTTTGCCATGTCAGAGCTTCTTTTTTTACGCACATCCAAAAGATAACTCTTAAATCTATTACAAATCTATCTTTGATCAATCAGATTGCTCATACAATATCGATCAGTTGAAACCCAAGTGAACCCATGGTAAGCTCTGGACTCAAACAGTGTGATGAGATGGTGGAAGCTTTAAAAACAGGCTTTCAAACTCTAAAATCGAACTAACTAGTTTTCGTAACGAAAATCACACAACAAAACATGCAAATAAGTAGGAGGAAGAAAGTACAAATTAAACAGCTTGTTTCTAAGATCCTTTACAATTTAATAGTCTAGTAGAATCCTTAGTTGAGACGGTCAGACAAGAAGATTTTCCCGAAACTTTCAAACTTTTTCAGCCCCAGAAACATTTTGTAAAATCCCCAGGAAACTATAATAGAATGATGACCCATAGTTTCCAGATTCATTCAATCCAAATAATGAAGGAAGCAATCAGGGTTTTTTGTCTCAAGTGAGCTTGGTGTAGATTTAAAGTGTAAAAATCTATTATAGCATAATAATATGCGGAATTGGGGGAGTGATGACCATTTTCTGTTATGAATTATGAGAATCGTAGAATTACAATATATTATCTATCTGCTCCGCTTGTGAACAGTACAAAGGCTAAAGAAAAAGAAGAACTGGACATATCAAAATTGAAACTGTTCAAGAATTTGCGTCTCTCGAATTCCCTACAAAGGAGGAAGCGCTTTTATTTGTAAACAGAGTGGCATAGTTGTATAAGCAGAATATTTGAAGCACGGCCAAAAATTTTAACTGCGAAAGATGCAGAAATATACAAATATGCAGTTAAAAGTAATTGGATTTGCATACAATAATGATTGTAATGTGAATGTATTAATGTTGATTTACGAAATTCTTGCACTAAATGCAAAAATCATTACCAGTGCATTAAAAAATTGAGCAGATATTGCAAAAAGCAATTTCTTTTGAAAAGTTTTCAAATATCTTTTACACTCCTATATATTCTCGCAATTTGCGGTTTTGCACCGAGGTCCACCAATTTGATATCCCTAAAAGCTGTCTGGCGTCTTGACCCACGTCATCTCAGGCAGGGTCTGCCCAGTCTTCTTTTTCTAGTATAGATATTGCCCTTATAGACTTTCCGGGCTGGATCATCCTCATCCATATGGATTAAGTGACCCGCCTACCGCAGCCTGTTGAGCCGGATTTTATCCACTCCCAGACGTTATGTAGCCCTCGCTTTATGCTGGCTGCAAACAGTCATTCAGTATTATTTTATATTGATGAATTCTCCAAAAACCCTTATATCCAATACTGAAACAAAAGACCAATCAAAAATAAGCTTTGCGTTGAAATCGCGAATGCACATCATCGTGCATATATACGCATCTTTTTCTAGACGTGAGCATGTTTATGTGGAAGCCAGGTAGATAAGAACAGAACGTCCAATCGTAGACCAAAATGACTATGCAAAGGATGAAATTAATTGTGGGAGAAGAGAGGGATAAAGAGAAATTGTTGGTATGGAGTTCGGAAACTAGCGATGTAAGGAGTGGGCAAGCGAAATTATTTTCGTCGGTATCTAACGGCCACAGTATCTGAGTAGTAAGAAGCTTTGCTATTATGATATCAAATATTACAAGCGTGCAAAAGAAAGTGAAACTAGACTCTGAAGCTTGGAAGGAATTCATTGCTATTCAGCATACCTCTTTGTGTGGTGACGGAATAGTGAATTGGAGAACACCATTCCGACGTCTAAGTACTCGGGTGATGTAGGGTGAAATTACCAAATATGAACCACTTCTATCTCTTTTGTTGACAAAATAATGGGGCTCTGTAAGTTCATTAAGGTGAGAAGAGCATCTCTCCAGGGCTATAAAAAGATTTAGTTTGAAGATAAATCAGGTCTCTCCCTTCAAAATAAAAATCAGAGCAACAAAAACCGTGCAACCGACCCTCAAAAGGCGAAAAGGATATGGCCGTTAACTATCTTCAAATGCGGACAGGAAAATTATGCTGACTTTTCCTGAAAGGTACTGTAAATCAAGAGTTCTCTCGCCTGAGAGAAAATCATATTAGATTATCTCGCAAAAGGTATAATCGTGACAAGTTAACAAGAAAGATCTTCAGGGCATGGGGCGGACATAAAAGCTAGAAACAGGAGATCATCATCAAATGCAAGGACAATGATGAGATCATTACAAAGGAGGAAACTCGTGTGAAGTCTGGAATAGAGACTGCTAACCGGATTGCGTGACCCAGGTTAAAAAACCCTCCATCCGTAATGCCTACGACATCGGTGGTTTTTCTGCTAATTATGCAAAAAGCACCCTTAAAAACATTATATCATCCGAAATGTTGGTTCATTTGCTTCGTAATTTTGTAAAGAATCACATCTCCAATGATCGCTTGATTACTCTTTAAGCTTGAATTCCTGCAATTTGGAAAAACTCTCATTTTGAAAAAAAAGGCGTTTGAAAAAAAAATTGTTTGGATATGAAGACATTTATCATTCATAATTACGAACAAAATGCAGTTACAACAAATGCAAATGCCCGCGAATGTTGGGAACAGAAGTATTTTCCGAACAAAATTCCTAAAACCTATAGTGGGCACAACATATGTTGATTCCGCGTTAGTGGGGAGAATCGTTTCGCATGCTAGCGGGCATCAAGCAGAATGTGTGATTAAACGGGGAACAATTTTGCAGGGGACGCATGGTCCAAAGCCTTTGTGATCGAAATACAATGACGTAAAGAGGATTATTCAGATTACTCAGTGCGCGCCGGAACCACGCGACTCTTGTATGTCCACAAAGCGAGGATTTCACAGTAGGCAACCAAGTTACTGGTAGAAGAGCGAAATTGCAACGTACCAGGTTGTTCAGAAAAGGCGTCTTCACCAACGATTCAGAGAAATTCTGTAGTGTCGAACGAAAAGAGCAAAAGAAAACTATTTCTAATACGTACATGAGAAGACTGACAAAAATTTCTAGGATAATGAAAAGATTGTAAGAGCAAAGACCGCCGCGGGTATTCTGTCTGCATCTCGAAAAAATAATAAACGTCGTTTAGCCTCATTTTGAAAACGGCAGAATGGAATGTAGCTAAAAAAGTTGCTTACCTATCTGGTGAAAAAAACAGAAATTGTCACTGGTACCTGATAACTCACCAGGAGAACTTAAACTACTCCCTACTGAATAATGGAAAATGATGAATAGGATCATCTTAAACAGGCTTCCACTAATCGTTGAAGATTGGAATGGCCTGTATTGGCGAGGCTTTTCGGGGAAGGGACGATGCACAGGCCCAGAGAATACATCATCATTGCGAGGCTATCAAAAGGATCAGCAATATGAATATGAATGAATGAATGTAACGGGCTTGCTGTCCCAGAAAAGGGCAATTATTTTAGGCTTCAAATCATCGCAAAAGTAGTTGTGCAACGGAGATAGTAAGAATGATGAAGTCCTGGCTGGCCTTGGCAGAAGAAAAGATGGAAGCGGAAAAGCAACACTATCAAAGTGGAAGTCGGTGGACATCCCTAAATAAGATATTAAACATCAGACGGTGACGATCGAAGATGAGTTGAGCTTCCAGACGCACCTAGAATATGCGTGCCAGAAAGCGGTCGACGCTGCCCCAGAAATTCCTCATAGCCAATAATTCCATAATGCTGTATGTGTTGTCCATGTAAGCAAAGGCGCTGGAAAGCTCACAAAACCGAAAGAAAATCAATTCCCTTCATTGCATGATGGCTCTGAAAGCTTTCGGCGTCATTAAGGGATCTTGGTTCTCGCAGACATAATCCCAACCGCCTTATTTGCGAGGGGAACAGCATCTTTGGTATTGTAGGGAAGCCGACTACTAACTCAGCCAGTTCCCCAGACAGCCACAGAACACAGTAGCTACCAAACGGTAATAATGTGACTGGAATTTTTCTTTTTCTTCTGTAACTTTTGGTTAATACTCTCGACGAGCATCTCCCTTTGGAGAAAGCTTCACGGACATACCTTACAAGCAAACGTCTTATCATTCAACCGAAATAAAATTAGGAAATTTTATGAAAATTATTAGTAACAGATTGCAGGCGATTAGCAGTTTTTTGAAGTCTTATAGCTCTTATAGGACGAAAGCATCCCTTTAATAAAATAATAAATCGTCTGCCACACTAGGTATTCAAATTCATTCTTTGCTGTTTTCCTAAACGAAAATGACGAAAGTTTTCATGATGCAAATACTATTAACGACTATAATAAGAAAATAGAGCTAACACTCATCTTCTGTTTATCATAAAGGAGCCGTTGCCAAAACACTCACATGTTCAGAACTTCACAAACGGGCCGAAAAGATTGCTGCCTTGTTGCAGGAGCGAGGAAAAGTCAACCCTGGGGATCATGTTGGTAAGTGTGAACTATATAATTCTATTCCTCTTTACAAACTGATCATAAATACACAACAAAAATGTCTTCTAATTTTCATTCCTTTCCAGCACTAATCTTCCCGCCTGGACTAGATTTGATTTGTGCATTTTATGGCTGTCTATATTTGGGTGCTATTCCAATCACTATTAGACCACCGCATCCCCAAAATCTGATTACAACCCTTCCAACTGTGCGTATGATCGTGGACGTTTCAAAGAGTGGCATCGTTCTATCGATTCAACCAATTATAAAATTGCTGAAATCACGTGAAGCGGCTGCGTCAATTGATCCGAAGAGTTGGCCACATATTTTGGATATTGACGACAATCCAAAACGAAAACTGACTGCCATTGCAAATGCAACTTTAGATTCAACAGCTTATTTAGATTTTAGTGTGTCGACATGTGGACGATTGAGTGGTGTTATTATCACGCACAGGTAGGATTTGACAGTGCGGTCGGATTTGTGACCCTTAATTCCCTCCCACTTATTCCAGGTCGCTGTCCAGTTTATGTGCCAGTTTGAAACTAGCTTGTGAATTGTATCCGTCACGACATGTAGCTTTATGCCTTGATCCGTATTGTGGCTTAGGATTTGCAATGTGGACTCTATTGAGCGTCTACAGTGGGCACCATTCGATCTTGATAGCTCCGTATGAAGTTGAGGCAAATCCCAGCTTGTGGCTGTCTACGCTATCACAATATCGTGTCCGCGATACTTTCTGCTCATACGGCGTCATAGAACTATGCACAAAGGCTCTTAGCAATTCGATACAAATGCTAAAGCAACGTAATGTCGACTTGCGATGTGTCCGGACCTGCGTCGTTGTAGCTGAGGAAAGGCCACGGGTACAATTGACACAACAATTCTGTAAATTATTCCAGGCTCTGGGATTGAACACACGATGCGTTTCTACATCGTTTGGATGCCGAGTTAATCCAGCAATTTGTGTACAAGGTGCCAGTTCGGCCGAAAGTGCTCAGGTATATGTTGATCTTCGTGCATTGAGGAATAATCGGGTAGCTCTGGTAGAACGCGGTGCTCCGAATTCGTTGTGTTTAATAGAATCAGGCAAACTCCTGCCTGGGGTTAAGGTTATTATTGCGAATCCAGAAACGAAAGGACATTGTGGTGACTCTCATCTTGGTGAGATCTGGGTATGTATTTCATTTAAGCTTCGTCATTTGCATTTTAAATATTTTTTGGTTTAACGTCTGCAGGTCCAGTCTCCACACAATGCCAATGGATACTTTACAATTTATGGTGATGAGACAGACTATAACGACCATTTCAATGCCAAACTAGTAACAGGTGCAACGACTGAAATGTATGCCCGCACCGGTTATCTAGGCTTCCTCCGTCGAACGGAATGCTCTCAGGCCGTCTCTATTCTGGATGAGACTACACCAAGTGTTGCGAGCCGTGATAGTGATAATGAGTCTCTCCATTCGCTTAGTCAGTTACAACATAATATGTCGGCTTTGTCTATCGCGAGTGTGGGTCAAACCAACAGCGAGCAAGAATTGCATGACGCAGTCTACGTTGTGGGTGCCCTGGACGAGGTGATCACGCTAAGAGGAATGAACTATCATCCAATCGACATAGAGAATTCGGTGTTGAGATGTCATAAGAAGATTGCTGAGTGGTAAGAAAGCTCTCTCGTCATATTTATTTCGTCCATCTTGCATTTTCTAACAAATAACTTTCGCTTTCAGTGCTGTTTTCACGTGGACAAATCTACTAGTCGTTGTAGTTGAATTAGATGGCAATGAGTCCGAGGCTCTTGATTTAGTCCCGCTTGTTACAAACACTGTACTGGAGGAGCACCAACTCATAGTGGGAGTTGTTGTGGTTGTCGATCCAGGTATGAGATACAAATGAAAATATATGAAGTAAATAAATTACTGAAAATGCCCGTTATATTCCAAAATAGGGGTCGTTCCCATCAACAGCCGTGGTGAGAAGCAGCGAATGCATTTACGTGATGGCTTTTTGGCCGATCAACTAGATCCAATCTATGTTGCATACAATATGTAAATAAGTATAATAAGACGCTAGATTAACTGCAGTTGATAGAGTTAGGCTCGATGATGGTGGGATTCTATCTGATTATTTAGGGCGACAGTTAGCACACTTGTAACACACAAACAAACCGAGACACGTAAAAAAGACTCAACGGCGTAGAAAGAGAAAACACAGTAGCAATTTAGATACAGGCGAAAATACAATTCATTATGTGTATGACATAGTTATTCTATGCAAATACAATATTTATACAATATGAAGAAAAATAATTTTCCTATTAATTTTCACGTATCTCTCGAATATTACAATACTATGCATACGTCATAACAATAGTTAGATGTAGGGAATATTTTCATTGCTATACTTTCTTCGAGACTAGTTCATTGCGTTTCGTGAATTATGTATTGTAATTACCTTTGGCAATTGAATTTTTGGAGGTAATGGGATAACACTGGATGGTCGAAGGTCATGAGCGGGGCTAATGGAAGACGCGCCGCTGCGGAGATGACCACACGTATTTACAGCCATTCGGTAAGAGCAAAATGCGTAAATTATGATACATCGTAGCTATTAACGAGTTATAAACAACCAAAACATATTCTTCACATCCACGCAGACACAAATATTTATACGAATACGAATCTATATAAATGAATGATGAACAATGAATCGATTAAAATTATGCTATTGCGTTATTATTTCTAATTTTATTCGAGCAATAATAGTAGGAAGAAGAGAAACACTATTTAAGGATTGTAGAGTAAAAACGTAAATTTTGTTATGTGAGAAGAATGAAAAGATAGTGGAAAAGACATTTCAGTGTCGTCGCGCAATCTTCTTTGTCTATTCTATTATTTTTAATTGTAACTTTTATATTACTTACACGATAATAGGATATTAGAGAGAATTATTTTATTTTGATTATATACATATGTATTTTATTATTTTTGTCTCTTTAAGTGAAACAATTTTTTGTGATTTTTTCCGATATATTATATAAAATCGTATATATATGAGAATTTTAGAAATAAATTTGCATTAGTTTTGTCTTAATGAAAACTTGTGGTTTTACTTGTACTTTCCCCTTCTCCGTAACATTATAATATGTAGCCAAAGAGACAAAAGTGCTTTTTAAGGTCTTGTCTAAACAAAACCTTAATAATTTTTATTCAATGTAATCTATTTGTCTTTTTTTTAAGGAAGTAGAAATCTTCAAAAACAGGCCTGAACACGCCAGGGTGTGGGATTTTTGCCCACTAAAACTGAAAAATACTTTCACCTAGGGTTTTCGTCTAAGTTACTTATTTCTTCCGTCAACCTTAGACATTGGAAGAATCCTGTGTTGGGGCCTTCGGAACTCCGAAACGGCTGAACCTATTGTCAGGAAATTTGATGAGAACGTTTGGTCTATGAGCCTCTGTTCAGCACGTGAGTGGGATGAATGTATGATGAGTTTAAATGAAGCTCCCCATACATGTGAAAGAGGGGTGAGACATGGACTTAATTATAAAAAAAAAAACGACGTGAGAAAAAGAGGTGGTGATGCCAAGTGCACAATCGCAGGACGAGCTGCTGGCATCCGAGCAGGAAATAGTACCCGTCGAAAGCAGTACAATGCCAGCCTAGCGGAACCAACCGCGGGGACCTCACTGAGCGAGGCGGCAGGCGGACTGGTGGTTTCCAGCCTGGAATCCGGTGCCGCCAAGCTGGGTGCAGCGTGTTCCAAACATAGTACTCCTAACTCGAAACGCTCGGCGTCGGGGGAGCCCTCAAAAGTAAAGACCGACAAGAGCGTCGATTACTGGAAACCGACTAAGAAGCAAAGGTTCACTGGTGTCCTACTGAAGACCTAGTACCAGAAGGCTATGTATATTCTCGGCAAGATTGCTAAGAATAAGGAGGCCGGAACTGTCGACGAGCGGTATGAAAAAGACCTCGCTAAATACTAGACGATTGTGGAGGAATATAACAGCAAACGCCTGGCAGACGAGCAGAAGGCGAAGCTCACCGCTTTCAAACGCAATCGGACTCAAGACGAGGACGTACAAAAACACGAACGGGACAGGGTGGCGAAGAGATCGGACGCTAAGCAACCTCTGGAGAAAAGTAAGCTGTAACAGCCAGCTGACGAGCCACGAATTGCGAAATCCTTCAGCGACGTAGCGAGGAGGCATTTCCGTGTGGCGCTGACGGATGGCATCTCCTGGACGCCAAAGGCGAACACACGGGATTCATCCCCTGCTTTGATTCTCCTCAGGTGGTCCGTGGGTTTCACGTTATAGCTTGCGAGAACCAATTCTCCAGGGACTTTCTCAGTTCGTGCGTCGCTAACATCAACGATGCCAGGGAGGCCGTAAAGTCCAAAGTCATCCCCTACGACGAGATTCCCAGGAGACCGGTCGCTCGCATCTGGTTGCCAAAAATCCGCATGGGAAGGACAAGCTCGTCCAATTCCTGCACCTTCAAAACCCCAGGATTCCTATGAACGACCGGGTAGTTATTAAGGAGGAGAAACCCCAAACAAACATGCAAACTTGAAAAGATCGATTACAACGTGCGGTTCGGAGTCAGGAACGCAAAAGTGAAAGTGTTCCGCTCTGCAAAACCGAACGACGGCCTAGATCCAATCGGCGTCGCCAAGGAGCGAAGTACGCCTCGACTAATCTGCTTCTCTTCCTCCTAGAGGAAGACATCGACATCACACTAATACAGGAGCCTTGTGTCGGAGGCGACCGAACCATTAAAGGGCTCCAAAGCAAATATTATAATTTATTCCACAGCACAGGAAACGCTGATCAGGACAGACCTAGAGCATGTATACTCGCGAGAAATAGTCTGCACGCTTTACTACATCCGGACCTCAGTTCCAGCGACCTAGTCGTGGTCAAACTGGAGCTGGCGGATCAGAGAACGTGTATATTTCCTCGGCTTACATGGCTCACGACCCATCAGCTCCGCCAGAAGAACTTCAACATTTGACGAGCATCATAGCAACAAAGAAGGCCAACCTATTGATAGGCTGCAACGACAATGCAAGGCATACGCTTTCCAGCAGCTCGAAAATGAAAGGAGTGAGTCATTATTAATACAAATCTATCTGTGTGTAATAGGGCCCATACACTGTCAAACAAATTGCGCAACGGGGCGATGCACAACTTGGCGTTGTGCAATTGCATTTCCCATACACTTAGTGAAATTCTGTTCAAACATTAGTTACAAGTTGGAAACGGTATGAGTAACATGCCATTAAAAGGATATTGCATTTATCTGTATTGTTATCGGGAGGGGTAGGAGGGTAAGGGGATGGAGTTCTCTCTAGCCTCCCAGCCAGAGGACCAAACTGCAAACAGTTATAGTCACGTAACTTTCTGGGTAAGGAGAAGGGGAAGCTAAAGTAAAGCACAAGAGCCCCGCGAATGGAAACATTAAACATTAACATTAATAATAATAATAGTTGGCGCAACCGCCCATATTGGATCAGCGCCTTCGAGTGTATTATAGCACTTCATTCAAGACCGTAACGGTACATTACAGTACACTGTAGGAGGGAATGTGCTCAGCATTGCGCTCTCCCGAGATTATTACCTTGATTTGACTCAAGTACTCATTCACAGCTGAGTCGACAGCCCAGAGCTCTAAAAACTTGAGCTATCCAGATTAAAAACATTAAGTTTGCGAATATTGTATGGTGTGTCACGGTATTGAATTTCGGAGACTCCATCAAGCCGTTACAAAGTTGAAAAGGGACACACTCGTCAAGGACCTTCGAAATTGTAGAGATGTCAGGTTAAAGAAAACCAGATGATCAGAATAAATCGAGTAGGGATGGTTCAAAGGTTAGGAATCGAGTAAATTTCCTTTGCACGGATTCAATTGCATGGCAATAAACCGTTAAGGTAAAGGCACCACACTACGGAAGCATATTCAAGAATACGGACGGAGGGATGATAAAGGATGAACGAGAAGTGGATATCTATGAATCAATAAGTGAGACGAAAAGTAAAGCCGCACACGCACGGGCTGAGTACATCGACATAATGAAAATTAGATCGGAGTTTACTGTCAAAGATCACTCCGTGATCCTTATAAGAGGCAACCACCATTAAAGGCTGCCCATCAAAATAATAAACGGATGCCGGGGCAGAGAATTTTAATGATTAGCATAATGAGTAATAGTTCCTTACATCAAGTGGCAACTTATTCCGAACGCATTAGGGATATAATGTGTGAAGGTTTGACTGAAGACTGCATTGATCAGTAGGTGAATGGACAATAAAAAAAAAATTTTAAATCGTCTGCAGATAAAGGATTAGGACCGGTAATTAGCGCTGCGCTGCGTCGTTTTGCTGCCATAAACTCCTAAAACCTTGCTGTGGGAAGGGCAAGGGGTGCAGGATGCAGACGGTCCAGGTCCTTAGAGTCAGCCCGTAGTATTTACGTAGGATAGCTGCTCCCACATCCTTCAACTAGAGATCTTTCTGAGGTCCTCAACGAATTGTTCACCTAGCGTCCACAGCCTGGCTCTAGCTAGAGCTGGGCAATCACAAAGGAAATGCTTGAAGGTTTTCCCTCCTCATCACAACTTCGGCAATGCGGGCTCTATAGCACCTTAAACGTGTTTTTTGCATCCTATTGAAATTGGTTCTATTGTATATCTTGCTCAGCGCTGGCCACCATACGATAGAATCGTATATTATATTATATGAGATCAACCACGGCTTTCTCGCCCGGAGGCCCCATTTTCATAAAAAGGTTGTCATGAGGCGTAAAAGGCTTTACGGGCCTATTTAACCCCTAGTTCTATGTTCAGTTTCCAATTTAACTTACGATCGAGTATCATACCAAGATACTTTCCATTGGAGGACAGTGTTAATCTTTATCAATTCAGCCATAGGCGGTACCATAGTCTTGACGGTAAACTGTATCTCTTTTGGGTTCGATTTATCTCGAGTCCGTGTTTTAGACCCACATGCATGTCTCTCCCAACGCGCACTCCATAATTTCACTCATAACAGAGGGAAACATTCACTCATAACGGAGGGAAACATTCCTGATACCTTGATCCCGCCCCTGGAGTCCGTAGAATTTCATCAATCACTATCAACCAGAGCACGGAAGAGGTTCTTAGCAAGGATATTAACAACTATCTGTAGCAGATGTTGAAGACCTCCCTGTTCAGCTTCCTGAGGTTGGACAGATCTTCATTCTACCACAGTGGCAATGCCTTTTTGCTGTGTTTTGCAGGGCAGCAAACTTTAAAGGTGGTTTTGAATGCCTTTTCCAGAGCCCCGATGATTGACTCCAGTTCGCCTGTCGTGCCAATTCTATCATTACGAGCATCAGAGAGTTCATTTTTGATAACTTCACCAAACTTCCTCTAGTCGATCCTTTGGGGTCTCTGAAAGAGTAGGAGACCTTTACAGTGCAATTTAGGCTAAAAAGTATCCTACTGTGATCTGAGAAATATCTCTAGTCAGAGATTCTCGAGTTCTCCCTCTTGAAAGTTACATTGTCCGTTTATACCGTGATATCACTGGCCATAATTTCCTAGCTGGGCATATGGTCAGAATATGAATTCTCCAAGAGATTATCCTTGTAATGAGGAAGCGGCATCCACGGAACATTTTCTATGTGAGTGCCTTGCCTATGGACGCATCAGACATCAGATTTGATATACTACAACTGCAGTGAGTGGCATCACATTCGCTAACGGAAATCCTGCGATACATAAACCAATCCGGGATATTTCGTTAGACGCAGGAATCGTGTACAATGTACCACTAAGGTCTCAGTGTTCATAGGCTTTGCCCCTTCCCCACCGAAAGCACACACACTCACACCCTTGTTTCACGCCGTTAGATTTGTTTTAATAATGAAGTCAAGGAGAAACTCACAACTTTCATTGATATTGAGCTGCCCTAAAGTATATACATACTTCGCATTGGCATCGCAACTTATAAAAAGTTTGGTCTTCCTCGTTGTGATGATGGGTGTCAGATGTAGTTCATGTTTTGGATCGCTTATGACTCATGTAAATTGATGAGATATGCACGTTCTCCCCTCTCGCCTGTTCTAGTTTGTACTATAGAATAAATTGCAATTTTATTGGAGTTTTTTATTGTTTAGCCTTCTCCGATCCAGGGCTAATGTATTAATGCGACTTCGACACCTTTCCCTGAGAATTTGGCCAGCGGAATAGCTAAGGCGCACTTCGAGTACTGCAAAATTATCTGCGCTATTTTCAGCATGATCTGCTTGTATAGGGGGGTTTTTAGGTCGTGTTAGAGCGTCAGTTTTCATCTCCTTGAAAATGTTGTTGGCGACGTTATTTGGATCTAGGTCGTCGTCCGGTTTCGCAGAGTGGAACACTTTCAACTTTGCGTTCCTGATTCCCAACCGCGCTATATAGTTCACCTTTTCCGTACCACTCTCCGTTCAGTCCTTTGTCGTTATCCATACATATCTTCAACAATTAGATGTGAGCCGGTCTTTTGAGATCTGAGAGCCTGAGGACAATCTTGAGCTATACGACTTCCCAGATATTACTGAGCTTAGCAACGTACGAACCCAAAAAGTTCCTGCTGAAATGGTCCTTACATGGTATGACGTGGTACGTCGGGGAGGAACCAAAGCAAAGGGATAGTCCTTCTTGCTGCACAGGAGATGTTCGATGATTATCTGCGTGGCTTCAACACGTTTTTTTTTGGTAAAATTACATACGTCGATGAAGGATTCCACAGTACGTGTTTTGTCGGTCGGCCATTACTGCTTCGCTGTTTGCTGAGGTTGCTTGGTGATCGATCCTCTAGACACTCTCCTTTCGTTTGTTTTCTTGTCCGAGTTCACTCTGAGATCAATTGCGCTTGAAGGCAGTAAATTTCGACTATCCACCTGTTGGTTTCTCAGGCACTTGTTGTTGTATTCTTAGATAATCGCCTGGTATTTAGCGAAGTCCTTATCATTCCGTTCGTCGCTTCGGGCGGCCTTCTGGCCGTAACAACAGGGTGGAGCGCCGCCGACAGATATGTTATGAAATTCAATAAATCACAAACTACTGAATACTCTTCAGATTTTCTATTTTTCCTTCATTTTATAACGGAAATTCAAATTAACAGTTTTAAATAGTGTATCACTCAAACGTGCTTTATCTTCCCGTATACACTATAGTAGCCTTTTCTGAAGTTTTCATGCATTCTTTGAAGCATTTTAACAAGAGTTTCTGCGATATTAGCGCGGATATTGTTCTTGAGGGCTTCCAAGGTGATAGGGCGGTCATTGTAAACTTTGGATTTGAGGTATAATTCAAATCTCCTATTAAAGAGATAAGGTGTCCGGGGAATCTTGTTTTCAAAATATTCACGACGATTCTTTCTGTGTGGGCTATGACCTCATCCTTCTGAAATCAGGCATCTTCCAGTTCAAACTTATCCAATTTTGCCAAGGAAAAATCTTGCATCATGGTCATATATCTGGATTGACCGAAACAGCTCGGTAGTTTTCTAAAAAAAAAGGCCCGATGATAACATTTCTTGAAAGGGCATACAATACTGTAACCCTGTCGGGGTGCAGAGGCCTCTAATAGAGTTCCCTGGGGTTTATTATTCTCGTTTTCTGTATTGATGCATCTACTAAGATGGAAATGTGCTTCCTCCGAAAAAATGACGGTGTCCTGCGGGAGCAAGGCAAACATATTTTCACAAGCAAGTTGTTTGACTGTATCCGTGTTGAACGTCGAGAAAACTGACCCTTTTGATTGACAACACATTTCCAGTAGTCTGGAATACATTTACCTACGAAACAATTCTATTTCGGTCGGGAAAACGATCGTGTGGGGGGGATATTGAACCGCAAATAAAAGGCACGCTGTACGCCGATTGTTGAATGTGCGCTTTCAAAATAGGTTTTCACACAAAAGATGCACATCACTCCCCACCACCCACATCAGCTACAAGTGCAATTCCCCACTCTCAAATCCGTCTATCTGTGGCGCTCCATCCTGTACAACAAACAATAAAACCTTAATTATTATATGTGGCCCAGATTAGGTGAAAATTAATATCGTATTAACAATATATAGTATGTTTATGTTTTCTTTTTTTTTTGTAAATTACATTTTTAACTAGCATTATATTATTATTACGCAGTATTTAATAAAATAAAAAAACTTTTTATTTACTTCGTATAGCAGAATAAGAAATGAATTAATTTAATTAATAAATTAACAAAATAAAAACTATTTATCATATTATTAATTAATTAATTATTTCAAATTATTTGATCGCTAGAAACAACGCGAGATTATGTTTAAAAGTTTCCAAACTAAATAATTGAGAAAAACTGGAAAAATATTAGGGGTAACCCAGCCAGTCAGTTATGGGTTAATAAAGTTTCAGTCCATATTTTTGTCCCACGAATAATCGGCGAAAATGTCCATCCTGGCAAACCCGGCCAACAGAGTGTCTTATTCGAGACTGAAGGTGCCCTAGGTATTCAGAGTTCGCATACTGGAGACCAAGCTACTTCTAGCTACGATGCATTCTACGTATGTTATTTTGGCTTGGCTTGGGTGTTCTCTCTTCTTGTATTTGGAGACTTCACAATGGAGTTGGTAAATTTTAACAAATCGGTCGCAGTCAAACAACTGCGTTGAAGCTAATGCTTTTCCTCCACGATGTGGTAGCTTAAACGAGACGAAAGACAGTCTTTTACGTAGCTTTCAAAGATTTTAGATGAATACGAAAGGATGGGTATAGGCCGGCAGTTTCTGGCTAGTGTACATAATGTTATCTGTTTTGTGTAAAGGGGGTAACACGATTTTCCCCCAAAATATTCGGAAAAATTCCTTTGGATAAGCATTTTTTATAAATGATATCAAGATGAAGGGAGATGTTTTATTTACTTTTACTAAGAAGAGGTGCGGAACGCCAGTTACACTTCAACCGCTATTCGTCAATGGTGTTTTTTTGTTCTCTAAATATCAATATAATTAGAACCATATAATTATTAGTAAACAATTTCGCTACATATATCATCTAAGAATAAAGCCATAGTGCTATTTACAAATATACGAGTACTGAGCAAAATGATTTACTAAAAGACCTACTGTTTTCATTTTTCAATGAAACGCAACTAAAAGAACCCGTGAAACCCGTTATATAAAAGATAGTCAAATTACTATTTTAGCTACGTGCGAATAGAAAAACATAAATAAGAAAAATACAAAACCTTTCAATCACGAAGCGTCCAGTTTCTGTTTTCCCGACTTGATTAACCGGCCAGTTTCAGAATCCTCTAAATATTTCCATCTTAAATGGTAGATCGGAGATTTCAAATTGGGGTTAGTTGACCGTTGAAGTAGAAAAGCACTTCGTGTTGAGTGTAGCCGGGCCTTTAGATTTAACTTTGATTTATGTAAACAACCCCCCTCCCTCCTTCTTCCTAACCAAATGTCAACACAGCCTCTGACATTCGACACAATTCCCTGCTGTCAAAATTTCGGTTCTTGTGGGCTAGTGAAGTATCATTTCTGTTCGTTTCGCGGGTTTTATGGTAAATTGCGAAAAGATTTGGCGTAAGTTGAGCATATTCCACTTCTCGAAACAAAAGAGCAAACACAAGAAACTCAAGATGGAGTCGAATTTAAATCGAATATTGAGCCAAACTCGACATCAATTGAACGGGCAACTCTACAAATACACAAATGTTGTGAAAGGTAATGAGATGTCATCGGTTTGTTTTTTGAAAGGAACAGATAAAAATAGAAAATGTCTAGGGTTCTCTGTGTGAAACCGTGCCCAGTGTCAGTGGTATAAATAATTTGGAGCATTTCCCTTGGGCGCTCGAAGCCATTTGATCAGGCGGCGAGGCAGGCGGAGCTCCCCGCTGAATTGGATGGCACAATTAATTCTGCGTCAATCCAAGGCCGGTGTCGCATTATCTTCTGGAATGATGCATGGATATGATGAGTCGCGCTATTTGTGGAAGTTTATCAGCACTGCCGGTGTGCGGGACGTGAGGGGGGCATTGTTATCTTAATTTGTATTCCATGCACACCAAGCTCCTGGGTTTGGCTGCTTTCGACAAATGCGTCGACACCTTGGAAACTTGAAGCTCTTGAATAAATATAATAAAATAGATATCGGAATTGCCGCGTATATTCCCCCTGAAAATACTATTTTAGATTCACATGAAGTTTAGCTGTTCTTTCGCGCTCGCTTTGCTCATAGCGCTGTCTAGCTGTTATCCATGATGAATTTAAGAAAATCCGCAAATGGCTAAATGTAACATTGTAATATTTGTTTTCTAGGCTGGCAGTACAGGTGGTTCACAGTCGATGCACAGGCAGGCACATTAAGTTATTATCTCTTAGATTCATCTGGCGACGAAAATCCTCCTCACATTGTAGGGAGTTCACCTCGCGGCCAAGTTCATTTGGCTGGTGCAGCTGTTTGTCCGAGCGATGAGGACTCTAGAACATTTACGGTTAGTTGCGCATCAGGCGACACCCTCAAACTACGAGCAACAGACGCCCGAGCCCGCCAGGAGTGGGTGGATGGCCTCAGAGCAATAGCCGAAAGCCACACACAAGCGACAAACCTACCGCCCCGCGATCACTTAGCTGCCTCAGATGCCTTAGGAGATGCCAGGCAGCAGCTTTACCAAACAGAACTTTGGTAATTATAGCAAAAGGAATATTTCTGTCGACGTAGTCTCATTTAATTTTTTTCATCAATCCACAGCAATGCAAACCTGGCTCGCGCTATTGAAAACATGAATGGACCCCTAAGTCGCACGGATCCGGACCTACTTCTACTCAAAGCGCTATCAGCCGCTAGTACCCAATGTTTGCATCAGTGCTTGAGTCTCCTCCAGCGTCATCAAGAGATTCAGGACCACCGGCAGGAAACGACTGGGGTCTTTTAGCCTTCGTTTTTATGTCCGGGCGATTGCGTGAAAACGATGTTTTATTTAATCATATCAAATTACAGCCAGTTTCTGATAAAATAAGTCCTCAAGCGGTAAGATATTAGTGCTGCCACGCGCGAAGCGCCTCTCAGTGACGATATGTCTGTATATACCTTTACATAGCTACGTAGAAAACCAGTAAAAATTCTTAGGGTATTGCTAATCATTCCCGCCAAAAGCGGTAGTTTATTGTTACTAGGTTCCCAAGTAATTATAGAGGAAATGGTTTTGGAGTTGTCAGTAAATTTCCCAAGTTAAAATTTCTAATTCCGCGTAGTCTTAGAAAACGTTTTCCATTTTCTACCATTTACTCAGAGAGGAAAAATCTTTCGGGAGTTCAATTGGAGCCTGATCGGCTTTTAATCATTCTCGTATTTGTTTGTGTGCTTCAGAAATATGCGAATAATTAAAGACTTGGCTAAATATTCCAGTGAATTTCGATATTTTCGATTACATTTCAATGTCTTTTGCTATTTTCTATATAAAATTGTAAATAAATATGCTTTTTGTAAATCAATTATGCCAGCATTTTAATTTTTGCTGTTTACGAGCGTTTAATCAAAGGAGGATTAGGGAGCAGTCATCAAGCATCCTAAATTATGTCCATCATATTATCTCCTCAAAAGTTCATTGAGACGATGTTGCGGGTTGGGACGATTATAGACTTAGGATCGATCTTCTACCACAATTCGTGAAAAGATATACACAGAGCTATTAAGCAATGCCAACCAATTTTAGGCAACAACAGTGTAAAGTCCCAAATCCTGTATTCCTAAGACTAAAAGGATCTCTAAGATCCATAAATTAGGCAAGAGATGAAAGAAATTATTTCAGCGGAAATTTCACTAACGCATCAAATAACCAAATTGTTTGTGAAGGATTTCCAGAATACGGAAAAACAGTTTGAGACTAAATCGGTCAACGAATAAAGCGAGTTCTCCTAGACTGCCTGCAAGAGGATCTTTATAAGGAAATGAAGTCTTCGGCCGTGGATGGTGCTCTGGATGTATATAGCCGTCGTTCGTCCTATTCGTCTATTGTGTGGTGGCAGGCACGGAACAAAAAGTACAATAGAATAGAAGCTTAATGGATTCAAAATGCGGTGCGGGGGTTTGTTCGGAAAAACATCGTATGGCTGACTCGTACGGTCTTACAAAATTAGGCAGAGTGTTCCACGCCGAAGTGCTGGCGATACTGAAAGCCTGTCGATGGCCGGACCATGAGCCGACGCTCAAGCGTAATATAGCTATTTTGATCGGCGTGCAGTGACAGTGCAAGGGATTATTTTGTGTCGAGTTTAAGCGAGGATGCATACTTTATTTTCTCTTAATTTAACAGTGTGGGGTATGAAATGAAAGGTTTCGATTAGCACTTTACGAGACAGATCTCAGATTTGACATCGGTAGCAAAGTAAGAGAGTACAGTGCCGAAAAGTACAAATTTCAAGCGAGAAAAGACTCATTCTCATTTTCAACTGAAAAATCTGGAAAAATTATAAAAATGACTCTGTTGAGAATCTAGGCCTTTAACTAGAGTTTATAACAATCCAGTTTAAAGAAACCTAGTAATAGTGTATATTAATATATTAATCAATTTTACTGAAAAATTCGTCCGAGGATTATATTTAAGAATCGTAAAACACAATAGAGGTCTTTTTTTAAACTGCGGGGTCCTAAGTCCGCATCAACTTGATGCCGGACTAGACCAAATGGGGAGCAACTTACTCCCTCTTTTTTTGGTACACGGACCCCTCGTTTAGGGCTTAGCATCTAAACAGTTTATTACCAGGGCACAGGAAAATCGTCAGACGCTGCCTCACCTCTGCCTTGGGAGCAGCGTGACCGAAGCGATCGCAGATGTTAAGTGCTCCTTTAGATAATTCGTTAAGTACTCCTTTATATTATTCGCATAGAGGCCATAATATTTGAACTTTCATAGGGAATCATATATAGTAGTTCAAAGTACAGCATAGTATGCCAGATCATATTAAACAGTATAATCTAACAAATAAAATTCTCATGCACTAAGCCGTACTGATTGATTACAAATGAATTCCTCTTCTTACATATAGCATACACAAAAGACTTCACTTAACAGATTAGATGGTATCTGTCAGCCTTGGGTATGTCTAGCAGTTTGTAAGAATCGGCTGCTCTATTTCGCAGTTTACCTTTTCATATTGAAAGGCAATCATTGCAGAACAATTTTCTAAGTTTCTGTTGATATGGGAACACTTCAAGACCCTGATCCAATTGGATTGTTGCGCCAACGATTATTATTATTGCATTGCAAAAATTTATCTTCGCGATATCTCGACCTCAGTTGTTGAAATGAACGGTATTAGTGCATGTTAGAGGTTCCCTTTTAAATATGTTAATCGAGAACATCAAGAAACGATATCCAAAACATGAACATTTTTAAATATACACTTACAATTCAGCTTTAAAAAATAATTGAGGAGGTTAGGTGACGTGAAACTAAACGAAAAAATCACTGTTTTCACGGTCGGTGATAACTCACTAATACCAAATTATTGACTTCAGTATTTGCATAACTGCCGTAATCCTCAAACTACTTGTTACTTCTCTATTTCTACGTATTTAGCTTGTAAAAATAACGGTCCCTGATGGATACGTAAAAACTTTAGGTTTTTCTGACTTACATTTTTTCCACCTAGATTGATCATTCGACCTACTGTGGGGTGGCCATTAAAGCCTTGTACCCAGTGGCGAGATTCTCCAGGCTGGTGTAACGATGCAGCGACGAGTTGAACGGCGTCAAGCTCAGTCACCTTTCTTTGGGTTCCGGTTATAGGAACCTAGAGGGGAATGAGCGGGCTAATGGACTGACCAGGCGGAGCTCTTTTTTTGGTGGGAACAATCTACTGGCGACTGTCTGGAACGGAATCTATATGCACTGCTTAACAGCCATTGATTTCAGATAGTGTAGGCTCACCACCAGTGCCAAGTAAAGGAGAATGGCGCACCACAGTGCTAATTGGGTTCCTCGGAGTGGCCACTGACATTTACCTAGTTTTCCCGGGCTCTTCAGTTGACTGGGGCACTCGAAGAAGACGCAGTCTTGGTGACATTTGTCGGCAAGACTCTTTCTGATTATCCTGGGCAAGGAAGCAACTGCTTTAGGAAAGGATTGCCCACATCAAGAAGGAAAATATCCACAATACTATATGAAGCTGGTCACGGTCTGCATCGAGAAATCTTATTTGAATTTTAAGGGGCGAGTACTAAAAGCAAGTATTAAGACCTCCGTTCGTTAATGAAATCTTGATGGCCAATCTGGAACCGTAATAGCTGGCCAAGGTCAATGACCCGGTGAAAGAGCAAACAGAAATGAAATCGACGGACATCTTAAGATGCTTGAATTTAACAACTACAACTAATCGAAACAATTAATCAATAGGATGAAGGTAGTTAACATTTTAACAAAACAATTAGGCAACTAACAAAATAGCCCGTGAAATTATTGCGAATATAATAGACTTGTTAGTAAAAAACTGTTCTATTACATATATTTTGACCAACTTTTTAAAATTCAAGTCGTTAAGTCAGCTGAACGTTATCCAGGATTGACTAAATCAGGGGACAAACTGTTAAAATTTGCTATCAAAATTCTTAAAATATTTGTTGCAATACAAGAGAGAAATTATATTTCAAATCAATGGAACTGCATATGAGTACGAAGATCTGAAAAGCGTGTTAGAATCTGACATAAAAACGGATGTGTGAGTTATTCAAAAATACAAACACTGAAGTAACCAAGATAGATGATGAAACATTGGCAATCTTTTGATTGATTGAAGAAATATAAGCATTAGCCAGAATTGTGATAATAGAGAATTTCTTTTATCTGGAAATAATTTAATTTACGATAATAATTGCAGTTTACAGTTGTTAGATCACTACTTTTCGAATTAAAGAGGTAAATTTCAAGAAGGATTTCACTATCCAGTCAAAAGAAATTTTAAAAATTTTACGAAAAAACTAATTTTGAATAATATTGTAATCAAAATCAAATAGATTAAAGAACTCCAATTTCACATAAAAGTTATATACGGTATCAATCAAAGTAAGTATCATATTATTAATAATACTTACCTTCGTCGTTTTAAAAGAAAACGACAAAATTTTAAAATTCAATAAAAGATAAGAAAACCTACAGTAAAAGAGAGAGAGGCTATGCATTAGTCTGGGGACACATATACGAAACGTGAATCCATCCCTGACGCATTGAAATGCAAGTTTTCAGGACTGTATAAACCAAACGCTGACTGCATAATTAGGTTTGTGCATCATGTACGAAATCATATGGCTAGCTCTGCCAAAATCTAAAAAGATAGCGAAATTTGATGGTGTAGAGCCACCAACATACATATAAGTGCATAGGACACGCGCTTGTACGCCTTCATGCTAGCCAGCCTCGGGAAAGTTAGTTGGATTTGTTGGACCCTTTGGTTCGTCTCAAGTCATGTATAAAACTCCATGTACCTTACTATATCGTGGAGTTGAGATTTGTACCATGGATGGATGGATCTGAAATGCCATTATTGAAGAAAACTCACTAGCAAAAACAAATAAAACAAGTGGCGAAATCGGGAGCTGGCCGCTTCAGGCATGGAAGGTTTTATGTATTTCTAATATATGCATATATTATGTGAGAGTACCCACACTCAGTCTTGAATTTGCAAAGAAATGATTAGGATTATGCTCTATGTCCAAGCCTAGATTTCCTGGTGCTAGGATGAACTTAAGGGGGGTTCTGTAGCCAATTACTAAAAATTATAATTAAAAATTATAGTAATATACTATTATTAACTTTATTTAAACTGATATCGGTGAAGAGGTTATTTCGGAGCCTAGGCACCATATAGTGGCAGCCTCTTGATTTTTTTCAGATTTTTCGGTTGGGTAGTTTCTGAGAATAGGTTCCTTAAAGAAATGATCATCTTCGATCCCCCGCGCTCCCCACCCTTCCAAAAAATTTCAAAACTATAACTGGCTTCGAAAAGTATATGACTATATTTGATGAAAAATTTTTTTTGCATGTATGGGGACCCCGTGACATGCAAAACTACAGTATGAAATGAATAAGCAGCCATTCACAGTATTTTAACTTCTTTCTTAATAAAAATGTCAGTGCTGCACATTTAGCAACTCAGCATGTTTCACACCATTATAACTCACGGCCATGTGCCGTTCTGCGAAGTATATAAGTAAAGTACGATTTATCTATTGACTGATTATGATCGCAGTAACATGAAGAGCATCTGATGAATCACTGAACTTTATGATAGAAATCATCAAATCAGCAGATTATTTTTTAATCCTGTTACAAATACGTTGTGACCGGTTCAAAGTTTTGAAGATTCGGAATTGGATTATATCATTTTATTATCCCAATTGCATCCAAGCGTTTGCCACGGTAAAGCGGAACACACTCTGAAAGTAGGGATCAACATAGTGATCCTACCTTTGGAGGGTGTTTGATATGAGAGCAGAGTAAAAGATCTGAAATCCTTCAAATATTGCGCCAAATTACTGTTAATAAATTAGGCCATAGGTGTCGAAATCAAGAGATACAAATACTTTTGAAAGTTTCTATCAATTACAATTCACAAGAAAATCTGTGTGTAATATTAAAATAAATGTAAATAACCACTACATTAGAAACTTTTTTTTTAATGAATCCCTTAGGCATAAATAAATCTTTAAATAATTGCGGTGTTTTCGGTTTGAGTTAATGTTCTTCACAGGTTTTAGCATTATAGGTAACGGGGAATGCTAATGCGTTGGGTTCTCACTGGGTTTTTTTGCATTATATTGCATTGGTATTAGGTTGGAAATTTCAATTACTCATCTGCCCTTTTATATAAACTTCCGTCGAAAGTAAAGCGTAACAAATGTTGTGAAAGTTGATTTGATGCTGCAATATCATTTGTATCTATCATTTTCTTGTTAATTTGCAACAGCGATCTAATATAAGATCGGATTTATTTTCCATAAAGACGGTCGGGGTCTCATAAGAGCATAATTTTCCAATGACTTATCAATTCAAATTTTAACATATGACAATTGGATAAGAGTAACAATTGTTTAAAAGGCATGAAGTAAGATGCTCCTACCTTTTCAATACATTTCCCTCGTTAATGCTTCTTTTTTCTTCTTTCATCTATTTTTTCCTAGCAATCGCTTTAGAATTGATTTTTCACTTTTAGGTATCTGCCTTGTTTTAGCTTTCGTTTGATTTTTTTCCTGTTATAACCTGCTACCTGCTACCAAGTAAAAAATTCCCAATAATTTCTTCAATAAATAATATCAATTTCTGGAAAGCATTGAATCCTGGAGAGCAAAAACAAAAATAATATAAATGGAAGATTGGACAATGAAGGATATGTTTTATATGAAAACAATTTTTATTTCATTAAAAACAAAGAGAAGATGAAATAAGTTCCTGCATATTTCATAAAATGCAATTACTATTCTTGGAATCATTCATATAATAATTAGGAGTAATACCAGTTCTTATTCGCTAGTTGATGTCGGATTCGTAGTTGCTTCCTTGTTGTTCTTTCTGCCCTGCTAACTGTTCTCTGGAGATTTTATGACATTTAGTCTTCGTCCGTCGGACTTGAACTCGGTTTGGGTTTCACCCGTTTCCTGTGAGTTGAAAAATATGAGAGTTAATTTCGAAATTCTGAACACTTATATTGGAAAGATTGCTTAAATTTATTTAAATGAATGCGAGAAAATTTTTCGTATCTCTAAAACTTAAAAATATATATTTGAAAATGTTCCCGGCGGATCAAAGCAAGTGGAGATAAATCATTTAGTTTTGTTACGATGAGAGTGCGGCGTTGCATCACCTTGGCAACAACATGGTCACCAAGGCCACCACCAAGGTCACCAAGATTTGTCAGTCGTGAATACTGACTACGCGAGATAATATGTGCGGATGGCACATGCTGGAGCTAACTCGAAGGCTAGCAGTTTGGCAAGATGAGGGCCGAGGTTCTTGGTTCTCAAATATTATCTTCCCGTCAGGATACATGGATTTTATCATATGCTAACTAAACCCATCCGGGATAAACTACTCTAATAGAGACGTGAAGTCTCGAGGCGGGTTAATACCACCGAAAATTTCAATCCCCAAAGGAGCTAAATTGTCAAACGCTTAATAAGGGAGGGGACAAAATCACGAAGAAAACTAACGCGCAAGAGATGGAGGGGAAGGAGTAGCCTTGAGCCGATTCTGGCAGCTACGCAATGTGTAGCCCCCGTCTTCTTTTCCTTTTTATGGGGGGCCAGATGACATGGTGGCCCTGCGGCGGCCCATCCCAATCTAAACGTTGTGGTCGACATTGCGTTCGTCCGTGATTATTATTCTGGCTTGACTCAGATGCTTATTCACAGCTGAATCGGCTGGTATCCGCCGTCAAGTTACGATACAAAGCCCACTGTCACCAGTGAGATTTGAACCGCGACCTTTCGTAGGACAGCTTAGCGTTGGTTATACCGCTTTTCGTTTTCATATAAAATATCTATAAATCGTTTCTTTGTTATGCGCAACATATAATGATTATTAAAATTTAAATTACATGGAAAGAAGCTAGAAATAGAGAATATAAACTTACAAACATAATAAGAATGAAAGGATAAAGATGATCCTTTGAAACTTGCGACGGTGATAAACCGAAGAATCCATGTAGCTTAATTTTCTCAGTTTTTAATAAGTAACATGTCTTAACGCATCTACGATGTTTCCCAAATTTCTATGATAGAAAGACGAATCACCGTCAAGAATCAAATCCATTGGTATTTATCCTGAACCATCCTTCAGGATATTGTGACTGTGATGTGAGACTGATTTTCCTTTCTGCATCATTCAATCTCTATTGCACGCGTTATAGTTGTCGGCAAACAGAGTAATCATCCATTTTTGACACTAGCACTAAATTTCGAGCATTATCGTTGCATTCCGTACTTGCGTGATGGCGCGATAATTGCGATACATTGTCGCGAATGTCAGGAAATGAGGAAATTTGTAGTAATTACTTTTAAGTGACAAGGGTCCGAAAAAGGAATTTCGAAAATATGTAGAAGGACTATGGATCAGTTCCATCAGTCACTGTTGGTCATATACGTGCTTACACCCTTTTCCTGAGACGGTCACAAATGCGACGAAATTTATATAGTACAACACATGTTGCTGGGGATGAGACCAAATTACTGTATTCATTCCGAACCAAAGTAGCGATAATTCTAGACCATTAGCAGCTATAGATTGCAAACATAACATGCAAGAACACAACGAAAAGTGAAGATATATCCTTTTTCACAACGCCATAAGAAACAAATTTACGACCAAGAAAAAAATGCACAGGAATTACAGTGGTCCACCACAACAAAAGATAACAAAATTTACACTACTCAGACGTGATTTATCCATAAAAGTCCGCCGTTCAAATCACTCCATCATCATCCATCGCGGCCACGTACCCAATCCCTCCCAAAACTGTTCCTCTAAAAAAATCCACCGCCATGTTGTGCGGCAAAGCGGAGTAGGGCAGCCACATCGATAAATTTATCTCAAGACGGTATAATCATCCTACGATTCGTATAGATTGGCTCTATATATAGCTTCGCATCTGACTAGGCGCCTTAATACCGAGTTAAATTTATGTTTAAACGGTTGCTGTATTGACGCTTAGGAGACAATTCTTATGCCGATGTAGGTATACGGATATTTCTAGTTTAATTCATCATTTCGAACTTTTTAGATTCGTAGTAAGAATTTTGATAAAAGAGGCATCATTATTGAAGCCCGTAGAAACTCCGATGTTTACATCAAAATCGTGCCTCATACGATTCGAGCAAGAGTAATTGAGCTCACGTTTTGTCATGGATAGGTTGCTAGTCAGGTCTATTCTGGGCTTCCTCGAAGTAAGACGACCTGCGCTGATTTTTTTCTTATCTTGCTTTTGAGCGATTTTATTTTTAACTGTTTTTTTCATGAGCTCGTGAACAAGTTGAAAGAAGCAGTGCGGTAGGGTTATTGCACGGTACCGACACGTCTAATAACTGCAACTTTTGACAAAATAAATAAAAATATGGAAATGAAGAACTCTAATAGTATAAGCCCTTTGGATTACATTTCCGTGGTGTTGGGGGAGCAATCAATAAGGGAGATCTTCTAGGGAATGAAGAGACCTGAAGCTAAGTGGTAATCAAATACCAAACCAAACAGCGACTAATGTGCCGAGGACTGAGCGGTCACAAGAGATCATATTTGCCCATGAAGGGTGAACTGTGGATACCAAGCGCTTCCATTTCAACTAGCTGTCTCGGCAAGGCAACAAATTATTTATTGCATCAGGATTGAGGAACCGACAGTAAAGATGGTTCAGTTGACAACAAAGTCCTCATTTGCAACCAGGGCTATAGATCGGATTGATCAAACTACTTTCGTAAGCGTTTGAACAGTTTAAAAGAAAACTCCTCCGTTTGTGAATTGATCCGGTTCTCATAATTCACATACTAAAGTGGAGCAAGATCCATACTCTAGTCGAAGGAAGTCAATTGAGACAAGGTATTTTAAAAGCTTTCCATAGGAAGGCTTCTGGTAATGAACACTTGTTATGGATTCTGGAAGATGGGGAAAACTTGCAAACATTTGCGGATCGATAGGTTCACATGTACGATGGGTGATCATAAGAGCGCAATTTCGTAACTGATTGGCGACTGGCAACTTCGAAATGGGTTCGCCTTGAAGCTTTCCTTAGTAATGAATACTTCGTTATGGATTCAGAAGGACGAGGGAGTCTTTCCGCAACCATTTTACACATCAATAACAAAAATTAAATTTAATGGGTGTTTGCATCGCATTGGGGCCAGGGCAAAACTTGGGAATAACAGAAAGCCGCGGACAAGATAAGAAGTTGCTTTAAAAGACATCATGGAACACATGCACCTTTACGCCTCACAAATACAAACGTAAAATATCCGAAAACATCCGGAACTTAATAACGCTTCAGTTCACCCCAGTTGAAATTGAATTAGTCATACATAAATAGTTCATTATAATGCCCAATAAGCTTTTTACGATACTCTGACAGCCTTTTGATGATCTAATTAACTAATCTATTCACTATGACGAGAAAGTCACGAGCCCTAGCTCGAATTAAAATAAAAGATCACCGATCATAAATTACCATAATATGATATGAACTACAATTCCTAACAAAAATAAGGTTATCTCTGCTACAATACGCAATACCGTTATAAATATCGATACAATATTTTTTATCTATAAAAACAAAAGTACTAGTTGGGTTTCAATATTTTTTTCGTAGCTTATTGTGGTAATAGTGAACCGCAAAATAAAAAACTGCAACTGCCACCAATGCCTGCCTCAATGACCTCAGGTTGCGATGTCAAGAACGTAATCTAGTCCAGATGGTTCAATGGTTAGAGCGCTAGGCTGTCGTAGCAAAAGGTGGCAGTTCAAATCGCACTGATAACGGGTAGATTTGTATCGTGATTTGATGTCTTTACTGTATCATTACAGTCTTGAATGAAGTTCTCTAACTCGTCTCAAGTCCCAATTGGATTGTCGCGCCAACGATTATCATTATTTATATATTCTCTAAAACTGACCTCAATGTATAATTTCGCGTATTAAAGTCTGGAGTGGCCGCCGGCCAACAGTCGGTACTAATAAATTCGGTTATATGATTTTCAAACTACTGTTAATTGTTTCGGCTTTATAAGGGCGATTATTTAAAAAATGGCGGTTCGGAGACACCTCGAAATCATTTGCACTAGGACAACGCCTCGGCCCACTCAACCAATTTGGTGAAACACACCACTCTCGCCCTTGGCTGGGAATTGTTGCCCAACCCGCCCTTCTCCGCGAACACCACCTCCTTCGACTACCAGCTGTTTTTGTCGATGGCACACACACTTTCGCAGGAGTTCTTCATCTTCCACGAGAGAGACAAACTTTTGGTTTATGGGCAGGCCACCTCCAAAAGAGAACCCCTTTTTTGGCAGGAGAATCGTAGTGAGTGATGGAATTGTGTGGGAAGCAAAGAAACGCGAACGCGGTAAAAATGGCTATAAACTTCTCTGTTTTGGAAGTCCACACAACGGTGTTGGAATTGTCTTCTCAGACGGTTTGCGTGATGCCTTTAAAGAAGTTGAACGATTTGATAACCGGCGGATGAAGCTCACCATTATATCAGGTGATTATTCACTTCTTCACCTCGTGTGCACCACAGACAGGTCGACCTGATGCCGAGGAAGATGCCTTCTGGCGACTTGCGGCGGAGGCGACCTTAATGGTCATGTGGATGAAAAGGCAGACGATAACAGGTGCCATGGGGGCAAAGGGTTTCGGTTGGCGAGCTTATAGTCGATTTGTACTTGTGAATACAGAGTTCATCAAACGATTGTCTCATCTTCCTATATTTTATAGTGGGAACAGTAAAACGCAAATCAACTATATTTTCATAAGATTCCGACATTTCACCACCGTGATTGGCTGTGAAGCAAGATACCGATAAAGCAGGGTGAGGAACACATTGGCACGGTTCTCACTTACGCGATTACCAACCATTACGAATGTGGCACAATCGTGAAACCAAGTTAAAGACACAATCTACAAAGCGACCTATGCAATCTTCAGAGTCACCAAGCCAGGTAAGTGGTTCATCAACCAAGATGTTTGTCATTGGAATAACAATGTTCAGATGAAGGTCCCTGAAAGAAATGCTTGTACCACAAGTTTCTCGAATATAAAGTGGTGGCCAATTAGCAAATTTACAAGAATGTCAACCGGAAAACAAAGAAAGCAACTGCTATCACCCGAGCTGTCCATTACAAAGATCTTTATGATAAGCTGGACAATTAAAAGTCGACACCAACGTACACAGGATATCGCAACAAAGTGTTACGTTAATGACAAGAACGGTACTTTGCTTACCGGCCGACGAGCCACGACGGATAGATCGCGAGAATATTTCGAGCAGATTTAAAGGGAAGAATTTGTTCATCCTTCACTTCCGACATTCAGAGTAATTCTACTTGTCAGTGCCACTGAGAGAGCAACAGGACCTGACGACAACCAATCTGAGCTTTAAAAAGCAAAGAGATGGGACCCAACACTGTGGCCCAGTGAATTTTTCAATTGGGTTATTGAGGAGGGTAGAATATCATCTGACTGACAAGAAATTACCACGGTTCCAATATGGAAAAAAGGAAGGTAGTCTAGCAGAATGTTCAAATTACCGTCCGTTCCGCTTTCTAAAGATTTTTTAACAGATTGTCGACAGCCGTATTCGCGAAATAGTTCAGATAAGCGTGAATCAAGCCCGATTTGTCAAGAACTGCGTAACTATGACACAATACACGGGGACGCGGTTACTCAGTAAGTCAGCATCGCCCTCCCTACATTCCTTTTCTGGAGAAAGTCACACGGTGCATCCAACGTCCAGGGCAGGAATCATAAGATACAAAGCAAACGAGGTTGCAAAGTTGGCACGGGACTACAAAAGAACCTCAGGAGGAAGAGTCTATTAAATCATCAACAAGCAAAGACAATAAAAACTCTAAACAGACTATTAGCGCACACTGCGTTCGTAGAAAATTGAAGCAGCGCAGTCGGCGGGTTATGACTGCTGTAGGATGAGGGAAACAATTGTTAACATAATTTTCTCCTGTAGAAAGTACACAAATCATAGTGACAAACACAAATGAGGTAAGGGTTTTGGCTCCTTGCTGGCACATTTTTCATAGGCGAAGAATCTTTAAGAAGATTTACCCAGTTCCAGGTTTTCACCCTTCTATAAATCTTATTAGTCAAATTGATGTTCCTTTTCAGTATTTTTGATACTTCAGATTCACACAGTGGCACAAAAAAAAGGAACACTAACAGAGAGATTTCCACGTGGGTAAAAAAGAACGAGAAGAGGAATTTACTTCATAAATTATGTACGTTATTGTTGGCGGATCGGTTTAGTTTGCCGGGGTCCCAAAAACAACCAAAACACACATATTTCTTTTCTCCCTCGTTGCAGTGAGAACTTAGGAGGCGGTTGGTATTGCATTACATGTGATGACATATCCAACAAGTTCGTAGACACTATTGACAAGCTAGAGCTGCAGGGCGGAGACCAATGAGTAGAGTCGAATGGTCATCAACACAGTGTTAGTTTTACTGCCCGCCTTAAAGTGTGTTGAATGTTAACCAAAGCTTAAACTTTTAGTCTTGACAATGATGTGGAATAATATTCAGGTAAAAGGTTATTGACGGATTAGGTATTCAGATCATTTTCAAGAAAAACGAAATTGGCGCCCAGGGTCATCAGGTGAACACCAAGGAAGCTCTCTCGTTGGCACATAAACAAATCTAAAAAGAGGAAACACAAACCCACAAACTTACTCGTCCATCCGCTCATAAAATTCCGTCAGTTTATCGACCATTTCGCGCATCTTTTCCAATTGCATTTTTTGCACCTCCAGACTCTCCCGCATCAACTTTATCCGCTCCTCGTGCCTCTTGTTGCTGTCTTTATTCATTTGTCTAAAGGCCTTAACGATAGTGTGTGCTAGGTTCTGCCGCTTCCGCTTAAAGGAAGTGCTTGGTTCGTCTGCAATATTAGAGTTGGAATCATAATTTCCAATTGTGCGGGGCATCCCGCTTTGTGACTACTCTTTCTGCTGTGAATGTTGCAGTCGACTTACTTGGATTTCGCACCCGTTCAGGAGCATTTATGACAACTGGACGTCCATTCTCATCAAAACGTACTTTAATGTTGAACTTCATTGTTAGTATTCGGGATTTTCACGTCGATATCAATGCAATACGTGAAAGAACAAATCTTAAAATTTAGCTGGACGCCAGTCTGCAATCAATGACTGTGGGACAAAATAGACAGAGGCAGCTGTCAAGGTGGGATTCTAGTGATGCGGGTGCAGTGACCGAGCGTCGTTTTCTGAACTGCATTTTCGGCAATTCTAGAATATTTCAACTAAATTATAAAGTTAATATACTCCGACTATAAAAGTTACCTAATTTGACAGCGGAAAGAATAATCACTTCAAATTCGATAACAAATTCATTTCTTCCAACTATTTTATCAGCCTTAACACACCTCTCCCTGTTTTTCACCTCAAGTCCATAAACAGCTGATTTCACTTTTGTTTGTTTACAAATGCTCACGTGCAAACTCTTGTCGGCGTCATAGATCTGTTTAAAAATACACTTTGTAAATAGATTCCTTTTGACGATTTGCGGGGCATTAGGTGGCCAACGACTAATATTATTATGATAAGTATAAGAAGTTGGCGCAAGTCCAGGGGCAGAGAGCCGATTACTAACGGTCGCCTGTAGTGTCCGGTCACCAGCTTGGGTAGAAGCGCGGAAGTTTTATTTTGCATCTAATATTTCTAAAATTATTAGGAATATGTACGAAGTTAGTTCTGAAATTTACAAGGAAACGGATTTCCAATCGAAAAAGTGCGAAAATGGACGTAAGTGCTACATTAAATTTGAAGAGTTATTCAAAGTGCATTTGCATCTAGAATTCTTATATTTTTTCTGTAACTCTTTATTTTGGCTTCAGGGACGGAAATATCTATTGAGGTTTCAATTTTTGTTCGTGCTCCTAGTATGCGTGATTTACTCTTGGCGGACTGTAGAACATTCAGATTTTTGTTCGTAATTTTATTTTTATTTTGAATGAAACCGTGCTTAATGTTCATTATGGTAACAGCTTCATGTCCCATTGCTGGTCTGGTACGTTAAAAAGAAGAGTGTGTAGATTCATATATACAGTGGCGGCCAGAAGTATGAAAATACATACTTTTATTTTATGCCTATCTACAATACAACCCGGAAATAAAAATTCTAGTATTTTTCTTCAAAGGCCACAGAAGGATAAACGTTCTTGAACCCAGTGCTTTCCTTATCCCGTTGTCAAACTTTGTTCCTAGTATGGAAAGATCTTTTTAAATTGATGTGAAAAAATAATGTGAATGCAGCAGACACGCACTAGCGTCAACAGAATAAATCCAGCGGCCTGCATGCTACTGAGAGTGCTCACATTAAGAGGGTTCCGGCCGCTTGGAACTGTGATGTATCTAGAGCTGGTGTTCGACACCTTTGCTCCCCTTTTCGCTGTGGAGTGTTTCTTTTTTCCGATTTTCTGTTTTTAAAATATTTAGAGTTTTATTCTTGTGGGAATCAATTTTTTGGAACAATTTCAGGGCTTTATCTTTAATATACTTATCTATAGTTTCTAATCTTAGATCGCTATGTATGTCTAGGTTTCTTATATAATGCGGGACATTGAAAATTTTTCTTACAGCTATATTCTGACATATTTGCAGTTGTTTTTTATATGTCTTACATGTTTGGTAAAAAATACTGCTCCTGTATAGCAGAGATGGGCGAATTAATTGTTTATAAATTAAAAGTCTATTCTTAATGTTTAGTTTCTTAGATCTAATTAAAGGGTAAAGGGATTTCAGCGTACCTGTGCATGCATCTCTTTTCAACTTGATGTGTTTTCTCCAATTTAGTCTGCTGTTGAAAGTCAGTCCTAAATATTTCGCTGTTGGTTTCCAATCGATGGGCTGATTTTCGATTTTGATTTTCCCCGGTTTCTGTTCTCTCTTTCTTGTGATGAAAATTGCCTGGGTCTTCTCCGGGTTTATTTTTATTTTCTACTTTTTGAAGTATTCCAACATTGTGTTGATTGCCTTCTGAAGATTGCTTGTGATGAGGCGTGCCTGTTTCGATGTGTGGAAGAGGCATGTGTCGTCCGCGAATAAGGAGATCCCTGTGAAGCGGTTAAATTGTCTTGGAATGTCCGCCGTGAATACTGTGTATAATAGCGGAGAAAGCGGCGATCCTTGGGGTACTCCTGCCTCTATTCTTTTTTCCGTTGATTGGTGCCCCTCCAGTGCCACCCTAAAACTTCGATCTGCAATAAAGGATTGGATCAGTCTTATCATTGAATCAGATATTTTAAATTTCTTTAGTTTGGTTACGAGCCCTGCGTGCCAGACTTTATCGAAAGCTTTCGATATATCGAACATTATTAGTCCGGTCGATTTCCGCTTGTTCAAACCACTGCGAATGTGCTGGACTACTCTGGCCAGTTGAAGCTCGCATGAATGATCTCGTTGGAATCCGTATTGTTCCTCTGGGATGATGTTGAGCTCGTTGAGTTGATCCTGCAGTCTGCTCCGTATTACTCTTTCTGCAATTTTTCCAATTGTTGGAAGTAGGCTGATGGGTCTCCAGTTCTGTGGGAAGGTTGGGTTCTTTCCCGGCTTCGGCAGAAGGATGATGATGGACTTTTTCCATGCTTTTGGATATGTTCTGAGACGGAGTACTGCATTTATTACTGCGGTGATTGATTCGGCGATGTTATTCGGTGCATTCTTGATGCATTCGTTTGTAAGCATATCCTATCCTGGAGCTTTTTTGCTGCTTAGTCCATGGATGATGGTTTGGACTTCCACCTGATCTGTTTGCAGTTCCCAGTCTTCTCTTTGTGTTGAGTCATCTTGTGTCTCTGTTTCTGACTCGTACTCTTCTTCAGATTCGTCGTCCGATGCGGTGTTCTCCCTGAACTGGAGTTCGAGTGAGTCCGCGAACGCTTCGGCCTTTCCCTCTTTATAGAATTCAAGGCCATTGGGACCATGAATTGTAGGCATTTGCCTTCTCGAGCCTCTTTTAAAATATTTGCTGAGCCGCCAGAAGTTGTTGCTTCCCGGCTCTAAGTTTTGGAGGAAGTATTCCCACTGTTCGTTCCTGAATCGGTCAATGTCATCTCTGATGACGTTAGTGAGCCGATTCGCTTCTCTTTTCAGATTGGGATCTCCTGTCATTCTTCCTCTTTTTCTGATGCGATTTCTCTCCCTTATTTTTCTTTAATATTTCTTGGGAGCCGGAAGTATTGTTGGTCGTTTACTTCTGTCTCCGTTGAGCTCTCCTGCTTGGCTGAAGTTAGTTGGGCGGGTAGGTTTTTAATCTCTGTCTCTACCTGCTCCGAAGTTTCTAGTTTTGAGGTTGTGGTGTATTGTCTTGGAATGTGGCGGTAGGTGTCCCAGTTGGTGGTTTTTATCATTTTCGGCGGATTTTCAATATATATGTTGTATATTGAAAATAACACCGGTTTGTGGTCCGACGAGAGGTCGTCCAACAAGTTGATTGTGATGTGGTTGTTGTAATTCTTTGTAATAGCCACATCGATTATGGTGTCGGTCGTGCTGCGTCCATAATGTGTTGGTTCCTCTGGTGTGTGAATAGTTGCTCCGTTTCCGTTTAGGAAAGTGAGCAGTTCTCTCCCCGCTTTGGTGTTTCGGGTTGCTCCTCAGTTTCGATGACGCGCGTTCAGATCCCCGGCGAGAAAAGTCGGTTTGTCCTCGTTGAGTAGCAGTTGAAGGTCCTCTGAAAAATTATCTGCTGATGGTGGACGGTAGGCTGATATAATTTTTATATCAGCTGGTCCTGTCTTTGCCTCGATGACTGTAGCTTCCATTCCAGTGATGAGTGGTGTTTCCAGGCGGTGATGCTCGATGCTTCTCTTAATGAGGACTGCGGTTCCTCGTCCACGGCCAGTAAGTCGGTCGTTTCTATATATGTCGTAGTTGGGTACTTTAAGTGGGTCCGTTGGTTTGAGGAACGTTTCCTGGATGAGTAGTATATCTACTTCTGCCTCGTAAAGGAATTCTTTCAATTCTCCCATTTTTCCTTTTACGGAATTTGCGTTCCATGAGATAATGTTAAGCTTAATGCTTACCATGGTGGTTTTTAGTTGGGTTGCCTAGAGGGATCTGCGAGCTAAACAGATTTTGAATCATTTTAGTCATCATTGACTCCATCATGTTCTGGATCTGTGCTTGCATGCTGCTCAGCACTTGATCCATTTGTACGGGCTTCGGGTTCGCTGAGGAAGAGGGAGTTTTCGGTGCTGTTGGAGTTTTTCCTGTCGGTTTGTTGATTGTTTGTGTTACCTGTGATACCTGTGGAGAAGGGTTAGATTTCACCATCTGGGCGAAGGTTTTCTTAATATTTTTAGGGTTTTTTGGACATCCGCCGTAGCTGGCTAGATGATCCCCTTTGCAGTTGGTGCAGATTGCCTTCTGCTCCTGCTTCCTCTCGCATTTGAAAAGTGATGCGATCCCTCACATTTAACGCAACGTGCGTCAGCGAAACAGTTGTTCGCAGAGTGTCCAAACTGCTGACAGTTATGGCACTGCGATTGGGAAGTCCTCGGTTTTTGGGACTCGATTTTCACGATCAGGTGGCAGATCGATTTGATATTGTATATGCCGGTTTCGTTTTTCGGCATTAACACCTTTAGTAGTCCGGAGGGCCCGTTCTTCATTTTTATGAAGAAGCACTCTATAGGATGGAAGCCCTGATCCTCAAGGTCTTCCTTCACATCTTCGGGCGCTATTCCCTCGAGCCCCCGGATTATAATGTTGATGTTCTTCTCTTCTGGGAGAAGATATGTGTGGAATTGAATTCCACTTTCTCTAAAAAATTTAGTGATCTTCCGGTGGTCGCTCGGCTGCTCTGGAGTTATTCTCACTCCCAGGCGTATCCTTCTCGCGCGAAGGATATTAATTTTCCTTTTTCTCAACTCTTTCTCAATGGCTGGCCATTTTTATGGCTGCCTTAAAATCACGGGTACCGTGCTCTTTTCGGCTTCTTTAGCCTTAGGACTTTCTTGTCCTGAAGGCTTTGGCTTTTCCGGTGACTTCACTACAGTTTTTTTAAAAAAAGTGGGCGGAAGAGTTAGCACTGGTTTCGGTGGCGGCAGAGGTGGAAAGTCCACATCTTCCTCCTCCTCGGTGGCGGTATTGTCGGTGGACATCTCCTCTTCCGATGAGGAGTTACTTTCAGAGTCCGACACTTGTCGATACGCAAACGCTTGCCGTTTTCTTTCTTCTCCCTGTTTTGCAGGTCTATTGACTCCTGCAAGCTTTTAATGAGGGCTGTCAGACCCTCGTTCTGCTTCCGCTGCTCCTCTATCTCAATTTTCGCAGCGGCTAGCTGTTTGTTAATTTCATCCAGACTGCGTTGCAGACTGGCGATTAGCTTTTCTTGGGATTGGTCCGATAGTAATCGGACCTCTGGGGCTTTCTGGGCCCTCGTCTCCATAACGATTTCTGCTGAAAATTCTTCGAAAAACAAAAACTATTTTCTACCCACAAAAATTTAACACTATCCACGCTTATCACTAAAGGGTACCTAAAAGATAACCACTCCTGAAAAAAGAAAATAACTTTGTAATTAGAAATTCTCAAAAACTTTTACCACTCTGCTGCTGTCCAAAGACGTCTGCTGCCTTCGGCTGAACTCTCAAGAATGAAGAGGGTTCCGGAAAGGTAACCTTGGTTTAGTGAAAATGATTCATTAATAATGAACCCACTAATATTTTGTCAAAATATGTCTCTTGGAATTTTTAAGGATGGCCTTTTCTTGCAGAATCCGTAGAAGACAAATTTCCGAAAGGTTGCCACCATTTTCTTCAGAGCAGTCAGTTGCGAGGTTCAATGCCTCGATTGCGTCGGTGGTTGCATTTAATTCGAAGGCGATGTCACATTCTTCATTTGATACTTGTCCAATATCAGAGGAATTTTCATCAATCGTGATCACAGTATCCTTATTCCATTCTGCAATTTCCTAACCAGTATATTCATTCTAAAGAATATATGTCATAACAAATAGTGATGAGTTCAGTTATGTTGCATAAATCAGTATTGGGCATATTTGTATTCGTAAATACGAATATATTCGTATTCGAAAAAATGAATATTTTTATATTTCATCACCATCAACGGCGCAACAACCGGTATCCGGTCTAGGTTTGCCTTAATAAATAACTCCAGACATCCCGGTTTTGCGCCGAGGTCCACCAATTCGATATCCCTAAAAGCTGTCTGGCGGCCTGACCTACGCCATAGCTCCCTTAGGCAGAGTCTGCCTGGTCTTCTTTTTCTACCATAGATATTGCCCTTATAGACTTTCCGGGCTGGATCATCCTCATCCATACGGATTAAGTGACCCGCCCACTGTAACCTATTCAGCCGGATTTTATCCACAACCGGACGGTTATGCTATCACTCATAGATTGCGTCGTTATGTAGGCTACGGAGTCGTCTATCCTCATGTAGGGGGCCGAAATTCTTCGGAGTATTCTTCTCTCCAACGCGGCCAAGAATTCTCAATTTTTCTTGCTAAGAACCCAAGTCTCCGAGGAAGACATGAGGACTGGCAAGATCGTTGTCTTGTACAGTAAGAGCTTTGACCCTATGGTGAGACGTTTCGAGCGGAACAGTTTTTGTAAGCTGAAATAGGCTCTGTTGGCTGACAACCGTGCGCGGATTTCATCTTCGTAGCTGTTATCGGTTGTGATTTTCGACCCTAGATAGGAGAAATTATCAAAGGTCTTAAAGTTGTAGTCTCCTATCTTTATTCTTCCCGTTTGACCAGTGAATAGGTGGTGCAACTTGTGCCCATATTCCAACAGTTTTTCCATGGCTTGCCGCAAAGAGAAAACCTGATCTGTTGCTGATTTGCCTGGAGTGAAGCCTCTTTGGTATGGTCCAATGATGTTGTGGTCGTATGGGGCTATCCGGCCTAGCAAGGTAGCGGAGAATATCTTATAGATAAAATAATAAAAAAATTGTTGTTTCTTTTTCGTTAGTGTGGATATTTATTCTTGCAAATACCGATATTTCGGGAACCACTTGTTCCCTTCATCAGTGCTAACAAGTTTAAACTTGTGTGAGCTGCGTAAGTTATACCCGTCTAAATGCGGCACCCAAGTTTCTGTTTCTTCAGCATTTTCATCCCAATCAACGTTACTTTGCTCTCCCGCTTTTGGCTTAACGGTTCCAAATCTTACCCCGAAAACTTCAAGTGATTTGACAAAATCAGTACCATTGTACCAATTCCTATGTGCTGTGTATTTGACGAAGCAGTGGCGCTATTTGTTCGTATTTGCCTTTGAAACGCTTGCAAGCCTCGTGGCTATAGATTTTCTTTGATGTTTGCCGTTGATACAGTGAACGGTGATGCCAATAAAACTTCGCTTTCCACCAGACCATATATCTACTGTGGTGCAAATACAAGGTGCGTCCTTCAACATTTCCTTAATGCCTTCAATTTGTTGGAAAAAATATTCAGTTTCCTCCCAAGAGACCGCCGACTCAAAATCGACAATCCAGTCTTCTAGATATGAAAGATATCAAACAATTTTTTGAATGTGGGATCGTCAACTGCTTGTAAGGGACTCACTGCATATATAACTAAATCTACGATCGGTTTGTCAAATGTTTTTCAAAATCGCAAATTCTTCCCGTTTAGTAACCAGAAACTTTTTAAAAGCGTCAATAACTTCGGATGGATGATGTCGTCGTAAATTAGTTATTAAATTGTTCAAAATATTAACTTTAATCCCCCTTTATTTGGATTTAACATTAGGATCACCAAACGAAGAAAAGCTAACGGTTTCGTCTAGGGCAGAGGCAATTCATCAGACGCTGCATCACCTCTGCCCTGGGAGCAGCGTGACCGAAAGTGGCAATAGGTGGGTGCGAATTATATTCAAATTTAAACCCCCATTAGTTTAAGCCTAAGCTCCGCAAAAGCTAGATTTTTGTTTGGGATATAAGGGATCTTAAGTCCACTACCACTTGATGTCGATCATATTCCAAACAAAAATTAGGATCACATTTTATACATACAACTTAAAGAGAGTTTCTTGAGCGTTTCCTCTGAAATTTGAAGCCGTTCGTATCGAAAACTTCAATTTCACTATGCAATGACGCAGAATCATAAAAAAACACTTGCTGCATTGCCACTCTCAGTTTCACTCATTTTAGGTTATTTAAAATAAGCACAACTACACACTTTAATCGAAAAAAATATCAGGAGCAATTTTTAACTTAACTTGCTGGAAATTGGTGAGTTAATTTCTAAATATTAACATCATTTGGTGTAGAAAAAGTATTACGATCACTTCCTTACTTTCCGTTCACATAATGAATCCTTGCTGATAATTTACGGCAGTGTTGCAAAAATTAATTACAACGGAGAAGAATGAAGATTTGAACCATCATAAGGAACACAGAATGGCTATTATTTATAAAAGCGACCTCCACCGCTACTTTTCTTTTGTTTCATCATGTATTGAACACAGCCTGATAATTCGTAAACATCATATATGAGTATATAGCAATAATGTGTGCAAATGCAAGTTAAACCTATTTAAATTCTGAAAATTTCATATTTATTTAGGAATATTTTAGGATGTTTCGCGTTATGATTACAAGTCAATAAACAGTCACTTGTCCCTCCAAATGCCCGACTACTCACACTAGTTATCCTTTGTGTACTTTCAGTTGATATGATGTACAGATAACATATAGGAATTGAGTAATATTATTGCAGACATGCAAAAAAAAAATTCCCTTTTCTTCTCAAAACAAATTCTCAGGCCTTCTGAGCTTATATGTATGTACATTCATACTTTTTTGTCTATCTTTGTAACCCCTTTTAATTCTCTTCTTATTAAGTCCAACTCCATCATACATGCGTACATGATCAGATCATTAAGGCACTAATATTCGCTATCGACATTCCAATACAAAAAAATCGTATTGGTCCTTGGAAATATTAACAGAACGGAATTCGGATTCGTACTCGTAAATACGACTACGTTTGTATTCACTTTCGGACGTGATAATACAGCCGTATTCGTATTCACTTAAGTAAATGTAGTGTACCGTTAGGGTCTTGAATGAAGTGCTCTAACACACTTCAAGATCCTGATCCAACATGGATTGTTGCGCCAACGATTATCATTATTATTATTCATTATTATCTTTTAAAATATTAGCAATTATTATGGGATCCAACTTTTTCTATGTCACCGCGAAATTTGTTATGGCGTGTTTTAAACTGAATTTGATAAGAGCTTGACTAACTCTTTCTTTTCCATTTTTGGGCACAGAATTCAACAAACTACTTCTGTAATGTGATTTACAAAGCATGAATGATAGGCGTCATATTCGACGGCATAAACTAAAAACATAATAAATTTGACCGTCATCCCTTGCAAGCTCCTCTTGTGATGGATCTCACGAAGCATTATCCAGAACAAGTGCAATTTCAGGTAGACATTGTTGACGCAAAAACCGAATTTTAGGTGAAAATTCCACTATTTCTATAATATAGGCGGAAAAACTTAGTGGTTATCAAATTTACTTCCGGAATAAATTGCTGGACAAAACAATTTTTAAAGATTTCTGAAGCCATCCCAACATTTATCGTGTTTCTGTATACCAGCAGATTATCATGCGAAATTTTATTTTATCAAAGGCCTGATCTGGATGTTGACGTGAGGCCTTCAAATCACCATTCACCGTATCAAGCCACCGTTGTTTTGGCCTGGCCTGCCTTTTGGTCGTTTATCGACTTCGATGTTCAGACCAACCTTGGCGAGTGAATTTTCTTTAGCGTCAATTACATGACCATACCATCGCCTCTCTCCTCATTTTTACAAGAATGTCAGCCGGGAAGCGAAGAAAGCGATCGCTGTCATCCGAACGATCCATTACAAAGACCTTTACGATAAACTGGACACTCGGGATGTCGGGAGAGATCGGTATGGACTTGTCAAAGCCGACACGAACAGGATATCGAACACTTCTACTGCGTATATGACAAGAATAGTACTTTACTTATCGACAGACAAGCCACGACGGATAAATGGCGAGAATATGTCGATTAGATTTCAGCGGAAGAATTTGTTTATCCTCTACTTCCACAAGCATTGCACAGTACATTCGCGTTCTTTGTGATCGATGTATCAACGAACGTATCAAATCTAAAAATTATCGCAATGTCATCCAATTTGTCGCTCTTTAGGTTTCTGTGTGTTGGTCGAATATAAAGGACAATGAACGATGTCTCACAGTAACGGAGACAAAGATGTTGCATTGGACTTGTGGCATGACACGCATTGATCACATTCGATATGAGACTATCCTGCATTTTGTCGATAATGTGTAGATACCTATCTCCTTTTCATGTTCTTCTAAAGTTTTCCCCTTGACATGCACTTCGAATTTGTTTTTTTTTCATTTTAACACGAATAAGTATACTTCGAGAAAAATAATTTCGAACTGAGAGAAAGCATAAAATACTTGAAACAAATCGGCAAACAACAAACTAATAGGATTTCTTTTGAAAACAAAGGAAACGCAGCCAACCATTTTGTAGTGCATTTTGCTTTTTCGTGTTACCGATTTGGAATTTGTTCACATTATAAATATGCTATGGTTAAAGATGTGGTGTTCACATTATCCATGTGTTCAGAGCATTGCAACTTCGCGTTAGTGCGAGCCTACCGCATTTTAATTTTAGTTCACGTATTGGAAAAGGTGCAACTGTTCCAACCTGGCGAAAAAATAAATATCGGATGATTTCCGAAATGAAATTGTGGAAGAGAAATAGACCAATAATTTTATTGTCTGCGGCTTTGCGGCAAGTGCAACATTTCATTGATCTTGTCCAGTACCAATCTTATGAGGGACTGCATTTGCTATTGTGCAGTACTTCTTCTTTTTTTCAATTATTTCAATTTCATCAAATACACTCCTTCTAATCACCTAATTCCTATGCCGACATTCATTTATATGAAACATTTAATATTTAAAATGATTAATTTTTTGTTGAAACGGCGTATGCTACTCCGCACTTTTCGTACTTTTTTATGTTAATGAAGCTCCAATGCGTCGAACAGTGCAGCAATGAGAGAAGAATTCTCCACTCCACACACGCTTAGACCTGAAATTTTCGCTTAAGTTGAAGAAACTGGGCACTCTGGGGCCCTTGATAGTCATGAGTTACTTTCGTTAGCTAAACGTTGTGCTGTGAGGTCAGTCCCTGTCTGGGGCGACGTAGAAGTATAAATTCGCGGCTAAAATGGGGAAGTACATAACAGTTTAGTGGACATCCTACTAATAATGAGAAAGTATAGGCGGTCAAAGCTGTCTGTTTTGTGTAAATTAACTGCATGGCCCCCGAGTTGTACAGTGCAACTCCACGCTCGAACCGCTCCGCATGCGATATGGTCGCAACCACAAAAACCACGAAACTCCCACAGGGGGGCTAAACGTAAATAACTGGGCCGAGAGCACATTTCGGGAATTTTCCTGTAGCATAGGTTCTCGGAGGGCCATCCTAGTTCCCATGGTACTAAATAATCTCCGGTGAGAAGAGTCCCACTGCAGACTCGGGTTTATTCGCTCTCCTTGAGTATGGCGGGGCGAAACTCCATAATAGTGGAGAAGGATGCTTTCTATGAGTAATCACATGCAGTTCAGAAGAGGTTTTCTGAAGGTGACATTGTGATCGTGATGGGTGATCTGAATGTTAAGGTGGGTTCTGAACACACCTTGCTTGGACATCTGATCTGGGATCTGGGAATTACACATGATGACCCAAAATATAACCTGGACTAAATGAATTTGGAGAAGGAGTAAACAGATTGGAGATAAATACTAACAAAAACATCATTGTATTTTTCCTATTTGCATTAATCGAAGCGTTTGTAATCTAGAAAACGTCATTTCTGCCGACCAAGCTTCCAAGTCGTTCGACGCAGTAAAGGTCTTCGATGTTTTTTCCAAAAGCTTGAAGTGCAATTATTTGGACACTAACATAAGTCGACGTTGTTCCGCACCGATAGTATCTGTATGAAATTTGGTTGCCATTAACAGTTTGGTGGAGCATTGCGTCTTAATCACATCTACGCGCCGTTGTACAAGTCCGCTGAAATTCGACCAGAGAACTTTGGTTTTGTTGGCGTATATCTTCCAACTCTTTCTTCCAAAACTAGAGCCGTTTGGCCAAGGTCAATGACCCAGTGAGAAAGCAAATAAATGTCAGCAGAGCAGTCGAGGTGTTTGAGAAAAAATGTCATACTGCTTTGAATTCTTCCACGATCTCCGGGCAAGGCATCATGAAGAACGTCACTAACAACCTTCCGCGTTGGACCTCAACTTCCTTTGAGGTTTTACCAGCACGTGATATTTTGCGCCATCATATGTCGTTCAGATAATAGCTATTAGTTTTTCCTGATTGGGCAACACTTAAATCTATTGAGGGGTAATTGGGAAGTGGTCAATCTGATTGCTAGTGCGGTGTTAGAAAGTTGGCAAGTTCTGTGCTCGAACAATGTGCCACCGATGATGAGATGATAAAAGTTGTAGAATAGGATCCAGTGGATCCACGAACCTCCTGCCATTATCATTACCGTCGTCGTCGTGTTTTCCCATTACATGTCCGAGCAAGGTATTGTCAGAACCCACCTTGACATTCAGATTATCCTTCACGATCACAATGTCACCTTTAGGAAGTATCCCTTGAACTGTTCGTAATTGCTCGCAGAATTCTGTGGAGAACCGGCTGCCAGGTGAAGAGAACGTGCTTGTGGTAGCTGTTAATAGCAACTCGACACTAGATTCACGTCTGCTACTACTTGACTTTTCACAGTACAAAAGCACATTACTGCCAGAGCGAGAGAAGTACTCTACAGATTCCCATCATCTTGCTTCGCTTAGGGTTAGAATGTCCAGCTCATGTCGCTGTAATTTTCGCTCGAGTTGCAGTAAGCGAGCATTCCGGGGACCCTCGCTACCATTGTCGAAGAGCGTGCGTACATTCCAGAAATCCAGCCTGTTTTCGAGAGCCAAAGATCCAGTCCGTGGGATCAGCCCCTGTCCGACGCGTTGTTGATGTTTCGGTAACAGTAAAGTTTCGATCAGAGCGTGATCTATCTGAAAGCAACACGTGAAAAGTGACCGCCACTGTCAGCTCACAGTTGGAAACTCGTGCTCAATTTATTTCTTTGTCGTGGCAGAAGTACAATAGCCTGAGGTAATATACCCGTGGACATGTTGATGAAAAGACGGAAGTGATAGTGGATAGGTCGCCTATTCTAAAAGGGAATGGAATCCACTTTTCCGGGACTGTATTCTGCCTTGTAGTTTTAAATTTAATCGAGGTGCTTTAGAAAAGCATGAGTCCTTAAATTAATAAATAAATCCCTGACTTCAGCTGCGAAAATTTTCTGAAATGCCCCTCTTATGCACTCTAATTGAATGTTGTGTATGTTGCAGTTACTGCACAACTATGATCCTTAAGGTTATCCTTATGGTGTATATGCGAAGGAAACGAGTTTGTATGTTGTTGATAAAGCCTTTGATTCTTAGTACATAATTTCGGGGATCACATTGGCCATTATTTTTGTAATTATAAAGAAAGGTCATAGAGTAAATGTCAATATAGTGCCTATTATAATTAATGTATTTTAGGTGTATTATCAACATTCGGCTTTATATACCCTCCAAGCAAGGACGATAGTAGCATGAAAATTGATGATGATGGTGACCTGATAGTAACACGTAAAACAAGAGCAGTTATCGAAATAGGTATGCTTTGTTTAGGTTTCAGGGTTTGAGTACATTTAAAACTAACTTTGTTTTTTTATGTCACAGAACATTCCAGTTCAACAGTTTTACAACTGGTCGGCTTACAAGTGTGGCGCGGGGCGCTTCTTCTAGCCGATTACCTATTTCATATTCGCCATGAGTTGCAAGATAAGCAAATATTAGAGCTTGGTGCTGGAGTTGGTCTTACTAGTATAGCTGCCGCAATTTACGCGAAGAAAGTTATTTGTACAGACGTTGATATTGGCGGAATATTGGAATTAATCCGGGCGAATGTCAAACGCAATGGACAGATCCTCAAGGGTGATTTGAATGTTATGGAACTAGACTTTAAAAAACCGTTTTCTAGTAAATTAACAAAGGCAATTACGGAAACTGACATTGTAATTGCTGCAGATGGTAAATATACTGATTTTTTTCTCGACAGCATTTGTTAATTTTTTTTTATCTAGTGATATATGATGACGATTTAACCGATTGTCTGATAAATGTCCTTGGCACAATCCTCGAAAAAAATCCTAAAGTTACGATTTACATGGCCTTGGAGCAGCGATATGTTTTCACATTAGCCGACTTGGACTCGGTGGCGCCCTGTTACGAGTACTTCAAAAGAAAAGCAACAGATAAACATTGGATTATTCGGGACATGTGTATTGATTTTCCACAATATTTTGAATATGAACGATGTAAAGAGTTATTACTCTTGAAAATAACAAATTAAGACATTTTGGTAAAAGAATGAATTCAAAAGTAAATTTTCCCATATAAAAACTAAAAAGAAGTTTTACTTAATGCAACGTTTTTCGCAGGCAAAAGACATGATCCTGTACCTGTTCATTTCTTTTGTATCGTAAATATTATGGATGATCGGATACAGTTTCCTCGAACCGATCGATCGTCATAAATCACTTCTAAAGACCTTTTGGCAATGGACTGAACTTCGTCATGTAATGGCGATAATTATCGCGAAGCTTTTTACTTCGGTCCTGAAAAGGAGTTGGGTTCTAATCACACAGAGTTGGATGTTTTACGGGCATACCTGCTGGTCAACTTCGGACTTCAATTTTTCAACGAACGTCGACATTTTCCATCCATCACCAATACTAAAAGCTTGTACAACGTCACAAAATTTGACGTGTTTCCTCTTAAGCACCTGCATTTTACTGTTCGTCGCCACTTCACTACTGCTACTCATTAACGCTAATGGAGTCGGCGATTGCGAACGTACATGCCCTTCGTTATCACGTGATTTCTCTACAAGCCTTTGTCTGAAAACGTCCGATACGGCTGACATGTATTCGTTCAAATTAACGTTTTTCAAAATGCTTTTGATTTGAGGAGATTGTTGCAATTGCTGTCTTCGATTCGACGACGAGTGCTGTATTACCTGAGAACTGTTTCTATCCTTTCCTAGTGATTTGAAGTGCCGGTTTTTCGGCATTATTTACAATATTTTGGACGGATTTGTTTTTCAATGTCGATAATTTTGATGCAGAAACTCTTTATTTGATACAAAAATGACGACGAACACTGGAATTTTACAGAAATGGACACAATTGTGACATGCTTTTGTTACAAGTGAAAACTAAAAATATTTCAAACATTCGGTTACTTTGTGAATATGCAATTTTGGTATTTATAGAAAATGCCAGTGAGTCGATGGTATATATTCTTGCAACTTTTTCGTGATTGAATATAGCAATGGTAATGCGGTGAATGATGATTCTAAAGATCCTAAAGTCCTAAAGATTTCAATCCACGCCCCTGCTTCGGCCTAGATCACTTCTTAGTAGTAAACTAATGCTGATGTTAAGGTTGCGCGATGTGAAAATTTTATATTCAAGTTCAACTGCTTGTCTAATCAAATACGGTGCCAAATCCTAGATTTGTCGGTAATCGTTATAGTAGGGTAGGTTCTTCCGACTGTCGAGGATTAATTTGAGAATCTGTCGAGGGTAAACGGGAGCATCTGGGGACCGTCCTCCTTACATTGTGAAATGTAGGCAAAACTCGAGGGCGGTGTGGCCAAGGCGGAACTTGGTCTCTAATATGCGTATTCTGTATTAGGAAACCATAGTTTCTAATAAAACTTTTTTTTTTATTTTTCCCAGATAACTCGTCAGACCAATGTCTGTGTACAAATTCTAAGGAAAAACCGGACGACCATAGATGCAGAAGAGATAAGATTAGAAGATGAGCTTCAGTATCAGGCATAGCACCGCTGTGTTGGAGTCGATAGCCGGGAACAAGAGACCGGTTCCTCGAATTTTTACCGAAAATGCGCATGGATAAGGACAAGTTCGTCCAATCCCTGCGCTTTCTAGACCACAATGTGGGAGTAAGACATCAACATCCCTTTAACTTATAAGATACACACGCCAGTCCCAACGTACGATTCCATCGTGTGGTGGCAAGCGCCGAGAAAGAAATACAATAGAACGAAGTTTAATAGAATTCAAAGAATCGCGTGTATAAATGCTATTGGGATCTGCAGTGCTACCCGGCAGATGCCCTCAATGCACTCCTGCACCTCCTTCCTCTGAACAACTACATTAAATACCCTGTAGCATGTAGTGCTGTCAGACTAAGTAAGTTCACTCGTTGGGCAGTGAAACCCTACCGCCTTACTAACATTCTAGACGAAGTACCTCGGGAACTCTGGGCATTCCCAATCTACTATGTCACACGTAAGCCGAGCTTGACGAGGAATTTTGCTGTGGGTTTCCTAACCCAGGGAGAGTTGAGGATGTGTTACAAGGTTATGAGACAGAGTTCTTTCCCAACGGATCGAAAATATATAGTTTCACGTCCTCCGGGTACTTCGGAATCACAATCGCCATCAGATCGTCTGCACAACCATGCAACTTCGCTTCATCCGGTACCCGAAGATCAAACACTTTATGGTACATAACGTCCCATAACAGGGATCTCTATATGAACCCTTGAGGAGCCACTTGTTGTCATAATGTACCCTTTTGACTTATTTGTAATGGCTTGGGAGATATAGCGATGGGCAAACATCATCTGAGTTGGTCGAAGTCGACCTTGCGCTCTTCTGATGATTCGGCCGCGCTCGAGGAACTGTAAAATTTGAGACCCGAACGCCTCGATCGAGAGCGGAGGTCTATATCAGACCAAATCGATGTTTCCGCTGCCTCAGATATCCAGGAAGCACGGCCTTTGGGGCTCTTACCCTTCCTTGGTATAATTCAGGTTATAAAATGAAGGTTGTCATAATCTACTCCTTTTGAGACGTCATCGGTCTCGTACCAAAAAGGCTTTCCAATAGGTAACTGTTTATTAGTCAATCCAAGTAGCTAGAGGAGTCAGTTTAGACAAAGTGCCCCTGGTGAAGCATCCTGCTCTTTATACTTCCGAAGCTCCTTCGATTATGGTGGTAGAAGAAGTTCCACCATTTCCAATGTCAAGGAAGATGATCTGGCGGTCGCTCTGTGTAGTGCTCAATCACCAACCACACCATTCCTTTTTTGAATGAGAACCGGAAGTATGTTAAGTCGATGGTGGAACCTATGTTGTTTGTAAAGGTTTCGGCTAGGAATTGGCTCTTCGTGTTCATCATTCTACTTTCCCACTATGCGTTGAAATTGCTAACGATTATTTTAGCGCTATGGGCTCTAATTTCTAACATCGAACTGTTTAATATCTCCTCACATTGTACTACTTTTACGCAGAGAAGGAATGAAATACTGACTCGACTACGCAGGTATATATATATGCTTTTTATTTCCGTTTTATTACCCCGGTTGATTAGATATTTTTTGCAGATTCCATAAATTTTGAGGCGTTTTAGATCTAACAAGATTAGGGTGACCAAAGTCTCCAAAAGGTCCTCCCATATCGTTCAGCCTAGCAGAGAAGCATGCAAGCGTATTGCGACGAGAGACTTGACTGTAATTAGCTTTGCGATTTCAATACGGATTGCGATTTTCCGCAAACACAACATCTTCGCCTATTTATGTATCGTATAATCGCAAACATGACATGAGTTTTTAAGTAAAACCGCTTTGTGTTCAGATCTAAACTAGGCCGAAGGAAAATTATCTTCTTAAAAGGATCCTTGTAGTATTAAATATCATAATAGCCAGAAAATATAGACGACTTGCGGTTTCGTCTAGGGCAGAAGCAGAGTCGTCTATATTTTTTTAAAAACTTGGGTCCTAGCCCAAAGCGAGTGGTCCGTCGAGCAGAAATAGAGGGAGAAAGTTTCTCCTCAGTTGGTCCGGTTCGATACTGAGTGGATTATGAACCCATGAGTCCTCATATCCTAAACTAAAAATCCATAATAGCCAAGTTTTCCACTACTGCTTGCTTGGATCATCCACCCGTTAAGTCTGTAACTTCCTGTGTTCCATTAGATAAATACATTGAAACTCTTTTGTCTATTTGAAATTTCGATTTAGTTGGCTCTATATAAACAGTTCTTTAGAACCACAAAGAAGATTGAATTCTACCGAATTCTGGTCCAACTAACTTGAACTTATGTCTATACATCTGTTGGAACTTAATGATGTATTGTTCAACATGCAAGTTCCTTTTCAAACGTAAATTAAGTTCCGTGATAGTTTTGCTCGATTAGAATGAAAATGAACGAGATTGGGAAGTTATGCTGGCTATGGGGCGGAAAGTTTCATTCCAACTTTTTGTTTTCATTAACATGAAATCTTCGCTTTAAGGCGGGGCCAACCAACCATAAGGGTATAATTCCACTTGAGTCTTCTCAATTAAATTTCTCGATTTTAATAAGAACATACAGCAGTGGTCATAGAATAGTTTATGAACTTTTATCCTGGAAAAGTTGGAAAAGTTCTTGAACTTTGTTGAGAAAATTTTCATTAGCACGATTCGTTGCTAGAGTTACCGATGGCTACAAAGGCTACTTGTAGTTCTTGCATAACAATTGATATTTATTTTGTATATAGTTTAGAATTTTTCCTCAGACAAGTTTAAAGAGAAAAGTTGTCTACAACTTATTCGAGTTTTAATATTTATGTAAAGTCTGCGAAGCTGGAATGAAAGAAAACTAGAAAATGCTCTTTATTGGTTCTACTTTAGTTTTTATTGAACTGTTATTCTGTTGATGAGCCATAACTTTATGTATTTAAAAGGAAATGGAATCTTATTCAAGAGGGACAAAGTGGGGATCGCTCATTGGATAACGTGGGGAACATCTTGGTCGGCTTCGCCAATCGAAGAATGTTTAAACCTGACCGAGGGGGAGGATTTCGGGAGAACAACCCACATCTTGGAGCCCACACACATGATTTTCCCAACACGCCCCCCGTAATCTCGTTGATAACGGTGGGGAACATCCCTGACACCAAAATCACCTTCACCCCGCTCCTGTTCAGTATTCGTTTTATTTTATTCATCACTGTCAACTAGATACGGAAGAGATGTTGACGCTCGGAGGCGTCCTTCTACTCACTCTGGCCAAGTGGCTACCTCCCAAATAACATTAGACTTTCCAGGTTCTTAACATGGATACCTCCACTGCATAAGATTCCTCTTGAAACCTAGTCTGATTAGAGCATCCTTGATAGGTTGGCATTCAGATTTTTTGTACTTCACTAATGGCGTTATTAATTTAAACAGTAGCCTTTTTCTATTTCTTAGAAAGTTCCTAGTTTAGGGCGATTTAAGCAATTTCTCCACCTAGATGCTGCCTTATTTGGTGTGTCTGATGTCATAGATGAAAATTCTGTAGCTAACATCCTTAATTATATTTGGGGTATCACCACGATTAGCGCCTAAAATGAAGTGACTGGGATTTTTTTTCTGTGGAAAGGAAAGTACGAGGATAATGACATTCTATTATGTTAACTACGACATGCTATTGCTGAGATCAGGAAAAGAGATAAATTAAGTATAGTTAGTTAAAAATAAATTGATTGAATTGAGTCACAAGCCTTGGAAGTGTTAGGGCGTTCACCTCAGTCGACGCTACAGGACGGGCCCCGATCCTGTCGAGAAATGAGTAAGGGTTCTTGATGCATGGACGGCGTCAGGAGGTAAGTAAATCAGTCCGAGCAAATCAAATACGTGTCTGCACGCTAAATATTGACACCCTAAATGGAAAGACCGAGGAACTCACAACACCCTTTCGGAAAACGCGCATTGATATCAGCTCTTTACCAGAACGACATAGAATGCGAATGCGGTAAAAATGGATATAAACTTCTCTATTTTAGTAGCCCATACACTCAATACCTTGTTGGTATTGCCATCTCAGGGGGTTTCTGTCACGCACTTAAAGAAGTCCAACGATTTGATGACCGGCTGATGTAGCTCACAATTCAGCTGATTGCACTATTCACTTGTTCACGGCATACGCACCACAGATTGGTCGATCTGATGCCGAGAAAGATGAAAGAGAAAATCTGTGGCGCGCCTGCTGATGACTATGTCATCACTCCAGAGGACCTTAATGGTCATGTGGGTGAAAAGGCAGACAGCAACAGGTACCATGTGGAAAAAGGGTTTGGAACATGCAAAGAGAGTGGCAGACGTGTAATCGTTTTTTGTAGTGTAGAGAACTTGTCCAAAAATGGGATTATCGCCTCAAGCAAGACGATTTCAGGTTGAATCTGAATAAAACTGAATTTTTGACGACTGATCCCCATGAAACCAGCACTATCACTGTCAATGGTAGTGACCTGCCCAGAACTCAGCGATTCAAATATCTCGAAAAGCGGTCTACAAACAAACGTGTGCCTCTCCAGACGGGACCACTTTCAGCTATTGACCACGTGCTGATTGAACGCCGCCACCTCTCAGCCTTAATGAATGTCAGAACATACAGGGGGGCCAATATAGACTCGGATCATTATCTCGCTGGCATACTGTTTCGAGCTCACCACCTATAATTCCCTCTGACAATTAGGTCAGAGTGAATACTAAAGCCATTCGCAACACAGTCCTCCGTAGCACCTATAAGGGTAGAATGGGTGCCGCAATAACCGCAGCTAATAGATGTCCTGGACATGAAGCATCAACAAATGATCTTCACAACCCCCTGAAGAACGTTATCATTGATACGGCCACAAAGATACTTGATCCCAGCCGCACGAAAAGTCCGAACGACTGGTTTGCTTATGAATGTAAGCTGGCAACGGAACGGAAGAATGCTGCATACCAAGTAATGTTGCATTCTCAAAGAACGCAGGCACGCGCAGAGACTTATCACGAACTTCGTCGAGCGGAGCGTAACGACTTCACAGACGGAAAAAGGAAGCCAATCAACAAATCTGTGAACTCGAAAAATACAGGAAGCAACCGCACCAGGCGCGGAAGTTTTACCAACAAGTAAGCAGGATGAAGCCATATGCAGCTCGATGCTCTTCCTGGCGAGAGAAAGATGGAAATCTAATTTCCGACAGAATGGGCATATTGGAACGATGGGTTGAGTATTTTGATGAACTGCTCAACAACCAAAATATCGGCGAGTTGGAGGTCCGAGCGAACTGAAGATGAAGAACAAATGCTGCTACCACCAAGCATAGAAGAAACAGTCCGCGCAATCTACCGAAACCAATGGAATTACAGCCGAATTGGTTAAATATGGAGGCGACCAACTACACCAAGTTGTTCATCAATTACAACTCAAGGTACAGGCCTGCGAATCAATGCCTAACGCCTGGTAACGAGGCATTATCTGTCTCATACATAACAAGTCGGGAAACCGGAAGCTGGGCGCTTCAGGTATGAAAGGTTTTGTTTGTTTCTTGTGTGAGTATATTTCAGTGTAGAACCATCCCATTTGTACGTAGCCCGTTAAAAATATGCATTTAGCATATCCGATTTAGTACTTCGGGTTGTAAATTTACACAGTAAGGCAACTTTGAGCTACTGTAACTTTGTTACTAATAGCATGATTTTGATCAAACTTGGAGATAATATGCTTCATATTATATTTTATACTACTACCAACTTTTATAACTCTGACATAAACTTAAGGGGGGTTTAACTCAATTTTCCCAAAAATATAGTAATATACTATTATTAACTTAATTTGAACAGATATCGATATGGAGAGTATTTTGAGGCCTGGGTACCATATAGAGGCAGCTTCATGGTTTTTTTCAGATTTTTCGGTTTCGTAGTTTCTGCGAATGGCTCCGTTAAAGAAATCATCACTTTTCACCCCTCCCACTCCCCGCCTTTTTAACAAATCTCAAAACTAAGACCGGTTTCGAAAAGTACTAATCGAGACCTTTAATTTGATACCCCACATGACTATATTTGGTGAAAAAAATTTTTACACTCCCCTTTTACATGTATGGGGACCCCTCTCAACCAATCTCAACGTAGGAGGATATTACTCACTGCATGTCTGGGGGTCCACAGTTGCCACCTTCTCACCAAATTTCGTGTCAATCGGTATAGCCGTTTCTGAGAAAAGTGCCTGTGACAGACAGACAGACAGACATTGAACCGATTTTAATAAGGTTTTCTTTGACAAACAAAACCCTAAAAAGGGGGATATCACGCAGTCCATCAATTATAGAGGTATCACATTGCTGAATAGCATCTATAAGGATAGCCCCATATGCCCAGAATATAATCGGTCCATACAAAAGAGGCTTCACTCTAGGCGAATCAGCAATATATCAGATTTTCTCTGTGGGATAAGCGACGGAAAAACTTTTGGAATGTCGACATCAGTTGCACCATATTTTCATCGACTTTAAAGTCGCCCTTGACAGCATAGCCGGGGTGAAATTGTACAGGGCCATGAGAGAATTCGGTATCCCGGACACACAACACGGCCATTATGGAAAGAACAACCCGAGATGTACAGTCTATCTTCATCCAGGTCGAGCAGCACATTAATGAAGGTAAGACGGAGTACATGGTGACGGTCAGCGCCCAAAACCAAAGAACGAACAACATCGAATGGCACTGGTTAAACAAAAACAATGAAGATAGGAGACTACAACTTTGAGATCGTTGAAAATTTCTCCTATCTAGGGTCGAAAATCACAACCGATAACAGCTACGATGATCAAATCCGCGCACGGTTGTTGGTAACCAACAGAGCCTATTTCAGATTACAAAAACTGCTTCGCTTGAAACGTCTCATCATAGAGTCAAAGCTCTTACTGAACCAGACAATGGTCTTGCTAGTCCTCATGTATTCCCCGGAGACTTGGTTCTTAGCAAAAAAAAAATGACAAATCGTGGGCGCGTTCGAGAGAAGAATCCTCCAAAGAGTTTTTGGCCCCCAACATAGAAAAAGAAGACGAGGCAGACCCTGCTTGAAATGGAGCGATGGCGTAGGTGAGGACACCAGACAGCTTTTAGGGATATCGAATTGGTGGACTTCGGCGCAAAACCGGTTTATCTGGAGTTCCTTATTCTAGACCGGATATCGGTGGTTGCGCCGCTGGTGATGATGATAAAGGATAATAATGGAAATTTTAAGGAAATCCCACTGTTATTAGCAAAGTTATAATTGGTTAGATTTTCGTGTCAATTTATTGCCGGAACACATGTAAAAGGGGGGTGTACAATTTTGTTTCACCAAATATAGTCATGTGTGGTATAAAATGAAAGGTCTCGATTAGTACTTTTCGAAGCCGGTCTTAGTTTTGACATTTGCTAACCAGGTATAGAGTGGGAGGAGTGGAAAGTGATGATTTCTTTAACGGAGCCATTCTCAGAAACTACGAAACCGAAAAATCCGAAAAAGATCATGAAACTGCCTCTATATGGTGCCCAGGCCTCAAAATACTCTCCATATCGATATCTGTTCAAATTAAGTTAATAATAGTATATTACTATATTTTTAGGAAAATTCAGTAAAACCCCCTTTAAGTTTACCTCAGAGTTATAAAAGTTGGTAGTAGTATAAAATATAATATGAAGCATATTATCTCCAAGTTTGATCAAAATCGTACTATTAGTAACAAAGTTACAGTAGCTCAAAGTTGTCTTTACCGTGTAAATTTACTGCAACCCAATCACAATAAAATGAGTAGTTTGACAAGGTAAATGTATACACATAACGGGCTACGTACAAACGGGATAGTTCTACACTCAAATATACTCACACAAGAAGCAAACAAAATCTTTCATACCTGAAGAGCCCAGCTTCCGGCTTCCCGACTTGTTTTTATTTATTTGTAAATGAGAGTCAGCTCTTCGGTTCAAGGCATATCCATATATCATATATATGCATAAGAAGCTTACGCATATTGATCCATTAGGACGGTGATCATGAATAAGGTTTCTTTTCATTGAGTTCGCACCAGGAGCTGGGCCAAAGCCGTTTAAAAGTGTTAAAGAGTATTTTTAGACTTTTCCTTACTTTTCGCCCATTGCGTCGCACAGCTTATACACTTGTCTCCGGCTCCCCAAACCCATTAAGGCGGTGATCACAAATCACTTGCCTCCGGCTCCGCCCCCCCATTCAGGCACAAATAAGGTCTTTTTTGATTGAGTTTGCATCAGGGGGTGTGTCAAAGCCGTTTAAAAGAGAGAAAGACGTAAGGGGAGCTGAAGGGAATTTGAGGGAACGATGGCACGTAGGTGTGGTTTACATGCTATACCCCACCAAGGGGTCAATAGGAACTAATGAACTAAGTAATATGGTAGTTGGTCTCCTCATGTTGTTGCTTAAGCCAAACTTTTATTTTGGGAATGAACCATTGTGTCCGCTGACCCTTTGCAGACTTTCGACTCTGACCTTGCGACATTCTTGCCTTCTGTCTGGGTTTTCGTATGTCTTGCATGATACAACATACGTATTTCTTTCGCCAGAATGTCGACTGGAATCAAGCTTGCCCACCTCATCTAATGTGTTTCTAAAATCACTGCAAGCCATCAGCCACTACCCCGAATTCACCTGCTTTCGTCTCCGAAAGTTTGCAATCGTAAACGGGGGATGGGGAGCCAGGGTTGGTTTTAATTCATAAAAATCTCTCTCAACGGCGTGTCCAGACCAGTGTCTTCTGAAGACACCTTGTTAAAAAAACTAGACATTCACATTGGATCGATTTTAATAGTTTTGTCTTACATAAAATCTCATATCTGAAATGTTCAGCTTTCGGTTTTCCGATTTGTTTGATTTTATATTAGAAGCATTAGTGGTACAATTATTTTCTTTTAAGGTTTTGTGTAAAACAAAACCTTATTAAAATCGATTCACTGTCTGTCTCTCACACGCACTTTTCTCCGAAACGGCTAAACCGATCCGAACGAAATTTGGTGGACAGATGGGAACTATGAAATGCCATGCATACAGCGAGTGGCATAAATTTAGGTGGAGTTTAAGGGAGGGCTCCCCATACATGTAAAGGGAGGATTTAACAATTTTTTTCACCGGATATAGTCGTGTTGGGGATCAAATGAAAGGTCTCGATTAGTACTTTTTGCAACTGACACTAATTTAGTCGTGAATTGCAAAGTGCGCGAGTGAGGAGTCGAAATGTACGCACTTAAAGTGAGACAGGACTCATTTTCGGAAACTACCCAACCCAAAAATCCGAAAAAAATCAGGGTGGTGCACTTGATGAAATCTTGGCCTCAAAATATGTCCCATTCTGATATCTGCTCAAATAAACTTACTAATAGTATATTACCACCTTTTAGAAATTTACTGAAAAAACCCCTTAAATTCATTTTAGGACGGCTGAATTTTAAACCAGCATAGCGGACAATATTTCGTATATATGTGCTAAATTTCCTGGAAATCTGGCCATTAAGATCAAAGTTATAGTAGTTTAAACTTAGCGATTTCGCGTGAATTAACTGCTTCCGAAGCCGTGCAAATAAGATGCTGACATCATAATTAACGGGAATAATTGACATTCGCGTGAAATATTAAAGTCACATTTATGAAGAATCTACTTATCTGCAGCCCTTTTTAAGGTTTTTTGTAAAACACTTATGCGAAATCTAATTTTCGAGACATGTCCTATTCCGGTATCTGCTCAAATAAATTTACTAATAGTATATTATCAACTTTTAGAAATTGACTGAAAAATTCCCCTTAAGTTTATCCTAGGTGCACTAAATTCTGCAGCGACATAGAGGATAGCCTCGTACATACACATGCCAAGTTTCATGAAAATCCAACTATTAGTGTCAACGTTATAGCAGTTCAAATTTATCAATTTCGTGCGAATTAATAACATCCTAAGCCATACAAATAAGATGCTGGCGTCATAATTAACGAGAATAATCGATATTCGAGTAAAATATTAAAATTCCATTCAAGAGGAATCTAATTCTCCCCAGCCCTTTGTTTTGTGTGAAACAAAACCTTATTAGAATCGAGGCGGTGTCTGTCTGCCCGTCTGTCTGTCTGTCTTGTTTTTTTTTTATGGATGGAGGTGGAAATCGTACAAAGACACTGCCGCGCCAGCTTGCAGCAGCTTGTTGGATTCTCACCCACTAAAACCACCCCCACTTTCTCCTTTTTCCTTCCCCGCGGGACCGCCGCAAAGCATTACTTCGCGGGGTGGACTGCGCTTTAAGCGACCACGCCTTCCGTTCTTCGCGTCCTCCTTGCGCGCTTCGCTCTTCCAAGTTCCTCTTGTATTCGTTTGATTGCGGAGTTCACCGCACACTAGTTTCCCTCCGATTTCAACATTTCCCCGACGATGTTCTGTCCAGCGACCCCTTTGCGGGATCACCCACCGTTTCTGCCACTTCTCCAGCGACTCTCGCCTTGCCGCCTTTCGGTATTCTGCATCCTTTTCAAGAGGATTCATTTTCCTTGTCTCGTACAGGCAGCGTGTCTCACTTTCCAGAATATCTATCGGGATCATTCCCGCATTAACATGTGATATTGTTCTGAAGGCGCTGCACACCCTTAGCGCCACTAAGCGGTAAGTCATATTCCTCCTACGATTACTCTCACACGCTAGTGCTTCCTCCCAAACTAGTGCCGCGTATAATAGTGTGGAGCGAACCACTCCAGCCATAAGTAATCTACGATTGTACCTTGGACCTCCAATGTTAGGCATCATTCGCGCTAATGAGACGCCGGTATTTGCCGCTTTCTCACAGGCATAGTCCAGGTGTCCCTTGAAATTGATTTTAGCGTCAATCATCACCCCTAGGTATTTGATAACCGGTTTCGAAGTGATGACGTGACCACCAACACGAAGATTAACCGTATTCCTCTTCCTACGATTGGTAATCAAGACCGCCTCCGTCTTTTGTTCCGCAAGGTCAAGCGGAACCATCTCCAGCCAGGCTTTTATGGCGCTAATGGTTTCGTTAGCGTACATTTCAGCGTCTTCAGGTTCTTTCGCGACGACAACCACAGCTAGATCATCTGCGAAACCGATTATCGTCGGCTCCTTTGGCACGGGAAGGATAAGGACCCCATAGTCTGTCTGTTTGTCTGTCACACCCGATTTATTCGGAAACGGCTAGACCGATTGTCACGAAAATTGGTGAGAGTATGTAATCTGGTGTTGCCTTTACATGCAGTAAGTGGCGCCATCTTGTGTTAAGTTTAAGAGGGGGCTCCCCATACATGTGAATGGAGGGGCCATTTTTTTGTTCATAGAATGTAGCCATGTGGGGTATCAAACGAAAGGTATCAATTAGTACTTTTCGACTATTTGATATTGAGTGAAATATAGGCGAGTGAGCGCTCAAAATATGACCCCCCCAAAAAGTGTAACAGGTCTCGTTCTCAGAACCTATCCAATTGAGTTAATAATATTATTAGTATATTAGTATATTTCCACATTTTAGAAATTTACCGGATTCATCCCAGAAGTACAAAAAAAGATAATGCACAGTTTGGTCAAGTTGAAAGAAAATCCATCCAACTATTATTAACAAAGTTATAGGGCGAAGCCTACACAATGACGAAATCTATGAGCGATACCATGACCGTCCGGTTGTGGATAAAATCCGGCTCAATAGGTTACGGTGGGCGGGTCACTTAATCCGTATGGATGAGGGTGATCCCACCCGGAAAGTCTATAAGGGCAATATCTATGGTAGAAAAAGAAGACGAGGCAGACCCTGCCTAAGATGGAGCGATGGCGTAGGATAGGACGCCAGACAGCTTTTAGGGATATCGAATTGGTGGACCTCGGCGCAAAACCGGGATGTCTGGAGTTCCTTATTAAGGCAGGCCTAGACCGGATACCGGTTGTTGCGCCGTTGATGATGATATAGGGGGTGAAACTTTACCATTTTTAAGGTTTTGTGTGAAACAAAACCTTATTAGAATCGTGACGGTGTCTGTCTGTCCGTCTGTCTGTCTGTCTGTCACACCCGATTTATTCGGAAACGGCTAGACCGATTGTCACAAAAATTGGTGAGAGTATGTAATCTGGTGTTCCCTTTACATGCAGTAAGTGGCGCCATCTTGTGTTACGTTTGAGGGGGGCTCCCCATACATGTGAATGGAGGGTGCAAATTTTTTTTTCGTAGAATGTTGCTATGTGGGGTATCAAATGAAAGGTCTTAATTAGTACTTTTCGAAACTGGTTCCATATTTGATATTGGGTGAAACATAGGGGAGTGAGGGCTCAAAATATGACCCCCAAAAAGGGTAACAGGTCTCGTTCTCAGAACCTATCCACCCGAAAAATCTAAAAAAAATCACAGTGGTGCATCCCTACGAAATCTAGGCCTCAAAATATATCCGGTTCCGATATCTGCACAAATGAAGTTAATAATAGTATATTTCCACATTTTAGAAATTTACCCGACAACCCTCCTCATATTCATCCCAGAAGTACAAAATTTGGGATGCGTATAATGAAGAACATAATGCACAAGCTAGTCAAGTTTGAAGAAAATCCAACTATTATTGACAAAGTTATAGGGGGTAAAACTTTACCATTTTTTGTGAATTTCGTCCACTCTTCATGCATGATTGCATGACGTCATCATCACATATCAATTCGTCAATACCACAACCAAATGAGTTCTTATGAATGGGGTCCCAAAGAATTATTTTGTTTTAGTTTTTTAGTCATTTGTATATGAATATCAATTGTGTATGTAGGTATATAGTATATGCGTGCTAATGAACTTTGTGGGTAGTGCCTATTCAGATAGATATAAGAAATAAATCGGAAATATGGGTACGATCAATTTATATACGTGCAAATATGTGTACAGTATTGGGAAATAGGCAGTTTGTTTGTTTAGTGTGAGCGTAATATCTATGACTGTAATATGTACGTATGTCTCGTATTTTGGAAAAATATGAACGAATATGTTGGGTTTGTAACTATATACGGATAGAAAAATGTGCGTTGAAATTTCTTACATAAGATGAACACAAAACCTTTATACCCGAAGCGCAAGCTTCCGGTATTCCGACTTGTTTAAATTTGATGTAGGTTAAATTCTTGGCATTTGCTAATAATATTAAACTAAACTGTGAAGCGTATGAGGTTGACTATTATCAATACGGAGCTTTTTATCAAACGATTTATTTAAATCACTTTCTAAAAAATAGAGGGCAACGGAATTTTTAGCTATGTGACACGGAGCTGTCGTGCACTTGTCGCTCCTCACGTCTTTTTCTTTTTCTTTAGCTTTTGCCCCATTTGCAAGCAGGGTCGGCTCGTCGTGATCGGTTTCATCATTTTATTTTATCAAAAGCCTGATCAGGAAGTAATCGCGAAGCCTTTAAATCCCCATCCAGCGTATCAAGCCACCGTTGTTTCGGCCGACCTTTTGGTTGCTTACCATTGACTTCGATGTTCAGACCAATATGATAAGTGAATTCTTGTTAGCGTGAATTACGTGACCACACCATCGAAAGCGCCTTACTCACAGTTTTTCCACGGTCGGCGCAAACCCATATTGATCCCGGATATTCTCATTTCAGACGTGATCAAAACGTGTCACGGCACCTGTGCAATACAACATCTTTGTCTCCATTACCGCAAGACGCCGTTCATTGTCTTTTATAGTCGACCAACTCTCTGAATTATACAGGGCGGCAGACGGACGACATTGCAGTAAATTTTAGATTTGAGACGTGCGCTGATATGTCGATCACAAAGAACACCAGTTGTGGATCGCAACTTTATCCAAGTTGCGTTAATGCGTGAAACAATTTCATTACGCAGTTCTCCATTAGCTGATAGTATGGACTGGAGATATTAAAATCGCAATGGCAGTAAGCTGCCCAGAACTGAGCGATTTAAATATCTCGTGTCAATGCTATCAGCTAATGGAGAACTGCGTTGTGCTCCTCATATAGGGAAACACAAGCCTTTTTATACCTGAAGCGTCAAGCTTCCGGTTTCCGACTCGTTTAAACTTTTGAAAATAAAACATTATTAAAATCTGTTTACTGTATGTCTATCCATCCATCTGCCTGTCATACCCATTTCCTGAGAAACAGTTATTCCTATTGATTCGAAATTAGGTGCGAATAGTAAATCACCTTGCATGCGGTGAGTAACATCGTTCCACGTTGAGTTTTAGGGAGCGGGGGGTCTTCATACATGGAAAAGAGGGGTGTCAATTTTTTCTCGCATCGACTATAGCCGTGTGGGATATCAAAAGAATGGTCTCGATTAGTACTTTTTCAAGCATATTAGTTTTGGCATTGGTTGCAAAAGGGAACCCCACCTACTTTTGACATGAAGCTCTGAACTGGACGGTTTCTGCTCATTTGACCTTACCTTATTGTGGTTTTTCATGATTTTTGCCTGCCTAGACTTTCCCAAAATTTTCCTCCGATTATTAAAATTGTTCAACTATTCAAGCAGCTCTCCCATCTTCCACTTGATGAATGAAATCCAGAATGGTAGGAGCGTTCCTGCAATCTTGCAAACATATTGTGATAACCACTTTACCTTTTTCAACCCGGTTCAATTGAATGAAGGACTTGATTGAATGAAACGAAATCTTTCATATTTAAATGAACTTAATACGCAACAGGGTATAAAAGTACAACCCAGAGGAGGCAGGAGGATGGCGCTCCGTGTTGGGAGGAGAAAATTGGATTTTCAGATGCGATGTGATACTGGATGCTCTCCAGACAATGTTCACGGAAAAAAATGAGCAATAACATTCAAACTTGTTCTTTTCTACTCAACATTTTCCTTTCATTTGTGTTTTCCATTTTCTTTGCTTCATTTGATTCGTGCTGTGCATACTACATCACGCTAGCTCGCTGGCACGTACGTATGTATTTGTACAAATGATGAATTTACAACCATCTCAATGAAGTTCTTTCCCAAATATGCCAGGGAAATTCTATACCCATATGCATACGCCCAGAAGGAATAAATGTAAGATTTTGATATGGAGGAAGGATGAAAGTTTGAATTTTATAGAATTTTTATGCGGGAAATATATTTATTATTCGTTACACTGAAGACGACGTAAGAAAGTTATGGAGGACGGGAATACGGGAATACGGGAGTGATGATACGTACTCGTAGATAAATATGTTTTCATGAGGATTCGTCCTAATGACGGTTGTGAGTTGTTTATTGCCGTTAAATTTGTTGATATTTTTTGAGGAATTCATTTGGGGTGGTGATGTGTACGTGAAATACTCCGATGTCTCCACAGGCAGACAGATGGATTGCCATTGCCTAGGGATCTCTTTGTTGAATTTAATGTTCTCAAGAGAAAAATACTTGACAGGAAGTTAAGGAATATATATGGATATGTATGTAGATTGAGTTATAAGCGGTAACATCAAGGCTCGTTAAGGCGTCCCATGGTGACAAGTATTCACTAATATTGAAGACAAACAATTACTGTGAAGGCAACTGATGCTATTGTGTTATCAATAATATTTCATACCTACACAGGATATACGTTTAGGAAGTCCCACTGCCATTAAGAATGCTAATGAAATTCGGAAGCATTGATGATATGAAAATGATCAATACCTTTATCTAGATCCACATGCATTCACCTCCCGTTGCAATAATTAATACCCGATGTGGATCAACTCAATTGTAATAATGATGCTTGGGGACTAACAATTGTATATCCTGGGTATCACCCGTTTATCATAAAGCGTGCAATTGGATTTGGTGAAGCTTATGGGATACATTAAACTGTTAATTGTTGGCTTTGTAACTTGTTTAATGTTTGTGTGTTAATTCGAACTAAACAAACCTAAACTTAAGTGGGGAAACCACATTAGAATCATTTTCACCTAATTTTTGAGACTTTTTTTAATGGGAAGGATTAATTGGAATTCAATTAAATTTGAACATTATATATAAGTCATATTCCGCACAACTTTGAAGATTTGTTTTGAAAAATTTAAGCCAGAAATAAATAAAGTTACGCGACATTATTCCCCTGAAGGTCGTAACTAGAATTCTCCAACTGCAGGACGTGTAGCGACTCCAATTACTAACTAGTTTTCTGAGAATATGAACCTGAATTCAACCCAATAAAAAAAATATTTCCATTCGAAATATGATTTCGTCCCAAATGTTGGTTCATATTCTTGGTAATTTTGTAGAGAATAATACCTCCAAATTTCATAATGATCGGTTTATTACCGTAAATGTGAAAAAAATAATTTTGAAGAAAACGCGTTGAAAAAAATTTGTTTGAAAAGCTCTCCTTCGGATATGAAGATATTTTTCACTCTTAATTACGAACAAAAAACAGTTCAACAAATGCAAATGCAGTCTTGCAAAGGACTGACGTCAAGTATTTGTAAATACGCTATTTACATAGCACTACGGGATTTCGTAAGGACATAAAGCGGCTACCTCCTGGGTGCTCGAATCTGAGCATGTATCTGATAACCGCTCGGTTCCATACCCATAAAATCTAAAGTTAACGATCTATCCGATAAAACACCACTCGAGAACCTGGAAGCTAAACACTTGAGGTATGATTATCCTGCGTTAGTTATTTGACGCGAAACGAACAAATTTGACCTACTATAACTTTGTTAATAATGGTAATATTTGCATCAAACTTTCCGGTATGATGCTTTCTAGTAAAACCTATTTTCCTGCAAATTTACGGATCTGGGATGAACTTAGAGGTATTCGCAGTAGATTTTCAAAATATAATGGTATACGATTACTAACTTTATTTGATCAGATATCGAAACGGTGATTCTTTTGAGGCCTAGATGCCATATGGACGGACAATCATGATTTTTTTCAAATTTTTCGGTTGGCTAGTTTCTGAGAACGGGTTCTTAAAATAATTGACCCTTTTCGGACCTTTACACTCCTCCCCATTGCAGACAATCCCAACTATTGGCTAACTATTATCTGCTTCGAAAAGCATTAATCGAGACTTTTAACATGGCTATATTCGGCGAAAATAATTTTACATCTCCCTTGTGCATGTATGCTCATTGCATGCAAGGAAACTAACAGTTCTTATACTTTTTCATCCAATTTTATATCAATCGGAGTACCTGTTTCTGAGGAAATGAATGTGACAGACGGACAGACAGACAGTAAACCGATTTTAGTGTTTTGTTTTCAACAAAACTTTGAAACAAGACGATTCTTAAAACTTCCTAATGTGGTTTCCCTCCTTAATCAACGAATACCAAATTTTAGATAATGCTTTATTTCTGTGAATTTAAGATAATTTAAGAGAAGAAAATGATCACAAACACTTGAAAGACTTGAGGACACCAGGACATTCTTTCCTTTTAGGACATACATTTTCCTTTTGAAAAAAGGAGCCTTTTTAATTCGATAATAAATTATCGGTATGACTTGTTTTAATAAAAAGTCTCACCTCGTCACCTGTCGTGTGGGCGGAGCTTGTAGTATTTTATACTACACTAAAGCTGTCCAAAAGGCATGAAGATGGAAGTAACGGATTGTAATTTGGTAAGGAGTCACAGACTCTGAATCCGTCCACGCTTTGAGCAATCAAGTCGTGGCCGAGACACAAATTTTGGAGGCTTCACAAGAGTCATGTTCCCCACGGAGAAATCTGTTGAAGATATGCTCTACACTCCAGTGGGCAGTCTCCATCCAACGCCTACATCGCAGTTAGGCAGAAAGGAGAGTACAGCAGTTCCCATAAAGAGAGGAATTGGAACCCTACCTACAGTCCACCTATCAGGGACACTGTTGCCTAATTCTTTCAGAAAACCGGAGAGGAGAGCTCGGCAGGAGGAAACTTCCACCGCAAAGGAGAAGGTACTAACAGGACAAACTGAAGAAAGGGACTCAGGTGATGTGGACTGAATTGATCTAAAAACGGTATGTGGAAACAGACGATGAATTTCTGAAGGCTCCTAGCCGACGACAATAGAAGGTGTGTGTGTGTGTGTATGGTGGGGGAGAAGCTACTGCTTCTGAGCACTCAGGCCATGTTGGCCCATTGTACTCGCCTCCCCCGTCTAACGGAATATTCCGGATTCGTTAACGTATCGCAGGATTTCCGTTAGTGGATGTGATGCTACCCGTCGCAATTGGACGACATCGGCACCAAAGATCTGATGCCTGATGCGTCCATAGGCGGGGCACTCACATAGGAAATGCTCCGTGGATTCCGCTTCCTCATTACACAAAATAGAAGGTACTGCGAAAGAAGGCGAAACTTGCCGGGGATGAGGACATGAGCGGTGGACACCACCAAGTGTGGATATATCCTGAGAAATCAGATGCAAGAAAATCTACATCATATTAAACTACTTTCCTGTCTACAAACATAAAGGTTAGTCAAATTAACCTGTAGCCTGTTAAAGCCTCTTCCTATCTACTGGCAGCATTGGTTTTTTTCAATAAAATCTGTGGTATTGGATCAGTAAAGGGTCTAGGATCTTATTCGATGAGAAACCCCCCCAGCTGATAGTCAGTTATCTGCTGTACTAATTGTTAGAGGCAATTATGCTGAGACAATTCTGTTCCCAGGATCCAGTTGTGGTCAACTTACAATATCAATTTAATGGCAACAGGAGGAACGCCATAGTTGCCTCCGCTTACTTATACTTTGTGTCCTTTGTCGACACAAGAACTAAAGGATTCTTAATAGGTGGTGGTGCAAATGCTAAGCATGTTTGTTGGGGCAATAGCAAATGCAATCCTAGAGGACAGAAGCTCTTTAATTTTATCACTACAGCGGGTGTGATGACCGCGAATGTAGGGTGCGCCCCATGTTTATTGGGCCAAGAAATAAAGTGATTGACTTAACTGTCTGCATTTCAAAGTTGTTGGAGTCGATTAGAGACTGGTGAGCGTTAGATAAAGTCTAACCCTCAACTTATAATTTGGTTTTGACAATTGTAAAGTGAAGTTCCCTAGGCGACTAAGGACTCCTTTGGCGATAGACGATCAAGTGAAAACTCTGAATCGCACACTTTTAGAGTGCTTTGAAGAGGCTTATCCTATTAGCCGAAGTCAAAGCGGTAAAACGGTTCCATGATGGAACCAAGAACTGCAGACTCAGGAAATTAACCCGATGACTTCTGAATCGTGATTGCAAAAGAAATAAGAATGAAGACTGGATATATTTCGAGAACTCACAGTACGAATATAAAAGGCTTGTAAAACTTTCGAAACGAAACTCCTTTAGAGCATACTGTGAGCTAGTGGAAAGTTAGAGGGAGACTTCCAGGCTGTGCAGAGTCCTTAACATGGATGAGTCGCTCAAGTGAACGAATTCCAAAATTAAGTCTCTACAGACTCACTTGGAAGTACACCACCCAGGGAAACAGGCCTCAGAACTAGGAGCAAGGGAATTCGCGGTTTTTGCAAATTTTTCAACACGAAACGGTTTCAAAGGGGATTGGGACACTGTGGGCATGGATGGCATATATCCAGCGATGTTGAAGGAGGGTAGAGAGCACTTAGAGCAGCGTCTGAAAAATATTTTTGCGGATCTCTTGCTTTGGGCTACGTAGCTTCCTCTTGACAGAAGGTTAAGGTAGTCTTCATACCGGAGCATGGGAATTCAAATCCAAAGAACTTTAGACAAATCATTTTAACATAATTTTCGCTGAAATGTCTGGAGAAACTGATTGAGCACCACATTCGCGAACAGGCGCAAGAGTCGCACCAACCAAACGAAAACCAACATGCTTACGAACGTGGGAAGTCCTGTGAATCTGCTCTTCACTCATTGTTTTTAAAGAGAGAGGACGTACCTCTGAAAGTGAGTACGTGATAGAAGTGTGTGGATATTGAAGGGACGTTTGACCCAAAAGTTCTGTGGTACCGCAAGAGAGCATGATGTTGATGCAACTTTAATTTAGCGGAAGCAACGAAAGGCTGTCCTCAATGAAGTGCCTTCGACCCTTCTGCGTGGTATGTTGATCGACCTACTACCATGCAAACTGTGAAATCTGCCAATACACGCCCAAGCTTATACGGATGACATGGCTTTCTTAGTTGTTGGTTGAGATCTCGGAACTGTGTGCAGAAATACACAATGCGCCATTGGTTTGATTGATAGTTGGCGCCTTAGGCATGGACTTTCAATAAATCCAAATAAAACCATGATGGTATTGTTTACAAAAGAAACGAGGGTTAGAACCCTTAAATTTTCCGAACAATTGAAATATTTGGGAGTTTTTGAAGACAAGAAACTCCTTTGGAACAAACATGACGAGACGAGCACAGTTTAAGGGCTATATATGCGGACCTTTGCATCAACATGAAGACTTAGAAGTCAGGTAGTAATGTGAATATATGTTGTTACCATTAGGCTGAAGCTTGTTTATGTATCCATCCATAGTGTAGCGGATTGAGGTGAAACAAAAGAGATTTCGCTGTAAACAAGCCGCCCGCAAAGAACTGGGACGAACCAGAAGAATGTGTCAGGATATACTGACGTATACCGATGGCTCAAAACAGAACAGTGTTCAGGAGTGGGAGTTTAGTTCTCGAAAGAAAACGAGAGGTGGGCTTTTCTCAATGCAACGGTTTTTCAAGCTCAAGTGTGTGCGTTCCTCATGGATGATTGTCGAACGATTGAAGGGTTGAAGGATTGAAGGATTGAAGAATATAAAAGTCTATTTCTTCTCTGTTTCTAGATTCAATACGGTGGAACTCCTCTGGGTACCCGGTCATTGTGGTGTGGAGGGAAATGAAATCTCGGATGCTTTAGCAAAAGAGCGTTCAGTTTTAACCACAACCGGATCGAAACCAGCAATTGGGGTGTAAGTAGTGTCGGTTAGTACTATTATTAAAAACTGGGAATAAGCTTCCTATAAAGAGAGGTGGCAGTGTCTTAATGAAGCTAGAAACAGCAAACTTTTACTGTCAGAACCAAACAAACGTATTGCAAAGTTTAACCTGTCGAAAAGCAGAAAGATTTGCAGAAGTATTCTGATAGATGATAAACCATTCTTCTGCCCATAATTCTGATTATAGATTTAGGATAGGAATATTCCAAGATGATACGTGTCCATTCTATAATGAAGTAGCGCGACCACAGACCATTTTCTACATTGTTGTATTGTTTACCATAATTTCTTTCAGATTCTGATGAGGACCTCCCTTGAGTTGAACGTGCAGGATTGCAATTCATCACTTGTATGGGGGTTCACAGTTTCAACCGTTCTACCAAATTTCCTGTCAGTTGGTGTAACCGTTTGTGAGGAAAATGCGTGTGATAGATAGACAAAATCCTCACTGACTTCTATGTAGAGAAACCAAAGATCGCGATTGCAAACATATAACAGGTAGCATCATGTATCTAGCCTACAGGATCGCTTTAAGTATTTTAAAGTCATCCAGGTGAATTTAAGCCACTGCCATGCCGCCCGGAACCTGCTGGTACAAAAAGTGTACGAAAAAGAAATTCATGCCGCTATTGTCTCCGAGCAATACAAATGTCTCCATCGAGGACAGTGGAGTGGAGTGGAAAGGCTGCGGTGTGGGTTTGCGCAAACATGACTTTTGAGGGTTAACATCAATTTTTAACATTTACAGCTGTTATGCAGCCCCAAGTGTGACAATACCAGAGACTATTAAGAGAAGCCAAAGAACAAAACCCCAAAATTATTACTGGCGACTTGAACCCTTGAGTAGTGGAGTGGGGAAGACAGAAAATAAATGAAAGTGGAAGAATTTTACTCGAGGTGTTTTCCTGCCTAAACATCACCCTGGTAAATGTTGGTAACGTAAACACGTTTAAAGGTGAAGAACTAGGCTCCGTCGTGGATCTTACTTTCGTAACTGACTCGCTGGTCAAGTGACTACGCTGGCATGTTAGCGAAGAATATGGGCATATCGATCACCAGGTGATATATATTACCATTTATAAGCGAGGCGGAACAATAAAGTCTCATCTTAAAGAACCAGAAACAGGTTGATCATCAAGAGTACTTGATGAGGATGCATTTCTGAAGGTATTGCGGTGAAACAGTGAGTTTACTGGAACGGCCGTAGAAAAAGCGTTGCAGCTTTCCTAACAGATTTTTCGGCCTGCTGGGATGCCAAACTTGGTTCCATGCCAAGATGTGCGACCCTAACTACGAAATCGCAATCCTGCCGTACGGAATCCCTGAAGCCCAGAAGCAAAGTCAAACAAAGTCGTAAAAAGTTGCAGTGGACCATCACAAGAAGTGAAAAGTATTGTTTTAAGCAACTCTGTGATGAGGCAGATTCTGATCCATGGGGGTATGTACAAGATGAAATTCTAGACCCAGTGAAAAAAAGGCTTCATCAAAGAGTTGCCTCAAATGCCTCATAGAGAAGGTTTGGGAAGAGAACATATTGCTAAAGGGTCCAACGAGAATTTCTAATGCATATTGAGCAATGGAAAGAACGGAAGGAATAATAGACATATTGATAGGTTGGGTAAATACCTGGAATTTAGACAGGTGTTAGCCACAATGAGAAACTGAAAGGTTGCAGATTCGCTCCGAATTTGTTCAGACCACTTAAGAGTCCGAAGAGAGAATTGTCATTATAAGTGAACTCTACAGAAACCTTGATGGTAATATGTGGAGAGTTGACCTTTGGAGTGGCGATGTGGGTACGTGATCGCTAAACTATACAATGTAGCATGAGTTAGGCATTCAGGCTTTGTGTGGACGAAGATTAGTGGTGTATATGTGTGCATCTGTGACGATGCGCCAAATCTATCGTTATCTGAATTTGAAGATATACTAGAAAACGTTATTCTCAGCGGAAAAGTGGTTGCCGAAAACTTCAATGATTGGGGTTTCGAATGGGGTAATGGAAGAGCAAACGAATTTGAACATATTTCTCCTCAACGAATGTGATGTGAAGACCTTTTGGAATGGGGATTTAGCTTAGTTGTAGCTCTGACCTTTATCAGTCCTGCACTGGCGGGTTATGCGTCCAGAGACGCTCTCGGCCGTTATTCCCATAGTGATCAGCAGGCAATTACCACTCAACTATGAAAAGAACCACGAGGCAGGAAACCAGTATGTCTAAAACCCAAACCCCACAATCAAGGAGTTCCCGAAAAGATCCTATGAGGATGTTAATTATAATCTAACCCAGGGCATAGTGATAATGTCAGTACCCTTGTGAGCTTGAATTGGGCAATTTGCTCGAGTGTCAAACCTACGGTGGAGTCATATAGAATCCAAAGCGTGCATTGTTGTCCGACAAGAGAATCCTAACCTAACCTAATGCTTGTGTGCCAGGAAGGTTGGGATGCAATCGAGTCCATGATCGAATCAACCTGGCGTGAACTGCGAAAAGTGGAGAAGATCAAATGGCCAGTGTCCCTTATAGAAGAGAGGAGTTCAATGTAGAATGAGCTAACTGCATCCTTTTGGGTGGTTTTACGAGGCAGGGTTTGTTTTAGCGGGTAAAAATCCCACACATTGGCGTGTCTAGGCCAGTATCTATTGAAGTTTTTCACCTCCTTAGCAAAAAAACACGGACAGACGGACAGATAGACAAAAGGCCATTGAACTGATTTTAATAACATTTTGTTTTACCCAAAGCCCCAAGAATTATTGGAAAACCTGTAACAATTACTACGACTTGTCTGCACGCTAAATGTTGGTACCCTAACTGGAAAGACGGAGGAAGAGCCCTTCGGAAAAGGCCCATTGATATTTGCGCTCTGCAAGAAACTCAATCGTCTGGTGCCAAAAGGTGCGACATTGAACGGTAAAAACGCGGTAAAAATTGCTATAAACTTCTCTATTTTGGTAGCCCACACACTTAATATGGTGTTGGCATTGCCATCTCAGAGGTGATGCCATTAAAGAAGTCGAACGATTTGATGATCGGCTGATGAAGTTCACCATTATATCAGCTGATGACGCTATTCACTTCTTCACCGCGTACACACCATAGATAGGCCGACCTGATGCCGAGAAAGATGCCTTCTGGCAACTTCTCGATGACGTCTGACGACTATATTATTATTGCCGGCGACCTTAATGGTCATGTGGGTGAAAAGGCAGACGGTAACAGGTGCCATGGGGGAAAGGGGTTCGGAGCGCGCAATGAGGGTGGCGAGCGTATAATTGACTTTGCGGACACCCATGACCTTGTACTTACTTACAGTAAAACGCAAATCGATTATATTCTCATAAGACGCCGACATTTTACCACTGTCACTGATTGCAAAGTCGTTCCCTATGAGACCATCGCACCTCAACATCGGCCGTTGATTGCCGTCTTTCGAATTAAGCCACCGATAAAACAGTGTGAGGAACGCACTGGCTCGCGGCGCATCAAATGTTCGGTGAGAAGAAAGAAGAAACGACCTCACTCATACGATTGCCGACCATTACGAATGTGGAAGAATCGTGGAACCAAATAAAGGACACCATCCACAAAGCGGCCTCTGCAACCCTCGGGGTCACCAAACCGGGTAAGCGGTACATCAACCGAGATACTCGGCTTTGGAATGATGATGTTGAAATGAAGGTCCATGAAAAGAAACGCCTCTATCACAAATTTCTCGACGATAAAACGCCTGTTAATTGGCAAATTTATAAGAATGCCAACCGGGAAGCAAAGAAAGCGGTCACTGTCACCCGAACAAACGATTACAAAAACCTTTAAGATAAACTGGACACTCGGGATGGGGAGAGAGATCTGTATCGACTTGCTAAAAGCTGTAACGAACGTACACTTCTGTTGCGTTAATGACAAGAACGATATTTTGCTTATCAACCGTCGAGCCGCAACGGATAGATGGCGAGAATGAAATCTGCTCGAATTTCAATTGAAGAATTTCCTCATCATCCACTTCCACAATCATTGCCAACATTTGGACCAGTTCCACCTGTCAGCGCAACTGAAGTCGAGGAAGCAATAAAATGAATGAAATCGGGGAAAGCCACAGAACCTGACGTCATCGTATCTGAGCTCTGGAAAGCGAAGAGCTGGGACCCAACACTGTGGCTCAGTGAATTCTTTAATGGGGTTATTCAGGAAGGAAGAACACCATCTGACTCGCAAGAAAGTACTACTGTTCTAATATGGAAAAAGAAAGGTAATCCAGCAGAATGTTCAAATTCCCATACCATGAAGATTTTGGAATGCATTCTCGACAACCGTATTCGCGAAATCGTTGAAATAACCGTGGATCAAGCCGAATATGTGAAGAACTGCGGAACTACTGACGCAATACATGCTGCGCGGTAACTCATGGAGAAAAACCTGAGAAGCATCGCCCTCTTTATATTGCATTTCTAGATCCGAAGAAAGCGTTTGACTGTATGTCACACGAACTCATCTGGTATGCTCTACAACAACACTTAGTACCAGAAGAACTCGTGTGCTGGGTTCAATTGCTCTACCACGATCCGAAAAGTAAAGTTCGAAGTATGGCGGGTGTATCAAAACCGCTTCGTGTCTCTGTTGGTGTTCATCAAGGAAGCGCCCTCTCACCACTCCTCTTTGTTCTTGTTATGGACACCGGCACACGGGATATCCAACGTCCAGCGCCTTACATACTGCTTTATGCAGATGATGTTTTCCTAGTATCTGATAGCAAGAATGATCTCGAGCAACTTGTCCGAAAATGGAATGATCGCCTCATGCAACACGGTCTCAGATTGAATCTAAACAAAACTGAATTTTTAACGACCGATCCCCATGAAACAGGCGCAATCACGGTCAGCGGCAGAACTGAGCGGGTCAACGCTATCAGCCAATGGAGAACTGCGTTATGAAATTGCCTCACGCATTAACACAACCTCGATAAAATAGCGTTCCACAACTGGTGTTCTTTGTGATCGACGTATTAACGAACGTCTCAAATCTAAAATTTACCGCAATGTCGTCCGTCCAGTCGCTCTCTATGGTTCTGAGTGTTGGCCGACTATAAAAGACAATGAACGGCGTCTTGCGGTAATGGAGACGAAGATGCTACGTTGCACTAGTGGCGTCACACGTTTAGATCACATCCGAAATGAGGATATCCGCGATCGTTATGGGGTTGCACCGATCGTGGAAAAGTTGCGAGAGAGGCGTGTTCGATGGTATGGTCACGTAATTCGTGCTAACGAGAATTCACTTGCCAAGATTGGTCTGAACATCGAAGTCGATGGTCGATCAAAAGGCAGGCCTAAACAACGGTGGCTTGATACGCTGGATGGGGATTTAAAAGCCTCGAGATTGCACCTAGATCAGGCATAGAGCCAAATGGCGAAACCGATCACGACGATCCGACCCCGCTTGTGAACGGGAAAAAGGCTGAAGAAAAAGAAGAAGAAGAATTACTATGACAAAGCGCATTACTGTAGTACTCTTTGGCTTGTACATGCGTACATTATTACTTGAGGAGAGGGGTGTGGGACATGAGAGAAAAATACTTACATTTGTAATAAATTGCTGATTTCATTAAATTTATGTGTTTAGATTCAAATTAAGCTCGTTACAACTTGAAATTGAATTCATTTTCTGACAATGATTTAATTTTGCATTGAGTGAAAGAATTAAATCCACAGCAACCCTTCTGGCAGGACAAAGGCTGAAACATAAACTTACACCTGTGGTAAATTACAAGTGGAGACATGCTTACCTAGTAAATCAAATAATGTGTGAACCCATTATTATTACAGCTGCTTGACTGCAACAATAGCAAGGAAGCTATTGTTGGTACAAGTTGTTGCGCTTGATCCATAACGAAGCACAAGTTATAGTGCATGGGGAGCTCCAATCCAAATTGCTGTTATCGTCCGGGATATGTGTACGTAGTGTACGTATGTTTGTATCTAAATATCGTCGACTCAGATACCTTTAGAACAATCTTGTAAACACATACATACGGTGATTGGAAGACATTTCTCCCCACAACGTAAAGCTAACCGCTTTGTTGTCTTTGAATTAGTGACTTCAAGGACCAAACTATCAGAGATAAATGGTCAGAGATAAAAGGGTATTGTTATTAGGTGAACAAATCTGAGCGCATCTGAAGAGCACTAGATAGGAAGTGGCACTTAGGTAGGTATGTATATGCTCATAGTGGTATTGTTCTTGAGTTCCTGTTAGTGGAAATAAAATTTAGTGGATGGATAATGCTGTGGATTGTCCTAGATTACGATTATTACCTTAAACGGATGTTTGGCGATACGAGTCAATGGAAGTCGGAGTGAATTTACCATAGGAGCAAATGCTAATTGGAACGGAAAGGAATTGATTTAGCTATTAATGGATTGGATCCTAGGAATGTAGTTAGCTTTATTTTCATAAAGTGCAGAAAGATACTAATGATTCTTAAAGCGACGAGGCTACATTTTCTAACACACTTGCGAACGTCGTTGATAATCATCTCGCATTGGTCGACGGTAATTTCGTCCCAAACACACCTCAACATTCTTTCTAAAAAATCAACGGTACCGTCTTTTTTTTCCGAATTTTTTGCTTTAAATTCCTAAAACAGAATAACCCGTTGGGTCCAAATCATGCGAATTTGATGGCTAAATATTTTCATTCCAAAATCCGGTAAAACAATCCTTAACATAAGCCAGAGCCAATCTGCTAAAGTCTAGCTAAATCCTTAAGAATAAATTGAGCTGCCAATGTAATATTCCTTGTAAAACTCGTCCCTGGTAGATGGATTTCGTGTAAAATTATTAAGATCGGATCATTGTCTATAAAACAAAACCTTATTATGATAAAATCAGTTTACTGTCTGTCTGTGAAACGCACTTTTCGCTAAAACGGTTACGAAAACGAAATTTGGTGGACATATGGGAACTATGAAATTCCATACATAGAGCGAGTGGTATTACCAGTAATTTGAGTGGAGTTTAAGGGGGTTTACCAACGCATGCATAAAGTATGCGTAAATTGTTTGTACTTCTTAAAGATCTCTTTCCACACATTTTATGGAGTGTGGGGTCAAAAAGTCAAAAATCAAAGTCAGACAGGACATATTTGTATGAAATATAAGTAGTGCACAAAATACATCACATTCTGATATCTGTTCAAGTTTTCTCAGTAAAAGTATCTTAGCCACCTTTTGAAATTGATCAGAAAACCTGTTGAGTTCATCCCAGAAGTATAAAGTAGGATAAAGAATTGTATCAAGTTTCGTACTAGTCCTGTCATTAGTATAAAAGTTATCAATTTTGTTCGAGTACCTGTAGCATCCGGTTTTCGGTTACCTAACTAATTTTTAAGAAGATCTTCAAACGACACTGGCCTGAACACGCCAATATGTAAAATTTTTACCTACTAAAACCGCCTCCGGCTTTCTCAATGTCCTGTGGAGCAACTATTAGGTATTAGACCATAGAGCGGGGTTAGTACAGTTAGTACACAATTACGGTCTTTTTTGCGCGGCGTTCGTAGTGGCGACTTCCTATTGTTTTCTGTTTTTCGATACGATTCTCTTCGCATACTAATATTCTCCGGACAAAATGCTTCGCGAATTTCAGGCATTGTAAGATTACATTCGCTGAGTGTTGCTGATAGTCAGGTATCCACTTCAAACCTGTATAGATACTTACGGTGTTCTCCATTGCTTATGAGGAACTGGGCGAAAAAAGTCCTAAAGGTAGAATGCGCCTTTAGGACTGTTCTTTCATAGATCGCGCTCAGTTTATGCGCATTGCATAGTATTTGAAGTGCTTTCCCACAAATTGGGGTTGCATAGAAGAAAACTATAAGTAGTTTATAAGCATATAGTCGTCATCATTCTTACCAGGGTCATATTCGCCGGGGATACTTTCCCACAAGCCTACTGCATACTCTTAAGTATTAGATGGCAGGCTTGGAAACGATGATGTGATTCCCAATTGTAATGCGAACGCAATTTCACTTACAGCGCTAGGTAATGAGGACCAATTCTATTTTTTCCTCTGCAAGGTTCAGTCGAGCGGTCTTTAAGTAGACCTCAACAACACCGACTGTTTCGCATGAATATAACTTAACATCTTCTAGATGCTTTGCGACTACCGCCACTCATATATGATCGGCGTAACCCATCATTGAGGAATCTTCCGGGAAAATTAAATACATCATTGCGCATGATATTCCAAAGTAGTGGACCCAGTATGGAGAGCTGTGGGAGACCCGTGGAAAAAACGTGCCTCCTTTTCGATAAAAAGCTGCCACATTATAGCAGCGAGAAAGCTGGAAATACATACATTTAACCGAATTGAACGCATTTCTCACGTGCTGGAAATACTCTTTTCATACATCGCGTTCTCCGCCAAGCCAATAACCCATTTGATGGTATTAATGGTTGACCTGGCTTTACGGAACCGATATTGCGGATTTCGGAGGCCCCCTTGATTCTCAACAACTGGGAACAATCTAGTGTAGCTCTAGCATTTTCTTCATAGTGCCTTGAGGATATATTTGGTCTATCGGATGATGGCTCGCCGGGAGGTTTGTCAACCTTAAGCGGCAGTACCGGAAACACTTCGAATAACTTAGCAAGTAGTCAGGTCTAGCTTTCACCGCGAACTTAAAGGCCCTATTCAGTGCTCAGTATAGGTTCGGGATTTTATTGTCACCTATTTTACTGCAGGTCTCTAGCAGGTCGTATCTGCTTACTGTAGCAATTTGCATCACACACAGCGATCTCTGGAAGGTGTCACTGTTCCTGGTGATCTGTGAGCAGAGCTTCTTTAACATTCGTCCTTGCTCCGATGGATAGCCAGCTTAAAGATTTTGCGGGCTTCCTTATGTCCTGCTCTTTTTGTACCCGGTTCATCTTAGCTGCTCAGCTGTCTAGGTTATTTTCTCTAGGGTTACGTCAAGGTATCAAGCTAAGCTATCACGTGTGCACGAACTAAAATACATCAATGCTTGGCATCCCTGAGATGATCTGCAATACAGAATCTATTTACTAGTATATAGCATGGATATATATATGGTCGGATCATGCAATTTGTGGGGAAAGCAGCAACGAAAAGAGTTAATGATCATTTTCGGATATTTGAAAATTTATATACAGGGTGCGGCAGCATTACTTCCTTTTTCAAAACTCAATAAAAACTATTGTGTGCATCGGAAAATATTTATTTATTTTTTATAATGTAGGTATATGTCTAAAGTTTTTATTCACATTGTTTTGAAGATCAAATCTGTTAGCTGGCGTCCCCCATTCTCCATACATTGCGTAAACCGATTTCTGGCGTTTGTAATGACTCTTGTTAGCAACATTGACACTCTCACTGCTTCAATGTTCTTAGGTGATCTAACGGGCCGAGGGACTCCAGTTCTTCCTTTTGTCGCACTTGCAGTTTGTCTGAATGTAGTGACCCATGTAACAATTGATTTGCGATTCCGAAATGCACGCTGTGTTGCAATAACCGAATATCCGCTTGAAAAGTAAACCTCAACGGCAAAGGCACGCTCCTCACTATTCCAACGCATGATGGCGACTGAACCGTGTCGGGACAAAACTTTACAGTATCCCCTCTTGAACGAGACCACTAGCGCTCCGCTATGACATCAACTAACTAAGTGGTGCGCATTTTAAAAAAGGAAGTTATGCTGCCGCACCCTGTATTATAATTAAGTATTTGGATAGGTTCCACGCTTTCCAGAAATTCAAAGGCTAACGCCTTCTCTGAGGTATATTAACAACCGCTCAGCATGATGAAGAAAGACCGGAATAACTCCTTCTATTATCATTACTGCGGTACGATATGCGGACACTACTCGCAAAGCCCTTGCAGTTGTACGCTAGGCGCTTGCAATACATCTCCTTACTGAGACAGACAGAATAAACTTGGGAACAGTAAAGAAAGATAGACTGAACTGCACTAATCAGCAAACGATGACTACTGGATATGGGACCAGCCTCAAAATCTCAAACATCCTAGACGCAGCCTTGTCTGCAGCGTAGCGAAAGTCCGGACTAAGAATAGATTCCTAAACCGCCCCCGATGTAATCCACATTCTGCGCTGTACTATCCTTCCCTTAGAGCAATCTCGGCGCTTCAGATATTTAGTGCAAACAACTTAGACAAGGGGGTGTTTCAACGGAGCACATCGCTCTCTAGAACACCCATAAAAAAGCGCAGGCGGAAGTGTCTAAGGGAGAACGGTGGGCGTCAAAAGCCGCAGTGACACCAACCGTATCCGAGTGTAAAGGATTAGACGCACTCAGGATCGAAAGCCGGATCCGTTTGGGAGAAGTTCAACGATTATGAGATCTCCTCCAATATCCAAGGCAGAAAACATCTGGGCCAAAGGAACCCCGTTAATGTCAAAATGTGCGGAAAGAAGAATGGAGGCTGTGGAACAGAAGTCTGACCTGGAAGTCATCCTTCATTTTCTTTGGAGCAAAAATTGTTGAGTTGTCGGAATTTTTCTAAGGTAAACAAAATGTGCACCAAGCAGTCAAGCATATGGTCAGAGCCATGGATGTTTTATATAACAAATCGTGGGAAGATGTGAAAGAATGGAAAGAGAGCCCTAAAATTACTGCTTCGACGGCAACACAGTCAACGAAAGCGCCGCACAACCGTATGCTCGTGGATGGGCAGAGAAAAAAGAGAGTTCGGGAAAAGTAAGACAAACATGTAGGAAATTAGCAGGTACCCAAAAAACAAAACGTATCACCCGCTTAGAGGAAGGGGCCGAAAACTTCGGTAGGTGGGAAAATAGCGCCTAAGATACTAGCGCCTTTAAGGGAGCTGATATCTGATCAAAAGGTACACGGTGGTTGGATTAAGGTTCGATCAAAAGAGCCAAAAAAGAAGAAGGAGAGGATGAGGATTCGTCCCGACGCGATCATAATTTCAAGCACGGGTAGTATGTTTTACGTAGACATACTAAGAAGAGTGAAAGCTGACACTGATCTCAAAGATTTGGGGGAAATGTAAACAGGGTCCGGAGGAACCAAACGGGAAATCTCACGATGGAAATGAAAGGGTCCGAACAGAGCAAAGTCGAAGGCTTCCTCAGCCAAGTTAAAAATTTACTTGGGGAAAGTGGTGCTGTGCGTGCTCAAAAGCATGAGATGGCTATACAGTGTTAGGATTTAGATGAGATCACTTTTAAGGCTGAAAGGCAGGAGGCATCCATTGTAAGCCTTAGAAAAGCGTATAGAGGCGTACAGACGGCTACCAGCAGAGTTGCACAAGTGCGGTTGATCCGTTTGACCAATGCACACGTTGTGGGGAAACAGGTCACATTGCTCGGGAATGTAATAAGTATCCAAAATGCATGTTGTATGAGGAAAGAAGGGCCTGGTCTGTGGGTATATAGCCGGGAGCGGCAAGTGCCCCGAGTTCAAAAAGGCGCTTAAGATCTGCTCTCGCAGACCCCCCACGAATCATAGGTCGAAGTGACTATAAAAAAATAGACAGAATATACGTCTACAATCGCTATGCTTCTCCAAGAGTGTGCTCTGACTATAGAACGAAGCGACCTACGTGGTAGCCAGAATGATGCCGATCGACATTTTGGCCGATGAGATGACCCACACCTATGATGAACTCGATTCTTCCTTCGACCGGCTCGTGAAAGATGCCGAAAGGGGGAATCGTTAAGCAGGTGGCAATAACGGTGGGAACGGATGGAAAAGGGTCGATGGGCCCCCAGAGAACGCATGGTGAGGCGAACAATGATCTCACTCAGTTTCTCACGGGACATGGCAGTTACCGTAAATACCTCTATAGGTTGGACAGCTCATCCAACTGTCCCAGTTGCGACGGTTTCGGTGTATGTTTTTTTCCATTGTCTTAGATTCGCAGAGGAAAGAGTCTAGAGTCTAGAGGAGACATTGGGAGGAACAATAGCACCAGAAAATATAATTGGGAAAATGCTTGTGTGCTATGAGAACTGGAATGCAGTGAACAACATGGTAGGGCGGACTCAGAGCAGGTTGAGAGAGGTAGAAAAGGTGAGAAAAGCGCGGTTGGGGATGCAATTGATGGGCGAAAGGAGATTTCAGTCATGTCCACTCCGCGGTGAAATATTTTGCCTTAGTTCCATTGGGAAGAGGACAGGAGTTAGGGAGGGTTTTTAGTGGGTAAAAATTGCGCACCCTGGCACATGTATCTCAGTGCCTATGAAAGACTTCCACCTCCGGACAAAAAAAGACAGACAGATAATAATCTGACTTTAAGAAGGTTTTTTCAACAAAGCCTTAATAAAAAGGAGTGGAGCCGAAAGCCATCATTCTGCATCCTTTTTCGCAGAAATATATATAATCAATTTTCTGCTTTCCACTTCTCGTATGCTATATCCAATGCACATATTATGATATTCACTTCCGAACACTACCAATGATAATCAGTCAGTTCTTGGCTTTGCTCCACTCATCGTCGGGAAATAAGGAAGCAGCGTGCTCCGAAAAACCCAGACAATAAACTGTTTTGACAACTTACTTTTTCATGTACAAACGTAGACACTTTGCGGTTTTAGACAAGTATCCTTTCACGTAACGCAGCTACCTGGAAAAAATGCAAACCAACCGCTTAGGTTTCCATGGAGCACTAACCAGCCAATTCCGTTGATGAACGTGGAGTCAATATTCTGTGATAGAATTCATGTAGGTGCCAATGTCGGTAGTGTCGCCAATAAAATCCACTTCACCGCTCGATATGTACATACGTCGTTTGTTCCGTAAGCGTTCGCATAAAAACCCACTTCACAGTACTTACCACTTCATTGCCTCCGCTACATTCATGTCCTCCATCACTTCTACTTTCTAGCAGGCAGTAGACAGCTATAAAATTCGAAATTCGAAAGGTGTAGGTGGAAGAGTTATCACATACGAGAGGAGGTTTTTTCTGAAAAGTTGTTGGGACTCAGGTTCACGTTCAGGTGAGCATAAACGAATGCGATTTATTGGCATCGACAGCTGGCAAAGGTAATAATCAAATGGAACAGAACAAGAAAACTGCATTAACGGATAATCCGGCGAAGAATCGGAGCGACACTGTGGTACGACTTGCACGAAATATGGGTGAAATTGATGAGGTGCCATGGTCCCATAGCGGAGGTATCTACGGTGAAGTGGAGGCCTCGTGCAGGAAGTGGAGCCATGGAAAAATTCCTGGTGCAATAGAAGCATTAAATTTGTGCGGTTGTCGAGTTTCCCGTGGATTGTCGGATTTAATGGGTTCAAATACAGATCACTGGAGCGATGAAAATCAATTTTGAAATTTTGAACAGTACCTTTCAGCGGATGGCTTTCGGGAATATCCTGGAATTTACAACATTATGGAAAAAACGAGCTTTTGATTTGAATTATCTTGAATTTGGTGGAGTTTCTTCCCTTGTCGTTCTGGATGGTTTGCAGGCTTTGAAGGAATGCACAGGTTTAAATTCGTTTTCACGCTTGTTCGTATTTGTTCTGCTATAGAAAAATGATGCTCTCCTTCTTCGTACAAATTAAGACGGATCTCTCCTCATTTATCATCTTTTCTAAAAACAAGTTTGCTTTGATTACTCATTATTTTGTATGTTTGCAATCATTCATTCCTGATTTATTACTCCGCCAGTTGCGAATTCTAAGCTACGTATCCTGAACACATGCAAACCACCATCAGTACTCGCTTCCATCGATTCTCAGTGGAATTTTATTCTTTTCTCCCATTTATCATAAAAGATTTGCTTTACTCAGATTATCTCACACATCTACTATACCATTTAACGCTCCGACAAGATTATAGGGAAATATTTCCTGGCTTTCAAAGCGAAACGAAAATCACCAAGAAAAGCCTCTTCCACTTCGTTCTGTGCTTTCTGCTTCGACAGGGCCAATTTCTTTTATCAACATTTACCCATCTCCTTGTTGTATCCATGTGAATAGAAGGAAGAAAAGAATGAAAAAGAACCATCAGCATCAGGAGGATGCTCGTAGAAGTGAATTTATCTTATGGGCACATAGATAAGAAAGAAAATCTTGTTGGAACCAGGAAGCTCAAGGAAGAGAGGAGGGAAAGGAGTAACAAAGTCAATTGGCAACAAATCGATTGCAATTTCAATAAGTTTAACGAACGTTTTATGAGACGACTATCTGACGAACAGACAGATGAGCGGACGGACGCCTGGCTAGGGAGATGGTTTTGACTCAATTTTTCTTCGCTTTTGGGCTACATGGTCATGTTGGTTTGACGGGCGATAAATATTGTTGTTTCACTGGGAAAACGAAAGAAGTTTAATTCACGAAGACTTGTTGCATGCCTTTTCACCATTTCGTATTATGGACATTTGTACAATAGGTTCCACCAGAGAACAAACTCAAGATTTAAGTATTTACTCTGGGGAAATGTAATCTACAAAATTGGTGCTTTTCTGGTCGAGTGTTCTTTGGAACTTCTGTTGGAAAAATAAAGTACTTTGATGCTAATTGTTGATATTGTTGACTCATTTAACGCTTAATATGACGTAGAATAAACATTTTGTCAAAAAAGAATTGAAAAGAATTTTGTGGTCTTCAATGTAGTGTTTATTCGACGTTACAAACATACATATGTTAACAGTTCTCCAATCTGCGTTATACTTTTTACAGGCGCTTTCCAGTATGGATGCTGCCATGGTCCTAAGCCCAGGCAAAGGAGTGTTTGAGGCAACATACTTTGTACTATCCTCAGTGAAATAAAAATAAAGTGCTGAAATCAGAGAATAAAGTATAATTGGGGTTATTCCACTCTGCTAAATCCTACCTGATCTTTCTTGGTGGCAGGTCCTGCGATAGGCTGACCAAGCAAATGTATCCAATGCCATTAAAAACAAAATGATCGATTTGAGTTACAAGCTTCGTGGAAATGCTAGGGCTTTCACCTCAGTTGATGTGGCAAGACAGGCTCCGGTCCTATCGAGATATGGGCAAGAATCCTAGACGCATGGACGGCGTCAGAACAAAAGTAAATAAGTCCGAGCAAATCAAGTACGTGTCCGCACGCTAAATATTGGCATCCTCGCAGGAACCATCGAGAAACGCGCAAGACCCCTTCGGAAAAGGCACTCTACAAGAAACCCGATGGTCTGGTGAATTGTGGATTTTGAAGCTGCTACATAGAACGCGAACACGGTATAAATGGCTATAAAATTCTCTATTTTGGTAGCCTACACACTCAATACGGCATTACCACCCCAGAAGGTTTCAGCGACGCATTTAAAAAAGTCGAACCATTTGATGATCGGCTCATCAAGCTCACCATTCTATTAGCTGATGGCACCATTCACTTCTTCACGGCATACGCACCACAGACAGGACGACTTGATGACGAGGAAGATATCTTCTGGCAACTTCTTGATGCAAAAACCTGTAACATGCATGCTGATGACTATTCCAGGGGACCTTAATTGTCATGTGAGTGAAAAGGCAGACGGAAACAGGTGCCACGGGGAAAAAGGGTTTAGAGCATGCAATGAGGGTGGCGAGCGTATAGTCGATTTTGCGGACATCCATGAACTTGCAACCATCGAACGATTGTCCCATCTTCCCAAACTTTATAGTGAGAATAATAAAACGCAAATCGACTATATTCTCATAAGATGCCGACATTTTACTACTGTCACTGACTGCTAAGTCGTTCCCTATGAGGCCATTGCGCCTCAACATCGGCTATTGATTGCCGTTTTGCGAGTCAAGCCCCGATAAACCAGCTTGGGGAACGCACTGGCCCGCCGCGCATTAAATGGTGGGGATTTCATGAAGAAATGATCTTACTTGCGCGATTACCAACCATCAAAAATGTGGAAGAATACTGGAACCAAATTAAAGACACGATCCACAAAGCGGCCTATGCAACCCTCAGGGTCACTAAGCCAGGTAAGTGATTTATCGACCGAGATACCTGGCTTTGGAATGATGATGTTGAAATAAAGGTCCGTGAAAAGAAAGGCCTCTACCACAAGTTTCTTGACGACAAAACGCTGGCTAATTGGCAAATTTATAAGAATGCCAACCGGAAAGCAAAGTCAAATACATTACAAACATGTTTACGACAAACTGGACACTCGGAATGGTGAGAGAGATCTGTATCGACTTTTAAAACCAACAAAAGCGCACACAGGATATCAAACATTGTGTTGCGTTAATGACAAGAACGGTATATTGCTTACCAACCGTCGAGCCGCGACTGATAGATGGCGAGAATATTTCGAGCAGATTTCAACTGAAGAATTTGTACGTCCTCCACTTCCACAAGCATTGCTGAGATTTGTGGCAATTCCACCTGCTAGCGCGACTGAAGTCGAGGAAGCAATAAAACGAATGAAATTGGGGAAAGCAACAAGACCTAACGACATCGCATCTGAGCTCTGGAAAGCGAAGAGCTGGAAACCAACACTGTGGCGCAGCGAATTCTTTAATCGGGTTATTAAGGAAGGTAAAACATCTTCTGACGGCAAGAAATTACCACAGTTCCAATATGGAAATTAAAATTTAGTCCAGCAGAATGTTCAAATTACCGTCCACTCCGCTTACTTTGCCTTACCATGAAGGGTTTGTCAAAAACTGCGGAACTACTGACGTAATACACGCTGCGCGGTTACTCATGGAGTCTCAGATTGAATCTGAATAAAACCGAATTTTTGACAACCGATCTTCATGAAATGGCAGTGACCTGGCCAGAACTGAGCGATTTAAATATCTCAGGCCAATGCTATCAGCCAATGGAGAACTGTGTTATGAAATTGCTTCACACATTAGCGCAACCTTGGTGGCTTTACCCCTGAGGGCTCATCTGTAATAGTTAATTGTGCTCGACCCCTCCATTACATATGAATTGCTCCCCGGATTTTAGTTGGACGAGTACCGAAGCGAAATCGTTGATTGGTATTCACGATGGAGCATAAGACCTATCGAAAAGCCTGCTGAACCACCAACCAAACCGTATCTCCGCCTTCATGCGATGGCCGTTGAGAGCTCTTTCTCGATGAGAAACTGCAGTCGGAGAAAGGTGAAGGCTCGTCCCACCTAGAAAGACTTACTGCGATTTCACATCGGTTCAAAGATATCCGAATTATCCAGAAAGTCTTTAAACTGCTGGCGAAGATAATAATAATAATCGGATCGGATAATGGATCAGAGCCTTGAAGTGTGTTAGAGCAATCAACGCAAAAGGAAAACGATAATATTAGCAAAAGTAATCAATACAAGCGAATATATAAACAAGTCAGAAACTTGAAGCTCGGCGCTCCAGGTATGAAAGGTTTTGTTTGTTTCTTATGTAAGTATATCTGGGTGTAGAACTATCGCATTTGATAGAGCCAAATGGCGAAACCGATCACAACGAGCCGACCCCGCTTGTGAACGGGACAATGGCTGAAGAAAAAGAAGAATATATATATGTCTAGCATGTCAAATTACTCACTTTAGTGTGATATATATGATGTTTAGTATTTGAGGTTGCAGTAAATTGACATGGAAATGACAACTCTAAGCCACTCTAACTTTTACAGTGAAAGTATGAATTTAACCAAACTTGTTGATCTCATATTTCACACTATATGTTGCTTATTTTTACAGCTATAGATTAAGTTTAAGGGGGGTTTCTAATCAATTTCCCAAAAAACATAGTAATATATTGCTGTTAATTTAATTTGAGCAGATATCGATATGAAGTGCATTTTAAGAACTGGGGCAACATGATTTTTTTAAATTTTTCGGTTGGGTGGTTTCTGAGAATGGGATCGCTTTCGAATTCTGGTACTCCCCGTTTTACAAACAAAACCCTAAAATTGTATTTGATTACCCGAAGACATGAATAAAAGAAAAACATAAAGTATCTAATTAAGAATCGTAAGTATTGAAAAGCGAACGCATAAAAAAATGTAGTGCAAATATGCCAACCTAAAAACTTATTTTCATCCTGTGGGCAGAAAAACTCCCACCCACATTGTTTATCAACTGAAAAACATCCGTCGAGTCGCTCCTCTTCGCAGAATATTAGTAAACCGATTCAAAATTAAGAGGATCGCGAGAATTCAATTTTTCTCATTTTCTTCATGGTGGACGGAATGACATAGCATTTAGTCGACTGCCTCCGTACTCTATCAAAGGTTCATCTCACCTGTTAGTTCATCCAAATGATCCAAATGTACTATATATACAAAGGTGCTGAAAGACCTCCCAACGAAGCTCGGATGTCAATGCCTGACACTAAGTCCCAAAGACAAACACGAAAAACGACCAGGTGTTGAGGCATACTACCGAGGACAAGATAGGAAACTTTAGAAGGTGAGATGGGAAAATGAGGAATTGGAACACCTGCTTCCCGGGGGGAAAAGGCGTGAATCTGAAAACTTGAAAGATGGAGTCGAGTGCACATGGAGTTTAGCCGGGAATAAAGTTAAGAAACTAATGTATTTATATCCGACACTCCAGAACGAAGCTGGGAGCCGGAATAGGCGAACTTAATCTGATTTAATTATCTGAAATAAAAAGAATGTTGGTCCGTGACCCTAGGAAATGTTATGCCCCACGCTAGTCGCCATTTGTAATCACAAAATGAAATTTGAGTGGCCTCACATGACAAAATGGGATTTGAGGGGCTTCACGCTATTCGCCATTTGTAATGACAAAATGTGATATGGGCGGCAATCAGACGATCATGCTAAGTGGAGGTAGACTACCAAGAAGCAAGAGCTATCCCAAAGTAAAATTGACCATGAAGATCCGCTCGCAAATATTTTCTAACAATAGGCATGCAAGCACTTGTTGACGGAATACTTCGATCGAGCTTCAGTATTTGCCGGGGGGCAGTTTAGCCATCTTTTTAGGCTTTTGAGATAGCCCCTTCCCACCGCTTAGTATCCCCTCTGACAATCAGAGTTAACCCGCAAGCCATTCATAACAAAGTCCCTTGTAACACCTATAATGGAAAATAGATGCGGCAATAACCGTAGTCAACAGAGGTCTTGGGGTTGAAGCGTCGACAACCACCTCAAGAACGACCACAAACTGCTGGTTCGACCATGAATGGAAATTTGCAACGGATCGAATGGTAAAGAAGCTCAAGTCTCACATATAAAAGTGCAGGAATAATACGCAATGAATACCATCTATAAGATATTCCCCGCTATATTGCTAGGTCGGATAGCCACATACGTTCACAACATCATCGGCCCGTACCATAGAGGCTTCACTCCAGGTGCCGCAAGCGATTCAAAAACTGTTGGTATAAGGCCATTAGTTGGATCTTTTTTTATCGACTTCAAGGTGCCTACGAAAGTATCGTCTTCAAGGCGCCTATGAATGGCCGTGAACGCCCATGAGAGAATTCGGTATCTTGACAAAATGAATAAGACTGTCTAGGCTCTCTAGACTCTGACCAATGTGAGAGGTCAGATAAAAGCAGCAAGGTCCCTCTCGACACCATTAGACATCGACAATGGTCTAAGATAAGGTTATCTAATATTGTGCAGTTGATCCTGAGGTAAATACGAGGGGCACGCAAGCCAACTTAACTACTGATTTTCTTCTTTTTGTTTAGTCCATCCACCGTGTCTTGTGGTTCTGCTTCGCTAGCCTATATTTCCACTTTGGGCACATATTTTCCCCCTTCTGTACTTTTAGTTACGTTTATTGGACTAGTAAAAATGGCATTCCCAAAGGTTTCCCCTCTTTGTCTTGCACTCTTTTACTTGACCGGAAGTCGATGAAATTGCACTTTGGTGTCCCTTGGGTCGCCCGGGACACTGTTGGAGCAGCAAGTTTCGACTTTTCCTTGGGTCTTTTTTCGTCCGCCCACGACGTATTGTAAAGACCCTGATGGCTCTCATCATCATCTTAATGGCTTGGTGCCAGCAGTGTTTGTCCTTGATCAATCCGGGCAGCTTAATTATTTTAGCTCAGGACTCTATTCTCGGCGAGTCTTGATCGGGGTACTCCCGCTACCTTCACCTGGCTTGGTGCCAGCAATGTTTGTCCTTGATCAACCTTAATCGTTTACTAAGCTTCTACGAGCTTTCTCTTTTGCTGTCTTTGGTATTGGAACTTGAATGGGTCTACTTACTGATCCTCGAGTACTTCTTGAGCAGATGTGATGGGTGTCAGCATCGCCTTCTTGGGCCAGCCATCTCTTTCAGCACATCATTTTTTGCCATTGTTGTTGGTGTTATTGGCAGAGTGGTGCTTCGTTTGAACACCTCCTTTCTCCTCACAGTCTGTCTGTCTGCCTGTTACATCCATTTTTATCGGTGTGGTGAAGTACACTGCTGCACGCTGAACATAACAGAAGGGACCCCCATACACCTAAAAGAGGAATGCAATATTTTTTTTTCACCGAATATAGCCATGTGGTATATCAAATGAAAGGCCTCGAGGAGTACAGTAAGCAGGTAGTTTTGATATATGGTTGGAAAGGGGAGAAGTGGACTGGAATTTTATCCACCGTCTGGCTGTGGATCGTGGTCGTGATATCGCTCATAATCTTCTCCATCCTTCTGTAGATGATTAAACATTCTTCTTTTTCACTTCAAGTTATAATTAATAACATCCAAGAATATTATTTTGTTACGTTTCACTAAACCAAATAATGAATAAATATTAATGGAAGTGAAGGGGAAGTTTTGTGGCCAGAATAGAATCACTCCCTTTCCATTATGGCCACAAAACTTTCCCTCCCACTAGGAAAACTATCTATGGTTGTCCCTACAGGAAGAAATCTCAAGATTGAAGGACGGGAAGAGTAAACTTTTTCAATTTGGTAAATTACTTAGGATTTTACCTCTAATTCTACGACGCATTTTTCCAATCACAAATATCGCAATATGTATGTATCAATGTTGTCAGAAGCGGAAAAATTATGGTATTAAAAAATGTGACAAAAAAGTACTAAATAGTACTATTATATGAGCATACTTTGAAGGTTCAAGTGAAATGATTTTCACCGTTGCTGTTGTACTTTGTATTATGTTTTAGGAAAGAGGAAGTTGAAGGGCGCGCATTTAAACACGTATGAAATGATTCAAAAACTCCGCCGAAGCCGGTCCCAAGCCCGGTTGTGAAAGGAGGAGGGATAGATAGCTTCAGTCTGAATGGCTGTACGCCACCGCAGCGTCTCAGGGGGTAGGTGAGGAAAGTGCAGGAACTTTGCAGTCTTGCAGATTACTCACTAAGGAAGCTATCTCAACACCTGGCAGCTAGGGATAAAATGCACCACCAACAATGAGAAGAAGGAGAAATTTGAGGTCCGGTACGGATAACCGGCGGGAGTCGTCTGACTTGGTGACTGGGTCGGGCTCTCGTAATGGACAGCACGGCGTCGAAACCGCTAGTCGTGGGGCGGTTCGACGTCTAGGCACCACGACGACCAGGAGCACAGCTCCGCCTGCTGCAGCTGTTTCGCCACAATCTGTGGCGACCACTTTAGCAGGTTCGCGTAGGAAGCGGATGAAATGGACTGAAGAAATGAACCTCTTCATCATCCGCTCCTACTACGAAATAACGGCGGGGGCGGGTACAACATCTTACCGCCCCTTGTTGCACCAGAGATTCGTCGAGCGTTTCCCGCAATTCGCGCACGTGACTGTGCAGCGAGTCGCAGACCAGTACCGCTTTATTACTCGCCGCGACACAATCCCGGCCACCATCAGGGAGCGTGTTCGACTTGAAGCCATCGGGGAAACTGGTGGCCGAGAGTCGATGGGGGCAGAGGCGGCGGCATCAACAACACCACGCCGCACTGCAGGCAGCAGGTTCAGTACTCGCCGAAGCACTCTTCTCCACCATCCAGCCGAGGTTTCCGCTGAGGTTCGGGACGAATTCCAAAGAGCGTGTATGGAATTCTCGGATATGGATCCTTTGCATAGACCAGGTATTCCCAGGCTCTATGCATCTCCAGCAACTCCGGGAATTCTATCTCAAATCAATGATGAGATTGCATCTCGACTGTGTGCTGATATGTCGCTGCTGCAACTACAATCACTTGTGTATTGTGGTGCAGTTGCGGCTATTAGATTGCACGGTCAGAAGATTCGCTTTCGCGTTATTGGTTTGAGTGACAAAAGAGATCCACCATGGAAAATTCGTCTGGAATGTCGGCGGGACTCACTAAGGCAGGACATTGCTACACTGATTCAGATCAGCACTGGCAGTGCCAGCCGACGGGTGAGAAATAAAGTGTAGAGGGTTTACCAGAACTATGCCATCCCCTCTGAGACACCCGTTGTTGAAATTCTGGACACACTATAACAGAAACTTTCTGTCATATGCAGTCGGTTACGACGGTATGGCGAAAGTTATTCCAGACGTGTCCAGAATGCAACATACGCGAGGAACCAGCGGAGCTTTTTCAGATCTCTCAACGAATCCCAACAGAGCCCCCAGATAATACAGTTCTCGGTGACGGAAGCGAAAGAGTATTGGGGTGGACTTTGGGGGTTACCTGCCCAGCATGCTGAGCATACTGAGTGGATCACCGCCGAAGGCACCCGCCATGCCAATACACCTGGCATGAATTTCGCGGATGTTACCGAAGAGGAAGTTCGACGAGCCATAAACAGCTCGAAGAACTGGAGGGGCCCAGGTCTGGATCGGGTGCAGAATTTCTGGTATAAGAAATTTACCAGCGTACACAGTCGGTTGGCACGCAGTATAAATGAGGTCATGAGTCGGCCGGAGGAATTTCCACCTTTCCTCACTGCGGGGATTACCTACCTTATCCCTAAGAAGGACACGGTGCAGGACCCCGCAGACACAAGACCGATCACTTGCTTACCAACGCTCTACAAATTCATCACGTCCATTATTAGTGGAAGGATCAATGCGCACCTCGAGACCAACAACGTTCTGTCCGAGGAGCAGAAGGGCTGCCGAGTTGGGTCAAGGGGTTGCAAAGAGCAACTCATTATCGACTCGGTAGTTGTAGGACAAGCAACTAGAGGCCAAAGAAACCTCTTCAGTTGCTATATCGATTATGCCAAGGCTTTTGATAGCGTTCCGCACACCTGGCTAATCGACATCCTACATCTGTATCGCATTGATCCGAAACTAATAAAGTTTTTGGCGACAGTCATGGAAGGGTGGCATACCACCTTATCGGTGCGTACATCTGAGGGTGCTAATACCTCAGAGCCCATCCGTATACGGAGGGGCATCTTCCAGGGGGATTTATTGAGTCCTCTTTGTTTTGTATGGCACTGAACCCCCTTTCATGGCTACTGAATGATGCTAGAGGGCATGGTTTTGCAATAAAATATGGCCTACGTGCTAAGTGCGAACTGACACACTTGATGTACCTAGATGACATTAAGCTGTATGCTGGTACTGACAACCATCTTAGAAGTCTGTTACGAATAATAGACATGTTCAGCCGTGATATTCGGATGGAGTTTGGATTAGACAAATGTCGAATCCAAGCCATCCGCAAAGGTCATCACGAGCCACATGCCGGACATAGCATTGATGACCTCCACATCGAAGCTATGACCGAGACAGACTTCTACAAGTACCTAGGAATTCTGCAAGGAACCCATGCTCGAGTTGGTGATCTGAAGGAAGCTCTGCTGTCCGAATTCCTGCGACGTGTAAAGCTGGTGCTGAAATCGCATCTTTCGGGGAAGAATAGAATAAGCGCGTTGAATGTATTCGCTATCCCTTCACTGGCTTATGCATTCGGAATATTGCCGTGGACGAAGACCGATCTGGAAAACGTCCAGCGGCGGATACGGACAACTATGTCCAAATTCCGAATGCATCACCCAAAGTCTGCCGTGGAGCGGATGAACCTGCCTCGTGACATCGGAGGTAGAGGCGTGGTTGACGTGGCGGCACAACATCATCGCCAAGTCGACTCGCTGCGCGCTTATTTTTACAGTAAAGAGCAGGCGAGCCCCTTGCATGCGGCTGTCTGTAAGGCAGACTGTGGACTGACTCCACTTAACTTGAAGGTTCGATCTTTCAATCCTCTGAGTGGGGTGAAGTCGGACCAGGAGCGGATCGATGAATGGAAGTCGAAGGCAATGCATGGTAAACACGTGAATTATCTTTGGCAGCCATTTGTCGATTTGCATCTGTCGAACAGATGGCTGTGTACTGGGGAGCTCTTTGCTGAGACGGAGGGGTTCATGTGTGCCATTCAGGATGGCGTGGTCGCCACCCGAGTTTATAAAAGGTTCATCATGAAAGAACGGGTGTGGTTCGGCGTTAGAGTTGTTGGACCATCTCATTTCTGGCTGTACTGTTATGGCACCGGTACAATACATCACCAGGCATAATGCTGTATGTAAGGTTATCCATCAATACCTTGCATACAAGCATGGGCTGATCGCGGGTACATGTCCGGTTTACCGATATGAGCCTCAAGCAGTACTTGATAGTTCTGCTTACATCATGTATTGGGACCGGCAAGTTCTGACTGATCGCCATACCGCACACAATAAGCCTGATGTACTGTTAGTTCACAAGACGGGTCGCTTCGCGTATATTATTGATGTTGCTATCCCCCATAATATGATAGCAACATTGAACGGAAATACGTGGAGAAGAAGGTGAACTATGAACCATTGGCTCGGGAAATCAAAGAAATTTGGCGTCTCGAGCGGGTGGTTGTAGTTCCCATAATATTGTCAGCTACAGGTATTGTACCTAAATCCCTGACGGCTTCCCTTATGTCCTGGGACTTTCGCACAGTCTGGTTCAAACCATACAGAAGTACACCATTCTGCATACGTGCTCGATGTTGCGGGGAGTACTCGACGGATTCTCCCACTGACCTACCACCGGCCACCACCACCAGTGCCCCTTTAGTTTTTAAGTAGGTAGGATCGTCCGAGCCTAAATGCTTGGCACTTAGTGCTAGTATTAGGTAAAATCCGGCATCTGCCGAGATTGTGATAACTCGGAAATAATGATAATCGTTGGCGCAACAATCCATGTTGGATAAGGGCCTTGAAGTGTGTTAGGGCACTTCATTCAAGAGATTCAATGAAAAGAGTAAAACAACAAAACATCCCGCGTAATACAGATAACACAAGGAAAACAACAATTCTTCAAAGAATTCTACTCTCGAACGCGGCCAAGAGTTCGCAACTTTTCTTGCTAAGAACCCAAGTCTCCGAGGAATACATGAGGACTGGCAAGATCGTTGTCTTGTACAGTAAGAGCTTTGACCCTATGGTGAGACGTTTCGAACGGAACAGTTTTTGTAAGCTGAAATAGGTTCTGTTGGCTGCCAACAACCGTGCACGGATTTCGTCGTCTTAGCTGTTATCGGTTGTGATTTCGACCCTAGATAGGAGAAATTATCAACAGTCTCAAAGTTGCGGTTTGATGTTGCTGGTTGGTTGGTTTTCGGTGCTGACGTTGCCACCATATATTTTGTCTTGCCTTTATTGATGTGCAGCCCAAGATCTCGCGCCGCCTGTTCGATCTGGATGAAGGCAGTTTGTACGTCTCGGGTCGTTCTTCCCATGATGTCGATATCGTCAGCATAGGCCAGTAGTTGGCTGGACTTAAAGAGGATCGTACCCCTTGCATTTACCTCAGCATCACGGATGACCTTCTCCAGGGCCAGGTTAAAGAGGACGCATGATAGGGCATCCCCTTCTCGTAAACCGTTGTTGATGTCGAATGGTCTCGAGAGTGATCCTGCTGCTTTTATCTGGTCTCGCACATTGGTCAGTCTTATCAATTTCGTCGAGATATCGAATTCTTTCATGGCCGTGTACAGTTTTACCCTGGCTATGCTGTCATAGGCGACTTGAAAAGATGAAAAGGTGGTGCAACTGATGTCGATATTCCAACAGATATTGGCAGCACTCCAGGCCAATGATGTTCTGGGCGTATGGGGCTATCCGGCCTAGCAAGATAGTGGAGAATATCTTATAGATGGTACTCAGCAACGCGATACCTCTATAATTGCTGCACTGCATGATATCTCCCTTTTTATGTATGGGACAGATAATGCCGCTTTGCCAATCGTCAGGCATTGATTCGCTGTCCCACACCTTGAGAACAAGTTGATGAACTTGGTGTAATTGGTCGCCTCCATATTTAACTAATTCGGCTGTGATAATAGCATAGCATAGGAAGAACAATGAACCGATTCTAATTAAAAACTAACCAAATTCAGCTTCAATTTTAATGTAAGATAACATTGTATTGATTTGGAAACGTATTGGACCATAAAAGGGAGAAATTTCGTTCCCAGCTTCCTACAATGCCTTCCAAAAATCATTTTTTTTTAGATTTGCATATATGCACTTGGAGTTCAAGCAATTGGGGGCGGGATAGAGTCGGCGTTGGACATAATTCAATAACCATTCTCGAGCCGAGAATGAAGGACACTAAGGGTTGTTGTGTTACTGGGATACAAAGGGTTGTTCTATGCCTAAGGTGGAAATTTTGTAATTAATTAAAGCATAGTACATCAGAGTACAGCGCTTTTGAACAGACTTTTTTCTGAATTGCGAATGACGTTTCATTGTTCCGCTTTATGTCCTACTTAGTGTGTTATTTTATACCTTTTATGATTTGGTGCATTCATCTTAACAGCTACTTTGTTTTTGTAATTTTACGGAAATTTTTACAAAGCCGCGACAGGCACTTCAACTTTTCGGTAACTTTGATATTCAGAAAAACGTGATATGGCCAAATATTAACTTCGTCACGGTTTCTGTTGAAAAGTGTTGAGAAAAAGTACTGAAAATATGAAAAAGTACTAAGATACTGATGACCTTCCAAAAGTACTAAACTTAGTACCTTTGGTACTAAAAAGTCAATACTGGTGTGAATGTATTCCTCTTTTATAATGGTCGAGGCAACATGCCGTTTGCCACTTTCTCTCTGCGGGAGCATATGTATGTCGTTTTAGGGGAAGTGCAAAAGCGTAAAAATATTGTTCCCAATATTTCCTGCTGTGTATTTCCTTTTTACATATATATCAAGAAGCATATTTCTTATCAGACGGATATCTTCTATTCCTTTCCTGAAAAATGGATGCAAAGAAGGAAGGAAAAACAATTTGAACGGACTTCATTTCATCGTTTCATATGCTACCCTCCGAACACAGTTAGGTAAGAGTCCATCCAATATACATATAGGACTAAGTGAATTTCGGGCTGTTATTTCCATTACTACAGGACCTGATCATGCTAGGGTAGCAGTGAGTCATTCAAGCGAGCTTTGTTAATAATAAAGGCTAAGCAATATATTCTCGCTCTGCACATCCTCTTTCAACGGAGGAAGCGAACGTGCATGGGAATCGTACGAGTATCTTAAGGACATTGCAGTTGCAGAGCAGACGGGATTCCATAAATGGAAGGTTGAAAAATCGAACAGTGTCAGTGGAAAGAGGGTTTACAAAACTGCTAGTTTCCTGGGTATTTAATTATGTATGAGCCGGTACTTTATTACTTCCTAGGAGAGTACTTTGTATTCGTTATTCACGAGGAGGTTTGGTTGGATTCGCGTTGCAAGGTGTAGTCATGGGAAAAGTTATGTGCGTTACTACATGTTGTACCTGTATGTTGTTTAACGTTGCTTCCACTGGATGACATAGGATCAATTTTCAATTCCTGTACCTTTTCCAGAGACAGCGTTGAAAATTTTGTAAGCGATTTCGTTTTATTGCACTATCGGATAACCTGTTGAAAAGAGGTCTGCTGGCGATTATAATAAGGAAAGGATATAAAAACCAAACTAGATGATAAAGTTTCTGCACAAATTTCTTTATTTCTTTTTAACAAAGAAGCATAAAAATCACTTAAACAATATGTCACCTCATATTCAAAACGTGGGTATGAAACAGTGTGAGTAGGGAGGGTAGAACGTCTACTAAGGGGGAAAGGTAATACAATGCAAGTGGATGTACGCGGAATATTTATATTAAAAAGTACCGCTATTATTTTCACTAAAGAAGTAAAATGTATCAAAGTTCTGCATATAATATCCAAATTCTAGGGAAAATATCCTGATCAGAAAATGACACTTTTTTTTTACTTACTTTGCTACGTACTGAAAATTTTAATGTTAAAAACGCACTTTGTTCACTTTTTGGGTAAACTTGTTCACCTTGAAAATATACCAAACAACATTTTTTTCCGGATCATTAAGTAACAATTGATGACTAGCTCGACAATAAAACGGGCAATGGGAGGCTGTGCAATTCTACGCCCATTGAAAGGATCTTCAAGGAATAGAAAAACATTTATTTCGTGGGAAGGAAATTAGGAAGTAGTTGCCCTTGACAACTATTACCTTCTTCCTTGCTTGCCTTAAGAGGCGCCTAAAAGGGATATACATTTGCGGGGTAGCTACCTGCTACCTATCCTGGTCCCCAGGATGCTCACTTTCTCCAACTACAAAGAAGTAAGATGGTGGAACTCAGGAGAATACTCCCATTGCTCTTGCGACAATGTGCTTTTAGTCTTTGGAAAACCAGAGTAGGCACGAATCCGATGTCGGGTTGTTTCTGACTACTACTCCAAGATGCGCTCTCTTAACCTTGGAGCCGGTTTCCGACAGACCTCTGACCGCAAGATTCCAGTCCAGGTTAAGGAGCATTACAATTGTACAATGCTATGCGCCAAAGCGTTCGAGAGCAGAATCCTCCGAAGAATTTTTGGCTCCCTACATGATGATGGACAATTCCGTAGCCTACATAACGACGAAATCTATGGGCGATACCACGACCGTCCGGTTGTGGATAAAATCCGGCTCAATAGGTTACGGTGGGCGGGTCACTTAATCCGTATGGATGAGGATGATCCCACCCGGAAAGTCTATAAGGCCAATATCTATGGTAGAAAAAGAAGACGAGGCAGACCCTCCCTAAGATGGAGCGATGGCGTAGGTCAGGACGCCAGACAGCTTTTAGGGATATCGAATTGGTGGACCTCGGCGCAAAACCGGGATGTCTTGAGTTTCTTATTAAGGCAGGCCTAGACCGGATACCGGTTGTTGCGCCGTTGATGATGATGATGCACCAAAGGAGGATTCCAATGAAGTGGAAAAGAGTACTTTCTATGAGCAATTATAAGCACGAAGAGAGTAAATGATGATTTGTGTGTTTAAAAATCCCACACACTGACATGTCCCTAACGTTAAATGGTTAAATACCTCAGATTGTCGTTCGATTCAAGGATGAACTTTTTCGAGCAAATCAAAGCAGCAACCCAAGAAGCTGTGCTGGAGTTTCGTCCTGAAGTTAACTAATGGCAAACATTGAGAGTCCTACATTTAGCAGAGGACGTCTTCTAGAAAGTATAGCGCAGTTTGCTCTCCTCTACGGCGTGGGGGTTTGGCCTGACACTCTTGGTAAGGAGGTAATGTAAGCGCCTTGCGCAAGTAAAGAGATGGAGAGCTTTGCTAGTAGCGAAAGTGAAAGGAATTCTTTGACTTGAAAGTTCTCCAAGGTGGGAGCGGGAAATAATGTGACAAACGGTTCAAGGTTAGCTCTCTAATAGTTTATAGTTTAAGCATCTGAAATAGATGGGATAACTGCGTCTACGCGTTCAAAAAGTTTGGAAAAATGAAACGGGTGAGCCAGGCTGGAATATAATTTGTCCAATATATGTATGTAGAATCAAAGTAGAAATCGAAATTTCTTATGTAAGAATGTTTCGGTGCACCGCGGTTCTATTTACTATGTCAGATTATTAATTTTATTGTGATATTGTCATTCTAACTGTGACATCTTAGACTATAACACAACAAATGATAATTTTTGTCCGTCATAACTTTATTAATAATAGTGACATTTCTACCAAACTTTTCAGTATTGTGCCTCATATTATTCTGGAGACGTCCTAAAAGTAATTTGTGATAGTAATAGCTGGTCTGGATGCCAAGTTGAGATCCGATAACATCTTTCTCGGGTACGTGATAGGGAAGCACCTCGGCGAATGTAACAAAAATGCTGGAAAGTTTGTGGACTGCTGCAGCTTCCACTGTTTCTTCATTTGTGGCACAGAGCTTGTCATAACATCAGTTGGGTTTCAACTGACTGGCATCGTACGAGCAATTAGATTGAAGACTTTCCGATCAGGAGTAGATTTAAGAATTGTCTTCTAGATATGCGTAACAAGAGAGGGGTTGACATAGGCCTCGAGGGAGAGGAATCACCATCTGATGGTTGCTTATATTCGCTTGCGTGTTGCGTCCGCCATTCCTGCATTGATCATATCAATACTTTACGGATCATTTTGGAAGGCGGAGCTTTGGTTTTCGCCTCACCTGTTCTTCATTGATTTCGAGAAACTGGGAGCAGGGCATTCCGGAAAAACTATTAGCTATTATTAGGGCGGAAATGCCACGTGGTATACCGAAGTAAAATCAGAGGATTTTTAGATGCAAGGCGGAGCCCGCCAAGGTTGCATTTTGTCACCAATATTATTTCTTCTTGTTGATGTTCTTTATGGTGCCTTGTCCGCCGGACGTGGAGGAAATATCTTCCCTCAAACACGACTAAGCTCAACGGTTCGTGGACTTTGGTCAAATGGCGCTGGATTTGGAAAGATAGACCATTAGAGTTGGATTGAGGATAAACACCGATAAAACCAAGGTTCTTAGTCTGACGGCTCATCGTATTTTTCTTATCTGCATTAATGGATAGATCATCGAAAGCGTTGGTCGCTATACTCCTCCGATGCGTATATTGAGACCACATAATATTTCCTTAATCATAAACATACATACATTAAAAAATGTATCCTCCTCCTCACGCCTGCATCGAAATGGGTGTCGCCTCCCCGGGTGGTTGAGTTCCCCAGTTTTGTGGAAACACACAGTCACAGGGTACATTGTGACTTTAGGACATTAGGACATTGATCTTCTGAGGTTGCTAACTTATGGGCAGCCAAGCGGTTTTGTTAGCTTTCAGATTTATCCACCCATTCACGTAAATTTCAGACTATAAAAATATGGATGGCGAAGATTGTCCACATAATTTCTGCTCGCAGACTGTGATGCAAAGTCTCCACCAATTTTACTTCTTGAGATAGTTGATGCAGCCTGGACATAACACTTTATATATTACGATAGAAGTTCGCGATGCATTTATGTTCCCTTGTGTCCATTAAACATTTAGAGTTTAAGAAAATTTTCGGGAAACAGCACGCAAACGGCAACGAAATGCACTATTGGCTGGTTTTTGAGGGTTGACGGTCCCTGTTCCTTCACAAATAGGGAGTTACATCGTAAGGTACTTTAATCTGAGATAATGCATTAGAAACTCCCGTTAAGTGTCATTGGTAGGTAAGTGGGCTGAATCATCAAGGGTACATATGATCTAGCGGGCTTCGAGTGTGTCCTCCGATGATGAGTAGACTCCCACCTCACGTAGATTGTGATATGGGTCTCATCGCATCCGCACTCTGACATCCTGACCTTGTTTTAAGTGAAAGGTGGCCTTAGAGGAAGAAGGAGCTGATTCGTCATGGATTAAAGGGCACGTACAGTTTTTGTTAAATGATACTTGAGTGACTTAAGTGTTCAAAGGCTACACCCTCACATTCGCCACCTTGGTTAGTGAAAAAGTAAACAATCGCGTGTCCATGGAAAAATCCGGTGGAGCTTCAGTATTTACAAGCGGACCTTCACAGTTTCGCCAATTTTTTAGGTTTTTGGGATAGCTCTCCCTTCTTGGTTGAATCTGGTCACTCAAGATGGTCTTTCGACAATCGCAAAATTCCATTAAGTCATTTGTCTTTGTGCTTTACAACTCGAGCTCCGTATCCCTTTGTTGTCGAAGAGGGGTTAGAAAGATCTCGCGGGGCTCTGATCGCGGTTTCCAAATCTATCCATAATTTGGATCCCTGTACAATTATGATGCCCCTTAACTTGGAAAGAAATGTGGCAATGAAGATCTCGCCAGAAACTGGCTCCTAAGTCAAGAGAGTGCTCCTTGTGGCAGTTGTAAGTAATATTCCGAGATAGTATTTGCGTCTGATAACACTTGATTTTTCAGAATACAAAAGCACACTCCCAGTCATCGCAAAAAGAGAGGCATACTCTCCGTAGTTCATTTCACTTCGCTTGGGTCCAAAAAAAACACTATACCGCAGAAATTCTTACTCGGGTTAAAGAATACGAATATTCCGGGACCTTCAACAATGTTATCGAGGAGTGCGCAATTGTCAGAAACCACTAGTCATTTTCGATAGTCAAGGTCATCCAAGGCATTGTTTTTCGAAATTTATAGGTTGCTAGCTTACAAATTCCTATCCTTTTCAGTCGCCTTTCTCATTAAGCAGGAAATACTTTCAGTATATTCTAAACCCCAACTCACAGGCCAAATACTCCTGGCCACAATATTTCTGCCATTTAACTAGTTCTGTTTGGAAACACTGATCAGATACACCCTGCAGGAGGACTTACGGATACTATATACTATACCCTGGCGAACCCCCTTTCAAAGTAGAGAGTTAGTAACTGGTGTTCTAGGTACTTATAGACGATTTTTTCTAAAAGGAAACTAAAACCAGAAATTACTCGGAAATCCCTCGTTCCGCTCATTCCCAAAATTATATTTATACACCTACACCATAATATGCTTTTTCGCCTGGAAAACTTTAAAACATTTCGTGAAAATAATTTTTGATGTTCGTTCCGGGACTAGAACTCCAAACTTCAATCCAGCAGAAAATTATCAGTTCCTTGGCCAAAGTATCGGAAAACAACCAAAAATGGCTTCATCGGAAAACACCCTAACCAGAATTAAATAAACAGTGATGCTATCTCCATTTCATCTGCACAAAAAGGCGCACATAAGTACTAAAGCCAAAAAGGACCCGACATCCATTTCATGAAAATAAGAACATAAAACAAACTTTGTGCCCGACAATAATGAAAACTGCAAACATCTTGGAGATAATCTGTAATTGGTTTCCACACAATTATCAACACCCGGTCAGCGTTTCACTTCTTGTATCCTACATTTGATATAGAATTTACCATTGTTCTCAGGCTAGGACGACAATTCAATCCTTGTCGCTTGCTTGCTTCCTTTGAAAGTGAATGGATTTCATTTGCCGCAGTAGTAGTCATCTTTGTTGCAACTAATTTGGTTACGAGTCTGCTTGGCTTTATCTGAGAGGGATAAATGGAGACATCTTTTGTCAACTTGAATACAACTTCATTATTGGATTCCATGGAGCAGGAAATGTGCTGATGAATATTATCTTGAAAAGTCCTAGTTGGAAAAACATTCATAGAAGAGGTTTCATTCAAAAGCCTTTGGAAAGCGCATCTATAAAAAGTTTGCTTATTGTGATGTTATAGATTAAATTTTGCTTGCTTGAATGCTGAACGTGAAATTTGCAGAGTTTGGAAAACTTCAAAGTTCACTTTGACCTTTCTAACAATGGTGGATGCCGGCTCCTGACGAGAATCTCTAATGGTAAATTCTATTTATTATTGGATAATGCCATTGAGTTACATAAGCGAATGCTTAACAACAATAATAAGTATGGACTTCATGGAGTTTTTTTCCGGGAGTAGATTTTTCTCACTGTCTTCTGAATCACATCATAAGATAGTAGATTGTTTATTGTCTGAGCCGAAGTGAAAGGTTTTACGTAGATCATGATCGGTTGCCATCACAAGTATGCCAATGTGATTGAAGTTATAGCCAACGAAACTCGGCAACGATTGATGAAAGAGTTGCGAACCTTGGAATCAACTTTGAAAACAATCAGTAAATATTATTGAATTTATTTACTTTTAAATTTCGTAGCGAATTTTGCATGCCTACATAGTAGGCATGTAATTGCGATTGAATCCGTGAAGAGGGTAGTATCGCGACTGAACGTAGTATCGCGATTAAATACGTGAAGAGGGTAGTATCGCGACTTCGGTGGAGTGGTCAACTGTTCTAAATCAGGTTCGCCAGTTTTTCCCGTCATAGGTTTGGTTCAAGTGGAATCAAGAAACTCCCAACTCAGCATCAAAAAGTCCATGTTCATATTAATCTTGAGTAAATTCTGGTCAGAGCGGATTAAATGACCATGGTATTTTTCCACCACAAAGGCGATCAATGGTTACTATAGGTCCCAGGACGAGTGTGGGGATTGATATCCACGATGGAGTATAAAACGTGTCATACGCCTGTTCAAAAACACAAGCAATTCTGTTACTACATCCCATTTCCACCTCCACATGGTGATCATTGCGAGTTCTCTTTTAACAAAAAGCTGTAGATGAAGCCACAAAGTGGGACTTGGAAAGATCCCCCTCGGACACTATCTTGTCATGGTGTGGGAGCTTTTAGTAGTTCACTACTACACTAAGGGTGGATTTAAATTGTCGAAATGGTAAGAAGTTACAGACTTCGAATTCGCCAAGGCGCGGGCTCTGGATGCCTCACCAAATTCATATCCCCTAGGGAAAAATCTGTAGAAGGCATGCTTTCCAACTCAATGGAAAGCTTGCATTTAGTGCCTACGGCGAAGCCAGCCAGAAAGGAAAATACGGCAACTGTCAACTTGGGAGAAATTGGAAATCCGAATACGGCCGGCCCATCTGCGGTACTACAGCCCAAATCTAACCGAAAACGAAAGAGGAAGGCTCTGCAGAAGAGAACTTCAGCCGGTAAGGAGGGGTGACTACAGACTGAATCCTATCTGTTAAAACCTTCTCCTTCATCCTTACCGGAAAGAGCGGAAGAAATCGAAGTAGGTGACATGGACACTACTAGTTTAACGTCGGTATCTGAAAAAAGAAAGCTATGAGCCGGCGGCAGAAAAGCGCACTAGGCTACGCACCTAGTGGTATGCGGTAATGTCCAGAGAAATCGGATGCAAGGAAGTGGAATCTTTGGTGAAAGGAGGGGACGAACTGGTAACCTCGATGAGACTGGACGCACCACACTCTTCTATCAGCGATAATGCGCGCATGAAGCGTAAGACCATCACATCTGTTGTGGGCAACGATTTATTGTGCAGGGCCCATATCCGCGGATATCTGGAGCGGTGGGCCGGGAGGTGATCAAATTAGCGAAAGACCGAGAGAAACTGGACCCTATCATAGGAATACGGGCACGAAGGTGGGAGAGAAAAGGACGTATGCGCAAGCTGCAGCCTCATTTCTGACTGCTGCCGTGGGAGTTTCCTCCAAGGATGGCAAAATGTCAGAGGAATAATTTACCATCCTCCGGGAATGCCTGTGAAAAAAAATGCTGGAGCCTGGAACGAAGCCCAGTTTTAACAATGAAAGTTTTCGCGGTGGACTTCTCCTTTGGAGTGCACTGATGAGACTGCTTTAAAGTGGTTCCAGCAGGTAATCCCGGCTTTGAATTCTGGCGGTCGTCTTACTGAACACTGAGCTGTGCAGGGCAGAAAATATCGCATGCCAGTTACCTGGCCTTTGGAAGGACATCATTCGCATGTTGGGTGAACAGAATTCGGGCATGGACTTCGAACACTGAAGAGGAAAGTCCATGAATGCCAGGAAGGATTACTCTACAAACATGGAAGGTTTCAGCTTGGTATTCGAACTGGACTAAAAATCATCTGAAGGTACTCAGGGACTGGTGGTGGTGCTCCACTTTTTCCTGGATTGACTAAAATTCAATCATACCAGGAAACTGCAGCGAATCATCTTCATTTTGAGAGCGAAGGACAATGGTGGTCTTCGACTCATACAAAACAGAGCAAATTGCAGCATCTTCGGTACACTTTGAAAAATGGAGTTGCACGCCGAAGATAGTGCATACAGTGATCCGGAAACCTCGTATGAGGTTTCGCACTGGTGAGGGGACTACAAAGTGAATCATACCTGATAATAACTTCTTTTTCTTCTTACACGAGGGAATCGAGTCTCTGGCGGTACACACCTCTAACTGTTTTCCATTTGACATTAGACTAAGTTTAAGTCGAAAAATATAAACATTGGTCAAGTTAACCTGCAGCATGCCAAAGCCTCATCCTACCCGCTGGCTGCGGGGCTGACAAAGTTGCAGGATTGCCCCTACATTTTTCTGATGCAAGAGTCATTTAGTTTCCAGTTTTTAAAATCATTTTTATTTTTAACAAATAGGTAACAATAGTATATAGATTGGAAAAATGAACAATAAAAAACAATCTTTTAAAATAACAAAAATAACTTAAATCTAATGGCCACTATTGGCTCTTAAAGTTTTCGAAAAACAATTTACAGGCAGAGAAGAGAAACAGTAAGAAATAAAAATCTAATTTTACAATAAGTTGTCGGGAAATGGTCAAAAACCCGACAGAATTCACTTGGCCTTAGTGGCAAATAAAGAAATATAAAAGTAATAATAGTAATAAATGTTCTATCGCTTCAAAAGATACTTTTAACTTAAATTATTGTGCTTAAAACTATCATAATTATATATTTTATATTATATATATTTTTTTATTTTTTTTACAATAACATCCATAGTTTTGAAAAGGTAATAATAACAGTTGTAATATTTACAAAGAAACAAAGAATAATAACGTATGTATGTATAAGCTACAACTGGAGGCAAAATCAGCACCCGTTCAATATGTACATATTTACAAAGCCCCACCAAGAAACAAATGGCAGAACTGAGCACGGCCACCGCTAACCGGCATCCCGCAGCCACCAGTACCAGGATTTCTCTTTTTCATCCCGCTTAATATCAATTGCTCTCGCTCTGGAGTATCTCCAGTGGAATCCCGGAGCCCCCACTGTCAAATTCGGGGGCTATTCTATCCTTTTGTCCGTGGCCCGTCTATGTATGTGATACATAACCGGATCACCGGCAGAATCAAGAGCCATGAATCTGTGGCATTGGGTCATTAAAAGGGGCTAGGATCCCTGACGATGAAAGATCCATAATACCAAGAGCTTGTGTCCTGACGTCAAGACGGTTAACGGCAACTGTGCTGAGACAGTTCCATTCCCGGGACCTAATAACAATCATCGCACAATACCAGATTAATGGCGTTGCCTCTGCTTATTAACCCTTCTGTGTGTTCTCTACTGGCAGGAGAACTAAGGAATCTGGTAGCGTATGCAGTATCAAGTGGTCCGCAATCCAAGAGGAGAGAATCTATTTGATTTCATCACTTCAGTTGGTCTCAAGATTGCAAACGTAAAATGCGAGTTCGTGGTACCGCAATAAGGTGAAGTAATTGACCTAACAATCGATGCTTCAAAGGTGTTAGAGTCGATTAAAGATTTGCGCGTGCTAAACGAAGTCTCACAGTCAAATCATCGGTAGCTAGAATCCGGTCTGACTATTCTGGCGGACAGTCTGTAATAAAAAAACGGAAAACGGATTGGACGAAGTTCAATAAACTCTTGGTAATAAAGTGCAGCTTCTTTGGCGAAAAATTGCAAACCCTGATGGCACACATTTAAAGTGCTATGAAGAGGATTGTCCTATTTCCCGAGGTCAAAGCGGTAAAACGGTTCCTTTATGGAACCGGAAAGTGCAAAAACTCAGGAAATCAAACCAGGCGACTTCTGAACCGTGCTGACTGGCAAAACTTCCGGAACTTACAGCGTGAATATAAAAGATGTACTCTGAGGAACTGAAAGGCGAAAGGCTATGCAGAGTCCTCAAAAGGGATGAGTCGGCCTAGTTGGACTCTCTTAGAAAACCCGATGATACTTTTACGAACTCCAGGCTGGAATGCAGACCTTTATGGAAGTGTACCAAAGGGGCTTCTCACCGGAAAAGGGAAAGGTAAAAAAAGACCAAAATCGTGGAAACAGCGGCAACGGCTTTAATCAACCTAAGGGAGATAAAGCCTCAAAACGAACCGGGGAAGCATGGGCCATGGTTGGCGGAAAGAAGAAAGAAAGGAGTTGTGACATACGCCTATATCTTTAGGAAGGTCAAATCCGATCCAGAATCGATAGACATTGAAGAAATCGTTAGCCGGAACTGATGAGATTTGATGTTGGAGCTGCTCGGTATGGCGGAGAAGTTTTTGGGAAAGAGGCATAAATAGGGGCTAAAAAGCAGGAGACTGTTACACAATGTAAAGATATTGGTTAAGCTACTACCGAGGAGGACATCCGCGAGGCTCTAGAAGAAAAGTTTGGACCGCACGGTCTACATGAGTCCGCAATTAGAGGACTCAGGGAGGCATATGGAGGCACGCAAACGACAACTATAAGCTTATCGGTTGAAGGAGAATAAAAACTGCTGACGGCTAATAAAGTAAAAATAGGTTGATTTGACATATGGGAGTACCACATTGGCGAGGAGAATGGTTTGGTTAGTCAATAAGCAAACATTATTCTCATAGCGACCGCCCAGAGAATTTTCCTCCAGATCGAAAATGGGCCACGCAACGAGGTGCATTTGGCAAAGTTGGAAATACAGGTTGGTACGTGAAAACCTTTGAAGCTAATGCATTAATTGAGATACTTTTAGTAGCCCATGATGCCTCGAGGAAAGGCTTCAGAAAAGGAATGCCAATAGTCAAACTCTTGGTGGAATGAAGAAATCGCGAAGTTGCGGGCTGTATGTTACCGAGCAGGGAGGATTTGACAGCAATCTAGAGGAAGACCAGATTTTGACGAGAAACGAAGCACCCTGGGGAACCACAGGGTTGTTATCAAGAAGATAAGATTGCGACCACCACAACTGACCTGCTTACATCTTCTTCCCGATATAAAGGAGAGTGCAAAAAAACAATCGTTGGACGTCTACATCTTACCTTCGGAAACCGAGGAGGAACTTACGAAGATTTACCGAAGAATCGGTGATAATAAAGCTCCTAATTCAGATGCTCTTCCCGATAAAGCCCTTGACTGGTTTATCAGCATATTTGACACATGTATGATGGAGGAGTGTTCCCCGTTCATTGAAAGTGGTAAACATTAATTTTACTCGCAATCCCAATAAGTAACCAGAACCTCCATCATCATATTATCCGATTTGTCTGAATAACACGATTGGAAAGATGCTGGAAGGAGTCATTTACAATAAACTTCTGTCTAGTATCGAATATAAAACGGCGCCGTAGACGTGGTTTTGAAGCTGGCCCGTGACGTGTCATGGTCTCTAATCTGTGTCATGATCACATTGGTCATTAAAAATTTAGCCAGCGGGTAGTGGATAAAAAGCTCATTGACTAAAACTAGTGTCCATAGTTATTTGACTAAGTTCTTCGAAAGTTACCTCTTGGAAAGGACATTTTGTTACAATAGGAATGAGGGACCTAAATAGTACACCGTCACGTCCGGAGCACCACATGGCTCAGTGTTGGGTCCTTTTCTGTGGGACATTATGCACAACAGGGCCTTTGTCCTTCTCGTGACAAGGGAGACCAAGATAATCGATTTTGCAGCTGTGGTTGTCGTGGCGAAACAAACTAATGATCTTAAAGTATATGCTAAGGAAACCATCATCTTGATTTTGCGGAACAAAAGACCGATGTGGTATTGATTGCAAACCATAGGAAAAGGAATACGATTAAAATTTGAATTGGTAGCCACATCATCACTTCAAAGCTGGTTATCAAATACATGAAGGTGATCATTGATGCGAAGATCAGTTTTAAGGGATACCTGGAGAATGCCTACGTGGCAAATATTATCCTATCGTTAGCACGGATGATGCTTAACATTGGTGGTTTAAGATGACCGAAGTGGTTCCGCTCTACCCTGTTATACGCGGTACCGGTCTGGGAGGAAACACTTGCGTATGAGAGCAATCGGAGCAGGGTAAATATGACTTGCCGCTTAGTCGCGTTAAAGGTTGCGCCTTAAGAACAATCTCAGACGAGGCAGCGTGTGTCATTGCTGGAATGATCTCAATTGACGATGGCAAGGACGAAATGCTGTCTATACAAGAAAAAGGGAATGAATCTAGCTGAAAATGATACGGAATACAGAAGGACGGTAAGCCGGGAATCGCTGGAAAAGTGGCAGCAACGGTAGGATTATTCGAAAAATGATTATTACATCCACACTTTGATTCCTCGTATTGACGCCGAGATTAATTACCACCCTATTTAATTTCTGCCCTGGCATAGTAGTTACATTAAGGGTTAGCACCGATCCACGTTGGATAATTCACCCTTTTGCTCTGAATGTAGTTGCATATATGAGGAACCGGAGCATGTCATGTCCACAATTTGGCTCACAGAGGAGGAGCCTGCAAAAATCATCAACAAATCAATATAAGCCCTCAGAACATAGTCGGAGAAATGCTGAGGTCGGAGCCAAACTGTTGTGAGGTGAATTCCGCAATCAAAAGAGTACAGGTGGGACTTGGAGAAACGAGGCTCGCAAGGAGGCCGTGAAGAGTGAAGAACTTGGTCGCGTAGTCTTCCTGGCGAAGTTATGAGGTGGTTTTAGTAGGTGAGAATCCGATGTCTTTCTAAGATTTCCACCTCTATCTATAAACAAGTCGGGAAAGCTTGACGTTTCAGGTATGAAAGGTTTTGGGTAGTTCTTATATAAAGACGTTTGAGTGCACATTGCCCCATTAGTACGTAGCAAGTAATATATGCATATAGTGTCCACTTTCGGGTGATATTAACATTCATAATTTGGAATTTGTAAAGAAACATCAATTTTGACCTATTATAACTTTGCTAGTAATAGTGCGATTTTCATCAAACTTGGTAGGATCATGCTCTATGTTATATATATGCAAAATTTCGTGGTACTAAGATGAACTTAAGGGGGGATTTGCAGCCAATTACTAAAAATTATAGTAATATACTATTTGGAGGGATAGCGGTATGGAAGGTATTTCGGAGCCTAGGCGCCATAGAGTGGCAGCCTCTTGATTTTTTTCAGGTTTTTTCAGATTTTTAAATAGATGATCACTTTTGACTTCCCGCACTCTTCACCTTTCCAACAAATGTCAAAATTGATCCCGGAAAGTACTAACTGAGACCTTTCGTTAAAAAAAAAATTTACACACCCCTTTTGCATGTATGGGGACCCCCCTTAAATTCGACGTAAAAGGTTGTAGACATACAGACGGACAGACAGACAGACAGTAAACCGATTTTAATAATGGTTTGTTTTACACAAAACCTTAAAAAAGATAAGAAGACTGGAGGCGGGTTAGATAATATGGAGAAGTTTTTCTTGAAGAAGACGAGTCGAAGGAACGAGTGCAACATTGTCGTCAAAGTTGCCAAAAGACTAATACCTTTTCCTTGGTGCTAATATCAAACGAAATTTCTAATGAATATTGGTGGTGAACCCGAATGAGCACAATCAGATGAAATGATATATTATTAAAATGTTGTCACCAGAGCTGAATTTAAATCTTCGAAATTAGCCTTGTGGAAGGTGCACTTAGCAGTGGATACTAAGAAAACCGGTACACAGGTAGGTTGGAGAGGATTCTTGCCGTCAATATTGTTTACTAAGCTTGGGTCCTTTCAGTTTTTTTCTTAATTGTTTGCGTTGGAAGGTTATTATATTTAAAGTTTTGGGAGTTTGGAGATGTATTTCAGTGATCAGATAATATTTTTTTATTTAGTTCAACAGTGCCTAAAATTCATATATGTATGTAGATACACTTGTATGGTTTATTTTTAAATATGTTTTAAGAAGTAACATAATATTTTTTTTGTTAATTTAACTAAATACTGCGTAATAATAATATTAAACCAATTCAAAATGTCACTTTACAAAAACAACTGAAATTTGATTAGTTGTCGAAATATGCATATTTGCCTATTCATAAATAATTTTAGTGAAGTAAAAGGACACGGTTTTTAAATTTTCTTTTATAACAATTGATTACCTGGTACATTGATGGGTTATCAGCAGTAGCGCAAGGACATTGATTCAAGGAAAGTGTACTTTAAATCAATATGTAACCACATCGGCGAATGTTGCGGCCTTAACCGACAGTCGGTCATCAAGACTCTTGAGTTCAACTAGATAAACTGTAAACTACCATACCGGGTTAGAATGGATTGAGGTAGTAAGTGAGTTGACCAGTAATAGAGCAGAAATATTTCTATGGAACCGGGAACTGGTTCATGGTGATGACAATAAGGGAAGAAGAGGAACGGCTGAGGGAACTATACTTGCCGAACTTACCAGGAATGAAACCTTGCAGGATGCTAATATAGAGATGTGAACTAAAGCGATCGCAGGATTGCTTAAACTTCACCAGAAAGAGTCTTAAAATAATACCACCTGGACAAGTTAAGGACAGTATCCGCAGAATCTGTGGTGATTCTGGGACCATGTTCGACACCTGTAGAAAGTAATATAACGAATCTAGGAGAATATCTAATACCTGATACTAGGCTGGAACGCATAGAAACATTTAAAAACATTTTAAAAATCCTGCCGGTTATAGGATTGGTCGATATATTACAATTCATAGGTACGCTAGCAACAAAGTAAAGTGGCACTACAGTTCTTTTATAATTCTGTGCGATTTTCCTTGATACTATTAATATTGTGCCTTTGTTATGCGCCTAAATGGAAGATCACTGCCAAGAATAATTGAAAGGAAGTTCAAACGAAAGAAATAACTGAAAGAAGATTAGAACCCGTCTCAAAAATAGTTTTTGATAAATATCAAGGCTATTGACGACTATCTAAGTAAAAAAGATATTGGAGAAATGTAGAGAATATAACGTTGATGTCCATCAGAGTTTTGTCGATTTTGGACAGATCGACTTCTCGTTACTGTATAATAAATGATTTGAATTTGAAGTTTCAGCGAATTTAATAAGACTCATCAGAGTAAAATCCCAAAACTCATTAATAATATATTTCGGCATAGACACTGGATTGAAGCAATCTTATGGGTTAGCCCCAACATTGTTAACACCACTCTAGAGTGTAGACTCCGAAAGATGTCAATTGAGAACGTCAGAAGGTGCCAAGTACTCATCGGAATCGCAAATAAAAAGCAACGGTAGCCACTGCATACACATTGTTATCCTAGGGACATTGTCGTTCCAGTATATTTGGAGTTCAGCTTTAGCTGTTTCACTGCCGGTTATGAAATGAAACAGTTCCACGGATTTTCCATCTATGAAGCCACCCAGAAATGGCCTCGAAACGATCAACGTTATCCATTTGAGTGAATTTGATGACATTTTCTTCTAACACCGGACCTTCACAAGGATGCGAGCGTTTACCAACAACTTAATACGTATATTTGAATAGGTAATTGACTGACTGTGCGTGGGCTAGTGTTTGCTCATCTCTTGTACGTGGACCAAAATGGCTATGGGAAGCATACCCAGAAAATAAAATCAACTTGGTAGAAGTGAGAAGAAGGGAGAAGAAGTAAAGTTATGGTGCAGGAGCTCGGAACTCCAGTACCGACGGTTTTCGCAGGTGAGCAAGCGGGTTCCCGTCCGTCGATATTCCCCGACCGCAGTGCTTCGATCGTAGACAACTTAGCCACCGTGACATCAAATATTACAGCTGATTTAAATTTGGAGAGAGTGGTATTCCTGCGAAGCAAGAATTTACAAAGAAAACCAATAACGGAGGCGAAAAATGATGGGCTGAAAGGAAATGGCTTGTTCGCGGAAGTGGCTCCAACACCGCATCTGTCCAAGAAGGACCACCGCAGAAAATACTTCAAGATCAAGTGATTGATTCATTCACGAGGAGTTCGTCGATTTTTCGATCTACACCAATACCAAAGACGACAAAAAGTCTGGAAAGTATATTAAATGCTAAGGGTGAGCGACTGTTTAAACAGGGTGATTCGGGCAGGACTCATAGAGAACAGAGCCCTGGCATGGAGGAACTACCCCTCATGTAGCTTGGAGCAAAAATAGTTAAGTTGTCTGAGTTCATCAAGCACAAGCACAACGTACACCAAGCTATTAAAAACATGGTGCGAGCCACTAGGGTCCTCTATAATAGGTCGCAGGAAGAGAAAAGAGCTCCCCAGGAAAAAAACTAAAACCGGTATCCAAACAGTGTCACAGGCGACCCATGTGAAACCTAACCGTAGTGCGACCCACCTGCCATCAAATAAAAGAGTGCGGGAAAAAGATGGTGATCCTCTGGGGAACCAGCTAGAAGTAGGAAGGGCGCGATCGCCGGCAACGGAAGTAAAATCTAAGGGAATGAAAAATGGTGGATGAAACAAGGCATTCACCAGAGGCGAAGAAGAAACAGAAGGTGCGAATTCGCCCAAAGGCAATTGTTATCTCCAACCAGGGCAATTTGTCGTAACGGAAGATACTAAAAAAAGTCAAGGCTGACCCCGACCTAAAATATCTAGGCAGAAATGTCAGCAAAATCCGAAAAAAATCAGTTTAGGCAAAACTGATGGCTTTCGTAACCAAATTAAGAACTCACTTGCGAAGAATGTCTCGGTACCGGCCCAAAAACATGAGATCTATAGTGCAAGGATCTCGATGAAGTAACAGAGAAGAAATTTGCACTGCGTTGAACGAACAATTTTAGATGGAGGAACTGGGTGAAGAATCTATTGTGAGTCTGAGGAAAGCTTATGGTAATACTAAGCGGCCACAATACGACTACCAGTTGTGGCAGCGCAGAAGCGATTAGTGGCAGGAAAAGTTCGAATGGGATGAGATCGGGATCTGCCGTCTGAGAGGGCGAATTTCATTAAAGGGGTGAACACCTCGTGAAGGCATGCAACAACGGTACCGATCGATCAGATTTCTTCCGTCTGAGAGAGCAAAGTCCATTAAAGGGGTGCTTCATGTTTGGACACCTCGTGAAGGCATGTACCAACGACACCGATCGATCAGATTGATACAGAGGATGTGGGGAGAAAGGTCATATTGCCAACGAATGCAATAGGGGCTCCAAATGCTTGTGCGAAGTAAACCATACAGAAACCGTCACGGGGGCGTATGGGTCACAGATTCGACTGGTGGAGCAGCGATATGAGCTTGCGGTACGCAAACTATACAATGCATCATGAGTCCGTCGGGCAATGGCTTTGTGTGCGCATAGCAGCGTGTTTGCGTACAGCTGCTACATCCCACCTAGTCTCACATTATCTGAGTTTGAGAACATGTTGGATAGTTTATGACACAAGGAGACCGATATCTTTTGCGTAGTTAGATGTTCTTTTTTTTTTTTTTCCGATGGAAGGTGGAAAGCTTCAAAAGCTACCGCAGGCTCCTGCCACACGGTTATGTGGGACTCTTACCCACTAAAACCACCTCCTTCTCCTTCCACTCTCCCCGCGGGACTCCCATTTGGTATTACGTCGCGGGGCTGGATCAGAATTTATTCTGCGCTCATGTCAACATTCGTGTTCCTCTCGCGTTCATTCTTTCGGATGACTTCCTCCTGCCTAAGCTTCTTTCCGATGGCTGTAGTAACTTTTTCAACTTCGGTTCATATCCCCTTGGCTTTCACCATAAGCTCCATGATATTTTCGGGTGTAAAGTGCTCCCCGGTTGTAGCTTCTAATGTAGCCCTTTGGGTTTCGAATCTGGGGCAGTGAAAAAAGACGTGTTCTGCGTCCTCTGGAATGTTTGCACACTGTGGGCAATATGGCGAATCATCACGCCCAAATCGATACAGATATGCTCGATAGCCTCCGTGTCCGCTCAAGAATTGAGTTAGGTCGAAACCTACTTCGCCGTGAGGTCGTTCGATCCATTTCCGGATATCCCATATGATTTTGTGAGTCCAACGGCCTTTTTCTGACTCGTCCCACTTCTCTTGCCATTCCGCGACAGTTTCACCTCGTACGAACTGTCGCCGACGGGCAGGAGATTCTCCGGTGAGGTACGTTCGATCGTAAAGTCGTTGTGTTTCTTTCGCCAGAATCTCAATCGGGATCATTCCTGCTATCACGCAAGCTGCTTCATTAGAAATTGTTCTGTAAGCGCAACATGTTCGGAGTACACTTATGCGATACACAGCTCCAATCTTTTTCTTATTTATTGTATTTTCCAGTGCATCTGCCCATACTGGGGCTGCATACAGTAGGATCGAACTGACCACCCTTGAAATAAGGAGTCGACGGCTCGGCCTTGGGCCACCTATATTTGGTAGCATTCTCGCAACCAGCGCTCCGATGTTATATGCCTTGGTTGCTGCACCCTCCACATGCAATCTGAAATTCAACCTCTGGTCAATCATTACACCTAAGTACTTAAGTGCAGGCTTGGAATAAATTGTTTGCGTTCCAACTTTGATCTTCATGGAAGTGCACTTTCTCCGCTTGGTAATAAGTACTACTTCCGTCTTATGCTCTGCGAGCTGTAGACCAGCATTCTTTAACCAGGATTTAATCTCATAGACTGCTTCATTTGCATAGAGCTCGGCTTCCTCGAGAAGGCGTGCAACAACCGTCACACCAATATCGTCCGCGAAACCAATGGAAGCCACACCAGTAGGAAGGTCTAGGGTCAGTACCCCGTTATACATAATAATCCACAAGAGTGGCCCTAGGACAGACCCTTGTGGAACTCCGCATGTCGTTTGGTAGGATTTCATTCCTTCATCTGACTCGCAGCACAGAGTCCTATCGATTAGGAAGTCGGCAACAATACGCACCAGGTACTTCGCCACGCCGAAGTTCATTAGGGACTCAAGTATCTTGCTCCATCTAGCGGAATTGAAGGCATTCTTCACATCAAGTGTAATCACTGCACAACATTTGCCCTCGTCAAGTGCGGTCTTAGCTGTGTTAGCTACTAGGACAAGTGCATCGGTTGTAGACCTCCCCTTTCGAAAACCGAACTGATTTTCGGAGAGACCGCCATCCTTTTCGGCAATTCGAATTAATCTGTTATAGATTACTCGTTCGAATAGTTTACCAGTATTATTAAGAAGGCATATCGGCCTGTAGGACGAAGCTTCACCCAAAGGTTTGTTTGGCTTGGGGACTAGAATTAATTTCTGCTTCTTCCATTGTGTAGGAAATACTCCTTCTTTAAGGCATGTGGTGAACGCCTCGGCAAACATATTTGGAGCTATTTTTACTGCTGCCTTCAGAGCTTTATTGGGGACGCTATCCAAGCCAGGTGCTTTATCCGCAGCTTCGAGGACCTCCTTTTCGCTTACCATTGGAACTTCGGCGGTGTCTATCTCGACAGTGGGAAGGTCAGCGGTACTCACATTCTGCGGGAAAAGATCCGTTACTATCTCATCAAGCAGAGTAGGGGAAGAGATCGGTGGGGAGCGTTTGCCTTTAACTTTCGATATTACGGTTTTATAGGCGCCACCCCAGGGGTTCGTATCAGCTTCATTACACAGTCGCTTAAAGTGTTCGCTTTTACTTTTCATGATGGCCACATGTAGTTTCTTCCGAGCGTTTTTATATTCTTCATGTAATTGCTCGTATCCAGATCGGTTTCTATTTCGCTGACTGCGCCTTCTGGCCTTGAGGCAGGCCTTGCGGCATTCTCCGATTTCAGAATTCCACCAAAAGTTCGGAGCTCGCTTCTGTGATACAACATACCTTGGCATGGATGCGTCACATGCTCGTCGCAACTTCTCGCCAATCTGCAGAGCTTTATTTTCTGCGCTTCTTTCAAGCGCTGTATTTTGCTGCAGAACCTCTCCGAAAATCTCCTCGTCAAACCTATTAGCTGCCCACCTTTCAGCTCTCGTCCGAGACCGTTTCAATCGTTTTCCATGTCTGATTTCAAAAATTATGGCCTGGTGGTCGCTATGTGTATATTCGTCACTGACATACCACTGCAGATCCTTAGCTAAAACATCGCTAACAAAAGTGACATCTATCACGGACCCCATTTCTCTCTTACGAAAAGTGTTCACGCATCCAGTGTTAGCCACTACAAGATTCAGACGAGAAAGAGCTTCGAGTAATATTCGTCCTCTTGCGTTCGTTTCTCGGCTGCCCCATTCGTCAGCCCATGCGTTGAAATCTCCAGCCACTATCTTAGGACTATGGTTTTGTGCGTCTGTTACTAGCCTCTCCACCAAAGAATGGAACTCCTCTGTCGTAAGGCTTGGAGCCGCATAACAGCTGTAAATAGATATTCCGCCTATTTTTGCTCTAGTGAAGCCATTCTCGAGGATCTTGGCGGTTCCTTCTATGGCCCGATTTCCGCATGTCCATATCGCTGCCTTTCCGCTCTTATCCGCGACCCATACTCCACTGTCTAGGTTTTTGTACTGCTCGCAGATAATAGCAACGTCGATTTTGTTTTCGAATATCGTCTGGGAGAGCAGGTCCTGAGCCGCTTGGCAATGGTTCAGGTTTAGCTGTAGGAACCTCATTTGCGCATAGTGTTGATCGCCTTCCTATACACCGGACATGTGCTGCTGCCTGTTACATGGGCGCTGTCAATGTCGTTTATTTGCCTGCAGAACAGACAATTGGGTTTTTCTTCGCAGGCTTTTGCAATGTGGCCTTTATTTCCGCATTTACGACACAGGTCGGACCTATCGTGAACGCTAGCACATTTCTTCGCCACGTGCCCAAATTCCAAACACCTGAAGCATCTTTTTAGAGTTATCTGCTCTCGTAGTCGGCAGACGACCCAGCCAATCCGAACTTTACTGGCTGTGATAGCCCTTTTGGCCGCTTCAAGTGTTAGGCTTATGGACGCAGTTTGTGTGCCGCCATATGCCTTCCTCAGCCGTAGAATATCTCGCTCCTGGACCGACTGTATTCCCAACTGGGATCGTAGCGCTTGACAAATTTCGTCCTTCGTTGTGATCTCGTCCAAGTCTTTACACTCAATGACCACACGATTTTGACTGAGCTTCACTTCTGCGGCCTCACCCAGTGACGACTCGATTTTTTTCTGCAAGTCTTCTGACTTGTTTTCGCCTGGTTTGAATTCCAGCAATAGGTCGCCCTTCTGTGTTCGCCTTATGCGGTTCACACTTTCACCTAGCTCCATTAACGAGGTGTCTGTTTTGACCTTGCGCAGAATATCAGCGTACGTAAGCTCACTTGTTTTTGTTATTATTAGCGCATCGGGCCTGCTTCTCTTCTGCAGCTTTTTCTTCTTTTCCACCTTAGTCCAAGTGGAACCTTGATTGGAGTTACCGTCTTTCGCTGTAGGCTCTGGTAGTCTTTCGCGAATTTGCCGTGGAGGCGTTTTCTCCATTTTGCGTTTTTGGCTACGTCGAGGAGATTCCGGTTCCCCATTAGCCTCTCTCGGTCTTTTACGGAGCTCCGGAGTTTCCTTAATAGTGAAGGGGCTGCCCCTAGATGCAAGCAGCACTCTAGGCGTTGACTGCAGCGCTGCAGTTTCTCCCTGTTTCTTCCCTTCACTACTTTGTTTTAGTTCTTCTCGTACTTCAAGATACGCAGCTCTAATAGCACGCACTTGGTCTTTAATCGCGTGATGGACATTATGCCGAGCGTTTACATACTCCATGAGGTTTTTTATCATTGCCCCTAGCTTAGTTATCGCCTCCGGCTCACTACTCGCATCCTTAATCGAGGTGCGTTGGCTAATTTTGTCAGCATTATCGGGCTTTGCTGCCGGGGATCGCATGACTCTACTGCTCCTCTTAAATGGGTCGCCTCCAATATTTACCAGTGGCGTCTTCTCGCCGACGCCCTTACTAGTGGGGACCAGGCTGGATGTTGTGTTAACATCCAACGTCCGGGCAGATGTCTCTTCTCCGGGTTGTTTATATTCTCCTTCCATTTTTTTTTAAAATAATCTACTAATCAAAACAAATCAAGCAAGTTACCTACCGTAGCACTGTAGCGTAGCACTGCATTCCATAGTGTGTGAGATAATAAAGCTGTAATTCTTGACGAATAGAAAATTCAAATTTCGTTTTTAGTGGGATTCAAACCCAGGGTGGAAATGGAATTCTGGTGAATGAGTATCAATAAGTTATACGCAGCACTATACGAACAGAATTCAAGGTTTAAAATGTTGATAAGAAATGCGCCGTCCTTGCGCGGGCTCGAACCCGAGTCCTCGTGATCGACGCGCAGACAAGCTCGCACCGCACCACGTATATCACTATCGTCAGTTTCCTTTTTTATTCACTAGTCAAGTTTGTAGCCGCTAATACATTCAGTAAACGGCTAATTACTATCTAGCTCAATACAGAGGGCAAACAAAGGAAATGAAATGAACAAAGAGAAAAATTATCACTGAAGAATCAATGAAGAAGAATTTCTTGCAAAGTACTCAGATAATTATACACTTTTGTTTGTCACTTTCACCTGATTCACCAACTTTCACTGTTTTTGTTCTTTGTTTTGCTCACTGCTTCCAAAATTGTTATTAAACACCAAATAGACGCGGAGCGTTTTAAAGTACGCCTGGCTCAGTCGACTGTTACTGTCTGTCTGTCTGTAGTTAGATGTTCTGGACAACGAAGGTAATGTAAGTGAGTGCCTTTCGGAAAGGAGGGTCTATATCAACTGTAGACCTAACCTTTGTTAGCATTGCATTGATGCCTTATATGACTTGGCACGTCAGCGGTTATTTTCGAACTAGGGAGATAGCAACATGGTAGGCAAATAACATACTCAAAGCCGAAAGGAACATCAGGTTGGTTCGCAAAAGCTCTCGATGAGGAGACGGTCACCGAAGTGTGGCGGGGCCAACCTACTAAAGACGGCGGCCCCATAGAAAAGCTCTCCATGTCACACAATGTATTTTTAAGGCATGTGATGCCGCAATACCGCCAGTAAAAGACTCAACTACTGGTGGAATAGTGAAAACTGGCCGGCCTTCAATCAGCTTGCCGCCGAGCTAAACGAACGGCCCAGAGGGTGATAGGTAGGATCGATCAGGTTCAAAAAGAGCATACATACAGGGAAGCTAGCAAAAATCTCAAGCTAGCTATCTAACTGAGCAAAAATGAATTTTAACGAGCTTCGCTCTCCGACGTATGTAAACCTGTGAGAGAGCGGCTACAGAGATATGATGAAACGATTCAGAAGCCGATCATCTCCGCAGATCACGTCTCCTACTCTCTCTCCCTGGAAATTATCCAGGGGTTATTCGCCCCAGCAAGAGAGAAGCGCTTACGCCATTTAGAGAAATCTGATGTGACGGCAAGTCCGGCAATTACCATAGACATGTTGACAAGCGCTGGGCTGGCATTGGCGAAAATACGGAAGCGATACTTATCATCAACTACCGGAAGAAAAATTTCACTCGCATTAGAATCAGTTAGTCACTTCCAAGTCAGCCATCAAATGGGAGTGGTGGTAGGTACAAAGTTCAATTTTGAGCAGCACGTGTAATATATTTGCTAAAAGGCATCATCCACCGCTGGTTTGGCAAGAATGATGTCGAGTGTAGGGGATCCGCGGCATGCTTCAGGCTGCTTGTAGCCAGGGTGGTGAGTTCCATCTTGCTGTATCCAGTCCCACTTTAGGGAACAGGGCTGCATATCCTATTTAGCGGACATAAACTGATTGCGGTCTATATATGAATAGCCCTGAGGATATGTTCTGCTTTCTGAACTGTCTCAAACAAGGGTTGTTGGACACACGGTTTGATTCCTAACATCAGAGAGTAGCTGGCGAAAAAACATGGTAAGATCAACAATAATCTCACCCAGTTTTTCACTGGCCATGGTGCCTGTATAGACATGGTATTCGTCCAACGCCTGAGGTTAGTGGAAGTTGGATGATCTTAGAGGAAATTCTCGGGGAAATGCTATCACCGGAAAATTTTGTCCAGGGAATGGTCCAGGAGGATTCAGGAACTCCATGATCGCAACCATTCAAAGTAAACTGAGAAAAGCGGAAGAGGAAGGCGCAGTGACGATTGCCGCGAGTAGATGAAGGAGACCTAGTTAAATTAAGATAACTCCGCCCCTTGATGTAATACTGGAAGATGGTTCCATGGTGGGGGGGGGGGGGGGTGATAGTGGTAGTCCGAGATGATTTTAGTGGGTAAAAGTGGGTAAAAACCCCACACACTGGTGTATCCAGGCCAGTGTTTTTTTTTAGAGATTTCCACCTCCTCAAAAAAAAAGGCGGGCAGACAGACCGTAAAACGATTTGAATAAGGTTTTGCTTTACACAAAATCTTAAAAAGCATGCACATGTCTGGAGGATGAGGCTGCTATCATTTGTTTAACAAAGTAATCGTGAGTTCTATCTAAACACATGGCTTACTCCCAATTCGGCTAACATTTCTTTTGCACTTACGTATAAGTATTTTACATTCGAACGTTCCACTGACCGTGGGCGATCGAATGAAAAATGATTCGGTCAACTGGCCAGATATGTTTGTTAAGATTGTTTGTTTAGGCTTTCACCGAGAATTTCATGGACAACTTCATCGCTGAGAAATAGTTTTTATAAATGCTCACGCACAAAAATATCTGACATTTGTGTCTGAACGCCTTCCACGTCTAGAGTTGAAAGTTTCTCTCCAATTGGTCCTGCCCGTCATCGAGCGGAGCCAGGACCCCTTCAATTTCAAAAACAAAAAACTAAAAATGTAGTTTGTTTATGTAGGATTGCTAGTATCATACAATAGGCGAAACTAAATATATATATATACATAATTTTAATTAATCAACTGTAATCAAGGCACAGAAAACTCAGAAAATTTACGTGGCAGATTCAGGCGGTGTGTGGTCAGAAACTGATAAAAGAAACCTCGTTGCTGTTCCCCACATAATTAATCTCACATTCAATTCATTATTTTAACTAACGTCCAAACTAATGGTTTTTGGTCCCTGCTAACAACCGCACATAAAACTGAACATAAAATATGTCCGTTTTCAAAATCAAACAGGCTCACGAACCTTTGTTAAAGATTGCGTAGTTTTTTAATGATTTTCCCGAATATTAATCACCCTGACTTTTAATTATTATTGTCCTTGAGAGAAAAGTGCATTTGTAATGCTACTTATGTATTGTTGAGCGTTGAATTCAATACAATGCCAATTCAATTAGCTAGAGCATACCTTGTGACGAAAATTTACGCAAATCCAATATTAATTAGTGAACGTCCTTGAAATGGTAGAAAACCAACCAACTGGCAAAACCAAGATATTTGTGGGGTGTCTTTTGAAGCTGAGACAAAACAGTGAGTTATATTCCGGAATGTCACAGTTTTGGAAATAGGACATGGCAGCATGTCATATTCAAGTATTGGGGCGTAGCCGGAATTCATTCCCGTCCCACCCAACCGCAGAAAGTATCTAGAAATTGTCCTTGTAACATCGATATTACAAAGGCCCCTTATTTTACTTCTCCCATTCTGAAAGGAATTCCAAATTTCCTTTCAAAATTCCCTACGTTCATTCCAAGAGCTTGTCGTTGTCCACATCATTCCTAAATAACTACACCATATCTGACACAAGCTCTCAAACAAATAGGGGAAGCATTCTTTCATTTGCCGAACCGATAGCTTAATCCACTTATTGCGAATTCGAATCACGTAAGGAGATATGAGATATCATGTTTGGAATTTTTAAATAGCAAAAAAATTTCCTTGAAACGAGTTCCATCCGGGTCTCATTGTATTGTGTCCCCGTGGGGTGGAGAACTAGCCATGCGAACAGGAGGAAATGTACCCATGGCTGTATACGTGAAAAGGTAAAAGATTCCCATAAGTATTTTGGTCTACCGAAAATTGATCAAAAATGTAGTGCCTAACGTACACGTTCCTAGGATGCTTGAGAGTAAAATGTTATTTCAGAATAGGACTCTTATCAAATTAATTGTGGTCGATAAAGAAGAGTAACGTGCTACTTCTAAAAATCGGGGTTCTTCTCTATTGAATCTTCCTTTTGGGTTTATTTGGGAACGAGTCAATTGTAATGTTTTGATATGAGTTATTGGAAGGATATTACTATGAATTATTCACTCCTCTTTATGTGATGATAATCTGACGATAATCTAAATTGGATTGCCGATAAGTTTATTTCGATACAATTATTTTATATTGGTTTTTCCCACATATTTTCAGGGATTGGCGGTCAAAGGGTAGTATAGGTCCCAGGACGAAACGTGAATTGGTACCCACAATGGAGCATAAAACCTGAGAAATGCCTGCTGAACCAACACCAACAGCTCTACTACCAAACTCTATCTCCACCTCCACGTGACCGCTGGGGGCTCTTTCTTAACGAAAAGCTGCAGACGGAGAAGGATGAAGGCGAGTCTCCTGCGCTTAAAAACAGGACAAATTGTACCAACTGGTCCTCCAGGTTGGGGGATGGGTAGGGCTGACAATTCTACACGGAAAACCAACGATACGAAGCCACAAAAGGAGCCTCGGACAGGGTGGATTTTACAATGACGAACCCGGGAATGACAACGGAATTAGGATTTGAGTATTTTCTCATGGAACGCGTCCTCCCTCTACAGAGATGGAGCTGCCAAGCAGCTAGCCGATACTCTGTCCCAATATAGGGCTGATGTAACAGCGTTACAGGAAATGTTTTGGACAGGGACCGAGCGCCCATCCAGTAAACCGTATGCTCGGAGTGGGTTTCTTAGTCAGCCAAAAAATGGAACCTGCTTTTATCGGCTTTGAAAATATAAGTGAAGGAAACTCTCGTGCACTCTGCGTTTGCGAGGCGAATTTATAAATATAAGCCTCATAAACGTTCACACCCCTACAGAGGAGACTGAAGAGTCGGAGAAGGATACCTTCTACGAGGCAGTTGAGCGGATCCTCGAAGCATGTCCCAAGTATGATATCAAAATCATACTTGGAGATTTGAACAGTCAAGTAGTGGAGGAGCCCGTATTCAGGCGATACATCGGATCCTATAGCTTAATATACCAATGATAACGGACTGCGGATTATTCAGTTAGCAGTATAGCACGAAATGGTTGTTGGAAATACTTGGTTTGCGCGGAAAGCGGTCCACAAACATACATGGGCCTCTCCAGTCCAGACCACTTTCAACCAAATTGATTCGCAACATAGCCTGATTCGAAGGAAGCCTGAGAGAACCAACAGGCCTGCGAACTCGAAAAGAATAGGAAGCAACCGCACCAGGTGCGGAAGTTTTATCAACAATTCAGCAGGATGAAGGCTATTACACCCTGATGTTCATTCTGCCGAGACAAAGAGGGAAATCTGATTTCCGACAGAATGGGCATATTGTAGCGGTGGGTTAACTATTTTGATGAAACCAACCACCACCAAGCATAGAAGAAACATTCCGTGCAATCCACCGGCTTAAAAATTAAGTCGTCAGGGACCGATGGAATTACAGCCGAATTGATTAAATATGGAGGCGACCGATTACACAAAGTGGTTCGTCAACTAACGCCCAAGGTGTGGTACAGCGAATGAATGCCTGACGACTGGCAAAGAGGCATTATCTGTTTCATAGATTGTAATGATAAGAGTGGAAAATAGGAGATCAGGTCGATCATCCTGAGTGGCCGATAACGACCTAGAGGGCAGAGCTATCCCAAAAATCTAAACAAATTGGCTAAATTGACCGTGAAGGTCCGCCCACAAAGATTGAAGCTCTATCAAAGTGCTCGGTCGACACGTTCTTGCACGCCTCTGTGCTAGCCAGGCTCGAGAATGTGGGGGGGGGGGTCCTTTGAGCGCTTTGATCCCTCACGCTTCATTACTCAAAAACAACGTGCCTTTTCCGATGTGTGGGCCCGCACCGGATTCTAAATTCGACTTTACAATGAATTTCGCGACCGCCTATCGATGGACAAACAGAACGCGAGCTAACGTTGGAAAATAGAAAAGAGAAAAAAAAACGGCTCGACCGCGCGCGTGGAGCCGTAAGTCTCCGGACCCGAGTGCAGCGATCAAGGAGGGGAAGATCCACGACGGATCACCGTCTCAAATGCTGTCTCTTCCGCCTCAGATCTTGTATGAGGCGCGGCCTCTGAGGTTCCCACCCTTCCTCGACATCCTCAGGCCAGTTATTCATTTAGAGGATGTCCCTTTATAGAAATGCTGCGGGAGTAAGGAGGAACGAAAGGGAGGAAGTCCTCAAACTACGATAGGATTATTCAATCAACATGGTTCTTGTTCCAGCATTCAATACTTATTACAAAAAAAAATTATTACAAAAAAAAAAAATGAAAATAAAGATAAACAAAAGGTAAATTTACAGAAAAAAAATGAAAATAAAATAAAAAAAATAACCAAAATGTAAAATTTACAGAAAAAAAATGGAAATAAAAATAAACAAAAGTTTAAAGAAAAAAAATGAAAATAAAATCAAAAAAAAAGAAAAAAAGAAGAGAAAATAAACAAACAACTTACCCAGATGTCACTCCCAGCTCGGATTGATGCTTCTGGTACTTATTTCTTTTTTACAATTCAATATATTAATAATAAAAAAAAAATATAGTCCTTAGAAAAAAACTAACGTTAATTCACTTTCACTCTATAATTTCGTACTTCACGTTTTATGTGTTTGTTTTGGTTTATACACAGCGCGGGAATTCCGACACTTTACTTCTGCAGCTAAATATTAACTTCATTCATCCGACACTTCAACTATCTGTCTTTTCAATTGTTTTTCTCCTTTTTGCCCTAAATCACTGTGCATTTATCACTTGCCAACGATTGAACGATTTGTCAACGATTTGAACTCCTGAGCTCTGCCCTCTAGGTCGTTATCGGCCACTCAGGATGATCGACCTGATCTCCTATTTTCCACTCTTATCATTACAAGATAAAAAGGGGGTATCACGCCGTGCGGCGATTATAGAGGTACCACGTTGCTGAGTACCGTCTATAAGATATTCTCGGCCATCATGCTGGGGCTATCCGCCCAGAACATCATTGGCCATTTCAAAGAGGCTTCACTCCAGGCAAATCAGCAACAGATCAGATTTTCTCTCTGAGGCAAGCGATGGAAAAATTGTTGGAATATGGAAATCAGTTGCACCAACTTTTAATAATAATCGTTGACGCAACAATCCATATTGGATCAGGGCCTTGAAGTGTGTTAGAGCACTTCATTCAAGACCGTAACGGTACACTACAGAACACTGTAGGAGGCAATGTGGTCAGCATTGCGCTCGCCCGAGATTATTACCCTGATTTGACTCAGGTACTCATTCACAGCTGAGTCGACTGGCATCCGACGTCAAGTCACGATACAAATCCCACTGCCACCAGCGAGATTTGAACCGCGGCCTTCCGTATGACAACCCAGTGCTCTAACCACTGAGCTATCCGGACACTAAACTTTTCATCCACTTTAAAGCGGTCTAGTATAGATTAGCCAGGGTAAAACTGCAGAGGCCCTGGAGAAAATGATTCGCGATGCAGACGTAAGTGCGAGAGGTACCATCGTTTTCAAGTCCACCCAACTGCCCTACGCTGATGATATTGATATAATGGCAAGATCAATCCAAGATGGACAGTCTACCTTTATCCAGATCTAGCAGGTGGCGCGATATCTCGGGCTACACATTAATGAAGGCAAGACGAAGTACATGGTGGCAACATCAGCGCCAAAAACCAAAGAACGAACAAAATCGAATCGCACTTGTCAAACGAAAATAATAAAGATAGGAGACTATAACTTTGAGGCCGTTGAACATTTCTCCGATCTATGGTCGAAAATCACAATCGATAACAGCTACGACGATGAAATCCGCGCACGGTTGTTGGCAGCCAACAGTACCGTACCAACATAATCCGTATGGGGAAAGTCTATAAGGGCAATATCTATGGTAAAAACAGAAGACGAGGCAGACCCTATCTGTGATGGAGCGATGGAGTTTTAGGGATATCGAATTGGTGGGCCTCGGCGCAAAACCGGGATGTCTGGAGTTCCTTATTAATGCAGGCCTAGATCGGATACCGGCATATGTATGAACACTTTAGTGCAAAAAGCATAACCTGGGCAATATGACAGACTCGACTAAGCCAGCTGTTAATAGCCAATTATTCCAAAAATGCTCTATTATATATTATGTCGACACATATGGGGAAAGAACTGACTAACAGAATTATTGAGGTGACAACTTGGGGTTTGTAATGCCTTCCATTATGAAAGATGCAAAATTGCACTCCACCCCAATGGTGGAGAAACGCATGCCTATAGTTGAGAGGACAAGGCTGTATTTTGTTGTTAATATGCGAACATCGGGGTGCGTGAGGCAATTTTGACTCTATCTAAATCCATTACCCTTGTATGCCGACTCTAGAATGGTGGACCCCTCCAATTATCGTATTCAGGACTAGGAGCTGAAATGAGACGAAATGATTTCACTTCTGTTTGGGGGAACTAGTCATTTCGTCCACAAGAGGAGAAAATGCACCAGATGTCATTCGGTTAAGAACCATGGTGAAATTTTCCTTCCACCTCTTCAGCTGGTCGTCGTCGTGGGTGAGGAGCCAACGATTAACGTCTATCGCAAGATCACCTTAATATACACACTTCTGAAATCATTGCGTTCTATGGCATCTTCCGCTTACCTGACGAGCACAATAACAAATTCACTTTTGTCACGGTACGCACTACTTCGAATTATCTAAGGTTCGCACCGTATCGGAATCGGAGTGTACTTTAAACCAACCGCCACCACTCACAGCGGTCAATAGAGCCTTCAATTTCTTCCACTCATCGATCCGCTTCCACAACTCCGCATTCAGTCAAATCTTATGACGCCCCTCTAGGACTAGGATAACGACCTGCCCATTTTTGCATGATGCAAGTTCTGTGCTCAAACAATGTGTCACCAATGACGTGACCATGGGAGCTCCAGAAACTCACAAACTTTCCACCATTTTTATCACATGTTCGAGCAAGATGTTATCAGATACCAACTTAGCATTCAGATTACCTATCACGATTACAACGTAATCTAATTCGTAATTGCTCGTAGAAAGCATCCTTTCCACCATATTGGAAGTTTTCATTGGTGCATAGCACTGGACAATTATGATGCTCCTTGACCTGGACTGGAATCTTGCAGTCAGAATCCTGTCAGAAACCGGCTCCCGGGTCAAGAAAGCCTTGCAGTAGTCGACAAAATTACCAAGACACCGGATTCACGTCTGGTACCATTCGGCTTTCCGGAGTACAAAAGCACATTACCCTAATAGAGAGGAATACTCTACAGAGTCTCACCTTATAACGTTGAAATTTTCGCTCGAGTTGGAGGAAGTGAGCATTCTGGGGACCCTCGCTAGCAATGTCGAGAAGCGTGAGAACATTCCAGAAACCATGCATAATCTGTTTTTGATAACCAAAGGCGTTGTTGAGGTTTCGGCAGTAGTAAAGTATGGAAATTTTCAGGTTCCTAGACCACAAATCTCTATCTAGTTTTTAGTCGCTTTTTACCACAAACAGGGAACTTTGAGAGTTCTTAAGCTTCAACTCATAGGGCAAATCGATCATGTTATGCAGTAACCGTCATGATAATATTTTGAGTGGCTAGGGTGCCCCTGGGGTGGAATTGATGGATGCGAAATCCTCCAATCAAAAAGCTAATGCATGAGGCCTGGAACAATGAGAAAAAGAGAGACATTGGGAGATGGTAATTAACCGGGCGAAAAATCTCGCCTTTACAGATCCATAAGGAAGACACTTCTGTGGCTCGACTCGTCCTAAATAATTCGTGGATCTTATGTTGTTATCTGTAAAATTTAGCAACTATAACATCTGGAACGGTTCAAAATTTAAACTGGCCCTAGCCGATGAGATTCTTGGAAGTTCTATGACCTGAGTTTGTTTCTTAATTCACTTACATCCTCGAGGACTAGACAGTCATCATGGAAGGGAAGCCCCATGAAAACAGTCTCTCCAAACGGCGAAAGAAAGTCTAAGGTTTGACATTAGGAGTGTTAAAGTAAAAGTACTCCAATCCGCAAAATGAGACGAGCACCTTAACTTTGTCGACTTGCCGACAGTGGCCTCGATTGCGGAGAATGTTTCAGTGAGAACGTTAACCATTGGCCAAATCGTCGTTGCATTTGAATCTAACTCATTAGAAGACCTAATTATCTCATCGGTCAATATTGACCTCAACAGAGAGTAACAGTAAGTGAGGAATACCACCATTTAATCTTCTTTAATATATATATTTAATGTGCATCACAATATTGGGACTAGCTTGAGGAATTCGCAGTATAAACTTTGACGGGACTGTTAAATCAAAGTTATCAGGAATAGTTCACTCTAATATTAGCACTTTTGGAAAATCGTGTTTAAGGGTAGAGACCCTGAAGATGGCCACAGAGACCACTTGCATTCAGCTCAATTATGCGCCCGAACTCTATAGAAGAGTAGGATTTGCCTTTCTCAAAATAAAGAGGCGAAGTTACGAGCCCCCGGAGGACTTCAGACCTATAATTCCTATTTTTTACCGAAATGACTGAAACAATACGCTAACAGCAGTACACTACACACGAAACGGAAATAGTCACCATGACTAAAAAGAAAGTCACGACTCTGCCTCTCTGGTGATCGGTGAGATGATTATAGAGTCACGGCAATGGCAAATGTTTGGGGCCTGCCTCAAGCAAGAGACGTCTACAGAATGAAAAAATGTTTTAATACTCTAAGCATGGAAATCTATGGTAAGTGCCGGCGCAAGTACAGAGAAGAGCGCCTGTTTACAGTTACGCCTCAGAACCAGCTATGTTCGTGACTGCGGAAGTGATTCCCATCGTTTTCCTTGCTAAGGAACGCATGACTATCTATGAGAGAAGAGGAGAAAGGTGATTCCTCGTGAGCAACGTCGGTATACACGGAGTCGCAACTCTCCTGGCAGTTCATCGGGGATTGTGGCCCGTGCCTTAAAGGAAAACATCTGCTTGTGAGTGTGTTTGAGGTGGGGGAGAGGCAAAGTCTCTGAGCATTCAGACCCTAGTGATCCATTGTACTCGATTCCGCTTCCTCATTACAGAATGGACACGTATCATCTTGGAGAATTCCTATTCTGATCAGCTGGTGAATTTTGACCAGTTAGAATACCTACAATACTTCCACAAGGCTTCTTGCTTTTCAATAGGATAAACTTTGTTGTATGTTAGTTTGGTTCTGACAGGAAGAGTTGGGTGTGCTTAGCAGCGTTTGGGCTCAGTCATTTGTCATTATGGGAAGCTTGTTTCCAGTTTTTGGTAGCAGCATTAGCCAATGCTACTGACACCCCAATTGCTGCTTCCGGTCTGGGCAAGGGGGAAATTGAACCCTTCAATCACAATGACCGGGTTCCCAGAGTAGTTTCACTGTATTGAATCTAGAAACAGAGTTCACTCGATTTTTACATTCCTGAAAGATTTTTAAAGTCATTAAAGGACTGCCTAACGCCCTCGATGCAGCTTGACTATTGCTGCAGATTACGATGCGCCTACACTTCAACCACTCGTTAATTGTCCAGGTTGCCGCCCTTGGGATCGCATACACTTTAGCCTGAAAGGCCATTGTGTATTGTCCGGACGGAAAGCCCACTTCTCGTTTTTATTCAGGAGGTAGACTCCTGCTCTAGAACACTGCTCTGTTTTTGAGCCATCGGTGTAGAAGACGTCAGTATATCTTGACGAGCATTCTTCCGGTCCTCTCCCGGTTTTTTCTTCGTTTCAAGATAATTTGATATCTTCTACCCAACAGATGTATGGGGATCCCAGAATAAGAAAAAACTGGATTCAGTCCTCCCAATAAGTATTCCTCTTATTGCAGTGCTCTGAATAAATAAATCCAAGGGCAAATTGAGTAATGCGTGTCGTGCTCATGGCACCGGTGATACCCAGGCACACAGTTCTTTGCAGTGTGACTAGTTTACAGCGAAAACTATTTTGTTTCTACTTAACCCACCTCACTAGGCATACATAAGCAAAGATCGGCCTAATAATCAGAACGCAGGCTCTGGGCCTCGAGGATCTCTCATCGAAGATGATCCTAGTCCCCTTGACTGATCCAATACTATAGATTTTGGTGGAACGAACCCATGGCTCTTGAAACAGAAATATATAAGGACAGTCCTGCAGCTTTGCCAACTTTGCCTCCAGTAGATAGAAAGAAACTTTGGCATGCTGCAGGTTAATTTGAGTAACTCTTATCTTTGCAGATATAATTGTAGTCAATATAAAAACCGCCGCTAACTGAAAAGTCGGCTGCGTTCAGTGTGGACTTCACCGGGGTTACGAACTTGTCCTCACCTTCCATCGAAAGTTCCGCTTTCTGGCGTCCAATTTCCTTGGATATCGCTACACTGTAACAACGCCCATGTCCTCATTCATTTTTCACCTTGTTTAACGGTGCCTTCCGTTGTCATGAGCTTAGAGCCCACGCAGATTCACTGTGTCGGAGCTGCATGAAACCGTTTTCACATACCGGAATTAGACCAGTTGTGCCCACAGCACCAGCTTCCCTTTCTTCCTCGTTTCTTGGTAAAGGCTAGGCTGACTGGCAAATCTGTATTTCCTTCTCCTTTACGGCTGAATTTTCCTTCTACCGATCCTTGGAAAAGTTAGGCAACAGCGTCACCGACGGATCGGCCGTAGTCAGGTCTTCAGTTCCTCTCATTAAGGAAGCTGCCGTACTATCCTTTCTGTCTGACCGTGCCGGAACATCAATCTGGTGAGACCTCTGGTAAGTGGAATCGAAGTCTGTGACTTCTTACCACTTGGAGTGTTTCCATCATCATCTATTTTTAGATGCCCTTAAGTAGTAGTAAACTATCCCATGCTTCCCCATCACGACAAAGTGGTTTCCGAGCGGGAGGAAAGAAAACATGGTGATTCATTCGCTGAGACAAACTCATAGGTAATCCGACATATATTGTAGGCGGCAGTGTGTCTGAGCTGCTGTTTAGTCTCACAATTTTAGGGACTTTAGGGACTCTACCTCAGCACCAATAATATTTTGCACTCCCCCTGGCTCTGCAGCCCGTGGTTGGTACCTCTAAATCAAAAACAGCGAGTTCCCTTCCAAACTGAAGAATTACTTTTTGAATATCATTGCATTGTTTTTGTACAATACAGCCTTTTCGGGATTGCTGCCCAAGTGAAAAGAGGGACGAAGACGGCTACTGTTTCGTACCAGGGCAGATTCAGCTCATCAGACGCCTCTGCCCTGGGAGCAGCGTGACCGAAGCGACTCGCAGGTGTTGTATGCTCCCTTTTATAATTCGTAAAACACAACAAGGGTATGCACTATATTCAGTGTAAATCCGCTCATACATAGTTCGAACCAAAAGAAAAAAGTGTTCTGCCCAAGTTTTAGGGGGATCCGCTCATTGATCATTCTTGGATAGTAGATTCGACGAGGCGATATGATAAGCAACGTCCTTGTTGCCTTTTCTTAATATATGACCTTTCTGCTGCCAGTTTCACAGGTTTCCAAAACATGTGGCAATGGCGGCCACTTTCCCTATACTACTCCCGTATAGTAGTACTTAAAATTGACATTGGGATTGAGGTTCTTTTATTTGCATATATCGCAGAAGTAAGAAAGGCGGACTAAGCACTGTTTTTGCGACCAGTGACACCGACTCCGACGCTACTCTTTTTATTGTGTATAACATCGGGTTCAAATGGGATCTAGAACTTTGCTGGCTGTGAACCCACTAATTTACTTATTTACTTCCTTCTCCCCAGCAGCAACTTAAAATTTTGATGAATTATGTTTATTTTGAATTTCCTCGAAGCAGTTTTGTCGGAATCAGATTTGCAGCTCAATTTTAAACTAAAGGACCGAAAATAAAGATGCACGTATGGCACATAACATACTGTATCTACCTGTTTTACTAAATTCAATTAAAAATGATAAAATTATGCAAATGTTAGGTAATCTTTGCAGCATCAAAGAACCTGTAGTCATACAAAGCCACCGCTGCACCCAGCCAGCCCGTCAGTCGCAACAAAGAGTTTACCTCGCGAAGAATGTTATCACATCACCGTCATTGGCCATCTTCGCATTACCATTAATGGAAGTCATTATCTATCCAACTGTATCTTTGGGTATGCAACTGCAGCGCTGTCCTATCACATTTTTCACATTGTTCGAAATGGCAAGAAATTTTTTAATTGATTGACCTATGATCCTCAAAAGGCATAGGAAACCGTGAAAAAGAACCCGCGCTGGCAGGCTGTGGGCAAACATGCTGCTAAGTGACTTTCCTTGCATTTTTCATGAGGCGCTGCCTGAAGCCACTAAGCAAGCTACGGCACGCTAATCTGGGCTTAAAAGGAGAAAACATAGCAATCGCATGAACACAGATTGCGGAACTATACTGTGAATTTGCGAACGACTTGGATCCAATGTTGTCTTGGTCGTCTTCGCCGTGTCGTCTCCATGGTTTGAAAGATAGATATATATCAAAGATGCATCTCCGGACTGTGGACCGTTGGATGTTAGTAGTTTGCAACATTCGCAGCTTCGATAGTTTTCAGGCAATAGCGTGGAGGTTCAGTGCCCTATGGGTATTAACTGCGAGACACGACTTTAATGTTTCCTAGGAATTTTCTCTCTTCGATGTTCCATTCTTTGTTCCAAATCTTCAGCTGGGCTGGAGAAGAACATGGAAATCCATTCGATTGGGAATTTGTAAATCCATTTAAGGATTACGCGACGACGAAGAGAAATGCAAATTTCTGGTTTGATATATTGTTGCGTTGTTATGTTGTGACGAAGTGATTAATCAATTTTGGATTTTGCGACGGAAATTTCAAATAGTCAGCCTAGCGGAGAACTGGTTAACCTCAGGAGGCCCATGAAAACTTTAACAGTTTTTGCGCCGTAATGGAACCACATTAAAATGTTAAATTTAGCAATCAGGCTTCAAACGACATCATTTGCATTGAATAGGACAGAAGCTACTCAGCGTTCTATGGGAACTGGGTTGAAATACTCCTGGCTAAAAGGTTTGGAATTTAGTTGGGTTCAAACCGAACGGATTTTCCAGTTTAGGCCGTAGGACGCATTTGTGTTAATCCGCCTTAAAATCACATTAGCGTAATCTTGTTGCGACCTCATTTCGGTTAGTACAAATTAAAAATCAGGAAAAAACTCTAAATGAGGTTTTCGAAATGTGTAGGTACGATTTGAAAGCTGTAAACTGGTAACAATAATGTTACAAATTAACAAAAAAAAAACACCTGGGGATCACGGCTAAACGTTACATCGCAAAATTGCACAATACTTCCATGAATAAGCAAAATTTTTCTAACTCAAATTATACGTTTAGTGAATGGAAACTTGTACTTTTGCTTCTGTTAAAAAATCAGTAGCACAAGATATTACTGTCAAATTTGAAAAAGATTAATGCACAATTAGTTGGTGGGCTGGGGCCACTACTCGATTGTTGTGTATTCACGTTTTTATAGTTTTGTGTAAAAGAAAACCATATCCAAATCGTTTCAATGTCCACCGCCTGTCTGCCCGTCACACCCGATTTTCTCAAGCAGTTTGGTGGCGTCAAGCATTGGACTGCAGAATAAACTGATGCGGAATATATCTTTCTGCGAGCTAAACTACCCCTCTCTGTGGTTTATATGTGGCTCTTCAGGAGCTAAGCCTCTCGTCTACCAAGACTTTTGTGGGTGATGATAGTCACACCCTGGAGGTGACACTGCTATTAACAAAACGCTACGGACTCAGACTGAGGAGTGGAAAAACACCTCCCCCAATCCAGGGGTTATGCGACCCGTGCGCATTGGGCAGTTTGCAGTCGGGGTAACTGACTGTATTCGAACGAAGCCTCACTGATACCTCGCCGCTTCAGTGAATAAGCTTGATCTTGCAGTGGTGCGCGGGGCTATGACACGGCGGACCTCATAACTCCCATAGTTTTGGGAACAATAAGAACTAACAAATAATGGAAAAGATTAAAAAAAACAAACTGGCCCATCACGTGGAGGCAGTATGCAATATAAATATAGACAGGGACCATACTGCCAATAGAGATTTGTTCTTAAGTGAAAACGTCAAAGAACGGCACACGCTAATGGAAGGAATTATGAAGAACCATTTGATCTCACCACCACTGACCGTTCTGTTTATGATTGTGAAACATTTGATCGCATCAAAGCCGTATTCATATTCATTGTGGGAAGCTCTACAGAAAACTATGGCCTTGAATATAGTCTTTTCACCTATTGCCACTGACCATAACAATAACAATGGTATAGATTTTGCAATATTGATTCGAAATTTTCCAAATCAGATTCCGAATTTTCCAAACTGACTTCAGACAATCATCAACGGCGCATCCGGTCTAGGCCAGCCTTAATAAGGAACTCCAGACATCCCAGTTTTGCGCCGAGGTCCACTAATTCGATATCCCTAAAAGCTGTCTGGCGTCCTGACCTACGCCATCGCTCCATTTTCAGCAGGGTCGGACTCGTTTTCGTTTTCTACCATAGATGTTGCCCTTATAGACTTTCCGGGTGGGATCATCCTCATCCATATGGATTAAGTGACCCGCCCACCGTAACTTATTGAGTCCGATTTTATCCACAACAATCGCTCATAGATTTTGTTATGTAGGCTACGAAATCGTCCATCCTCATGTAGGGGGCCAAACATTTTTCGGAGGATTCTTCTCTCGAACGCGCCCAAGAGTTCGCAATTCTTCTTGCTGAGAACCCAAGTCTCCGAGGAATACATGAGGCTGGCAAGATCATTACCTTGTACAGTAAAAGCTTTGACCCTATGGTGAGACCTTTCGAGTGGAACAGTTTTCGTAAGCTGAAATAGGCTCTGTTGGCTGACAACAACAGTGCGCGGATTTCATCATCGTAGCTGTTATCAGTTGTGATTTTCGACCCTAGTGCGACCAGTGCGGTTTGATGTTGTTGGTTGGTTGGTTTTCGGAGCTGACGTTGCCACCATATATTTTGTCTTTCCTTCATTGATGTGCAGCCGAAGATCTCGCGCCGCCTGCTCGATCTGGATGAAGGCAGTTTGTACGTCTCGGGTGGTTCTTCCCATGATGTTGATATCGTCAGCATAGGCCAGTAGTTCGGTGGACTTAAAGAGGATCGTACCTATTGCATTTACCTCAGCATCACGGATCACTTCCTCGAGGACCAGGTTAAAGAGGAGGCATGATAGGGCATCCCCTTGTCGTAGACCGTTGTTGATGTCGAATGGTCTTGAGAGTGATCCTGCTGTTTCTATCTGGCCTCGCACATTGGTCAGGGTCAGCCTAGTCAGTCTTGTCAATTTCGTCGGGATACCAAATTCTCTCATGGTCGTGTACAGTTTTACCCTAGCTATGCTATCATAGGCGGTTTTAAAGTCTATGAATAGATGGTGCAACTGATGTCGGTATTCCAGAGAAAATCTGATCTGTTACCGATTTGCCTAGAGTGCAGCCTCTTTGGTATGGGCCAATGATATTCTGGGCGTATGGGGCTATCCGGCCTAGCAAGATAGCACAGAATATCTTATAGATGGTACTCAGCAACATGATACCTCTATAATTGCTGCACTGTGTGATATCTCCCTTTTTATGTATGAGACAGATAATGCCTCGTTGCCAATCGTCAGGCATTGATTCGCTGCCCCATACCTTGAGCACAAGTTGATAAACCACTTGGTGTAACTGGTTGCCTCCATATTTAACTAGTTCGGCTGTAATTCCATCGGCTCCAGGCGATTTATGATTTGTAAGCCCATGAATTGCACGGACTGTTTCTCCTATACTTGGTGGTGGCAGTATTTGTCCGTCGTTTTCTGATTGTTCAGTAGCTCATCAAAGTGCTCAACCCATCGCTCCAATATGCCCATTCTGTCGGAAATCAGATTTCCCCTTTTGTCTCGGCAGGATGAGCATCGAGGTGTATAAGGCTTCATCCTGCTGACTTGTTGGTAAAACTTCAGCGCTTGGTGCGATTGCTCCCTGTACTTTTCTAGTTCATAGACTTGTTGGTTCTCCCAGGCTTCCTTTTTCCGTCTGTGAAGTTGCTTCTGCGCTCCACGGAGTTCGTGGTAAGTCTCTGCGCGTGCCCGCGTTCTTTGAGAATGCAACATTACTCGGTATGCAGCATTCTTCCGTTCCGTTGCTAGTTTACATTCATCGACAAACCAGCCGTTCCGACTTCTTTTGCGGCTGGGGCTAAGCATCTTTGTGGCCGTATCAATGATAACGTTCTTCAGGTGGTTGTGAAGATCATTTGTTGATGCTTCATCTCCAAGACCTCTGTTGACTGTGGTTATTGCGGTATCTATTTCCCTCTTATAGGTGTCGCGGAGGGTTGTGTTGTGGATGGCTTCAGTATTCACTCTCACCTGATTGTCAGAGGGGATTGTAGGTGGTGTCGTAATTGGAGCTCGGAGCACCATGCCAAGGCTGAGAAGTGGCGGCGTTCAATCAACACGTGGTCAATTTGATTGAAAGTGGTCACGTCTGGAGAGGGGCATGTATGTTTGTGGACCGCTTTCTGCGCAAACCAGGAACTTCCAACAACCATTTCGTGTGATACTGCTGACTGTATAATGCGCTTTCCGTTATCATTTGTATCCCTGTGTAAGCCATAGGAGCCAACGTATCGCCTGAATACTGACCCCATTCCTACTTCACTGTTGAAATCTCCAAGTACGATTTTGATATCATACTTGGGACAGGGTTCGAGGGTCTGCTCAACTGCCTCGTAGAAGGTATCCTTCTCTGACTCTGCAGTCTCCTCTGTGGGGACGTGAACATTTATGAGGCTTATATTTCTAAACTTGCCTCGCAAACGCAGAGTGCATAGCCTTTCGCTTATATTTTCAAAGCCGATAACAGCAGGTTTCATTTTTTGGCTGATTAAGAAACCTAATCCGAGCACATGGTTTACTGGATGACCGCTATAATACTGGTGGCATCGCATCTCTTGTAACGCTGTTACATCAGCCTTATATTGGGACAGGATATCAGCTAGCTGGTCAGCAGCTTTATCCCTGTACAGGGAGTGCGGGAGACTCGCCTTCTTCCTTCTTCGTCTGCAGCTTTTCGTTAAAAAAGAGCTCCCAGCAGTCACCACGTGGAGGTGGAGATAGGGTTTGGTAGTAGAGCTGTTGGTGTTGGTTCAGCAGGCGTTTGCCAGGTTTTATGCTCCATCGTGGGTACCAATCCACGTTTCGCCCTGGGACCCATACTAAAGTTTGACCGACGATAAGGATTGAGCTTATATAGTGAGATTAATTGAGCATTAATGCCCACTGACAATCGAGAGGATATCCCAAGTATTAATTATGGGGTTGTTAATTACTTTGAAACCGTTAACCCAAGTAAGCAAGAGATCGGCAACCTAAACTGCTAAAGGATGAGACTCTATGCACAGCCCATACACATTTGAAATAAAAATTTTACTTCAATAACTTAAATTAGTTCTTGTTTATCTACTGACAAAAAAATGAAAATTATGGGCTGTGTAGACCTCTCTCATAGAATCTTCATCCTTATCCAGCGATAAAATGTTAGTATAAAACCTTTCAGTAGAACATTGATAAAATTGATGTGGAAAATTCTGATTTTGAAATGGCCAATTCTGAAACTGATTTGGAAATGTCTGAAATTGTTTGGGAAACTCTGAATCATACTTGCAAAACCTATACATCAAGCTGCAGTCAGATGATGTTCGAAAAGAGAAGATGAATTACTGAATGCCCTGCATCCAGTCCAGAGTATAAGAAGCATCACCGAAAACACAAGTCAAAATTGAAAACAAACGAGAGAAAAGAACTAGATCCATCCATCCACCAATCCCAGCAAAATTGCAAGAAAACGGATCACAAGAAATTGCATATCTTTTTGAGAACAATCGTTCTTTCGTTTGTTACCAAGTTATTTCGTTTGCAGGAATATTTAGTATTAGCACAAGAGTATCAGTATGACACTTTTTTTTCGTAAGTTTTATATTCAATTAACAATTAAAAATCCACAAAAAAATTAATAAACGAAAATATCTAACACTCAAAGACCAAACTAAAAACACAATCGACGCAGAAAACGAAGATGATGAAAAATTGAAAATAGCTTGGATACCAAGTACGAACTTGTTTCTCTAGCTTCGTTTAATGCTTATAATGTAATATACATGAACAAATAAAAAAACTGCGCCGTAGCCGGTCCCAAGTCCGGTTGTGAAACGAGGAGGGATGGCTGTACGCCACCACAGCATCTCAGGGGATAGGTGAGGAAAGTACAGGAACATTGCAGTCTTGCAGATTACTCACTGAGGCAGCTATCACCACACTTGGCAGTTAGGTATAAAATGCAAATTCATCTATGAGAAAAAGAAGGAATTTAAGGTCCGGTACGGATAACCAGCGGGAGTAGTCGGATTTGGTGGCACGGTCAGGCTCTCGTAATGGACAGCACGGCGTTAAAACCGCTAACCGGGGGCGATTCGACGTCTAGGCGCCACGATGACCAGGATGATTACTCTGTCTGCTGCTAGTGTTTCATCACAATCTGTGGTGATAACTTCAGTAGATTTGCGAAGTGGACTGAGGAAATGAACCTCTCCAGCATCCACTCCTACTGCGAAATAACGGCGAGGCCGGAACAACATCTTACCCTACCCTTGTTGCACTCAAGATTCGTAGAGCATTTCCAGCAATTCACCCACGTGACTATGCAATGAGTCGCAGACCAGTGCCGCTATATTACTAGCAGCGACACAATTCCGGCCATCATCAGGGAGCGTGTTCGACTTATGGTCATCGCGGAAACTGTTGACCAAAAGTCAATGGGGCAGAGGCGACGGCATCAACAGCACTACGCCGCACTACAGACATCACTTTCAGTACGTTTCGCCGGAGTACTCTTCTCCACCGTCCAGCTGTTTCCGCTGAGGTTCAGGACGCATTCCAAAGAGGGTGTATAGAATTCTCGGAAATGGATTCTTCGGATAGATCAGGTATTCCCTGGCTTTGTGCATTTCCAGCAACTCCGAGAATTCTAACTAAAATCAATGGTGAAATTGCATTTCAGCTGTGTGCTGATATGTTGCTACTGGAACTACAATCACTCGTGTATTATGGTGTAATTGCGAGCGCCAGATTGCGAGGTCAAAAGATTCGCTTTCGCGTTATTGGTTTGAGTGGCCGAAGATATCCACTCACTAAGGCAGGACATTGCTAGATTGATTCACATCAGCGCTGGTAATGCCAGCAGATGGGTGAGAAATCGGGTTTACAGGAACTATGCCATCTGCAGTGAAACGCCCCTAGTTGAAATTCTGGACACACTAAAGAAGAAAGTTTCTGTCGTATGCAGACGGAGATCACTCAAAGGATCCGAACAGAGCGTCCAGACAGTACAATTTTCAGTGGCGGAAGCGAGAAAATAATGAAGTGGTCTTTGAGGGTTACCCGTCGAGCATGCAGAGCATGCTGAGTGGATCACCGCTGGAGGAACTTAACAGACCACTACGCCTGGCATGAATTTTGTGGATATTACCGAAGAGGAGGTGCGATGAACCATAAACAATTCGAAGAAATGGAAGGGCCCTGGCCTGGATCGGGTGAAAAATTTCTTGTATAAAAATTTTATCAGTTTACACAGTCAGTTGTCACATAGCATAAATCAGGTCATTAGTAGGTCGGAGGAATTTCTACTCTTCCGCGCTGCAGGAATTACCTACCTCGTCCCTAAAAAGTACACGGTGCGGGACCCCGTAGACACAAGATCGATTGCCTGTTTGCTCTACAAATTTATAAAATCCATTATTAGTGGAAGAGTAAATGCATACTTCGAGACCAACAACATTCTGTCCGAGGAGTAGAAGGATTGCCAAGTCGGATCAGAGGGTTGGAAAGAACGATTTATTATCGACTCAATAGTTGTAGGCCAAGCAACTAGAGGCCAAAGGGACCTCTTTAGTCGCTATATCGCCAAAGCTTTCGACAGCGTACCACATACCATGCTAATCGATGTCCTACATCTCTATTGCATTGATCCGAATAATAAAGTTTTTGGTGATAGTCATGGTGTGTGTGGCATTCCACTATAGCAGCGCGTTCATCTGAGGGTGCCAACACCTTAGAGCCTATCCATATATGGAGATGCATTTTCCAAGGGAATTCATTGAGTCCCCTTCGGTTTTACATGGCACTGAACCCCCTTTCATGACTACTACAATAATGATAGGGGGCATAGTTTTGCAATAGAACACGGCCTGTGTGCTAAGTGCGAGCTAACACACTTGGTGTCCATAGATGACATCAAGCTGTATGCTGATACTGACTACCACCTTAGAAGTCTGTTGCGAATAGTAGACATGTTTAGCCGTGATATTTTGATGCAAGCTCCATATCCAAACTGGAAGGAATTCTACAAGAAACTCATGCTTGAGTTGCTGATCTGAAGGATGCTCTGCTGTCCGAATTCCTGCGACGTGAAAAGCTGGTATTAAAATCGCATCTCTTGGGGAAGAATAAAATAAGCGCATTGAATGTATGCGCTATCCCTTCAATGGCTTATGCATTCGCAATATTGCCGTGGATGAAGATCGTCCAGCGGCAAATACGGACTACTATTTCCAAATTTCTAATGCGCCATCCAAACGCTGCCGTGTGGGGGGGGGGGGGGAATAAACCTGCCCGTGACTCCGGAAGTAGGGGCGTGGTTGACGTGTCGATGCATCATCGCTGCCAAGTCTGCTCGCTAGGCGTTTATTTTTACAGCAAAGGGCAGTCGAGTCACTTGCATGCGGCTGTTTGTAAGGTAGACTGCGCACTGGCTTCTCTTCACTGGAAGGACCGATCTTTCAATCCTCTGAGTGGGGTGAAGTCAGACCAAGAGCGGATCGATGAATGAAAGCCGAAGGCAATGCACGGTAAACACGTGAGTTGTCTTTGGCAGCCATTTGTTAATTTGCACGGAGGGATTTATGTGTGTTATTCAGAATGGCGTGGTCGCCACTCGAGCTTATAAGAAGCTCATAATCAAAGAGCGGGTGGAGAACAACCAGTGTAGACTATGCGATTCAGCGTTAGAGACGTTGAACCATCTCATTTCTAGCTGCATTGTAATAGCACCGGTGTAATACCCATTCACCAAAACCTTACACACGAGCATGGGAACATGCCTGTTTTACCAATACGAGCCGCCCACATTAAAAATTAAAAAATAGATTTAAAGTTTAAAACAATGTCTGTCGTTACAACTTTTACAGGACGATGTATGTATGCAAGAAGAAAATTTGAATCCCATAAAAAAACGTCCTAAATAAAGATGATGATGATGATGAGTGTATTGCAGGGACTAGATTGTGAATATTGTATTGTTATTATCTAAATTCAAGTAGAATAAAATCGTGTCTAATTGTCCACGAAGGTAATGAGTTTTGAAGTACAAAAAGATTGTAAAAAAATGTATAGATCGCGACTGTTAAAAGTCTGTTACAAATAAAGGCCACAATGTATAGAATTTCTAAACGGTCAAACATTTCTTTTTTTTAAAGCTTAAGGTGTTAATACATCCTTTTCCCTTTCGTTAAATAAATCTTTTTCCGTCTTCATTCCCGAGTTATCGAGGGTTATTGTGGCAGAGAAAAATGCAAGACTACTCGACTTTATCTGCACGGCTTTCTATCTAACCAAGTTGTGGTCGAAAACTAATGTATTTAAATAAATTTGCCGAAATACTGAGAGTTAGGTGACTACACCCAAGAAGGGAGAAGCTGGCAAGTCCGGCAGAGGAGCCAAGGTCAATATTAGTCTACTAGGAAGACCGCAACCAACAAAAGTACGGGCGAGTTTCCCCTCCGACCCCATCTTTTCGTGGTGGGGGAGCCGGTACTAGCTTACTATTACACTAAGGGTGCCCAAAAACATGAATATGGAAGTAATGGATTTGAACTCTCGCAAATCGCGTCCGAGGCGCGAATTTTGGAAAACTCACCAAATTCTTCTCACATAAAAATCTGTAGAAGGCATGCTTCCCAACTCAATGGAAAGCTTGCATTCAGTGCCTACGGCGCAATCAGCCAGGCAGGAAAATAGGTCAACTTTCACCTTAGGTGAAGCTAGAAATCCGCCCATACACTCATTCGCGATACTACTCTCCAAATCTATCCGTAAGCGGAAGAGAAGGGCTCGGTAGAAAGAAATTTCAGCCACTGTGGAGGGAAGATTGCAGGCTAAATCCTGCCTGTCAGAATCTTCTCTTTCATCCTTATCAGGAAGCCCAGAAGAAAGAGAAGCTGGTGATATGGACGCTACAAGTTTAACGCCGGTATGTAAAAATGGAGTCAAGCAGCTCCGACACCATGAATCTGAAAAGGCTTTAAGCCGACGGCAGAGGAAGGCCTCGCGGAAGATGGTCAAACATCCCGGGAATGAGGACGTTGCTGCACCATCAGATGCAGTAATGTGCAGAGAAATCGGATGCAAGGAACCAGAAGGTTTGGTAGAAGGTGGGGACAAACTGGTATCCTCGATGAAACCCATACTGGACGCACTAGACTCTTCTGTCAGATGTGAGAAACATAAGACCAAGATCAATGCGCAAGAAGCATAAAAACAACGCATCTGGGGTGGGTGACACTTTATGATGCTCTGCACCAGGACCTACACCCACATGTCCTGCGGGTGTTAGGCCATCAAATCATCATAGGAATACGGGCATGAGGGCATGAAAGAAGAGGACGCCTAAGATGCAGCCTCATTCTTGACCGCTTCCGCGGGAGTTTCCTTCAAGGATGGCAAGAATGTCAGAAAGACAATTTACCATCCTCCAGGAGTCCCTGTGGAAGAAAGGATGCTGGAACGTGGAGCGAAGCCAAGATTTAACAACCACAATTTTCGGAGTGGGCTCCTCTATTTGGAGCGCATTGATGAGGATTTCTTAAAGTGGTTCTTTAAGGTAATCCCACCTTTGAGTTCTGGCTGACAACCCAAGTTCACTATTGTTAATACCGAGTTGCACAGGACAGAACACGTCGGATATTGGATAAATGGCCCTCGAAGGGAGGCAGGGGATATTGTCTGCTTGCTGGGCATCCAGATCCCAGGCATGGATTTCGATCACTGTAAGTTAAACTTCGTGAATACTTGGAAGGACCAATCAACAAATATGAAGGTTTCAGCTTGGCGTTTGAGATGAATCAAAAGAGTCTAGAGGTGCTCAGAGATAAGCACCATATGGTGCTTCAATCTGTCCTGGAAACACCGAAAGTCAATCATATCAGGGAACTGTAGAATGCCATCTTTATTTTGAGAGCGGCGAACAATGAAGGTCTTTGACTTACACAAAATATATCAATTTACAGCATTTCCGGTGGGCTTTCTTACAAAGGAGTTGCGCGTGAAGGATAGTACATGCAGTGGCAGTGTCCCCGTATTGGGGCTCACCCCAGTGAAGGAACTATAGTTCCTACACCTCTTACGGAACGAATGAAAGAAAGGGAAGCCAGAGATATGAACGGAACTGGCTTTATGTCAGGTTGCGTGACTGGATCTACGCAAACCGGACACCGCAAACCAGTGAAGGTGTTAAGTGGAAAACAGAAGAATGATCCGCGTCATGAGATGAGACCCTTTATGGATGAGGACATGGGCATTGTTGCACCTTCGAATGCGGCAATTCCCAAAGAAATCAAAGGTGGTGCGAGAGAAACCTAGTCACACATCGACCGTGGTATACGCTTTTAACTGCTTTCGATTACATATTAGATTAAGCTTACACCGAAAAATATAAAAGTTATAAAGGTTGGTCAAATTAACGTGCGGCATGCCAAAGTCTCCTCCTAACTTCTGGCAGCGAGGCTGCAGAACTGCCCTTGCATTTTTCTGGTGCCAGAGCCATGGGTTCCATTTAATAAAATCTGTTGTATTGGATCAGTTAGGATGACTAGGAAATTTTATGATAGAAGGTCCATAAGACCAAGAGCCTACGTCGTGATGTCAAAACGGTTAGAACTAACTGTGTGAGACCGTTCTGCCCTAGTTATGGTCATATTACAATACCAGATTAATGGCGAGAGGAAAAACATTATAGGTAACTCTACTTACTTGAGCTACGATTCTTTGTGTTTTTCACTGACACAGGAACTAAGTAACAACTCCTTATAGGTAGTCAACGCTCAACATATTTATTGGGCCAGTAGCAAATGCAGAGAAGCTATTTGATTTCATTTACTTCAGCTGGTCTCATGAGTGTAAATGTAGGGTGTGACCCTACGTTCGTTGGGCTGAGAAGAAGTGAAGTAGTTGCACAATGTTGTTACAGATGATTACAAACTGGCAGGCACTAGACGAAGTCTCACTGGAATCCTAGGAAAACAGATTGAACAAAGTTCAATTAACTTTTTAGCAATAAAGTGCAGCTTCCTAGGTGGTTAAGTACTCCTTTGGCGCTAGAAAAGCAATTGGAAACTCTGAATCGTACATTTTAGAGTACTATGAAGAGTCTTCTCTTATTTCGCGAAGAAAAAACGTCATTTTCATCCCGCTCGTCGACAGTATCGGCCTCCTTATTCCTAGCAATCTTGTTGAGAATATGCATGGCCTTCTGGTAGTGGTTATTGAGCGAGACTCTCGCTTCTTAACTGGTTTCAGGTGGCCGACGTTCTTGTCAATTTTTACTTTTGAGGGGTTCCCCGACATCGACGGTTTCGGGTTAGGAGTACGATGTCCGGTACCTGCTACAACAAGGTTGATGGTAGTGTATTCCAAGCTGGAAACCACTAGTCCGCGTGTGTGATGCGTCTGGCCTCACCACTCCTTCTTTTCTCGTCGGTTTTTTATTTTTATTTTTATTAATTGAGCTCATATTGTGGTCCCACGATCACCCCGGGAAGAATGTCACCCTGGGTAGCCCGACCACCAAGGTAATCGTCTTATTTGAAAGTGAAGGTGCCCCACCCCACCTCCACCTCCTTGTGGTGACTGCTGGGAGCTCTTTCTTAACGAAAAGCTGCAGACGGGGAAGGATGAAGGCGAGTCTCCCGCGCCCAAAAATGAGATAAATTGTACCAAGTGGTTCTCCAGGATGAGGGTTGGGTAGGGTTGACAACCCTTCACGGAAAATCGAAGTTACGAAGCCACAACAGGAGCCTCGGACTGGACGGATAACACAACGACGAACCCGGCAACGACAAAGGAATAACGACCCTGTCCCAACATAGGGCTGATCTAACAGCGTTACAGGAGATGCGTTGGACCGGGAGCGGTTTTGCTGGAGAAGAGTCGCTACACCATATATTATAGTGGCCGTCCAGTAAACCATGTGCTCGGAGTAGGTTTCTTGGCCAGCAGACAAAAAATGAAACTTGCTGTTATCGGCTTTGAAAACATAACCGAAAGGCTATGCACCCTTGCGCTTGTGAGGCAAATTTAGAAATATAAGCCTCATTAACGTTCACCCTGCTATAGAGGAGACTGCCGAGTCGGAGAAAGATATCTTCTACGAGGCAATAGAACGAACCCTCGTAACCTGACCCAGATATGATATCAAAATCATACTTGGGGATTTTAACAGCTAAGTAGGAGCAGAGTGCGTATTCAGACGATATGCTGGCTCCCATAGCTTGCATCAAAATTCAAATGACAATGGACTGCGGATTATCCAATTAGCAGTGTCACACTAAATGGTTGTTGGAAGTACCTGGTTTACGCGGAAAGCAGTCCACAAACATACAAAGGCCTCTCCAGACCGGACCACTTTCAACCAAATTGACCACGTATTGATCGAACGCCGCCACCTCTCAGCCTTGATGAATTCCAGAACACATGGGGGGGGGGCAATATTGACTCGGATCACTATCTCGTTCACATGGTGCTCCGAGCTCGAATAACAACACCGCCCAGCATCCATTCTGACAATCAGGTGAGAGTTAACACTGAACCCACCCACAACACAGCCCCCGGAAACACCTTTAAGAGGGAAATGGATGCCGCAATCCTCACAGTCAACAGAGATCCTGGAGATGAAATGCATACACAAATAATCTTCACAATCACCTGAAGAACGTTATCATGAAAACGGCGACAAAGATACTTGGCCCCAGCCGCAAAAAAAGTCGGAAGCCTGGTAGAACCAACCAGTCTGTGAACTCGAAAAGTGCGGGGAGCAACCTCACCGGGGGCGGAAGTTTTATCAACAAGCCAGCAGTATGCAGCCATACACACCTCGATGCTCATCCTGCCGAGACAAAGAGGGAAATCTGATTTCCGCCAACTGAAGACGACGGACAAATACTGTCACCATCAAGTATAGAAGAAACAGTCTGTGCAATTCATCGGCTTGAAAATCATAAGTCACCAGGAGCCGATGGAATTACACGCGACTTGGTTAAATAGGGATGCAACCGATTACACCAAGTGGTTCATCAGTTTGTGCTTAAGGTGTAGGACAGCGAATCAATGTCTGACGAGTGGTAAAGAGGCATTATCTCTTTCATACATAAAAAGGGAGATATCACACAGTGCAGCAATTATAGAGGTATCACGTTGCTGAGTATCATCTATAAGATATTCTCCACTATCTTGCTAGGCCGGATAGCCCCATACGCCCAGAACATCATTGGCCCATACCAAAGACGCTTCACTCCAGGCAAATCAGCAACAGATCAGATTTTCTCTCTGCGGTAAGCGATGGAAAAACTGTTGGAATACCGACATCAGTTGCACCATCTCTTCATCGACTTTAAAGCCGCCTAGGATAGCAAAGAGGGGGGGGGGGAACTGTGCATGGCCATGAGAGAATTCGGTATCCCGACGAAACTTGTAAGACTGACTAGGCTGACCCTGACCAATGTGCGAGACCAGATAAAAGCGGCAGGATCACTCTCAAGACCATTCGACATCAATAACGGTCTACGACAAGGGGATGCCCTATCATGCGTCCTCCTTAATCTGGCTATGGAGAAAGTGATCCGTGATGCTAAAAAAAATCCAAGAGGTTCGATCCTCTTTAAGTTCACCCAACTACTGGCCTATGCTGACGATATCGACATCATGGGAAGAACCACCCGAGACGTATAAACTGCCTTCATCCAGATCGAGCAGGCGGCGCGAGATCTTAGGCTCCACATCAATGAAGGCAAGACACAGTATATGGTGGCAATGTCAGCATCAGAAACCAACCAACCAACAACATCAAACCGCACTGGTCAAACGGGAAGAATAAAGATAGGAGAATACACCTTTGAGACCGTTGATAATTTCTCCTATCTAGGGTTGAAAATCACAACCGATAACAGCTACGATGATGAAATCCGCGCACTGCTGTTGTCAGCCAACAGAGCGTATTTCAGCCTAGAAAAACTGTTCCGCTCGAAACGTCTCATCATAGGGTCAAAGCTTTCACTGTACAAGACAATGATCTTGCCAGTCCTCATGTATTCCTCGGAGACTTGGGTTCTTAGCAAGAAAAATTGCGAACTCTTGGTCGCGCTCGAGAGAAGAATCCTCTGAAGAATTTTCGGCCCCCTACATGAGGATGGACGATTTCGTAGCCTACATAACGACAAAATTTATGAGATACCATGACCATCAGGTTGTGGATAAAATCCGGCTCAATAGATTACGGTGGGTGGGACACTCAATTGGTATGGATGAGAATGATCCAACCGGGAAAGTCTATAAGGGCAATATCTATGGTAGAAAAAAAAGACGAGTCCGACCCTGCCTAAGATGGAGCGATGGCGTAGGTTAGGACGCTAGGCACCTTTTAGGGATATAAAATTGGTGGACCCCGGCGTAAAACCGGGATGTCTGGAGTTCCTAATTAAAGCAGGCCTAGATCGGATATCGGCTGTTGCGCCGTTGATGATGATGATGACGGTGCCCAAGGTATTCAGAGTTTGCAAACTAAAACCAAGCCACGACAGCCCTCGGCGTATGCTGTTCCACCTTGGCTTGGGGTCTTATTAGCACCTTCTCCAGTGCAAGAAGGACAATTCCCGAACAGCTGCTTCAGCTCATCCCCTCCTCCAGATCCATTTGCTCCTAATCCATGATCAATGAATGAGCCTACTCCCCTAGTCGTGTGAGGACTTGCTGAAATATGCAACTTAACTTGAAGTATAATCGAATGAAGCTTTGGATAGAGCTTCACGTCAGTAGCTTCTCAGCCTTGCGCGATATCCCAGTTTGTATTTTAGGTTCCGGCATGGTTCCATTAGTCGGCTAAAGGATTCCCGTTTTCTGAGCATGGCTAGCAGAAAAGCATGCAAGCGCTTGTCGAGCTGTTTTTGGATGACTACTCGACATGACTACTTGACCTTAATCAACTCGGATGGCCTTTTGACCATCGCACAGTCGCATAAGTCATCACATAGTGCAGGGACAATTCTTTTTTTGGGTAAATACCTACTTTTCTAAAAGTTGCTGATGGTTTCGTTTGGTTGGCAGTTTCGAATGTAACTAAGTCTTAAGATTTCGCTATTACCCCGTTAGTTTCTTGGTAAGAAAGATTTAGATAATAAAAAAGAACGTGCTAAACGGAATTTCAGATTCTTTAGTTGTTAATTTTCAACTAGTCTCTAGTCATCTTCTTTTCTAGATCGCATAGACGTTGATAACTCTGAGATTGCTGGAATCGATAGCGAGTTGTCTTAGCTCATTATTTGCATCGGGATCAAATTTCATTGGAGATTATGATTGTAAATCATTTCTGGTAACATTTTCGAATACGTATGTGTGTTTGAGTCAGAAATATGCGGACAATGTTATATGTATGATAATTTCTTCACTGTGATATAAACGAATCAAAAATACATTTCGCTGGTAGAATTCTATCAAGAATGCGCGTTTGCCTTTGTCTCAGAAAAGGCCGATCCTTGGATAGTTTACACAAGTCAATATATATTTATGAATGCAAAATATACCTAAGGCGGGTTTCTTCTGTAAAGCACACCTCATTCAATTTTCAATCACTAAAATTAATTCAAATGCCACTAATATTCCTACATAATCGTGAGTTTAAGATTGTGGGTTCTTTGTCTGGCGATTTAATCCCGAAATAATTTCCCATTATCAACCGATTTGGATCGTAAAATGCATATTTAAGTTTGTAAACCAGTAGGAAAAAGTTGTAGGAAATTATAAATGTTGATTTGTAGTTTCTTGAACTCCTTGGCGCGTTTAGGAAATAAAAGATTTTTATTATTTTTTTTCTAGGTTAGAGGGCGGACGCAATTATGTTTTATTTTGCATAAACCGATATTTTGGGAGCCAGATGCTTTCTTCTTCGGTGCGGTTTACAAAGGTAGTCACTTAAAGCTAGTCACTTAAGTACCTAATAAACAATTGAGTGAAACATATTAATGTTACTCTGCTTCTGTCCCCATAATTTGTCTTCATTTGGAAACTGATTATATTATATGAGTAAGGCCCCTTCTCTTTCACAAGTTTTATTGTAATAAAGAGTGAAACATGAACGTTAATTAAGCTGTCCACATTCCTTTCTTAATTAATCAGGAGAATAGTCTAAGAATTAAATTAGTCCACTATATGGAAACCGTACGAAAACTTTCTTTGAATTTTTTTTCTTAATCCTCAATAAACAGCAATAATAATTTTGCATATAATTTCCATCGAATTAAATCAGTGATAACAGTTATCACTATCATTGAATTTGTTAACTTTGCTAATGACATGAAATGGTTGCTGATAACTAATTATGATATTGACTTTCTTCGGTGCCGATTTTAAATGTGCTTGGACTGTTTGCGCCACTGTTATAATTTATATTGGCTCATGTGGACCCACATTAATGTCATACGTATTTCATCTGATATCTATTTTGCCTTCTGAGAAAGAGAACTGACTCCGACGAGGTATTGCCTTTCTTTGTGTCGACACTCTTCCAAATTCCGGCTATAAATTTTGTAATAATATTGAAGTCATTAACTGGTCACTATAAAACGATGGTCCGAAATTTATTGATAAAGTTTAGCGTTTTTGCCAAAACAGACCAGATTTATAAGTTGAATTTATCATTCAAAAGTCGCTGAATGCTGACATTGAAATTTCGGACAAAATAGATTATCTCGTAGCCAAATTTGAATACTAGACAAAGACATGCATTTTCAGCTGATTCATGTTTATCTTATAAATCGATATCGTGTAATGACCAATTAGATTGGACGATGGACAAAAAACCATCAAAGTTAGACAGAGTTGACCAAGAGAAGAGAGCTATACAATCTAGGTCGACACCAACCAACCATGGACGCCATTTGTAATGGCTTATTTGGATTGGGTGATGACCAGGGATCATCTTCATTGGCCGGAGCCGAGCTAGATGGGGTTGAACTCTCCTCTTGTTCAACTCCTATAAACTTTAATAGTGTTATGATCGTTCAATCTAATTAGTCATTACTAATGGCGCTCGGCGTGGTGCGCATCATTCCTATGTTTATAGCCCTGCATTTGTTAAGTTTCTTTTGGATAAACTTGTGGAAAATACTCTATTCCAGCTCCCAACTTCGGGTTTGGTATGTCGAGTAGGGAAACAACAATTTCTTAATTTTTTTTTCGGCTAATCTCCACGTGCACTTGACTTCTTTTTTCAAGTTTTAGGTTGCGCTCCTTTTTTCTCAGAAGTAAGTGTCTCTAAACCTCATTTTCTCATGCTTATAGAGAAGAGTTTCTCATCCTTTCCTCGATAGTATACTTTAAGAGCTTGTCACTTCTTGTGTTTGTTTTTGGGACTTAGCGTCTCGCAGGTGATTGCTTTCCAGAAGTTTCTGGATCTACCAGCAGACTGAGAGTGTTAGGACATCCAGGAAAGCTGTATAAGATTTGCGTACAACTCCCATAGCTGACTATATTATGGGAACTACAACCAGCCTCCCGATAGGCTAAATTACTCTGATTTCCCGAGCCGCAGTTCACCTTCTTCTCCACGTATTTCTGTTCGATGCTGGTTTTATGGGGTATCATCATCATCATCAATGGCGTAATAGCTGGTATCTGGTCTAGAATTCGAGATATCCCATTTTTGCGCCGAGGTTCACCAATTCTTAACCCCTAAAAGCTGGCTGGCATCCTGGCCCACGCCATCGCTCCATCTCCTTTTCTTAGACCATTGTTGCTGTTGATGGTCTCAAGAGTGATCTTGCTGCTTTTACCTGACCTCGCACAGGTCGGGATACCAAATTTTCTCATGGTTGTGTACAATTTTACCATAGATAACTTATCATAAGCGCCTTTCAAGTCATTGAAACGATAGTGCAATTAATGATCAAATTCCAACAGTTTTTCCATCGCTTGCCGCGAGAAAATCTGATCTGTTGCTGATTTGCCTAGATTGATGCCCCCTTGGTATAATGATGCTCTGGGCGTATCCGGCCTAGTAAGCTAGTAGCTTATAGATGGTTCTTAGCAACGTGATAGAATGATAATTGCTATGCTCCGCTCGACAAAGTTCGAAGTTCAAAGCCCGTTCCGCGCGTGTCCGTGTTCTTTGAGAATGCAGCATTACTTGGTATGCAGCATTCTTCCGTTCCGACTTTTTTTGCGACTAAGGTGAAGTATGTTTTGGACCGTATCAATAATAACGTTCTTCAGGTGATTTTGAAGAACATTGGCCAATACTTCACCTCCAGGACCTCTCTTGATCGCGATTAATGCGGCATCCACTTCCGCTTTATAGGTGTTACGGAGGGCTGTGTTGTAGATGATTTCAGTATTAACTCTCACCTGATTGTAATAGGGGATTTTAAGCGGTTTTACTATTCGAGCCCGTATCACTATGGCTACGAGGGTATAACAACATCAATAATATACACGACCCGTCTTGTCAACCAACAGTACGTCAGACTTGTTGTTTGCTATATGCCACCAGTTAAATAAAAATACATTCTGTAAGCAGAACCATTTTGTACTGGTTGCGGCTCATGTTTGTGTCCCCTTGCTCAGGCTATGATTATATGCAAGGTTTTGATGGATCAACTTACATACCAAAGCATGCATATTCGTGTATTGCACCAGTGCCATAACAGTGCAACCAGAAATGGTCCAGGGTCTTTAACGCCGAACCCCACATAGTGCACTGGTCGTTCTCCACCCGCTCTTTCATTCATGGCGACTACGGCATCCTTAATGGCGCACATACGTTTCTCCATTTCAGCAAAGAGCTCCCCACCACACAGTCATCTGTTCGACCAATGCAAATTGACAAATGTCTGGCAAAGACAATTTACGTGTTTACTGTGCCTTCGACTTCTATTCACCGATCCTTTCTTGGCCTGACTTCACCCCACTGAGAGGACTGAAAGATCGATCCTTCAAGTTAAGTGGAGTCAACCCACAATCTGTTTTAGAAACAGCGGCGGCGGCTCTCAAGTAGGCAATCCAACTACTGTTGAAATAGCAAGCCATATTTAAAAGAAGGGATGCTTTATCCTTGCTACCGGCATCTCCCATAAGCCTATGGATCAAAAGGACACGCAATGTCGATATAAACCCTGTACTCTGTCTACTTACCACCAAGGCAGTGGAAGACAGACGGTGGCCTAGCCGAATGAGTGCGAATGAGGCATGCCTAAAAGAAGAAATATAGAGAACATATGGATGAAAAAAGTAAAAGTTAGTGTTGTTTCTCAAACCCAATTGGTCACCGAGAGATCCAGCACAATATAGTCCAATCTGCCGGTCGGATACAATAGGGAAGACGATAGAGAGGGTCGACGTATTAGACGTATCTATTCTATAATGGACGCAATAAGGACGGTGGTAAGCCTTTCAAAAGACATACTGAATTCTGGTGACTGCCATGCCGTGTTGGCACTGGATTTCAAAAACGCATTCAATTCCCCCAGCTGAAGCCGAATTAAAGGCGCGTTGACTTAAATAGATGTTCCTGGATGTGTGGCGAGTCTGCTAGCGAATTACCTCTCAGAGAGAACTCTCTGGTACGGGATGACTGAGCGTCCCAAAGAATAAATCATCATGGCCGTGTATCACAGGGCTCGGTAGTGGGCCTCTTGCTATGGAATGTCATATATAATGGAAACACTCTATTACTACCCTTCCCGGATGAGGCTACGATTGTTAGCTTTCCAATGGCCTGGCTGTAGTTGTTGCAGGAAAGCACCCAGAGGATGTGGAGATTCACCAGACGTAGATGATGAGAGTGATAGGGAGCGGGCAAGAAAAGACTAGGTTGATCCTGGCGGATGAGAAAACGGAAGCAATCTTAATAACGAACCGCTAGTGGCACCGCTGCACTTCTTAGAATGCTGCCAAATATCGATAGGCCAAAACACTATAGCCTGAGTGGTGCGATCCGGTCTGCTTTACTTGTCGCTTGTGTGAGCAGAGGCAGAAGCTTTCAGAGAAGGAAGCAGGTGAATTCCGTTTACTAGCTGATTACTGCGAGGATTTGCAGCGCTTTTAAGACTATATTAAATGAGGTAGTATTGGTGGTGGCGGGTATGATCCGCGTTGTAGTGTACTATACCATGCAAGACATATGGAGAGGCACATAGAACACAAGATGGGTCGAGTTTTCGGTCGGTGGACACACAGGCATATTCCAAATATTAGGGTATGGCTTGAACGGTTCCTTACGGGACACGGTATTTGCACCGATTTCGACTGGATAATTCTCCGAATTGTCCTGTATAAAGTGGCACACTGAAAGATGCGGTGTGTGTGATGTTCAGCTGCCCAAAATCCGCCTTAGAGTGTAGGACTCTGAATCAAGCGCTGAAGAGGAGCGTGAGCCTGCTGTGTATACCTAATTGCGGAGACACTAAAGTCGGAGGAGAACTGACTTACGGTTTGCTTTCCAATTGGAAAAATACAGAACGAGCTGGTGAAGGTAGCAAAGAGTAGGAAAGCTCAAAGGACGATAAACACGAATGCCTAAAGGCTACAAATGGTGGCCCACAGAGCAGTAGCTGGAACGACCGGGCGTAGATCTTAATCGTTGTACAGTACTGTAGTGTAGTAGCCAAGTACTAGACCAAGCTGCTCTATCGCGATATCTAAAACGAGCAAGCAAACATCCCTTAGACATACTGTAATATATCCCACAATTCGTGCGACTTTATCCACGTTTTGAAACTCCATTCGGAATTTTGCCACTATTGTTTTAGTAGTTTGATCCTTTTATCAATGTCGCGGTATGACAAAGACGAAAAATGTTTGTGTTTTTGACAAAACACGCGTCAATTTTTTGCGTCTCCACCTTTTGGGTTGGCATACCCTTATGCCATTTAATATCATTTATGAATCGCACCGTAAGTTGTGGTGTTACATCCACAGCATTTCATTTTTGACCACTACCGTGCTAATATTGTATTCCTTCAATTTTCGAACTTTTGTTAATCATTATTATGTATATTCTGACGATTTATAGACGATTAGGAATCCCTTGGCCGAATTCATTCGCATTTTTTGATTCATATTTTTTCCCGGTTAAAAGCCTATGCTTAGAAAGGTAACTGGCTTTCTCTAACAAAGCTTCGCCCAGCTGCCCGCTCCCTTCGCTAAATTATTTCACGGGCACCGTACCAAGGCCATGGTTTAATTTTGCACGCTAAGTGTCATTCCCTGTAAGCAGAGGGAGCGCCATATAAATGGTCACGTTGTAATGTACATGTAAGTTGGCTGCTTTTATTCGATTGGTAACTACTATCTATGCCTCTTGAGATCACACTACCTGAAAGTCAATCAGATAATATGTGCTTTTCATGTCTTGTTTAATGTTCCATTGCATAAATGCACTGCATGCCTATTAAATGAATAAACATTGCAAACACGCAGCCAACGAATATGCATCAAACGATGTCATACAGCTGCACTCAACTAATAAATCCCTTCCAGCAACTGAATGTCTGGATTTAATTAACGTACGGCAAACTATTTTCCACCTCCAGGCGCTTGGAGCGGAATCAACAGGTGGTCGCCTATTACCTGGAACCAGCTTTCAAAACTGAAGACGCATGATGTTCGCAAAGCAGTAATCGTTTCTCGGTTTGTCTCTGCGTTCTGTGAAAAAATGAAATGGGAAAATTTTTCATATCTATCGGAGGGATTTGATGATCCCGTGTCCAACGGCTGTCGAAATGGATTTTCCTAATTGCATGCAGCACTGCAATGTTTCGTGCTGGGTGATTAAGACATGCAATTCCTCCGCTTGTATGCTTGCACTTAATCCATGCACGGGTACTGGCTCCTGCCCTCTCCAGTCGAAAATGCTATCGGACGCTGCGAAAACCAACGAGATTGCATAAGAACCCAGACGGGGGAAACATTTAATTAAACTGGAACCTGGAAAAGGTGTTGCAGCTTCACTACCCGCTCCTGCAACGATGCGAGTGTACGATTACTCTAGAAATATCGGGCGGACTCCAGCGCAATGAAGAAAGCATGAAGAGCAATAATAAATTAAACTACAAACAAAAATAATTGTGTAGCGCTTAGTGTCAGACTTTCGTGACATGGTCAAAGTCAAGATAAGAATATTATATGCGCTCATTGAGAACGAGAAACGTTCTGGGACGTATTTATGGAGGCAATTAAAGTAAAGTCTGTACGCGAGAGTTGTAAGATTAAGTGCTCGATCCAGTTGCAGAGGAACAGCAATAAACTCTTAAAAATGAGTTCATCTAACTTTAAGTGAGAAGTCGAGCTATCTGGGATTTCCATCAAGAATATTGGCAGCTTGGTATAGATAATAGACATACAATAGTGGGGGGACCGGTCTTAAAGTGGGAAACTGGAGTGAATCTTCTAACCCGATAAGATGCTTGATCTGGTAACTACACCTGCCCTTGCAGATCCTCCTAGAAGATACGACTAAACTCAAATTATCCTAATTGAATTATTATTCGAATAATGAAAAGGCAATCAGAGCTTCACTTTTGCTTGTCACAATGGACGCCCAACGTGGGGTGTGGGTAAAAAATTGGTATGTTGAGGGTGGTAAAAAAGTAATAAAAAGATTTCTGCCAACTAAAAAGCCAAGGGGAGAGAGAGAGAGATAAAAAATGATTGGGCAGATATATCTAAGTAGGGCTCTGCAAAAATCTCTGTTGTGACCGGGATCTGTAACCCAGAGGTAGAGTTTATTATTCCTTCGCCCTATTGAGGTGTCATATGGAAAACAAATAAAGTTTTCCAAATGCTTTTTTCTTCGTAGAGCATAGCATTTTTCTCCTCCATTGGATTCTTATTATTATTATTATTATTTCAAAAAGTAATCATGATAATGTACCCAATTTTCTATTTCCTGAAAAGCATTAAACCTCAGTGGCCTATAGACATCATGGACCATCATAATTTTGCTCAGTTATGCACCAATAGGGATTTCCTACACAGGGGAGATGACTGCTTTTTATGAACAATTAAACGCAGTTCAAAGAGGCTTCCTATAGTTATCGTTCTTAGTATGGTGGATGATCTGAATGCCAAACTAGGCTACAACACACTCCTCGAGCATGTCATGGCGAAACATAATCTTGGTAACCATAATAACAACGATGATTTCTGCAGCTTCCATGGACCTGTTATCGACGGCGCACTGTACGAACGCTGTGCTCTCCACAAGGTCAGTTGGGCCGCGATTGACTGTTAACGAAGACTTGATTAGACTTTCCATATCGCGATCAGTAGTAAGTTTAGAAGTTGCCTTTTGGCATCGACCTTGAGTGAGACCATCACTTGATTGTGAGTGTCGCTGCTGCATCTACTTGTCGGGGGACAGAGCGCGAAAATATTGATGAGTATTAGGCCACGTTCAAAATTGTCCTTATCGCGAGTCAAGTTCTCGGCTATGTCCGAAAACGATACTAAAAGAAGTGAAAACATGCAGGCGGGTCGATGATTGGGTGAAACTTCTGCAAAGGGGGAAGGATAGGCGTGGTGCTGAAGCTCCATTATTGTGCAAAATACCAGAAGCGGGTCCGGGGAGGCGCGAGCTGCCGCAAATTGCAACGATTTCGCTACTACCATGAACGAGCTTACAAGCGATAATAAATCTATCGATGGACCTGTCAGAGACGTCAATGGAAGACTTCTCACTCACGATGATGTGCAGCGGAAGTTTATATATATCGTTGGAATTCGATGGTGTGGTTCCAAGAGCTGCATCACAGAACGTTCCCGCTATGGACTATGTCACACGGGACATACAAGCACCGCTCTAAGCAGATGATATTGTTCTAGTGTCCCACAATAAAGCTGATCTCGACCACTTTCTCCAAAAAACTCCTGAATAACATAGACTTTGGTGACCGGCCCCGATGAAAAGCGTTGTTGTCTATATGATTGCTAGTTGCTGAAAGGTATTTTAGCTGTCTCCAAGACTTTGCGAGAAGCTTGCCGATCTGTATCAGAATATAGGATAAGAGCCTTCGTTACAGGCCAAGTGGTTTACGAAACTTTCTTTTCAATTTTCTGAATCGTATTGATTCCGTAATTTCATTGCTTTCCGGCTACACTTCCACAGGATAAATCCTCCCCTCCTGTAGGTTTGGCTTAGGACCACTTATCTTTTCTGGGAAAGGAAATTCTACCGGCGTTTTTGATTCTTTCGGTCATTTTCCCCAACTTTCCAATCATGTCTTCAGTCTTCAGAAACGCAATCGCAAAAACCACCTGATGGGCCAAGGTCACATTTTTATGAGGGAAGTTTTTAGTGTCCGCCAGCTGATAGGTGGGCATCTGATGATTAGCAGCAGACATAGTTTGATTAGTTATAAAGTAACCAAACCGGGGTGTTCAAAGTAATTGAGCTTCATAATTGCCTTCGTTGGCAAGCCAAAATACTATCAATCTAGTGTTGATATTTTTATTTTTGCAAATACTGATATTCCGGCAACCACTTGTTCCCTCCATCAGTGCTAACAAGTATGTTTGACAAGAAGGGAACAAGTGGTCCCCTACTTTTAGCCGTGGACACCGTATAGAGGCAGCTTCATGATTTTTTTTTCAGCTTTTTCGGTTGAGTAGTTTCTGAGAATGGGTCCGTTAAAGAACTCACCACTTTCGCCCCTTGCCACTCCCCGCCTTTCCAACAAATATCAAAACTAAGACAAGCGCCAGAAAGTATTAATCGAGACCTTTCGTTTGATACCCACCATGAGTATACTGGGTAAAAAAGAATTGTACACCCACCTCATAATCTCAACTTAGAAAGATGTCAGTCACTGTATGTCTGCGCGTTCACAGCCCCCACTGATTTTATTAAAAACTAGCTCTAAACTTACAGCTACTTTGATTAAAATTAGTGTTTCTATGTAATAGAAAAATATTGTTCTCTTCTTAGTTTTAAATTTAAATTTACCGTGCTCGTTAAATTGGAGACGTTCGTCAAGACGCACGCCCAGGAATCAAACACGTTTCTTATCAGGGATAATTCACACTCATTACATATGATCAATTATATATATATATGTTAATGCATGCTATCTGGTTCGCTTTTCAATAATTTTAATAGCAACCAGTTACCATACTAAAATTTTATTATGGTTTTGGTGTTGTAACATGGGGTTTGGCCCACGCTACACGCCCTCATTCCTGTACCTAGGTGTGCAAAGCAACTAACGAGAGAGGTTCTGACTACCTAAAATGATTTTACAAGCTCAACTCTATAAATTAAAGAAATATTGCTTGCCTTCAGTCCCACGCCACTGTTTTTTCGCATTTCTTAGATAAGAATATTTGAGAAGGCATTTGTCCCATCTGCACCTACGCCATAACGATACGTATATATTATTTTAGCATCATATTGGCATTCAAATTCGAAGAGTGCAGTAGATTTGCACAAAAGCGGAAACTTAGACCTATTACAGCTTTGTTAAGAATAGCTGGATTTCAACCAAACTTGTTAGTATCATGCTGTATGCTATGGCCTATATTACTGCGATTCATAATCGTAGGAGTTCAGTGTGTAGTATTTCGGAGCCTGTGGATCATCATAATCAACGGCGCAGAAGCTTGTATCCCTAGGTCTTCAATATAAAGGAACTCCAGGCACCTCGGCTTTCTGGCGTCGTGACCTACGCCATCGCCATCGCCCCAGACAAGGTCTGCTCGTCTTCTTTTTCTACCATAGGTATTGCCCTTATAGACTTTCCGGACTGGATCATCCTTGTCCATATGGGTTGGGTGACCTGCCCACCGCAACCTGTTGAGCCGGATTTGATCCACAATCAGGCGGTCGTTCATAGATTTCGTCGTTATGTAGGCTACGGTATCGTCCATCCTCATATAGGGGGCCAAAAATTCTTCGGAGGATTCTTTTTTCGAACGCGGTCAAAAGTTCGCAATTTTTCTTGTTGAGAACCCAAGTTTCCGAGGTATACATGAGGGCTGGCAAGATCATTGTTTTGTACAGTAAGAGATTAGATCCTATGCTGAGACGTTTCGAGCGAAATAGTTTTTGTAAGCTGGCAACCAACAACTGTACGCGGATTTATTGTTTTCGCTTGACTAGTGCGATTCGATGTTGTTGGTCCTTTGTTCTTTGGCGCTGACGTTGCAACCGGATATTTCCTCTTGCCTCCATTAAGGTGCGGCCCGAAATCCCGCGCCAATAGCCGCCTGCCCGATCTGGATGAAAGTAAACTGTTCATCTCGGGTTGTTCTTCCCATAATGTCGATATCGTCAGCGTAGGCCAGTAGTTGGGTGGGCTGGAAGAGGATGGTGCCTCTCGCATTTACGTCTGCATCACGAATCACTTTCTCCAGGGTCTGCTTGAAGAGGACGCATGATAGAGCATTCCCTTGTTTTAGACCATTGTTTATGTTGAAAGGCCTTGAGAGTGATTCAGCTGCTTTTATGCCGCCTGGCACATTGGTCAGGGTCAGCCTAGTCAGTCCGATTAATTTCGTCGGGATACCGAATTCTCTCATGGCTGTGTATAGTTTTACTGTCATAGGCGGCCCTGAAGTCGATGAAAAGATGGCCAGATTCCAACAGATTTTCTATCACTTCCCACAGAGAGAAAATATGATCTATTACTGATTTTGCCTGGAGTGAAACCTCTTTGGTATTGGCTAATGATGTTCTGGGCGTTTGGGGCTATCCGATCTAGCAATATAGTGGAGAATATCTTATGGATGGTACTTAGCAACGTGATACCTCTTTAATTGCTGCACTGTCTGATATCTCCCTTTTTATGTATGAGACAGATAATGCCTCTTTGCCAATCGTCAGGCATTGATTCGCTGTCCCACATCTTGAATACAAACTGATGAACCACGTAGTGTAATTGGTCGCCTCCATATTTAACCAATTCGGCTGTAATTCCATCGGCTTTTGGTGACTTATAGTTTTTGAGCCGATGGGTTGCACGGACTGTTTTTTCCATGCTTGGTGATGGCAGCATTAGTCCGTCTTCTTCAGTTGGCGGGACCTCCACCTCGCCCATATTGGCTGTTGAGCAATTCATCGAAATACTCCACCTACCGTTTAAATATGTCTATTCTGCCGGAAATCATATTCCCCTCTTTGTCTCAACGGAATGAGCATCGAGGTGTATAAGGCTTCATCTTGTTGACTTGTTGGTAAAACTTCCGCACCTGGTGCGGTTACTCCTTGTACTTTTCGAGTTCACAGACCGGTTGGTTCTCCCAAGCTTCCTTTTCGGAGTTCGTGATAAGTCTCTGCACGTTCCCACGTTCTTTGAGAATGCAACGTTACTCGGTATGTAGCATTCTCCTGTTCCGTTGCTAGCTTACATTCATCATCAAACCAGCCGTTCCGACTTTTTTTGTGGCTGGGGCCAAGTAACGTTCTTCAGGTGGTTGTGAAGAGCATTTGCTGATGTTTCATCTCCAGGACCTCTGTTGATTGCGGTTATTGCAGCATCAATTTCTCTCTTATAGGTGTCGCGGAGGGTTGTGTTGTGGATGGCTTCAGTATTCACTCTCACCTGATTGTCAGAGGGGATTGTAGGTGGTGTCGTTAGTCGAGCTCGGAGCACCATGCCAACGAGATAATGATCCGAGTCTATATTGGCCTCCCTATATGTTCTGACATTCATATAGGTTGAGAGGTGGCGGCGTTCGATCAACACGTTGTCAATTTGGTTGAAAGTGGTCCCGTCTGGAGAGGCCCACGTATGTTTGTGGACCGCTTTCCGCGCAAACCAGGTACTTCCAACAACCATATCGTGCGATACTGCTAACTGGATAATGCGCAATCCGTTATCATTGGTATCCTTATGTAAGCTATGGGAGCCAACGCATCGCCTGAATACTGGTTCCGTCCCTACTTGACTGTCAAAATCTCCAAGTATGATTTTGATATCATACTTGGGACAGGCTTCGAGGGTTCGCTCAACTGCCTCGTAAAAGGTATCCTCCTCCGACTCTGCAGTCTACTCTGTAGGGGCGTGAACGTTAATGAGGCTTATTTTTCTAAATTTGCCTCACAAACGGAAGGTGCACAGCCTTTCGCTTATGTTTTCAAGAACATAACAGCAGGCTTCATTTTTTGGCTGACTAGGAAACTTTTTCGAGCAAATGGTTTATTGGATGGTTACTATAATATATGGTGTAGTGCTCTTCTCTAGCAAACCGGTCCCTGTCCAGCTCATCCTTTACAGCGCTGTTATATCAGGCTTATATTAGGATAGGGTATCGGCTAGCTGCTGAGCAACATTCGGTCTGTACAGGGAGCGCACGTTCCACAAAAAAATGTCCAAATCGTTGTTCCGTTGTCGTTGCCAGGTTCATCGTTTTAAAATCCACTCTGTCCGGGGCGCCTTCCGTGGCTTCGTAACTTGTTTTTTCTATGTAGGGTTGTCAGCCCTACCCAACCTCCAACCTGGAGGATCAGTTGGTACAATTTGTGCCGTTTTTAGGCGGTGGAGACTCGCGATCACGCCATGCAGGTGGAGGTAGGATTTGGTAGTAGAGCTGTTGGTGTTAGTTCAGCAGGCGTTTCCCGGGTTTCACACTTCATCGTGGGTGCGAATCCACGTTTCGGCCTGGGACCTATACTACCGTTTAACCTCCCGTACAGATTCAGATGGGTCCGTTTAAGAATTGGTCAATTTCCAGCATCGCCCTCCTTCCTTTTGCAACAAGTGTCAGAGCTGAGGCTTAACATTAAGCTGAAACATTAACCCAGACCTTTCATTTGATACCGTACATATATGTGAAAAAATATTTTAGATTCCTCTTTGGCATGTATGTGGACCCTCTTGGAGCGTAGAACCATGTTGTTCACTGCATGGGAGGGAGTTCACAGTTCCCACCTTTCCACTAAATTTTATATCAACAGGACTAACCGTTTCTGTGCAAAGTGTATGTGAGAGACATACAGATTGAAAACCGATTTTAATAAAATTCTGTTTTACACAAAACCTTAAAGAAAGTGGTGCCCACTCGAAATCTGGGATTTCCTTGAAATTCGGAAAGATCAATTATGATTCATGGTTTGGTATCTCTAAGTGCGTTGTGGTGTGCTTTAACTAGAGAGAAATTTCGAATATGCTGAACTCGTTCGAAAGAGTATTCATTTTCCTAGGCGTTTACTTGACATTTCAAAAAGATAATATACAGATTCCCCGGACCTAAACCTATTGGCGAACTTTTAGACAATCATCTTTCGCCACATTTACAACTGCAACGCACGGTGTCATAACGTTAGTGATCTTAAGATCGTAATATGAAGCGCGCCATATATGGATTTGGAAAGGAATTTTAGATCTCTGTGATTCTAGAACGCGACACGACGAGACATCAAGTATGGTTGGTAGTCAAAGAATGACTTATTGGATGGTGGTAGCATCAGTTAATGTATCATGAAAACGAATTTTGGATTCGGGCAAATTTTCCATTAAGAATGCGAACAAGCTCTTCCATCGAATTTAAATGCAAAACTCCTAACATTTTCAGTTCGATTGCCATAGCAACTGATCATTGTATATTCCCTAACTACAGAAAATCTCCCTGTAATTGAACCTGTAAATTTAATTAATAACCAACTCCTATCTTTGATTTTCCGCTAGTAACCGTTCGCCCGTTCAGCTAGCGTATAACACCCTCAACTCTGTTAATTCTCTGTCAGAGTTACTAATGGTTTCAATTATCATCATAATTAAAATCGATTCGCCTCTGCAGAACTTCTAACCCTTTGCGGAGTGCTTTTTCACTCCTCCTTTGAAATTAAGTACACTCTCATCCCCTTTTGTAAACGTCTCAGGAATATCAGTAACGACGGACGTTCCGAGATTCATGATTTTGGAGCAACCCCTCGAAAAACGCTTAGTATGCGGGTAGCAGCAAGTTAAACAGATTGAAATCATTTATTCTGAGATCCTTTTTACTAATAATGTAATCCGTTATATCAAGAGAAGTTTTAATTAGAAATTAATTTTTTTGTTGTCTGTGGATTTGTTGACCTTTCTGTTTCCAGGAAATATATTCCAGGATTGATCACGATTATGGTTAGCTCTCATGACCTTTTTGCTTACCTGCACAAAAAATAAGAAGGCAAAAGGGACTGGATAATTTTTACGTCGGGTACAGCCTCTAGGGGTAAAATAAAAAAAATTAAAGAATTTTTGAACTGAACCCATTTTTGTTGGGAGTCAGTAGCCAAGATTGTAATACCTTAAATATTTTAACGTACGGAATATTTTACCAAGGATATGATACTGGAGGGTTAATTCCCCAGAAGGAATTTATTGGTAAATTTTCATATATCTACAGACAGGAATATGTATACATATGCACATTTATATGGTGGAAATTAAAAATTAGGGTAACAAAATTATTGCAACAATTTTAACGTAAGATTGCTTCTCGAAGGGAAAGGCTTGTGCAAGAGTAGATAAAAAGGTAATGCGTGTAAAATTAAAACGAAATTTTGAATTTATTTTTTTTACGTCAGATTTCCCAACAGGGCAATATCTATGGTTCATTTTCTCTTAAACCTTAATATAAAGACATGGGCGTTCGGAAGCCTCGGTCCTCCCCGTCTCCAGATCCAACAAAGTATTACTACAACAGGTTAAACTAGCGGCAGCAAACACCACGTCCATCGCAACTTTTGGCTACAGGCAAGTAGACGTGAGTCTTGGCTCATAAGTGAACAACATATTAGAGGCAGACTATGTTACTGTGGGCTGCTGGTAAATATGCAGCATAGGTCCCTGATATACTCAGTAACCTCTCTTCGGTCATCAGGGAAAATTTCAACCTGCTTGAACAAGGACACTCATTCTATTATTTTTGAGGATCCATGCATCGCGCACACCTCCAAAAATATTGCAACATTACTACGGAATGTAGTCTCACTCATTCAGTTAAGCGTGATGTCCAGCAACACTTTACTACTACTGTTTCCCCAATCTTCTAGAAGGTGTGTTGGTAGAGGATAGAAACGCGCTGTTGCATGGAAAGAGTTTGAACAGTTATTTAAGCAGCGCATATGCTGGCCTTCCTACAGCAGTCAGTCAACTCCACTCCATTTGCTCTCCAAACCCAACAGCGAATGGCAAATTTGTGGAGATTGTCCACGCCTGAATGTTCAGACGATTCCTGACCGATACCCCATTCCACTCAACAAAGACTTTCCGCATTATTTGGCAAACTGTCGTAATTTCCCGACATTGGATATCGCCAAGGCCTACCATCAAATCCCTGTAGCTCCCCAATTTGCATACCTATTGGACTCTTCGAGTTCGCATGAGTGACTTTTGGTCTGTGCCATATGGAGCAAACCTTGCCGGGATTCATCCACTCTGTACTAAGCAACTTGGACATCTGTTTCGTCTACTCGGATAAGATTCTGATTGCATCTTCCACCGAGTCTGAGTATTTCGCACTCTCGAATACATTTTTCAACGCATCCTTGAAAATTGCCTAATTCTCAACATTGACAAATGCAAATTTCTTGAGGGGTAGGTGAAATTTCTAGGCCATTCCATTACCTCTGACGGAATTCAACCCGAACTAGAAAAGATGCCAGTGATCGCGAGCTTTCTGCTGCCAAAGATGGTCAAAGACTTTAGAAGGTTCTTGGACATGGTAAACTTCTCCTGTTGCGTAGTTTTCTGCCCAAAGCCGCTTTCCGCCAGGCATTATTTAACGCCTTCCTTTCTGATCCTATGACTAAAACTTAGCGCAAGGAACTGTCCAAGCGTTTGAGACCAATAAACAATAGGTAAGATATCCTAAATTTTTGGCATTCCCTCAACAAGATGCACTTCTAGCGTGTTCTTCACTGCCTCAGACACGGTAGTAGGCGTTGCTCTTCCCCAGAAGTTTAACGAAATTACAGCGCCTATGATCTTGAATTATTAGTCGCGCAGCATCAAGTACTTCCGTTTGTCATTTGAAGGCAGGTTTCGCCTTGCGACAAAATCTCGACAAAACGTCCGCTGGCCAACTCGGCACTTAGCCTACATCAGTCAGTTCACATCGGGCAATTATGTGTCCGGTGAAGACAACTTAATAGCTTACGCTTTGTGTCGGATCTCCGAATCAACATCTCAACTACAGGACATTTTTTAGGCAATCTGTGGCCCAAAAAGATGATGCAATTCTTCAGAGCCTGCAGTCGAACTCCAAATGCAAGTTCAAGGAGTTTCCTTTCTTTGGCTCGCATTCCTCTCACTGCGAGATCTCTGAAAAGGAACATAGGTCATATATTCTGGCCGCTTTTCGCTCGGTCACGATTTTGCACACTCTGGCATTTGGACAACTAGCTGGCAGATATCCAGCAAATATTTCTGGCCGTCCATGAACAACGAAGTGAATTCTTGGGCTAGACAGTGCAGTGTTGTCAAAAATATAAAGTCACTAACCATGTTAGGAAGGAAGTAGCTGTACTCCCTAAAGCGAAGCTTCCACGCCATACTTCTCGACATTGTAGAACCTTTCCGGGATTCACACGGCTCAAGCACTCCCTCACGATTGTTGATTGGTTTAATTGGTTTAATTTGAATCTAATCTCTTCTCGAGGGTGATACGCTGCACATTAGCCTGTGCTATTTGTTTTCTTTTTGTTCTTTATATAAAATGTGAAGAACAAGTTGAATGTTTCACTATTTCTCCGCGAAGGGATTTTATCTGCTCTATGCAATAGGAGTTGCTTATAATGGCTACCTTTTCGAGGCAGTAAATTATGATGATTTTGTGGGCATTCCAAAGAACAGATGCTATAACCTTTCTAGAAGAACAAACCAGTGGCATCCATCATCACGAGCCAAGGCAAAAATCACTCCCTGTTAGTCTAGAACATTTCAAACCTACAATGAGTAATATTCTTGATTCGCAATGGACGGAGATTTTTTCCATGTGAAAACCGTTGGTAAAAATTCTACGGATGGAAGACCCTCATCCTATGATTTCACGATGAAAAGTGGTTCGAAACCTACTGTTGGCTTCTGTCATACAGTAACGTAAGACTCTTACTCATTAAAACCACCACCTTCTTCTTTCACATTCTCGACAGGACTCCTGCTGCCAAACTGCGGCTCTTGTGGTTCCCTCCCTTTCCTCTTTTCTTTGGAATTCTCCCTATCTTAGCTACTCGCGAATGGATCCCACCACTTATTCGACTTGTTTCCACGGTTCCGTCGACTCCAGCATGAACTATACAATAGTTTCAGATGATAAGCGCCTATCTGCGACCACCTCAAATCCTGTTCGGTGCACAGTAAACTTGAGGTAATCAAACATAACATAGTCTACATTTTCAGCCATATTACCAAATCTTGGCTAGTAAGGTGAATCGTCGTGTCCAAATCGATGTAGGTACGATAACCTCCATATCCGCTCAAGAATTGTATCAGCTCGTAATTTAATTCTCATTGGTGTCGTCCAATTTGTCTTCGAATGTCCAGAAGGATGAGGTAAGTCCAACGACCAGTTTGTGACTCATCTCATCTCTTTTTCCATTCTGAGATAGATTCGCGCCTTGCGAGCTACTGGCGATATGTGCTAGCTCCCTGGTTGCATACGAACTTACTACTCTTAAAAGAAGAAGGCGTCGACTTTGTCTTGGCCCAACAATATTCGATAGTATTCTCGAGATAGCAGACTTCCATTTATGTAATTGTCATATATCACTCGTTCGAATAATTTTCCAATGTCCAATATATCGGTCTATATGGTTTACCTGACTTCGAAATGAGCATCAGCCTTTGTAGCTTGCATTGCATGGTGAATTGTCCTTCTCTAAAGCATGCCGTAAAAACTTGGGTGAAAATACTTGGTGCTGTTCTGGCTACTACTTTCAGGACGGCTTATAGACACTATCTGTGTGTCACCATAGCCATTACACACTCACACTCACTCTAAGTGAGACTGAAATCATCCAGATTCCCCCGAGCTCGGTCACCATCGAGTGCTTACTCATGTTGGACAGTACTATATCAATTAATGACGCTTCGATCTTCTTCCGTAGGTCTTTGACTTCATCTTCACCCGCTGGAAGCCCTTGCAGCAGATCTTACTCATTGTCCTTCTTTCGCCGTGTCGACCGAGGTGAACGTCATATTATCTCTCCGAAGTTTTTTATTCTACACAATCATTTCTTTTCAGGGACGTTGAATCTGTTTTATTGGCCAGCCACGGGACCTGCCTTTAATGGATCTGGTGGTAGCGAACGGACTATGGAGTTTTTACTTAAGCGAAAAGAAACAATCGTCGGTTAGCTTGTGTAATAACAAAAAACAGAAAAATCAATGTGGGCTTTTAAGTGTAAGGTTCGTCACGTGAGAGATTGGCATTGGCATGAAGGACCATCTGAGAGAGCAGATTTCTTTAAAGAGGTGCCTCATGCTGTGTTACTTCGCGAAGGCATGCACCAGCGCATTGATCGTCCATATTGCCAAAGAGTGCAATAGGGATTCCAGAAGCTTATTGTATGAGGAAAAGGATGGACGGGATAACCGACATATTGTCGGAAGTGCTAAATGCCGAGAATACAGGACGCTCAGAAGTTACTTGAGCAGATCACCTACGAATCTGCGGAGAAAACTGCCGTCACGTCGCGTCCGTATTCGACTGGTAGAGCGGCGATATGGGCTTTCGGTCGACAAGCCATACAATGTACTGCGATTCAGACAGCTAGCGGCATTATATGGGCGAAAATGAAAATATGTCTACAGCTATTAAGCTCTGCCAAATTTTACCCTGTCTGAGTTCAAGAAAATGCTTTACAATCTTGTTCTCGACGAAAGGGGACGTAGTCTAAGGGTGGTTGCCCTTAAGTGGGACAAAAGAAAAGCATATGCTAGAGGCGATATTTTGCGCAGTTGGATATAGTTCTGGACAAAATGGCGATGTAAACATCTTTCGAAAAGAGGGGATGTGCCTCAATCGTAAACATAACTGCACTGTCCTGCACTAGCGTATGATAAGGTAAGTAACAACACTTAGTGTATATTTGTTACACAGTTGTTTCTTTTAGTACTTCCGTACTGTGATATAGAAACAAGACTATTATAATATCGAAACAAGACTGAGGTTCCTTCTCGGTCACCTTGTATTTATATTTCCTTAAAATTGTTTACATAATATACATATGTTCCTTATCTTCTATGAAACTATCTAATACATAACACATATTAACATATGATTCTTATCCACGTGAAATCCTTCTTATGTACGTAAAATCCTATTCTTTTATTAGGGTCATTCTGAGTAGCGAAGATGCGCAGATGCATCTTCGTTTATTATTCAACAACAGGACATGTTGTGAAAGAAAACATTTGACCTGAGTCGGGTATGACGAGATACGGCAAATGATAAAGACCGAAATATTTATAAGGGTCATACGGAGGAAAGAAGATGCGCAGATGCATCTTCGTTTATTATTATTTAGAACCACGATTTATGCTGGTCGTTAAAAGATGCCGACGGTGCGGACGGTTCCATAATCTGATATGTTCTGGTACGTCAGTGAGGAGTACATTCACCAAGCAATCTTCTTTGAGCTATGGGTGGAGTCACTAGGCAAACCTAATAAAACAGGCTCCTCTATAGAAAGAGCTGTCCATGTGGCCCAATGGATCGCCAAAGTATATGACGCGCCCATGACTAGGAGGTGCTCATTCCCCGGTAGAAGACTGAACTGCTAGTGGAATAGTGAATTGGCCAGCCTTCGATCAGCATGCCGCTGAACCAGGAGAGTCGTTCAGAAGGTGGTGGGTAGAATCAATCAGGAACAAAAAGAGCGCGCCTATACGTAAGCCCGCAAAACCTTCAAGTTCGCCATCCAACGGATGAAGATGGAATGCTTTAAAGAGCTCCGTTAGGAAGCAGACGTAAACTCGTGATGAAGTGCCTATAGAGTCGTGATGGGGCAATTTAGAGGCCGCTCATTGTCGTAGATCATGTGCCTACCTTTTTATTTAAAATTTTCCAGAGGTCATTCTCGTAGCAAGAAGAAGATATTGATCACTTCCAGGGACCTCTGAATGTGATGGCAATATGCCAATCACCAGTGACGAGTTACTAAAGATCAGCGGTCAAATAAGAGACAACAAAGCTACAAGTCCGGTTCGCATACCGATTAGGGCCATTAGGCTTACCATAAAATCCAGACCAGACATGTTCGCTGATTTGTTCGAAGCGTGCATGTCCGAAGGGATATTTCTTTTGGATATTGTGAGTAAAATGCTAGAGTGAGTAATCTACAATAAATTACTCCCAGTTGTTGAGAGCCAGGGAGACCTCTCAGATCGACAGGATAAGCTCCGCAAAGCTAGATTAACCATTACCATCAAATTAGTTACTGCTCTGGCCGAATATGCAATTCACGGACATGAGAAAGGCATTCAATTCGCCAATTGGAAACTAATGCGAGAATCTCTGGCGAAGACTTGGAATTTCCTGCCTATCCCGCAGCTATTGTCAATAGTTATTTACAAGAATGGAGGCTCTGCTATGACACCGAGGGCGGACCCCAGAAGTACGTTGCCTCCGCGAGTGTCTGTACTAAGCCCACTACCGTGAAACATCTTGTACAACCATGTTCTAAATCTTCCGGTTCCAGAGGATGCGGTGATGCGTTACACCGACGACATTGCGCTGGTTGTAGTCGCAAAGCACCTCTAAGATGCTGAGTTATACTTATGCTTTTAAAGGTTGGTTAGAGAGTACCGGTCTCCCGCTTAGGGAGGAAAAAACGGTGCCCATCACCAAGCGCCGTAAAAGAAATTATGCCAGGATTTAAATTGGGAATCATATCATCACTTTCAAGCCTGCCATTAAATACTTGAGAGTGATGATAGACACGAAACTATGCTATAAGCAACATCTGCAATAGGTTTGCGCAAAGCATCTATGCTTCTGCTCCTTAGATTGAGAGTTGTGAGCACGATCCTGATCTATGCAGCTCCAGTTCGGGCAAAGGCATTCCAGGTCGCATATAACGCTAACACACTGATTGCAATCTATAGAAGAACAACCCTAACAGTGTTCGTCGTTATCTCGAGAATGATGGCGATTGACATCTTGGCAGATGAGATAACGAACATATACAATGCGAAGCCTACCTCTCTTTTACTGCAGATGAAGTATACCGAAGAGGAAAGATCTGTAAATAAATAGCAAGAGCGTTGGGAACGCTCGGGAAAGGGCCTGTGGATAAACAGGCTCATCCGTGCCATCGAGGAGTAGTTGAAGAGACGGCACGGTGAGATTAATTATAATATCATGAGTACCTACACAGGTTTAAACTGAATACCTCACCCGATTGTCCCACCTGCGATGGAAACCACGAGGACCCAGAGCACGCATTCTTCCAATGACCAAGATTTGTAGGAAAAAGGAAGAACATAGAGAAGATTCTAGGGGAGGTGCAGGTACCAGAACATCTGGTGCCAAGAATGCTAGCATGTCAGGAAGAATCGGATGCGATCAACTCCATGATCGCATCTATTCAGAGCAGACTGCCAAAGGCGGTTACGTACGCCGCATAGTGACGACAGGTAACCAAGCTAGAGTAAGCTGACTCCGTTCCGTGATGTAATACGATGTAATGGTTCTACGGGGCATGGGGGGAAACGGGGGTGTTTTTAGTGGGTAAAAATTCCACTAGCTGGCGTGTCCAAGCCAGTGAGTTTTGAAGGTTTCCACCTTCTCAAAAAAATAAACAAGTCGGGAAACCGGAAGCTGGACGCTTCAGGTATGAAAGGTTTTGTGTATTTCCTTTATAAAAAGATTTCAGTGCGCATTTTTCCCATTAATATCTAACATGTAATATATGCTTATATTCTGTGAGAATATTCACTTTCACGTGATATTGCAAAGTAGCGACAATTTGACCTATTATAACTTTGTTAGTAATAATGCGATTTCTACCAAGCTTGGTAGGATTATGATCTATATTATAGCCTGAACTGCTGCAATTTCATGGTTCTACGATAAATTGAAGACGACTTTTTATAGTTATATAGCATTATTAACTTTATTTGAACAGTCGGTGTGGAGGGTATTTCGGAGCTAGACTTCGGTTGGGTAGTTTCTGAGAATGGGCCCGTGAAAGAAATGATCACTTTCGACCCCCCGCACTCCCCACCTTTCCATCAAATGTCAAAACTAACACCGGCTTCGGAAAGGATTGTACTAACTGAGACCTTTCATTTTGTTGCCTCACATGATTATATTTGGTGAAAAAAAAACAGTACAATCCTCTTTTGCATGTCCGAGGACCCCCTTAAGTTCGATGTAGAATGATGTAGCTCGCTGTATGTGTGAGCGTTCACATTTCCGACCTTTTCTCGAAATTTGGTATCAATTGCTATCACCGAGAAGAATTCGTGTGACAGATAGACAGACGGACAGACAGACAAACAGTAAACCGACTTTAATAAGGTTTTGTTTTATACAAAACCTTAAAAAGACATCTCTGTGGAAACACCAGGGAAGCCGATATTTCATTTCAGCAACTTAATATAGTGGAGTGTGGATTTCCTCCTCATATTATAATGCAGTCAACCTTTGGAATTGTAAACGCAGCAGGGTAAGGCTAATAATAAATAATCTTTTCGGGAGTCATGCGAGCTGAATTATGGAAGGAGGTTCGTAGATGTTTGTAAGGTTATTCTGACATTAAACGATAATTAATTCATCCAATTTTGAAAACTGCGTTTGGGTGTGTTGGGTGATAACTACGAAATAAAGTCGTAGGAAGCAATTAGAAAAAATCCTCTGCTTTTAATGTTTAAGCCGGAAAGAAAACATCTACCTGGAAGCAGCACTAATTTTAGGTAACTGCAAATGAAAGTCGTTTCCTTGAATGGCATTGTTGCTTTAGCAAATAAGGTGAATGGCTTAAGAGAGCGCATCATTAGCATGTCTGTACCTTTCGTGTGGCTCCAACGTTTAGAACGGGCCGGACGGAACTGCTAATTAAAAAATTCACATTCCCTAGCATTCTGCTTGGTTATACTCGTATGTACAGCAATTGGCAGCCCTTCACTAATTTACCTGAAACACTTCAAACACAACTGTTGCCGCCTCTCATCGCTACGTGCGTCTATATCCTGCAATTAAATCTGCACTCAAAGCGAGTAACTAAGGAATAAAACGAACAGTCTGAAGTGTAGTTGTAATCACTCGGCAACGTAAAAGGTAAAAGGACGAAACTAAACGGAGCCCTGAAGACTCGTTACGCCAGACACCTGTGAGCTGAAGGATTATGGGGTGGCATTGCTACAAATGGCTGGCTCTACTAGGGCAGACGATGCAAGAGTGTCCTCGTTGTGTGGTCGACATGCTGAAATGCTCAAAATTGCAAACGTTTCGCAGAGAGACGGCCTTTTTAAATTTGGTAGCTTCCAGAGCTGCGGGTTAAATTTCGTAGTGGTACCTGTCTCCGACTATATGCATGAAGCAAGAGGAACAAATTAGATTTTTTGGGATTTGCTTAGAAGTGTTTACTATATGAATGTACATACAGGGTGCGGCAGAATAACTTCCTTTTTTTAAAACTCAATAAAAACTATTGTATGCATCGGAAAATATTTATTTATTTTTTATAATGTAGGTACATGTCTAAAGTTTTTATTTACATTGTTTTGAAGATCAAATCTGTTAGGTGACGTCCCCCATTCTCCACACATTGCGTAAACCGATTTCTGGCGTTTGTCATGACTCTTGTTAGCATAGCATGTTATGTTGGCAATTTCTTCTTGGATGTTGGTCTTCAAATCTTGTAGGGTTCTTGGACGGTTCACATAAACACGGGATTTCAAAAAACCCCATGGAAAAAATCACAAGGGGACAGATCGGGAGAGCGTGCCGGCCATTCCAAATCGCCTCTAATTGAGATAAGGCGCTCTGGAAAGTGTTCCCTCAAAATAGCCATCGATGCTCTTGCAGTGTGTGCTGTTGCACCGTCTTGTTGAAACCAAGTGTCCCCCAAATCCAAATTTTCTAGCCGTGGGAAAAAAAAATTCTGTAGTATGTTTACATACCGGTCCGAATTCACTGTCACTGTAACCTCATTTTCCTCAAAAAACCAGGGACCAATAATTCCAGCTGAGGAAATTGCACACCACACTGTGACTTTGGGTGAATGCAAAGGCTTTTGATGCAATTCTCGAGGGTTGGTGTCAGCCCAGTAGCGCATGTTTTGTTTGTTAACCGACCCACACAAATGAAAATGGGCTTCATCGCTAAAAAAACAATAGCACCCTCGGGAACGACATCAAGAAGAAGCTCACATGCGTTCATCCGAGAATTGAAGTCACATTCTGAAAGTTCCTGCACTATCGCCATCTTATAGGGATGAAAATGAAGATCATCACGAAGAATTCTTCTCACAGAACGATCAGATAGTCCAAGGGCAGATGCGTGTTTGCGCGCAGAACGCCGTGGCGATCGCAACATTGACGCTCTCACTGCTTCAATGTTCTCAGATGATCTAACGGGCCGAGGGACTCCAGTTCTTCCTTTTGTCGCACTTGCAGTTTGTCTGAATGTAGTGACCCATGTAACAATTGATTTGCGGTCTGGGACGGGAGCCAACGGGGCTAAATTAAAGCGATTCCGAAATGCACGCTGTGTTGCAATAACCGAACATCCGCTTGAAAAGTAAACCTCAACGGCAAAGGCACGCTCCTCACTATTCCAATGCATGATGGCGACTGAACCGTGTCGGGACAAAACTTTACAGTATCCCCTCTTGAACGAGACCACTAGCGCTCCGCTATGACATCAACTAACTGAGTGGCGCGCATTTTAAAAAAGGAAGTTATGCTGCCGCACCCTGCATAAATGCAGTGCATATAAAGTCCAGACGAAAAATCCTTTTTGGGAGGGTGTCTGCAAATCAAATTCTTCGCTAATTCTGTTAATTAGAAATGTTTTCGATAATCATTTCAACTTTCATGCTTTACAGTAGACGTTTCTGAAGTGAAAACTCTCATTTGCCTTCAAAAGGATGATGTCTCAATAAATTGATTGCTTCGGTAACAGTAAAATTTGGTTTGCTATCCCACAAATCTCTTCTTAGTCGCCTTTCATGACAAGCAGAGAAGACTTTGAGTGTATTTTTAAGCCCCAAACCTCAGGACACGAGGGGTCAAGAACAAATAAACTGAGTCGGCGAAAATTCCAGGGAAAGTTGATGGTTCCATTATTTGTAAGGGAAGAGGTATGTCCTATGCCGATATCTTTCTTAAAATGACAGCGGATTTGTAGTCGACTGACTTGAGCAGTAGTTTGAGCTATATAAATTCAGCGCAAAGTTAGCAGATACTTTTCGCGTATTGATTTGTGGCAGGTACCCGCATATAGGAGGTCGTGGATCATAGGGCTCAATGAAGTTGACACAAATCAACCTCAATCATTGCAAGGCAGCTCAAGACCTCTTCTGACAAACCATTCGTGCAGACGTCGCAATAATCTATGAACCTTATCGGAATTACGGTAGTGCTACATGGGTGAATGATATATCTACAAACATAGTTATGTGGGCATGCGAATGTCAAGCTATACGGAAACAATGCCATTCTCGGGAGCCAGCTTGATGTTAGACGCTATAGATTACAACTATAAAACCTGTTTTGTCGGTAATTTCTAGGTGTGGGCCTTGGAATGGAGAGGCCGAGTGACCAGCACAAGCGACCAAATCCAACCTGAAACCTTTGTGGAACTAAACATTGTACTAGACAACTTTGGATGCGCGCCCATTGAGGCAAAGGGTAAGGTTTGTTCATCGACCTAACTTACATTAGTACTGCGTTGGCGAGAGAGACTGTCTGGCTGGTGAGCGGACATTACACCCACAGTGACCTTCGGACAGTGAAAACGGAGGAGGCAAGAATTTAATGTGCAAGAGAAGTGAAAAAACTGGCTGGCCCACTGGAGCTTTCGACGAGGAGACATTCTGGCGGCTTTAGAAAGAAGTCTCACGAGCACTGGAAAAATTGAGTGAGCTCTGACAGCGAGAAACTAAGGCGTGAGACTCTAAAATGTCGCGAGGCCGTTACCACAACAGGAGAAAACTAAACTGCCATGTCTGCCAGCGAAAAAACGTTTTCGAAAGACAAGAAGGAAGCGAGATCATCAGCAGAAGGGGAAAGAATACCGCGATTTCCACGGTAGCGTTATTTAGGTAATACGGGAAAGTAAATGAGCTTGCTACAGGCAACCTTGAGGCAAACCCAAAATCGTGGGATGCTGCCTACAAGGTTGTAATAAACGAGATTCATGGTAAAATTCACCCAACTGTTTTCCCACAATACGAAAAAAGTGGACCCCAGCCACGATGTATAGCAGAATAAGTTTTTCTCGCCCATTGGAAGAGGCAGAAGCTAGCTCCTCTGCCAACCCCGCAAACACTCTGGGGAAGATGTTAGAGAGTGTGGCATATAACAGCCTCCTTCTGTTTGTCGAGCTAGCTGTCCGTCTATCGGAGGGGCAAAATGGATTTCGGAGGGCAAGTTCTGCACTGTGCGCTGGCGACGTTAGAGGTGGATGGTCCTTTAATTCAGCCAACTGGGGTTGGATTAAGAACGCGTTGTGTAAACTGGGTGTCTTTTGTTACTTAGCTCGGATAATCGAGAATTACCCTTCTGAGAAACTTTCTTGGCATGAGATGGATGACGAGCCGAAAGAATATAATAATAATAATAATAAACTCTTCCGTAGCCGATCTCAAGGTCGGTTGTGAAAGGATGAGGGATGGATATCTTCATTCTGACTGACTGTACACCACCGCAGCGCCTCAAGGGTTAGGTGAGGAAAATGTAGGAACTTTGCAGTCTTGCAGATTACTCACTGAGGAAGCTTTCACCACACCGGGCAGTTAGGTATATAGGTATGCAAATTCATCTAATGAGAAGAAGAAGAAACTTGAGGTCCGATACGGATAACCGGCGGGAATCGTCTGACTTGGTAGCTGGGTTGGGCTCCCGTAATGGACAATACGGCGTCGAAACCGCCAATCGTGGGGCGGTTCGACGTCTAGACCCCACGATGACCAGGAGCATTGCTCCGCCTGCCACAGTCGTTTCACCACAATCAGTGGCGACCCCTTCAGCAGGTTTGCGAAGTGGACTGAGGAAATGAACTCCTTCATCATCCGCTCCTACCATGAAATAACGGTGGGACGAGTACAACATCTTACCGCCGCTTCGTCGAGAGTTCTCCGATATTCGCGACTGTACAGCGAGTCGCAGGCCAGCACCGCATTATAATTCGCAGCGAGACAATACCGGCTACCATCAGGGATCGTGCTCGACATGAGGTCATCCCTGAAACTGGTGACCGAGAGTCGATCGGGCTACAGGCGGCGGCATAAATAACACTACGCCGCACTGCAGGCAACAGTTTCAGTACTCGCCGAAGCACTCTTCTCCATCGTCCAGCTGAGCCATATTTAATCAATTCGGCTGTAATTCGATCGGCTCCTGGCGACTTATGATTTTTTAGCCGATGAATTGCACGGACTGTTTCTCCTAAACTTGGTGGTGGCAGTATTTGTCCGTCGTCTTCAGTTGGCGGGACCTCCAACTCACCGATGTTCTGGTTGTTTAGTAGCTCATCAAAGTATGCAACCCGTCACTTCAATATGCCCATTCGGTCGGAAATCAAATTTCCCTTTTTGCCTCGGCAGAATGAGCATCGAGGTGTATAAGGCTTCAACCTGCTGACTTGTTGGTAACACTTTCGCGCCTGGTGCGGTTGCTTCCTGTACTTTTCTAGTTCGCAGACTTGTTGGTTCTCCCAGGCTTCCTTTTTCCGTCTGTGAAGTTGCTTCTCCGCTCCACGGAGTTCGTGGTAAGTCTCTGCGCGTGCCCGCGTTCTTTGAGAATGCAACATTTTGTATGACACTGCTAATTGCATAATCCGCAGTCCGTTATCTTTTGTATTTTGGTGTAAGCTTTGGAAGCCAGCGAATCGCCTGAATACGGTATCCTTCCCTACTTGACTGTTAAAATCCCCAAGTATGATTTTGGTATCATATCTGGGACAGGCTTCGAGGGTTCGTTCTACTGTCTCTGTAGGGGCGTGAACATTAATGAGGCTTATATTTCTAAACTTGCCTCGCAAGCGCAGAGTGCATAGCCGTTCGCTTATGTTTTCAAAGCCGATAACAGGAGGTTTAATGTTTTGGCTGACTAAGAAACCTACTCCGAGCACATGGTTTACTGGATGGCCACTATAATATATGGTGTAGCGGCTCGTCCACAGGAAACCGGTCCCTATCCAACGCATCTCCTGTAACGCTGTTACATCCGCCCTATATTGGGACAGGGTATCGGCTACCTGCTTAGCAGCTTCATCTCTGTACAAAGAGCGCACATTCTATGTGAAATGCGCAAATCGTTATTCCGTTGTCGTTGCCGGGTTCGTCGCTGTGTAATCCGTCCAGTTCGCGACTCCTGTTGTGGCTTCGTAACAAGTTGTTTTCCGTGTAGTGTTGTCAGCTCTATCCAACCCCCAACCTGGAGGACCAGTTGGTACAATTTGTCCCGTTTTTAGACACGAGAGACTCGCATTCATCCTTCTCCGTCTGCAGCTTTTCGTTAAGAAAGAGCTCCCAGCGGTCACTACGTGGAGGTGGGGATAGGATCTGATAGTAGAGCTGTTGGTGTTAGTTCAGCAGGCATTTCCCAAGTTTTATGCTCCATCGTGAATACCAATCCACGTTTCACCCTGGGACATATACTATAATTTGACCACCACTATCCCTGAGTCAATGAGGTATTGAATCTCGGTACCAGCGACTTTCATTCTCGGAACAGTTACTCGTCACATAAAATATTTATCTCTGTAAACATGACATTTGAATCGCTTGGTGAAATATCCTTTAACTTCTCCTGCCATTGGGAGTTCACTTCATTTATGTAATATTGGCGGATAATATCCCGCGCGATCTTAAGGAGTGATTTGAACTCAACCAATATGGCATGATGATAGTCCCTATATCTCCGATACATTTGGTTGACGCGTGTGAGCAAAAGGCATTTCACTTTTTTGAGCCGTTTTATGGCTGCAGGATATGAATCCTTCCATATTGTTATCAGGTTTAATCTTAGGGATGACTTGTTCAGCGTCAAGTTTTCCAGCTTGAGAAGATACTGAAGCATTTCCTCGTTGCACAAATTCCTGTCGCCTGGCGCGTTTGTACTATCGTTTTTCCCATCAAAAGGTGGGCATTTCTCCCGATATTCCCGAATAAACCTCTCATGGAATTTCTTCCAATCAGTTTGTTTAAAGTTCAGCCTGTGGAAGCCGCTGTCCATCGGCAAAAGGCGAACTCTTCGACCATCAAACAGAACTTCAACAAGAATAGCGTTATGGTTGCTATCGTAAGGAAGAGTCTGTAGTTTCCGTTGAGGATTCCTAAATTAAAGTTCAAGCGCGCGTCAACAATGCACAAATCCCGATAGGAATTTGCCCTGGGCCAGGTTAGACTCTCTGACCCATATAATTCGTATTTATACTCTATCTGTCAGGTGGTCAAAGGGTAGTATAGGTCCCGGGGCGAAACGTGGATTGGTACCCACGATGGAGCATAAAACCTGAGAAATACCTGCTGAACCAACACCAACAGCTCTACTACCAAACCCTATCTCCACCTCCACGTGGTGACAGCTGGGAGCTCTTTCTTGACGAAAAGCTGCAAACGGAGAAGGATGAAGGCGAGTCTCCCGCGCCTAAAAACGGGACAAATTGTACCAACTGGTCCTCCAGGTTGGGGGTTGGGTAGGGCTGACAACACTACACGGAAAACAACTTGTTACGAAGCCACAACAGGAGCCTCGGATAGGACGGATTTTAAAACGACGGACCCGGCAACGACAAAGGAACAACGATTTGCGCATTTTCTCATGGAACGTGCGCTCCCTGTACAGAGATGAAGCTGATAAGCAGGTAGCCGATACCCTGTCTCAATATAGGGCTGATGTAACAGCGTTACAGGAGATGCGTTGGATAGGGACCGGTTTCCTGTGGACGAGCCGCTACACCATATATTATAGCGGTCATCCAGTAAACCATGTGCACGGAGTAGGTTTCTTAGTCAGCCAAAAAATGAAACCTGCTGTTATCGGCTTTGAAAACATAAGCGAACGGCTATGCAATCTGCGCTTGCGAGGCAAGTTTAGAAATATAAGCCTCATAAACGTTCACGCCCCAACAGAGGAGACTGCAGAGTCGGAGAAGGATACCTTCTACGAGGCAGTAGAACGAACCCTCGAAGCCTGTCCCAAATATGAAATCAAAATCATACTTGGGGATTTTAACAGCCAAGTAGGGAAGGAGCCCGTATTCAGGCGATACGATGGCTCCCATAGTTTAGACGAAAAAACAAATGATAACGGACTGCGGGCTATTCAATTAGCAGCGCTATCATGCGTCCTCTTTAACCTGGCCCTCGAGAAAGTGATCCGTCATGCTGAGGTGAATGTAAGAGGTATGATCCTCTTCAAGTCCACCCGACTACTGGCCTATGCTGACGATATCGACATCATGGGAAGAACCACCCGAGACGTACAAACTGCCTTCATCCAGATCGAGCAGGCGGCGCGAGATCTTGGACTGCACACCAATGAAGGCAAAACAAAATATATGGTGGCAACGTCAGCACCGAAGACGAATCAACCAACAACATCAAACCGCACTGGTCAAACACAAACACGAACAAGAATAAGGATAGGGGAATACAGCTTTGAGACCGTTGACAATTTCTCCTATCTAGGGTCGAAAATCACAACCGATAACAACTACGATGATGAAATCCGCGCACGGTTGTTGTCAGCCAACAGAGCCTATTTCAGCTTACAAAGACTGTTCCGCTCGAAACGTCTGACCATAGGGTCAAAGCTCTTACTGTACAAGACTATGATCTTGCCAGTCCTCATGTATTCCTCGGAAACTTGGGTTCTTACCAAGAAAAATTGCGAACTCTTGGCCGCGTTCGAGAGAAGAATCCTCAGAAGAATTTTTGGCCCCCTACATGAGGATGGACGATTCCGTAGCCTACACAATGACGAAATCTATGAGCGATACCATGACCGTCCGGTTGTGGATAAAATCCGGCTCAATAGGTTACGGTGGGCGGGTCACTTAATCCGTATGGATGAAGATGATCCCACCCGCAGAGTCTATAAGGGCAATATCTATGGTAGAAAAAGAAGACGAGGCAGACCTTGCCTAAGATGGAGCGATGGGGTGGGCCAGGACGCCAGACAGCTTTTAGGCATATCGAATTGGTGGACCTCGGCGCAAAACCGGGATGTCTGGAGTTCCTTATTAAGGCAGGCCTAGATCGGATACCGGTTGTTGCGCCGTTGATGATGATGATACTCTATCTGGTATTGATTGCTCTATCCACAATTTGGGGAATACCCCTCTGGGATTGTTTGTGGTATTTAGCCACGAGGTATGCTTAGCATTCAAATCGCCAGTTGTGATATAATAATTATGCAGCCTGTTCTCCGGCCACTCAGGATGATCTTTTGATCATCGCTCATCCCATTTAGTCATTATAAAGTCTTTTAAATAACCCAGACATCGGTCTATTCCCCCTTAGCTACCGGTGGGGTGTGCTACTTCCAGCTTGTTTTAAAGTTCTGATGGACTACTGCCAGCTGTTTATCTGATGAAGGAATACTCGTGAGCATTCTTCAAACCGTGCCCTATTACTATCAAAATAATCGATTCCGATAATCCACCTTCGCTGATAAATATACGCTGATCTTTCCAGTGAAGCATTTTACCTCTCACCATATTTATCATGCTAGATCATGATATAATGACCTTCTCCTAATTACAATGCTAGTCGTGTTTCTAGCTTAAAAGGGTATTTCTCGATGTGCAAATCATACTGATGGCTGGGAGTATGCACTATCATATTTCCAAGTACGAGTATATCCACATATGCAGATCTCTAGATTACACGCTAACTGGAACATTCATTACTATTCAGCTATTTCATATGCCTCCTGAATAAGCGAAACTAAAGATATGGAAGCGATCATCTTTTTTCTCACAGACCTGGCGTATTTCTTCTGCCTCCTCAAGGAGCGTTTGATCCACGCAAGAGACTTCTTCAGATAAGTAACGTCCGCAGCTCGACAACCTACATGTGTTCGTATCTGAAATATCTACGGTCATATGCGTGCAGAAAAACGACTGTCCCCAATGCGTCAAGCCGGTTTTTAATTGAATTGCAACTAAAATATCAATTTAATAGTAGACATCAAGTCGAAAACCAAACGACACATGACAATTTCTGCGGTGCGTATCCCATCTAGCCGGACAGGATTTGCGGAATTATAGAGCGGGGAATTTTTAGCCGGAGATATACTGTAATGTCTTTCGCGTTAGCCATTGATTTATTGGATTCTGTTTTTGCAATGATGACAAGTCGGACCAACATATAATTGCCGATACTGAGAACTGTGCTGCGTATGGGTCCGTTCCGCCAGGGATCATCCATGTTCGCTAGTGCCCCGTACGCATGTTGGTTTGCTCGCATGTATCAATCATTGTGGTCCAAAACATTTAATTTGTTGCCGTTGTCTCCGGCGACATGGGATTAACCGTGCGCACTGTTCGAATAAGTAACATGTCCGTTTTCGCGGCGATTGCATGTATAAATTGTAAACTGCAATGGCAACATACTAGGAGTGTGTCCGACTTGTACCGACATTTTTCCATGCGATATTCTGCCCACTCTCATAATGGATGTAGCCATGTTCGTTTGCAACTTTTATTCCAGCGAGTTAAATGCTGTAATTAGGTTGCATTGTGGGATACCAAAAGTGCAAAGACTGCTCCAAATTAACGGCCATTAATGGAAACAATGTTGGTGTTATTGCGGTACCTCCAGCTCCACAGTTGTTATACTTTATGGCCATACTAGAAACATTGTAAAGGGTGATATATGTACCGAAAGGTTTGAGAACATGTAGTTTCTCATTTTACACGGAAGCGAAACAATAAATGTTCATTCCTACAATCAATAATACTAATATGGAATGTCTCAGAAAGATGATGGATGTTACCTTGAAAAGAAATGAGGTCTAATACCGTTGTCTTCATATAAGAACAAGAATCATTCAATAGCATCCAATGTATAAAGTTGTAATAAGTTCGAATGACGAAAAGCCTCAGCAAATTTTGTCGGCTCTTGTCTACCTAAACCGCGTAATAAAGTTGAAAAGTAACAAAATTTGAACAGGCAGATCCGATGGCACTCGTAGTGAGGTTCCAGTTCGGCAAATAAGGAGTTCCTTACAACTTTATCTAAATTAAGGATTCCTGCTTCTTTCGCAAACTTGCTCATTCCTCAGCATTGCCTTATTACCTGAAAATTTATGGTATTCAAGCTTTCTCCAAATGGCGCCCAATGTGGGACATATACTTCAAAAATGAGACCAATTGTATGCACATACAGCTTTTCCCCCTTCGCAAATTACCTCGAAAAAATGCATAATTTTTGCTTTTCAAATTTCGGTTATTAGCATCCCGAGGTCCTCCAATTCTGAAAGCTGAGCAGCATGCAAACTGCGTTCTTCACTAAATCCGTCCATTAATTTGGGCTTTCCATCCGGTTATTCGACTTCCACATTGCCGTTGAATAGGTGCCTCAGAATTGGTAACGCTGCTTGAAACGTGAATCTTCGGACGGAAAAGTTTGTGGGAGATCTAAGCTTCAAAACGAGATCAACGCCAGCTGCTTGCAGTCATTTGTTAAGGCAAGGTTACACTCCTACCACACCCTCGTCGAGAAAAACATAGACCAAATTTTGGAGCAGCATTGGGCAATCAAATTCTTTGTGGAACTGGATAAAAACGGATCGGAGACGTTCAAAATACTTCTGAAAGCCTACGCTAAAGGTGCTACAAGAAAGAGCCAGATTTTCAGTTCGTCAACGACGACCACGCGGAACGCTCGACGACATAACAAGTGGAGCACTCGGTGCAAGAAGTGTGACTAGCTTCGGACAGAAACCGACGATTAAGTGTTCGAATGATTGAAGAGGTATGCCAGATACCCAAAATGATCGTTCTTCCCACTTTAGCAGATGATCTTCAAAAGAGGATAGTCTGTTCCAAAATGAAGTGTCAGGAATTTTATGAACGTAGCGGATACAACATTTTTGGATAGAACAATTTTAGGAGACGAGATATGGATTTTTGAGTATAACCCCAAATTGAAGCGGCAGAGCAGCGAGTGGCTTATTAAGGAGTCTGCTCGCCCACAAAGAGCAAGGATGAGCAAATAGCGAATCAAGGCGATGTTGATTGTTTTCCTTGACCGAAAAGGTGTGGTTCACAGTGAATTTGTGCCACAAGGAGAAACAGTCAGTAAGGAGTTTTACTGTGAAGTATTCAAACAATTGCGCAATATTGTTCGATACGTGTGAAGAGAAATTTGAAACAATTGGATATCGCACTGTGAACACGCGCCAAACCACACTGCGCTCATTGCCTCCACGTTGCTAGCCAAAAAGGCCCAATCGGGCTCGAGCAAACTTTTTTTTATCCCCAATGATTTTTTTGCTTGGAAATGATGAAGGTCCCGGGGTTTAACGTAAGTTCCTACCTGGTAGACATCATCCCACAGTCCTCTTCGGACACGGATTGATTTCATGACGACAATCTGCAAATAACTGATCCGAGAGCACGTCCTCCAGGAATTCTCTTAGAACATATTCTTTTAGAGGTTCTGATGATACTGCATAATGTTCAATGAAGCTTCGCGGCAAGAGCCGCTTCATATAAGTCCCTTGTAAGCGCGGATCTGATCGCCCTCCTCGAGTACGTGGGGACAACACTCCCCGTCGGGTTGACTGTAATCAGCTCGGTGTGGAAAACCGCAACGAAACCTTTCCACCATTCACCAACCACTCTGCGTACAACACAACACATAGGCCATCATAAGACAATACTCATACGAAATACACAATACCGGTGGCTTCCCACTACTCCAACTATGACCATTCGCCTATCATATTGCAGATAAAGCAGCGTTGAGGAACTCCCTCCTTCGACGGAAAGCAGCACGCGCTTAAGCATTAACACACTGAAGCGTATCGCTGCTAACAAGGCACTGGCTAAAATCAAAGATACACATTTACTTTGTGAACGCCCATGTCGTCTAGATTACGGAGATGACAGTACACTGGACAGACAGAGAAGGTATGAAGCCAGCCTTCAGAGTATGTCTCACACAGACCACAACCCTAACTGAAGATAAAGTTCTGCTAGAAAAGAAACCCATTCAAGTTGCCATCCCCCGTCGAGGAAGGCAATCTTAAACCCAAGTTAGTTAGTTAGTTTAGTTAAATGGGGGGAGCCGCAGCTCCGAGCACTCAGGCCATTATTAGGCCCATTGTACTATCCCCGTAAGTTGCCTATTCAATGGCTTCCTGCCTACGGTGTTCGCAGGCTTTAGCGAATTTGAGAACATTCTCAAGAGGCAGAGAGTGTGCAGATTCTTCATTGAAGAAAACCTTGCCAAGGTGTCTTCGTCTGAGATCTGAGGATGCCGGGCAGCTGCATAAAAAGTGCAGGGCAGTTTCCTCCTCCTCCTCACATTGGCTGCACACAGCCGAAACCACTACCCCAATCTTTTCCATATGGTAGTTTAAGGGGCAGTGTCCCGTCAAAAGCCCTACTAGGGTTTTCATGTCCCACTTCTTAAGGGACAACAAAAATGCCGCTCTAGTGGCCCTAGGTTCCTTTACAAGGATTTTCGCTTGCCGGCAAGAGTCCAAATTTCTCCACTCGGTTGCGTGAATCCTTGCAATTTCACCTTTCAGAGTAGACCTGACAGTAGATGGTCGGATTCCAAGAGCTGGTTCTGGGCCCACCATTGTGGATCCAGACCCTCGGCGAGCCAGTCTATCAGCCCCCTCATTACCGGCGATGTTAGAGTGCCCTGGCACCCACATTAGGAATGTTTCGTTCAGTCGGCCAAGTTTCAGCAGCACCTGACGACAACTCCACACCAACTGGCTTGATATGTTGTTGCCATCTAGTGCCGATAATGCCGCCCGACTGTCGGAACAGATTCGAATGGTGCGACCCCTCCATTTTTGTCGCAGACATTCTTCTGCTGCCAATGAAATGGCATATATCTCCGCCTGGTATATGGTCGTCATTTTTCCGAGGGGTCGGGCCAGTTCTATAATCGGATTCTCCGAGAACACGCCTGCACCCGATCCATCCTCCGTGACTGACCCGTCGGTGAAGATTATTAGGTCTGTAATCTGAAAAGACTCATGGCCACTTGTCGACCATTCTTCTCTTTCGGTGATTACGACAGTGTATGTCTTTCCAAAGACGAATCTGGAAACCATATGATCGGTCGGCATCAGGGCTACCGGATGTTTTTCAAGGAATTTCCATATAGACGCATGCCCGTTGGATTGGCCGCCTTTCCACGCCCCAATGGTATCGAGCCTATATGCGTCGTTTGCTGCTTTCCGTTTCACCTCCAAGTGGATGGGGGGTAAATTTAGGATGGCTTCAAGTGCCGCAGTCGGCGTAGTACTCATTGCTCCAGTAATACTTAGGCAACCAAGTCTCTGAATCTGCGATAGCAGCTTCCTGCTGTTAGCAAAGTTCAGTCTTGGCCACCAGACGATGCATGCATACATCAAAATGGGTTTTATTATGGATGTATACATCCAATATATCCGTTTAGGTGAAAGTCCCCAGGTCTTACCTATCGCATTCCTACAGCACCAGAGCAATCTGCAGGATTTCTGGTATTGTTCCTGGATATGATGCTTCCACGTTAACTTGGAGTCGAAATGTACTCCTAAGTACTTGACTGTTTGTGCCAGCTGGATTTCCGCCCCTGCTAAGGTGGGTAGCGTATAGCTGCCCCACCTGACATTCTTAGTGAACATAACTAGTCCAGTCTTTCTAGCGTTCACCGTGAGTCCATTGCGGAGGCACCAGTTGTGGATTACATGCAGAGTTGCACTCAAGCGGTCACATACTGTGTCCGCAAACTTGCCGTTAATTATTACGGCTAGGTCGTCCGCAAATGCTTGTGCGAAGACTTTTTTGTCCTCCAGGAGCCACAGCAGGGTATCCATCACCAAGAGCCATAACAGTGGAGAGAGAACCCCTCCCTGTGGGCAGCCCCTGAGACATCCTGCTTCAATAGACTTCTGGCCGACCGATATGTGGATTTTTCTCCACTCTAGCATGTGAAGGATCCAACTGATTAGCAGCGGTTCGATTCCATGCTGTCTTGCCGCATCACAAATTGCCGCAAATGAGGCATAATTGAAGGCACCTTCGATGTCCATGAATGCGCCTAAAGCGTATTCTTTATCGGACATCGCCTTTTCAATTTTTGCCGTAAGTTCATGGAGTGCTGTCTCCGTGGATTTGCCTTTCTGGTAGGCGTGTTGCCTATGGTGAAGTGGCCATTTAGGAATGTGTGTATCCCTTATGAACCGATCTACTAATCTTTCTAGTCCTTTTAGCAGAAAGGACGTTAGGCTGATCGGTCGAAAGCTTTTTGCGTCTGTGTAGGTGGGTTTTCCTGGTTTGGGAATGAACAACACCTTCACATCCCGCCATCTAATTGGAATATAAGCATGTGCTAGGCATGCCCGATATATATTCCGAATGTGTCGACCCAGGGCATCCATTCCTTCTATTACTAGCGCAGGAATGATGCCATCCGGACCTGCAGACTTATATCTGTGGAACGAGTTAAATGCCCATTTCACTCGCTCCAGTGATACTACTTTGCATGCCAGATTCCAATCTCTCGGCTGAGGGCTGTATGCACCTGTTGGCCCCGAGATTAGATTTTGGATGCTGCCTGGGAAGTGTACTTCAAGCAAATGATTTGCCGTTTCTTCGTCGCTTTCTGTGTACTTCCCATTCTGTAAACGTAAGTAACCCAGTTTCTGGCTACGTTCTTTGACCAGAATCCGCTTCAGCTTTGAGGTTGCCTCAAGAGAGTTAGTCTCTTCGCAAAAGCGTCTCCAAGATGACCGTTTGGCCGATCTTATGCTCTTCTTTAGAGCCTTCTGTGCCTCTTTATAGCGATTCCAGCTAGTGCTTGATTCGCCCTTCAGAGCACGATTAAGGAGCATCCTTGTCGTTCTCCTCTGTTTTGCCAAATCCGAGTTCCACCATGGTGTTTTACCCTTCTTTGGCATCCTGAGTGGACAGCTTTCTTCGAAAGCTTCTCTCATGCTAGTTGTGATCATCTGGGTTGTCTTCTCAATTCCAGTAATGGATTTGATGCGCCTCCCAGGGATCGTGACTCGGGCGTTCAATTCTGTTTGATACATTACCCAATCTGTCTTCCTCGGATTCCGAAATGGAGTGGGTGGAGGTAAATCCATGCCCATAACGAAATCAATGCGTCTGTGATCCGAGAGTGTGACATCGTTTGATACTCTCCACTCTCCGATCAGAGCCGCGATGTCAGGAGATGCCACCGTGATGTCGATGACCTCTCGCCTGACCACGTTGAAGAAAGTGGGTTCATTACCCACATTTAGGATCTGCAAATCGGTTCCTACTAGATACTCCAGTAGTCTCGATCCTCTTGCATTGATGTTCGAACTTCCCCAGCATATGTGGTGAGTGTTGACATCACATCCTGCTATTACCCCCATGCCTCTACTTTTGGCATATTGGATAGCTCTGATGAATGTTCCACTGGGAACGTCTTCTGCGTCGTAGGGGAAGTATGCAGAGCACCATAGTATCTCTTTTTCTCCCTGTTGACTTTTTATGGTTAGCTTAGCCGATGTGGTGTCGCCATCACATAGATCGTTAACCAGGTTAGCCTGGAAGTCTTTGGAGACTACCATGCAGGTGCGGGGTCGATCGCTTCCATTGGCATACAATAGGTCAGCATGTTGGAAGTTTAGGCCCCTGACTGCCCCACCAACAACCCACGGTTCTTGTATGAGGTATATAAATGTCTTGCAGCTATTGATCCGACGACTGATAAGTGCAGTCGCCGCTTTACAATGCTGCAAATTTAATTGGGAGATGTGGCACCTCATCTATGTTTCAGATGTAGATGCCGGGGGCTGCATGTCCCCTTCAATGGTTTTAGGAGCCGACACTTGTAACGTGACGGTCCCCAGCCCATAGTAGAGCCGGCAACCCGATTTTTCCCGAACTATCTTAACATCAGGTTCGGGAACGCCGATAGTGAGAAAAGTTCCCGGCCTATCGGTTCTCTCTCCTGTTTTGCTGCTTAACAGCAACCAGGTGGAAGTGTTAAGGTTGTTCTGTACACCAAGTTGTTCCAGAACCCCGACACCATTTCGCTCTTCTTCTGGAAGCCAGAGAAAGCAGCAAAGTCCATTACAAAACTTCATCTTGCAGACACAGTTTTAAGGCGCTCGTATGTGACTCGACCTGTCCCATATTCATTCCATCTAAGCTGCCTCTTAAATGTTACGCTCTAGTCTAACAACCTTTTGAATGCAAGCCATCCTAATCTAGCTGCCTGATCCATTGTAACTAAATCAGTATACAGTAAAGGTATGCTCCCACTGAACCTGTAGGCTGTGGCACGTCGGACAACTTCTAGATCAACATTAGAAATATCCAACAAAACCGGCATCGGTCGAAACCAAACCACACACAGGAAGACACACTAAAACACTGACAAGCATAGAGCAGTTTCCTGCTCTGCGTCGTCTTCGCAAACTCATACAACCGAAGAACCCGTGCGTAGAACATGCAAAGAATAGTCCCATATATATGGACCTAGCACCTGACCTGCTAAGACCCCATTCAGACCTCATCTCACGCCTTAATATACATTTCAGCTTGGTTAGAGGCATCCTAAGCTCGATCAAGTGCGGGGGTAAACGTATGCGTTCCGCGATTGTGACGCCAAGTATATCAATTTCTGCCAGTATCAAATGTATTCCTTTTGATTTTACTACGGGCAGAAGATGTAGGTGATGCAGCGAGATCGCGACGATTTCCTCTTTGGGACCCCGACACCGACTTTAAGAGACCCCGCTATCCACTATTCCCTTCAATAACAATGAGAAGATCATCTGCGTAGGCAACGCATGCAAAGACCGAATTAAGCTCATATAAATTGAGCTATGAAGATTCCAAGGACGTATTTGCTAACACAACGAGCAATAAAAATTTGTTACATGCACTTAGGCGTCGTAGGTGGACCTACCCATTCGGAAGCCACACTGCCTGTCCGACGCCAGATGGAATGTTTTCATTCCCAGTTGCTGGACCATAATCCTCTCCAGGATCTTGCCAAGGGAGAAGATATATGGGTCTGTATGACGAAGGATTACTTTTATTCATCTCTGGCAACTTCAGGAACACAGCCTAACAGTTATTCCAGAATGCAGGGAAAAACCACGCCGACATTGGACATGATATGGGATGCCCCGCCTAATGGCTTTGCACATCTCGGTAATCATTCAGTCGCAGCCAGGTGACTTCCAAGACCTCACAACATCTCAATGTCCCCCCCCCCACCGTTCAATGTCGTGGCTTCGACACCAAAAAAAAGCCTCCAGTCCAAGTTCGTTATAAGCGAGCCTAAATTGGTCGGCATCAACAAGGGGATCAATTTGTCATTGACGGCGCGCCCTTTACAAAATCTTCCTCAGGCGATGGACTTCTATCCGCTTATCACGGAGAGCACTCATTCCCCACGTGAAAGTAGTGAGATACACAATTAGGGTGAAAAATTAAAATTGACTGGCTATAGGGACAGAAACATCTGTCAACGCAGCGCAGTGAATATATAATCGGACGAAACATCCAAAGGCAGCTTCAGAAAAATACCTTTTAAGATAAAATAATCTTTGGGCCTCGTGCCTGTATAAAGAGGGTTCCTCGCTCGATCGGGTGGCTGGAGCAAAGTCTTCGCAGAGCTGCAACTCCTACAATTCTTCGAACTTCATTTTGAGATTTTTTTGGAAATATTTTTTAACTATAATATTTTCGACTAAAGATATAAACAAGTCGGAATACCTGAAGCTGGACGCTTCGGGTATAACGGTTTTGTGTTCATTTTGTATGAAAAATACCCTATTTACATTTTCCCATTCGCATATTCCCAATTCAAAATATTCTTTGATATACATATGTATTTTCAAACTCCAACCCCCCGCACACGTCTTAGAGTGCTGCGCCACAAATTCACATGAAATACACAACTTTGACCTTTGTTAGTTTTAGTTGGATTTTTGTCAAACTTTCCACAAAAAACTTTCCAAAATTACCGGGGAAACTTCTGAAATATGGTAATATACTATTACTAACTTTATTCAAGCAGATATCGGTATGGGATGTATTTCGAAGCCTAGATGCACCATTGTGATTTTTTTTTAGATTTTTCGGTTGAATATGAATGTTGGACTTTTTGTGGCACACATTTTGAGCCCTCACTTACCTATATTTCAGCCAGTATCAAAAATATCACCAGTTTCAATAAGTAGTGATTGAGCTCTCCATTTGCTACCCCACATGATAATACTCTGTGAAAAGAAACTCATATGTATAGGGAGTCCCCTTAAACCCAGTGCAAAATGATACAACCCATTATATTTAAAGGCAGTGGACTATTGGTTTAGCCGTTTTCGAGTAAATCGAGTGTGACAGACATACAGACATCAAATTGATTTCTGTAAGGAGTTGCCAGATCACCAATAAGCGGCGTCCTTCCGTGCGGATAAGGAAATTTCCAATGGTGTACGAACATCCACTTGTACGCATTTGGAGGTGCGCGTGCATTGGCATGTTTATGCATAGGTCAGGTAGATGAGAAGAAACAGGGAAGGGTACCCAGAGCAGAAAACCAAAAGTCGTTGGTATGTATCTCTATCGCCTTGTAAGCAGACTTCCACCCGCTCGTGTCAATGGGACATACATGCTCCTCCCCGCATGGGCGATACGGCGACCCGTGTAGGGCTGTGTCTGGTCGGTTGAGGTGATTGTTTCCTGTGGGTTTCGGAATCCAACGCGCCACTCTGTAACAAACCCAAGGCGGGTGCACCGCGGTTTAACGGAAGTAGAACACCCTAAACTAGGGAAACCACCTGAGTTAGCTTCCTCACATTGCCTCCTACAGTATACTGTAGGGTACCGTTACTGTCTTGAATGAAGTGCTCTAACACACTTCAAGGCCCTGATCCAATATGGATTGTTGCGCCAACGATTGTTATTAAACAAAATACCATTGATATTGAGGGAAAAAGAGGATATTGATACTATTCCTGTTGATTATGGAATCATCGAAGTAGATACTGCAACAAGTGGTAAGGAAGAAGTAACGAACCTCGATCCCTTTAAGCGAAGTGGTAAAATGCTACGTTCTCCACCAAAGTCCGTGAAGAGGGATGGCTGACCAGGTGTTGATTGTGACAAAAGCTGAACCGGGCCCAGCAAAGAAGAAGCGGTGCATGCCAACGACGAGAGAATTGATGCAGTCCTAGCAAAATTACTCAGGGTAGAAAATTGCCTAAAGGAGATGGTTAATACCCTGAACACGCTTTACGAATTCGTCGGGCCTTGGTGGTGGTTGTTCGAAATCTTAAAGACACCTGCGAAAAGGCCATGGGCGAGTTAGATTCGACGAACCAATGGTCAGCAAATATAGGACAGCAATAAACTGCTGCGGTGACCCCATTGCGGCAGGTACCCATTGCTACCAAAAGGATGGAGCGAACCACTGAAACAAGTCCAAAGTGGAAAGTTGTAGAGGGCGTAAAAAGGAGCAGAGAAAGAATGGAGGATACTTGTGTAAAACTCTCAACACCAAGAAAAGCCGGGGGTCCAAAGAACCAGTAACGGAGGGAGCGCAACCTTTAGACCCCAAGTCGACTTCACAAATTAAATCCCAGGAAATGGAAGCAAATGTTGAGACAAGAAAGCTGGTAAAAACAAAGGATGCAATTGTTATTGAAAGCAGCGGTGACTTCTCTTATGCTGAGATTCTGCAGAAGATTAAGTGAGATCCGACGCTAAGCGGTCTGGGAGGCAATGTCACATGGATCAGAAGAACGCAGGAGGGAGAACTACTCCAGGAGCTTCGGAAGACGCAAGACGAAAGGACGCTCAACCACCAAAACTTGCTTGGTAGATCTTTAGGTGTGGAAGCTATGGTGAGGCAGTTAACCCACGAGATAACTGTGGAGTCTAGGAGAAGCCGAAAGCAAAGAGTAAATGAGTTTTATTCAGATAAATCTCAACCATTCTGAGGCCGCACACGATCTTTTGAGCCAGTCAGTCCAAGAGCTCGATGTGGCGATTATTAGCGAATCCTACAGAGGAAAAGATAACACGATACCGGCCACAGACAAAAGTTGAAAGTACGCAATTTGGACGATAGGACGATACCCTTTCGAAGAAATAGCCACAATGTCTGGTAAAGTGTTCGTAAGAGCTAGAATTAACGACGGACGATATCAGACGACTGTATGCCATATGCCTGCAAGCGAGAAGAAATTACCAACGCAAATGATGAGCAGGAAATTGCATAGACAAAAGCGAGGTACAAAACTATTCAAGGAGAGCTGCGGAAGGCGATCCGTAAAAGTAAACGGAAATCCTTTAAAGAACTCTGTGAAAAGGCCGACATTAACCCGTGGGGAGGAGCTTATAGAACGGTAATGGCTAAGTTGGAAGGAAGCCGGGCCAATCAGATAAAGTACCCAGTTTCACAGCGAAGAATAGTGACCTGTCTACTCTCACAGCAAAGGAAGTGCACTAGTGCGGTCGAAAGAGAGAATCCCACAAGTGATATACCAAATATAACAGGGGATGACCTTACACTTGCCGGCGAAAAGGTAGGGGTTAAAAAAGCACCCGGGCTGAATGGAATAGTGGAAAGTGGAAGGCGGCGATAAAAGCAAGAACAGAGTGGTTCGATTCCACTTTTAATATCTGCTTGGAAGAGAGCACCTTCCCGACTCAGTGGAAAAGGCAAATGCTGCTGCTACATATTACCAAATAGTGATAAACCACCTGGAGAGCCATCGCCGTATCGTCTCATTTGTTTACTGGACAATATGGGAAAGTTGCTGGAGCGCATTATATAACAGGCTGCTCCCAATTGTAGAGAAAGCAGGAGGCATGTCCACATAACAATATAGTTTTGGCGCAGGCCGACCAACAGTGGATGCAATCAACACAGTAGTCAATCTTGTAGAGGAAGCAATTGCAGGTATAAGGTGGCAAGACGGTACCAACAAATACCGTGCCATTATCACCCTCGACGTGAGGAATTATTTCAACTCAGCACAATGACAGCATGTAATAAGATCCTTAAACCAACTGAATGTTCTCATCCCATGTTGATAATTTCTCCTATCTAGTGTCGAAAATTACAACCGATAACAGTTACGACGATGAAATCCGCGCACGGTTGTTGGCAGCCAACAGAGCCTATTTGAACTTACAAAAACTGTTTCGCTCGAAACATCTCATCAGAAGTCAAAGCTCTCACTGTACAAGACTATGATCTTGCCAATACTCACGTATTCCTCGGAGACTTTGGTTTTTAGCAAAAAGAAAACTCGCTAACTCTTGGTTGAATTCGAGAGAAGAATCCTTCGAAGAATTTTTGGCCCCCTACATGAGTCGTAGTCCGTAGTCCGTAGTCGCCCGGTTGTGGATAAAATCCGGCTCAATAGGTTGCGGTGGGCACGTCACCTAGTCCGCATGGATGAGGATGATCCAGCCCGAAAATTCTATAAAGGCAATATCTATGGTAGAAAAAGAAGAAGAGACAGACCCTGCCTGAGATGGAACGATGGCGTAGGCCAGGACGCCAAGCAGCTTTTAGGGATATCGAATTTGTGGACCTCGGCGGATACCAATTGTTGCGTCGTTGATGATGATGATATCGTCTAAGTGCGTCTAAGAGGCAGCAGCTTCAATTTCTCTTGACAAGACCCTTACATATGCAGACGATCATTCCGCAAATGCTCGAATCCCAAGAAGTGTGGAATGCATTTAGTGGCACCATAAGCTGTATTCAGAAGGAGCTTCGAAGGTTAGGGTGCTTACGAAAAAGCGGGAGGAGGAAACAATTCCCACCGTAGGAGTAAGCCGATAGGGCTTTGACCCGCCTCACGATGTAATATCTCTAGATAGTTCCGTGGGGCATAGCGGGTGAAGAGAGGTGATTTTAGTGGTTTAAAGTACCCATTGTGGCTTTCGATGCTTTCCTCCTCTATAAACAAAAAAAAAATATCAAATCGATTCTAATAAGGCTTTGTTTTACACAAAAGCTTAAAAAGATTAATTTCAGAGGGATCTCCAGGATCTCTCCCCTTAAGGATCTGAAATCCCTATAAAATGAAGGAACTAAAAAAAGTTGTAAATAGAACGAGCGAGAAGTTACACAGAAAGAAAAAGATATTGGCGTTCCCGTGCATAGAGCCAAAACACTCACGTCACTGAGGAGGCAGATCCACTAGGAGCCAAATACTTTTGACTCAGGTGCCGGTGAGGAGATCTTGCCCAACCTCGGAGAGATTGAAATATTGGTGGCGAAGCGTTTGGTGGTATTCGTCCCTCGGGCTCGTCTTATATAGCTGAAAAACAACTTGCAACTTATCTAGAAACCAAGTAAAATTGCATATTCAATTAACCTCAGTTATGAAGAAGATTCCTTTTATGAAAAGATTCTAAAATTTCAATTTTGATGACCCGTTTAAATACTTTCTTACTTTGGTACTTCCACCTTGCTAACCGCCAATGTTATTTGGAAGTTTTAATTTTTCACCAAACTATGTTTGCCTCATATCATGTAATATTCTGACCTGAAGCAGGAACAAATGAAAAATTTCAACGACGTACGGGTCAAATACCCGTGGTCGGGCTGATGAGACGGTGGAAGTCGCAGTGTCAAATATTGCAAAAGGACGACAACTTCATTGCAGGTTACGCTATCCAATGGAACCCACTATTCTGAGATGGCCGAAGAGTAGGTCGATTGAGAGCTACGTGGCGTGGAACGCTGGAGGAAGGACACAAGCTTCTCGAAAAATGTGAGTTAATGCACATTACCAGGAATCGTCAACATTGGGTCTTAGATTATTGACACGCTATACCTCACTTATGGGTTTTTGGCAATCATATCTGTATACATATCGATAAAAATAGTTTTATATTTGAGAAATACGCTTGTGAAAACTTACCTGATTGGTGTAAGAAGGATCACAAGCTGGCGAAGCAGGAGATGCATAATCCGCGTACAAAAGCTGCAAGCGCCGCCGACATTTCGAAAGGAAGTCTTGCGTTTCGAAAATTCTACCGATGGTCACAGATATTTGCTAAGTAACACTGACAATTTCACACCGATTTTCGCGTTTTCTTTCCGATCAGGGCGGCAGAATTTTTGGCACTATCTTCTCAATATCTCGATTAAAGGCGCGACCGCACATACGCCACGCGACGCGATTTCGCAGGCAGCAATACACATTTGACTGACGCTTCGCTTCACGACATTTAGTCAAACCGCGCGACGCGCCGGAGTCACCTGTCAGAGAATATTTTGTTGCGCCGCATGCCATTTACATATAGCAGACTGGTTTGTCCAGTTATCAAAATATCAAAGCATATAAATGTTTGGAGTTGGCTACCGCAATTCGAAGTGGAAGTTGAAATTTACAAAATAACAGGTAGCCCGGACCCATGTGCCGCGTTTTAATCGAGGAGATCCTAACCCGCATTCAATGATTCTTTTGCCTCAGGTATCGAGGCCCGACTTAGGGGGGATGTCGCTCTACCTAGGAACCTTCCGGTTATTAGACTGGAGACTAATTCCGATTTACATAAATTGAAAACAATAATATGCCTGTGCCGTTCCTCTGCAGAATATACTATACAAGCTTGAGTGTTACGAAACAGGGGCAGGCCGGATGTTAGTGTCATCGATAAAAGGGGGTGGAAAGACAATTACGTCTTGCCATCACCTTCCTTGTCGTGATACGTTTAACATAAACTTGGAACGCTCAAGGCGAAAGCTGCCAATGGTGAGGGGTGTCTTAAAGAAGAAGCATTGGAAAGAATATATGTATACATAAAAATTATACAAGATTCGCTAAACTAAAAGTGATTCGTGGAGAACAGTCTCTTCAGAAATAGAAATACTTAGAGAAATGCGCTTTTGCAGGCCTCTAACTGAGAATCCAGTAATTACGGTTGGAGTTCTGAATACGATGGACGCCACACAAAAACTGGAAAAGAAACCTAATAGTCCTTCTAGAAACCCACTCTCTGAAATAAAAATGAGATCGATACTCAAGATCATCATCATCATCAACGGCGCAACAATCGGTATCCGGTCTAGGCCTGCCTTAATAAGGAACTCCAGACATCCCGGTTTTGCGCCGAGATCCACCAATTCGATATACCTAAAAGCTGTCTGGCGTCCTGACCTACGCCATCGCTCCATCTTAGGAAGGGTCTGCCTTGTCTTCTTTTTCTATTATAGATATTGCCCTTATAGACTTTCCGGGCTGGATCGCACGGGCACTTGCTATAAAAAAACAATTGGTATGATGGGAATAGAAACCAAACGTGGTGCTTACCTACGGAGCATAATGCATAAACGTGGAGTAAAAGAAAACTACTAAGAAAGTCTTCTCGCCAGAAAACTTGTTTCCTTCTACATTTCGGGTGCCATAAATGCCATCTGTGTACCTAGTAGTAAAGGCAAAGGCGAGGCCTGCAACATATACTACTTGTGAATGATGCAAACTATTCTATTGCCACTCAAATGCCAGTAAGGTTCCAAAGGAAGATTGCAATTAGAGAGAAATCTAAGACAGGGAATAGGGCTAGAACTGGGATCGTTTTTGTTTCTTACAGAATAGAAGAATGCGTTTTTACACAGAGTGTTGGTGTCAGAGGCAGTAGCCACCGGACTACCAACTAAATAACTCTCCGTTATCAGAGAACTAGCTCCAAATCCGAACTAGTGCGAGCCTTGCCACCTTTCACGTTGTACCAAATGGCAGCGCTTATGGTACTCTTTCCATAGTCGGCATTTCAGCAGCCCACCAATATATAGAAGGCTTGCACGACTGGGGCCCCCGGGCATGAAAACTTCACAGACTGTAGTTGTCCGGTTCACCATTGCATTTACGAGAGTATCAGCCGCAAAGCTACCACTCCCGAAGTGACCTCCAGCGGGTCTCTGTCTGTTCCGAGAGCTTCGACGAATGTTTCGATGTTCACCCTCGCGACGTTCCGCACGCAGTGAGTGCGCCGGGTTTTTCCACCCCGATAAGTAGTGTCAACCAATTCAAACGCGAACTACTGGTGGTCACTTGCTAGAAGTCTTTTAGAAGTCGCCACCCGTCAACCGACGGTGCCAGAGATTTCGCCGCAAAAAGTCTTCGCAACCTGGGCGCCGGAGCGTTGACGTTAATCCGATGCTTAAAATTACGCCACCATTTCCAGAATCCGTTTCCCTATAGAGTCTGAGTAAGGCATGGCCCATTCAAGGGCCCTAGCAATTGTCGAAGAATCCAATAACAAACGCTTGGGAAACCAGCCGAAAGCGAAACCTACCGCCTTCAAGCGCAATCGATCTCAAGTTTAGGTCGAGCAGTTTGCAAGGGCACAGACGCGAAGCGACCTCTGCAAATAAGGAAACAATAACAGCCGACTGACGGAATATAATCTACGAAACGCTTCAGCGGCGTAGGCAGAAGTCACTTATGTGTGGCGCTGGCAGATGGTAATTTCGGTAGCGGCACACTAAGGTCGGGGGTGTCGACCAGCGTTGACATCAGGTTGTTGGAGACGGTCATCGAGCATTATGGAGAAACCGCTCTCCACCAAGTCTCAGCACGCTTACTCAAAGAACCCCTACAGAAACTGCTCTTCATGACGTATTTAGTACAGTTGAGCGGTCGATAAATTCCAACAATAAATCGCAGCTGCCTTTCTGAATATAGAGGAAGCACTCAACAACGTTAGTACCAATGCCATCAAAGAAGCCTTGACCAAATTAGGATAGGAGACGTATCTTATTAGACAACATCCATAGTAAAAACTGGGATAATCCAGTCTGATGTGTGAGGTAGCCACTTGACCAGAGTTATGATTAGAAATACGTCCCAAGATGGCGCCATTTCTTCGGTGTTTTGGTTGACAATGTTGGACGAAATTCTAAGCATATTAGACAGGAGCGGGGTGAAGGCGGTGGGGTACGAAGACGACTTATTGATATTAGCGTCAAAGATATTTTTAGGTTATGAGTGAAGTCATGGCGGACTGTTCTGTTGGGGTTCCCAAAATGTGGAGTCGACACGGAGCTGACGCTATTCATCACCAACCCACGGGTACCCGAATTCCACCTAAGACAATATGGACAAAGATTGGTTCTTGGGTAGCTGGGTCCTAAGTTAAATTGGTGACTCAACATAGAACTGAGGGCTAAGAAGGCATATATATTCTTCTACGCCCGCAGACTTTTGTGCGAAAATGGCACTTCGGCCAAGGATGATTCTTTCGATGTACACAATCGTGGTTCGTCCCATCCTAAAGTACAGTTCTATTCTGTAGTAACAGACGCTGAGCAAGAAGTACAATAAAACCAAACTTAATAGCATTCAAAGAACCCCGTGTGGTGCTGGTGCTGTGTGTGCGTGTGTGTGTGTATTTATAGCCTTTGAGCACCACAGCGGCCAAGTATCCAGAGTAGTTCCACCGTATTGAATATAGAAATACAGTTCAATCGGTTTCTGCAGATTGCCTCCCTTAGGATCGCATATACTTCAGTTTGCAAAACCATCCCACATTTTTCCAAAGGGAAACCGCACTTTTTCTTTTTACTCGAGAACCTTATTCTGTTTTTGAGCCATCGGTATAGAAGGCCTACGTACATCCCGCCACGCCCAGTCCTCTCTACATGCATATGTCTAGATGTCGTTCCAAACCTTTCAACCAGAATGATGCTAAGTTAATCCGTCGGAAGTTCTTTCGATCTAAATAGTCATCTTTCCCAGGCTTCAGTTTGAAGAATAACTTAACCGTCTGCCAAGGGGTAGGCACGTAACCGAAAGTAAGAGGTGCTAGAAAAATATTCCTTAGCAGTCGCTCTAAGTGCTCTACACCCTCCTTCAGCATTGCGGGGTAAATGCCATCCATGCCAGGTGGTTTGAAGTGTTCAAATAATAGTATGGCAGCGTTCCTTTTCAATTGATAATAACCGAAGTGCTAAAATTCACCTTGCAACAATTTCGTTGGCTTCATTCAAAGAGGATCTGTATTGATTCCAGTATGGAGTTGGTGATGGTACTATCGGGTTTTCTTATCCTTTTTAAAGACTCTGCATAGCCTTGAAGTCTCTCTTTCCCTCTCCCTTTTCGTCTTCAAGTGTCTCATAGTACGCTGTAAAGAAGTCTTGTTTCAAACACTTAACGAAGCTCTTATGTTCACACTGTGAGCTCCGGAAGTTTAACTAGTCTTCATTCTTATTGCTTTCACAAGCATGTTTAAAAGTCGTCTAGTTGATTTCCTGATATTTGGCAGATCGTGGTTCCAGCAAAGAACCATTACACCGCTTTTCCCGCGGGAAATAAGGCAAGCCCCTTCAATGCACTCTGATAGTATGCGAGTCAAACTTTTCAATTCATTTTCTAGCACCAAAGAAATTTTTAGCCATCTAGGGAGCTATACTTTATGGCCAAGAAATTCATTGAAGTATGTCGAATGCGTTTTCCAGCAGTAAGACTTCATCTACCACCCGTCAATGTGTGATCAACTCTAACACCTTTGAAGTACAGATCATTAGGTCAATTACTTCACTTCTTCTCGATCCCACGAACGTAGGGGCGCAACCTACGTTTGCAGTCATGAGACCAGCTGAAGTGATAAAATCAAATAGCTTCTCTCCTTTTGAATTGCATTTGCTGCTGCCCCAACAAATATGCTATGTTGCACCAAAAAATATAGCGGTGGTCCTGCAGCTTTGTCAGCCACACCGCTGCTAGCAGTTAAGAGGAGTCTTTGGCATAATAATCGCTGGCGCAACAATCCATATTGGATCAGGGCCTTGAAGTGTGTTAGAGCGCCTCATTGGAGACCGTAATACAGTACACTGTAGGAGGCAGTGTGGTCAGTATTGCGCTCGCCCTAGGTCATTACCCTGATTTGACTCAGGTACTCATTCACAGCTAAGTAGACTGGTATCCGACAGCCAATAACGATAACAAACCCTTCTGCCATCAGTGAGATTTGAACCTGGCTTTCCGTTACAGCAGTGCCCTAATCACTTGAGCCATCCGAACACTAGGCTTTAGCAAGCTGCACCTTAATTTCATCAATCTATATATTTCTAGACATATGGCTAGTCTAATTTATAATTGAAAACAATTTAATGCGTCTGGCACGGTCGGCGTGTGGCCAAATTTGACTTAAACCATACCGTTCTCATGTCCTTATCCGTAAAGGATATTATCTCACCACACAGAGAATTCGTCTGTTTTCAATTTAACACTTTCAATGGTTTGCGGTGTCCGGTTTGCCTGGATTCGACTACACAAACTGGCATCAAGCCAGTACCGTTCATATCTCCGGCTTCCTTTCCTTTCGCCTGTTTCATAAATGGTGTAGGTGACTGTTCCTGAACAGGCTCTTTTGGCCCAGTACAGTTAGTTAGTTTAGTTTCCTGGGGGAAGCCGCAGCTTCGAGCACTGAGGCCATTGTTAGGTCCATTGTACTATCCAGAAAGTGTGCAGAATTTTCATTGAAGAAAAACTTACCAGGGTGTCTTCGTGTGAGATCTGAGCCCCCCTGAGGCCGTCTTTTCCTCCACCTCACATTGGTTGCACATAGCCGAAAACACCACTCCGATCTTTTCCATATGGTAGTTTGAGGAACAGTATTCCATTAGGAGCCCTACTAGGGTTTTTACGTCCCACTTTTAAAGGGACACCAAAAATGCCGCTCCGGTTACCCCAGGTTCTTTCACAAGGCACCCACATCAGGATTGTTTCGTTTAGTCGGCCAAGTTTCAGTAGCACCTGATGACAACTCCACACCAACTAGCTTGATATGTCGTTGTTGTTTAGTGCTCATAATGCTGCCCGACTGTCAGAATTAATTCGAATGGTGCGGCCCCTCCATTTTTGTCGCAGACATTCCTTTGCTGTCAATGAAATGGCATATATATCCACCTGGAATATAATTGTCCTTTTTCCGAGAGGTCGGGTCAGTTCCATAATCCTCGAGACACCCCTGCGAGCGATCCGCCCTTCATTACTGACACGTTGGTGAAGATTATTAAGTCTGTAATCTGAAAAGACTCATGGCTATTTATGGACCATTCTTCTCTTTTGGTGATTACGACAGTGTTCTCAAAGACAAATGTAGGAACCATATAATCGGCGGGCATAAGAGCTACTGAATGTTTGTCAAGGAATTTCGAGATAGACTCATGACCGCATGATTGGCCGCCGTTTCACGCTCCAAGTGGGCTCCAATCGAGTCTATATGCGTCGTTGGCTGCTTTCCGTTTCACCTTCAAGTGATTGGGGGGTAAATTTCGGATAGCTTCAAGTGCCGCATAGCTCAGTGGTTAGAGCACTAGGCTGTCATACGGAAGGTCGCGGTTCAAATCTCACTGGTGGCAGTGGAATTTGCATCGTGATTTGACGTCGGATACCAGTCGACTCAGCTGTGAATGAGTACCTGAGTTAAATCAGGGTAATAATCTCGGGCGAGCGCAATGCTGACCATATTGCCTCCTAGTGTACCGTTACGGCTGAATGAAGTGCTCTAACACACTTTAAGGCCCTGATCCAATATGGATTGTTGCGCCAACGATTATCATTAAGTGCCGCAATAGGCGTAGTACTCATTGCTCCAGTAATACTTAGGCAACCGAGCCTCTGAATCTGCGTTAGCTGCTGTTATCAAAGTTCAGTCGCGGTCACCAGATGATGCATGCATACATCAAAGTGGGTTCTATTATAGATGTACAGGTATACATCCAATGTATCCATTTTGGTGAAAGTTCCAAGGTCTTACCTATCACAGTCCTACAGCACCAAAGCAATGTGCAGAATTTCTGTTATTGTTCTTGGATGTGGTGCTTCCACGTTAAGTTGGAGTGTACTTGAATGTACTCCTAAATACTTGACCATTTGTGCCAACTGGATTTCCGCCCCTGCTAAGTTGGGAAACTGACCCACCTGACATTCGTAGTGAACCAGTCCAATCTTCCTAACGTTCACTGTGATTCCATTGCGGAGGCACCAACTGTGGATTTCATGGAGAGCTGCATTCAAGTGGCCACATACTGTGTCCGCAAACTTGTTGGTAATTATTATGGGTAGGTCGTCCGCAAATGCTTGTGAGAGGACTTTTTTGCTCTCCAGGAGCTATAGCAGGGTGTCCATTAACATGAGCCATAACAGAGGAGAGAGAACCCCTCCCTGTGGGCAGCCCCTAAGACATCCTGCCTCAATAGACTTCTGGCCGACCAATATGTGGATTTTTCTCCACTCTACCATGTGAAGGATCCAACTGATTGACAGCAATTCGATTCCATTCTGTCTTGACGCATCACAAATTGCCGCAAATGAGCCGTAATTGAAGGCACCTTCGATGTATATGAATGCGCCTAAGGCGTATTTTTTTTCGGAAATTGCCTTTTCAATTTTTGTCGTGAGTTCATGGAGTGCTGTTGCCCAGGGTGAAGTGGCCACTTACAAATATGTGCATCCCTTATGAACCGATCTGCTAGTCTTTCTAGTCCTTTTTGCGTCCATGTAAATGGGTTTCCCTGGTTTCGGAATAAATATCGCCTTCACAATACACCAATTAATTGGAATATGAGTGTGTGCTAGGCATGCACGATATATATACCATATATTCCGAATATGTGGACCCAGGGCACCCTTTCCCTCTATTACTAGCGCAAGAATGATGCCATCCGGACTTGCAGACTTGCATCTATGAAACGAGTTAAATGTCCATTTTACTCGCTTTAGTGATATTACTTTGCATGCCAGTTTCCAGTCTCTTGGCTGACGGCTGTATGTACATCTCAGCGCCGAGATGAGATTTTGGATGCTGCCTGGGAAGTGCACTTCAAGCAAATGGGTTACCGTTCCTTCATCGCTTTCTGTGTACCTCCTGCTCTGTAAACGTAAATAACCCAACTTCTGGCTACGTTCTTTAAAAAAATCCGCTTCAAATTTGAGATTGCCTTAAGAGAGTTGGTCTCTTCGCAAAAGTGTCTCCATGGTGATCGTTTAGCCGATCTTATGCTTTTCTTTAGAGCCTTCTGTGCCTCTTTATAGCGATTCTAGCCAGCGGCTGAATCATACTTCAGAGGACGATTGAGGAGCATCCTTGTCGTTCTCTTCTGTTCTGCCAATCCAGGTTCCACCATGATGTCTTATCTTTCTTTGGCGTCTTGAGTGGACCGCTTTCTTCGAAAGCTTTTCTCATGCAACTTGTGGTCATCTAGGTTGTCTTCTCAATTCCAGCAATGGATTTCATGCGCCTCCCAGGGATCGTAACTCCAACGCTCAGTTCTATTTCATATGTCGTCCAATCTGTCTTCCGCTGATTCCGAAATGGAGTGGGTGGAGGCAGATCTATGCCTATTACGATGTGATCTGAGAGTGTGATATGGCTTGATACTCTCCACTCTCCGTTGGTCAAGTATAAACATCAAGCTAAAACTCCCCGCGTTTGTAGATTGATTCTTCGTAACATTCACAAAGTCTACCCTCCAGTGTCCGAAGTCCATGCCCAGGTTCTGTTCACCCAACATTCGGCTGAAGTCCCCTGCCTTTCTACGAGGGTCAGTTATCCAACATCCGACATGTTCTGTCCTGTGCAGCTCGGTGTTCACAATAATGAACTTGGTTCGACCGACAAAACTCAAAGCCGGGATTACCTGGTGGAGCCACTTTAAAGCAGCCTCATCAGTGCACTCCAAACGGAGGAGTTGTCGCGAAAACCTGGAGTGGTTTCGTTTCAGGTTCCAACATTTTCATTTTTTTTCCATAGGCACTCCCGGAGGATGGTAAACTGTCCCTCTCTCTGGACATTACCGCGCGTCGTGGGGCAACCACGTCCATGTCCTCATTCGCAAGGTGCTTCACTTTCTTCCGCTGTGCCTTCCTCTACCGCCGGCTTGAATCCCTCCTAGGTTCACGGTGTTCGGGCCACTTGGCTCTATTTTCATATACCAGCGTTGAACCTGCAGCGTCCCCGTCACCAGTCTCCTTTTCGCCTTTAAAGTCCCGTGCCCTACTAAGTACAGCAAAAAGACCCTGCCACCGTGGTGGAACGAAGATCTCTCTAGTCTCAGGAAGCTGACCAGAGAAATCTTCAACATCTGCTACAGGCAAAAATACTGGCAGCCATACAAGGACTGCCTGAAGAAGTACAAGTCGGCCATCAGGACCGCCAAGAGGCGGTATTGGCTAGACTATTGTCAGAACATCGAAAGCACTAGTAAATCCGCGAGGCTCAGTAAGATTCTGTCCAAGGAATATAAGAGCCCATCCTTCCTTAAAAAGTCGGAAGGCTCTTGGAAGGAATTTTCTAGCGAAACCTTGGAGCTGCTGGTGCAAATGCACTTTCCCTCCAGCGAGGAGGACTGTGAGTCAGTACCTTGCTTGGAGGGTTTGCGGCAACCCCAGCTATGCGAGACTATCAAGTCGCTAATTACCGAGGATAGGATCGACTGGGCTATAAACAGCTTCTCCGCATACAAATCTCCAGGCCCAGATGGCATAATGCCAGTCATGCTACAGAAGCAGGAAAGGGTTGTGCTGTGGCTTCTTGAGATTTACCGGAGCTGCATCACTTTAGGATACGTGCCGCAGTCCTGGAGGCGCGCACGAGTGGTTTTCATACCGAAAGCGGGCATGAGTCCGCGAAGGACTTTTGACCAATCAGCCTGACTTCTTTCGTGCTGAAGACCCTAGAACGCGTCCTGGACATTCACTTAAGGACGATTATGGAGAGAACGCCTACCTCTAAGTCCCAGCATGCCCACCTCAAAGGAAAATCTACAGAAACCGCCCTCCACGAGGTAATTTGCACGGTTGAGTGGTCGCTGCAGTACAAGCAGTATACCCTTGCTGCCTTCTTGGATATAGAGCGAGCTGTCAACAACATCAGTACCAACGCCATCAAGGAAGCCTTGACCGGTATTGAATTGGAGGGGTATCTCACGCATTGCATTATATCCATGCTGAGTACCAGGATAATCCAGTCCGATCTGGGAAGCAACCACTTGACCAGAGCTGTCAACAGAGGCACGCCCCATCTCACCGGTGCTCTGGTTAATAGTAATGGACAAAATTTTACGTACATTGGACAGCAGCGGGGTGAAGGTGGTGGCGTATGCCGACGACTTGGTGATATTAGTATCAGGGATGTTTCTGTCCATTATGAGCGACATTATGGAAGGAGCGTTGCGAAAGGTGTGCTTGTAGGCCGCAAGTTGCGGACTCAGCATAAACCCAAGCAAAACGCAACTGATGCTATTCACCACCAAGACAAGGATACCTGAATTCCATCTACCACGGCTGAATGAACAAGTTTCTCGTGATTGGTTCTTTTCTCTAATGTAAAGTATCTGGGTGTAATCCTGGATCCTAAGCTAAATTGGAAGTTGAACATAGAACTGAGGGTTAAGAAGGCCTGTATAGCCTTCTACGCCTGTAAGAGAACCTCTGCAAAGAAATGGGGTCTCCGGCCGAGAATGGTTCTCTGGATGTACACCGCTGTAGTGCGTCCGATCCTGACGTACGGCTCTATTGTATGGTGGCAGGCTTTGAAGAAAAAATACAATAGAACGAAGCTTAATAGGATTCAAAGAACCGCGTGTGCAGGTGTTACTGGGTCTCTGCAGTCCTGCCCGGCAGATGCTCTCAATGTATTCCTGCATCTCCTCCCCCTAGGCCTCCACATCAAATATGTTGCAGCGTGCAGTGCCGTCAGACTACGTGAGTCCGGATACTGGACAGCGAAATCCTGCGGCCACAGTAACATTCTAGATGAAATACCTCGAGAAATCTGGGCATCCCCCATGGACTATGTCACACGCAAGCTGAACCTCACGAGAAACTTTGGTGTGGACCTTCCAACCAGGGCAAAGTGGAAAACCGGCGGCGTGTTGCAAGACTATGACACGGTATTCTTTACGGACGGATCAAAGATAGCCTATGGAGTCGGCGCGGGGGTTTTCTCGAATACACACGGTGTATCCAAGTCGTATGGTCTCCCAGGTTTCGCCAGTGTATTCCAGGCGGAAGTACTGGCGATATTGGAAGTTTGTCGATGGCTGGAGCGTGATTCGAGCCCCAAGCGTAACGTAGCCATTCTGACCGACAGCCAAGCGGCCATCAAGGCCTTGTACTCAACGACGACATCTTCCCGGCTGGTAGGGCAGTGCAGAGACGCGCTCAACCATCTGGGCGGCACGTTCAAGGTCACTCTCCTCTGGGTTCGCGGGCATAGGAACATAGAGCGGAATGAGCGGGCTGACGGATTGGCCAGGCAAGGCTCTGCTCTTGGCAGTCCCTCGGCGAATATAGTCAGTGTTCCGCTGGCGGCTGTCGGGGGCGGAGTCTGCTCGCACTACCTAGCTGCCGTGGGCCTGAGATGGCGAAGGCTTACAAGCTATACCAAGTCAAGGAAAATTTGGCCCGCTAATAACATAACCCGATCACGAGAGCTCCTGCGCCAGACGCGTGCAAATGCATTCAAGATTACGGCAGTCTGTACGGGGCACTGGCCCATAGGGGACCATGCCACTAGGCTCGGCATACCCTACAACTCGCATTGCCGAAGCTGCGGAGAAGGAAGGGAAACCCTCATGCACTTTCCTGCGATTGCCCAGCTCTGGCTAGAGTCAGGCTGCGGACACTGGGTAAACCATTCTTTGGGGACCTCAGAGAAATTTCTAGCTGCAGGGTCGGAGAGCTGCTTTCCTTCGTGAATGCTACGGGCTGGCTCTGAAGATCCGAGCCGGCTTGACTCTGTTTCCCTGCTCCCATAACAACAGTCACGGTCTTAGGAGTTTGTGGCATCAAAACGGCGCACCAAAGCGCTAATTGCGCTCCTTGGAGCGGTCACTGATACCTACCTACCTCCCTTTCTTCTGCTCTTCTAAGTAAGGATGAAGCAGAAGGTTCTGGCAGACAGGATTCAGCCTGTAGTCCTCCTCCTTAGTGGCTGAGGTTTCTTCCTGCCGAACCTTCCTTATTCGCTTAGAATAGACTTGGGCTGCAGTGCCGCGGACGGGCAGCCGTAATCACTTTTTCAGTTTTGTCGCGAGGTGAGAGGTGCCGTAGTTTCCTTTTTGATGGTTGCGCCGTAGACATTAAATGCAAGCTTTCCGTTGAGTTGAAAAGCATGCTTTCCACAAATTTCTCCGTAGAGGGGCATGAATATGGTAAGGCTTTCAAAATCTGCGCCTCAGCCGCGACCCGATCGCCCATGATCGCGCATGGATTCGAAGTTGGTGACTTCTCACCATTTAAAGAGTTAAAATCCATACTTTTCATATTCATGTTTTCCGACACCCTTAATGTAGTAGTAAGCTACTATGTAGCTTACTCCCCCACCACGACAAGGTGGCATCTGAGTGGGAGTGTCCTATTTGTACTGCTACTCTTTGTGAATGCTACGGGCTGGCTCTGAAGATCTGACTCGGCTAGCAGAGTCTAGCCCCTCCTTCTTTGCGATGGCGCAGCACAGCACTCGGAGCGGCCACTGATACCATGGGGATATGGACAGCACAGTGAGGTAGCTTTAGTAGGTACGAACTCCTCACATTCCTCCAACCTATATACATATTTGTACATGAAAAGTCTATAAAACTTTTCACAGCTGATCCGGCGACTTGTTACCAGTACGGAATCATACTTGATCTGTCATATCATACCTCCCCAGAAATGTTCGGCTTATAAGTCCCTTTCTTTAATGAACTGGAATTCAATTAACAACTCCAAATTTAAGCCCCCGAAATAACACCAGACTGTGAAAAGCGCTGCCGCTATTGTCGTATGGCTTCATGCTTAATAACGCCTTCATTCGTTATATGTACGACAACTAATTCCAAATGTTAGAACCAAGAAAAACTTTGCCGAACAACATGCCGTGTTGACTGTGACAACATACACGTGTATATTAGACACAACCACTCCTTATTTGCACTCCACAGAATCCACATAAAGTATACACATGATGTCTCCCGGAAAGGGCATCCCTTCGGGCCAATATAGTGTGGCAACAGATTTTACAAATGTTATCCTTAAATTACTGACTACGTGGCGAAATGGCAAATGAAGTGCTAAAGACGGTCCACAGGAACTGGAGTTGTTGGGGTTGAAAAGGGTTATTAAAACAATTAGAATGTTTGCTGTTGAAGCTGAACTTAGCAATGTAGTGTGGATTTATGCCGTTTGGTATTCCACTCACTCATTCATAATTACAGTGGAAGCAGTTTTTGAATCCTTTCCCATGGACAATTTCTGTTTATCTGAAGTAACCATTTGTAGGTTTGAATTGTAAATGCGCGGAAGTTTCCGAATAATGGACGAAATGCAAATACAAATGTGCAAAGCTTACAATATTTGAAACTGTTTTCAGAAAGTCCACGGAAGCCGCACATAAGCCGAAATCCCGTTTGCACCCAAATACCTGACCAAATGGGTATGTATTATCCCGGACTGTACCATTTGCAACAATATCCTTGCCAGGCAACAATCTGTAACTATAAACGTATACGTGGACGAAACAGTTGCTCGATCTGCCCACAGCAACCGTACGATGTGGCTTGGCCTCGTTGGCAGGGTTGGTGTTAAAGATTTGGGTTAACAGCTAGCAATTTCACGAGCAGCAAACTTGTGTGATATTGCAATTCGATTAAATGCGAAACAAATGTTGCAGCAGACATCCTCTATCCGTCTCCTGACCACCCCCAACGTTACTTTCAGATTTCCATGCGCTCTCCGTGGCCGAGGTGGCCGCAGCAGCAGCAGAAGTTGGATTTTGAAATGGACTGAAGCTGGCGAGATTTATGGACATTGTCCGTGACACCATTTCGAAAACGAATTACATTACGTGGCCAACATAGATACATAGTTTTGCAACGTGCAATGATTTCTTAGTGGACAGAAAAAACAAACAATTTAGCGAAAATGCCTGATTCGAGGTACATGCACGTTGTTTACAGATTAAGGGTGATGGATGCCCGCCATTTGCAGGGAATGTGCTCAATTATGCACTTTTTGATTGGTTTCGCAGATCCCGTCACGTGTTCGTGTAGCTCCTGCGACTCATCACGGATCATAGGACTCATGCGATTCGAATAAATAATTTCGGCAATCAGTTTTGTCAAATAGACTTAAGTCGTTCCCTAGAGTTCGAGCAATATTACCGATGCCATTTCACGATTCCAATTTTCACGTAATAGCATTGCTCCTCAGCTTCCTTTCCCACCTCCTCCGCCTTAATATAAACCTCTTTATTTATTCTACATTATCCAACACGGCACCATACTGCGCCTCAGGTCCGATCCAAAGTTCACTCACCAGAAAAATACCCATTTCAAGTATCAAGTTTATGCTTTTCCTTAACATATTTTCTTATGATTACTCGTTATGGCTTTCCCACACTCCCGGGCCGCATTTGGCCTCGGTGGCCCACACTTCCTGGTCCGTTCACCAGATGAAAGTTAAAAGGATAGCACCGGCACCGCTTGAGTTGAGGCAACGGAAAGTGTCTACGTGGAAGCAGCAGAAGAAGGGTTCATCTATCCTTGCAACGGCCATAGTTTGAGATTTACAATAGAAACTGTCACGATAAATTTTATAGCATTGTGATTTAATGGCATTGTCTTTACGTTGAACGAGCAAACGAAAGAAGGGGAACGCCTCGGCAGCAAATTATGAAAAATTGCATGGCGGGCCAGATATGTACAAGAAACACAATAATAGTTGTCCTCTTGGCTGTTATCTCTGGGGATTTTTATTTGGTACAATGAGCGATTGTTTAAGTGATTTACTCCAAACAATGCCGGGAGCAATCCACATTTGGTTATAATTTATGACCAGGAAAGGACGACGGCTCTGCCATTGTTTTGACTGTGTCTATATTTACGAGAAATTAATGTATTCGGATGATTGATGGGCGTTTGGATAATTCCCTTTTATCTAATAAACACCTCCTCTTTGAGTACCAGGATCTCATCAAATATGCATACATGCTCCCATATAAGCGCCGCTGCTACCATTAAGTTATTAGGTATTTATGAGAGGAGAATGCAGGAGCAACCATTTTCCTTTGATGCAGGCATTATTCAATTTACTCAATTGATGTTGCGGTGCTTTTAGAAAATATTTCTAAAGATCACGAAGTGTATTCAACATGAGGCGGAAGATCAATCCAATTACTTAGTTTTGTCCGCTTACTGTCCCACCTGGAAATTCGCTTCACTTTTATGACAGATGTGAAACTGTTTGACCAACAAGAGTTCACCAAATTATTTTTTTTGAATCGACTTTTCTTGTTCCCTTTTTAACTACATACAAATTTAAATTCGCAATTAATGAGGCAACATGTAATAACTTACGGGGAATGCGCTGGTCAAAAGACCATCCTTAGTGGGCGGAGATGACCTAGAGGGAAGAGCTATCACAAAAACCTAAACAAGAATGGCTAAATTAATCGTGGAAGTCCTCCCACAAATTTTGAAGCTCCATCGAAGTCAGCTAGCCAGACCCGAAAAATGGGGGAGGGGGTCCTTTGAGCACTTCGATCCCTCACGTGTTTATTTATTTATTTAATTGAACGGACAACAAACAGAGTAAACTCCAATTACTTATTGTCCTCAAGAGGAGGAGAAAGCAATAATCTTATCCTATGCTTAAAAATACTTACAGTAGAGAAGTTAAAAGGACCAAGCTGTTGTGCGTTGTAATTTCAGCTAAGTCTAGGAATCGGGAAATGAAAGTAGACTTCGAGCTCTGCTTTAGGTGCGGAACTTTCCATCAGACCCGAAGAAAGTTTAAAAAATGTGCATAGATCCACGCAGGATCTGCGCTGTTATATGAAGGGAAGGTTCGAAAAGCGGAGGCGGGACGGGTAGTCCACACGAGGGAAGCTTTTCTTAAAGAAGAGGGAACGGGTGAATTTACGTTGCACATTTTCAAGGGCTAATAGTTTGGTGAACTTAAAGAGGATCGTACCTCTTGCATTTAGCTCAGCATCACGGATCACTTTCTGGAGGGCCAGGTTAAAGAGGACGCATCACAGAGCATCCCCTTGTCGTAGACCGTTGTTGATGTCGAATGGTCTTGAGGGTGATTCTGCTGCTTTTATCTGGCCTCGCACATTGGTCAAGGTTAGCCTAGTCAGTCTTATTAATTTCGTCGGGATAACGAATTCTCTCATGGCCGCGTATAGTTTTACCCTGGCTATGCTATCATAGGCGGCTTTAAAGTCAATGAATAGATGGTGCAACTGTCGTCCATATTCCAACAGTTTTTCCATCGCTTACCGCAGAGAGAAAATCTGATCTGTTGCTGATTTGCCTGCAGTGAAGCCTCTTTGGTATGGGCCAATGATGTTCTGGGCGTATGGGGTTATCCGGCCTAGCAAGATAGCGGAGAATATCTTATAGATGGTATTCAGCAAAGTGATACCTCTATAATTGCTGCACTGTGTGATATCTCCCTTTTTATGTATGAGACAGATAACGCCTCATTGCCAATCGTCAGGCATTGATTCGCTGTCCCATACCTTGAGCGTCAGTTGATGAACCCTTTGGTGTAACTGGTCGCCTCCATATTTAACTAATTCGGCTGTAACTCCATCGGCTCCTGGCGACTTATGATTTTTTAGCAGGTGAATTGCACGGACTGTTTCTCCTAAACTTGGTGGTGGCAGTATTTGTCCGTCGTCTTCAGTTGGCGGGACCTCCAACTCGCCAATGTTCTGGTTCTTCAGTAGCTCATCAAAGTACTCAACCCATCGCTCCAATATACCCATTCTGTCGGAAATCAGATTTCCCTCTTTATCTCGGCAGGATGAGCATAGAGGTGTATAAGACTTCATCCTGTTGACTTATTGGTAAAACTTTTGCTCCTGGTACGGTTGCTCCTTGTACTTTTCGAGTTCACAGACGTGTTGCTTCTCCCAGGCTTCTTTTTTCCGTCTGTGAAGTCGCTTCTCCGCTTGACGAAGTTCGTGATAAGTCTCTGCGCGTGCCCGCGTTCTTTGAGAATGCAACATTACTGGGTATGCGGCATTCTTCCGTTCCATTGCTAGCTTACATTCATCGTCAAACGTTCCGACTCCTTTTGCGGCTGGGGCCAAGTATGTTTGTGGCCGTATCAATAATAACGTATTCAATAATAACGATGGTTGTGAAGATCAACTACTGGCCTATACTGACGATATCGACATCATGGAAAGAACCACCCGAGCCGTACAAACTGTCTTCATCCAGATCGAGCAGGCGGCAAGAGATCTTCGGCTGCACATCAATGAAGGCAAGACAAAGTATATGGTGGCAACGTCAGCACCGAAAACCAACCAATCAATAACATCAAACCGCTCTGGTCAAACAGGAAGAATAAGGATAGGAGAATACAACTTTGAGACCGTTGATAATTTGTCCTATCTAGGGTCGCAAATCGCAACCGATAACAGCTACGATGATGAAATTCGCGCGATTTGATTGCTATTCTCGTATACTTCGTTGAATTTCATTCCCGAAGAAGGTTAATGCCTGAATCCTTAAGAGGTGCTAATGAATACATATCATTCTTGTGGAACATTTATCTGAATAAATGTATTCTCAGTAGAATATTCATTCAGAATTTTATTTTGAACACTCTTCTTGGAATGAAGGGATTCGAATATCGTTCCGTTCTATTAATGTAAATACATATATAGATTCGAAGAAGGATAAATCATGACTTCAGCTCTGGAACAGACATTCAGGCGCGTACTACGTCATGTACTTATAAAAGTTTCAGCGCAGACTTTTTTGCTGTTTTATGGGATTTGCATTGTCAAATTCAATTTTTCTGATGGACAGGAAATACAACTCAATTTGTGATGTATTCTTTGAGGAGTAAAGGATATCTTTTATCGTATTTTTTTTTTCGTTTTAATTTTTCAATGAGACTTTGCTTCGCTTTCCCTATCATCACACCTAAGATCATCATCATCAGGCTGGAAATATATTGGGTCTTTACGACCTCCGAAATTTCCTGAGTGGTGCAGACTTCTTCTGTTTATTTAGCCTTTGTCCCTTTCACAAGCGGAATCGCCTTGTTGTGATCAGGGCCGTTTTGTTCTATCGAAAGCGTGATTTGTATGCAGTCGCGAAAATTTCAAATTCCCAACCAGCGTATCAAATCACCGCCGTTTCGGGCGGCCGCTTAGTCATTTGCACCATTGGCGGATAGCATTTATCCGAGATTTTTAAACAGCTCATTTCTGGACAGGTCACTGCCATTGACAGTGATAGAGTTTGTTCTTTTTCTATATTCCTAACTTATTGCTAAGAATAAATTCAAAAAGGCACTCATCTCTTCGATTGGTGTCGCTGCTTACCAGACTTCGTGGTGGGCGTTGGGGTCGCAGCCGAGAAGTAGCGGTAACGCCCTCTACTCACAATACTTCACCAGTTTTGCGGCTTGTTCCGTTGGAGCCCGGATTTCAGCTCCTGGGAAGTATACCGATGCCACGACTGCCTCTCGAATACTCCTCCCGGCTTCCAATGAGACTTGGATAGCCCCAAGGTCCCCCGGTCAGGAACTCTGAAAGACATGTATTTTAAATTACGCTTAAGAATTATGCAAGCTCTTGGTTTTTCACAAGAGGAGTCCCAAATTATCTGCATGCTTCCGCCTTGCAGACGGTGGATCTGCCGCGGGTATACCCAGAGCTCCTGAGCCAGCACTATTCCAATGCTCTCCTTGGAACTTGCCCTTGCAATTACCGCAGATGCAGTTTTCGCATTGTGGAGGTTTATCTGGGCTATCTTAGTGCTAGCCATTGGCTCCGTTATTGTTTAGAGCTCTTTTCCACTGTCTCAGTATCGCCCTCCTCCTCCGACATGGCGCTTTCCTGTGCGTCGCTGTCCCCACTGAACCATTGAAGTCCTAAGCCTAGGTCTTTCAGCTTCTGCTCTTCACTGGGCAGCAGGTCTGCCTCCCTGGTTGATCCAGTCCTTTCCGCGTCTACGACTAGAGACAGCTCGTCCTCAGAGAGAGATAGCCTCTGGGAGCTATGTTCCGCGTTAGTCTATCCTGCAGTGCACTGCTTGACCCCCGAGTGTCCAGTTAATCGTAACGTAACGTAAATCTTTGCAACGGACCGCCAGGGTAACAACGATCGCTTTCTTTGCTTCCCGGTTGACATTCTTGTAAATTTGCTAGTTGGCCAGCGTTTTATAGTCAAGTCACTTGAAGTAAAGGTATTTCTTTTCACGGACTTTCATTTGAATATCGTTATTCCAAAGCCTTGTGGATCGTGTCTTTCATTAGGTTCCACGATTCTTCCACATTCGTAATGATTGGTAATCGAGTAAGTGAGATCATTTCTTCAATCTTCTCACGAAATCACCACCATTTAATGCGCCGCAGACCAGTGCCTGCCTCGCGATGATTTATCGGTGGCTTAATTCGCAAAGAGACGATCAACGGCCGATATTGTGTTTGGGGTTTACTGTTCTCAATATAAAATGTAGGACGATCAGACAATTGTTCGACGAACCACGTATTCACAATTACAAGGTCTTTGGTCTCCCGAAAATCGACTATACACTCGCCACCCTCATTGCGTGCTTCAAAACCTTTTCCTTCATTGCATCGGTCGACCATTTTGTTTTCAACCACATTAAACGCATTTTTTTGATCGGCCTGTCGCGGAACTGACACCAAGAGACATCAGGTAGAATTTACCATAGTGGAATCACTCCCACAACAACAATCTCTTGCGCTGATGTAAGCATTTTATTCTTGTTTTACTGAGGATAGTACAAAGTACGTCACCTCAAACTCTCCTCTTTCCAGCACGCTATGTAAATAACATAGGGGAGTTCCTGAGCGGTCCAGACTACGAATCGCCAATAAAAATAAGTGGAAATAAGTTTGTTGACCTTTCCATTCGAAATTCGATAAGAAAGGTTTACTAAAGGTGATATAGCGCTTGGGGTTGGTGACCTAAATGCCAAATTGACCTCTGAAAATACTTGTTCGGCATATGACAGCAAACGTAAAGGCTTTACGGATCTCTGCAACTTCACCGCGTCGTCACGGGCTAGATATTGTTTTAACACAGGTTTCAAAATAATATTGAAAGAGAGAGTTGGATGGATGGATAACCCATTTAGGAAATTCATGCTTTAATTCTAGATGAATAGATCGCGTTCACTACCATGTTTACATATTTCATCACCAGAAGGCTCGTATATCTGGAACTTTCCCTTTAGCCATGAACCAGCGTTATCATTAACGACACAGCCACTTGAATATTCTAAAATTTCCTAGGAACTCATGGCTATGAAATTAGCATTGAAAACTATCTATTCAAATCATCTCCCAAAGCTACAGTTCATCAAACCGGAGAACTTTCAACGGATTAATCGCTCGAGCAAACCTTATGGCTCATTTGTATCTGGAATTCCTCGTTGAACTCCCTTAAGCTCCCGTCATGCCGGAATGTGAAAATTCCTTTCAAATGATATAATCATCCAGCCGAAATGGAACTTACGCCGGAGTCCTCTGAACTGGAGCATACTTCCATTGGCGCTGCTAATTACACTTTGTAAGTAATTCCAATAATTTAGACCGGAGTGGAATAAAGTTGCCAAGGTGTGACACCTGACCTGCTCGAAAACAATTACGTTGAGCAACTCAACTAGCTAAATGCATAATTATAGAGCCCCAAGATAGCTTCATAAGTGAGGACTGCACAGATACTCCATAGATAGCGATTGCTGCTGGTCGGCATTAACTTAAAAGCGGTAATTGCGGGGACCTCTCCGGTATAAGTTCGTTAGCATCGATTCAAGCGGGCAACGATTCATCCGTCGACGGATTTAGGTGAGCAGCCGAGCGAGACCACTTGGTAATAAAATAGGCAATTTCGTATGCAAATATCTCTATGAATTTAACGTTCAGCAATAACAGTTGGAGCCTGCTGGGGAATGTAGCCAGGATGGCTCCAATCTCAACCGCCCGAACCCAACCAGAAAAGGGAGGAACAACAATTACAACTTTCGAATTCAGGAAACAGCGGAACACAGACTACGTACGAGTATTGGGATCGTTGCTCCAACTTCCCTACATGACTCATAACTCGCTTTATTACCTTTAATTGTCACTTTCACGCTGGGGTAGCAATTCTTGTTCGAACACATAATTATCGCTCGCTTTCATCTTCACAGCCAGTCTGGAATGCTGCATTAAGACAACATCCCGGGAGCAAAGGATCATTTAACCGGAAAGCGAGGCACGGGGGAAACTTTAATAATTTAACAAGGTTTTCAGCTGTAGGCTACGCGAATCAATTCCTATGGGAAGGGTTCAGGGATGGCACGCAGGCACGCAGAAGAGCACGTCGGCAACAAGTTAGTTATTCCACCGTTGCGTTGTCTCTTGCTGATAGCAATTAAAGAAGTTTAAATTTATGTGGAACGGCGCCACTTGTGTTTTTATAGTGTTCGCTAAACATGTTTACTGCAACTATTATACTAAGCCAACACTAGCGGATGGTCTTGACTGGGATTTTCCAAACAACAATTTACAGTGAACTTTCATATGTTATCAGCATCAAAGGATGAAGATGAGGTGCTTTACATATTTCCCGATAGAATGCATGTTGAGTTTTCATTGGGGAAACTGGCAGTTGACGCAAACAAGCCCTTGTCCTGATTTATGTGTCGATGATCGTAGAATTCGAAACAGAGGAGAATAATAAAGCTGTGCTCAGGAGGTATAAAAGCCCTTCAAACTACTTTATTGCATGGAAATCAAAGTATCTGACAACGGCTCAAATTTAGAAAATGCAGATATTAAGCTTTTTAAAAATCATGACTCCATGGAATTACGACGGGTGAATAAATGGCGCCTATTATAAAATGGCATTAATTCCTTTAGGAGTTTTACAAGCAGATTAAAACTGCAATGACAGCAACATAGCAAAATTGCAGTCAAGGAGGATAACTTCACCATGATTCTCAACTGTGAATGAGGACTTCTCCTCCAAGTAGAAATGAAACTGCCTCAGTCATCGTTGAGGTTACGCGGAGTAAAGCTGGCGGGCTTCATGGTCTCCCCCTAAAAATTGTACATCGCAGCGCATGCGGTTTTTAGAGAGTTGATATTTACGCTTATCCGGAATCCTGGGGATCCGAGAATGATCTTCGGGATTTCGAAAAGGTTTATCTATATTGAGTGCGACAATTGGAGGGGTATTTACGTGCTTCCTGCCGTCGAAGAAATAAATGGTTAAAATAATCATCATCATCAATCAAGAATACCTCGAGAGACTGATCGACAGAGAGCGATATGGTATCCGCTTTAGATCCTTCTGCATTGAGCAGAAAAGACATCCTGTAGAAACTAATAGCTATTCACAGAATAAAGGAGCAAAATATGGTATCTTACATTTAGATGAAATCTCAAAGGTATTCGAAATCAAAAGCAACATCAGTCACGTCCTTTATGCTGCCTTGTTCCGGATCCTAGAAGGATACAATTGACGATGCCATTTTTCCCGAAACGCCTCAACTATGTTGATGGCACCTGGCTGCTCTCTTACTGAGTCATGGATCTTAACAAAATGGCTCCTGATTTGGAGGAGGCAGCAAGCAGGATCGGCTTGAAAATAGATGCCAGAAAACCATGATCCTCTATTTGACTGATCATCACATTCTACCTATTTGCTTTAATGGACAAAACATCAGGGATTTCGAAGAGATTTAGCATATTTAGCAAATGCTGTTTCTGCCTTGAGGCCAGTAATAGCGTTAGATCAGCTGTGACTGCTTTGTAAAAAATTTGGAAGTGTAACTATTTCAACATCAACACCAAGTTTAAGCATATCCATACTTGTATTCTTGTGGTGTGCCAGCGAGAAAGACAGTTGGTGCAGCACTGCGGAAGAGGAATGCAATCTTTGTTCTTCGCGCAGACGCAATTGACGCGCGTATATGTACATATGTACGCTAGGAATACCTGGCGAATTCTCTCTGGATGATTACCTACCCTGTCGTGATGAGGGAGTTCAATAAGGAGGATCTTCCGGAAAATAACAGGTGACACCTGAAGCTAAGCGGTAATCAAAACCTCAAACCAAGGTGTGACTACCATGCCGAGGGCTGAATGGTCACAAGAGTTAAGATGTGGCCATGAACGGTGAACTCTAGGCGACCCCCAGTTTCAACTAGCCTTGCCGCGGCAGAAAGGGGCTCTGCCGAGATTGACTTATTTTTCCCCGGTAAAAGAAAGGCCATGGCAGCCAACTATGAAGTAACTAAAAACCTAGAAAACAAAACCAAAGAAATCAACAGCACTTTGATCATGATGATCCAACCCTGAGCGAAGCGGCAACCCTGAGCTCATCGATGGAGAACCTGAGTCTAGACTCAGATTCGCCACTTATTCAAGTGGGAACCAACCCAGTCCTTAAAGGACGAGCCGAAGGAGTCCCCTTCTATCAGTATTCCTGATTCCGGGATCATCGGCGCCACCTGCTGAGGCTAAAGTCTTCCCTACGGGCAAGCATCTGTCTTCGGGCAGCAAGCAGCCTCTGGGCAAACAGCCTTTAGGCAAACCGCCTTCGGGCAAACCGAATTCAGTCAAACCGTCTATTAAGAGGGTTCGGAAACAAACGGACTACCGGCTCTACTCCTACAGTCATATAACAAGTGTCGGCACCTAAAACCATCAAATGGGACGTGAGCCCACGGGATTTTCATTTGAACCGTAGATGAGGTGCCATATCTCTCAGATAAATTTGTAGCATTGTAAAGCGACTACACTTATCAGTTGTCGGATCAATATCTGGAAGATATATATACCTCATACAAGGTGGGGAAATTAGGGGCCTAAATTTATGGCATGCTGACTTGCTGTATGCCAATGGAAATGATAGATCCCGCTTCTTTATGGTGGTTTCAAAAGACCTCCAAGCTATCTTGTTTAACGACCTATGTAATTGCGACACCAAAACGATCAAATTTACCATAAAAAGCCAACAAGGAGATAAGGAAATTCTATGGTGCTCTGTTTATTTCCCTTCTAACGTGGACGGACTTCCCAGTGGAACCTTCATTAAAGCTAACAAATATGCCAAAAGCAAAGTGATGTCAATAACAGCAGCATGCGATGTTAGCGATTTAACATCCGATGCGCGCGGTGTAACGAACCTGAATCCGCCCGCTCTAAGTTCCGCGATTGCGACGGCTACTGCGGGAAATCTTACCACATCAAATGCCTAGGCATTCCTGCAGTATTCTTAGAGATTCGAACAAAGTTCGCTAAAAGCATATCTTATCGCTGCAACACTTGCCATGGCTCCACACTGTCTGATGCAATACAGTTGCTCAATAAATAGTCCTCGACCTTGGCCGCCATTCAGCGCGCCGTTGGGACTTCTGCTTTGTTACCGAAGTCAAATGGATTCCCTCGCGGCTTCTACTGTATCCACTGTACCTTCAGCTGTGTCTACATCTCTTTCTGCCAAGGACGACCATACCAAGCCCCCCGATTCAGCACAATCACTGAATTCCGCCGAAAACGTGAACCGTAACACTGGGACAGTACCAACAATGCAGCGATCAACGTCGTTATCTACGTGTTCCCGACGCCTCAGGAATTCGTTAGACGTGGCTGTGCCTTCCGAAAAGGCTTTTCCTACTATGCTTAACAGTGTAGCCTTAACATCATCTCAGGAGTCTATGCACCAGCCCTCTCAATCTGTGTTGAATTCGCCCGCAATGCCATGTTACATCAGGTTGCGTCCATACCAGTGGCCCCAAGTTAAAGGTGGCGTCCCCACCTAAACAGCTCTTCATCTCCAGGCTAGCGTTCACAATTTCTACGGACGATGTTCTGGAGTATATAAGGAGCAAAGTTGGTTTACTTTCTCTTCTGTCCTGCATTAAACTCACAAAAGACAACAACACCGACCGGGTGATTGCATCTTTTAAGGTTACTTATCCACACGAAGTTGACGTCCTCGGCAAACTTTCTTTCTGGCCTGAAGGTGTATTCATCAAGCCATATAAGCGCCGCAATTCACGGGTAAATTTCAGGGCAGCGCGCCCAGCCTCGCCGAGCTATATAACTGGATCCATGTTCACTGTTCGTCTGTTTTATCAGAACGTCAGGGGTGTAAGAACCAAGCTGGGGGCCTTCAATTTATCCGCGCTGGCTTAGCAACACCATGCCATCTGTATCTCCGAAACCTGGCTGGACGATGCCATATTAAACTCCGAGCTCCCCGAAGGGTACTTCACTTTCCGCTGTGACAGGGACCGGGATGCTTCTCATAAGTCCACCGGCGGTAGGGTCCTAATTGCTATAAAAGATACACTCCCCGCCGAACTTATCTTCTCCTCCTCTGGCTTTCCTTTTGATTGTGTTGCTCTTCGTGTCTTTCCGCCCAACTTCCTCCCGTTCATTGTTTCTTGTGTATATGTCCCCTGTGCTAGCCCTTCTCACCTGTATGAAGAATTGTTAGACAGTTTGTCTGAACTCCTTACCGTCGGTATTCCTTCCCTCCCTTTCTTCCTTTGTGGAAATTTCAACCTCGCCATGCTCAACTGGCCTAATCATCGTAGCCTTCCAATTCCCTCCAACAATCTCTCCCATTCTTCCCTCCCACTTTCTTCCTTTATGTACACTTGCTCTGCCCTGAATTTCAATACCACCAAAAACTCCTTGGGCCGCACTCTCGATCTCTTCCTTTCCAACCTACCCGAGCGCCACCTCTCTTTATTTATACCTCGGTATGTTAAAACCGACGCTCACAACCTCCCGGTTGAATTTAAAGCGGAGCTCCCTCGTTCAAAACTCAAAACCAAACCCACTAAGTTCAAATTACACAAAGCCAATTTTGACGGTCTGAACTCAGCTTTAGCGTCTTTCAACTGGGTACATATATTGACTACATACTGATCAAGCTCTTAACACCTTCTATAATATCCTCTCTGATCTCCTCTCCTGTTATGTCCCTTCTTCCCTCCCTGCCTATGTTCGTACTCGACTTGGTTCATAACGGAAATTCTTATTAACATTCGCTTGAAATATACACTGCGGAAGACGTACTCTTCTAAGAATGACGCCGACCTTGCTCACTTTAAGGTAAGGCTATAATGGTCAGAAAAGCGCGTAAAAGGTGCCTATTGAGCGTCGAAGTCGCCCTTGCCCGCGGTAACTTAAAACCCCTTTTGGTCTCACGCTCGCAATTCTCGTAATCCAACTCAACCTCTCCTTTCTTCTATCAGCTTCGCTGACTCCACTGCCAACTCCCCACAACAATCCTGCCACCTTCTCTGCACCTACTTCTCTTCAGTGTTTCCTCCCTTGAGCCCTTCACCCTCTACACCTTTCATAACTACAGACTCTTCCGAATCTCTAGCCATTCCTCTCCTTACGTCTTCCTTGGTTGAGTTCCTCATTTGTAATCTTGAGCCCAATGTCGGATCTGGCCCCGACAGGCTTCCTAATCTCTTCCTCCTTAACTGTAAAAAACAAATTTCCCTCCCCCTGTGTATAATCTACAACAGTCTAGATGAATGCTACTTTCCCCGTCTCTGGAAAGAGGCCCTTATCATTCCTATCTTCAAGAGCAGAGACCTTTCCCTTGCTGTGAACTACCGCCCCATTTCTCTTCTCTCCTCTTGCTCCAAAATTCTAGAAAGATACGTCAACGACTGGTTGACCGCGCAATTTGGTGACCTCATTGTCAAAGAACAGCATGGTTTCGTGAAACATAGATCAACGGCTTCAAATCTTCTGGTCTTTACTAACTTTGTTGCTAAATGCTTGAATTCACGACAGGAGGTACATGCTATTTATACCGATTTCTCCAAAGCCTTTGACACCGTTGACCATCACATTCTCCTCTCTAAACTTTCATTACTAGACTTCCCTCCCTCAGTCGTCTCCTGGTTTTCCTCCTATCTCTCATACCGTTCCTGCAAAGTTTCTTTTCATGGTCACTCATCTGGTTCCTTCTCTCCTTCCTCTGGTGTTCCCCAAGGCTCTACACTTGGCCCCCTACTCTTCCTGTTTTTTATCAATGAGCTCGACTCCATCCTCACCTGCCCGTATTTGCTTTACGCAAGCGACCTTAAATTGTTTGCCTCTGTTTCGTCTCCGTTGGACTGTGCTTCCTTACATTTCAACTTTGATAATTTAGTTCGTTGGTGTTCGATCAACAAGCTAACATTGAATGTCAACAAATGCCACTGCGCTATTCCCTTAAACACTCCCCAACATGCTTTTCCTATTCTCTCAGTGGACAACCCCTTTCACTACTGACCTCCTTCAAAGACCTAGGTATAGTATTCGACGATAAACTTCGTTTGAATTCCCACTTCGTTGACATCATCAATAGAGCTTCCAAAATGTCTGGTTGCATCCTACGTTCCTCCTCCTTGAATATTGCTGTGTAGTCTGGTCCCCCTACCGCATCCGTGACGGCCGCGCTCTTGAAGCTGTACAACGCAAATTCACACGGACCCTCTTTTACAAAAAGAACCTTCCACGGGTTGATTATCCGTCGCGACTCCGCACCCTCAATCACCCCTCCTTACAGCAACGCCGTATCTTCCTTGATATGTGTACTCTCTTCAAACTCTGCAATGGTCTGATGGACTGCCCCGCCAACTCGGATATTACTTTCCGTATCGCCTCGTCTCATAACACACGTAATGCGAGCATTTTTAATGTACCCTTCGCCGCGCTCGAGATTTACTTTCACTCTCCGATTCCGAGGTTTTGCCAGTCCTACAATGCCCTACAGCTTGGGTCCTTTGACTTTATGTTCCTCTCTAGCTTTAAGCGTAAAATAAGCCATTCACTTGCTCCTCCCTCTGAGGACAATATGTAATAAGAAATTTGCTTTCTGTGTATTGTCCTCATTAAATAAATAAATAAATCACAACCGGCATGAGGAAAGCTGTCGAAGCGAACTGTCCACACCTAATGCAAAGAAGGGTAAAACATCCTGGTGGAACTCGGATTTGGCAAAACAGAGGAGAACGTCAAGGGTGCTCTTCAAGGGAGCTCTAAAGTCTGATTCAGCCGCTTACTGGATTCGGTACAAGGAGGCTTTAAAGGCTCTAAAGAAGAGCATAAGACAAACGATCACCAGCCGACAAACGAAGAGGCCAACTCTCTTGAGGCAACCTGAAAGCTAAAGCGGATCCCTGTCAAAGAACGTAGTTGGACTATCTACGTTTACATAGCGGGAGGCGCCTAGGAAGCGATGAGGAAATGGCAAACCATTTGCTTGAAGTGCACTTCCCAGGCAGCATTTAAAATCTCATCTTGGGGCCGACAGACACATACATCCCCCAACCGAAAAAATGGACTCTGGCATGTTAAGTAGTTTCACTGGAACGAATAGGCATTTAACTCGTTCCATAGATACAAGTCTGCAAGTCCGGATGGCATTATTCCTGCTCTAGTAATAGAGGGAATGGATGCCCTGGGTCATTCGGAATATATACCGCACTTACCTAGCACACGCTTATATTCCAACCAGTTAGCGTGATGTGAAGGTAATATTTATTCCGAAACCAGGGAAACCCGTCTACACAGACGCAAAAAGCTTCCGACCGATCAGTCTAACTTCCTTTCTGTTAAAAGGACTGGAAAGACTAGTAGATCGGTTCATAAGGGATACATATATCCATAAGTGACCACTTCACTCAAGGCGACATGCCTACCTAAAAAACAAATCCACGGAGACGGCACTCAATGAGCTAACGGCAAAAATTGAGAATGCAATGTCCGATAAAGTTACGCCTTATGCGCATTTATGGACATGAAAGGCACCTTCAATAATATCCCATTTGCGGCGATTTGCAACGCGGGAAGATAACATGGAATCGATTCGTTGTTAATAGTTCACATGGTAGAGCGAAGAAAGATCCACATATTGGTCGGACAGAAGTCTATCGAGGCAGGGTGTCTTCGGGGTTGCCCACGGGGTGGGATTCTCTCTCCTCTGTTATGACTCTTGGTGATGCAGACCTTGTTATGGCTCCTGTAGGGCAAGAGCGCGCCTGTAGGGCAAGAGCATTGCGCTCGCCCGAGATTATTACCCTGATTTGACACAGGCACTCATTCACAGCTGAGTCAACGGGTATCCGATGTCAAATTACGATACAAATCCCACTGCCACCAGTGAGTTTCGAACCGCGACCTTCCGTATGAGAACCCTGTGCTCTAATCACTCAGCTATCCGGATACAGTTAGTGCCTCCATAATGGACTCCCGCCAACGCTAGGAAGACTTAATTAATTATTTTCACAAGGAACATCAGGTAAGGAAGCTACACGCTGTCAACCTTACCAGGGGCGGAAATCCAATTGGCACAAACAGTCAAGTATTTAGGAATACATCTCAACTCCAAGTTAACGTGGAAGCACCATATCCAGTAATAGTACCAAAAATCCTGCAGATTGCTCTGGTGCTGTAGGACTGTGATAGGTAATAGGTATACATCCATAATAAAACCCATTTTAATGTATGCGTGCATCGTGCCCGCGACTGAACTTTGGTAACAGCAGGAAGCTACTGCCACAGATTCAGAGGTTCGGTTACCTAAATATTACTGGAGCAATGAGTAGTACGCCGACCGTGGCACTCGAAGCTATTCTAAATTTACCCCCAAACCATTTGAAGGTGAAACGTAGCTAACGACTCATATAAGCTTAATACCATTGGAGCTTGGAAAGGCGGCCAAATAATATGGTCATGCGTCCATCTGGAAATTTCTTCACAAACATCAGGTGACTTTGATGCCAGCCGATCATATGGTTTCCAGATTCGTCTTCGAAAAGACATACACTGTCGTAATCATCTAAAGAGAAGAACGTTCGATAAATGGTCACGAGTCTTAATCATTTTCACCGACGGGTCAGTCATGGAAAACGGGACAAATTGTTTCAACTGGTCCTTCAGGTTGGGGGTTGGGTAGGGCTGACAACCCTATACAGAAAACACCTTGTTACGAAGCCACAACAGGGGCCTCGGAGAGGATGGAATTTAAAACGACGAAATCGACAACGACAACGGAATAACGATTTGCGCATCTTGTCATTAAACTTGCGCTCCCTGTACAGACCGAATACTACTGAGCAGCTAGCCGATACCCTGCATACACCATATATTATAGCGCCCATGAAGTAAACTATGTGCTCGGAGTAGGTTTCTTAGTCAGCCAAAAAATGAAATCTGCTGTTATCGCCTTTGAGAATATAAACGAAAGGCAAATGCACTTTGCGTTTGTGAGGCAAATTTAGAAATATAAGCCTCATAAATGTTCACGCCCCTACAGAGGAGATTGCAGAGTCGGAGATATCTTCTAAGAGGCAGTTGAGGGGATCTTCGATGCATGTTCCAAGTACGATATTAAAATCGTACTTGGAGACTTCAACAGTCAAGTACGGACGGAGCCCGTATTCAGGCGATACGTTGGTTCCCGTAGCTTACATAGATACCAATGATAATGGACTGTCGATTGTTCAGTTAGAAGTATCGCACGAAATGGTTGCTGGAAAGCACGGAAAATGGTCCCCAAACATACGTGGTCCTCTCCAGATGGAACCACTTTCGACCAAACTGTCCACGTGCTGATTGAAAGCCGCACCTTTTCAACCTTGATGAATGTCAGAACATAGAGGAAGCCCAATATAGGCTCGGACCACTATCTAGTTGGCATAGTGCTCCGAGTTCGAAATACAATATCACCTACAATCCGCTCTGACAATCATGTGAGAGTGAATACTGAAGCCATTCACAACACAGCCTTCTGTAACGCGTATAAGTGGGAAATGGATGCCGCAATAACCGCAGCTAACAGATGTCCTGGAGATGACGTCTTTCTTCTGAAATCCGTCGAGCGGAGGAGCCACTTCACAGATGGAAAAAGGAAGCCTGCGAGAACCAACAAGTCTGCAAACTCGAATAATACAGGGAGCAACCGCACCAGGCGCGCAAGTTCTACTAACAATTCAGCAGGATGAAGCCTTATATATCTCGATGCTCATCCCGCCGAGACAAAGAGGAAAATTTAATTTCCGACAAAATAGGCATATTGGAGCAATGGGCTGAATATTTTGATGAACTGCTGAACGACCAAAATACCGACGAGTTGGAGGTTCCGCCAACTGAAGATCACGCACAAATGTTGCCACCACCAAGCATACAAAAACAGTCCGTGCAATCCACCGGTTCAAAAACCATAAGTCATCAGGAGCCGATGGAAACTGTACCCGGCCATGAGAGAATTCGGTATCCAGGTGAAATTGATGAGACTGATTAGGCTGATCCTGACCAATAAGCGAGGCCAGATAAAAGCAGCAGGATCACTCTCGAGACCATTCAACATCAACAACGGTCTAAGACAAGGGGATGCCCTATAATTCCTCTTCTTTAACCTGGCCATGGAGAAGGTGATTCGCGATCCAGATGTAAATGCGAGAGGCACCATCCTTTTCAAGTCCACCCAACTACTGGCCTACGGTGACGATATTGTGAAGGACAACGCGAGATGTACAGTCTACCTTCATCCAGATCGAGGAAGCGTCGAAAATCACAACCGATAACAGCTATGACGATGAAATCCGGACATGGTTGTTGGTTGCGGCTGAATAGGTTGCGGTGGACGGGTCACTTAAGGATTGACCTTATTAAAATCGGTTCAATGTCTGTCTGTCTGTCCGACTGTCTGTCTGTCACAGCCACTTTTCTCAGAAACGGCTGTACCGATTGACACGAAGGGTGAGAAGGTGGGGCCTGTGGACCCCCAGACATGCAGTGAGTGATATCCTCCTGCGTTGATTTACGGGGGGTCCCCATACATGTAAAAGGGGAGTGTAAACATTTTTTTCGCCAAATATAGTCATGTTGGGTATGAAATGAAAGGTCTCGATTAGTACTTTTCGAAGCCGGTCTTAATTTTGAGATTTGTTAAAAAGGCGAGGAGTGGGAGGGGTGGAAAGTGATGATTTCTTTAACGGACCCATTCTCAGAAACTACCAAACCGAAAAATCTGAAAAACATCATGAAGCTGCCTCTATACGATGCGCAGGCCCCAAAATACTCCCCATATCGATATCTGTTCAAATTAGGTTAATAATAATATAATATATTACCATATTTTTGGGAAAATTGAGTAAAACCCCCCTTAAGTTTATCTCAGAGTTATAAAAGTTGGTAGTAGTATAAAATATAATATGAAGCATATTATCTCCAAGTTTGATCAAAATCATACGATTATTAACAAAGTTACAGTAGCTCAAAGTTGTCTTTACCGTGTAAATTTACAACCCGAAGTACTAAATCTGATATGCTAAATGCATATTCTTAACGGGCTACGTACAAATGGGGTAGTTCTACACTCAAATATACTCACACAAGAAGCAAACAAAACCTTTCATACCTGAAGCGCCCAGCTTCCGGTTTTCCGACTTGTTTTTTTTTAGAAATTAAGAATTTACATTTGACGAGCCATCACTTTGTCCATATTGTACCTATAGAAAATAAAAAAAAAATCATTCTTTTTGTTATTGAATATGCTTTGTTTCTACTTAATATCATTTCTACATGAAATGCATGATTTTCGAGTTATTTGCGAAAAACCATTGCAAAACGTGCTTTTTTTCGATAAAAAAACGACATGTTTGAACATGAATAACTCGAAAACTGCATTTTAATTCAACATTTTTTGCTTAGAATCGACCATTAAATCGATTTCTGTGGTTATTTCGAAAAAAAATTGCACCCCTCCGGGAAGTAGGCGCACATCAGCTCTATATCAGTCCACTACCTCCACCCAAAATTTCGTGTCAATCGATCTTGACTGAAAGAATTCGGAATTTGCACCCAATTTTCATTTGCTTCGTTCGTTCGTACCTGTAAATTCGCCCTTCATTGCGGTGATCGACGTAAACCTGAAATATGAGATTCTAACTACTATTTAACAAAAAATCGGTTTTCCGAACCCGACACACGGGATGACCCCCTTAAATTTCTTTATATGGTGGTAATTGTTACTTGTTCTGCTTTATTCAGCTGATTTCTCTTCTAATATGATTTTCGACTCTAGCGGTGATGGCTGATAGCTCTTCAACTGCTCTCTTATCTTTACTTGGATCAAAAATCGCAATATAATAAATCTTTGTTTTCGCTAAATTAAGTGTTTTGAATATAACTGAGCTATTTTGATCAATATGGTATTTCTTTTATTTATTTTTTCTCAATTCTCTAAAATGAAATTAGGAACGGAGCAATAACATACTAATTGATTTTAAAATAAATTTGATTAGTTAATAATTTCCTTACTGCCTTAGCGATAGTAGCCTCCTACTACTTATGATATCTACCTTGTCCTAGCGGTAAACAAAAGGTTGGTTTTTTCTATGAAAAAATTAATAAAATTTAATGTGTCGAACAGATTTTTCAATGCACTATATTGCTGCACTCACTGTCAATTTAAACTCAATTCTCAATCGCCGGCATAGCCGATCCAATATCCACGTAATAACAGCTCCTCTATATCCCAGTATTCGCATTTCTTCTTTTTCTTCAGCCTTTGTCTCGTTCACAAGCGGGGTCGCCACGTCGTGATCGGTTTCGCAATCTTGAGGCTTTCAAATCCCCATCCAGCGTACCAAGCCACCTTTATTTTGGCCTTCCTTTTGGTCGTTTACCATCGACTTCGATATTCAGACCACTCTTGGCAAGTGAATTCTCGTCAGCACGAATTACGTGACCATACCATCGAAAATGTCTCTCTCGCAATTTTTCCACGATCGGTGCAACCCCATAATGATCACCGATATCCTCATTTCGGATGCGATCAAAGCGTGTCACACCACTAATCCAACGCAACATCTTCGTCTCCATTACCGCAAGATGCCGTTCATTGTCTTTTATAGTAGGCCAGCACTCAGGATCATACAGAGCGACAGGACGGACAACATTGCGGTAAATTTTAGATTTGAGACGTTCGTTGATACGTCAGTCACAAACAACACCAGTTGTGGAACGCCACTTCATCCAGGTTGCGTTAATGAGTGAAGCAATTTCATAACGCACTTCTCCATTGACTGATAGAGGTATTTAAATCGCTGAGTGCTGCCGGTGACAGTAATTGGGCCTGTTTCATGGGGATCGGTTGTCAAAAATTCAGTTTTGTTTAGATTCAATCTGAGACTGTGTTGCATGAGGCGATCATTCCATTTTTGGACAATTTGCTCGAGATCATTTTTGCTTGTAACGGTGTCTATAACAACAACAAAAAGGAGTGGTGAGAGGACGCTTCCTTGATTAACACCAACAGAGACACGAAGCGGCTTTGATATACCCGCCATACTTCGAACTTTACTTCTCGGATCGTGGTAGAGTAATTGAACCCAGCGCATGAGTTCTTCTGGCACTAAGTGTTGTCGTAAAGCATACCAGATGAGTTCGTGTAGCTCACGGTCACACGCTTTCTCTAGATCCAGAAATGTAATGTGATGTTTCTCCATGAGTAACCGCGCAGTGTGTATTGCGTCAGTAGTTCCGCTGTTTTTTAACAAGTCTGGCTTGATTCACGGTTATTTCAACGATTTCGCAAATACGGTTGTCAAGAATGCATTCAAAAATCTTCATGGTATGGGAAACCAACCAGATCGGACGGTAATTTGAACATTCTGCTGGACTAGCTTTCTTTTTCCATATTGAAACAGTAGTACTTTCTTGCCAGTCAGATGGTGTTCTTTCTTCCTGAATAACCCGATTAAAGAACTCACTGAGCTGCAGTATTGGCTCCCAGCTCTTCGCTTTCCAGAGCTCAGATCCGATGTTGTCAGGTCCTGTGGCTTTCCCTGAATTCATTCGTTTTATTGCCTCCTCGACTTCAGTTGCCAATTGGCCGGTGTTTTATCGTCAGGAAATTTGTGGAGCGGTTTCTTTTCACGGACCTTCATTTCAACATCATTCCAACGTCAGAAACGCCTTTAATTCCGTAAGATGGAAAGACATTCTAGGCACACTAGACAATACTTTCAACGTGCCGAACTATCTCTTACGGATATTGAGGGACTATCTGAGGAACCGCTCTCTGCTCTATGAAACACTAGAGGGCCAAAGGAGGATGGAGGCCACGTCGGGGGCAGCATAGGGATGCATCCTAGGGCCGGACCTCTGGAACGCTAACTATGACAGTCTCCTTAAATTCGATATGCCAGAAGAGTCGCGCCTGGTCGGCTACGCAGATGATGTCGCAGCGCTTGTTGCTGGACGCACTGTCGAACAGGCGCAAAGCAGATTCGACATATTGATGCAATGGGTGAGCGGATGGATGACTACTCATGTTTTCAACCTTGCACTGGAAAAATCCGAAGGAGTCATCCTGACTAAAAATAGAATTCCGACCCTGCGTCCCATATCGTTCGGTGAGTCGATAATCGAGTCAAAATCAGCGGTAAAGTACCTCGGGTTGACTCTTGACTCAAAGATGAGCTTTTTTGAGCAAATCAAAGCAGCAGCGAACAAGGCTGTAGCTGGAGTTTCGGCGTTAAGTAGGCTAATGGCAAACATTGGGGGTCCTATGTCTAGCAGGCGACGTCTCCTGATGAGTTCAAAGCAGTCTGTCCTGCTCTACGGCGCAGAGATATGGACTGGCGCTCTTAGCAAGGAGGTATATCGGAAACACCTCGTGCATGTGCAGAGACGGGGAGTTTTGCGGGTGGCGTCTGCGTACCGCACTGTCTCTGAACCGGCCATGATGGTGATCGCGGGAGTGATCCCCGTTGCCCCCTCTTGCTAGGGAGCGTCAAGCCATATACAAGCGCAAGGAAGATGAGCCAAGGGAGGTGGCAGCTCTCGTGGCAAAATGGAACTAGGGGCAGATGGACTGCGCGGCTCATCGGCAACTTAGGTGTGTCGCTGAATCGGAAGCATGGTGAGACTGACTATTTCCTTACCAAATTTTTAAGTGGGCATGGAGGTTTTCAGTCTTATCTGCACAAGATTGTAAAGGCGCGTGCTCCGGATTGTGTGTTTTGCAATCGAGTTGTGGACGACGCCCACCACACTCTTTTTCTTGTGGAAGGTGGGATGGGGTTCTTCAACAGGTCTATTTAAACACAGGGGATCTCTCTCCAGACAACATTGCCGAAGAGATGCTGAGGAGTGCTGACAGGTGGAGCCGTGTTGCCCATTACGTTCGGGCCCTTCTCGTTGCTAAGAAGATAGAACTCGACCGATGAAGGAGCCGGATGGCAGGGGGTTCCTTGAACTGACAGTTCCCTTCCTGTTTTCCCTTCCCGTTGGTAAAAGGAATTCCCTGATTTGAAGGCTCCGCAAGGCGGAAGAGTTCACGGACTAGCCCGAAGTAATGTGACAAACGGTTCCAGGCTAGCTCTCTGACAATGGGGAGGTGTTTGGTTGGTAGTCCGACGACGTACCGAACCGGGAGTCCAACACTACGTGCGTAAATGCATTCACCTACCCTACCCCCCAAAAAAAAAACACCATCATTCCAAAGCCAAGTATCTCGATTGATGTACCGGTTACCCGGCCTGGTGACCCCGATGGTTGCAGAGGCCGCTTTGTGGATCGTGTCTGTCATTTGGTTCCATGATTCTTCCACATTCGGTCGGTAATCGTGTGAGTGAGATCGTTTCTTCTTTCTTCTCACCAAATTGTCAGCATTTAATGCGCCGCGGGCCAGTGCGTTTCTCACGCTCTTTTGGCTTAATTCGCAGGACGGCAGTGGATCGACTTTGAAATGTTAGAAGACGTCTACTTTAATCTTGAATATATTTAAATGGATTTAGGATCTTGTAAGTAGTTAAAAGATGAGAAAGTTTTGAAAATAAAACTGAAAATAAAAATTATCATTTTCAAATTGTTATCAGAAATTGAAAGGAGTGTAAGTGAGGAGAAAAGGGAAGCAAAATTTGAAAAAAATAAACAAAGGGAGCGAAGTGGTGTCATCGCTTTGAAGCCGCGGACACGACAAGGCAGTAACGCCCAACGCCATAGACGAAAGGAAACTGTTTGGTATAGTCTTATGTATTGATGCAATGCTGACCACATTGCCTCTTAGTGTACCGTTACGGTCTTGAATGAAGTGCTCTAACACACTTCAAGGCCCTGATGCAACATGGATTGTTGCGCCAACGATTATTATTATTATTATTGAAAATATGAAGGGCTTTTTGGTATTCATAACAAAACTCGATGGTGCTTGGTCTGTCAGAAAAAAAATATGGCAGATTCATTCAGTAGTTTTGGTACATAATGTCAATTCACCGAGTCGAAGGTTAACAACTGACACGCAGCTGAGATTAAAGAAGTACCTGTCACCTAGAAGACAAAGCTATAATGCTGGGAAAATGCTGGGTTTACTCAAACATGTTATAGTTTAGTTTAGAATGGAAACACATTCGCTTTCAGTCTTTACACGTAAATTTTATTATATTTCTCATAATTTCAATATATTTTGCCTAATAATAAATTTTTACGGTATATAAAATGAACATAATACTCAGTAGCGCTTGCTACAATAATTTATGTTTTTTTTTTCAAAAATAAGACTTACAAAAGTAATTTCGGTTACTCTGCAAATTAAGTGAAAACGTCGTTTAGAAGCTACAAATTTCTCGTTAGAATTTCCTATTCTGCTTGAAGACTAACATTACTTAAGCGTATATCGTAACTACTTACACTGTATATAATTTCAACTTATTATTCCAACCTATCGCTATACATACAAATTACAGATTTAAAAATGAGTTGAACAGGCGTCTGTATAAATAATATACAAATATATATAACATATTTTGTTGAATAGGAAAAGCTTGTAGTTTCGGAGCTGGCAAGCCGATTTCCCGAAATAATGCACTCGCCAGCAACTATCTCTGCTTGTCAGTTTCGCTGGTTACAACGGATATCTATATCTAAATTTATTAGTGTTTTTCGTTCTTATACGTATGTCGAGGATCCGCTAGAAACCTCTGACTAATGTCAATACTATGTACAAATCAGATGAAATATGTAGTAGAAAAGTCGACTTCGCTGCGGAGGCTACGTATTTTTGGCAACAGTTTTAGCGGAAAAATTACTGTAAGTATTGAGTTTGTGCAACTTCTTTTCTCGTAATCTCGAATATTTCCATTACCTCCCGTAGACGATTCCATCTGGTAATTGTATCGGCGAAGCAAAATGGAATAATACTCAAATTACTTTCCGTACTGACCTTTCATATTCCTCATCGATTAAAACATGGTTGGGTTTCCGTACATTCTATGGCTGGGCACATCTAAAGCTCATTGGAACGAACTTAAGGGGAGGAAGAAGCGAAGGTAGGGAAGGTGTAGTGAAACCGAAGAACATAATAATACCTGAGCACAATGAGCAATTTATCGTACATTTTCTCGTTCTAATATTTACTGTTCATTTTTTATATTTTTTTTCTTTTTCTTCATTAATCTTAAAGCGAACGAACAAACATACGCAGCAACAGAGCCTAATGTATACAAAACATCATTCATTAAGCCACATTCACATTCACCTGTTATTCCGCGCATAACCGCGCGGTTGTAGTCATTCATGCCGAACTATGATAAAGGGACTTATGAGATGTAATTTAAAAAGTAATTAGAATACAAGAACGAAAGTTATCGCTTATTAGTACTATTGTATGTGTTGCGAAAAATAAAAAACTTTATTCGTATGTGCAACGTTTTGGTTCAATTCGGGGAGCATGGCTGCAACTCTTCTTTTGGAGTCCTCTTTCAAGTCATTACCAACCTCATCATCGACGTCATGCTGTTGCTTACAAAACTAAATGAATGGGGCTAAACGTAGGCCTGGCCCCGGGATCGTGGCTCTTTGCCCTGAAGACGTTCGATAAACATTCGCCAGCTAACTACTGTTTTGCTAGAATAGAGCCACACACTGGATGTGACCCCGACTAACATCGAACACAAGTATTTCACCATATAAATTTGGAACACAGGCCTCGAATCGCCATTTGGATTAGGCAGAGGACAGGGTATCGAAAATATCTTGCACATGTCCTCATTCCACTGGACCATCCACTCGTCAAAATTGTAGTACTCGTAGAACAAGCATCCTAAATAGCCTAGCGCTGGCAGGATAAATAGGCCACTGAAGAACCCGATTCTTATCATGAGTCGTTCAAGCTTATCAGTTCTTTTGCCGTCTGTTTTCATGACAGTGCGTATACGGAAGAGGGAGACGAATCCAGCGAGGAGGAACAGCGCTCCGATGGACAGGTAAATGCATAGTGGCAACAGGAGGAAGACAGCGAGTGAATGGGTGTCGAGTTGGCCTACAAAGCAGACGCCGGAGAGGATGTCACCTGGAATGAAAAAAAGAAGATTTTTACTTTTCTATTTTCTAGGAAATCGAAAGACAGAATATAAAGTGACAGTTCAGGAAAGAGGATTCTGTTATGCTTGAGAAATTGAAAATTCTTTGAATGTCTGCATTATTAATAGCACATATAAATTTTCTTTAAAAAGATACGAAAAAATCATAACGCAATATGAGACCGACAGCCGTAAGGACTCGACCTTAACCTTGGGTTCAAATATTTTTGATGTGTGAATAAATATGGAAAGATAGAATTATCCTACAATTCGAATCAAAATGGAAGTAAGTCAGATACCGGATGTAAGGCGTTCCACGTATAAAATGAATATAAATAGCTAAGAATTCAATCTTGTACTATTTTTCAAAGCTCATTTCAACGATGAGCTCTTGTTGGAGATAACAATTTCGACGACCGTTTAGATAATGCGCTTGCATTAGTACCTGATTAGACTTGAAGATACAGACATACAGATTAAAAAGGATAGGAAAAATAAATACTCCTCATTTACCGTTCTTGAGTAACTGAATCAGTTTTACAAATTAACGAGAAAAAAAAAATTTAATACATAAAATGCTTCCAAGATCCCCATCTAGGTACCAATCACTCCCAACAACATTTAACTCCGATGATCGACCGGAAACCGTTTTTTTCTTCTTACCACCCTTAGAGTTTCTTTAGGGATTGTTATGTAGTTTCATGTAATATAGCGAGAATATGTAATTGAATATTTAGATTTTGACTACTAAATGAACTTTGATTGCACGGGGTTCTAGGAAATATATAGCCTGCAATATATGATACTATTCACTTGAATGTTACCTGGCATTCTATGATGTCCTAGCGTACCCTTCAAATTTAGAATAGTATTTCCACCCAACTTTTCAATATTGTCTTCTATTGTTGCTCTAGTACTTCCATGAGGCACCACTTGCAGTTTTCTCACAAAAATCTCAAATATAGTAACACAGTACATCCAATGTGAAATATACGCATTATCCTGATTTTCTGGGAAAGAGACATACACCATTTTGGCCTATTTTCTAACAGATAATGAAGTAGCATCTGATAACCTCCGTGGTTATATTAATCCGCCATTTTGACGTATCGATCTCCCTTCACCCTTACATTCGACACAAAAGTGCACTACTAAATTTTGCAAAAATATACGTTCAGTCGTTTACGGATACGAGTAAGTATACTCGAGGAGCAATGAAGAGTAGCAGGATTTCCTATAGGAAAGGACATTTACCATATAATAACACAAAACTGAGGAGAACGAAGCTAACGGTGCAGGAGTCCGGAATCTCAGTGTTTGCACTTTTACAAATATGAAGATGGTAAATTAGCCGTCACTATCGCTGGATTCCAGTGTTTCTGGGGTGAATTATTGGTTAGCCTTACAGTATAACTACGGAAAAATCTAGGAGAAAAAATGCTTGGCAAAAACATATGATAATACGCCAGCGGACACACGACGGAAGGATGCCCTACGGGTAGAATTTATGAAAAAGTGCGATCTCCCCCGCTGCAAGACGCCGTGAAAGGCGGGTGGCAGAAGAGACGCTTTTAAATATATGGTCGAAGATAAAATCTTTGCCCAGATAGCTAAGCTAGTCTTACACAAGAGGAACAAGCGTAATGTGCATCAGATCATTAGAAACATGGGCAAAGCCAATAGGGTTCTGTATAACAATACAATCGAAGATGAAATTGAAGATCAAATTTGATGCAGAACTGGAAGTCAAATGAAGAAGCCAGGAACGGTAAAATGACATGAAATCACCTAGTATAATTTTGTTAATAATAGTACAATTCCTTTCAAACTTTCCAATATTATTCCATATAATGTGGTTTACGTTTTTGCATTTGATAATTCTATGATAATATTAAGGGATGCTTGTAGTAGTGGTAATAAAACATATACTGTTAATAACTTCATTTGAATAGGGTTCAGCATGAGATGTATTTTGAAGGCAAATTTTCAGATAGGTATGTCATCATGACTTTATATAGATTTGTCGGTTAGGTACTTTCCAGAAATGAGATCTAGTTTTCTTGAAGTTTGTGTTTTTTGACGAGTCCTTAAAATGTTAATTGGCACCCCGTTTGATACTATATACTATATATATTCGTTGTTGGAAATTGGCGCGATTAAGTGATGCCAACGCTCAATAGATGCCGCATCATCCGATGACCTCCTAAATAGTAAAGCCTGACCTTGGTTTCTCTTGCCATTGGATATCTTATCAGTAAATAAGTGCAGCGTACCGAACTGTTCGCTTGTACCAGGTTTCTAACCTCACATTTGTATTCTTTAAGAAACAATTTTCGTGCATAAAATCGTGGTCGATCTGACGAGTAGGACTTTACAATCAAGTACGTAACAGACACAATCATGGACGCGCACCAGAGACAAACAAAAGCCCAAGACCCTCTAATCAGTAGCACCAGTTAAACCTAGCCAGAAAAAGTATAATTTCAACAAAAATTCAAGCTTTCCGCCAAAAAGGAAAACAAACAAAGGGAAAACATTATTGCTATCACTAGGATGCTTATCCCTTCAGACTTGTGTGGACCGATGTATACGAAAATACCTAACGGAAAGAGATTTTTAACATTCATCGATGGTTTTTCTCGGTTCACCCCACGGCAGAACAGAGTCGTGAAAGGAACGAACAGGAGGCAGACTGAATCAGCGAAGTGTATGCTGCCTGAAGCTGGGCCGAACCAACGGCATATTTGTAGTTGATTTGTTCATAGGTGAGAAGCCAGACCAATCACACGTGAGAAACTTTGGCTTCAAGATTTTATGGCCCCAAAAAAAAACAACGAAAAAAGCGGAACGTCAAGACACAAGACGAACTCTTGGCACCCACCATTACAATGCTAGGGGATATAAGATCCTGGATCCAGCAATGCAGCTAGGTCTGAGTTAGCAGGTCGACACAGTGAGCACAAGAATGAATGAAAAGAAGAAAAAAGTCGTTGTCTAAGCGATATATCATATATGAAATGAAGAATCAGAAGACCGACAAATAAAAAGAGAAGCCATACATTTCCGAGCAGAAGACGAATCAACAGAAGGAGAGTTCAGAATACCGCCATCAGTGCAGAGAAGAGTATCCCAGCGACAACAAAAATATACCACCGCTGAGGCCGGGGTACAAAGTAAAAGCTTGCATTATGAGAAAACCGAAAGATTGGAATGAACTATTACGGATGACACAGATAGAGCAAGACCTGTGACGATCAACAACATAGGAAAAGATGAAATCACCAATACGAGTTTTGCGAAATCTTTTCAGGTTGAACTGTGTCGCATTCAGTACTAAACCTAAGTGAGGCAGTTCCCCCTCAATATAGGTTTTCCCCTGCAGGTTATGTACTGAGCTCCATAAGTTCAGATGTTGGAGATTGTAATTATGTGTGAGCTGATTAACTTGCGTTTTCAAACAAAGCTGCCATGCATCATTTCATCTTTGAGGTTTCACTACACATCAATTCTAGAAAACGCATGTGGGTTGTGGAGTGGTCAAACGTATATCTCAGGTCGATTCCGATTACAATTTTGATTGCTTCTCCATCAACTGCACGACGATTCCCTTTTTCTCTTCAACCTTCATATCTTTTCCTATATCCCCTGAAAAATTCATCGTGATCAATAAGACACCAGCGAAGAATTGGGCTTCTTCATCCATAAACGGTAGAGGGTAATATTGGTTCCAGGCCGAAACTGTAGATTGATACCCACGATTAAAGAACAAATCAACAGTTCTATGCTAACTGGAGGTCTAGTGTGGATAAACTGTAAGCAAAAATTGGTGACTTTTGTCAGGTTGCAAAAAGCTGCCAACATAGAAGTTTTCAACTGTTTCCGTGAAAACGTACCTGCAGATTAAAAACACCTCCAGGTGCTAGCTTTCCATGTGAAATCACTGAACGGTTACTCTATTAATGCGAAAAACTTTTTTCTATCTTATCATCTATCGCCGTGAAGGGAAAATTCTTGTGCAACGTGCAAAAGAGGGCCCAGGGTAAAAATTAAACCAGTCTGCAGGAAAAACTATGAATCCTCCCCTATTATTCACTTTTGCATTGAAATTTCTATTCCGCGGCCGGGAGGAATCCGACATGACGCCACATGACGAATCTTTTTTTCAGTCGACCGAGTTCAATCAGCATATAGTTGGGAGTTTCAGACTGACTAGCTTGATGTGGCCTTGCGGTTTAGTGTGGCTGTCTGGATGCGCACCATAAAGAATATCCATCTGGGGTCACATGTAGTTGGTAATTGCCGTTGAAATCCTAGCAACCGCGAGTTTGACATACGAGAAACTGGATATCTTCAATCGTGAAATTGAATGACCTACGTTCTTTAAAATGTGACCGAAACTATACTCCAAGAGTTCGTCAACGCCTGAATTCACTACGTCAGCGAGGAACTATGGCCCACGCAACCTCAAATCAAACAAGTCGGGAAACCGGTAGCTGGGCGCTTCAGGTATGAAAGGTTTTGTTTGCTTCTTGTGTGAGTATATTTGAGTGTAGAACTATCCCATTTGTACGTAGCCCGTTAAGAATATGCATTTAGCATGTCAGATTTAGTACTTCGGGTTGTAAATTTACACGATAAAGACAACTTTGAGCTACTGTAACTTTGTTACTAATAGTATGATTTTGATCAAACTTCGAGATAATATGCTTCATATTATATTTTATGCTACTACCAACTTTTATAACTCTGAGGTAAACTTAAGGGGGGTTTTACTAAATTTTCCCAAACATATGGTAATATATTATTATTAACTTAATTTGAACAGATATCGATATGGAGAGTATTTTGAGGCCAGGGCACCATATAGAGGCAACTTCATGATTTCTTTCCGATTTTTCGGTTTGTTAGTTTCGTAAAATGGCTTCGTTAAAGAAATCATCACTTTCCACCCCTCCCACTCCCCGCCTTTCTAGCAAATCTCGGCTTCGAAAAGTACTAATTAAAACCTTTCATTTGATACCCAACATGACTATATTTGGGGAAAAAAATTTTACACCCCCCTTTTACATGAATGGGGACCCCTCCCCTCCCCCAACAGGTCCCATCTTCTCACCAAATTTCGTGTCATTCGGTATAGCCGTTTCTGAGAAAAGTACCTGTGACAGATAGCCACACTATGTGGGCTAATGCCGACCATAAACTAACATATGTATATTCCATCAACTGTCAAAATGCCAAAGACTCAAGGTGTACGTCGATTTTCTCTGATCTACTGTTTGTGAATCTTTTCAACTGCACCGACCTTAACCAGGTTTCTGGACTAAATGGTAGGGATGGGGCTCGAAAAAACATACACTCGCATCGATAAATATCCAGGTGAATTCATGGCCATGAATCCTTAACCTGGATACTATCTCATAGATTTTGGAGAATGGTTATTTTATGGTATCTAGAACCCTTCATAATTTTCATAATTTAGATACATATTTTAGAGTTTTTTATAGGAGAATGCGAAGTGCATGATAGAATCCATCACTAAATGTCTACTGAAAACTCTTTACCCTTCTTTATTGGAAGATCTCTTAGATCAGACCAACATAAGCGAATCATGCAGAGCTTAATATTGCCAGATTTTCATATTTTCAAAATGCTTTGACCTAACTTCCGCTCCACATTCATTTAAAAGCCGAAAATGGAGAGTGGATTACTTTCCGGGATCAAATTGTTTTCTTATTCTTGAATACGAGGCATGATTTCCTTTTTAAAGAAAATAATACTCAGATTAAGTAGTCAAATCTTAACTTGCCTCTTTCCAAAGATCGAGGTATGTATGATTGTTAGAAGCTAATGAAACGTTATGTTTTCATCAAATACTAATATTATTGAATTCTTCTTTCAAATATTTGAATTGAAGCCTGTTGGACCATCTAGTTTTGGAATTTCGCAGCAGATCCTGTTGTTGTTGGGATGAGTTGTCATTTTGAATATCAATTTACTTGTATAGAATGCAATCTCACGCAAGACTGTGGGTATCTGAAAATCTTGGTGAAACTTTTTTATTAAAATCAAGGCGCTCCTGTAATTGTACGAAGAATTGCGGATTTCGCGCGTTGCAATAGGATCCCATATGTCCAGATATGCTCCCATATGCCCAGATATGCTTTATGACTGCCTTAACCAAAAAGACTTTGCACTCCAATTTAAGCATAAAGCGCTTGTTTAAAACTCAATGTAGATTTCTTGTTCAGTGGTGATCTGCTGCTTCCTGGCCTCAATATGCGTTTTCTACGTAAGCCGTCTGCCCCTGTCGTGAACTTGGGTTCCATTTAAGTTGATTGGAGAGCAAGTTTGTGCAGGAGTGCATTTCGACTCATTGACTTTGACCTTCCAGGTGGTAGACCCTTCAATTCGATTTTAATGCGCGAAGTATCATCCGCAAATGTAGATGTGACTGTATTATTACTAGTTGGCATGCCTGATGTGTAGATAAGCTACAACATCGGTCCTAGTACACTTAACTTGATATTGTAGTCACGCGCGGTAAAACTTGTGTAACGAATTCTAAACTTCCGCCCAAGTAGATAGGATTCAAGAATCTTGTGAACATTAGCGGGAGGTATTTTTTAAGGTTTTGTGTAAAACAAAACCTTGTTAAAATCGATTCAATGTCTGTCTGTCTGTCTGTCTGTCACACGCATTTTTCTCCAAAACGGCTAAACCGATCCAAACGAAATTTGGTGGACAGATGGGAACTATGAAATCCCACGCATACAGTGAGTGGCATAAATTTAGGTGGAGTTTAAAGGGGGGCTCCCCATACATGCAAAGGGGGGATTCAAACATTTTTTTCACCGGATATAGTTGTGTAGGGTATCAAATGAAAGGTCTCGATTTGTACTTTCCGAAGCTGACATTAGTTTTGGCATAAATTGCAAAGTGCGTGAGTAAGGAGTCAAAATGTACGCATTTGAAGTGAGACAGGACTCATTTTCGGAAACTACCCAACCTAAAAATCCGAAAAAAATCAGGATGGTGTGCCTAGATTAAATCTAGGCCTCAAAATATGTCCCATTCCGATATCTGTTCAAATAAACTTACTAATAGTATATTACTACTTTTTAGAAATTTACTGAAAAACCCCCCTTAAATTCATCCTAAGACTTCCGAGTTTTGTATCAGCATAGGGGACAATATTTCGTATATATGTGCTAAATTTCATGGAAATCAGGCAACCAACGCCAAAGTTATAGCAGTTCAAACTTAGCAATTTAGCGCGAGTTTACTGTTTCCAAAGCCATGCAAATCAGATGCTGACGTCATAATTACCCGGAATAATTGACATTCGCGTGGAATATTAAAGTCAAATTTATGAAGAATCTATTTATCCGCAGCCCTTTTTAAGGTTTTTTGTAAAACACTTATGTGAAATCTAATCTTCGAGAGATGTCCCATTCCGGTATCTGCTCAAAAAATTTACTAATAGTATATTATCAACTTTTAGAAATAGACTAAAAAACTCCCCTTAAGTTCATCCTAAGTGTACTAAATTGCACCGACATACAGGACAGCCTCGTGCATACACATGCCAGGTTTCATGAAAATCCAACTATTAGTGGGAAAGTTATAGCAGTTCAAACTTATCAATTTCGTGCTAATTAACAGCATCCTAAGCCATACAAATAAGATGCTGACGTCATAATTAACGAGAATAATTGAAATTCCAGTGAAATATTAAAGTTCCATTCAAGAAGGATCTAATTCTCCCTAGCCCTTTTTAAGGTTTTGTTTGTAAAACAAAACCTTATTAAAATCGGTTTACTGTCTGTCTGTCCGTCACACGCATTTTTCTCGGAGACGGTTGTAGCGATTGACACCAAATTTGGTAAAAAGGTGGGAACTGTGAACGCTCACGCATATAGTGAGTTACATCCTCTTACGACGAATTTAAGGGGGGTCCCCATACATATATAGTCATGTGGGGTATCAAATTAAAGGTCTCGGTTAGTACTTTTCGAAGCCGGTATTAGTTTTGACTTTTGCTGAAAAGGTGGGGAGTGCGGGGGGTTGAAAGTGGTCATTTTTTTAACGAACCCATTCTCAGGAACTACCCTACCGAAAAATCTGGAAAAAATCACTATATGCCACTATATGGTGCCTAGGCTCCGAAATACCCTCCATACCGATACCTGTTCAAATAAAGTTAATAATAGTATATTACTATAATTTTTAGAAATTGACAGGAAAACCCCCCTTAAGTTCACCCTAAAATCACAAAATTTTGCAGCAATGTAGGCTACAGTATAGATCATGATCTTGCCAAATGTGGTGAAAATCGCACGATTACTAACAAAGTTATACTAGGTAAAATCTGCGCTCCTCTGCAAATTCAAGACTATGAATGTCAATATCACTTGAAAGTGGCTATTTTAACATAATACAGTCGAACCTGGATATAAGGAATTGCAAGGGAAACTCACTTAAATTCCTTATAAACAAGTTTTCCATTTATCCAGTTTTCCTTATACAGAGGCTTTCAGCAAAAAATTCCTTTTATCCAGGTTTTTAAAATCACCTGGTGTATTTAGTATTACAGCAACTTTGAGTTTTCATTTAAATACAAATAAATAATCCGCATGATAAATAAAATTAAAAAGAGTATATCAATATCAAAGATTCTTTATTTCATAAGTCGTCACTGTAATCAGTCGAATACATAAATGGAATGAGTGTCTATCTCATAGATATTAAGTTTTGAAAAAATCAAATATTTTTGTTTGTTTATCAGTGACCACATTTTCAACGTTTCTTTCAAGAGCGATAATATTTTCGAATATCTTTGGTTCGGTTTCACGCTGTTCAAAAAATTTTGTTAAAGTATGCAGTGCCTCTAACGCTTCCCTCTTCTTTACAAGTTTTATTTCAAGAGTATCGCCGTGATCTTCATCACTATCGTTTTCATTGGTGTCACACATTTGGAGGGTGCTCACAATGTCGTCGACTGTTTGCTCTCCTGTAACCTCGATATTTTCATCGACGTTTACATAATCTTCGAAGCTAGGTACCCTCTCACCGGCATTGGAAGTTAATTCAGACCACTCTTGGAATGAAGGCCGTAACTCCTCATGTGAAGAGTCCCATTCGGAATATTGGGGCTCTTGTAAACCATTTATCCTGAACCCTGCTTTCCTAAAACAGTTAGCTATAGTGGTCTGGGTTACAGATAACCATGCTTTTTTCACAAATCTCATTGCGATGAGAACGTTTATTTCCAAGCTACCGTTGCTTTCGAGATTTGTTAAAATATGGCGAACAACCTCCCGACGATAATTAATTTTAAAATTTTGAATCACTCCCTGATCTAGGGGCTGCAGCTTGCTGGTGGAGTTTGAAGGTAGGTAGACAACTTTTATGTGTTGTAGTTCATCTGAGCTGTAATGGGCAGTACAATTATCGATAAAAAGTAAAATTTTCCTATTTTCGAGGCGCATCTGAATATCGATTTTCTTAAGCCATTCCGAAAAAAGTGCTGCAGTCATCCATGCTTTGCTATTGTTTTTGTATTCAACAGGAAGAGTTATCACGCCTAAAACAGAAAAAAATCTATAGTATTTTAACTATCGACTCATAACCTTTATTCTGTTAATGTCATTTATACAGTAACAGCGAACGAAGAATCTTTTACTCACCTGCAAAACATCTGGGTTTCCTTGACTTGCCGATAAGAAAAACGGGTAATTTCTCAGTGCCAGTCATGTTCGCACATAAAAGAATAGTGACACGTTCCTTGCTGTACTTCCCACCATGACACGAAATTCCCTTAAAGGTAAAGGTCTTATCTGGCAAGCATTTAAAAAAGAGCCCTGTTTCGTCTGCATTGAAAATGTCGTTAGGAGAATAATCTCCCAGCAAAGCGGGAAGATCGTTTATCCACTGGCTACATGCGTTGATGTCTACAGCACCACTTTCACCAGAAATTTTTTTAAAAATAAGATCATTTCTTTTTTTAAAGCCATCCAACCAACCGTTGCTGGCGCAAAAACCTCCAATCGTCAACTTCCTAGCAAATTCTTCAGCTTTTTCTTTCAAAATCGGTCCATTTACAGGTACATTCTTGCTTTGGCACTGTTTCAACCACTCCACTAAACACTGTTCCAGATTCGGATATTCCGAATTACGATTTCTTTTTATTTTGCCATGTCCTTCAGAACACTCTTGTTTGATTTTGTCGCTTTCTTTTAAAATACGACACAATGTCGACAGCGGCACGAAATATTCCGCGGATATTGCATTCCGAGTTTTTCCGTTTTCAAACTCCTTTATCAATTTCAATTTCTCACTTAAACTTAAATTTTTTCTCTTGTTTTCGGACATGACAGCCTTTTATTATTAAAAGAAACAAAAGTTATAGCGGCAAAGGAACAGTAAAAGGTTTAATTTGCAAGTGAAAGAATCGTCACCACTATCACCGAGTTTCAAATTAAACTTTGAATAAACAAAAAATTTCAAAACGTGTCACAATAGAAAATTGCACGATTCTAAGAAAAAAAAAAGACCTTCCCTTTTTGTCGTTCAGGGGAAAATTCCATATATAGAGGTCATGACAACTGAATAACATAAAAATTTCCATTTATAGAGGCTCCGGAAAAAAAATGAATTCCTTATAAAGAGGTTTTCTATTCCATATATAGAAGTTCGAAAAATTGAAAAATGTTATTTTTTCTTTGAAAATTGAAGGTGCACGAAAAAATGTTCCATTTAAAGAAGTTTTCCTTATATCCAAGTTCCTTATATCCAGGTTCGACTGTATATGCATATTTTACGTGCTACATGCTAATGGGACAAATGCACACCCAAATCTCTTTATAAAAAAAATTCACAAAACCTTTCATACCTGGAGCGTCTAGCTTCCGGTTTCCCGACTTGTTTATATTTGATGTTGGTTAAATTGTTTTCATTCGCTAATAATATTAACCTGAGGGCGTGAAGCGTATGAGGTTGACTATTTCAATACCGGGCTTTCCATCAAATGATTTATTTAAATCGCTTTCTAGAAAATAGAGGGCAATGGAGTTTTTAGCCATATTACACGGAGCTGTCGTGCACTCGTCGCTCCTCACATCTTCTTCTTTTTCTTCAGCCTTCAGTTCGCAAGCGGGGTCGGCTCGGCGTGATCGGTTTCGTCATTTTATTTTATGAAATGCCTGATCAGCATGTAATCGCGAGACCTTTAAATCCCCATCCAGCGTATCAAGCGACCATTGTTTTGGCCGGGTTTTTGGTTGCTTACCATTGCTTTCGATGCTCTGATCAATACTGGTTGTTGAATTCTCGTTAGCGTGAATTACGTGACCACACCATCGAAAACGCCTCTCTTGCAGTTTTTCCACGATCGATGCAAACCCATATCGATCGCGGATATTCTCATTTCAGACGTAATAAAAACGTGTCACGCGACCAGTGCAATGCAACATCTTCGTCCCCATTACCGCAAGACGCCGTTCTCTGTCCTTTATAGTCGGCCAACACTCAGAACTATAGAGAGTGGCAGACGGACGACATTGCAGTAAATTTTAGATTTGGGACGTGCGCTGATACGTCGATCACAAAGAACACCAGTTGGGGAATGCCACTTGTTTCAGGTTGCATTAATGCGTGAAACAATTTCATTACGCAGTTCTCCATTGGCTGATAGCGTTGACTCGAAATTTTTAAATCGCTGAGTTCTGACAATGGCAGTAACCTGCCCTTCGAGATACTTAAATCGCTCAATTCTGGCAATGGCAGTAACCTGCCCAGAACTGAACGATTTCAATATCTCGGGTCAATGCTATAAGCCAATGGAGAACTACGTTATGCTCCTCACATAGGGAAACACAAAACCTTTTATACCTGAAGCGTCAAGCTTCCGGTTTCCCGACTTGTTTTAATTTTGTACACCAGATCTTGGTGCCATACTCCATCAAATGTCTGTGCTACGTTCAGGAAGACGGCAAAACAATAATTCCTCTCAAATGTGCAAATGAGGATGTCTTTCGATCTTATGCAACAACCGTTTACTGGCCTAGCAAGGGTAATCGAGGTAACAGTGTCTCACTGTCCGAGGAATCTGGTTGAAAAACACCCTGCAAATAAGTCACAAACACTACTCCTTTATCGCTATCACTCCTGGCCTAGTTTTCATTAGAAAGTCTCGAATGGTGGCTCAATCTGTACACTTCAACTTTTTGAATTCCCATCATAAAGAGAAGTGGTTGCTGTGAATGGAACTGAGACTGCTCGTGAAGTGCTGGAAGTCACTTTCTACTTTCTAAGCATTTCTTAGCTTCTTGATGGCTTTTGCGAGGTCTTGCTTCACTCTCGGGATCGTGCCATTTCCGCCTCGAAGTTTGTTTGCACCTTATCAGCTGTTGGAATTCTGTCAACAATATCTTCCTGAACCCACCATCACTTTTCAGCGGTAGAGTGTTGAGCTGTCCCGACGTTGCATTGATTGAATTGCTCGACAGTATTGTCGATGTTGTGGCAAGTTTTCAGTGAAACTCTGATATGGAGACAAGCGCTAATGTATTTCTTTTATTTCGACCAGTTTGTCCTCTTATTTGTTAGTTTGGCGGTCCTGTTTACATTTATTGCTTGGCTGGTGATAGCGATGATAACAGGGGAGTGATCCGAAGAGAAATCAAAGTTGGTTCTGGTGCAAATCTGGTCTCGACGAATGTTTTTTGTAATCCCAAAATCGATAAGATGAGGAACATTTTTACAGGTCAGTGGGGCAATACGTAGGTTGTCCTAAAGAAATAACATTAAGCCCTTTGGACTTACTTATGGTGTCAAACAATTGCCTGCCTTTCGGAGAAATTATTCTTGATCCCCAGTCGGTGTGCTTGGTATTATAGTCCCCGACCGCTAGAAATTACTTTCTAAAAGAGCTGAAGAAAGCAATAAACTATGGTACTGTAATTATAAACGTGGAGGGCAATATACGGCTGAAAAGGTCATTTCGGTGCAAGATTCGGTTAGGCGGATAGATGCACCGTGTAGGTACTCCTCGCAATAATTGTTCCAGAGTAAAAAGTCTAAGCCGAGATTTGATTAAAGTACCAGTTCCACCGTGAGCCTTGTCGTCTAAGTGCTTGGTGTCGGTCGTCTTTTGTGTATGATGCGTTTCCTCGGTCAGCAAAATGTCGAATTGTCAATTAGAAATTTATACAGTTCAAGTTTATGTTGACTGATGCCATTTGCCTTTCAATGACATATCTTCAGCTCCACCATTCGTTACCGATTAGGACTTGTAGAATTTGTGATTGTTTACGCATCATCTCCTAGAACATGGTCTGTGTTGATCCCATGAGTTGTATAACAGTTTGCGTCAAAGTGACGAGCAGTCTCTCTTAGTGCTTGACCTTGGGGAAAAAGATCTAAGGAAAGTTGCATAACTAACGATGGACTGTTTGTTAGGTGTTATAACTGTACAGTCCTGAAAGATGATTTAGTTTTTTCATGTCTATTGATGGGTTGCTCCCGTGGCTGGGGTCGCATCTTTTGCTTAATTTCCATGTACACTGAACAACCTTTGTAGTTAGCAGTATGTGGTTCACCGCAGTTACTGCCAGATTTGACACTTAAATTTTCCTTGTTTTCAGTAGAGACTGTCTTTTGGTTTCAGATGTTTCAAGCGCATGGTGGGTAATCACCAAAAATTATTTCAACATCATTACAAATCTTAACCCGAGATGGCAAATAACGGCGCGAATTTTGCACTCTTCGGCAAGAGATGACTCTATGTCAAGAATTGTCATTCGCTATGGCTATGACAGCCCCAGTATCCTTATTTTTTCGTCGTGTCTCGAATTTGAACTTTTCCCCAATGAGGCAATGATTGATTTTTAGTGGAGGTTACACCATTCATTTTGTTCTTTTTCTAGATGAACACATTTTCTGCCTTGACCTTATCCATTTGGTGTATGTTCAAACTTAATGATTTCATGTTCGCCCAAAAATATCCCCACCACTGCCATGTATCAAGTTTTTCAGGTTCAATATGTTCAAATCCTGAGTTTAGTGTAAAATTTGCATATCTTGAACATCTGCTCCTTTAGGAAATAGGTATCGTATTGTTCCGTATTCTTGCGGGGCAGACACAAAGACAATACAAACATCCATAGCCTAATTTACATTATGGTGGTCAAATTCCCTAAGCAATGCGCAAATATATTCATAATACAAAATAAACATTAAGCATATATACAAAAGCTGAACCCAACTTTAATGTAATCAATCTCAATCTAACTGATGTGCTGGTAATGTCAGAAACTTTCGTTCTTGACAGATGAGCGCAGGATATTTTGGTCCTTCGGAAATTCTTTTAGAGGCAGCTCAATATTACTTTAACCAGTGCTTGTCAATAGGTTCTTTTGGGAAAAGCCTCCCACGGAAGCAAGAAAAGAACATCAATAAATTATTTTCTCCGCAGCAATTACCAGGAGGAAAGGACAAATTTTCGTATAAAAGATTATCCCCTGAATTTTCCAGAAGATTAAACAGATCAGAAATGACGAACATTCTCTAAAACGGCTTCATTTTCTTAGCTACAGGAAATTTTGAGTGCCCTTTTCATAGAGCAGATGATTAGGAGAAAATCAGAACTATAGATATTATTGCAACTTGAACTCGAATTAAAAATAATGGCAAACTTTTTTAATGATAATAATTGCACGCTTTCAGGGCTACAATTGAAGCAGTAACGTAAAAGGAAAATTGCGACTGCCGATGCTGTCTACAACGAAGTCGCATTGCATTCACAACCATCGAACTGGATACCATTTTCCTACCAAGGTTTTCATCTCAGAAATGAATTCTAGTGACCGAAAACGAATCATAAAGAAAGAAACTCCATAAACTTCCCCCAAAACTCTCTCCAGAGCCTTGAGAGCTTCAATTATGAATTGAAATCGATACACCTACAGGGAAAATTAAGACGAATAGCAGAAAAGCTGACTTTTAAAAAGGTGGGCTGATACACAGTTTGGGGAAAATCTCCGAGTTTAATCGTAAAAAAGTTATCTTCTCTCATTTTGTGATTCATAAACATTTTCAGAAAATATTTCAGGATAAGTAACAAGGAGCATTTCAAAGGAAGTCTTTAGAAAATGCCAAGAACGAATGCAAAAATCCAGCTTTCTACTGTGTTAAAGAATCGTACCAGAAGAAATGCTTTTAAGAAAAAGGAGAATGCGAAAAATAGCGGGATTCTGCTTCCCGGAGTTTATGTGACTTTGGAGAATTATTGCGGAATCGTTTTCATGCTATCGTCCCCCTAATCTTAGTGAGAACGAATTTAAAAAAGGACGTTTTCATTTCATTCAAAAGTGGTTGGAGCTATCCTAACTTTTTATTAAAACTTAAATTTTCCAATTCTTAAATGTAACTTTGTTATGTATTTTGAAATGAGTTGTGAACAGAAGCATTCCTCGAAACTTCTAAATAGAATTTTGCTCCAGGAGCAGTCAGCCATCCCACACAATAGGGTACTTGTGAACAATGAATGAAGCTAGCAGCTGATTGTATTTCTGATGTGAATTGCAGCAAGTTTCTTTGCTAGTAAAGGAACGTAACAGGGTACTACCGCTAATATGCCAAAGAAGTTGTTGTCTTGTCCATGACCTTTCGACACAGAACACTTCAGGACGTAACAATGCCGGAGTAATATACAAAAGAAGGTTATTAAGTTCGCTTTACTACTTATGAACACCCTCGCAGTCGTAAATCTTATGTTACCGTAAGCTTTCCTCCTCCCACAGAAGATTTTACACATTCCAATCTTCTTTGATATAAAAACAAAGTCGAAATCTTATTTTTTGTCAGAATTACTCCCACCGAAAATCCGCATCTCCAACATGCTCTCCGTCACACCTTTTCCTTTCCTAAATAAACCACTTGATATTGGAAAACTGAGAGAAAATGAAACTTCCTAAAACTAACAGAAAACGAAATAGAGAAGAAGAGGTTCCTATGCACGAATCATCTGTCACGCTGCTCAACGGAAAGATAGCGAACTGTATGGCTTCATAAGGGGCCCTTAAGGTTCTGCATAATAATACAAGCGACAGAAAAAATCATATAAGCGGCCCAAATACTGTTTCCTAACGGGATGGAAAAACTCAAAAGAGAAGTAGACAAGAGCTAAACAGTGTTTTCAAGTTACCGCAAAATGTGAAAACGGCACTTGAGAGGCAGGGCATCCAAAGATGTGGAAGTAGCTACCTGGGCGACCAAAATCGCAAAGCACAGAAAATCTAAAAAAAAACCGTCAAAATTAGGACCATGGTTGAACCAAAGGTGACCTGTAAAAGAGAATACCTACTAAATTTCAGTTATCAAGGCGAAGAAGATGGTCATAAACCACAATTTGTTGGTCATAGACACCGAATGCAGAACTACTCAATCTCGAGAAATACGGCTGCAAGCGTGATGGGAATGGTGTGATCCTTGTATTCCAAATTGACGAAGAAACCTTAAAGGCGCTGAAAAACTGGTTACGCTTAAAATTCAAGAGCATAAGTAAACCATCGGCAGATGCTGAAGTTAATCCAGAGAAACTTTCAGCGCAGAAAATAGCGAAAATCGCCGATTAATCAAAAGTCTGGACATAACGGCGATACATTGACTAGTGGCAAACCAGGGCGGGTAAAAATTCAAGTACTACCACTAAATGACTTTATTTCGAGTAAGTGTGTGGGATTACTTAACAGAAACCGTCTATTTCCCATGCGATCAGGAAGTAATACCACTCAAAACGGTACTAAAATGGTACACAAAAAGTTGGTCAACGGTTCTCAAATACACAATCTAAAGAAAATGGTTGTTGTTGACGCAAAAATTGGTCGTGAAGCTTGGGGTACCACCAACAACAGCGAAAGGGGCCGAGGTACCTTTCTTCCCATATATTAGATACAGTTTAATAATATTAGATAAGTTTAATGCACTGGGGTCTACAGCTCGAGTGCGCTACGATGAAACATATTTGTCCACTTCTCGCTCACATAGAAAATGCTCCGACGATACCGTTTCTTCATTACAAAAGCAACACGCATCGTCCTGAATAATTCCTGTTCTGTGTCCAGGTAGTGAATTATTGCCTCTCAGAATGTCTTGCAAGTCCTCCTACTTTTCGACAGGATGAACTCTGCGGTATGCATATATGGTTCTGACAGGAAAAGTTGCAGCCTGGCTATCACTACAAATTGCGCGCCCTTCCGTTCTTCAGTTCCGTTCCCAGTTTGCCGCCCTTGGCATGGCATATACATCAGCTTGTTTTTGAGTCATCATTCTGCCAAACAAATGTATGTTGACCCGAGAATCAGAAGACATTGTAAGAACTGGATTCAGTTCCAATGCTTTAGGCCCCTCACGTCCGTTGTTGCCTCATAGATCTAATCGAATTAATCCAGGGGCTGCAAATTAAGTAATGAATTTAAAGCTGCGCCGGATCTCGTGCCCATGGTACCGGTAATACCCAGACACGATTCATTGCAATGCGGCCAGTTTCAAGTGACAATTTTTTTCTATTTCACCTTAACCCACCACAGTACGGATGCATAAGCGAACACCGGCCTAATAATAGCAACGTATATCCACATTGCCATATGCGGCCTGAGTACCCATGTCGAGGCGAAGGTTCGTCTGCACATCCCATAGGTTGTGAGAACTCGTTTCAGCTTTACCTCTACATCTGTGTTCCAAAGAAGCTTTTTATTTAGAGTGACTTCCCTCCCAACTTCTTCGAAAAGTTGAAGGATTGTAGCCCTCATCTCTGGGAGACAAATTACATTCAGTTTCCTCCTTTTTGTAAGCACTTTCTGAGACACAAACTGTCCATCAAATCAACGGTATGTTCTATATTTTTACACACCATTCCAAAATCCTGAACAACAGCAAGCGCAGCCACGTCATCAACATAAGCTTGAGCGTGTATTGGCAAATTTTACAGTTCACATTATAGTGAGTCGATCAACATATTCCAGAGAAGTGGCAATAGCCCATCTCCTTGGGGGCAGCCTTTGATTTTCTCTGCTGTTAGATAGCGATCGATATCCACTTCAGCACACAGCAACCTCTGCAACACCATACGCTCTGACGGCATTACAAAGTTTTTGGGATTATACATAAAAAGAGAGAAGGAAACTCTAACTATTCAGGGTTCAGTTTGGATAAAACAATTCTCAACAATAGAGCAATTAAAGCCTGTTTACGCTGTTCAAAGCTTGCGCAAAATTGATAAAGAGCAGATGAAACGAAAGTCTACGCCCTCCGCTCTATTCCAAAATGATCCGAAGTGTGTTGATGTGATCAGCGCAGTAGTAACTAGCCTATTTTCGATCGATCAAGGTTTCCATCTTTGCGACGGCATGGAGGACGCAAATACCCCATCAATACGGTTGGCCTATTTCGAATCTTAACGATCCCCTGTTTCATTGGTTGTTTCGGATTCCAACGATCTCGGAAGTAGCCGATCTGCAGAAACTGCGAGAGCAACGATGAATTGCTCTGCGAAGAGAATGCCAAGCCAGGCGGTTTTATTCCATTTGGGTTAATTATGGTCGAGATGATTTCTGTTTTGTTTGAAGGATCACATCGTATCCGCATGTCACGGTGATTAGCCATTTTATAAACAAGAGGAGGAACTGCACAGTATATAATACGATTCAGACCCGTAATGAAATGTTCTTTGCACCTCTTTAGGTGGTCGTCATCGTGGACGAAACGGGGGGAGGGGGCATTGAAACGATTGTGACCACGCGCTAATTCATTCGTGGTCCGAGATGGACCTCTGAAATTATTTTACCGCTTCCCAGACCGCTGTAATAACAAATTACCTTTCATTACCGAGCTCACTATGTTGAACTTCCTGGATTTCGTTCGAGTATTGGAGTTTGAACGTGCCAAGCTTGCCATCGTTCGAAGGGATCAATGAACATTCACTCGCTTCAGTTCATGGATAATCTGCTTCCACGATTCCATAGCCAGTCACTACGTATTTTGAAGCCCCTTCGGGACATGGCCGACGACCTCTCATCGATATAATCAAGCTGGTTGGTTAGGGTCTCTGCCAATGGACCAGCAAGATAACTCTCCCACTGTCGAGTGACAGCTAGATCATATAAGTGATCGATATTATGCTTGGAGTAAACAGCTCCCCAACCCTGCCAGAAGCGGCGGACGGCGTAAACGACAATCAGCTTTGAAGCCGATGTCTACACTTTCTTGTTATGCAAATTTAGAAGACAATTACTAAATTGACCGCTGATCAGAATCTTATTGCTGGTACGGTGTCGACTCATACGGCAGGCTCTGTGCTGGAACAATATGTCACCAACGACGAGTCGATGAAAGCTGGAAAAATCCACAATCTTCCCGGTTGGCAAAACTGTGTTTCCCCATCCCATGTCCGAGCAAGATGTTACGTTGGACTAGTGACGTCACACGTTTAGATCACATCCGAAAAGAGGATATCTGCGATCGTTATGGGGTTGCACCGATCGTGGAAAAGTTGCGAGAGAGGCGTCTTCGATGGTATGGTCACGCAATTCGTGCTAACGAGAATTCGCTTGCCAAGATTGGTCTGAACATCGGCGAGCCGACCCCGCTTGTGAACGGGATAAAGGCTGAAGAATAGAAGATGTCCGAGCAAGGTTTTATCATTCAGATCACTCATCACGATCAGAATGTCACCTTTAAGAAGTCTCTCCTAAATTGCGTGTAATTGCTTGCTAAAAGCATTTTTCTAGATAGCAAGCGAGTGCGCCTTGTGGTAGCCAGAAACTATCCAACATTGGATTCGCGTCGGTTACCATTTGAGTTCTTACAATACCAAAGCACATTACCAGAAGAGAAAGAAGATGCTCTCTGAAGTCCCACCATCTTACTGGGCTTAGTTCCAGAATGTCGGACTTATATTGTTGGAATTTTCGTTCAAGTCGGCGAAAGCGGGTATTCTGGAGACTCTCGATGCCGTTGTCAAGCAACGTGCATTGTTGACGTTTCGGTAACAGTAAAGTTTCGAAATTTGTAGATTTTTCTATCTCGTTTAGTCGGCTTTTACCACAACCAGGGAAGACTTTAAGTGTACTCTTAAGCCACAACTTACAGGAAGGAAGGAAGAAATAATACTCCCAGGAATTTCGTAACGAGAAACATTCAAACATACAATAGTAGCGACCGGTACTATCTGGAAGCGATTCTGAATATAGAGCTAAATTGGAACTAACATCAGAAGTGTTCAATTAACAGAGGTCAGTGGGATTGAAACCACACATAATATTCTGAATATATCAAGTTGTGTTGAAAACCGTGCTTACTTATTATGGAAAAATTATGCAAGAGCCTCTTGACTCCAAACAGATCAAACCAATGGTCGAAAAAATGGCGAATTCAATCTATCCAAATCCTACTGAGCGGGACTAACGCTAACGAGGAACAATCGATGAAGTCCATGTGGCTTGTGTCTTATGAAACGTCAGTACGGTATCCAAACGTTTGCTAGAGGCAAGTTGTCAGGAAACTTTTCCAGTTTCAGATACTGGTTTGCCTCTCCATTGCTAGTGTAATGAAGAACCCACGAAACCAAACCCTAGGTAACCTGCTATAATTGTCACAGTTAGACTTCGTAGGAGGAAGAAAGTAGTGTGCAAGCTTCAACTGAACGGCACCTGAGTTCCCATGGTATATGTAATGTAATGGCGAAATCAAGCCTGGGAATAGAGAGAGATTTTGCATAATTCAATACTGCTTGGAACCGAAGCACACATCGAGACCACAATATTTAAGGAGGCCTGGAATCATTGGAATGACAGTCATGTGAGGAACCGGTGTGCATGTCACATGATAAGCCAGGACTAAAATTTGGATACACTGAATCTAAAGCACGACAGGTTGCAACTCCTAAATCTACGCAGGAGGTATAAACTTACTAAAATTTATATTCACAGGACAACCTAACGACATCACCAGCTGTTGCATCATTCGAAACTAGCAGATCTAAGCAACCAATATTGAAATAAACAGCGGGTACAAAGAAATTAATGGCAATGAGGGGTGTGATGAAATTGTAGGAAAAGGATCCTAAACACCATTTGTGGGACCGAAACCCGCAGTTGGAATCAGCCAGGAAACCATGCCAGACTGAGAACTTGAGCAATTCGCCCATTAATGGAGAGTGATGGACAGAAGACGTATTAAAACAACTGAAACATTGAAATTAAGTAAACTTAGAATGAAAACACTGATATGGCCAGTCACTATCCTACACGTGCCGTTCTATAATGAACAAGTCGGGAAACCGGAAGGTAGGCGCTTCAGGTATGAAAGGTTTTTTTTGTTTCTTCTGTGAGTATATTTACGTGTAGAACTATCCCATTTGTACGTAGCTCGTTATGTATATGCATTTAGCATGTCTGACTACCCACTTTAGTGTGATATTGATATTTAGTTGCAGTGAATTTACACTGTAAAGTCAAAATTGAGCTACTGTTAGTAATAGTATGATTTTGATCAAACTTGGGGATAATATGCTTCATTTTATATTTTATAATACTCAAAACTTTTATATTTCTAGGATAAACTTAGGGGGGGTTTTACTCAATGTTCCGAAAAACATCCTAATATACTATTAATAATAGTAATTTTTAATTTGAACGGATATCGATATGGAGAGTATTTCAAGGCCTGGACACCATACAGAAGCATTTTTCTCAGATTTTTCGGTTGAGTAGTTTCTGAGAATGGGTCCGTTAAAGAAATCGTCACTTTCCACCCCTCCCAATCTCCGCCTTTCTAATAAATCTCAAAATTAAATCCGGCTTCGAGACCTTTCATTTGATACCCCGCATGACTATATTCGGCAAAAAAAAATGTGCACCCCCTTTTTACACGTATGGGGACCCCCCCCTCTAACTTTCAATGTAGAAGAATATCACTCACTGCATGTCTGAGCGTCCACAGTTCCCACCTTCTTACCAAATTTCGTGCCAACTGGTATAGCCCTTTCTGAGAAAAGTACATGCGACAGGGGCTTTTGACATAGATTAACTTAGGAATAGTAGACATAAAATAAGCTAACAGACTGAAGTTTGAGACAACATAACTGAACCCTACCCAAAGCACTTCTTGCATCCATCCATCCAACAAAATTATACATTGCATTTAGACGAGCAAGACCTAGTGTGTGTGCAAGTGTAGCAAACATGGACTTCTTTAAGTAATAGGCAAGAAGTTAGCACTCACTTCCCCTGCTCTTCTCAAAGCTGTTAAACTACTTGGCGACAAGAATATCTTAATGAAGTTCACCAGCATATGTGATTATACCTACGTGAATACATCTCTGAACTTCTTAGCAGCCCCATTCCCATAATGCATCCATGATTAATGACCTATCACTTTTCAGCAGAAAATTAAAATTTCATTCAGCGACACTCTGCAAGTTGAATAACAAAAGTTTGGAAACTACATTAAATATACGAAAGCCCCCACGCCAAAGGCTGTGGCTTGCTCCTTATCATGGAAGAAATATCTTTTGCACGTTAGCATGCGACAGTACCATGTATGTATCTATGGAAGATCTAGATAAACAAAACCATAATTTAGGAGGCACACCTACTTACAATAAGCCATAAATTATGCTGGCAATTCTATGGTAGAACCAGGAATATATCCAGAAGCGAAAATGAAACCAGCAGAGTAGACTTCTCTGTTTGAAATTGTAGCTGAATTGAAACGGAGTAAAATGAAAAAATGCGAATCCTCTGACCCCAGAGAACTTTCCAATAGCATTCTGTGAATTTCTAGTTGTTCAGCTTTAATATATTCTCGAGTGCTAAACTTTTCCCTATAACAGCAGAGGAAAATGTGTTTGCCGTTGTACAAGTTAAATGTTATAAATTATCAAGTTCCTCGAGTGCATAGTTTGAGCGTAGACGGTATTCTTGGGGCTATGCCGGAGTAAGTACAGTTCGTTCCCTCAAAGTCTGCGCTTGGTAACGTTCAACTAGAAACCAACATGAAAGACGTTATGAGAAGGTAACGGAGCCAGTTTGTTAGAAACATGCGGTTTGCTTTGCAGCCATCATTTGCAAATAACCACCTCGTCTTGAGCCTTCACCGTTCATCGATCTTCATCTCTGCTCCAACCATAGGAATGATCACACATCAACTTGGCAATATTGACAATCAATCAATTTCCACCACCGTGTCGACGGCATCGGTGAAAGCAGATAATCAATTAATCTGAATTTTACATATCATCAGCGTCGAATTTATGAACCAAATGAAATTATCTGCTCTCACGGAATGAGGCCTAGGCAGAGAAATTGCTGACAGAATATACGCGTTTATGAAATTCGTTCTGTTTTAATTAATAATGAATTTCCTTCGCGGTGCTGGCGCGTAACGATGTATCATTACTTGGCACTTTCGAATGGAGCCAAGCCTAGTTACTCATATCTTCGTTGATTCTCCGGGAAATATGGAGATAATGAAAATGCATTATCTATCAAATTGGGGAAGCTACAACAAACAGGGTTCCGTCGTTACCTTTTCTACAATGAATGGATTATCTTTTGGTTGATTTCCTTGCAAAAATTTAATAAGTCCAATAATGAGTAAGCAATAATTAACTCTTCGGTGGATATTCAACCTAAATGAATAAATTCGACTGAAAAGGCTGTAGTTCTTCTCAGCTAGGCTAGGTATTAAGTTGTTTATTTATTTATTTATTTAATGAGGACAATGCACAGAAAGCAAATTTCTTATTACATATTGTCCTCAGAGGGAGGAGCAAGTAAATGGCATATTTTACGCTTAAAGCTAGAGAGGAGCATAGAGTCAAAGGACCCAAGTTGTAGGGCATTGTAGGACTGACAAAACCTCGGGATCGGAGAGTGAAAGGAATTCTCGAGCTCGGCGAAGGGAACATCAAAAATGTCCGCACTACGTGTGTTATGAGGCCAGGCGATACGGGAAGTAATATCCGAGTTGACGGAACAGTCCATCAGACAATTGCAGAGTTTGAAGAGAGTACACATATCAAGGAAGATACGGCGTTGCTATAAGGAGGGGAGATTGAGGGTGCGGAGTCGTGACGGATAATCTTCTTTTTGTAAAAGAGGCTTCGGGTGAATTTGCGTTGTACAGCTGCAAGAGCGCGGCCGTCACGGATGCGGTAGGGGGACCAGACTACACAGCAATATTCAACGATGTTTCAGACAAGGGAATTGAAGAGTGTTAAGGAGGGCTGGATTGAGGTAAAGTCGGAGGAGGAACGTAGGATAAAACCAGACATTTTGGAAGCTCTATTGATGATGTCAACGAAGTGGGAATTCAAACGAAGTTTATCGTCGAATATTACACTCAGGTCTTTGAAGGTCAGTAGTGAAAGGGGTTGTCCACTGAGAGAATAGGAAAAGGATGATGGGGAGGGTTTAAGGGAATAGCGCATCCAGTGGCATTCGTTGACATTCAGTGTTAGCTTGTTGACCGAACACCAACGAGCTAAATTATCAAGGTTAAATACGGACAGGTGAGGATGGAGTTGAGGTCATTGATAAAAAACAGGAAGAGTAGGGGGCCAAGTGTAGAGCCTTGGGGAACACCAGAGGAAGGAGAGAAGGAACCAGATGAGTGATCATGAAAAGAAACTTTGTAGGAACGGTATGAGAGATAGGAGGAAAGCCAGGAGATGACTGAGGGAGGGAAGTCTGGCGATGAAAGTTTAGAGAGGAGAATGTGCTGGTCAACGGTGTCAAAGGCTTTGGAGAAACCAATATAAATAGCATGTACCACCTGTCGTGAATTCAAGCATTTAGCAATAAAGTTGGTAAAGACCAGAAGATTTGAAGCCGTTGATCTATGTTTCACGAAACTATGCTGCCCTTTGACAATGAGGTGACCGAAGTGCGTGGTCAACCAGTCGTTGACGTATCTTTCTAGGATTTTGGAGCAAGAGGAGAGAAGAGAAATGGGGCGGTAGTTCACAGCAAGGGAAGGGTCTCCGCTCTTGAAGATAGGAATGATAAGGGCCTCTTTCCAGAGACGGGGACCATTCATCTAGACTTTTGTTGTAGATTATACACAGGGGGAGGGAAATGTGTTTTCTACAGTTAAGGAGGAAAAGATTAGAAAGCCCATCGGGGCCAGGTCCGACATTGGAGTCAAGGTTACTAATGAGGAACTCAACCAAGGAAGGCGTAAGGAGAGGAATGGCTAGAGATTCGGAGGAGTCTGTAGTTATGAAAGGTGTAGAGGGTGGAGGGCTAAAGGGAGAAAACACTGAAGGGAAGTAGGTGCAGAGAAGGTCGCAGGATTTTTGTGGAAAGCTGGCAGTGGAGTCAGCGATGCTGATAGAAGAAGGGAGAGATTTAGTTCGATTACGAGAATTGCGAGCATGAGACCAAAAGGGTTTTATGTTATCGCAGACAAGGGCGGCTTCGACGCTCAATAGGTACCTTTTACGCGCTTTTCTGACCATTGACTTCACAGTAGAGCGTATAGCCTTAAAGTGACCAAGGTCGGCGTCATTTTTAGAAGCCCGAAACTTCTTCCACAGTGTATGTTTCAAGCGAATGTTAATAAGAATTTCCGTTGTGAACCAAGTTGAGTACGAACATAGGCAGGGAGGGGAAGAAGGGACATAACAGGAGAGGAGATCAGAGAGGATATTATAGAAGGTGTTAAGAGCTTGATCACACGATGAATTGCTTAATATATGTACCCAGTTGAAAGACCCTAAAGCTGAGTTCAGACCGTCGAAATTGGATTTGCGGAAGTTGAACTTAGTGGGTTGGTTTTGGGTTTTGAACGAGGGAGCTCTGCTTCAAATTCAACCGCGGGGTGGTGAGCGTCGGTTTTCACATACGGGGATGTGCAAGGAAATAAAGAGAGGTGGCGCTCAGGAAGGTTGGAAAGGAACAGATCAAGAGTGGGGCCCAAGGAGTTTATGATGGTATTGAAATTCAGGGCAGAGCAAGTGTACATAAAGGAAGAAAGTGGGAGGGAAGAATGGGAGAGGTTGTTGGAAGGAATTGGAAGGCTAGGATGATTAGGCCAGTTGAGCATGGGGAGGTTGAAATCTCCACAAAGGAAGAAAGTGAGGGAAGGGAATCTGACGGTAAGGAGTTCAGACAAACTGTCAAACAATTCTTCATACAGGTGAGAAGGGCTAGTACAGGGGACATATACACAAGAAACAATGAACGGGAGGAAGTTGGGCGGGGATACACGAAGAGCAACACAATCAAAAGGAAAGCCAGAGGAGGAGAAGACGAGTTCGGTGGGGAGGGTATCTTTTATAGCAATTAGGACCCTTATGACTTACGAGAAGCATCCCGGTCCCTGTCACAGCGGAAAGTAGAGTACCCTTAGCACGGATAAATTGAAGGCCCCTAGCTTGGTTTTTAAACCCCTAACGTTCTAATAAACCAGACGGACAGTGAACGTGGATCCAGTTATGGCTGATTTGGCAATCAAATGAAGTTGGCGCTGTTGGTGTCGGATAATGAAGTATAAACACTAATACATTTAATCAAGGAGTCATTTCAGTTTCGACCATCGTTGTGATAACAGTGAATAGAAAAGAAAAAGAATGGAAAAGAGCCAAGAACGTATACTTTTTCTGTATGAGTTCAAACTCGGTCATAAAGTAGCGGAGGAAATGGAAATGGAAATGGAAATTTGCAGCTCTTTACTTACCCACAACACAAGCGATCCCTTTTTGCACAGAATAGTAACTTATGTTGAAAAATGAATATTATACGACAATCGTCGTCAATCAGCACAATGGCTAGATGCTGATGAGCCACCGAAGCATATACCGAAACCGAGCCTCCATTCGAAGAAGGTAATGGTGACTGTTTGGTGGTCTACTGGTGGAGTTATCCACTATTCTTTTTTGGCACCTGGAGAAACGATAAATGCACAGAAATACCGTACCCAATTCGAAGAAACGCACCAAAAATTGAGTATTCGACGGCCGAGATTAGTCAACAAAGATGGTGTGATACTCCTTCACGACAATGCACGACCCCATGTATCAAGAACAACGGTTCAAAAGTTGAACGAATTGCAGTATGAGACTCTGCTTCATCCACCATATTCACCGCACCTTTCGCCAACCGACTACCACTTTTTTAAGCATTTGGATCTTTTTTTCCCGGAAAAACAATTGAGGAACGAAGAGACTGTCGAAAGTGCCTTCGACAAATTTATCAACACCCGACAGTTAGACTTCAAAGAAACTGGCATACATGCTCTTGAATCTCGCTGGGAGAAATGTTTTAAATCGACTGGCACCTATTTTGATTACATAAATAAAATTTTGTAAGCTTTACAGTCGTTTCAAATTTTAGTATCAAAACGGCCATTTCATTTGCAACATCCTAATACATACCTGAATAAGGACTAATATGAAGGGAAGGAAGAAGTGCCCATAAAAGTTCTTGAATCAATTTTTTTAATTTTTAGCATGAGCGCATAACTACTACGAAACCTTCAAACGCATTCAATACGAACTATAATTTTAATGCGGATGGAATTTTGATACCATGAGAAGTAATTAAAATCCATATGATAGTGCTTTGCTCATAATACTGAAAATCCATTATTATGTAACGAATATAATCCTGAGGACTTATGATTGCTTTGATTCGGTGCTTAAATGTTAAAATATTTTGATAATTGCATATCATTTAATAACGCCATATATGAAATAACAGATCATATCTTTGCGATTTTCCAGGATAATTCATGATCCACAACGCGATGTGAATTCAAAGCCATAATTAATGCAAATGTGGATATGGTATATCTTGCGTCAGTGAATTATTGAATAAGTACTTACCATACGATATAGACAAAGAGAAATTAATTGTGGGATTAATTATTTAATTAAAAAAACTAATTAAATTTTTTCAATAGTTTCCGGTGTTTCGAGTCGAAAATTCTGAAGGGGTCTTAGGCCAGATATATTCATTGGGCCTTGGGATTGCACGATCTGCGTACTTTTCTGGAATATACACAAGTTTCACTACTCCCAGGGAATATGTACAATTCCAGCTCATTACAGGAAATGATAGAAGTCATTAAGTCCCCCGGGATCCAACGATCCAACACAGGGCAACTTTACTTGTGGTTAGCGGTCCTTGTTAATTTTATTTTGTTTCTGAACTGAGTTCACACACTACTCCTTCTTTGGCAACCCTAGATAACCACTAACCAACATGGGGGTGAATTCCTATTAACCGCGACCATGACAACCCGACATAAAAACTTGTTACAACGGCCTTGGAGCTTCCATGCCCCGGAGCCGCAGTAGCCGTGACAAGCCTTCTAATATTGGTCGACGGTGGAAATTGCCGAACTACGGAAAAAGTGTCGTAAGCTGCGTCGTTTGGCACCAAGTTTACACGCCCGGGAGGAGCCATATGCCAAAGTGAAAGGCAACAAATTAACTGAAAGTAGTATCTGCAGCACGATAAACAAAAGCGAAGCTCACGGCTGGCAAGACCTAGTCAACGAGGTAAATAAAGATCTGTGGGGAATCGATTATGAATGTGTCACCCGGAAAATCGAGGTTCATACATACCTAATATCAACCAGATGGACCGCATGGTACGGGTATTATTCTCCAGATATTCTGAACGGGTTGACGGCAACAGAACGGAAGACGTCGAAGACTGGTCGCTTTTCACCATGAAAGAGCTAGAAGGGCAGTCCTCACTACAAGAAATAAGAAGGAGCGACATCCAGATGGTATCCTGACGGAAGTATATAAACTGGTGTTCCATCAATGGCCAGACTTCCCGCTGGGCGCATTCAACGTTTGCTCGGAGGGCATTTTTTTTGTCGTGAGAAGGTGGCAAAACTCGCGCTGATCAGCAAAGGGAAAGGAGACGTCAATTGTGTAACATGGACAGATGCTAGGTATATTATAAAATGCATTCCACGTGTCGAACTATCTCTTGCGAATATGGAAGGATTATCCAAAAGATCGCTCCCTGCTCTATGAGTGATAGAGGTCCAAAGGAGGATGGAGACATCATAGGGATCCACCCCAGGGGCAGATCTCTGGAGCACTTCCTACGATATTCTGGAAATACTTGAAATGACAGAAGAGTTGCGCCTGGTCGAACAGAAGCAAAGCAGATTTAATGGTTCCAAAATGGTTATAGACCTAGGTTTGAAACTCGACTCGAATATGAACTTATTTGAGCAAATCAAAACAGCAACTAATGTGTCAAACGGTTCCTGCCTAGCTCACTGATGACGGCGAGGTGTGCTTTTTGTAGTCGGAGGGTTTACAATGGCAGGAGTCCAACATTCTGCCTGTAAACAAATTCATTTACCTTAGTCCACAAAAAAGAAATTAAAGTTCAGTTGAAACAGACTCTCGATTCGCATCTGACCCTCACTTTCACACAGATGGATATGTGTCAACCTATGCATAACCTCCACCATTCCATAGACAACCAAAAGGATTATATAAGGTGACTGCCCATTCTGGCGGAGAAAGCACTATCAGTTGAGAACCAGAAATCCAACGATAACAATGGCAATAATAATATCAAAATAATGATACCAAGAATAACATCAAAGACAGTAACAATCAAACAACTGGCAATTACTAAAATTCACCTCTTCTAAAAAGGTATCAACACCCACTCAGTGAGAAAGAGGGTGGAAACTGAGGAACCTGGGTGTGAGAGAAAGAATAATATGGAATAAAAGAGGGTAATAGCCCTTGCCACTAAAAATGAATGACCCCTCCAAGCCGGAGCCCCGAAAAAAAGCCATCAGGAAAAATGGCGCTATCTGAGCCAATGACTCTACCTGAACCACATGGTACACCCTTAACATTGACAAAGCCATCCGCAAGTTAGCGGCGCAAGGTATCTCAACAGAGAGGATGGACTCCATCCGGAAGACGGGCTAAGGAAATTCAGGCAACCAACATACTGAAGAAATATTTCCATGAATGTTAAAAATGGAATAATTGAGATGGAAGAACTCCTGGATCTTATCATATATCAGAGAAGCTCTTAGAAGATCGCAAAGAGTAGTTAAGCAAAAAAGAATCCGCTGATGATATATACTCATCGCCACGTTTATAAAAGTTAGAAACATTACGTCGTTTATCAACAATTAAATGTACCGCAAGAGGCATTGCGAGGACTGACGCACTGAATACACGTTCGTCGCTTCTGGATGCTGCATAGAAGGAAGAACCCAACACATAGGATCTTTCCTCGTAGCTCCACATCATCGTCAATTAGCCGAGCTCCAGTGACCTGGCGGGAATAGAAGAGGAAGACAACGCACATTTCATATAAAAGGATCGCGGTTGTGGGATGGGTTGATGTCACCTCACTTAAATGGAACAAAAGGATAAAAATTGACCCCAGTTTGAGAAATTCATAAAAAAACCTTCAAATTGAACAGGAAAATGTGTAAATAAAAAGAGAATATAACAAGTGGAAAACCAGAAGCTTGACGCTTCAGATATGAAAGGTTTCGTGTATTTCCTATGTAAGCACAGCAAAAGGTTGTTCGTAGTTCGTTATGTTTGTGTATTTAGTGCACACGAACGACAATACCTTTTAGTATATAGCCGCAATGATTAGTAGATCCAAGCATAACTGGAAGGCAATCATCTAGGCGACGAGAAGTCCCAAGACGAACACAAAAAAGACAAGCTAAGAGGTAAGATACATACCAAAAAAAGGATAGAAAACTAGCCAGACACAATGGACTAACTTTGAAATACTTGCTTCCAGGAAAAAAGGCAGATAACTCACAACTTAGAAAATGAAGCCAAGTGTACGTGGAACCTAACCTAATCAAATTAGAAACAAGGTGGAGAATCGTGTATCTCTACTTGACACACCAAAATGTAGCTGGTGGTTGAAACAGGGTTTCGTCTACAAGTTTACCGAAATAACATTCAATAAACGATGGGCCCCACGTCGAGCACCATCTCCAACAGTAGAATAGTTGTCTATTTCATACGAATTTGCTATGTACTAACGCACTATAAAATGCCAGTATCCCATTAATACCTGAGTCAAATTAGGGTAATAATCACTGGTGAACGCAATGTTGTACCGTTACGACACTCTTCAAAGACAAAACCCAATTAGATTGTCACACCAACGATTGTTATTTTTCAAATTATCACAATCTCAGTAGTTGCCTGATTTTTTCTAATACCAGCACTAAGTGCTAAGCATTTAGGCTCGGACGTTTCTACCTACTTAAATACATATAGCGGTCCTAATGGTGGTGGCCCGTGTTGGGTTAGTGCAAAAATTCGTCGAGATATCCCCTCAACACCGAGCATGTTATTATTATTTTCCAATCAATGTAAATAATTAGAAGTGATTTCGATTTTAAATTTCTATTCTCTAAGAGAACTAGCTGAACTACATTTAGTTAAAATTGTTGTAGACGAGAATACCTTACTTGGGAAGTCAGCTGAGCGTGTATATCAACTCCAGAGCGATACACTTAATCGGAACTAACTAAGTTTATATTGGATGGAGTTATCAAAGTTTCGACATTGTGAACTTAGCCTATTTTGGGTTCCATGTTTCCCATTGAGCTACTTTACAACGCTGATCCAATTTATTGAAGTTATTTTGGAGATTTCAAAGGATTTTCCCGCTGCAAAAGTTAAGCATAGCTGGATCTAGTAGATGGAAATATGTGTTACGCAGCTTTGTATAGTTGCGAGAACCTCACTGAACCTCAGTGAAATTCAATCAACTGAAAAAAATGAAGACTTGCACTTAATTCTTACTTCAAGAGAAAACTTTCCGAGCATGAATCATGCATCTTTACTATTTTATCGACTATATCTGAGCAAAGGTAATCACAGAAGGTTCACAAAATACGACGGTAGACCCTTAACGCCAAAGTCACTGCTCGATAACGATAAACATATTTGCTTTATTTTTTGTCACTTCCAGAATGAAAGTAAAAACCGACTTCCAAAATATAATCAAATCCAATATTTACTTTGTGAACCCAAGGTACTTGTATACCTTCTCCATTTCGATTCTTATCGGTGCCGGATTCAGATTCTTCTTTTCTTTCCCCATTTGATTAGATTTTCTAATCACAAACGTGTTCCACCTTTCCTGTGAAACTTCTACTCTGCCGCCTCGAAAAAAAATAACAATTGATCGATAATGGTCGTTTTTTTGCCACAGTTTTTGTTATGTTGTTAGCTGGCATCGATTAATTGCTTAATGATAATGTGATCGTAGATTTCTGGAGTTGTCCGTCGTCATATGTATTAGTTATTGATTTATTGAACTTTGTGTCGATGATCTTTGAGGTAATTTATATCAAATTAAAAACGTATTGGAACTCAGCTTTTTCTTGTTTCTGAATCGATAGATTGCATGGCTGATCGTGGATGTAGCAAAAACTAGTGAAAGAGATCTTTTTTCCGGCTTTTCTGTAGCTATTTGCTGGATAATCAGAAGATTAGCATGAAGATGGAGACGTTGACTGGAGCTTTATTTTGAACGTGTTAAGGAGGATGTGTTCATTAAAATGCAAGAAGAAAACATTTCCAGAAGAGTTATGGAGCTGCCTAGAAGATTGGAGAATCATTTGTGTATGAATGGAACCTATTAGAATTCTTGTTAACAAAATATTCAACAGGCGGAATATATTGTACTAATGACGAATGCGATCGATGTAGTTTGGAATTCCAACACCATAAAATAACATGGGCAGTAAGAGTGCTTTTAGATGATGTCTTTATTACTGACTATATTTTTAGTCCCCAATATTATTTGAAAACTAAAAACAGCGGAAGATTTCCATCAAAGATTATAGTAAACGTCTAATGACCCCATGTATAGAAAATCACTAGAAATAATAACATGTAAACATATTGGTAAAACTGACTTTAAAAATTGCTTAAAAAGCTGCCTCCTGGAAGGGGAACCAGATTAAGCCATTCAGAATAAATAATGATACATTCCAACACACAATTTAGAACTCTATGTAATATTTCATGGCAACGATCTCTAGATCTTACTAGCTTTTCCGAGTAAAAAGTATAATACATTTGTGCTACCGAAATTTCGCCCAATTACGAAAGGAAAAGGGATAAGTCACTATTATCTAAGTGGTAAGTGGGGCTTTACCAATAGTATCCACTATTAACTTAATGGATCTTATACTCCACAAACACATTGAATCTCCTCGCTTGTTGTAAAAAGCGGCTAAAAGTATTATAATATACGTTCGTAAGCTAGCAAACTGCAAATTTCGAAAATGCCTACGCTCTTCAATACTGGTATCGAGACCCCCAAGAATGATCGCTTACTTCAACTTCAGCCTGACGTTCTGGGGTTAAGTCAGATTAGATGATGACATTCAGGAGGACACTTCTCTCCGTCTTGCGGTGTTGTGCTATTATACTCAGAAGCAAGATGGAACCCGATGTTGAAATAATGCTTACGAAAACTGAAAGGCAAAGCGTGCCTTCTTCTATTATTATTTGCGAATGAGTTTCAGAGAGGATACTCATCGCGAGAGTCCTGTCAAGAATGAGGAACATTTCAATAATACAATGGAGAAGGAGACTTTCTGTGAGCAATTGTGAGCAAAGTGGGCTTTGGCAACACCTCGCGCGAGCATGTGATCTGGAAATAAAATCTTCGTAAAAACACTGGAAAATAGATTCGAATAGATTGTCGCAGACACGTGTTTTGGCTTGGACCGTGACGTTGATGGTGAGAGGTTTGCAAATTTCTGCAGCCTGGCTTCGTCACTGACAGCAGATTGTTCGGGCAGAAAGCCGATAAGTAATAGACTTAGGACCTGTCTTACGGATGCAGGCAACAAGAGCTACCTTGAAATAGACGTCGAAGGAGGTCATCATGTGATGATTTTACACCCACCGGATACACGATGGAGCTGTCTTTCAACGGTAGCAGAATTACTTTGCTAATGAAACGGTAGATGTGTTAGATAGTCGACCAGAGAATATTGATGAACGTCGGACCGCAAACGCTCTTTTCTCAGGCACTACTTAGATCGTCGGCAACGTCGTGAAGGGGCGTGATAAGATCTGACTGACTGCCGAACGGAAGCGGAAGCGGAAGACTCTATTGATCGCTTCTAGAGATGTCAATATATATGTGCAGAAGAAGTCACAACAATTTAATATAAAGTATGTTCTCTTTTGTTAGTAATCATTTTTGTTCGATGCCTTCCTACCTAGGCATTGTATCAGTTAATGATTTCAGGAGATCGTCATCAATTTTTCACCTTTCATCCTGCAGAGCCATTTTTGAAAATAGTATCGCCACACGTATACTCCATAAATTTTCGACTGGAAGTGTAGACTTTTGACTGGCCACTTCAGTACGGATATATTTCTGGATTCAAAAAAAGTCAATGGTGGCCTTTGTTTTGGCGGCATTGTCTTGCTCAACTATCCAATTTTTTTCCGCAAATTGCTTAAGCATATTCTAAAAGCACATTGTCAAATAGTTGTAGGTACATGTTGGTGTTCATATTGTATGATCTAAGCACAGCCCAGACCATTACTGATTTCCCACCAAAATTGTGTAGATGCCCGGTCTCTCTAGGACGCCGTAAATCAATGTTTTCAGTTACCGTCGCGGCCATCCAAATTAAAATAAATAAATAAATCAAGAAATATAACTTGATGGAGTTTATGCCTCCAAAATTGGTGTGTTTTGCGAATTGTTTTCAACATAGATTTCGCTGTCCGCGAATCATATCGAACGTTTTGATGTTCATCCAATATTTGGCAAATCCTATTCTTGGTCACATTTAATTTCAACACTGCCTTTATTTCCACACAACTCTTTCTCTTTTTCTCTACCCGGAAAAGTGAAAGAGAGGGAAACAGGGGTGATGCGAACACAACTGGGTAAATACCGATATATCGAAGCGGATCCATCCAGCACGGACGCCATGAATCTGGGAAGGCTTCCCGAGCCTGCCTCCTGATGTCAAAATTGCTAGAGCGAACCATGCTTAGACATTTCTGTTCACAAGACCTAGTTTTATCCTCCATCGATTCAAGAACTTAAGGATCTGATAGAGTATGCAGAATCAAATGGTCTTGAACTCTTAATAGGTTCCTCCTAAAGGAGAGAAACTATTTGACTTTATCACTTCAGCTGGGCTCGTAACTGTCAATGTAGAGTGGGCCCCTACGTTCGTGTGGCCAAGTAGAAATAACCTAACAATCTACGCTCAAAGTCGTTAGATTTCATTACAAGCTGGTGAGTTCTAGACGAATTTAGTCTGACGAATAGACTAACACAAAGGCGCAATCTTAGGAAAACGAATTAGACAAAGTTCAATGGATTTCTTAGCTGCCAAGCGCAGCGCCCTGAGCGACTGGGAACCCTTTTGACGGTAGAAGATCAATTCGAATCGCATACTTTTAGAGTGCTTTATCTCATTACCAGGGTTAAACCCGCCAAAACAGTTCCCTGATGGAACCGAAAACTCCAAAAACTCAGGAAATCAACAAGCTAACTTATGAATCGTGCTTGTAAAAGCAATAAGAATGAGGACAAACCAGACTTCCGGACCAGAAAACCAGATGGAATTCTCAGGATCCCGAGTATTGAATCTGTACAGTTTTTCTTGGAAGTATACTATCTGAGGGTATTCGTGGACATTGAAGGGGGTGCTACCGATACTTGTGTGGTGTATGTTAATCAACTCACAACAATGAGAACTGCAAAATCTGTCAATACAAGCTCAAGGTTACGCGGATGACGTGGCTGTGCTAGCTTTTGATCAAGATCTCGGAATGGCGTGTAGAATTATGCGACGCGTCGTTGACTTGATTGGCAATGGATGGACGACTGGACAGTAAATCCAAATAACACCACAAATTTTGCACTTAAAAATACACACAAACTGTTCCCTGATTGACGTAAGAGATTGTAAGATTGTAATCGTGAGGAGTTATCTGAATACCAAGGTGGGCTCTGACAACATTTTGCTTGAACATATGAAGCGGGGGGATTCGGTCTTGGTTACTGTAACGATAATGGTGGGAGGCTTGTAAATTAATGCCGTTTCCAGCGCTTCGTCATTGTTGTTACATTTTTCGAGCACTGTCTGCCATAAGCTCAGTTGGGTTTCAAGTGACCGACGCCGTATGACAAATTAGATTGACCACTTTGTGGTAGATCTACGAGCTGTCTTCTGGAGATGCAGTTTCCTAACTTTAACATCAACCGCTTATCTAGTCGTCGCCGCTCGACGGTGAGACAACTATCTTTCTGATCGGGTGGCAAATATACTGAGTAACTCGTCTTAGAGTATCAGTGGCTCACCACCAAAAATGTTTCTTTCTCGGGTGCTTCGCAAGTCGTTGGCTACGTCCCCAAAAGGCTTCGTAAAATCTAGCTGATTGCAGGATATATGAACGGAAGAGATTTAAGGCTCTACTGATTATTGCGAGCGATGGCAAGTGTAACGCGCTCAAGCTCCGATACCGTGCGAAATCCCGGGAAATCAGCGTAGTGTGTGCCGTGGCAAAAAGAAATTTGCTATTGCGTTGGTTAGGGAAGCAAAAGTTGCCGCCGATTGCCATGATTTTAGAAATGTATACCGCATCATTAAAAAAAACTTGCCACTTGTAGCCGTAAACCTTTCAGTTTTCCTGTCCTGGAAAAAGACACTTCACCACGGTTCTTAATTGTGTCAAACAGAGTAAAGTCCCTGGGCTTGGCGATTTTCCCGGAGTTATTTATCATTGCTCTGCAGTTACTGCAAACCTGCTTCATCCACCGGTACGGAAATCTTGAGTGTCCTTCTATGTCTCTGAATGTTGACCGACTGTCAAAGATGAGCAGGAAATAAATATGATGCGTTGGATCAGTATTGCGACATTCTGTGATTACATCCGAAATGAGGACATTCGCGATCATAAAAAATTGAGAGAGGGGCGTTCTTCAATTCTTATGATTTTACCGAAGTCTTTCGAACGTCATTCGGACCGATAAATACCCACTTTATTACGGCGAACGACTTAAAGCTGGCATGTGACATTTTACCTGTTTAACACTGTAATTTCCTAACGACTCCGAATATCAAACAAGTCGGGAACCCGGAAGCTGGACGCTTCCGCTATGAAAGGTTGGTGGCATTCGCCAAGTTACTAGGAGCACGTAATATATGCGTATATTATGTGAGAATATTCCCTTTCCGGTGGTATTGATATTCAAAATCTTGAATTTCCAAAGAAGTGAAATTTTGATCTATTATAACTTTGTTAGTAATATTGCGATTTCCACCCAACTTGGTAGGATCCAATTCTATATTATAGCCTACATTGCTGCAATTCGTGGTGCTAGGATGATCTTGAGGAGGGTTTCCAGCCAATTACTGGAAATTATAGTAATATGCTATTATTAACTTTATTTGAACAGATATCGGTATGGAAGGTATTTCGGAACCTAGCCACCATATAGTCGCACGTTGGGTAGTTTCTGAGAATGGCCCCGTTAAATAAATGATCACTTTCGACCCTCCGAACTCTCAGCCCTTCCAACAAAGATCAAAACTAAGACCGGCTTCGGAAAGTACTAATCGAGACTTTTCATTTGATACCCCACGTGACTATATTTGGTGAAAAAAAAAATTACACCCCCCTTTTGCATGTATAAGGACCTCCCCTTAAACGACGTAAAAGGATTTAACTCACAGTATGCGTGACCGTTCACAGTCCCCACCTTTCCACCAAATTTGGTGTCAATCGCTGCTAGTCTCCGAGAAAAATGCGTGTCACGGATAGGCAAACAGACAGTAAATCGATTTTAATAAGGTTTTGTTTTACACAAAACCTTAAAAATCACTTTGCCCATATATTCTACACTGTATCTAGATACAATTGATGTAAACAAAATCGATTCCGCAGATCCGACACACAGGATGACCCCCTTAAGAACAACTAATTGATAGTATTTATAGAACAAGAGCATGGAGCTTAGGCCAAATTATGAAAACAGCTCAATTATGTAAACGCCATCTTTAATAACGGGCAATATTATTCAAGATATGTACCATGAACCTTTTCAAGTGTGGCCACCAATATTTGAGAAGTACTTTCATAACCTTTCGGGTGATTATGGCCAGAAATTTCCGTGCTGTTTCGACGTGGGCAGTACATCATGAACGTCTTAGGTAGTTGTTCGAGTAGGCAAACAAGGAGAAATGTTGTAATAAACTCGTACAAATGAATGAGCAAACTAAACGCTGAATTACTGTTCATCCGAGAAACAGTGCTTAGAAAATACAAGTGGAAATGCAGCTATTTCTATCCAGCTGGAAAGTTAATTATCAAAACTGAAACGATTCTTAATCGGTTTTAATTGTATCCAGTTATGCATTGCTAATATTGTTTCAGTCGGGAAATCATTTCGTATTAATTTCTGAGAGTGACGACCATTATTCGTTGTAATTTGGGGCGTGAAAGGCATAGCGAGCGCAACAATAACGAATCTTTCCACCAAAGTAGATTTAATGTAGATTTAATACAGACCAAATGTAGTTGAAGTCGTTACACAACAATCCAATCAGCATCACTGAATGCAAAGTGTACACTCATCCTCCATACGATACCAGCCCAATTTCTTGGAATCTTAATGAGATTTTCGCATCATGTAGAACTGAAATGAAGCACTAATCCTACAAATGAAGCTGAAGGAAAATCTCCAATTTCATCTTGAATAATTGACGACCAAGATCAGAATGATGGACGTCTGAGACTAAGACAAATTTCATTTTTGAGACAAATGGGCTCGAAAACGTCATGTGAAGCCGACCCTGCTGTTGCTCTTCAAGTGGGACTTCTTTATAGCCATCAGTGGGTTGCAGAAGGCCAAATGAAAATCATTAAGTCAAGTCGAGAAAAACATTACTTTCAAGTGCTCGGTGCTGCATTTCGGTTGGAAATATTTTATAGATTTTATAGAATGCATCTGAGTGCGCGTGCGTCCGACAAACGTTTGTTGCCGCCGCTGTTCCATGGCTGCCTGTAATTTATTTCCATGCAATGGACTTGCACTACCGCCACTGCTACTAGGCTCTCCTTTTAGCTAATTCACTAATCGCTAATGGAATTGCTGCACGGGTTCGGGCTTAGAATTCGACCCTATGCTTGGCTGGTCTTTATCGTCTGCAACGCTGGCGGCGCAGATCCTCCACTCTATAAAAGCTGATCAGTCGTCGGAACAATTAGAGGCTGCAGTTGATGAGAAGCAGATTACTTCCTTCTTGACTTCGACACGTCCGCCAAACCGAACTGAACGTACAGCGAAGATCATTAACGATTCATTTTCATCTCACTTTCCTCCCCGAGAGTGCTGTTTGGTTATTGTGGCTATTTTGAATTTTCTTCCCGCTCGAAGGTGGAAAAATAATGTACAGATTGCTAACAAGCCCCTTGTGCGTAGCCGCCAATGAAGATGCTGCTTAAATAGACTCAGCACCACATTCTGACATTTCGAAATGTGATCTTGATGATTGAAAAGTATTTGGGTTTGATTTTCGTGAAAGATGAAAGCAAGAATAATGAGTTTATTGCGCTGCGTTTGTTTAGACGTTTGAATTGTACAAGCAAGAATTTTTGGAGTTGATGATGGCATCCGACCAGGATGTTTATCCGGGGGTTGAGATCTCTTTAAGTTGAAGAAGAGCAATTTCAAAAGAACACTAAAAGTATTCCACATTTTGATGGTATAGATCTACAAAGGTTTTTGAATCCGGAAGCTACAATAGTTGTGCCAATTAAGCTACATTTGGAGAATTCTGGCGCACTTAGATCAAACGGAATGGTGCTTCCGATTTCAATTTCCTAAAACAATAAAAATCCTTTCGAGATTATCTATTCCGCCCAGGAATTGTGGCTTTGTACTTCCCTTATTAGTGATTTATAATAGTAAAAATAGTCTCAGTACTACAGTACTACAGTACTACAGTACTAAGCAAAACCAATATACTGCGATAAAGGGATGGTGGACGAATACAAGAGTTTGTGCCCACATCTTCGACGTAAAATTGGACTCTACAACAAATATAACACCCACAACGAACATGCTTTCTGGTGAGGTTTTTGAGCCTGCAACATCATATCACATTGTTTGCCCGTAATTTTTCATAATTGGAACCGTTTCTCATCCTCACTTGCTTCTGGGCTAGAAGAATTTTATGGTAGCTGGGTCGAGCTATGCCTCAAGTTGAGGTTACACCAGCAAATAAGTTTTCATGCGGCCTCCCCGTAGTGGCCAATTGTCTTCTAATACGTCAACAGTATTTTGGGTAGACTGGGAGTAGGTCCATCTAGCCGACGTATATCCACTTGACTGCTAGTCATGTTTTAGGGACAAGTGAAACTGGCAGATAGAAGACCTTAAAAAATCGCATATAATCCTGATGGTGGGACTAGTCAGGATGAATTAATTTCCGTGTGGCTCCCAGCCCCAGCACCACAGTACTGTAGGAACTCTGATAATGAAACAAATTCGTCAATTTTCAAAACAATTGTCGTCAAAATAGGCGTACCCAGTACCAACCATAGTACGTTTATATCGAAACTGTAGACGTATGGGCTTCTCTGGAACTAACTAAACAAAGGACAATAGTCGTCAAGAATCAGTACCAGAAAGCCACCCATGTTTGACCAAAAGGTCTATCAAACGGATGGTTGTTAGTAAATACAACAATTTAGTGCGAAGCTATTGTTAGTGAAAACAAACAAACACCCGGAAAACCAACGAAAAACACAGCCTGTTGCAATGAAGCGGCCTCAAGAGAAAATACACGTTATCAGAAACATTAAAAACAAGATCACGAGTTTCTTGCATCGCGTTCTCGTCGAAACGCTTCAGATAAGGACTACCTGAAATTATGAAAGAGCGTGATTGGTGTTGCTATGAGATGATCCTGATTGAATTAGTATCAAAATATTGAAAACATGTACAATTTGCAAGATTCAATAAGATTTTAATCAAAGAACATCGTTCTCGGAAGAAATCTTCTGGCGAAGGTTTGGAAATACTAATAATAAGAATATCACCTATACTGTTCTGTGCAGATCCATCGGAGTGACATTGCGCTCAGGTGGATATTCCACACCTGTACGCGGACAGTTTTCAAGATGGACAGACATGACCGCAAGTCGGCAAAAAACTTTCGGCCAATCAATCTCACCTCGTTATGATTGGAGCCTGGATCCTGGAGCCCTCAACTCATACCTAAAAATCATATACGGAGACTGCTCGTCATCAGGTGAATAGTATGATTCAACTGACATTATACCACAGGAAAGGTGTACAGCTGCCTTCCTCCATGATTATTCTGCGCGGGGGTCTACACTGAGTAGAGAATATAATCTTACTAATCGGATCTACTGCCTACTGTCTGGGAATCAGGATTCTGACGTATGTCAATATGACGGCAGCAATATTTTGGACCCCCCCTTGAGTGGATTATGTACTAAGGAAAGATTTTTTTTGGGAAAAAAACTAACTAGCCAGCCAACTACCGTAGATAAAATAGATGAAATTGACACTGATGGAAAGTTCCAACATCATCTTTTCCACCGATGGATCAGAAATGAACTGTGGATTTAGGATTGGGAGTTTTCTCAGAAAATACCACATTTCTGAATCGTACAGTCAGTACAGTATGATAACATTTTCCACGCGGAGACAGGGGCGATATAGAAGGCTAGTCGAGGAATGAAATGTGGTGCGACCCCCAAGCGAAATATAGCTATTTGCATTGATATTCAAGTCGCCTTTAAAGCTTTGCAAAGATGAACTTGAACAGTTTAAGCTATGAGTTCTTGGACACAGTAAGAAGGAAGGAAGAAAGAAGAGATTCCGCTTTTGACTACCCCAGGCGGATTCTGTCTGCAGTCCGCTAGCTGCTGTGAGAAGTGGAACATGCAATGCTTGTCAGTTGCTGACTTCAGATGAATATAAACTGCGTTCACTACTTGTGCAAAATCGAGGAAGAACCTGGAGAGATGAGTTTCTGGGCCAGACACGTACGAATGTTAACCGGATACATTATCTGCACGCTGCCGGGAGTCCTCAGCGATCAAAAGTTGTTGACACAATGTGAGCACATAATAGTCCATGAGAAACTTATCTGGCTTATGCTGCAATTTGTATACAAGTTACTTGCAAATTTATCTAGCACACTTACTATCAGAGTGAATGGACGACAACTGAATCAACTTAAACCAAAGTGCAGATGCATCCGGTATATATAAGGGCGGGATAAACCGGAGAAAAAAGTTAATAAAAACCACGACTAATAATTGGTAACCTACTTTTTTGGTTTATCACTGAGCTCTTCTTCGAATAAGATAAATTTACTTATAGCTTTTTCCTTGTGAAGTTCGATAATGCCGTTATATGTCGCTCTGATAATAATAGCTACTAGTTTCTTTGGAATACCCCTATCTCCGATTGTCGTACTCAAGACTAGTGCCCGTTTTCGAAATCGTAACTACCATTTCATTAATGGCAGAGAAAATGTTTCTCTTTGGAGGAGCAATACCTATTCACATGTAAAAGCGACCATCTATGTTCAGTTCGGCCTGCCAGTTACGTCTGAATAGTGCACAGTTGACCGGCGACCACAACGTGGATGGGATGCGGCTGATCTGTCAGTTTGGACTGTTCAGGCGGCCGATGATCGAAACAGAAACGATTCAGCCAACCGGCCATCCGAAAGATAAGGAAAACCGTGTGTGCGTTGATGGCCCTGTCAACGGTCGGTTTAGCAATAAGTGAAAATTCCGAACCGAAAAATGTTTGTTTAGACTGTAAGCGACAATTTTATGACCATCTTCATCGCTGTTAAACATTTTTTATAAAAGCTCACACATGAAAATATATCTAATGCCGCTTGGACTGCCGATACGTGGATGATGCTTTCAGTTCAACTAGCAGCCGTGTGCAGTGTGTAACAGAAGCAGCTGAGTGTGGACTCCGTGAGAACAGCTGACTGCATGGTGTGCGTAAGTAAATTCGGTAAACAAATGATCAATCAATATATCGACTAAAGTCTAAATGTTGATGCCAGCAAAAAATTATGTATTTAAGCAGGGTAGAGAATTGTTTGAGGCAACTTCTTCTTTGGCATGTGCTTGCCCTGAGTAAGTCCTGACATTCGAAATAGTCAGTCGATCTGACTTCTTGCCAGCTTCTGGCTATTTCGAGCTTTTTTGTAAGGCCTTGAAATCAAGTTGTGGACGTACTTTGCTTGCACTTTGCCGGGAAGTACCTCCATGCACACAATGGGTGACGGTGGTGAAGTCCCCAAGGTAAAGATTAATTAATTTTAATTATTCGGTAATTACAGTTTTGCCTTTTAGGAAATAAAGCGATCCTATATTGAAAGGCAGCATTATTATTCTTTGGAAGACAACAACTTCATTTCATCCCCACTAACGAAAGTGTGTACAATGGTCCCGCGATAGCCAATTGGAGAAGGGAAGGTGATGAGGCGACTCGAACGCCAAGCACTCTTCTTGGTTCAGGAGTATGCCAGTAGTGAGGATGCCCGGTGGCAGACGGAATTTAAATTTCAGATACTGAAAGAATGATGTCGATGGAGGAACAGTGAGACCACGCCCTCACCAATTTTCGTGACAATCGGTCTAGCCGTTTCCGAATAAATCGGGTGTGACAGACATACAGACAGACAGCCCGCGAAGCAATACCGGAACGGTGGTCCCGCGGGGTGAGTGTGGAGAAAATATGGGAGGTTTTAGTTAGTAAGAGTCCGGCATGCGTGTCCTAGATTTCAGATGCGTATCATGATGGATTTCCCCCAGCCAAAAAAAGACGGACAGACAGACATCGACTCGATTCTAATAAGGTTTTGTTTCACACAAAATCTTAATAGAAACTGGGTGGTCAAAGGGTAGTATAGGTCCCAGGGCGAAACGTGCGAAAAGTGCAGACGGATAAAGATGAAGGCGATTCTTCCGTGCCTAAAAACGGAACAAATTGTACCAGCTGGTCTTCCAGATTCGGGGTTGGATAGAGCTGGCAACCCTACACGGAAAACAACCTGTTACGAATCCACAAAAGGAGCCTCGAACTGGATTGGCACAACGATAAAAGCTGCGATGATGAAATCCGCGCACGGTTGCTCGCAGCTAAGAGAGCCTATTTCAACTTTCAAAAACTGTTGCGCTTGAAACGTCTCACCATAGAGTCAAAGCTCTTACTGTACAAGAGAATGATCTTGTCAGCCCTTATGTATTCCTTGCAGACCTGGATTTTTAGCAAGAAAAATTGCGAACTCTTGGCCGCGTTCGAAGGAAGAATCCTCCGAAGAATTTTTGGCCCCCCACATGATTATGGACGATTCCGTAGCCTACATAACGATGAAATCTATGAGCGATACCATGAACATCAGGTTGCGGTGGACGGGTCACTTAATCCGTATGATTGGATCCAGCCCGAAGAGTCAGAAGGGCAATATTTATTTTAGAAAAAGAAGACGAGGCAGATCCTGCCTGAGGTGAAACGATGGCATAGGGCAGGATGCTAAGCAGCTTTTATGGGATATTGAATTGGTGGACCTCGGCGCAAAACCGGGATGGCTGGAGTTCCTTATTAAGGCAAGCCTAGACCGAATACCGGTTGTTGCGCCGTTGATAATGATAATAATTTAATGAACATGTCAAACAAACCACAAAAACAAAAAATAAATAAGAATTGGCGCAGCCGTTAGACACTATTGGCTTTCAACATAAGAATTGGCGCAGCTGGTAGTGCCTCGTGCAGTACTAATCCGGTAGGATTGAGGAAGCCAGTGCAAAAAGTGCATAAAAACTTTAACCAAAACTCCTAACCGCTTTCTACACAGAGTAGTTGAACAACTAGCAGTGTAGTTAGTTGAACTCCAACGCTGCTGTATGAGAAACACCGGCCCTGTCGTAGAAAAGTCACCACGCAGAAATTCGGAGACCACTTATTGACATTTGAACAAATTCCTCTCTCACGCAAAACAACCAATAGTCCCATTGAGGACATAAGCGAATAGCACTTTCAATATTAGTAACTACATTTCGAGTCTGTAAGAAGAATCAAAGGCTACCGAACAGGAACAAGGAAATCCTAGGGGTAACAGAGACGACTTTGCGGAAATTGTCAATCTGGTGTCTCAGTTGTTTCCAATATTTTCTCGGGGGAATCTCCTACTTTCAATTTCGAATTAAACTCTTTCATTGGATATTGTAAGAGTGTTCAATCTTGTTCGACTCAATTGAAAACAATAATAGGCTTAGAGGTGGAGCCTACCAACTGATAATGGCAAATCAGCCTTCAACTTTTGAGTAGGCAAAGAAGTTACTCACACCTACCAAGGGAAACCGCTCGATCTCTTAACTACTTTCTTGTCCAAGTTGACAGAACATTTTGGAACATGCAAAGAGGCAGCCATTGAAAAATTTGGTTTAGCAGCTAGCCCAATACACACGCAACTAGAGGATTTTGCTATTAGCAGTCTGAAAAGCGCAAAGGCTAGTTTTCATTTGAAGCAGTAGCAAGATAGTTTCGGAAACTATCCTTTTTCCGGAAGGAAGGAATACTATGAGCGTGTTTTTAAACCCCGATTCACAAGGAATAAGTTCCAGAATTATCTGCTGGCATTGATCGATTTCTCTTTCAAACTAAAATAAGTGAGCATTCGCAGGATCCTTGATTTCATTAAAACAGGAATCAGCGCAAATTCTGCAAATTGGTCTTCTAAAATAGTCAGAAATTATAATCAGTTGAACTTAAGACTGAATTTAACGGAGTTTAGACCCATCAACCTATATCTCAAACAGTTTAGCATGGAAACAGTTTGACCAATTGACACGAAGTTTGGTGGAAGCGCTGGAACTGTAAACCGTCACATATAGAATAAATGATATCGTTTTATGTTGGGTGTAAGGGCGATCCCTACACACGCAAAAGGGGCTGTATAATTTTTAAATGAATAACTTATAAAAGATCTCGAATAGTACTTTTCGCAGGAGATTTTAGTTTTGACATTGGTTGTAAGGGAAGGAAGTGCTGAGGGAGCACAACTAAATTAAGAAAAATGTTATGGTAAAAAGAATCCCGTTTTCTTGGAATAATTTTGTCCAGTAATGACTGATGTTGATGCAAAGACTCAAGACCAGTAAAATAACGTGATTTCTAATGAGGAACTTTTCATTCCGGTCAAATAGTTACTTACGATGAGAGTTTTGTTGTTTAAATTTGAATCCTTACCTGAAAAAAAGAGAGATTTATTAGATGATTATATTGTGATTGATATTTAATAATATCTGCAATTTTGCTATGAATTTTGAAACAACATTGGGTGGATCCAACATAAATGCTTGCACTTAAATTTAAAATTAACATGAAAGCGCATCTGTTCGAGTTCTTCACTTTTCTTAATAATTGAGCATGGCCAAGTCCAACAACTCCAGACCTTGATATCCATAATCAAATTAAATATAAATTGTTGGATTAAACAACCGGAGCTCGGAAGGAAGCAATTAGTTTCAGGAATTCCGAATATAATTGATGGAATGGATGCCTCCTCCCTCCATCTAACTACGGTAATTGAGTTCCTAGCAACATTAGTTACATTCGTCGGAGTGGATTTTCTTTCCAACCCCAAAATATAACCAAGATAATAAGCGCCGAGACGATTATGGTATGGGAATTAAATGCCTTTTAGCTTTGTTATTAAGGGTGTAGAGGCTCTTAATTGATAGGAAAATATTTTCCACCGGTGAAATATGGAAAGCATAAGAGGGCAGTATTCGTAATATCGATCCCGTTGGGCCATACTTTTATCGATGTTGTGAAGTATGTATTACTGTGGTTTCGTAATGAAATGAACGTAACGATTCACAAGTGTTCTGGAAGGGATGGCAGTTCAAAAAACTATTAGTCCTGATGAGACCCGCACTGGACGCACCACACTCCTCTGTCAGCGGTGATGCCCGCAATAACCGTAAAACTAATACACCTGTGGTGGGCAACGCTTTATTGCGCCCCGCACCAGGACGTACATCCGCGCGTCCGGCGGGGATTAGGATTGCTGGGAGCGAGAAAGATCTCAACGAAGCTGGTCCGTCCCATAGGAATACGGACACGAAGGCAGGAAGGAGGATGTATGCGCAAACTACTCATTTCTGACCGCTACCATGGGAGTTTCCTTCAAGGTTGGCAGAATATCAAAAGGCCAATTTACCATCCTCCGAGAATGGAATGTGGAAAAAAAGTGCTGGAGCCTGGAACGAAGCCAAGATTTCAAAATCAAGGTTTTTACGATGGGCATTGATGAGGCTGCCTTAAAGTGGCTCCAGAAGGTAATCCCGGCTTTGAGTTTTGGCGGTCGACCAAAGTTCATTATTGCGAACAGCAATAATGAAGCAAGCAGAATAGAGCATGTCGGTTGTTGGTCACCTGGCACTCGAAAGAAGACAGGGAACATCATTCGCATGTTGGGTGAACGGAACTCGGGATTGGGTTTCGGACAGCAAATTGTCGCACCTTCGGTGTGCTTTCCCCCAATGGAGTTGCGCGCGGACAATAGTCTTACAGTGACGGAACCCCCTTATGGGGGCTCGCACTGGCGAAGGAACTACAGAGCAAACCCTACCTGCTAGTAACTTCTCTTACACTATTTACAGACAAGGCAGAAGAAAAGGAAACCAGAGGGATGAATGAAACTGACTTGATGCCAGTTCGTGAGATCCGATCTATGCAAACTGGACACCGCAAACCAAATAAGGTGTTAAGTCGAAAACAGACGAATACTCTGCGTGATGAGATGAGACCTTTTATGGATGAGGACAGGTGAACCGATGTACCTCCAATTCCGGTTATTCTCAGAGAAATCAAACATGAGGCAATCGAGTCTCTCGCGACCGTGGCATGCCCTTCTGTGTTCCTTTACACATTAGACTAAATTTATGTCCAAAAACCTAAAGATTGGTCAAATTGACCGGCAGCATGAAAAAACCTCCTATCTGGCGGCAGGGAGGCTAACAAAGCTGCAGGACTAACCATACATTACCATGGGCTCGAATTAATAGTATCTGTGACATTGGGTCAGTAAAGGGGGCTAGGATCATATTTGCCGCTGCTTATTTACTTTACGATTCTTTGCTTTCTCCACCAACGCAAGAACTAAGGGAGCTGGTAGCGCATGCAGAATCAAGTGGTCTCGAACTCTTAATAGGTTGCAATGCGAACGCTCAGCACATTTGTTGGGGCAGTAGCAAATGCCATCCAAGGGAAGAGAAGCGATTTCATTTCACCACTTCATCGCTGTTCTCAGCACTGCGTTTCTACGTTCGTGGGACCGAGAAGAACTGGAGTAATTAACCTAACAATCTACACTTCAAGGAGTTGATTACACACTGGCGGGTGCTAGCCGAAGTCTCACTGTCTGATCATCTGACTATTGAACGCGAACAACCTGTAATATAAAGACGGAGCCCTAGGAAAACGGATTAGGCAAAGTTGAATAAACTTCTTGCGAATCAGCGCTCGTTTGGCGAGGCTTGTCCTATTTCCCGAAGTCAGAGCAGTAAAACGACTCCATGATGGAACCGAGAATGGCAAAAACTCAGAAAGTCAACCAGACGACTTTTGAATCGTGCTTATAAAAACAATAAGAATAGAGACTGGTTAAACTTCCGGACTCACAGCGTAAATATAAGAGGCTGGTTAGGTGTTCCAAACGAGACTCCATTGGAGCGTACTATGAAGAACTGGAAAGAGAAAGAGGAGCTTCAAAGCTGTGCAAACCTATTCAAAGGGATGAGTCGGCCAAGTTGGATTCTCTTAGAAAATTGGATTGTTCTTTCACGAACTCCAGAGTTGAGTCTATACAAGCTCTCTTAGAAATACACCACTCGGGAAAACATGTCTCAGAAGTGGGAGGGAGAGAATTAGCCGAAGGATGGCTATTCAAATCCAAAGAACTTCGGACAAATCACCTTCACATCATTTTCGCTGAAATATCTGGAAAGACGAGTTGAGTGTTCTATTCGAGAGAAGGTGCTAAGTCCGCACCCATTAAATGAAAACTAACAAAATTATCAACGTGGCAAGTCTTGTGAGTCTACTCTTCAATCTTTGATTTTAAAGAGAGAGGACGCACCTCTAAAAGGCAAGAACGGAAGCGAGGAAAGGATGTCCCCAAGGTGGTGTGCCGCTAATACCCGCTCAAGCTTATGCTGATGACGTGGCTGTGCTATTTGTTGGTCGAGATCTCAGTGTGTAACATAGAAATACACAACGCACCGTTGATTTGAATAGCAGTTGCTGTCCCAGGCATGGACATTCTGCAAATCGAAAAAAAAAAAACACAATGGTATTATTTACAAAAAGGAGGAAGCTGAATGGTCATCTGGCGCAACTATGCATTACTCAATTTGCAGCCCTTGAATTTGTTTATTCAGAGCACTGCAATGAGAGCAGCTCATAGACTAATTCGATTAGATCTATGGGAAAATAACGGACGTGGGAGCACACGGCATTGGAAGAATTACTGGCAAAAGGATATCCAGTTCTTACAATGCCTTCTGATTCTCAAATCCTCATACATCTGTTCGGTCAAGGATATAAGGTTACCCTGAAACCTAGAGAGAACTGGGAAGTTCCAGAGGAATGCGTGGCGGGAAACATGAAGGTCTTCTATTATACACCGATGGCTCAAAAACAGAACAAAATTCTGGAGACGGAGCCTACTTTTTGTGTAAAAACGAGAGGTTGTTTTTTTTGGGACAATATGCAACGGGTTTTCAAGCTGAAGGACAGCGCAATGCTACTGAATTATGAACACTAAGAAATCATTTTGACCTGTGAAATGAAATAAATTATGCTTCAAAAAGGATAGAAAAGCAATGTTCCTGTTGAATTGGGCGCTTTTAAATAAAATATACTTTTTTTTATCTAAAAGGTATTAACATTCTGTCCATCCACCTTTGTTTCAAATTATGCTTTCAATTCTGCGCGGCATTCCATTAGTTCAAAATGCAATGCATTCCGAGATAAGTGGATTGCCCAGCCATACTTCGTGAATATTTTGTGTTAAAACTTTCTTTGTAAGGTTTCTCCTTGTGGAAATCTTTTGTTTGAAAACATTCCAACCATTTTCAATTGGGTAGATATCAGGAGACTTGGGTAACCAAGGAAGAGGGACAATGTTTCGACAGATTCGCGGCATGGCAGGGTGCATTACATTGCATAAAGATTTACTTCGTTCTTTAAATGGCAGAAGACTACCCTTTAAGACTTTTAAATACAATCGCTGGTTTCTGCTGCTTTCCGCAAAGTGCACGATTCAAGAACTTTTATTCGCTACCACCCCTCAAAGCATCACTGAATGGAGGTGTTTAACAGTTATTTGAACGCAAGAAGGGTGGTACTTTTTTCCTGGTCGTTGTCAAATGGAAACAAACTGGTCTATCAATGCATTCCAAGTGGATCCATTACTAAACAGGAGCTAAAAAACCAAAATTAGCGGCAGTAGCAAAGACTTTGAAATTATTTTTCATTCAAATCCCCAAGCAGCTGCAGAGAACGTTTTATATTGTTTTGGGAAATTTAAACGGATCTTTTTCATCTTCACTTCTGAGTTATGGCCTTTTTGTGGGACGATATGATTTTAAACCAGTTTTAGTACACCGAGGCTTCAATGTTCGAATTGACGAAAAGGCCCCACTAGTCTCCAAATTTTTTTGAACATTCTTAAAAGTTGCTTTGCGGTTCTCCAACAATTTCCAATCAAAATCCAGTCTATTTTCTGCTCGATTTCAAAAATCGTTCAGGAATGTAGAAACCGATTGAACTCTGTTTCTAAAATCTGTAATGAACTTAAATGGGTAGGAGGAGGGCCCCACGTTGGGCGCCATTTGTAATAAACTTAAATGGGTTTGAGGACTTCCTTCCTTTCTCTTTCTCCTTGTTCCCGCAGAACCTTTTTAAGGGACATCTTCTAAAAGACGAAATGGCCTGAGGATTTCAAGGAAGGGTGGGAATCTCAGGGGCCGCGCCGGGATTGTGATCCGTCCTGGATCTCCCCCCCCCCCCCCCCCTTCCCTTGATTGCGGCCCTCGGGTCCGGAGACTTACGGTTCCACGCGCGCAGTCGAGTCGTTTTTCTTTATTTTTCAATTTTAGCTCGTGTTCTGGTTGTTATTCGTTAGGCCGTGGCGAATTCCTTGTGTTGTCTATTTTGAAATCCGGTGCGGACTCACGCATCGGAATAGACATGTTAACTTTGTAGTAATGTAGCCCGGATCAAAGCGCTCAAAGGACTCTCCCACATTCCCGAGTCTGGCTAGCACAGAGGCGTGCAAGAATGTGTCGACCGAGCACTTTGATGGAGCTTCAATCTTTGCGAGCGTACCTTCACGGTCGATTTCGCCAATTGTTACTTGGTTTCTGGGTTAGCTTTGCCCTCTAGGTCGTTGTCGGCCACTTAGGTGGATCGTCTGATCCTCCAACCCATTTAAGTTCATTACAAATCAATACGGGGTAACTACTCTAAGTATTCGCTCATTGTGGTGTAGAGGGAAATAAAATCTGGATGTTTCAGCAAAAAGGGGGGGGGGGTATCAGTAGCATTGATATTGGCTGCAATCAATACCTGAGAACAACCTCTTCTTATGACAGATAGGTGAACCTTAATGGCGCCGAACTTTTCTTTTTACTATCGAAAACCAAGATTACACAAGTATTGTGTGTTCAGAAAGGGATTATCCATTCTGTAATGAGGGAGCGGGATCTACGGAACATTTTCTATGTGCATGCTCCGTCTATAGGCGCATCAGACATCAAATTTTTGGTGCTAATGTGTTCCAGTTGCCCCGAATAGCATCACATCCACTAAAGGACATCCTGCGATACATAAACCATTCCGGGATATTCCGTTAGATGGGGGAAACGAGTACAATGGACCACTAGGGTCTGAGTGCTCCGAGGCGTTGCCTCTCCGCACCTCAAACACACACATCCAAATTGGAGGCCCCTCATCTGAAAAAAAGATTGCCAAAATCATGGAATTAATCGCGAATTGTCACAACATCCACAATATCCAAAGGGTTTGGCTCATAGTGACTCTTTTATTTCCGGGCTTAGAAAACGTCTCAGTGGACAACCATTCAAGACGAACAAGGAGGTAATCGTCAAAAAAGATGCCTTTTTTGAAGACCTTGCAAAATCTTACTTTTCAGCCGGATGAAAAAGGTTAGAGAGACGCCACGAAAGTATCTAGAACTGGAAGGAAATTATGTCGGAAAATACTTTCTTTGTCTACCTCTTTCTGAGGATTTATTGACCGACCCCCGTAGGTCGTTTCAAATAATGTGAATATATTCTCAGCATTAAAAATTGATCTTTCCCTTAAACCATAAAGCTTTTTTGGTCTTAGGATTGAACATGCTCACCTAAAATATCTATAATGTTTTTGTCAGTACTACCACGCCAAACATGACGATGGAAAGAAGAATTGTTTGTTTATTTATCCCAAGGGATTTTGTCTGCATCTATTTCATTTGTTTCGCTTCTTGTTCACCTAATGGTAGTTTTCATTGTCCAGTTTTCAGAAACCTAATGTTTTATTAAAATTACAATCCATCCTTTGAAAGAGTCTTCGTCCTAAGAAGCTTGTAAAACTTGTCTCATTTCTGGCGTTGAAAAAGTAGATGGAGAGTATTGGATAGGCTTAGCCCTTTCTTGAGCTTTTTTGTATTAAATACAAACATTTGAAGATAAATACAGAAAAAGGAATACATTTTCAAAGAATGGAACCACAACAAATTTACGTGACTTCATCTCCGGAGCGAATGGGTAAACTGTCATGAAAATTTAATCCAAAAAATTCACATTCTCCAGTTATTTACGACAACCTTATACTTAGAGGATCCTTTTAAAACAACCTCTTCCTAAGCCTCTTTCAACAACACCACTCTATCTTCAACAAATACCCAGTTGTTCTACATATCACCGACCGAGCAAAACAGAGACAAGACATCCTTCATCCCAGAAAGGCACACTATGTATATCTAGTTCAAGTTTCCCGGATGCGCAAGAAAATTATTTCAAAACAAATTCGTCGGAAAAACGAGAAGGCGTTGTTGTTCAAAGTTGAATCCAACTTTGGATCAGCTTTTATGGCTGTCGACGATAACAACGAGAGCGGATGTAAAACTTTTCCAAAACTCTAAAATTCCCATAAAACTGAATGAAAATCCTGACCGGGATTATGACAATAAAAAAATTGAAAATATATCTATTTTGGAGTCTTAAAACTGCCTCCGCATCCATTCTTGTACGGATATTGGGTTTAATAATTTTCAAAAGTTCGGTGTGTCTCTACTACGCTATGTGATATGTGCAAGGCTCACAGATATAGTACACAACCCTCGGGAGATTTGAAAATCATTTCAAACGATTGAACAATTTTCAATGGGCATGGGAACAGAGCAACATCCGATGTGGTGTTGAATATGGACAATGGTTGGCTAATAATACCGACGTGTAACTCCATACATGGAATTTAGATTTATGTTCGCCCGGACAGCTCTAAATTTCTATTTTCCACTCATTTTCCACCACGTGTTGTCCTAGTTTTGTGCGAATTTGATTTCAATGAACACAACAACAAACGAGGAAAACAGAAAAAAAATCATTTTCCTGAATTACAATAGACCGCGGGGGGTTGGTTGTGTTAATGTGGTTGTCCTGCCAAAGAGAAGAGAAGCATTACCAGGATTCGGAAAATTCCCGAAAAGTAATTAATAGCGTAATTAAATATTTGAATTTACGAGTGGTCATAATATTTTGTTTTTCATTTGAATTACATTCAAAAAAGCTATTTCGAGGAGGTGAAATTAGGCGGACCTGAAAAACTTTTCAGGGTTAGCCAACTGGGCCTCATTATCCCAAGAGAGGTCCCTTTTGTCGTACTTTAATTGGATTATGTTTAATGAATCGGATGACTGAAGCCATAAGAACCCGATATCAGGGATTTGCTTTTAAAATTGAACCACACCGCACTTTTTACGGTCCTTAAAGCCATCATGACCGGTTGGATGCGGATTTCGTTGATTAGAAAAAATGCAAATTACAGGGAAGGAAACAGAATAAATATCAGTAAAGAGCAACTGCCCCGAATTGATTACAATGTGAGGGTAAAATCACGAAAAATTCGAAGGCATAACCCTTCAAGTGAATAGAGCATGTCAATTGAAGAGTACAAAAATAATGTAGCCGATCCCAAGCCCGGTTGTGAAAGGAGGAGGGATGGATAGTTTCAATCTGAATGGCTGCACACCATCGCAGCGTCTCAGGGAATAGGTGAGGAAAGCGCAGGAACTTTGCAGTCTTGCAGATTACACGATGAGGAAGCTATCCCCACACCTAGCAGTTAGGTATAAAATGCAACTCCATTTTATGAGAAGAAGGAGAAATTTGAAGTCTGGTACGGATAACCGGCGGGAGTCATGTGACTGGGTGACTGGGTCGGGCTCCCATACGGGACAGCAGGGCGTCGAAACCGCTTGTCGTGAAGCGGTTCAACGTCTAGGCGCCACGACGACCAGGAGCAACTGCTGCAACTGTTTCGCCACAATCTGTGGCGACCACTTCAGCAGGTTCGTGTAGGCAGCGGATGAAGTGGACTGAGCAAACGAACCTCTTCATCATCCGCTCCTACTACGAAATAACGGCGGGGGCGGATACAACATCTTACCACCCCTTATTGCATCAGAAATTCGTCGAGCGTTCCCGCAATTCGCGCAGGTGACTGTCCAGCGAGCCGCAGACCAGTACCGCTTTATTACTCGCAGCGACACAATCCCGGCCACCATTAGGGAGCGTGTTTGACTTGAGGTCATCGGGAAAACTAGTGACCGGGAGTTAATAGGGGCAGAGGCGGCGACATCAACAACATCACGCCGCATTGCAGGCAACAGTTTCAGTACTCGCCGAAGCACTCTTCTCCACCGTCCAGCTGAGGTTTCCGCTGAGGTTCGGGACGAATTCTAAAAAGCGTATATAGAATTCTCGGATATGGATCCTTTCCATAGATCAGATATTCCCAGGCTCTATGCATTTCCAGCAACTAAGAGAATTCTATCTCAAATCAATGATGATATTGCATCTCGGCTGTGTGCTGATATGTCGCTCCTGCAACTACAATCACTTGTGTATTGTGGTGCAGTTAAGGTTATCAGATTGCACGGTCAGAAGATTTGCTTTCGTGTTATTGGTTTGAGTGACCAAAGAGATCCACCATGGAAAAGTCTTCTGAAAAGTCGGCGGGACTAAGGCAGGAAATTGCTAGAATGATTCAGATCTGTACTGGCAATGCCAGCAGACGGGTGAGAAATAAAGTGCAGCGGATTTACCGGAATGATGCCATTCCCAGTGAGACACCCGCAGTTGAAATTCTGGACACACCAAAGCAGAAATTTTCTGTCATATGCGGTCGGTTGCAACGGTATGGCGATAGTCATTCCAGACGTGCCCAGAGTGGAACATACGCGAGGAACCAACGGAGCTTTTTTAGATCTCTCAACGAATCCCAACAGAGCGTCCAAACAGTACAGTTTTCGGTGACGGAAGCGAAAGAGTATTAGGGTGGACTTTGGGGGTTGCCCGCTCAGCATGTTGAGCATGCTGAGTGGATCCCCGCCGAAAGCACCCGCCATGCCAATACGCCTGGCATGAATCTAGCGGATGTTACCGAAGAGGAAGCTCGACGAGCCATAAATAGCTTGAAGAACTGTACGAGCCCAGGTCTGCATCGGGTGCAGAATTTCTGGAATAAGAAATTTACCAGCGAACACAGTCGGTTGGCAGACAGTATAAATAAGGTCATGAGTCGGCCGGAAGAATTTCCACGCTTCCTCACTGCGGGTATTACCTACCTTATCCCTAAGAAGGACACACAACCCCGCAGATACAAGACCGATTACTTGCTTACCAACTCTCTACAAATTCATCACGTCCACTATTAGTGGAAGGGTCGATGCGCACCTAGAGACCAACAACATTCTGTCCGAGGAGCAGAAGGGCTGCCGAATTGGGTCAAGGAATTGCAAAGAGCAACACATTATCGACTCGGTAGTTGTAGGACAAGGAACTAGAGGCCAAAGAAACCTCTTTATTTGCTATATCGATTATGCCAAGGGTTTTGATAGCATTTCGCATACCTGGCTAATCGATATCCTACATCTGTATTGCATTGATCCGAAACTAATAGTTTTTGGCGACATTCATGGAAGGGTGGCATACCACCTTATCAGTCCTTACATCTGAGGGTGCTAATACCTCAGAGCCATCTTCCAGGCATCTTCCAGGGGGATTCATTGAATCCCCTTTGGTTTTCTATGGCATGAACCCCCTTTCATGGCGATTGAATGATGCTAGAGGGCATGGTTTTGCAATAAAGTATGGCCTACCTTCTAAGTGCGAACTGACACACTTGATGTACTTAGATGACATCAAGCTGTATGCTGGTACTGACGACCATCTTAGAAGTCTGTTGCGAATAATAGACATGTTCAGCCGTGATATTCGGATGGAGTTTGGATTAGACAAGTGTCGAATCCAAGCCATCCGCAAAGGTCATCACGAGCCACATGCCGGACATAGCATTGGTGACCTCCATATCGACGCTATGACCGAGACAGACTTCTACAAGTACTTAGGGATTCTGCAAGGAACTCATGCTCGAGTTGGTGATCTGAAGGATGCTCTGCTGTCCGAATTCCTGCAACGTGTAAAGTTGGTATTGAAATTGCATCTCTCGGGGAAGAATAAAATTAGCGCATTGAATGTATTCGCTATCCTTCACTGGCTTATGCATTCGCAATACTGCGTGGACGAAGACCTATCTGGAAATCGTCCAGCGGCGGATACCGACAACTATGTCCAAATTCCGAATGCATCATCCGAAGTCTGCCTGCCTCGTGACATCGAAGGTAGGGGTGTGGTTGATGTGGCGGCACAACATTATCGCCAAGTCGATTCGCTGCGCGCTTATTTTTACAGCAAAGAGCGGGCGGGTCCCTTCCATGCGGCTGTCTGTAGGGCACACTGTCGACTGACTCCACTTAACTTGAAGGATCGATCTTTCAGTCCTCTGAGTGGGGTGAAGTCAAACCAAGAACGGATCGGTAAATAAAAGTCGAAAGCAATGCACGTAAAACACGTGAATTGTCTTTGGCAGTCATTTGTAGATTTGCATTTGTCATGTGCTGGGGAGCTCTTTGCTGAGACAAAGGGGTTCATGTGTGATATTCAGGACGGCGTGGTCACCACCCGAGCTTATAAAAAGCTCATCATGGAAGAACGGGTGGAGAACGACCAGTGCAGAATGTTCGGTTCGGCGTTAGAGACGTTGGACCCTCTCATTTCTGGCTGTACTGTTATGGCACCGGTGCAATACATCACCAGGCATAATGCTGCATGTAAGGTTATCCATCAAAACCTTGCATACAAGCATGGGCTGATCACGGGAACATGTCCGGTTTACCGATATGAGCCGCAAGCAATACTTAATTGTTCTGCTTATAGCACGTATTGGGACCGGTAAGTTCTGACTGATCGCCATACTGTACATAACAAGCCTGACGTACTGTTAGTTGACAAGACGGGTGGCTCCGCGTATATTATTGATGTTGCTATCCCCCATAATAGCAACATTGAACGGAAATATGTGGTGAAGAAGGTGAACTATCAGCCATTCGCTCGGGAAATCAAAGAAATTTGGCGTCTCGAGCAGGTGGTTGTAGTTTCCATAATATTGTCAGCTGCAGGTGTTGTACCTAAATCCCTTACGGCTCCCTTGATGTCGTGGGACTTTCGCACAGTCTGGTTCAAATCATGCAAAAGTACACCATTCAGCATACGTGGTAGATGTTGCGGGGAGTTCTCAATGGATTATTCCATTAACCTACAACGGGCTACCACCACCAGCTGCCCTTTAGTTTTTAAGTAGGTAGGATTGTCCGAACCTAAATGCGTGGCACTTAGTGCTAGTATTAGGTAAAATCCGGCATCTGCTAAGATTGTGATAACTCGGAAATAATTTTTGGCGCGACAGTGTAGTCTGATCTGCGAATTAAAATGTGTGAGACGATGGTAGTGGTACACTGCAGGACTACTTTGCACTGTAGGAAGCAATATGATCAGCATATGATTTGGCGATGTGCAGAGATCATCCTAAGTGGCCAAAGTCGACCTAGAAAGTCGAGTTATCAAAAAAACTTTATAATTTGGCGAAACTAACCCTGAAATTCCACTAAAATGTTCCGTCGATACACGTTTCTCCGCCTTAGTGCTAACCAGGCTCGGGAATGTGTTCCCCACTTGTTGGGCCGCTTCAACACGGTAACGTTCGGTGTAACCGAGGAAGATATCGTCGAAATGCTCTCGCGCGTCCGATCCAGGGATGCCCTGATAACCGATGATAGGCTCTAAAACTCAATATTTTGAGGGGATGAGGCGTGTTTAGAATCACACAAGCCTAACAGAAGATTTTGGATGCTTCAAACGGCCTTCATACTAACGACAATTTCAGCAGACCAAATATTGGTCTTCAGACTGAGATGCATATCACGTTTACTACCTCTACAGGGTCAGCAGAATAACCGCGCAATTAGTGAAGGAGGCTTCTTGAGAGATGCTTCTCTGAGTCTTCGCTCTGCTGCACGAACTTACACAGTTCACGAACCTTATTACCCGGAAAGTAGAAAGGCTGGCCCACAATCAGGATGGCTTTACCGATCAGTCCTAAGATCCATTCAACCAAGATATTGGCATTGTCAGATATCGTGGGTGGGTGCTACGAACAGAGGAATGATAGAAAGGACAATAATGATGCTTCGATTTTTTAACCGTCAACTCTGCTACTCCAAAGACTCTTTGCGTGGTCCGTAAATGACGTACAGTTTGGACGTTATCTAGACTCTCCGATCTAAGTTTCCTAATGGCGCTGAATATCGAGAAGTGGTAAAGTAGAGGAAACCGCCAAATGTTGAAACCATGGGAGCTGCTAAGTGCGAAACAAATTTCATTATACTAAGGATTCCGGTTTGAGATCATATATCGGACCGTGACGGGAAGATATAGTCACCTGGAAAATTACACCCATGTGCTACCAAGAACACGCGAATCCGTGTCGATGCAGACAAATGGTTCCTATATATTTGAACTCGGTTTTAGTTTGTCTTTGGCGGTTGCAGATATCCTAAAGTCTATCATCGGAGCTGTTTTTGGACCATTTCAAATTACCTCTGAATGTGTGAATCACACAGTCACTCAGCTCAATCATTCCCAAAAAAAGTAAAATTCAAAATTGGATCCATTCTCAAGAAATCGTAACCCGTGATGAGTGTAGCTGATCGCCGAAGTAAAGCCGTGCACTCTAGCGACATTTAGCAGTTAGCAGTTAGGCTACCCTACTTTTTGATTTTATCGTCAATGGTCACAGTGTAAACGCATTTCTATCTGCTCAAACGGAACAGAGAACAGAGCCGAAGAGAGTGGCCCCACTTTTTATACCTGACAATCGCCAAAGGACGTTATTGAGTGCTTACGCCGGAAACACAGAATGCAACCGCATTTCTCTGACAATGCGCTAATATTTAACTGCGAGAAGTACATTCAGCGACCGGCCTAAGCATTTGTTCTCAGATTTGTCGCCTCCGTCCAGTCCCGATTGCAATAGATTCTCTCTCTCGCAACTCAACTCCACCATGCATTCACCGAGCCTAGCCATCCTTCGTGCAGAGAAGAAGGGAATAAAGAAAACGACTCTTTGACATGATTCACAGACAGACCCATGCTAACAGACGAATCATAAAAAAAACCTATAACAAAATGTCGGACTTCATGCCTTCGGTTAGAGGCATCACCTCACCAAGGCCTGGACCTCTCGATTTAACCGACAAACCGGAAAATAAAAAAGGTTCATAGTTTTAGTCCCTCATTTGCCAAGCAAGAAAACCCCGCTTCGAATGACATCGTAAAAGGGTGGCACAGCCCCCTTAATCGTTCATGTGTCAAAACACTTCTATGGGGCACGAAGATGTACTCAAGGATGTGTAGCTTCCCTCCAGAAACTGCAAAAATTAATCTCTATTGACAGGGTCAAGAAGCCTCTTGAAAATCGATATGAAGACTGTTAGAAAATATTAGAGTTTATCACCAACCATACACGCAAACAAGACAAAAGATTTAACCAACAGTTACTTGTGAATACCTTGAGATCAACGGCAGACCAGGAGCACACTGCAAGTTGTAGTAAACGCTACTGATATCTAAAATTGTAGCGCTCCAAAATTCATATTGACGGAGACACCTTTCATTTCCAACTACTACTGATGAGACTCGAGCTCACAAACCGCCGATGGCTTAAAGTAGACCAAACATCCTCTGCAAGAAGACGATATACAGGAGATTCAAATCACAGCGTATTCTTTGAAAATTTATGGTGACAGAAAATCATTGCACAACTTTGACCGCGATGGGAGTTGCAGGATGAAAATTCCGCACATAAGGTCTGGTGTAAGTGCTATGTATGTGATGCAGCGCTTTGATGTGCGCCCACGTGATTGCGAGCACATGACTACGAGATGCTTCGAGCACACGGCAGCATTTGTCATAACAATTGAAGTACGCAGCTTATGAAGTTCTATCAAATCAACTTTAGCCACTCAAATGGAAAAATCCTTGTCAGCAGAAAAGTACTTACTTGTTCACAACCAAAATTCATTCTACTTTCAATAAATTACCACTATGACACATTGCGCAATTTTTTATGGCTTCCCTCATCCCAGATTAATGGTAACGAATCTTAATGGAAGTACTGAGCGAATATTGCTTCAAAATTCCTTTATAGAAACCTTGATGGTAGCGAACACGCGCAACATTCTCGGCAATTGAACAATGTTTGTTCCCAGGAATTCAGGAGGAAATAAACAGATGCATCTGAGATCAACCTTTCGGATGCATCCACTTCCGGCTGGAATATAACGGAGAAACATAGACACGAACACTATGTAGGCGATAACGACACACCGACATACCAATCCCTTAACCACATGGATACCCGAAAGGCACACAATGAGATTTCGTCCTCCATTGCCGCTGTATTTGCTCCTCCTGTATATAGCCTTCTTGATCCTCTGAAAGAAACTTGTCAAAAGTTGTTCCTTTGTAAGTCACTCCCAAAATCGATTGAAAGGGAGACTTTTCCCACTCAGAGGCAGAAGGAAATGGCCCGTTGCTGCTTATCTTGCTTTGAACTGAATCACATGGTTATCACTATCTGTCAAAGACCTGACGTAAGATGATGCAGTGTTTCGTTAAATGGAATCCACACCCACAGTAGCATAAACGAAGTTGCAGTATTATTGTCAGTTTTGCAAGAAGTTTGAATATCAAATAAATTAAATACCGAACCCGCCTTGAATTCGTCTTTCTCTACCAAAAACTCATTTAAAATTTCGAAACTACCTCAAACAAAATGATTATCACTCAATTCTGAACCTCATTTAGGTGGAAACTACCTCAACCTCGTTTCCATGATTATTACATTTACGCATCCCATCTAAAAGATACGGGTCTAATTAAACTTACCGAACTGGTCGGCTCAGATTCCAGTAAAAAATGCGAAGACAAACGAGACTGTTAAGCGCATAATTATATGTAAATTGGTGTTAGCTGCGGCGGCCTCTTTCAATCCAGATTTAACTAAATAACATATTGAGAAGTCATCATTTCTTCGGTTAAATATCTTTCTTGTTTGACCGCCTATCTCTCCACGATCTGGGAAGATATCTGGCGTTGATGTGTATTGTGTGAAGAATAATTTCGTGGTTCGGGTTGATAATTAGCCAATTTCTAAATGTCTTCGAATTGGAAACAAAGGCATAAGTCATGATTAGAATCAATAATTACTTATGTTTCATTTGGGGTTATTGATTCGACCGCAGCCCGACAGGGTCTTTATCCACTCGAAGTATCTGCGCAGAGCTGCCTTCTGTTTTTATTGAAATTTATAATCAAGGGGAAAAATTAGATAACTTTTTTTCAAATTAGGTCCAGAATGAATACTCCTACGCATTAGCTCAATTTAGGAAAAAAGGGGTCGGGTGGGTTATCACTGATTGAATAATTAACCCCGAAGTCTGCCTTGTTAACGGAGACCAAAAAAAAAATTTGAGAAGATAACATTTTTGTTTATATAGAATTCTTCCTTTTGAACATTTATCTGATATCGCAAAACGATTGAATAATAATCCGATTAAAAATCGAAATTTGAAATGAGTATTGCTAATTTATTCAGAATGTTCGCGATTCAGATTGGATTTAGATACGACTATCGATTGCCTGGCAAGATTTTTCACACATAGAAGGATGAATTGAGAACAGTTGAGTAAAAATCTAGTTTTTGGAAAACAACTAAGTTCGATTAACAGAATCAGTAGTGAGTGCGTTTTGGTCTTGGGTAGAAATTGGACAAATGACGGCAGAGCCAACCTAGGATTTGAAAATTTATTTAGTCTTCCATTCATAGATAATATAATGTAAGCAAAGTATGGTCCGAAAGCACCAATATTTCAGCATAATATTGAGTTCACAAATAATGGGAGCGTCCCATTTATACAAATTCAAATAATAAAAGGCGTAGGTGGAGGAATAAGATGGATTTTTAATCAAAAGATGCTACCATTCCAATAAACTCATCAACGATGTTTATTTGTATCGTGAATTGGGTTGGCATGACATTTTTTGAAATACCAGGTGACTCCGATAAAAAATGCAGCATATTTGAATTCAAGGTTGAATTTTCCGGGGTCTGTCGGTTGCTTGTTGGACTGAAATCAGCGAAAGCAACCCATTTTTTTCAATTAAGTAATGGAAATGTTTTACAGATTAACCCGATTTTCTAATTCATTTCGGTGCGAACCCACTCCGTTTCCTGACCACTCTCACTTTCGATAAAGATTGTCCGCCACTCAATATAAGCGTGCTGCTCATATTACATAGTCCTACTATTCGCCAGGTATCACTTGGGATTTCACAAGTATTACCTCATATTATTATATACTATTGTCGCACTGGCGCATAGGATAGCTGTTTTGCCCGTTTAAATCCGACTTTCGGAATCATCAGTTTCTTTTTGGATAATTCGCTGTCCTGGCACTAGTCCTGTTGCTCTAACTACTTAGACGTCCTCGGTATATAACAATTGATCGAAACTTTCGCTGCTTCCATATCACTTTATCTTGGCGTGGAGATATGTACCTTTGCAAATCTTCGGCAAGCTTACCCAAGCTCGAGTAAAAGCGGAGATTTAAGCAAAAACTCTTGTGCAGTTTAGCAATGAAAAAGATACGCGATGACGGGTGGAAAAAAAATCCGTTGGGACGTACAACTCACGAGAAGAACCGCCTTAAACCTGTATTTGAGCCAAGTTGAAGTGTGCCGATCGACATCTCTTGATACAGTATCCCGGCAACCATAAAGATTAAGGTTTATGGTCTACGTCTTCGGCCATCATTGCCTCAGATCACCTGATGAAGGCTAATATATGATGGGTGTCAGGGCTTCCTGATGAAGCTAAACCTTTTTGGTGCAAGTTCTTGAAGAAAATGCTACTTGGAATCGCCGTAAAAGGGGCCTTGTTAGGAGCTCTCTCCTGGGAAACTACTGGGTGACTGGTATCATGTGACCTACAGAGCAACAAGCCTTAGGTAGCCATCTGAGTCAGCGGGCACCTGGACTGTCAGTTTCTGAGAGTCGTGGAATCATGTATGGGTCATCTAACAATGAAAACATAAACAAAAAAAAATTGGAGCAGCTGAGAGACTGCGGTGAAGGCAGAACTAAATCAACCTCCATGGACAAACTGCCAACCTCCGCTGACTGAACAGAGCTGTAAAACAAAAACTCTCCACGTGAATACAGCCACCTCCGGAATGGGTAAACTTCCCGTATCCGAAAAAACTGTCTGGAGCCCAGAGGCGAAAAGGGACTATAAAACCAACGATACAAAGAGAACTTAATCAGCCGAGTATACAGTTTCATCTCTCGTCGGATACCGGAACCCCGAAAAAAGTGAAAAAAGGGTTGGAATTGAAGACACCGCCGACAGTGCGAAAATATCCCACAGGAAAGTATTGCTCCTCTGAAGATGGTCACGGTACTGGAAAAGTACCTGGAAGAAAAATATAGCGTCAAACAAAGCAAGATGGTCCAAAGGGCCAATCTGCCTAAGAATTGATGGTTTCAATCCTCTACCAGCCTCAGATTAATAATAATCGATGACAAACGAATTGGAATGAAGTGCTTCAAGCTTGTTAAAGCATTTTATTCAAGATCTTGAGAGTACATTAAGAGGCATTGCGTTTCCTCCGATTAATTAGCCCGATTTGACTCAGGTACACATTCACAACTGAGTTGATTGGTATCATACATTTAGTCACAACAATGACAGTTGAGTCACCTTATTCATAAATTTGAAAACCCATAGGCCAAAGATTGGCTACTGGTCATGATACCACTGATTATCGTGTGTAGTGATGTCATTTTGCAGGTTGGAGGTATCTAAGGAGATAGTCAAAACCAAGCTAGTAGTCTGGGTGCTGAATGTAGACGCCTATGTGACCTCGCAATGGGGACTATATGACCCTTGTGTTATGAATCGATGGCGAAAGCTTGAAGAATGGACGATAAGGATTGAGAAGGTTAGCTTGGCTGTTCTCAGCACGAAAACATAAAGAATCGAACGACATGTATAAAAGATAATCAATACAAGTTTTTAGCATAGTAAAATTGCGACTTCGGTAACCAGGGAGGTAATCGAAGCTGGGGCAAACATGCTTCGTAAAGTTTAGAGCATCATCAAGAACAAAAGCAGCAGTGACTGCCTTTATTTACAAAGGCATGACATGATTAAATGATACATAACAGTAACACTGAATCTACCTTCGTCTCGGGGCGGTGGAAAGAGGTAATGGGATAATTGATATAATATTACCCACTTTACCTGTCGAATGGCGCCCGTTCTGTATCTGAAGAGCCTTTACCCGCAGATCACAAACACATTCATATGGATATCATTAAAAGTGATAGTTCAGCTAATTTTTATTGGAACCCACTGATTACAAACGGTACAGCGAATCTGATAATTGAAAGCGGGGGTGAAAAGAAGGTTTATATGACCACATACGACATCGCGGTAGCTATAGATGAAATGAACAGAGCAATCGCCACCTCGTATTTGAATAACTGGAGGCTGACAAGGAAATGCCAGCACTACCGTAGAAATCACACTGAATATTTAAAAGAGTGAAGAAAACGGGGTAACGAAGGAAAATCGCTAAGTAAGTGCAAAGCGCAGAGGGATTCGACGAGAATGTTCTGTGAAGAAATTGAATCACTTCATATGAAGGAAAGGGTAATCTCCTTCCCTCTGTACCACTACCAGCATGTTTACCAATATGGAAAGCCTTGCAGCACCGCGCTGCATAAGCTGGTATTGAAGAGTTTAATCAGAAAAAAAGAACAAGGGCATCGTCGATAATACCTCGTTTGGATCAATAATTTCACGGCGAAAAAGACGTTAAGAGGTGTGGCATTCCCCAAAGGTGGAATTAATATTGAAATGCCAGCAAAAACTCGAGATTTTGAGGGCCAAAAACGAGATAAAGTTGAAATGGATAGCGGGACTCAAAGGTGCTGATGGCAATGAGAGACCGGATAAACTTCCAAGAGAACTCAAATGTCAGTTGTGAGATCAAAGGTTGCACTTGAAATTAGACAAGCCGCAGCTGTTAAAACCATGCGAAACTGGAAGCTGGGGGTCCGTTATGGGAATAGTAAACCGTAAAAGATGGACGATAGATTGAAATGTAACTGAAACCATGGAACTAAGTAGATAAAGGGTGAAGGCGCTAATAGGTCTAATAACTGGCCATTGATCAATAAAGACCTAATAAACAGACGTTGCAATGAAAAGGATGAAACATCCTCCCACAGGCCATTGAATTGTCCTGCGCCCTCGAAAAAGATAGAAATGTCTGAAAATCATTCTTGAAGGTAATGCAGGGGCCAACAAGATCAAAGGTGGAAGGTTAGACCAAGATATCCTTGAGAGAGCTATTCTGAACCTGCCGCATGCGTGTTCCACCATATTGCTTGACTGCGGACGATAACACATAGCAGGGCGTGATTATTTCCGTTGTGATATCACAAAAGATGAACCGGCCATCATTGCAAGCGCTTAAAATTCCAGGCTCGAAGTGCTCAGTGTATGCTGAAGCTCCTGGTCCTCGTCTTGAGCTAAGACAATGGACTCTAGGATCGCTTATCTTATAAAAGAGAAATTGGTGTTGAATTATAAAATGGAATTAAGCCATTCAACTTCGAAGATTCTCCTGGAAAGTAACGCTAACAGGCTCCACATTCCTTGAGAATCCCGCTGTTAGACATTCATGCCAATAACAGATTCTGCAATGTCAGATCAGAGAAAAATGGTAGTGATTGCTCCAGAATATAGGATAGTAAGTTAGGAGTCACATGTAACGGCGAAGCTCGGTGGGGTAAGTTAAAGGCTCATGATAGTGTTGTCCATGTATGATTTAAAGCTGCCGTCAAAATCAAATCCCAAATAACCCAAATGTATTATCTAATAACTTCTCGGAGTTGATTTGAAGATGGAGGCTACATACGATTTTATAGAACCGACAATGTTACCAGGGATACTTACAAGCGATAATGAAGTTATCCAGGAAGGCTCGCATCACAAAAAGGGGCAATTCACATTGGGTAGCAAATCCAATTGTAAATTTCTTTTGTTTTCCACAAAACCTTAAAAAAAGACGTGGAAAGCATTAATGAAGAAGAGGCTTTTGAAGAGACTGCATAACCTAACCAGCTGTTAAACTGCCTGATGGCAGTACAGTAAAAGTATGCAGGTCTGGACGTAGCGGCACAACGGGTTTGTAATGATACGTTTGGAGATAGGAGATCAAGTCGATCCCTTGAGTGGCCGATAACGACCTAGAGGGCAGAGCTATCCCAAAAAGCTAAACAAATTGGCAAAATTTGACCGTGAAGGTCCACCCACAAAGATTGCAGCTCTATCAAAGCTCTCGGTCGACACGTTCTTGCACGCCTCTGTGCTAGCCAGGCTCGGGAATGTGGGGGGGTCCTTTGAGCGCTTTGATCCCTCGCGCTTCATTACTTAAAACAACGTGTCTTTACCGGTGCGTGGGTCCGCACCGGATTTTAAAATCGATTTTACGTAGGAATTCGCGACGGCCTATCGAATAAAACCAGAACGCGAGCTAAATTGGAAAATAAAAAAAAAACGGCTCGACCGCGCGCGTGGAGCCGTTTGTCTCCGGACCCGAGTGCCGCGATCAAGTAGGGGAAGATCCACGACGGATCACCGTCCCGATTGCCGTCCCTTCCACCTCAGATCTTATACGAGGCGCGGCCGGTGAGGTTCCCACCCTTCCTCGACATCCTCCGGCCAGTTATTCGATTAGAGGATGTCCCTTACATAAGAATTCCGCGGGAGTAAGGAGGAAAAAAATATCAAGAGTTTGGTTTTGGAGCTGGAGGACGGTGGTTGGAGCGTCTTGGCGGAGAATTCTGAGGAGAAAGATCAAGAGAAGGTGACTCCTCGGGCTGTGGCTAGAAGTTTTGGTCTTGGCGGAGAATTCTGAGGAGGAATATCCAGAGAAGGTTGCTCATCGAGCTGTGTCAAGAAGTTTTGGTGGTGACGGAGAATTTTTGGATGTTTCGGAGGTGGTTTTTCGGAAAGTGACCAGTTTGTGAGAAGAAAAACAAAAGGAACAATAAGGCTGGGAAACGTGCGAGTTCGAACATGTTATTATTAATGATTAATAGTACTTAATTGTTTTTTTTTATATAAATCTTTTTTTTTTTAGAACCTGTTACACCAGCCGCCAGCCGAGCTCGGAGGGACGAACTGGGTGAGTCCTGGTTATCATTTTTCTATCATTTATTTTTCTTTTTTTTTGTTGTTTTTTTTTATTATTATTAGTTGAATTTTACCATATTTTTTTTCTTCGAATTGAATTTTGAATTTTTCTTTCTTTAAATTTTACCATAACTTTTTTTTCAATTTATTTTTTTTTATTGTTATGATCTTGAACTCTTATAAATAATGTGTGAATAATATGAAGTAGTTTGAGGACTTCCTCCCCTTAGTTCCTCCTTACTCCCGCGGAATTCATATGAAAGGGACATCCTCTAATCGAATAACTGGCCGGAGGATGTCGAGGAAGGGTGGGAACCTCACCGGCCGCGCCTCGTATAAGATCTGAGGTGGAAGGGACGGCAATCGGGACGGTGATCCGTCGTGGATCTTCCCCTACTTGATCGCGGCACTCGGGTCCGGAGACAAACGGCTCCACGCGCGCGGTCGAGCCGTTTTTTTTTTATTTTCCAATTTAGCTCGCGTTCTGGTTTTATTCGATAGGCCGTCGCGAATTCCTACGTAAAATCGATTTTAAAATCCGGTGCGGACCCACGCACCGGTAAAGACACGTTGTTTTAAGTAATGAAGCGCGAGGGATCAAAGCGCTCAAAGGACCCCCCCACATTCCCGAGCCTGGCCAGCACAGAGGCGTGCAAGAACGTGTCGACCGAGAGCTTTGATAGAGCTGCAATCTTTGTGGGCGGACCTTCACGGTCAAATTTTGCCAATTTGTTTAGCTTTTTGGGATAGCTCTGCCCTCTAGGTCGTTATCGGCCACTCAAGGGATCGACTTGATCTCCTATCTCCACTCCTATCATTACAGGTTTGCTCACTAATTGGAAGAGAAGCATGAGCCAGCTGAATTTTTTTTTTACCACACCGAGACGGTCCCACAGAGTCGCTGATGGCTATCAAAAAACGAACGGCCAGACATGTCTTAATGGTGATTTTAAGATAGGGTAGTTTGATTGTCAAACCTTCTGCCTGAGTAAGGCCGACGAATTCCGGTAAATACGATGCTGTTTTCTAATATGTATGTATTTCAATTTAGACCATCCGGAAACCAATATGCGTGGTTGGTTATGAAAATGCCGTGAACTATGAAAATTTGGCAGTTTGGGAGCCCACTGGGGCATCGACCAGCTGTGATCGTTGTGGACCGATGAGCAGTTTGCAGCGGGAGAGTAAAATGTGTCTTCGATTTAAACGTTCGCCATTTTGAAAGTCTAATACAGGGGGCTGACTAGGCCAACTGAGGAAGGAACATACTCAATTCAGTTTTGTCCAATCGCATCAATCAAATACGTCCGTTGGTGAAAGATCGCACTACTAACCTCGTAATTTGATGCCGTCAAGGGTTATAGAGGAAATAAATGAATCAATGTGTCAAGTTGTTTATTTTTCACTCTTTTAAAAGATGCCTTTTGTTTTGTTCTGATACTTTGTATTGATGAAATTGGGAGATGCGAAGCGTGATGCTTATGAATCACAGATGATCCAAAATAATCAAGTGACAAAAATCAATATGGCGTAGTGCGTCTTGGAAAATATTTCAACAACTGATGATTTCTTTGTGTATCCCGCCTGCTGTTAAATTTTCAAGAAAATGAGCTACTTCCTGGAACCTAATTGAAAAGCAACGAGCTTTTATGTGATACCGTCACCGATGAAACGTTCTACACCATTTTATTCAGAATAATAACACAAGTATAATAGTCACTAATACTTCCACCTTTTGATCAATTTGTCCACTGATTGGAACCGTTTAAAATGACCACCATGGTTCGAAAAGTTAATTACATTACTTTCTCTTAACACTTACCTATCCTTGGCAGAACTGAATGTAATGGTAGACCCTGAATTCTGAGGAGATTGAAAGCCGCCTTTCAGTTTCATTTAGCCCTGTTTCAACAAAAAAAGGGTCGGTAGAGATTGAGCTACAACGACCGTCCTAGATGTTGCCAGCCAATTATGATTGTATATGATTATATAAAAAACAAAAAAAAAATGAACCTCAATCGCGACAATTCAACTGTGAATATCGCAGACAACTCTGAGTTGATGGATAGAAAATCTAAGTCTAAACTTGGGTTCCTCAATTAATCAATTGAGAATTAAACTAATTGTGACCCAATCTCTAAGGGTAACGCGAAGCAAGGCCCTTCTGTTTGCAATCCTGATTGTAGCCTCCAATAGGTGCCCCTGATGAGATCAAAGTCGTATTTATGGCTAAGGATTCCCCCCCGCACAAAACATCGCCTCCTGCCGAAATATTGCTCTCAGATAAATCGGGTGGGGCAAAGAACAATCCTCGCGTTGTATCAAGGTCCAAGAAGGCCCATCTGAGGTACCTACGGTAAGCAGAATCCGAAGTTCCAACGACGATTCCGACTCGTTAATCCAAATAACAGCAAAGAAGGCTCGGCTGACATGTCCATTTGCAGGTAAGACTGTGGAAGCCAATGGATGGATATCTATCAGATTAGGATAGTGAGCAGTGCGAACAGCTTAGGCATCAGGCTGTTTTGAATCGTTAAATATGTACGGTTAAAGTATTACGTTCAATTAATGCTTCTGGCTCCCAAATTAGGATGCTAAAAATACTGATGCTCTGGAATAACTTAACGTCCATAAGAACCTCAACACCGCCATCTAGATCCTCTTCGACACCAGAGCAACAGAAAATGTTGATAGGCCGAGACACGCTGTCATCAACGACCTTCCTGAACCATATGTTAAGAATTTTTGAGAATGAACGGATTGTTGGCTCTTCTAGGGGCTTAGGATAGTCAACTCCTAAGGTCAGTGAAACGGACGCACAGCTCACGGAATCATCATCTAAAATATAGATGAGGTGCAATATTTGCCAAACAAGTCGATTCTAAAGCGGTCATTGCACTAATCAGTCGACGGATATATCGGACTCTGGAGGCTGATATAGCTATGGGCTGGAATTGGTACAATGAGGCTCGAAAAGGACTGGAAAAGAGTAAAAGATCGGCTAAATGATTGTCATGCAAGACGCTTCTGTAAAAAGACTAGTACGCTTAAAGTAACCTCGAAAATAAAACAGATCTTTCTATAAAAACGTAGCCAACTACTGGTGAACTTACGTTTATAAGGCGGAAAGTACATCGAAAGCAAAGAGGATATGACAAACCGTGTGCTTGAAAAACATTTTCCAGGCAACATTCAAAATCATAGTTCGGAGCCGAAAGATATATACAATCCTCAACTCAAGAAACTGAACTTTGGTATGCAAACTAACGTCACTTGAACGAATAGAATCAGTATCTGCTAACTTAGATGAACTCACTCATATTTCAGTAATAGATATGTTAGGAATATATACATGCATGCTTGATACACGCTTAAATTTCAATTACTTGACGTGATGTTAAGGTGATATGATTAACTCCAAATCAGAGAACCCACTTTTGGACCCTTAAATATATTTTTCTTTATAAAAGGACTAATAGATCGATTCATAAGGAGTTCGTATATTCCTAGGAGTGGAGAAAGACTTATTGATCGGATTGAGACAAGACTTCTTAGGGAATGATAACATGGAGGTGCCTACCTCTCTTACTATGGCTTCTGGTAATGGAGGGCACAAAGATCTTTGCGCAAGCATTTTCGGACGACCTCATTGTAATAATTATTGGTAAGTTGTCGGATACAATATGTGTTTTATGTTCAGCAGGAACATTAGGTCGGACAAGATATCCAGCTGGTACAATAGGATGACGTATTAAGGAGTGCACTCTACTCCAAGGTCATATCCAGGGACAATATCAGATCCAACAGATAACACTCATGCTGGAGAACTGCAACAGGTGAGACCTACCGATTTTTTTATTACAACGGGTTTTTGGATGATGGTTTGGGAAATTCTGCAAAAAGCGTTAATTTAATTTAATTGCCTCAGCATCACCGAAGCGATGAGAAGTCTACCTTCAGCGGCACTTGAAGCTGTCGTAAGCCAACCCCCGTTCATATGGAGACCTGATAATTTTTACGCACGGGTCAACCATGGAAGACCAATATGGAACTGACGCCATCTCTCGTAAAAATGAGGACTATCTTCCAGACAGAAATATATGCCATTTTATTTGAAACAGAAATAGGAGTCTACCACTCCACCATTCGAATTTTTTCCAACAGTCAAACAGCATTATCCGCAATATCAACCGAGTTGGTATGGAATTGCCACCAATTACTAATGAAATTTGGCCAATTTAACGAAGTATTTCTGATGAGGGTGTTAGGGTATTCAAACATAGACATTGACATTGACAAAGGATCTAGCCAGTCAATGTTAGGACTAGAAACAACATTTGGTGTCAGGCCACTCACTGCCAGGTCTACTCCAATGGGTGTAGTTCCAAGGGTTCATGCAGTTGGAGAAATTCGAATTGCCGCCAATTTTTCTGTTTGTGAAAGAGCCCGATCCCCAGGGGGCATAACAAAAACCTGTAGAACTTTTAGCGGGGCAGCAAATATGAGAAAGAGGGCGAAACGGCCCTACCTTCCATATGCAGCTGCCAGCCCTTTTCAGACCTTCGATGAAAGTATCTCGGAAAGGAATTCATCTACAAAGAATTTTCACCCTCTCTGCTCTAAAAACGTTTTCGGATTATAAAAAGGCAGCGAGCGTCAATGTTTGAATTTGCGGTTGGTCTTAATCTCTCAACTTAACTTAGCCACTAAAGCTATTGATAGTAAGCAGCCTTGACAAGTTAAATTATATATTAACAGTATACCGAAGGCCAAATGAAGGCGGTTTTCCTATCACAAAAGGGATTACAGTTCCGAGTAGGTATTTTAGCCATACATTAGTTAAAATAGTGCTATGTCGCCTATTTTATTTTTCGTGAACCACAAGATATCTTACATAATTTGTTGTGAATTTGGCGTAGTTGTTAAGACTACACTAGTAAAGGCAATCGTAAATATCCATAATGTAAACCTAGCCAGAACCTTGTCTCTAGTTGGCGAATTTTATTAATCTTCTCCATAGTAATCCAAAGTAGATTAACAGACAAATAAAAATCGGAATGTTCCAAACCATTTTAATTCCTATGGGAAAAAGATATGGTCTTTGAATCGGAGCCTCCGCCGCACTTATAAACTTCAATATTGGACCAGTCACGAGTACCATTCACAATCACGTTTTAGAACGCAGCGAATGCCAGAAAGTCAAGGACATTTCGGCACTATTCGTGATCGTGCAGAGATTATGAAAATATAGAACAATTATCTTTCAACGAATAATCACTGAAGTTCTTTGTAAACCAAGATAGGATGAAAAGATCAGACAATTCGTCTACGTTTTGAGTAGCTCTATTTGTATGGTGGCTAAAAAACACAGAGTAACCATTTCCAGCAAGGAAGTATTCCATAATTGAGACAGGGAAATTTATGAAACGGAAATGGACATAGGCTACTACTTATCTTTTGAAATTTCCAACCAAGAACAAATTAAATACTTCTTGTGTGGAAATAAACGTTTAGAAAGGGAAGATACATACCCATCGCTTTGCTATACTCAGATATTCACTAAAGATACTGTCGTAATTTCTTCTTCAATACATTTTACGATAGATTTTGATGTCCCGAAAGTGCATTGATTGGAAACGCAGTATACCGAGTTTGGCAATTAATCTATGAATCGATAGATATTTGGCCTCTATGGACTTTTCCCAGGAGGATGTTTTCCTTCTAGGTCATCATTGTTGACGACAACGAATAGTCGCTCATTATTATCTCCACAACTCTGGCCCCTTTACCAATTTGCCGCCCTTGAAACCAAAAAGTAAATCAACCATGATTCACTTCGGGGGTTGATTCCTATTGTATGTGTAACCTGTGTACGATATTTTGTTTATATATTATAGTATTCAACCCAAATCAAAATCTATAGTCATTCCCTTTCGAAATCATCACGAATTTCCCAGTTTCAATAATCTCTCCTCTCATAAGCGTGTGCAGCCATTCGTTCCCTATTCCTGGCTTAACTATATAGTCTGATGTTTCAAATGAAAAAGGGGATGTTCCAAGCAGGAAGTAGACAAGAGTGGTGTGGATAAATGGATGTAGAACCGACAAATTCCAAAAATCCAGTCTCCCTATCAATAAAACTGCAACTTATCGGTAATGGGTTTTAACAAAGCCAAAGCCATGAAAGAAGCGAGGGAGGAATATATTTGCACCATAACCAAACCAAAGGGAAGATACAGGACTTCAATGCAGACCTTGCCATGTACATATGTACAGGACGAACACATTCATATCAATCAAATTTCATGTTCCGAAGTGATTTGGAATGCGGTAGAGTAGCTTTGCCTTTGTGATCAAGGATAAGACTGACGTTTCGAGCTGTGTGATAGCAACCGGAAACGAATCAATCTATTCATTATAGGAATGTTATATAGAAATTCCGGCAACACGATGAGTTCAATGCAATCTGCAATCCCTGATTTTCCAATTTTCAATCTGATTCGAAATCAGGCGAGTCCGAGTAGCTTCTATTCAATTGGTTACTCTCTCAAGCTTATTGGTCGGCTGGCTCAGTTGAAAAGCCCAATTTCAGGATGTATGATGTGCATTTTGCTGAACTAATTCCATTGCCTGATACAATGAATTAATCTCTAAAATGAAATTGTCTGACGCTATTGATATCCGGGCCAGTAGCATATTGTAGAGTATTTAGGAGGCATGAACAAGTTTTAGTTATTCGGATGCATACAGGGCCTGAAGGCTATGCAACTGGATTGCAACATGATGCAGTGTGGCACATTACAAATCATGACCGCTCTCGAAACCAATTTCAGTATTTGGTTGGATGGTTCCTTTGAATTCGTAGAGGAGATTTTGTATTTATTCCTATTAAATTTTGAATTAATACACAGACCGAACGAGAATTTATGGCAATCTGGTTTCAATTTGCAATGTGGAAGATAGTCCGAAAGTTATGATAGCCTGAAGAGCATGTGGTAAGTCCATATTTGCGAGGTATCAATTAAAATGTTTGAGTATTGCATGCCTGAATAACTGAATTTTATTGGCAAATTCAATTTAATAATGTCTGCACTCCTTCAACAAAAACAGCATGCAGTCAATTTTTAGCTTCAACAATCTCATTTCAAAATTGATATGACCATTAATGCGGTTTGTGCTAGCATAGACGCCAATTGAACTTACCATATTACACAATAAAACCCGTTTCCGTCGCTAGTGAAGGTTTTTTATTTCGCAAATACTATCATTTTGGGAGAACTTGTTCCCATTTCAGTGGAAGGTGCAACACCCTTTCCCAGACTCAACCTTCCTTCCTCTCTCAGACCCAGGACTCCTAGAAATTTGCAAACCATGGCGCTTTACAGCGTTCATATTCCTCACCTTTATTTCTCTCAATAAAAATGAAACCCTTTATTTGCCAAGAAAATTTGGCGGAGCAAATAGTTAAGGCAATAGTTAATTGAACGGTACTCTCTCGATTTCGTGCCCAAAAATTCGAATCGTGGTTCCGCGCTAATGGCTGGGATAACAATAACCTGGTAACCATTGGAATAACAACAAACTGCAGACAAACAACTATGGAGATAACGCTCCCGGCCTAAAGAAAGGATAAACAATTCTAACTGGTCCTCTTGGTTGGGGTTTGACGTGAGGCTGAAAAACCTACGATTAATTACTGCAATGTTGCAATTCTTTCCGTCTTCTCATCAATGCAAGACCAGATTGTCCTGATTAAGCTTTCTAGGTGCTTTTTGAGTGTTCAAAGCTCTGAACATCTATGAAACGTGCAAACTCCAAACAAACAAAATCCGGGGGATCATAATGTCCCGAATCGCTTGTGAAAACGAGTGAAGTCCGAGAAGCCCCACTTAGAATTATTGCTACCAAAAATAAAGAAAGCGGAGCGATACCATGACAGTCCGGTTGTGGATAAAATCCGGCTCAACAGGTTACGGTGGGCGGGTCACTTAATCCGTATGGATGAGGATGATCCAGCCCGGAAAGTCTATAAGAGCAATATCTATGCTAGAAAAAGAAGACGAGGCAGACCCTGCCTAAGATGGAGCGATAGTGTAGATTAGGACGCCAGACAGCTTTTAGGGATATCGAATTGGTGGACCTCGGCGCAAAACCGGGATGTCTGGAGTTCCTTATTAAGGCAGGCCTAGACCGGATACCGGTTGTTGCGTCGTTGATGATGATGATGATGTGAAAGCCTCGCGACTGCATCCAGATCAGGCCTTTGATAGAACAAAATGACACAACCAATTACGATGAACCGACTCCGCCTGTGAACGAAACATAGGCTAAAAAAGAAGAAGAAGATTAACTAGATGTTTCTGGCGCAAACCCCAGGAGGAACCAAAGGGATGGGCTGCCCAGAATTATTCAACATCGCTCTGCGCACAGTGACCTATGCGGAAGACCTAAATATCCTCGCACGACCGGAAAAGACCGCGTAGGAGAGGGTTAAGTCCTTGAGGGTTTTACGTGAGCACCTGTCTGGAAGACTTAATCCCACAGTCTTCTTAGGACACGGATTGATTTTGTGACCAGAATCAAAGCCTCGCTGAGACAAGCAACAACGGTACCAGTATATACCAAGTGCATGGCTTAGCATTCATACTGGTGGATGCAAGACACACTTAAATCTCTACCGAACTAAGGAGTACGGCCCCCGTGTTGAAACGCAACACCACGCCGAGGCCCCAAGGTCTCTTTTCGCTTGAGCACAACCACAATCCCCATGAAACTCCCACTAGGGGGCCAACCGCAAACAACTCACATACAAAGCAAGTTTACCCGAAGTATGAGAGTCCAGGGGCTATCCCGGTTCCCATAGTACCAGTATACCCGTGGTAAGGTTTCGTGGCCAAATTGCCACTTCAGATGAGTCCCCGTGCAGACTCGGGTATGATCGCCCTGATTAGGCCTTTGCAGCATTCGCCTACTGCATCACGACCGGCAAACCAAAGTGAGTACAGCGCTTCCCGGTGCCACCACTATGGAGGTTCCCCTCGGCCACCCGGTTTTGGTTTGATCGACAGGGGCTCGGCCCGGTCTTCTTCACCGCCACCTCTGAGCACCACGTAGGAGAGGGTGGTGAAATTTGATGAAGCAGCGAAGGAAGTTGGCTTAAAAAAATTAAAAGAAGTCCAAATTATGACACAAACTAGAATAAAGGCGCCAATAAGATATAACACGACATTAAATGATTACAACTTTGAACAAGTCGACAATGTTGTGTACTTAAGTAAAACTCATACAAGGGACCGCAACTAAGTCAACAAACGAATTACACTTAGCAATAAAACAATCTACACCGTATGGTCAATTCTAAAAAAAAATATGAATAGGAAGTCAGGGTATGAGAGGTGGACAGAAGATTGTGAATGAGATGCAACAATGAGTTGTACCTATTATACCGCCACCATCCAGATTAAAACTCGCAAACTCCAGTCGACAAGCAATGTAGAGCGTTTGGTCTTCAGAAGAATTCCTAGGCGCCTACTAAAAAGAAAGGTTGAAGATAAACGACCACCAATAAAACTCTGAAACAGATGAAAGGATTCAGTGGAAGATGCAGGACGCAGTTACTGGGCCGAAAACGAAAAAACGAGAACTTCAAGGGGCTAAAGATCAAAATAGGAAAGTATAATCTTTCAGTGCATGGTATTCCATCGCTGCATCATCCCTTCGCACAATAACTGGCATTCCTCGATATGTTTGCCCAGAAAAGCATGTGCAATCCAAATATCAATAATTGTTTTTTAAAATAATCGCGAAAGTCCAACTGAGAGTCTGTTTTCCTCCGACTAGCTACGTTTTGATTGCCAAACTTCTATTCTTTATGATCGTTAGGGTTGAGTTAGCAGTGACAACTTCACTACAAATTCAGTCAGACATCAAATATTCCTCGGTCATCCATGGCCTGGTGGTATCCTTCTCCGAATGGATTGCCCAACTTTCTCGTACCAACGCTGATAATCATTTGGAGGCAAGTTCATTCCCCGGAGAGTTTCCGCAACTACACTATCTATATTTACAAGAGTAATCATTTTTTATAGTATTTTTGCACAACAGAATGCTATTAAACATAATATTTAGCTTGAAACACATCACGTATCACACTGGGAACCATCTCCTCGATGGCCGTTCAACTTGTTGCAATGACTTCACAAGAACAGAAAAATCACTGAGTGTTTTTCAAGCAGCCTCAACTATTCTAATTAAATCAGAAACAAGTCAACTTATGAAGTAACCCTCATGTAAACATGTGTTCAATGCCAAGCGGTTTTAATTAATTGTGAGCGGAGTAATTAAAGGTGCATGCATGCAATTGATTCCAGGCACGGCCAACATTCCCAACCAGAGCATAATCCCTCACGTCATCAAACAATGCGGAGAAGAATTATCGTGCGATTGTTAGCTATGTTCGTGTCAAGTTTCATGCCTGTATGGAAATGAATTTTCTCCTAACTATTATCCGAGCGTGAAAATAAACCAAATATGCATATGAAAATGGAAAAGCAAGCAGCGTTCAAGTACCCTCTCCGAAAGCAATCAGTCTCGCCCGTTGAGCCTACAGCGCTTGTGTGTATTTAAAATTTCTCATTGCATATTTCATAAGGCTGCATTGATCCTATGAAAACAAACTAAAACCATTAAACAACATAACTTTTACCATATACGGTTTTCATGGTGCAAGCCTTGTAGGAATGCTATGAGCCGTGGAAGCTAGTGAGGAGAATTTGATAGTGCCGCGTTTGAATGTGAAATTTTATGCACTTTGAATACGCTTTCAAAAGGTGTCATTGGCGAGAAGTTGGAGAATTACTTTTGATGATTTATGTCAAATTGTCGGTCCAGGCATTACTGGAAATTTGATGATATTGATCAACAAGCTTCTCAAATCATTTCACAGTCCTGATCACTACAAAGGGTCAGAGGATCAAAATATCAAGGAAGAAGGAGACCTTTGGTCACGTCAGTCACAATTAAATTGTTTATTTTAGATCAATGATCCGATGCACTTTCTCTTTATGAGGACAACCCGTTTCGATCCTTCTCGGATTTATTGCCTCCAATCCACTCAAATCAATGGCCGCAATCACCTCCTTATACCTAATCATGAAGCGCTGTGCGTTTCGAATGAATCCGTCACTCGTTTTTTCAGCTTCCTAACTGTTCCGGAGGAACCGACTTTCCCTTTGAATATCTTTTAGGTGTTCTCGAGTCGCCCATTCACTATCTGTCATCGTCTCGAACTGTTCCGAAGGGTTCTTTTAACATCTTCCCATTCTTCAAAGACTTGAGTCAAAGGCCAACCTCGCATTCGTAACATAACACAGGTCTGATAATTGGTGGCATCGACAGGCACGTTGAGAAATGGCCAAAAAGTGTCTTTCTCGCTTGTCGAGTCGATCTATCTACAGTGCGTATGCGATGAAGAATAAATCTGATCAAGTACGATTTAACATAGTGGAGTAACTATAACTACACTTTATTTATCTCTTTCGCTGATGGAATTCACTATTCCAGTATGGTCGATATGGAAATCGCCCCAAAGCTATTGGCGTTTGGGACGCATTTTCTCCCCAAGCGGGCCTTATGATTGTTTTGCCCTAAGTGTCTCCCCACCTAACTTCCTCTCGTCCATTTTATCTTGTACTTACGTCCCGTGTAGTAGCTCTTCCCACCTGTACGAAGAATGCTGTTTGATAGCTTGCCGAAGTCTCTTACTGTCAACTTTCCATCCCTTCCTTATCATTTGTCAATGCATCATCATCGTCAACGGCGCAACAACCGGTATCCCGTCTAGGCTTTCCTTAATAAGGAACTCCACACAATTCGGTTTTGCGCCGAGGTCCACCAATTCGATAGCCCTAAAGCTGTCTGGTGTCTTAACCTATGCAATCGCTCCATCTCAGGCAATTTTGTTAAGAACCCAGGTTTCCGAGGAATACATAAGGACCGGCAAGATCATAGTCTTGTACAGTAAGAGCTTTGACCCTATATGTATATCTGTCAATTGGCAATGCGTGATCAAGCTCGTGACTCGTTTCTAATATCCTGTCCGATCTCCTCTCCTATTATGTTCCGCCTTCGTCTACTTGCCTTCACTATTACCTTACTTGGTTCACAACGGAGATCCGTAATAGGATCTCCCTGAAACATGCGTTGCAGAAGAAATTTCGGACTACTAAAAATGGCCCCGACCTTGCTCAGTTCAAGGCTACGTGCTCCACTGCAAGTTATTGATTAAAAAAACGCATAAAAGATTCTTGGTCCCACATTCACCATCCAACCTTTCCCTTTCCATCAATTTTGCAGACTCCACTGCCAACTCCCCAGAACAATCTTGCAACCTTTCCTTTCTTACTTCCCTTCCGCATTTACTCCCTCAACCAATGCGTCCTCTACGCCTTTCCTTGATACAGGCTGCTTCCAATTTCTGGCCATTCCTCTCCTCACGCATTCGTTAGTTGAGTTACTCATTGGTAATCTTGACACCAATGTTGTTAGTGTAAACAACACATTTCCCCCCTGTCTGTGTGTTATTCTCAACAAGTTTTGAAGAATGCTACTTTGCAATTTTGTTGCTAAATGCCTTAAGTTGCCAGGAGCTAAACGTTATTTTTACCGATTTCGCTCAAACCTTTGATACCGTTAATCACAATATTATTTCCGCAAACTGTCTCTACTCAATTTCCTCCTCTAAATCATCTCTTGACTTTCCTCCTACCTCTCACACCCTTCCTGCAGAGTTTCCTTTCATGGATACTAATCCCGTTCCTTCTCTTCTTTCTCTAGCGTTCTCAAAGGCTCTATACTTGGCTCCCTATTATTTCTGCTTTATCCATGACCTCTTTTCCATCCTCACCTGCCCGTGTTTGCTTTACGCCTCTGTTTTGTCTCCGCTGGACTGTGATCTCTTGCAGTGCAACTTTGGTACTTTAGTCCGTTGGTGCTCGGTTAACAAGCTGACACTGAATGCCAACAAATGAATCTGGATGTTCTATTCACTTAAACCCTCCCCAGCATCCTCTTCCTATTCTCTTGGCGGGCAACCCCTTTCAGTACTGACTTCATTTCAATTCTCCTCCATTGACATCATCTACATTCCTCATCCGACATTACCTAAATTCAGCCTTACTTAACGCTGCTGTGTAGTCTGGTCCATCTCCCGCAAACACTCTTCAAGCTGCAGAAGAAGAATTCACCCGGATCCTCTTTTTCAAAACGAACCTCCCCCGTGTGGACTATCCGTTACGGCCCCGAACTCTCAATCTCCCTTCCCTGCAGGAACGCTGCACCTTCCTTGATGTATGTATCCTTTTCAAACTCTGTAACTGCTTAATGGACTGCTCTGCCGACTTCGATATTTTCATCCATATCCCCTATCGTAGTACACGCAGTGCAAACATTTTTGAAGTCCCTTTCGCAGAGCTCGAAATCTACTTTCACTCCTCAATCCCACGACTATGCCGGTTTTACAATGCCTTACAGCGTCAGGTATAAACTCTGTACCAGCGTACATTCTATGCATTCTAGGAGCTTAACTCAGAAACGCTTCCTACGACAGTCTACTAAGACTCGAAATGCCAGAAGGGACGCACCTGGTTACGCAGACGACATTACAGAACTTGTTGACAGACGCACTCTTGAATAGGTGCAAAGCAGAGTTGGCATTATTGATGTGACGGGTAGGCGAATGGATTGCTCATAATTTCAACCTTGCGCTAGAAAAAAAAACGACGTAACCATCCTGAAGATCTTTGGTTTAATACCCGATCCGAAGATGAGTTTCTTAGAGCAAATCAAACAGCAACTTCCAAGTGGCCATGCAAGTTTTCAGTCTTACCTGCAGAAGATTAGGAAGACACGATCTCTTGATTGTGTATTTTGCAATGAAATGGGGGGCAACGTCAAACACACCTTTTTCTCTTGTGAATGGGTCAAGAATGTAAGGACTTGGATTAAATCACAACAAAGGCGGAGATCTGCGAGACCTTAAAGCCACAGCGCGCTTTAAATTCGGTAGATGAGCCGCATGTGATAAGATTAAGAAATGCATACGGTGGTACTCAGATTGTCACAATAGTTCTCCCAATTAAAGCGGCGAAAAAAGCTGTTGCTATTGACAAAGTTCGCATCGGTTGGGTTAGCTGTCAGCTAAGAGAACCGATATTGCCGAAATGGTGTTTCAAATGTCTAGAATTTGAACACACCGCAAAAAGTTACTCAACTAAATTTGACAGGTCTAGTTGTGTCAAAAACTCGGAGAGGAAGATCATATTGCGAAGCACTGCAATGGTAATCCCAAATGTTTGCTTTGCCGATAAACGAGGAACAGTGACAGCGACAATATGACAGGCAGCAGCAGATGTCCGCCGTTCAACCGTAAATGAATTTTCTAGAAATGAATTTGAATGTAATATCCGCGAGGTATACGAACGGAAAGAGGTGAATTTAGTGGGTAAAAGTCTCATATAATCGTATGGCAGAAGCCAACAGTAGATTTAGAACCTTATCGCTCCCAACGACAATAAATAAAAAAAGACAAGCAGACAGACAGACAATGAAACGATTTTAATAAGGTTTTGTGAAAAACAAAAACCTTTTAAGTGATGGCTAATATCCGAGTCCAAAATATAGCCGCAGGCTATTTATGTATGTACCTCTCGTTTCGGTGTATCGGAGGTTGGAATGCAGTATATATAGGACAATATGACGTAAAGCAATGTATGTCATAATGAGAATGATCGCTATAGAACTTCTAGTGGAGCAAAAGAAGGTCGAGGAGCTCAACAAACGCAACGGAAGCTTGATTCGAACGTGCGTGTAGACCAGAGTCTTCACAGTGGGTCAACAGGGATATGAACAGAAGAGTAGAAATGGATTTAGTGGGTAGGAATTTTACATACTTTACAAAAGAGGCGAGTCAATTAAAAAGAGTCGACCAAATCGACCTCTTCAGTTGAAGCGACAAATATCAGTACTGCATATTACACAGCACACGCTCAACGTCACGACAAACACGCTACACATTCAACTTAGTGAGATGTATGGTTTACGATTTGGCTCAAATATCAGTTTGTGAGTGATGGATGACTACCACGATCTTGTGCCTTGCGCCTACGGTTCTGTCATCATGCAAGTCATTTCATCCAGCTTATGTCCCATTGACATCTGCTGTGTCTTTTCCCTGCCTCAGCCCCCTTTCCTGAACTAAGATTCCTCCCACATATTATTAAAAGTTATAACCTTCTCTTCCGTTCATCGCCTGTGGTGGCTCGAACCTTCCTATGCCGTCTTTACTTACTATCGCCGACCTTCCCTTCCATTAGCAATAACTCCTGCCATCCTTCCTTTCCCTTATCCATTTGCATGAACCCTTGTACCACCCACCCAATTAACCTTTCCACAAATCACTTAAATCGCACGCTTGATCTTGTCCTCAACAACCTCCCTATATGTTGCTTTGCTCAATCCCTTCATGCCCCCTTACATTGCTCTTGACGCCAATCATTCTGCTTTCGACTTTGATGCTTACCTCACTGACTTCAGTCCTCTTCGTAAGGCAAATTTTGAAGGCCCGAACTCAAAATGGCGATAATCAGCTGGGCTCCCGTCCTCTTTTTATTAACGTGCGACCAAACACTCAGAACCTTCTATACCATTTTGTCAAATCTCATTTTCTGTTTCGTTTCTTCCTCCCCTAAGTCCTTGCGCTTTTACTCAGTATCGTTCACCGTTGAAGTCCATAAAAAATTGCGACCAAAGTTTACTTCCTGTCTCCTAAAACCCTTCTTACATTTCACAACACTGCGCTCCTTGGCCAAATCTCAAATATTTGAGCCTAGAAAGAAATATCTGGCCAGTGATGAAGCCTCATTGAAGCGCCGAAACCTGAAGCCATTCTGACCTCACATTCACAGCTCTCGCAATCTCGTCCAGCTATCTCCTCCTTTCATTAAATTCTCTGTCTCCTCTGCTAACTCGCCCAACTACCTTGTGATTTACTCTGCTGCTACTTTTCCTTAGTCTATGTTCCCTCTTCTCTATATTCCTCTGTCTCACTAGTGGATGTAACCTGCCCCGTATCTCCTGCAATTTCCTCCTTACTTCTTTCCTTGTCGAGTAACTGATTGGCAACTTTGACAACAATGCTGGCCCTGATCACGGTGTTCCTTTTGTAGCCTCCTTATGATTAAAACTGGTCAATTCATTTTCCTTCCCCTCGTCAGTACTTTCAACAAGAGCTTTGAAAAGAACCATTTTTCTATCCTGCGGAGAAAGCGCTTATTTATCCCTATTCGCAAAAGTGGCAACCTCACCCTTGCTGAGAATTATCGTCCGATTTCGCTCCTGCCCCCAACCCCCTTTTTGCTCCAAAATTTTCAGAAGATATGTTAGCGACTGGTTGTTCGCCTACTTTGGCTATCTCATAATGAAGGAATAACACGACTTTGTCAAACGTAGGTCAACCGCCTCCAACCTGCCGGACTTCACCAGCTTTGTGGTCAAATGTCTACATTCACCACAGGAAGTGCATATTATCTACACTGACATAGTTCAGCTTTCGACAATGCTTTTGTCCAAATTCACCTCCCTCAATGTTCCGATATCACTTGTAACATGTCTTGTCTTTTAGCTTCCCTGCTGACTCTGCCGCATCTCCTTTGATAGCTGCGCATCCCGTTCCTCTTCCCCTTTTCATATAGTGTCCCACAAGGCTCTATTCCGGGCCCTTTATTATTTTTATACTTTCCATCTACTTACTTGTCTCTATTTACTCTATTACGACGACCTTAAACTCTTTTCCGCTATATCGCTGTTTACCGTTCGTTAATAAATAAATAAGTAAATTCAAACGATCGATCTAAATAATGAAACTTGTCCAAAAATGGAATGATACCCTATCGCACTCTGTGGTTCTGAGAGTGGATTGATTATACAAGACAATGACGGGCGCCTCGTAGTAATGGGAACGAAGATGTTGCGTTGGAAAAACATGTCATTCACCCCATTTGACAAGATTGATTTGAACATCAAAGTCGATGGAAAGCGAACAAAGGTCGGCCGAAACAACGACAGCTGGATGGTGATTTGAGAGCCGGGTGACTCCATCCAGACTAGGCTTTTGATCGAGAAAAATGGCGCAACCAATCAAAACAAGCTGACCCCGCTTCTTAACCGGACAAAGGCTGAAGAAGAAGAAGACGTATAGATGAGGTAAAAATAGTGCTGACTTTTATGAGGTTCTCCTTTGTATCGGCTCAAAAAAATTAGTGAGTTGAAAAGAGTTAACTCACAGAAAAGAGTCATCTTTCCCATCATTAATCCTGGAATTGATATTGGTGTTTTGATGGTGCATCAGTCAGCCATTAGTGTTTCACTATAATATAGGAAGAAGGGAAAATTTCATCAAAGCTGTATAGGTGATGGACAGGGTCACATCGTCTCCTCCCAGACCTAAAAGGATAGGGTTAGCTGAACGAAAATAAAGTTTGCACCGCAGTAATAAAGCTCAGACATATATTGCAATCTAAAATTTAAATGAAAAATACTTAAATAGATATGTACTACTTACAGCCGACATTGAGAAATAGTATGTCTATTTAAAGTTGAATTCTTACCTGTAAACATAAAAGAGAAGATAAATAAATTTTATGGAACCGGGAACACAAATTATGTTTAGTATCCAAGAAGGGTTTGGGTGAGGACTTAGACAACAATAGAATATTCTATCGTTTCCTAAGTTTACTAAACCTATTTATTGGCACATATTTTAGATCGGATTTCTCAAAAGCCTACATATGTATTTACTTTATGCTAACAAGATGTTTTGATATAAATTCTTCAAAGGAAGACTTAATTCGAATCAATAGCATTTCACGTTTCCCAAGATCTCCTCTTGGTGTATTCTAAAAACTCAGTGGAACACAACATGGCAATATTTCATCTTGACTGAATACGTGAAATTCAAATTTAAATCGAACACACACTCCTCAGCATTCAAATGTATAAACACAAAAACAAGATTGATCGAACATTCAGCACCGGCAACCAGCGTAGGTGCTTGGGGTTTCAACAAAAGGAATCCACGTATTCAAGCTCTTCATCCATATTAAACCAATAAATTTCTCATAAAGTCAACATATTTTATATTTTTTCTGTACTTTACGTAAGTACGAATGAAGCTGGCATCGTATATTCTGGCGAGGCCACCCAGCTTGTTCTAAACGTACATTAGCGCAAAGCCCACGGTTCTTATTTCATATTGGCCATTTATTTACCATTTGTAATATGTCGAATGAAAAATGCGATAAACCGTAAATTTACGACGTTGGCAAAAAGGTGTTAAATATACAACGCGATATGCAGAGGAAATCGTAAAAATTCGCTAACCTGGACAAATTTATTTCCGCACCATTATCGTTTATTACAGGTGGGTGGAGGCGAAATTTGGGAAGGTGATATATGTGGCTTAGTCAAGCTGTGCTTTCTAATCTTGCTTTTTTGGGACAAACACAATGAGAGATCAGATCAATCTAGATTTGACGAGGTACTCTCTCTCTGCAATATTTGCATATACGGTAGCAGGACCCGTTGAACTCTCCCATATTAGGAACGCGCCCTCATTAGGCGACATATTTACTGCTTCTGCATTTCATAAAGATGCAGTCCAAGATCCAGTCAGCGTGCATTTCTGCATGCATTTGAAACATCACTCGACATAATCATCCATTAACCAGTTAAACTAATATGCAAGCGATTTATGTGGTTGGCTGAAATCACAGGCATCTGAGTTCATTTCGAACTCGATATCGCCTTTATCGCAACAGGCGATCGAGACATTCGATTCGATTCATTGCAAATAGTGAACTAGTTCGTACATCTCTTTCAACAAATTTAATGATGGCATTGAACGTAAATTATCTGATTCTTCCAAGTTCTATGCAAATAAAGGCAAACTTTGCATCGACTGCAGCAAGGAAATCAACTGGAACGGGTTCTTCATCGATTGATATCGAGATGGGGAGATTATCGTGACTATCAATCGCGAACATATTTTCCTTAGGAGTTGGGTACAACTACCTTTTAGAGAGAAATTTGTTTTCTTAATAAGAGATACTTTTCGAGATTGGATATGCCAGAAGCAGCTTCCGTATTAATGCAAAAGCGCAGGTATTTAGCATAATACGAATGTGATCCCCTTTGAAAAGCTGTTTCACGAACCGACATTCGATGTTCTGATTGTAATGCCGGCAGACATCTCGATAGTTATCTTCTTTGGGGTTCGGTTGTAGTTTCTTTATTCATTATATGTTTAAGCTATAATATCTTTTTTTTGTTTGTACATGGAGGTGGAAAATCTTAGAAAGGGGGGCGGGGGGGGCGTGTGGGATTTGCACCCACTAAAAACCACCTCCAGCCCCGCGGGACCACCGTTTAAGTATTACTTTGTGGGGTAGGTTTGCCCTTAGGCATTGTCCTTCTCCTCCTTTCGGCTTTTCTCCTTGAGCAACCCCTCCTATATTTTCACGGTTGTGGGCAAACCGTAAGCCAGTTCTCCTCGGACCTCAGCATCTCCTTAACTAAGTTCTCCGAGGTCACGCCCCTGTCCAGCACTTGGTTTAAGCTCCTCCTCTTCATTACAAATCTTCGGCAGTGAAAAATCACATGCCCTGGATCCTGCGGTATGCCATCGCATCTAGGACAATTCGAAGAATCATCAAACCTAAAGCGGTGCAGATACTGCCTGTAGTAACCACCGTGTTCCGTGAGGAACCGGGGGATGTATGTATTCATCTCCCCATGTTTCCGTTCAAGCCACACCCTAATGTTGGGAATGAGTCTGTGCGGCCAACGACCCTTTGTAGACTCGTCCCATTTACATTGCCAGAGGTCATGAGACTCTGACCTTGCCGCATTTCTACGATTTGTGTGCACCTCCATACGTACTGCCTCATCTGATGTGGTTCTAAAAGCACTGTAAACCCTCAAAGCCATCAGCCGGTAAACCGAATTCAACTGCTTCCGCCTCTGTCCACACAGGTGACGAGTAAAACAAGATGGAACGCACCACTCTAGCTAGAAGTAACCTGCAACAGTGATCCGGCCCATGATAAGTCTGCTGAAAATTTTCTCGACAACGTGGATAAGTCTAGAGAGGAAGTGTGTTAAAAAGTAGTTTTGACTAAGGAGGATATCCCCGAAATCCTTGAAAAATAATTTGGACACTTTACAAGAATCAGAAATCAGAGCTCTCAGGAAGGTATATGAAGGGAAGCAAACGCCATCTATCAGTTCGCCGGCAGAGCGCTCCAACTCATGGCTGTTGATAAACTGGAAATAGACTGGCTTGTTTGCTTCAGTTGCCTTGAATTTGGCTACAGAAAAGCCGTCTCTGACGTTCAAAAGGTGCGTAGGAAGTGAAGGAGAGAAAGTCAGATATTGAAGGAGTGCAAAGTTGACTTTGAATGTATGCTTTGCAAGGAAGAAAAGGGCGTCGACTGTTGGTACGTCGCAAGCAGCAAAAAATACCCAGCATTTACGAAAACCTCGTAATATCTTTTAGTCAACACTATATTCATAGTACCATCAGGCAGTTGTCCTCCAGATTCAAAATTGCCCGTGTGGCTGGGAGTTGGAAATCTGAACTGGATCGTGAAAACGTTTGAGGGGATATATTCTTAGAGATGCTATTGGCAAGCTATGATCCCGATGGTGCAGCTTCAGAAAGGTAGCACATATAATGAGACGCACAACGAAAACATGCTACGCCAATAGCAAACAAACTATTATTGAGACGAAGAAATGACGATGTGGTGCACGCTTCTTAGCAAGGATATGCCAACGATCCAGAGACTTCAACTTCAACAAGAGCTTTCGAGGTATGATCAAAGAGACTCTACATACCACAAACCAGAATGGTTTAAGGGAGTCATCCCGTGTTGGGGATCCAAGGAATAGTGTAGAATATATGGGCAAAGCCCATAAGATTTTATGGTTAAAAATCACATTCTGCTTTTTAAATGCGTTTTTCTCGAAACTGCATGTTGAAAATTTGATGCCACGATAGCCCAAAATCCAATGAAATTTTTTGAACTATTCATGACTTATTCAGAACAAATTTCTACCGTTCGCAAACTAGGATAGTTGCAATTCATTCGGTAGTTTTTTTTATTCATTAAAGAAGTCAAGGCACCAAAAATTTAGCTTTTAATATTTTTTAATAATACTAGTTTGCCGACTGTGGTGTAGACCGCACATTTAAATGCCGTGTTTTTTCTTTAAGATGATTACAGCGCCCTCTAGCGTGGCAGCAGAAAAACACCTTTTTCGGAGATGGGTGTATAAGTTGTTCTGTATTTCAATAATGGACTATGCTATCGGGCTGGAAAAATTATTACGCATGCTCAAGATATTTATAAATATATGCTGAAAAATTCGTATTTGTATCTTTATCCAGTGCTTCACAAAAAAATTTGAAAAAAGGGAAAAAAAACCCGCCTTCACACCGGGTGAACCCTTACACTTTAAACTACCTCTCCCTTTGCTATGATACGGATAACGGACCTAAGAAATACACCCTCACGGCAGGAATGCGACAGAGCTCAGCTCTAATTTCTTTTCTGTGGAACATTATGTATAATGACATAATTGAACTTTTCGTGCCAAAAAAGGCCACGATAATCGGTTTTGGGTAAGATCGGTCGACTTTGTTTGAAGCGAACGTGCATGCACCCAGTAATATTCAAATTTGATGTAATTTTTGCTTCTGTTGCGCCAACTTCTAATTTGAAGTTCAATGCCTAGGTCAGCAAAATCATGAATCAGCATGACCCGGACCGACTGAGGAGGATGAACGTGGATGAGCTGGATTCGAGCGCAGATCATTCTCGCCTTTTGGAGGGTGAAGAGTGGGATTGAATATATTCTAAGTGGATCAATACGTGGTTGCAGTGCGCATTTTTTTTAATAACGTTTCCTTGAGTGCATTACGCCAGAGAATTTTGGTTTTCCACGTTCAGATGAACGCAACAGGGAACAAATCTACATTGATAATATGCGTGGAGATCGTTCTTGTAAATTTAATACTGTAAGCTTTATCTTTTGCAACTGTTATAGCGTGTCTTGAGTTCCTAACTGCAAGACTGATTTAAAGTGGTTTTCAATGTCTCAAGAACAGAACTTGAAACATCTTGGCAAGGGAGAACATCATCAGGAGTCAGAGTACTCCCGCTGGGATCATCGCATCCCAGATGGGTGAAGAGCTGATTAGATAAAATATAAAATTTGGGTGAACACAATTCATCGTTCCCTCCACATACGCCTAATAGATTGCACAGAATAACAACAAATAACATAAGTTCATATTTAGTGAATTGATTCGGGAAGTTTGCTCTAAACCGTAGTAAAGTTATCGTATAATAGTTCAAGGAGTGCACAATTACAATCTTTCGACATGAAGCGTTGTTTATAAGGTTTCGTGCCTGAAAGTTCCCAATCGATACGTAAGTGAGGACGAATATTTAATTTTTGCATCCAATTTTTAACTTCTTTTATTTTTCTTTTCCTACATCTTTTACTTTATTTTCTTATTTTCTTTTGGCTTTGCGATAATTTAAACGGAATTATTTCTTTTGTCTTTTTTATTTTATTATTTCTTTTTTATTTTTACTTTCAATATATAATACTAATATTAGGAGGAACTAAATCCCCTTGATTTGTGTGTTGGAGATCTTCTCCTCGTGAATTTTTTGTCTCCAACGCGACTATCGGAACCGTTTCTTTTAGCTTTCCAATGTAGCTCACGTGTTGATTCATTCGATAGGTCCACAGGAATTGCCATGTTTGTTGGATTTTTAGGATCCGTGTGGACCACCCACGCATCAGCAAAGGACACGTGAAGTTTTGTATTACGTCACGTGAGGGATGGACGCGTTTAAAGGATCCCGCCCACATTTCCTAGCTTCGCTAGCATAGAGGCAAGCAAGTACGTCTCGATGGAACACTACGATGGAACTTCAATATTTGCGGGCCATTTTTAGGTTTTTGAGATAGCTCTCCCCGCCTGGTCGTCTCCGATTCCGGCTGGATGTTCTACGCAGGAGGACCCAAGGCACGACATGCTCTATTCTTCCCTACTTTGCTCAAAGAGGAGGAGTCTCGAAGTCAGCCTAAGTTCGCAGGACAACTGGCACAGAAGATTCAGACAGAATTTGACAAGACAAAAAGCGCAAGTTTGGAGTACAGAACGGAAGCCTTGGTCGCTTAAAGTGCAATCCTCCTCCTGTTTTGCGGCGATTCCGCAGGAAAAGAAGATGGAACAAAGTGGGGGTGATCTTAGTAGTCCAGAAGCTACTGCTATAACTTGGCGTAGCAGTATTTCTTCAAGATTTTCAATTCCAGTCATGAACACAAAGCCTTAAAAAGTACGAGCCTATTGCATGTATTGATCATTACGTTGACTATTACATTTTAAGGGATTGGAAAACAAATAGTACCGAAAAAACCGAAAAACGACCTCAAAGGTAACTACATTGGATTTGGCACTGTGAAAACTGGAGTCTTCACGCAGCGTTTAGCAGAACCCTTTAGCTGCAACCCAAATGCATCCCATCCAACGCTAATTCTAGAGCAATTTGGCTTTAGGTTGAATTAAAATATTACTTCGGGCATGAGGAAGGAACGAGTCATCATTGTCCAATTGACCGTGTAGCCTGGGGAGGAGGTGAAGCAAATTTTATTCGGACTATTAGTAAGCTCAACTTCATCGGATATTTTAGGGTTAAGCGAATAAGATGTTAGGACTCTGCAAAGTACCCTGGCAAGCCTGGTGGAACAAAGCGGCATCCTGGTGTCCTGGGAACCAGTATCAGACAGAATATTAATCGCAAAATTCAGTAGTAGTTTGCTACGTACCAAATGAGAAAGAAACTAAATTCAGCTCTCCTAAAAGTGGTACTGCGGTTGCGATGGGTAATCTTAATAACAAGTGAGCTTTGATAACACCTTTCATCATGCGCACCTGGTCCAAACTGTGAATAATCCGCAAAAAATGTTCACTCATGAGCACTGAATCGCAATTAAAGGTGCCTTTATCTCAACCGCGGATGAAATTGTCGACTTTGTCTCAAAAAACTATCAGAAAACTTAGCTGACTGCGGAAATGTGAAAGTGAATCGATCCACGTAAGGACCTCTGTTGATCGGTGCAAACGATAATGAGGGTGACGAACAGGAGTTCCGATACGGTGGCAAGGCATACAAAATGGAAAATAGTGCACACACGTGAATCCTACCATTGCATTGGTCAACGAAGCAGAAGCTGCCGACGATGGTAATGACATCGCTATCGCATACAGCATTTCGAAAGAACTTGTAAGCGGTTGCCAGTCTCTCATTGGGCAAATTAGAGACGTCAACAGCAAACTTCACATCCACGATGATAAGCAATTGAAGAGGTGGATGGAGCATTATTGTACAGTTGTCAATAATAAAAGATTTGATGAAGTTCCACCTCTCTTTGAATGAAATTAGTAGTTAGAGTGACACGTGGATACTGACTGCTCTTTCAAAATAAAAGTGAAATCATCTCGGCCAGTGATTTTCTCAAGCCAGGCAAAGCAGTTGCTTTTGATAGTCTCCCTGCGGAGTTCATCAACAGTAAACAAAACCGAAGAACGTCAAATAGTTTATACAGCAGATTCTTTTTTTTAGAAAACCTACCAAAAGAGAACAAAAATCGCCAGGGGGCCACAAATCTATTGAAGATTACAGTAATCGTAGTAACAGAATGGCATGAAGGGCATGACGAATTTCTGTCGCATATTTACTAAGGGATCGTCAATGACTCATACTCTATTCGACAAGTACGTGATGGAGTACCACAAAAGCGAGATTCAGACAATGGGGCAGTGATTGAGTTTAATATCCTCAATCACTCTCCCATGCCCCAAATGCCGTTAAAATAGGCTGCCTATCATGAGAAAATTCTAAACAATTTTCAGCGCATTGCAGTTCTTTCAGCACATGGTGGAAGAATCCTCGTTGATCATCCGCGGTGATCACAAGCCATTTGAATAACACTTCAGAAAAAAGATAACTGACCCAACACTTTCGCCCCCACAGGGCCACTAGCTGAAATATATTAATCAACTTACCATTAAAATATATGAAATGAAAACGTCACGTACACAATTTGAATATAACCACACCAGAGTTGGCAAGAACTAAATGCGACGACCTCCTGCTGCAAAGCAAAGCGCCGGATTTTTGGTGTCATTGGATTTAGTCTTACTAGCTCTCCGCGTACGCCGAAGCATATTTAACACTGAGGCTTCACCTGCTTGGCGTTCCAAAAAAATAAGATCGGTGCCACTACGACGTTGCTGTCTTTTATAACATCCAATGCTAATATTGTACCTTCTGATTATGACCGACCAATGCTCGAGATGACTACAAGTTCAATCAAAAAGATCGAAATTGTCACCGTCGGTAAACAGACCTGCCCCTGCTTCCATGGCGGTCACTATGATACCGGTGACGACCGTGCCAACGCGTGACATTGAAGAACAATTATACAACATACAAACGGATCCTATATTTTGCATATATTTATCTGTGGATCTTGGACACAAAGGCATAAAATATAAGCAAAGCTTGCTTTCCTATTAAACCTTGTGAAAATATAAGGCATCTACACAGGCTATGTTTTATTAGATTAGATCTATTATTTAATGTTTCATTAATTTTAATAATATTCGTTATCATCATAACTAATGCTGCGCAAGTACGTAAAACACAAGAGAAGACAACCAAGAAGATGACGTTCCAACCACGTATGGCTCCAGCTCCCCTGATTGTAACTATTTTGCCATCAATCCTGGTCGGACTTGGTTTCAACCAACCTCTTAAAGCCTTTACTCCTAAATGTGTTAGGTATTTATGAGATTGTTGGTGCAAAAAGTCATTCAGCAAGCCACATCAATATCAGATCGCAAGTTGAATTATTTGGGGTTAGATATACCAAGCTTTCTTTTTATGGGAAACCACGAAAAGACCGGGTGAAGCAACGGTGGCTTGATACGCTAGATGGTAATTTGAAAGCCTCGCGACTGCATGTCCAGATCACCACTTTGACAGAACAAAATCACGCAATCGATCAAGACGAACCGACCTCGCTTCTGAACGGGACAAAGGCTGAAGAAGGAGAAGAGGTAAACTTGCCAAACGTATCCTAATCTTCGCTTTAAATTTGTTTATCTGCGTAGTTACTTAAAGTTTCTTGAGATCTGCAAAAAAGATAGACATTGTGATGTCATTCACTGAACTTTCGAATGACGTACTCTAGGGCAAGTATGAAGTAGAAAGAGGATAAGAAAGGTTACAGTCAGTCAGTATCCTTCTTGAGTCATTCCTATAGAGCCGTTTGCCATTTTTGTGTGAATAGAGCAAATAATAGGCTTTTTCGATGTCAGTTCTTGATTGTTCACTTGGTCTAGTTGTCATAATACGCTTGTTTCAGTTTTGTGTGTTTTGATGCACCATTGCCCGTCATTTCTTTTATGATGAAGCTAACACTAATCGATTCGCCGACTTTGGTTTGTTCTAAATATTTTGGAGTTACAGTAAGAGTAGCCCTTCTAATCTATATCGGCTGTTGATTTGGTTCGTAATTTCGAAACTGCTTTTATTCCCTTTAGCAAATAGAGCTGAGGACGGCACTTTATTCTTCGTTAATATCAAGGATCCTAGAGGACTCTTTCGGAATTATGGATGCGGCATGAATGTGTTTCTGTCAGAAAATACCAAGGAGTCTTTGCGAATGTGCCGTTATGGTAAAAAGGCATTTCGTATCTATGTTTCTAGAACATCTTTTACAAAACCGTTGAGGCATTTGACATAATCGCCAAATGAATCAAAAGGACATTTACTTTTGTCCACTCATATATAAGTCCTTACATTCCAAACAATTAACCGCTAATAATCAGCACTGGGAAGATTTGGGTGGGCTTAATTTCTTCCTCATATTTAAGTTCGATAACATAAATTTGTGTACGCAATAGTGCTAATACTATGTGTATATATATAGTGAATTTGATCTCGTTTCGAAACAATTGTTCTTAACATATGGTTCTATCCCTTAATCCTGTAAATAAATTTAGTAGACCCCTATTTACATATGCACAAGTATATCCTATATTCCACGCTACGAAACCATACAAATCTTTCCCTTAAAAGAGTCCACAAAATGCAACGAATTCTACATTCCTTCTAAGAAGCCTTCCAACTGCTAACCTAAAACCATCAATTCCGGCGTCCTCATTATCCCAGCCAAAAGCCACAAAGTGCACTCCTAAATCTTCTTGGAATGCCTCCTCGGTTTTCTTATCGATCTGCACCAGTTGATCACCGGCCGCGATCTTTTCACAGAGACGATAATGTGATCGGTTCAAGGAATACCTGGGATGCAGGTGTTATGATCCCTTCACTCTCCGAGGATTAAAAAAGGGACGGAGAGAAAAATCCCCGAAGGTTTTTCACAAACAATGCACAACCATAAATAATGGCCAATACAAAACGATCGTGTAAAGATCCCAAAAGACGAATTTCTTCTGGTTTATTTCTCTCGGGACGACGTGCTACGATGTAAGATGCCCGTAGGCCTATGGAGACGGTATTGCGTTCAAGAAGTTACTCTAGTGTGCATGGTAGAAGGTTGATTGTTACCTGTAATCGCGAAATTGTTGGTTGCAGACTTGATCACTATTCCAGAATCTCTGGCGGAGTTTCTTTTACACAGCCGTCATCCTCTCGTGGTGGATTTGTACGGCATCGATCGAAAACTGGTTAGTATTCAATGCGGGGATTGGCCTTCCCAACTCGTTATTTTTCTTCACGTAACGACGCCGCGTATTCATGGTTGTTTTTTTGTTTCAGGAAATTTACCATTTATTTGTACGTAATTGGGGAACAAACGAGCCTAGTTTTGATGACGAAACTTTCTCAATTACTGAAGCTAACAGTAAACAGGAAATTTTTATTTTCCGCTGATGTCGTCCAGTGGTTTTAGACTCAAATTTCACTGCCATATCGCAATACATATTAAAAGTCTTTGCAAAAGTAAAGCGTCAGTCATCAACAGACTGACAGAAACATTTAATGCGAATGAGAAGGAAGCTTCCTGCCAACAGCTGTATGCAACTCTGGGCCACCTTCTGCAATTACCGAAACTCGAAAAATGACCTGAATCAATCAACTCTAGCTAATTTAGCGATTAGAACGGAACCCTTCATAGCCAAAGAAAATGTTGGGTATGGGTATATAGTGAAAGTGGAGGTTAGGCAATGTCCGAATATTGCTCCACAGGGATATTTGACCATCTTTTAACGTCGGCTGTTGATGCCTTTTTTTATTTATTTTGGTAAAAGTAAGCGAGGTCCACCATGAGCCTCGTGCATGAGATCGCTTTTAGGTATATGATCGACAGAAGAAACACAAATCACTATTTTATTCTATGTAACTCGGCTGGTTGATTGGCGAAAAAGAGCGAACTCTTCCCGTGAATCCTTCTCATAACTTTCACAACACAAGGAAAATGGCAAGTCGTGGTACTCACTGATAAGTGATATCAAGGAGAACCAGCCCGGCTGAGCAGGGGTGCTACAGTGACTCCCCTTCTGGAAATTGCCTGACCTGACGACAACTCAGATGTTAAATTAGGCTGTGCAATCCTGATCAACAGGCTCGTCCAGCTGGAAATGAACTCTCTGTTTAGGCCTGATGTTCGCCTGTTGTTGTTCGGTTGGTGCATGGGGTAGTCAACGACGACGCGGCCTGCAACTAAAAACTTTGTTGAAACGCTGATAGCTTTGTCATCGATGTCGATGGTTTCACGGCGGCGATGCGTTTCAATATATGCGAGCAGATGTGCAGCTCTTCATGTATGAAAACTTTTGCTCGTTTATGATGTGTTGCTACATTCAGCTGCAACATCCGTAAGTGCTTTGCCAGATTGTTCAAGAGAGATTCCGACGATGTTGAAAGGCCTATAGTGACGAAGAATTGACCAGGTACCCCTTACAGAGTGGCCTAACAAGCGAAGCTTTGATGTCCTCCTTGCACGCTTGAGACCTACAGGATTAATTAGCAGCATTTCGGTCCATAGCGCCGTTTTCATCGCTGGAACATGCAATCTGGTTGGTATGGGCTTCTGCGAATCTGTTCTGTTGACTGGAACTGCGAACTTTGATCCCGTGTGATAGTGAGAGATGTACCGAATAGCGTTATCCACCTGGAGAAAACCGCTGTTGCAATGAAGTCGAGTTGCTGCACTTACCGCGGAGATGCTTTTTCTGGCCTTTAAAAAACACTTGACTAGAAGCTTATGGTCAGTATGGATGCCCTTTCCTTCCACGATGTGTGAGCTGTATTTCTGCGAATGGTTTTTCAAAAACATTAACTCCCGTAAATGCTTCTTGGAAGATACAGCACTGCCTATCATATCCTTGTAAAACTAAAAAAGGGCACATACCACCACATAATTAAAGTTCCTTGATATTGTAGAGATGGCAGATAGCTAGAAACCAGGAGAACACTCAGACGATCAGGATAATTAGCAAATCTACTTTTCTGAATCTTCTTTTTTGAATAAATAGCAAAACAAGGGGGGGGGGGGTTTGCAGTCAATTACTGAAAATTATGGTAATATACTATTATTAACTTTATTTGAACATGTATCGGAATTTAGGTTATTTAGGAGCCTAGGCACAACTTAGTGGCAGCCGCTTGATTTTTTTTTCAGATCTTTCGATTGGGCAATTTCTGAGAATGGGTCCGTGAAAGAAATGATCACTTTAGACCCCCACACTCTCCACCTTTCCAACAAATGTCAAAACTAAGAACGGCTTCGGCTTTCATTTGATACTCCACATGACTATATTTTGTGAAAAAATTTACACCCCTTTTGCATGTAGTCGATGCGTGATAAAATGTTTCAAGTCTCGTCAGATCTTTCCGAACACTCTCCATTCCTCGTGTTTACTAATACAGTTTCATCAAAGAATTTTCTCATCCAGGTGGAACAGGGGGCATGGCGACAGCACTATAAGAAGTCCTTGCGTCCCAATGCTTTCTAGGCTTTCCAACTAATACAATCCAGGAAAGTCAGAAAAGTGCCCTCTCCAAATTCAAAACGGAGTAGAATTAGGGATATGGCCAACTTTCCGGCTACGCAAGGCCTGACAGATCCACTGTCGAAAAAAAACCGCACTGGTGTGACGACGCCATAGGTTACTAATATTATGAAAAACTGTTAAAAGTACAGCGAACAGATCTACTGTAGTATACAGAAGTCATCGAAAGTGGGAAACATTTTGATCCTGTATGTACGTATGGAGATGCGCCCAGGACGGTTATAGCTACATATTTGGAGAATAAGACCACCGTCAATTACGTAATCCAGATTGTTACGCGAAATTTCTAAATCATTGATTCTCCAATACCAGGGCACTATCCATGCGTCGGTAACAGTACCTAACAAAGATGCACGGCCAGTAATCGATGATGAGTTTTCAATGCAGCAAAAAGATTACCAGACAACTCTGGATAAAATTTCAGAAAATGTACCTTGACTGGGAGTTAGAAGGCACTAACTCTGTTCACTCAAGTATTAAAAGTTTAGCTTAAGTCATTAGGTAAAATATCAGATCAGTTTGCCTTTTAAATACAATAGGCAAAGTCCTCGAGAAGATAGTTCATAACTGGATACAAAAAGTAATTAAAAGCGGTGATTGATAGCCACGACAACAGTTTAGTTTCTGGAAGGCTGATTTGGTTGTTGTTGCAACTAAGCTTCAACTCTCTAAGATGGGGGTATACTATTGAAACACTCATCGCAGCAAAAACGTCAGACTAAATTCTGAGCACTATTATGGCCTATTTTACGAAACGAAAGCTATGCTACTGTAGCAATATCTTTTAATACACTACAATATATTGATAATTTTTAATTAAATTGTAAACTATTTCCTCCTCTTGGGCTTGCCACCGACATCCAGAGTGAACGCGTGCTGCAACGGCTTCTGTAGGAAGGAAGTGCCTAGCATGCCTAATGAACTGACACCTCTGGCATGAGATGCACTCTCCTGTCCCAGAATTTACGTTTTTGTTCATAGGCAGCCAGAAATATTTACTGGAGACTAGCCGATTCGTTGTCCAAATGCCGGGGCGTTCAAGGTTATGCACCGAGCCAAACACTTCCATACAGAAAGCGACCGGAAAATATGGCCTAAGTCCCTTTTCGGAGATCTCGCAGGAGATAGATGGGAAAAATGGGGAACTAATTAAACTTATATTTTGAGTTCGACTGGTGGCTCTGAAGAACTGCATCATCTTTCTGGGCCACGGCGATTGCCGCAAAATCAACTGCGATTGGGATGCCGATCTCAGAAATCCGAGACAAAGCATCAGCGACTAAGTTGTTTTTACCTGACACATGCGGAATGTCCGATGCAAACTGGCTGATGTAAGTTAGGTGCCGAAATTGGCGAGAAGATTCCTTGTTGGGGTTTTGCTTTAAGGCAAAAGTTAGAGGCTTATGTTCGGTGAACACAGTGAATGGCCTGCCTTGACGATCATAGCCAGTGTAATTTCGTTGAGGAGGATTCAACTGTTTTGATAACAAACCCAACGGTTGCCGGCTTTGTTTCACGAACTGGTGAAGGGCAGCGGTTACCGCAATGTCTAAGGCATCAACGAACACGGCTAGGGGCGCATCTTGTTGCGGGTATGCCAAAAGTGTAGCATCTACCCGCTGTTGGTTGATGGTTTCAAAGTCTTGGATGGCTTCTGGAAGCCACGCAACTTTCCGCGAACCTTTGGTCTCAAGACCAGACAGGAAAGTTTTAAGTAATGCCTAATGGTGAGCAGCTTTGGACAGGAAACAAGGTATTTAATCATCTTTGTAAGCGGAAAGTTCGCGATCGCTTGAACCTTGTCTGGGTCGGGTTGTAATCCCTCAGGAGTGATGGAATGGCCTAGAAACTTCACTTTCTGCTGGAGAAATCTGCACTTTCCAACGTTAAGAATTAGGCCATTGTCAATGAGACGTTGAAAAATACACTCGACGTGTGCCAAATGCTCAGACTGGCTGGAAGATGGCACTAGAATGCCATCCTAGTAGACGAAACAGAAGACCAAATTTGGTAGTACAGAGTGGATGAATCTCTGGAAGGTGTGCGCCGCATTGCACAGGCCAAATGTCATTCGTGCAAACTCAAAGAGTACAAAAAGCGTGTAAATTGTCTTTGGAATATCCTCTGGAGCTACAGGGATTTGATGGTAAGCCTTGGTGAGATCCAAGGTCGAGAAAACACGACAGTTTGCTAAATAATGCGCAAAGTCTTGGATGAGTGGAAAGGGATACCAGTCTGGAATCGTCTGAGCATTCAGGAGTCTATATACTCCATTTGTCATTGAGTTTTGGAACCAGATGGAGTGGAGACGACCAACTGCTGTTGGAAGTTCTGCTTATATCCCGTTTAAATAACTGTTCAAACTTTTTCGGCAACGATGAGCTTCTGAGTTGGTATAGGACATAGCTTGGAAGAGATCGGAGAGCCAGTTGTGTTGCGGTATTTTTGAAGAAGTGCACGAATATGTGGATCGCAATGTCCTCAAAAATGGCAAAAAGAGTGCTGGGTGAGCAGGTTGATATTTTCCCTGGCCACCCAAGTGAGGTTGTGGAGTCTATCAGGCACCTCTACTGCATTTCCACCAGGAGCCCATAGTACCACAGGAAGTCTGCGTCTAATGTGGATACACTGATTCATTATCGATTGATCATTCTTCGGCCTTAGTGGCCCTTGTACAGATAACTTATCAATGATGTTCGATAGCTTGCTTGATTAAAAACTTCTCCCGGAGTTCTTGAAGTACCGGCTTTGCCAATGATCATCTTCACGAGACATTTTTCTCCAGTGATTGTAATAAGATATACATAGGACAGACTAAAGGCCTGATAATGACTAGTTTTAATGAACACATCAAGGAAGCGGTAAATAGTTTTCGGAAACAAAAGTCGTGCAAAAGAGTGCTGTCTGAGTGAGCCCATCGAGGTACTCTAGTCTGGTGCTATTTCAAACGAAAAATTACGACATTGTATAGATCAGGCAGCCATGGATATGTTGATCAAAAGTCAAAACTAGCAACCGATAGGTCACACATCAGAAAGGATAGCATAATAGAACAGAAATTACTATCAATTAAAAATGATGGCAATGGTTGGCCTAGAATTTTGAAAAGTAGAGGGGGCTTTTGGCTTCTCAGAAAGCACCTAGAGGCATGAAATATATCACCAGAAAGGTTTATCGATATTTGAACCCGTATATGACCATCATGGTTTCAGAGCAGGAAACGTACAGCTCCGTTGCATGAATGGGAAGTTCCCCTTAAATTCAATACAAAATCCCCCGAGATTCGTGACAAATTGATCAGTAGTTTTGAGTGAATTGACAGACAAAGACATTTTAATCGAAATTTCAACATGACTATCTTCCAAAGAGTGGATTTGAACGATATAACACTTATCATATCATTACTAATAAGGAAACATTAACAGATACTCCTTAGTTGTGCCACTGGCAAATTCCCAGCATGTATGCCCCAAAAAGCTTCTTGACTGACCTTAATAGCAAAGTTAGAGAATTCAAACTCATACTCGCAGACCAAGCAATAGCGACACATAAACATATAAAATACATTTGTTTCCTGAGAAATGCGTGCGTCTCCTAAATTAAATGACAAAGAATTCTTGTAGCATCGTCAAATTTTAATTAACCTGGTTCAGTTCCTGGCATTCAAGAACCCAAAGCTACCTCAAGAATTCATCCAAACAGATTAATCGGACAAATGAGAAGTTCATTAATCGCATAAGCCGCAACACCACGGCAAATTATTCACGAAATTAGGCCACAATATTTGTCTATCTTATCTTTTGGAATTTATCGAAAGTGGCTTTCCTAATGAAGCATCAATTCCCCACAGAATCTCAATCCACATGCTCAGCCCGTCACCGTCACGCCTATTTGCGGATGGCTACAATTAAAAATTGATCCCAATTTCGTACTGTTTCCACTCTGACACAGATAGACCACGATATCTTTAGTTTTTATTAGTGTATCGAGCCAGTCACGCAATTAATAGTAATTATTTGCAGCCAGCATTTGAGCGGAGTAGTCGAACCCTCTCCTCCTCAATAATGGGATTTTGATGGTTAGACTCGCAACAATGCCTGGTAATGAGTAAATTCCACTGAAATCTTCAAGGTAATTATGTTGCTATCTACAGTATCCGATTGCAATTAGGACATCTTAAATTACATGTCATGTTTTTTGATTTTCCATTAACCCCGATATTTCGCTGCTTCACACTGGAGCCTACTGCCTGGTGCGGGGTGTGTGGTGTTTGGCTACGTCCAAGTCATCATCACCATCATCCAACAGGAAAGAATTTGCAAGTCAGTTCGCACCGTAGGAATCGCTGAATACATTTGCCAGGCATGTCATTCAGTTGGAAGAAGAAAATCTGAAGGTTTGTTAGGGAGGAAAAGAAATCTTGTCAGAGATGAGTTGCGATAAATTCCTGTATTAAATGGGAGCTGGGAAGGGCAAAAAACGAAACCCAGTGCTGCGTGTATGCATATGTACATGTGTACGTAATTCCTGCTGCAAGTACTCTTGTACAAGTGTCGTGACGAATATTCTTTCAACCAGTTGAAGATTTATCACATTTTGTATCTTTGCTGTTGAATTGTTTGCCAGTTAGATATGGATTTGAGATAATCGGGTTGACGGTTCAGTTAGATTTTGAATCTATTCTTTGCGGTGAGTGGAAACCGAAACGTGGTTTTGGAATAAGGGGGTGAAGCCGCCCGTCGATTGTAGACGTGACTGACTTTACATAGAAGTGGATCTCGAGCTGCAGACGATGGGTTCTTATCAGTGCTTCCGCTGCAGCCAGCATAAATTGGTTGGCAACCCTTCCTCCGAGCTTCGTGCCTCCATTCCGCTCTTCTAATCGCGTTATAAGCGTTCATTCACCTTAAACCACTTTGAATACAAAAGAGGTTTTTCTTTCGAGTCCAAGGTTATCATCATCAATGCTCGTTGTGAGCCAGCCAGCCAGCCAACCAGTCATTTTGTGCCCCCCTTGAGCTAGAATACAATCGAAACCAATTCAAGACCTCTCTTGCCATCCGACCGGTGTGTAGTTTTGTGGAGCCATGCCGTTGTTGCCGCATCTCTTGGAGCTGTTGCGTTACCAATGGATTACAAGCTCCCATCATCTGAAGAGCTGAGGACAAGTGTCCATTTTCTCGTTTATTTCTTGTCATGTCTTGTGCCTCGGAACTTATTGTTGCCTGGCTGCCGGGAGCTTGACTTAACAGCTTTTGGCCAATTCGATTCGCAAATTGTTGTTTTCTTGTGCGTCCACACCGGTCCCCGGATTGCTCCATTGATATGATTTCGGATTCTGGTCTCAGGTGGTAGCACACACACAAAGCCTGGACATTGGACAGACGTTTCAAACAAGGTAACATGTTGGTCTGATCAGCCCAGGCAATGTGCGAAATGTCGGCATCCGTTTCGAAAACTCGTTTCCCAGCTCTTAATGACATTTTCAATTGTTGAATGTTAAGTAATGATATTTATGGCTGATTTTCTTATGCCGACGAGATGGGGTTATTCCTACTTATTGCAGAATATCTTGAAAAACATGGGATCTCTAGAAGGCCCTGCACGCTCTATTCCCATGTGAGACTCCACTTGGGAATAGAGTAATGTTGTATCTTTCCGATGAAACTGTTGCGACAGGTTTTGTTATTACTTTGTAGCTCCTTCAAATACATCAAATTGGACGTAAAGTCAGAATGATATGCGACGAAACTACCCAAACGACTTCTCATAATCCAACAATGTAGCAAATAGCATCGCAATGTGCGATCACACAGTCGCTAACCTATGGCTCTCTCATCCCCTTCCCTGTAATATCTGATAACCTTTCAATCCTCAATTTACTAAGCAAGATGAGTCTGATATGAGAATGAATAAATCTGTGAATATGATAGCCCCTGCGAAAGACACGATCCGCATGCCTTTTTATCGAATAGAAAATCTTGTCGTGCAGTTCTCAGGCAGAGTTAATCGGAAGACATTAGAATTCAAATGATAGTCGGCGCCGAAGTCCACCAGTGTGTCCTCAATTTATCGTACTTATAAGGCTATACCGTTAATTTAATACAAATATAATTAATGTAATAACTCAATAATATGAATATGAAGGATCAAAATGTCAGTAAAAGCTGGAGGGATACGAAAGTGGGCTTTGAATGATTCAGGGTCGCTTAAAAGCATAACAAATTCTGGAACAGTAACATTCTCATGTGTCTTTTTAACGAGAACAATATATAGAAAAAATCGGATTACATATTGTGCTTAGAGAATAAGCAGATAAGTAAGGCTTTTAGTTGCTGAGCTGAGAGGCGAAAGAGATATCAAATCTCAGGGACCTGAAAAAAAATGTTAAGAAGGGCTGGATCGAGTTTAACACCGTAGAAAACAACACACTCTGATAGCACTGATGGTGACATCCAAGAAGTGGTAACTCGAACGGGGCTTATCGTTGAAAGTTATGTCTCGCCTTTCGAATGAGATCATATATGGCAAAGGAAATCCACCAAGGGAATACAAAAAGAAAGCTGAGGTAGATTTGACGGAATAACTTGTCAAGCGGTATTTGCTGACATTTAGCGCCAACTTACTCACAGAACACCAGCGAACCAAAATATCAAAGAAACATAGTGTTGGACACTAGATTTTTTATTGTTTTTAGCCTTTGTCCCACTTGGTAAATATCATTGGTAGCCCCAAGCCCAAATAAAGGAAGAATTTTTGAGACAACGTATTTAGTACATTCCTCAGTAAAAGAACCAAAGTGAGAAAAATAGAGATGGACGCCCAACTTAGTTAAGATAACTTATCCTTCTTGAATCCTGTAATTTTAGATCACTAAAAAAATCTTGGGCTGCACATCAATGAGGGCAAGACAAAATATATGGTGGCAACGTCAGCACCGAAGACGAATCAACCAACAACATCAAACCGCACTGGTCAAACACGAAGAAGAATAGGGATAGGAGAATACAACTTTGAGACCGTTGACAATTTCGCCTATCTAGGATCGAAAATCACCACCGATAACAGCTACGATGATGAAATCCGCGCACGGTTGTTGTCAGCCAACAGAGCCTATTTCAGCTTACAAAGACTGTTTCGCTCGAAACGTCTCACCATAGCTCTGACTGTACAAGACTATGATCTTGCCAGTCTTTATGAATTCCTCGAAAACCTGGATTCTTAGCAAGAAAAATTGCAAACTTTCGGCCGCGTTCAAGAGAAGAATCCTCCGAAGAATTTTTGGCCCCCTACCAGAGGATAGGCGATTCTGTAGCCTACATAACGACGAAATCTATGAACGATACCACAACCGTCTGGTTGTGGATAAAACCCGGTTCAACAGGTTGAGGCGGGCGGGTCACTTAATCCGCATGGATAAGGATGATCCAGCCCGGAAAGTCTATAAGGGCAATGTCTATGGTAGAAAAAGAAGAAGACGAGGCAGACCCTGCCTTAGATGGAATGATGATGTAGATCAGGACGGCAAACAACTTTTAGGGATATCGAATTGGTGAACCTCGGCGCGAAACCTGGTTGTCTGGAGATCGGTTAAAAAGGTAACTTGACAGAAGCGACTTTGGACAGGAGTATCTTGTGATTGAAACCCTTACATTTCTTCCCAGGAATTGAAAGATTTCACAACAAAGCTCGTAAGTCATCTTCTTTTTCTGCTATAATTAAACTTAGTGCACGATCGACCAATAGATCACATACCAATGGAGCTTTTTTTCCAAATTACAGGGAAATAAATCTCCTCCAAAGAGTCTTATTGAAAGTAACGCATAGAGGAGTTAGGACGCAAAAGACTTTCTCCTGAAGCAGAAAGAGAAGACAGAAATTGATTTTCTTCTTCTTTTTCTTCAGCCTTTGTCCTGTTCACAAGTGGGGTCGGCTCGTCGTGATCGGCTTCGCCATTTGGCTCTATCATGTGACTCAATCCGATCATCATGTTTGTAACGACATTCTATGCATTCTCTTGGTCGACCTGTCGCGGGGCCTGTTACCAAGAGAGATCAGGTAGGATTTAGCATAGTAGAATAACTCCAACTATACTCTATTTATCTCTTTCCCTGATTTCAGCCTTTTATTTTTGTTTTACTGAGGATAGTACAGAGTACGTTGTCCCTTCTCCTTTACCTGGGCTTGGGACCAGCATACTATGTTAATAGCATTTGATTTTCTGTTTTCACCAAATACATTGGCCAACTGTTGTTAATTTTATTTATTGCAACTCCTTCTCATATACTTCTGACAAACGATAGGACCGCGATGAGTTTGTTTGATTTAAGTTGTTGTTAGACGATAGGCGGAAGACTGAAACAATGAAAACTCTGAAATTAATCAATCTTGGAATTAGGACATCGTTAGATCCAAAAACCCGGTCGTTGTCCTGTAGGTATATATTTGCATTCAATGGGGACATGTAACGGACAGGACGAAACAGCCTCCAATATCTGGATGTACCTAGTCCGCCCATCAAAGTAAATATTGAAATTGACGTTAAGGCTTGACATGTCGGCTACTTTGTATAACATAATTCTCCTAGAAATTAAAGAAGTAGTTTCTTCTTTACAAAAATCCCGCACTTAAGCACTACCATAATTTCGAGAATTACTTGCTCCCGTCATCAGTCCATGCAGTTAAAGACTTCGACTTCTTCGGGACTGTCGATTACCCTATTAAGGTGCTATGTTCAAGTGTATCTTCAGTCTTTCCACAATGCACTGATCGACGTTGGAGTGAGAAATTCGTGGAAGGTAGCCTAAAATCAGCCCAGTGTAATGGATCGTGACAGCGATCTCAAGAAAGAGGTTCTAGTGCTCGACCAATTCGATAGAACGCGGATACTAAATGGTGACCTGGAAATTCGAAGAAGTCCGATTCAAAAAAACGTTCTGGGTCGGTTGTGGTTAGTTTGGACGCGGCAAAATCTAATTAGCCAGAGTTTCTGAAATTCTCTGGCAATAGTTTCTTCTATTGCGATCGTCGCTGCCCATCACGATTATGAAGCGAAACCAACTTCCTTCAGGCAGATAATGGTCCTATCGTCTCGAAGTGTATATGCTTGAATCACCTGCCGGAAAAAAAGTCCCTATGGAAGTTATTTGAACTTGCTTATGGCAACCAGTGAAAGGTTGCGACTATATCCCGACATCCTGATTCGTGTTAATCCAGAAATATAGCTGTGTTATCAACTTTTTGACAGTTTCAATGGTGAAGTGTCTAGAGAAAATTTCAAATATTTTGGAAGAGATTATCGCTGGACCGCTCCGGGTGTGTCTAACTGCAGAAGTCTGGTTAATTTGAACCTTTTAGCTCATCGATTCTGCCGCAAACCCTGCTTTATGTTATGATAAGTGGCGTGTGTGAATAAAGAATTCATTGCCTTCTGGAGGTACTGCTGCTCTTTGAATTATAGGATATTCCATGTCATATATTGAGTAGTTGGCATACATCTCGATGAGATCCTTAGGAAGGAATCTTAGTGATTGCCAATCGGCTCGCATTCCGTGCTCTCTAATATTCACGTAATGACAGTCATAGTGTGATTTCTGCATCTGAGTGATGTAACAGTAACAGAATAAGAGGTCGACAATAGTATATAGCAGTTAGGCTAAAAAGTGCGTAGGCTAACATAGAAAATTATTTTTTTTCAAAATTTGATTTTATTATTCAATATAGCCTTCATCCTTAAAATAGGTCCCAGTTTCGGCAACTGCCTCTTCATCGGCGCTAAAATTTATTTCCCCTTGAAGTCTGAGAACAGGAAGATGTCGTTGGGTCCAGATCTGGAGAATACGGTGGATGCGAAAGCAATTGGAAGCCCAATTTATGCAATTTTGCCTTGGTTTTCATTGATTTGTGACACGGTGCATTGTCTCGATGAAACAGCACTTTCTTTTTCTCCAAAAAGGATCATTTGTTCACAATTTCCTCCTTAAAACGCTCGAATAATGCTATGTAATAGTCGCCGTTGATTGTTTTTGCCTTTTCAAGATATTCGGTGAATATTATACCACGCATATTTCAAAATATTGATGCCATAGTCTTGCCAGCCTCGGGTGGGTCTTTGCACGTTTTCGAGTCGGTCCACTACGTGCAGCCCACTCAAATGACGATCGTTTTGATTCTGGTGTGAAATAATGGAGCCATGCTTTCTTCATTGTCACATATCGACGCATGAATTCGGGTTTTTATGGATAAAGGCCTTCAAATACTGCTCCGAATTGTCAACTGGTTATTTTTGGTCGATTGTGAGCTCGCGTAGCACCCACTTTGAAGAGAGCTTTCGCATACCCATACATTCATGTATGATATGCCCAACACGTTCCTTTGATATCTTTAGAGCCTGAGCTGTCTCAATCAACTTCACTTTGCGGTCATCCAAAATTATTTTGTGGACTTTTTAAGGTTTTGTGTAAAACAAACCCTTATTAAAATCGGTTTACTGTCTGTCTGCCTGTCCGTCATATATATTTTTCTCGGATACTGTATTAGTGATTGACATCAAATTTGGTGGGACTGTGGGAACTGTGAACGCTCATGCATACAGTAAGCTACATCCTGTTACGTCGAATTTAAGGGGAGGTCCCCATACATGCAAAAGGGAGGTGTAAATTTTTTTTTCACCAAATACAATCATGTGGGGTATCAAATGAAAGGCCTCGGTTAGTACTTTCCGAAGCTGGTCTTAGCTTTGACATTTATTGGAAAGGCGGAAAAAATAAGGAGGTGACCACTATACGGTGCAGCAATTTAAAGTTGTCACTTATTTGGAAATTCAAGATTTTGAATGTCAATATCACCCGAAAGTGGATATTCTCACATAATATATGCGCATATTACGTGTTACGTACTAATGGGACAAATTCACACTCAAATGTCTTTATAAAGGAAATACACAAAACCTTTCTTACCTAAAGCGTCTAGCTGCCGGTTTCCCGACTTGTTTGATGTTTTCGGTGGTAACAGCCTCTTTGAGGCGTCTAATGTGTGCGCCGTCGTCGGTGCTCATTTCCGGGAAGATGTCTCTAGCATATTCACAGTATGCCTCTGAGCATGTGGTTGTTAGTCAACTTCAACTGGTCTTTTGACAATTCACAACATTTCAGATCGCGACGAAGCTTCGAAAGGCTTGTAAAACTTCTGAAAGGCGCTGTTGCTCGAAAACATTCGGGCTACCAAGAACTACAGAGTGGAAAGAAGTTGAAAGAGATTATAAGTTTCTTAGGAAGTCCCGGCGAAATGTAAAGCACATTACCATTTCATAACTTATCGCACCTATAAAAAATGTATTAAACCTTTTCCATTTTTTTTGTACACATATACTCGATATATTTATACTCGTCATATTCGCCCAGAAATTCATCAATCTATCTTAAATCCCATATTCACTTTTCCGTTTGCCCATAATTCCACAAATGACCCAACTATCTGTTATCATCATCAAAGTCACACATAGGTCAACCACAATGGCCACATATTTTTTTCATTCCCAACTATGTACATATATTGCTCCTGATGGTATCACACTTCGGTATGAACTTTTAGTCCTTACGCCTCGCTATAAGTGACAGAAGAATGTCATTCTCATTGCTCTTCGGCCGAAGCATTGTAGAGAGTCATTATCATCATCATCACCATCATATGCTGTATGTGTTGCAAACAAGTTGTTGTGCTTTTCCATGAAACAGGCTCTTTGTCCTGAGAGAGAAAAACTTGATGTGGTTAATCAACGGGTGAACATATTGTGTCAAGAAACGACAATGGAAATGAAAAGAAAACTGAAATGGATCTTATTTGCCCGGCAAGAAGGGAATATCTAGTTTCGTCCTTGTTTTCATATACCATAGGGGGTTTAATGTAGATTAATCAAATAAACTAACCATATTATGGTAACTAGACTGAAAGAAGAAAACTAGAAAAAGAATAATTCATGTCCAATAAGTGCCGATCACGATTTTGGGTACTGTTTTTGGGAAATTTGTAGTCATCTCAGAATTTCTTATATGTGTAGACAAATGATCTTCACAATTATACCTCCAAAGAAAAATACATCCCAATCACTTACGACCGGCATAATTCATTTTTGTGATAATCGCTGAAGAACTAAGAAATGGAGATAATGTCCAAAATCTCAATGTGAAATAGTACCATAGTTCCAGGGAGCTGGCTCCAGAAGACACTCGCTACAGATTGTATCTATAAAATAAGGCTCCAAGTGATTTTATATTACAGCGATTTCTTTTCATGCAGCTGAAACTACAATAAATGAGATTCATTATAGACTTGGTTTCAACTGCCTTCGTCGGAATGGGTCCATGTTTTCAGTTACAAGCGGGATAGCCTTGGGACCAAGAGAATCTTATTGAGAAATCACAAAGCTAAACAATCGACGTATATGAATTAATTTTGTTTTAATCGGATGATCTGCTTTTGAGTCAGATTTAGTGTAGGGATCTTCAAAATCTTCCTAGTATGTTTGAGTCAAGGGGCTAAACAAATACCAAGATTGCACTGAAAAACTATCAGTCAGTTGCAAATTCGGATTCCGTTGATTAACCAGTCAATCGTCCAAGATGAATAACGATAATGAATAATTCGCTGGTACCCTGGAGCTTGTCGATATAGTTGAGAGTAATTGAGCAGGATACAGGTTTATAAACCCTTCTCTCGCCGCATGAAATTTCTATAAGTGAATCTTGCCCCTAACAGTACAACAAATACAAATGGGTCGTACACCATATGATCAAATTTGACTAGATAACTGAAATCTATCGAGAACGCCAAAAATTTAAAGGACAAGGTGAGGCAGGTGAGGTCATAGAAAGTCATTGTCATAGTCATCCATCCACCACTACTAATGATTCATCATTATCATCAACGGCATAACAACCGGTATCTGGTTTAGGCTTGCCTTAATAAGGAACTCCAGACATTCCTGTTTTGCGCCGAAGTCCACCAATTCGATATCCCTAAAAGCTGTCTCGCGTTCTGACCTACGATATCGCTATCTCAGCAGGGTCTGCCTCGTCTTTTTTTTCTACCATATCTATGGTAGAAAACGAAGACCTGCCCTTATAGACTTTCCGGACAGGATCATCCTCATCCATACGGATTAAGTGACTCGCTAGGCTACGCAATCGTCCATCCTCATGTAGGGGTCCAACAATTCTTCGGAAGATGTCTCTCGAACGGGGTCAAGAGTTCGCAATTCTTCTTGCTAAGAACCCAAGTCTCCGAGGAATACATGAGAACTGGCAAGATCATTGTCTTGTACAGTAAGAGCTTTGACCCTATGATGAGACGTTTCGAGCGAAACAGTTTTTGTAAGCTAAACTACGAGGTTAGACAATTAAGTAATGAGACTGATTCCATAAAAACCGTATATTTAAAAATTAGTCTACAACTCTACCATCCCCTTCAAAGTAGTCCCCTTGGGCAGCTATACAGCGATTCTAGCGCGTTTTCCACTCTTCGTAACATTTCTGGAACGCTTCGACTGGGATGTCCGCGCGGAGACAACCATTGTAAGCTTCCGAGTTTGGTTTCCGGGTCGTATTGGAAAAACCAGCTCTCACCGCCTGTAATAATTCGATCAAGCAGCGTGGCATCCTTTACCACTTGTTCCAAACAGTCTTCTACGATGGTCATTCGATGCTGCTTTTGCTTCTTAGAAAGATTCTGTGTAACCATATTCGCATACAACTATTTCATCCCGAAATCGTCTGTTAAAATTTTTCTGACTGTCTCACGGTTCATATCCAGTTCCAAGGCTAACATTCGAACTGCTAAACGCCCATTCTCATGGATTAGGACGCGCTTTCGCGTCAGTCCGCGGTTCGACTTTATGCCATCGAAAGACCTGGGCTCGACTAAGAGCACTATCACCATGCACTTTTACAATTTTAGCGTACGTTTCCGAAGCTGTTTCGCCCAATCTGGCGCAAAATTTTATCGCGACGCGTTGCTTTGGATTTCGTTTCTCCATTTTCGTGACGAGTATCACCAACACACGTCTACTCAACACGATACAGCAGGCGAACTAAACAAGCTAAAGTGATCGTGAATATATCAATGGAGAGGGGAAGGATGCTGGGGAAGGGCAAGGGAATTTGAAGGTTGCAGGTTTACCACAAGCGCGGTAATAAAATCAGTCTTATTACTCAATTGTCTAACCTCGTAGGCTCTGTTGGCTGCCAACAACCTCAACATCACGGATCACTTTCTCAAGGGCCAGGTTAAAGAAGACGCAGAGTCTAGCCGACTTAGATTTTCAAAGTCAGTGCGTAGCATTCACGAAGTAAAGCAACTCTCCCACCCTGCAGCTGATGTCTCCAAATAATAGCTCTTACTATAGCCGGGCAGTCGCAAAGAAAGTGTGTGAGGGATTCTCTCTCTCCTCCACAATTACGTCAATGCGAATTGTAGGGTATGACGAGTCTGGCGGCATAGACTCCTATAGGCCAGTACCCTGTGTAGACCGCCGTAATGTGTAAAGATGGATAAACGCAGTAGGATCACTCTGAAGACCTTTCACTATCAACAACGGTTGAAGGCAACGTTGACGTCCCAGTCATTATTCTCTACCAGCCGACCCAAATGCTGGCCTATGTGGACGTTATTCCCGTCATTGGAAGAACAACCAGAGATGATCTCGTCAGTCTTTAAGTGTTCCTTGGAGATTTAGATACTTAGTAAGAAAAATTGTAAACTCTTAGCCGCGTTTGATAGGAGAACCCTCCCAACAATTTTTGGTTTCCTACAGAAAGATGTGTGGTGCATAGTCTACATATATAACGACGAAATTCATGAGCGATACCACGACCGCTTGTTTGTAGGGCTCAATTTTGCTGCGATAAGCGGGTCACAGTATAGATAAGGATGATCCAGCCTAGAAAATCCAGGGTAGAGGCAACTTATCAGACGCGCATCACTTTGGCCATGTAAGCAGCGTGATCGAAAGTCGCTATAAGTGTTGATTGCTCCCATTATGTAGATACATTTGTAAACACATAACACGAGTGCGAATTATAACCACAGCGATAACCACCTCGTTCAGCACTAAAATTTCGCGAAGGAAACTTCTCGTTCAAGGATTTAGGGGATCCAGCAAGTTTCTCCCACATCTTATATCGTGGATGAAACTACCAGTGGTCCTTTTTTTAAAAACTAAACTGAAAAGAGAGGCTGATGAAGTGGGAGTGAATTAAGGTGAATTTGGGTTTTGAGGTGGTCAAAGGGTAGTAAAGGTCCAGGGTGAAATGTGGATTGGTACCCACGATCGAGCATAAAACCTGGGAAACGCCAGCTGAACCAACACCAACAGCTCTACTACCAAACCCTATCTCCACCTTCACGTGGTGACCACTGGGAGCTCTTTCTTAACGAAAAGCTACAGACGGAGAAGGTTGAAGGCGAGTCTCCCATGACTAAAAACGGGACAAATTGTACCAACTGGTCCTTCAGGTTGGGGGTTGGGTAGGGCTGACAACCCTACACGGAAAACCGAAGTTACGAAGCCACAACAGGAGCCTCGGACTGGACGGATCACACAACGACGAACCCGGCAACGATAAAGGAATAACGATTTGCGCATTTTCTTATGGAACTTGCGGTACCTGTACAGAGATGAAGCTGCCAAGCAGCTAACCGATGCCCTGTTCCAATATAGGGCTAACAGCGTTACACTCGATGCGTTGGACATGGACCGGTTTCCTGCAGAAGAATCACTACACCATATATTATAGCGATCATCCAGTAAACCATGTGCTCGGAGTAGGTTTCTTAGTCAGCCAAAAAATGAAATCTGCTGTTATTAGCTTTGAAAACATAAGCGAACGGCTATGCACTCTGCGCTTGCGAGGAAAATTTAGAAATATAAGCCTCATTAACGTTCATCTTCTACGAGGCAGTAGAACGAACCCTCGAAGCCTGTCCCAGATATGATATCAAAATCATACTTGGGGATTTTAACAGCCAAGTAGGGGAGGAGCCCGTATTTAGGTGATACGTTCGCTCCCATAGCTTACATCAAAATACAAATGATAATGGACTGCAGATTATTCAATTAGCAGTGTCACACGAAATGGTTGTTGGAAGTACCCGGTTGACGCGGAAAGCGCTCCACAAACATACGTGGGCCTCTTCAGACGGGAACACTTTCAACCAAATTGACCACGTGTTGATCGTGTTGATCTCAGCCTTCATGAATGTCAGAGCATATAGGGGGGCCAATATAGACTCGGATCACTATTTCGTTGGCACGGGTCTCCGAGCTCGAATAACAACACCACCCACAATCCCCTCTGACAATCAGGTGAGAGTTAACACTGAAGCCATCCACAATACAGCTCACTGCAGCACCTATAAAAGGGAAATGGATGCCGCAATAACTGCAGTCAACAGAGATCCTGGAAATGCAGCATCAACAAATGATCTTCACAATCACCAGAAAAACGTTATCATAAATACGGCCACAAACACACTTGCCCCCAGCCGTAAGAAGAGTCGGAACGGCTGGTTTGACGATGAATGTAAGCTAGTAACGACTTATCACGAACTCCGGCGAGCGAAGAAGCGACTTCACAGACGAAAAAAGGAAGCCTGGGAGAACCAACAGGTCTGTGAACTCAAAAAGTGCTCCCTGTACCGCATCAGGCGCGGAAGTTTTACCAAGAAGTCAGCAGGACGAAGCCTTACACACCTCGATGTTCATCTTGCCGAGACAAAGAGGGAAATCTGATTTCCGGCAGAATAGGCATATTGGAGCGATGGGTTGCCCGACGACTGGCAAAACGGCATTATCTGTCTAATACATAAAAAGGGAGATATCACATAGTGCAGCAATTATAGAAATATCACGTTGCTGAGTACCATCTATTAGATACTCTCTGCTTTCTTGCTAGGCCGGATAGTCCCCTACGCTCAGAACATCATTAGCCCATACCAAAGAAGCTTCACTCTAGGCAAATCAGTAACAGATCAGATTTTCTCTTTGCGGCAAGCAATGGAAAAACTGTTGGAATATGGACATCAGTTGCACCATCCTTTCATCGACGTTAAACCCGTCTATGATAGCACAGCCAGGGTAAAACTATACACGGCCATGAGAGAATTCGGTATCCCGACGAAATTGATAAGACTGAATAAGCTGACCCAGACCAGTGTGCGAGGCCAGATAAAAGCAGCAGTATCACTCTCAAGACCATTCGACATCAACAACAGTCTAAGACAATGGGATGCCCTATCATGTGCCCTCTTCAACCTGGCCCTGGAGAAAGTGATCCGTGATGCTGAGGTAAATGCAAGGTGTTCGATCCACTTTAAGTCCACCCAACTACTGGCCTACGCTGACGATATCAACATCATGGGAAGAACGACCCGAGACGTACAAACTGCCTTCACCCAGATCGAGCAGGCGTCGACTGGGGCGAGATCTTGAGGTGCACATCAATGAAAGCAAGACAAAATATATGATGACAACATCAGCACCGAAAACCAACCAATCAACATCATCAAGAAAAATTCCGAACTCTTGGCCGCATTCGAGAGAAGAATCCTTCATACCCTACATAACGACGACCGATGAACGATACCATGACCGTCAGGTTGTGGATAAAATCCAGCTCAATAGGTTACGGTGGGCTGGTCACCTAATTCGTATGGATGAGGATGATCCAGCCCGGAAAGGCGAAGCAGACCCTGCCTGAGATGGAATGATGGATTTGTGGACCTCGTCGCAAAACCGGGATGTCTGGAGTTCCTTATTAAGGCAGGCCTAGACCAGATACCGGTTGTTACGCCGTTGATGGTGATGGTGATGAGCTTCGCTTGTGTTGCCAGTAAAGCCTTCATTCGTTTTTTTTTTTTGTAAAAAATATGTCTTTTGGAATTAAGGAACCGCTTCCTTCTGTTCTATTAGATTAGGAATTTAACATTTTAGTTGGCTATGCTAGCATTAAAATATGTAATAACAAATCTCTAACATCCATGACCAAACTAAGATTCAAGTCTAGGATACGAACCTAAGAGTTGATCGAGGGATTAACTTATAACTCAACCCAATAAAAAAAGACTGAGAATGCTGTATTTTTGATTCGATCATGAAGGTAAACATTTGGTAACTAACTCTTCAAATTGTACATGCAAAAAGAGATGCTTTCAATGAATTAAAATCCCATGTTCTTTGTTTAGGATAATGAACGATTATATAGAACTGATAGTTGCTATTCTATTAAACCCTAAGATAGGCCTCAAGATGATCTGCACAGCGCAGTCATTTGAAATACATGTCATAAAGTTTGATAGTATAATGAGTTGTCCTATATGGCGTTATGGTGAACAACTATTGACCATTCTACGATTTGTGGCCAATCTACCGAGGATAATAAAGAATCAAGAACGACATGTACAGGACCATAAAATGTTTGGAACAAAGTCAAGAAATAAACTAAAAAAAAAAAAATCAATAAAAACTGTTCCGGCAAATTACAGATAATTTATAATAATTCAGAACCTGCCAAACAGGATCAAAAACTACTAAAAAGTTCGAATTTAGATTACTTGAAAATTTCCGTTCAAAGAAATTAACATAAAAGTGAAAAGATCTAACAAATGAAATGCTACTTCTTGTCAAACTTCATGATTATTTCAGGACATGTGGAAATGTTAATTATTATAAAATATGCAGGTATTTATAAATACAGAGCAGTAAACAGAACAAAGGAACCACCAAATATATTTTTCTCCTTCATTAGAAAGTCAAGAATTTATTCAGTTATTTAACACGATGTCTTCATTCTTTTACTCATCAGAACAAGCGATTCAAACATAAATAGTAATAAATAAGTCAAAGTTATATATAGACTAATTAAAGAATGTAAAAGGAGACAAACTACTAACCATTTCAGAAGATATTCATGTCAATTTACATTTCTAGTTTAGTGACGTCTCAATGTCAGTTGTTTCACTGAAGAATTCGCTCCAAAATGTGCCTACTGGTGGATCTTGTCAACAAGCTTCTCTTTTAATCCATAATTAACATTTATCTGATACTTAATCATTTATGACAATTATACATAGATTGCAAATGAGATTCAGTTGCAAAAAAATTTGAAGGTCCTCACCATTTAGGAGGGTGGATATTTTGGCCAGTATATTTAGCTTGGTACCTTTTTTTAGAAGAGAGAAACATGACCTTTGGCATTTAGTTAGACATACATATTTCATCTTTGATTTTAAAAGAACATAAACATTTTATTTCGTTCAGCAGCGATATAAGAAATGAATTCGATTCTGTTCCATTTTCTCTGTAAAATCTTGGAATCATATGTCAAATCCGACTTCCATTCAAAGATCTAATGGTGTTGTTTTTACACTTGGGAATATTGGTAACTATAACATAATCCAGAAAAGAGGATTCTGGTAAACGAACGACCCTACCATCGGCAGCGTTACGCCAAAACTGAAATAGTATTTGAGCAAATGCTACACTTGTCGTGGCCAATTTCATTCAAGAAGGGAATATCCTACAAGCAGAGAGGTTGTACGATATGACATCATACCATTGATTGGAACTTGCTATGCATGGTAGATGTGTTGAGAGCAATTATAGATTCGGGGAATTCCTAGCCAAACACAAAAGTTCGGGAGGCGTTTCATGGAATAAAGTTAAGTGATCAATAGTCGTTTCTCAACTGAATACGTTCTGCACTTTTATGTGGCGAAATCTTTCAAGTTTTCTTGTTGTTAACAATTTATACTTTCTTCTAACTTACGGTTTGATGTTCAGGTTTTATTATAATCTCCATCGTTACATACCTGGAAAAGAAGAAAACATTATTAATAATAAATTTGAAATACATTATTAGGAGCACGAACGCAATTGGATCACTGCCTAGTTTTGCGCTAGCTGCAATCTCCGGAATGCTTTTATATACCTAATATTGTCCCGTGGCCTGAATACATACTAGCTATAATACATATACATATATATGATCCTGATTACTATTTATCCAGGCAAGTTATGCTCTCAAATCAAAGTTCGGTAAAGAATAAAATTGTGCCCCGGAAAAGGAGGGCGACCGTTTCGATTTTTGGGTTGGGGAGAGGAGACCTCCTGCTTTTGCAGTTCCTACCCTTCCTAATAACATGGGGGTTATTATAACATTAAATAGCTCCATGTTGAGGTAACCGCAGTATTAGATAAGGAACTCTTTCCTCTTCCTCCTACATATTTCCAAAGTTAGGAAGGATAATCTGATATGCAATCGGCTAAAATAGCAGCCAGTGCAGAAAACGGACCTCAACCACATAGACAAACAAGTCGAGAAACCGGAAGCTGAACGCTTCAGGTATGAAAGGTTTTGTGTATTTTTTATATAAAGACCTTTGAGTTAGTTTCAGTTTTAGTTCATAGCATGTAATATATGCGTATATTATGTGAGAGTATACACTTTCGGGTGATATGGCATTCATAGTCTTGAATTTGCAAAGAAAAGACAATTTTGACCTATTATAACTTTGCTAATAATATTCAAATCAAACTTGGTAGGATCATGTTATAGCCTACATTACTACTACTCATGGTACTATGATGAATTTAAGGGGGATTGCGCAGCCAATTATTGAAAATTATAATTATTACTATTATTAACTTTATTTGAATGAATATCGATATGGACGTGTACTTCGGAGCCTAGGTACCATATAGTGGCAGCCTGATGATCTTTTTCAGATTTTTCGGATGGGTAGTTTCTGAGAATGAGCCCATTAAAGAAATGATCAGTTCCAACATAGACCGTACCCATTAGGAATAGAGGGGACCTCATCAGGAGACTCAAGGGTGTGAAGTCTACGACCAAAATTGAAGATGGTGAAGAACTCATATTTCTAGATTTTAAAATGATTAGACGAGAAAAAGGAAATCCTAGACATTCATAGGAAAACCTCTCTCATGCAACGAGTGATTTCGGAAAGTGTGAACCACTCCCGTCCAAATAAAATGGCATCCTTCCATGCAATCATCAACAGACTGTTCTCAATGCAGAAAAGTTTATAAAGTTAATTCATCATTGATACCGGATTTAAGGGCGGCTTCCAATCATTTATTGAAAGCCTCATGAAGAAAAAAGGAGAAGGCCAAGAAATTAGGGCGATGACAACCCTCGTCAACAACATCGAAATGATATTTGATGCGGCAAATGACAATCGGGCTAGGATCTCCCAAAGACCAAAACTGAAACACGAGTCCAACGGAATATACAAAGTAACATGTTCAAACTGTGAAAAGAGACTGTGTTCGCTTCGCTGGGGAGAACACGCGAGAGAAAGCAAAACGGCCAAGAAAAGTAAAAGGAATAACACATGAGAATAGTTCATAGGGCGCAGACAGACTTTGATTGGCTTTGAGGCCTTTGTTATCCTCCTGTCACCAGAGATCACCTATTTAACGGCCTGTCGCCAGAGGTTCAAATTTCTCCATTCATCTGGGTGAAACCCTGCAATTTCATTGTTCAGAGTAGACTTGACAGTGGATGACCGGATGCCAAATATCGATTTTGGGCCCACTAGTGTAGATGCGCACAAAGATTTTCGCCTGCCGGGAAAGGCGTTAACAGTGGTTGGCGGGATGCCAAATGCTGTTTCTGGCCTCATCGTTCCGGATCCGGAACCTTGGCGAGCCAGTCTGTCAGTTTCCTCATTACCAGCGATGTTTGAGTGTCCTGGCACCCACATCAGGAATGTTTCGTTTAGTCGGCCAAGTTTCAGCAGCTTCTGATGAGAACTTCACACCAAATGGCTTCAAATTTCATTGCTGTTTAGTGCTCATAATGCTGCCCGACTGTCCGAGCAGATTCGAATGCTGCGACCCGGCCTTTTTTTCGGAAACATTGACCTGCTTCCAATGAAATGGCATATATCCCCGGCTAGAATATGTTCGCCATTTTTCTGAGAAGTCGGGTCAGCTCCAAAGTCGGATTTTCCGAGAATATCACTGCGTCCGATCCGTCTTCCATGACTGACCCATCGATGAAGATTATTAAGCCTATAATCCGAAAAGACTCGTGACTATTTATCGACCATTATTCTCTTTTGGTGATTACGACGGAGTATGTTTTTCCAAAGACGAATCTGGAACGGCTGGCATCAGAACCATATTTGCCAAGGAGTTTCCAGATGGACGCATGACCGTATGATTGACCACCTTTCCATGCACCAATGGTATCAAGCCAATATGCGTCGCTAGCTGCTTAGACTTGCCGTGGTCGGCGCACTCATTGCTCCAGTAATATTTAGAGAACCAAACCTCCGAATCTGGGTCAACAGCTTCCTGCTTTGCTAACGCAAAGTCCAATCTCGGCCATCACACGATACATCCATACATCAAAATGGGTTTTATTATGGATCTGTACATTCAATGCATCCGTTTTGGTGAAACTCCCCGGTCTTACCTATCGCACCAGCACCAGAACAATCTGCTGATATTGTTCCTGGAGTTGAAATGTACTCCTAAATATTTGACTGTTTGTACCAAGTAGATTCCAGCCCCTGTTAAGGGAAGCAGCGAATAATAATTCAAGTAAATTTATTGTTCTTGTGAATTGTTCATAACCATTTCGCTGGCAGAACAGAGACAAGCACAACGATCCAAGCATAACCCACAATTGTTGCCTAAATCCTTTTAGGGCCGGAATTCTTTACCACGTCTAAAATAGCAGCACACTCACGTTCTGATTGCTTTTGGATCCGTGTCCTCCCGTATACGTATAAGGCTTCAAACTACGATCTGTAATAGCCCATATAGAGAAGTGTGTCAGCAGTAAATATAGCTCAATGCCAGAGTGATTGTCTTAGGCAACTAGGCCTGGAGATTGAACCTGAGTCGAGGAAGAATCTCTGTTAGGATGAACAACTATAGATGGAAGACTATGAAGCAAAGCGTAGAGATGACTTTTCATTTTAATTAAGAGTGTTACTGAGAAGTTAATAGTGGAACGTTACGAAGGCATGATCAAAAAACAGTATGACAAGCATATTTCCTCTAAAACCGAATAACAACGGCAGAGAGTCGGATCAAGGATAGAATTCTACGTCTAACAAAGTAAATACAACTAACAAAGTTGAAATAGAAACCGACACGGTGGAAGACAGAACAAACCAGATCAAACACGACATATCCAATAGAGACGAATTCAACCAAAATGAAAAAAATTATCAAAATGCATATAATCGTTATACAGCCGATGTAGTACGTCTGCTTGAGAAATAATTAAAAAGACGTGCGGACCATCAGAGGTTCTTACATCAAAGTTGGTGAGGGTTGGAATCGGAGGAGCCGAAAGCCTAAGTGATTCAAGATGGACTCTTAGTCAAACCTAGAAACGACCGGGGCGGAGCAGAGGGGCATATATTGGAAAAGAAAGCGTCCAGAAGAACTGGTTATAACAGCAAACGAGAGCATACCCTACGCTGATACACAGGGTTGAGATAGATACTGCGCTGAAAGAGTCTAACACGCAAATGGGGGAACACAAAAAAGAGGACTGCTTCTAGAACTATCTAGGAAAAACAATGTGCACGATGATATGCCATAGAACTTCGGGATACAGTTCAGGGGCAACAACATCAAGCACGTATGCAGAATGGTGTACTTCTAAATCGTTTAAACCAGACTGTGAGAAAGTCACAGGACATCAAGGGAAGCCATGAGGGATCTAGGTACAATACCTGTAGCTGACAATATTATGGAAACTACAACCACCCGCTCGGGACGCCAAATTTCTTTGATTTCCGGAGCCAGTGGCTCATAGTTCACCTTCTTCTCCACGTGTTTCCGTTGGATGTTGCTGTTATGGGTGATGGCAATATCAATTATATACGCGGAGCGACCGGTATTGTAAACTAACAGTATGTTAGGATTGTTATGTGGAATATGGCAATCATGCTGTAAGCAGAACTGTCAAGTATTTCCCGTGATCAGCCCATAATTGTATACAAGGTTTTGATGGATAACCTTATATACAGCATTATGCCTGGTGATGTATTGCTCCGGTACCATAACAGTGCAACCAGAAATGAGATGGTCCAACGTCTCTAATGCTGAACCACAAATTCTGCACTGGTCATTCTCCACTCGTTCTTTCATGATGAGCCTTCTTTATAAGCTCGGGTAGCGACCACGCCATACTGAAAGCCACACAAGAATCCCTCCGTTTCAGCAAAGAGCTACCCAGCACACAGCCATCTGTTCGACAAATGACTGCTAAAGACAATTCACATGTTTACCGTTCATTGCCTTCGACTTCCATTCATCGATCCGTTCTTGGTCCGACTTCACCCCATTCAAAGGACTGAAAAATTGATTCTTCAAGTTAAGTGGAGTCAGTTCACAATCTGCCTTACAGACCGCATGCAAGCGATTCACTTGCTCTTTGCTATAAAAATAAGCGAGCAGCGAGTCGACTTGGTGATGATGCTGTGACGCCACGTCAACCACGCCCCTAACTCCGATGTCACGAGGCAGGTTCATCCGCTCCACGGCAGACTTTGTATGATGCATTCGGAATTTAGATCTAGTTGTCCGTATCCACCGCTGGACTTTTTCCAGATGCGTTTTCGTGCACGGCAATATTCCGAATGCATAAGCCAGGGAAGGGATGGCGAATATATTCAATGCGATTATTTTATTCTTCCCCGAGAGATGCGATTTCAGCACCAGCTTTACACGTCGTAGGAATTACTCGAGCATTGGTTCCTGTAGAATTCCTAGATACTTGTGGAAGTCTGTCTCAGTCATAGCTTTGATGTGGAGGTCACCGATGCTATGTCTGGCATGCGGCCCGTGATAATCCTTCATGCAACTTGATGTAATCTAAGTACATCAAATGTGTCAGTTCGCACTTAGCACGTAAGCCATATTTAATTCCAAAACCATGCCCTCTAGCAACATTCAGTAGTCATGAAAGGGGGTCCAAACCCATACGAAACCAAAGGGGACTCAACGAGTCCCCCTGGAAGATGTCCCTCCGTATATGGATGGGTTCTGAGGTATTAGCACCCTCAGATGCACGCGCTGAAAAGGTGGTACGCCACCCTTCCATGACTGTCGGCAAAAAATTTATTAGTTTCGGATCAATGCGATACGGACGTATTAGCCAAGTATGCGGGACGCTATCGAAAGCCTTGGCATAATCGATATAGCAACTAAAGAGGTTTCTTTTGGTTGCCTGTCCTACAACCACCGAGCAAGTTGTTCTTTGCAACCCCTTGACCCAACTCGGAAGCCCTTCTGCTCCTCGGACAGAATGTTTTTGTTTCGAGCTGTGCATCGACCCTTCCACTAATAATGGACGTCATGAATTTGTAGAGGGTATAAGTAATCGGCCTTCAGCCTGCGGGGTCCTGCACCGTGTCCTTCTTAGGGATAAGGTATGTAATCCCCGCAGTGGAAATTCCTCCGGCCGACTCATGACCTAATTTATGCTGTGCGCCCACCGAATGTGTACTCTGGTAAACTTCTTATACCAGAAATTCTGCATCCGATCCAGACCTGGGCGCCTTCAGTCCTTCGAGTTGTTTATGGTTCGTTGAACTTCCTCTTCGGTAAAATCTACAAAATTCATGCCAGGCGTATTGGAATGGCGGGTGCCTTTGGTGGTGTCCGGACGCTCTGTTGGGATTCGTTGAGAGCTCTAAAAAACCTCCGCTGGTTCCTCGCGTATGTTGCATTCTGGACACGTCTGGAATTACTTTCACCATACCGTCGTAACCGACTGCATATGACAGAAAGTTTCTGCTTTAGTGTGTCTAAAATTTCAACTACGGGTAACTCACTAGGGATGGTATAGTTTCTGTAAACCCCATGGTGGATCTCTTCGGTCACTCAAACCAATAACACGAAAGCGAATCTTCTGACCGTACAATCTGATAATCATAACTGCACCGCAATACACAAGTGATTGTAGTTGCAGCAGCAACGTATCAGCATACACCCAAGATGCAATCTCATCAGTGATTTAAGATAGAATTCCCAGAGTTGTTGGAGATGCACAAATTGTGGCGAAACAGCTGCAGCAGGCGGATGAATGCTCCTGATCATCGTGGCGCCTAGACGTCGAACCGCCCCATGACTAGCGGTTTCGACCCCATGCTGTCCATTACGGGAGCCCGACTCAGTCACCAAGTCAAACGATTCACGCCAGTTATCCGTACCGGACCTTAAATTCCTTCTTTTTCTCATAGATGGATTTGCATTTTATACCTAACTACCAAGTGTGGGGACAGCTTCCTCAGTGAGTAATCTGCAAGACTACAAAGTTCCTGCACTTTAATCACCAACCCCCACAAGGCAGTACGTTTTCTTGTTTTGCCTCCCTTGCCCACATATTTCGTCTTTTTACCGCGACCTCTCCGACGGTGGAGCTGAACAATCAAATTTTACCATGATGATATCAAAATACCCCCATTTCAAGCACCATGACTTTACAAGAAGGTGACCTCCTCCTATTGCATATCTTCTTTTTCCTCGTTCCTTAGCGGAGTATGGATGAAAATTCGAACTTTACCTTGATCATGTCAAAATGACCGCCACAAGTTTTCATCAATTTTGAAACCAGCACCAGACCTCAGATGGGTTTGGAAAATCGACCTTTTCCCAACAATGTTTCTTCTAATTTTACTCGCCTCCGTATCGTCCAGGCGACATACTATATATTACTGAAAATTTAATTGAAAACTATATTATTAAGACTTCCGATTTTAAGTTTCCTTCCTTATAACAAAATCCAAGAAATAAATCAAACGTGTATAATTTCCAAGGGCATACTCCACCCTGCTCCTATGTGCGATCGCCTCATTATAATTTTCCTACAAACGTAATCCTTCAACTCATCGTGTTTCAGCTATAAATTTATGATAGCAAATGAAACTGTTCCATGTTTTCTTATTTAAATGAGTGCTATCCCCCATTTCACCCCACAGAAGGAAAAAGCTACAACTGTCATATATCAGCATTAAGATAAAATCATCTAAAAGAGCTAAAGATGCCATCGTTCCTACATTCCTTTCCAGTTATCATCCAATACTAAATTAGCGTTAAATCGAAAATTAATGGACCTCCGTAAATTATTATGAATTCAGAACGACACGCATCTATACATCCCAACTTTTCGGCTCACACCTCCCCCGAAATATTCGACGCCCAGGAATCGTTCTAAGAAACTTTGGAACCAAATCTGCATACTCGTTTCGAAGTCTAACTCAACAATGAGAATTCCAGCACGTATGGCAGCGATGGCACGATAATAGCGACTTGCTCTTCGAACGTCTCACATATTCGTATAAATAAATTAGCGAGGGTGCCGTATAAATACATATGTACACGCTGTTCGCGTTTCGCGTTGATTAAAAACAGATTCTGAAAGAAATCCAATCCGTCGCCGCCACCGTATTAAATCGAATAGACAGCCTTTCTGGGATTGTGAGTGCGAGCATCCGAGGTGCGGAACTCTTGTTATTGGGGGATTAGCACGGCAATTTTTCTTTCTCAATTTAGATCCAACTGAATGAAATGTAATCAGACAATTGAATTAGCCACAATACTTTCGCTCCTTTTTCCATAACTTTTGTGGTTTCGAGTATCACGAAAAATCCAAACAAATTACTGAAAAGCTTAAATTAATCGAACGCAAGCTTGAGGTGATTAATTATCTGAAAAATCGATTCGGCGGATTCGTATTGCATCTAAATTGGGTTCAGGATGGAGATACACTTGCTGACCTCTTTGATAAAATTCTTAACGGTATCTTTTTGGGCAAAATTAGATATTGATGAAAAGCCTCGCCAACGCGCACTTGTGGTCAGGCCCCGCCAGCAACAATGGGGCCATTCGCGATCTCACCTTTCTTTGTAAGTGAATTTCTAGGGCCCAGCAACAAGCTCCAGTTCTGATTGATGATACTGATACCCTAATGGTCTTTCATTGCTCGCTAACTTTGTACCGCCGCCCGCTTCCTCAGTCATTATCCTTGTTCAATAGAAAGCGTTTCGTCAAGAAAGCAATCAATTGTTAATGAGTTTTGACTGACAGCCAGCAATGCCGAAAAGAAATGGAGTCAAAGAAGAATGATACCAAGGTGTTTCGGGAGCACGAGAAACTTTTTCGGGGGAAGCCTCTTTTAATTTGTTCGCTGGGCTCGTTCGTTAACATCATGAATTATATTGTTACAAGAACATGGCTTCGGGGCGTCTTCTAGGTGGAATATTAATGGGAAAGATGGAAAAAAGATATTCTCTTTAATGTAGAGTACTTTTTGATTGCTTGAAGAAAATGTTTTGTGGATGCGAGGGGCTCAGGCGCGTTCAACTGAATACGTAATTAAGAGTTGTAATTTATTTTTGAAATACCTGGAAGGTGGGTGAACTTTGAATGTCTTCATTAAATGGTACTTTTAGATTACTTTATAAGTTCATCCCTGGTGGTAATCAGTCCTGATTCAGTACGTATTAATTCTGAAGTTTTCCCGAATTTTAAATTTATTGCTACTTTTCCATATAACTCATTTACATTAACCCCTAATGTTAAAAAACAATTTCTCATCGTCCTGCTCTAAACGTTCCTTTTTTAATTTAACTAAACTGAACTAATTGAACTGGGTACCAGATGGGGACCAAATGTCTAGCCATCAATATAATTTTTCTTTTGAAAAACAAACCCTTTCGATCTCAAAAAGGATCAGCGTAAGGAGTAAACAAAAGGAGAATATAAATGACCTTCAATATAAGTTCATACACTCAAGCTGTGACCATGCATCAGACGATGTCTGCAATGTTTAGAATATCTTCCATCCTTAAAATATAAAACCGCATGTGCTAATATATAGTATTTGCCCTTAGTATAAAATTCACACCGTAACAAAATCTGCTCTTTTTAAAAGAAGATTACGTAATCTATGAAAAGGTTACGTTGCTAGTAGACAAATTTAAGGATCTAATAAAAAGGTTGTTCGATAAGCCATCTCAACAACTAAGACGAGGCGAACAGTTACCCAAAATTTTCAAATCGTATTTTAATTAAAAGTACTTTAAATGGAAGAAGTAAAAAATGATACCGATCTTTTAAAAGTTTATATCTTGCCACCTGGGATAGGCCATCGGTCAAATCTATGTTGGTTATAAATGTTGTTATTACAGTCTGGCAAATTGATAATTTAGTCGACTGCTGCATGGCTGCATGGCCAGTGGGGAGCTTGGTCTTTAGTATGCGTACTTTAAATATCTTGGGCACCTTCAGTGTCAAATAACACCCTTACCCTGGTGGCCGAGCCAACCATTGTGGACATTCTTCCGGGACTACCCGTGGGACCAAGACATGGACTCAATTCTCAAAAAACAAAAGCAAAAAACGACGATAGAAGAAGAGGGGGTGATGCCAGGCACATCATCGGAGGACGAGCTGCTGGCCTCCAGCCAGGAGACAGTAGCTGTCGAGAGCAGCACACTCGGTGTCAGCCGTAGCACCGCTGTGCTGAAACCAACCGCGAGGACCTCGCGGAACGAGGCGGCAGACGGACTAGTGGCTTCCAGCCTGGAATCCACTGCCGTCAAGCTGGGTGTAGCGAGTACCAGACATAGTACTTCTCACCCGAAACCCTTAACGTCGGGGGATCCCTCGAAAGTGAAAACCGACAAGAATGTCCGAAACCGAGTAAGAAGCGAAGGTCCACTGGTGTCCTGCTCAAGAGCCAGTACCAGAAGGCCATGCATATTCTCAGCAAGATTGCTAAGAATAAGGAGGCTGGTACTGTCGACGAGTGGGATGAAAAAGATCTCGCTAAATACCAGGAAATTGTTGACGAATACAAAAGCAAACGCCTAGCTCACAGCGAAGGCAAACACGCGGGACTCATCCCTCACTTTGACTCCTCTCAGGTGGTCCGTGGGTTACACGTAATAGCTTGCATGGACCAGTTCTCTACGGGCTTCCTGGGGCTCTGCAGTCCTGCCCGGCAGATGCTCTCAATGTACTCCTGATCTCCACATTAAATATGTTACAGCGTGCAGTGCCGTCAGACTACGTAAGTCCGGATGCTGGACAGCGAAGTCCTACGGCCACAGCAACATCCTAGGTGACATACCTCGGGAAATCTGGGCATCCCCTACGGACTATGCCACATGCAAGTTGAACTTCGCGAGAAACTTTGCTGTGGACCTTCCAACAAGGTCAAAATGGAAGACCGGCGATGTCTTGTAAGATTATGATACAGTATTCTTTACGGACGGATCAAAGATAGCCTGTGAAGTCGGCGCGGAGTTTTCTCGAATACCCACGGTGTATCCAAGTCGTATGGTCTCCCAGGTTTCGCCACTGTATTCCAGGCGGAAGTACTGGCGGTATTGGAAGTCTGTCGATGGCTGAAGTGAGATTCGAGCCCCAAGCGTAACATAGCCATTCTAACCGACAGCCAAGCGGCCATCAAGGCCTTGTACTCAGCGACAACATCTTCCAGGCTGGCGGTTCAGTGCAGAGACGCGCTGAACCGTCTGGGTGGCACGCTCAAGACCACTCTCCTCTGGGTTCCCGGGAATAGGAACATAGAGGGGAATGAGCGGGCTGAGGGATTGGCCAGGCAAGGCTTTCCTCGTGACAGTACTTCCGCGAATATAGTCGATGTTCCGCTGGCGGCTGTCGGGGGCCGAGTCTACTCGCACTACCTAGCAGCCGCGAGCCTAAGATGGCGAAGGCTTACGAGCTGTGCCAAGTTAAGGAGAATTAGGCCCGCTTATAACATACCCCGATCACGAGGTGCATTCAAGATTACGGTGGTCTGGTCGCTAGGCTCGGCATACCCTACAATTCGCATTGCCGAAGCTGCGGAGAAGGAAGGGAACCCTCATGCACTTTCTCTGTGATTGCCTAGCTTTGGCTAGAGTCAGGCTGCAGAGACTGGGTAAACCATTCTTTGGGGACCTCAGACAGATTTCTAGCTGTAGGATGGGAGCGCTGCCTTCTTTCGTGAATGCTACGGGCTGACTCTGAAAATCCGAGGCGGCTGGACTCTGCCCACAAATTTCCCTGGACCATTTGTTCTCAGAGGGCCATCCCAGTTCCCTTGAAATTAGATAACCTCCAGTGAGGCTAAGTGGCAAAAGCCACTTTAGATGAGTGTTTTACAGACGCGACTCTGTTCGTCTTTCTCAAATATATGGAGATGGCCATCTCTACCTCCTATAGGAGATATTCTAATTACCGCTTGGGATACTGATAGGAAAATAGTAATTTTTCTTTACATGCATAAAATTTATTCAATATCAGCCCAAAGTCAGCGTGATATTTACTCCCCCTAGTTATAGTTAGAGCTAGATTGGCTGAAAAGTTTTAATTTAAGGGAAATCATTGGCGAATCTCTGGATAAAATAACGTAATTTCAGTGCCTTATGCATTTTACTAGAAAGTTATTAGTTTGTATGATTCATCAACCGCACCTATGCGCCGTCGTTACCGGTGGTTCGATCCACCCGTCGATGATTCAGGGTGTGAACTACCACTTCCGTCTTCTCAACAATACGTCTATCGGTACCTGGCCTATATATCGCCGAAGTTTTTCGTTTGAGTTTGCGCCGGGCAAGAGTATACCGACGATATGGCGAAGAAAGGTGTGCACACAAACCTTCCAGTAGAAGTTGCAATCAGTTACCACGTGTTGCTCCCGTATAAAGAAACAAAGAGAACTACATAATGATGGTGTACCTACATTTCCAGAATTTAGGTATAACAACGAAGGCTGCTCTAGCGTTGGTAATATATCGGTTAGCATCGAGTTCGGTACAACATCAGTAGAGTCAACACTACCACACGCAGCAGAACCGTACTAGCCGGAACGCAGAAAAATTGCCTCTGAACGTCGAGTTTGAAGCCACTATATAGTAATCTATTTTCCATTAAGGAATTTTCTACCTGGGTAGCTAAAGCACAGCTTCGTAGTAGCTATCGAAATCCTCGCATGAACCTTGTGCGGCCTCGCATCAGCTCAAGGATATCTTTAGTATACCTCTGAACAGGGTTATTGTTTAGGATAGGCGGGATCCTAAGTCCACATCCACATGATGGTGGACCGGAAGAAATACTCTAAATGCTTGGGTGCTATGCCCCAAACTAGGGATCCGTGGGCCAAAAAACGTGGCAGTAAGTTGTTCCCCATTTGGTCCGGTCCACCATCATGTGGATATGGACTTAGGATCCCGCATATCCTAAACAATAACCCAGCTTTAGTCTAGCTTAGACTAAAACAACTAGCAGTTTAGTTCAATATAATTCGCAACCTTGTTTTTGCGATGATATAACGGAGCGTTTTTCCATCTGTTGCCACTTTCGGTCACGCTGCTCCCAGAGGTGAGGCAGCGTCTGAAGAGTTGCCTCTGCTTGGACGAAATCTGAAAAGGGTGTTACATGAGTACACGGCAGACCGAAATCTCTCTGTAAGGTGGAGCTAATTAGCGCCTTCACGCGGAAGAGAAACTGGTTAATTTGCAAGAATGCGATGATTGTGTAGCCACGATCCGCCGATATGGTATTCAGCAGTCGTGCCTGGCAACCCAAAGGCGAGTCGTCAGCATCCGATTCGCCAATTTCCATTAAGTTAATACAGATTTCCATCTACGGTTTCGCTTTAAAACAAAACCTTAAAGCCCAACTTCATCAATATCTTTTACTCATTTCCATTTGATTTTACTGGTATCTGAATGAGCAGGATCTAGTGTGCTCTAGAAAGGTTTGCGGAGAAGCAAGAGGCTGGCTGAATGAGCAGGATTCAGTGTGATCAAGAAAGATTTGCGGAGAAGTAAGAGAAACATCAACCACCACAAGCAACTTGAAAAGGCCTTTCGACTTTTTATATATATTATAAGCTATAATTATTTTATCAGGATTACTTTGGATACCTGAGAGCGTCTGTTGACTTTGCGATAGTACAGTATCATAGCTTTTAGCATGATCATCATTTCATCATTTCGTTCGGTTTACTTTTGGCGGGGAGATTCATTTCTTTGTATGCAGCATACATACTCCCTTTTACTCCGGCGGGCTCATACTAAAAGCGGTATATCAATGAGGGTCGGAACCTTAAGGCCTCACCTCATAGATATATGAGACAGAAGTATCGATGGAGGATGTGATTTGTCATGAATTTTTCCCTTTCATTGCAGCATCCCGCCCCTGAGGTTTACGTGACATTTCAGTGAAGCAAACCTTCGCGGTGAATATCGCCAACTTTTTAGGCATTTGAATTCGGTGGTATTACTGGTAAGGCATTAGGCTGGTCACATGGTTCATGGATCATAGCTCAAATGCCACAGCGGTAGAGGAATTTTTATAATGACTGGATCTTCTGCAACCAACTTCGCTCGCTGCATCTTTGTCTTAACAAATAGTTTTTAGAAAACACAAAAAGACTTCTAAGCCAAACGGTTTGAATTTGAATCTTTAAGTTTATCTCGACGGTACAATAATTCTCTAATTACGTTCTCTTGAGTTACGAGAGGTTTAAAAAATATCCTAAAAAAAATAAACCAAAATAGCGCCTTTCAAATCAGCATGCATAAGAGATTAAAAGTTGGAGGACGAATCATATTCTCTATTCCGACATCTTTAGGTCGTCCGCCAAGTAATCGTTTTTATACCCAATTCCAGGTTACGAACACTCCACGCTGCAGAACGTTTCAATAATCCAATATTCTATACCACTGGAATCCTTCGATTCGAAGCGTAAAGGTAACGAATCCAAATACCATTAAATCAGTGTTCGAGACGTTTTTAAGGGCACTAAAAAGTACCCTAGAGTTCATATTATCCACTGAAATAGATGCTGCTCGAAGCATAAACGTTGTATACACTCACAAACAGATATTGGTTTCCCCTCAATCTTCGCTCATAAAATTATTATGGTACACAGTCCAGTCCAACGAATTGAATCGAAAAGAATCTTTTATACACAACAAACTCCACATAAACCCAGTCCAACATCGTATTCTATTACCACTTATTGTTGTGTGGATCAGGGAAATATTCACGAAATTCATTCACCAGAAATTTCATTCATTGCTCATCATAAATAATTTATGACTGCCATGGTGAGACCAAGTTGAATCCAAGCGAGTTTCCGTGCAGAATACAAGCTTGCGGCGCAAAAACTACTTTAGAACTTTCGTCTCGGGGAGGGAATGATTTGCGAAACGAGATTCAGTAAGGATGAAAATAACGAGATGAAATGAAATGAATCCAATCCATAAATTTGCTGAAAGAGCCCCCCCCCCCCTCCGGTTTTTTATGGTGTTACAAGTGCTGATTCGGATGGACACTGTTCTCTGTATTTCTAAAGTTACCGCTGGGGAGCTCAAGAAGGAATTGGAAATTAAAAAGTTTCAAGCTCATTCTATGCTTTTTAATTGGAGGAAATTATCTCCCGGACTAGACGAGTCACTTTCCACCAAGCCGCGAAATGACGACTCCTTTCAAATTAAAATTAAAACCTTAAGTAACTATAATATTATGCAATAAAGCCGCTATACTCATCTCTGACTGGAAGGATAATATAACTTTAGAAACGGCAATTGAAGCGCATTTGCCTCAATAGAGAGATAATTGTGGGGTTATGGCAAAGTTTCCGGAAATTAATTTTTCCAAGGCCCTCTGCGGATGAATCCCTGCTAGAAACCATGAAAATGATGCAATGAACCACTAAAGCAAAAATTTCCTTGGGAATTTTCATAATAAAAGCTGAATATTCATAAAAAGATTGGAGCGCAAAAAAAACAAGCTTGGTTTGGAGCAATTTAGGAGGAAGGAAAAGTAAAGGATTTATAAAAATATCTGCACAAACCGAAACAGTTCCGAATCATATGAGGGTAGACCAAATATAAATCGGAACTCGGTGGTAAAAAGCCTGCTAGGCAAATTAAAATTGGGCGAGTTTCTAAGAGATGTTAGCAGGAATGCATAAATGGAAATGAGCGGTAAACATGAAAGCCTTTCCGGTGCAGTGTTTTTATGGCTAAGGATAACACTTCTCTCCATTCAGGTACGATTAATGATCAGGCTTCTTAGGCATGATGGCGTTAAACCGTCCGGTATGTGGGGGCATCATGTACGGTTTGGGAAACATTGAAGAAGATTTAAAGATACAAACAACACAAAAATATAAAAGAACCAGGAGCGGATACAATGAAGCGCTCGCCTCGAAGAAGGCCAAGCACAACTGCCAAGAACATTCGTTGGTTGCAAATTGCAGCATAAAGCTACGCAAGGGTTTCAAGGCATTGCACTGAGCGACGCAAGCAACCACAGGCTATACGGTATTGTCAAAATATTGCTGATCAAGCATATTTGAGTTGAAGCAGATGATTTTCTGCCTCAAATATTGACTCAGGGCGAAACTTGAGTAGATCACTGTCTGTGCCAAAGCAAGCAAGAATATGGAGAAAAAAAAGAAGCCTAACATTTACAACTCCATACCATTGACTCTGAATACTATTCCGGGGAAGTAACCAATCTGGATTTGGAAAGAAAGGTAAGTAAAGTTGGACTGAAGGGAAACACCAACAAAACCAAAGTTCTCAATCGCAATCTCCTTATCTGCATTAATCGGCTGAGCATCTATATCTATGCCGCCTTCGATATCCACCCGGGACTCACACTGTAAGCAGAGATTCGAACCGATAACTCTGTTCACCATCAATAGTCCCGCCTTTTGGCGAGCAACATGATTCCATGGGACTTTCAATCTTACAGGAATAACAACCTGCTGCCCTAGATATCTAGGGACCGTAGTTTATGCCGACTGTAGTACCGAACTGGATGTTGTCCAACGCAATAACACTGCTATCTCTGCTCTCGCTACCCTGTCTAAAATCTGAAAATAGAGTTATCTCAGCACCGAGATTAAGTTGAGGCTGTCCTGTGGTAATGTTATTTCTGTGTTGCTGTATGGGAGTAGCGCATGGAAATTGAATTCCACTGTTACCCAAAAACTCCAAGCCTTCGTCGATACATCGGAGTACGCTACCTTGAAACTATCTCAAACGGAAAACTTGGTCGGCGCACAGGCCTGGCACCCATACGCACTGTGATCGGAAGACGCAAGTGACAGTGGATAGGTCACATGTCACAAGGGCGACAACTGCATTGCTGAGTACACCATGCAGTGGAATCCGCTCTTCCAAGATGGCCGACGAGGGCCCTTGGCGCAGAATAGTAGAGGAGGAGTGCGAGCGACTTGGGAAGTGGTGGGGGGAACTGTCGGGCATTTCAGGTAATCGCGAACGATGATGCGTAGGTATGGTTGACGCACTATAGCGGACTCGAGGGTTGATCTGCTAACACGGGAATTGAACGAACTCTCTAAAAGTGTAGCTTTTGACAGTTCCCTTCCCGTGTCGAATATTTATTGAGGAGTTCTATGCTTGCTGTGGTTTGGAATATCACAAAAGGAAGTCTATAAACTTGACCTGGAGTTCTTGAACTGAATTCCGGTACTCAAAGATACGTATTCGATAGGTCTTTACTAGTAGCAACGAATAGTATTTATGAACGAATTAGTATATACTAGGCCTTCCCTTTCCCTATTTTCGGACCCTCGGTAATCCATAAAACTAAGCTATGGTACTTGGATCAGAACTATTCGAAATCCTTCCTGTCTCCCTTTTGGTTTCTATCGTACATATAGAAGTTGTTGGATTTTTCCAAAAAAGTAACGAGCTATAATCGAATTCACTAGAACTAGATGAATAGATAGAGTTCCAGATTTCTGGGTATAACTCGGGGTATAACAATGAAATTTACCGTTGAGTCATTTTTGGCTCGCTGAACAAACGTAGCTTATTTGGTATAATCTAAGTGTCCATCAAATAGTGCAAGGGTTGCGGGTTGGTTTTGTGGAACTTATCATAGAAAATGCATTGCGAAGCACGACGGAGGAAATAGTCAACTAACGATACAAACAATTTGTTCCTCTTGAGCAAACCTTGAGCGACAATTTTCAAACAAGCCGGAAGCCAGACGCTTCAGATATGAAATGTTTTGTGTATTTCTTTTATAAAAACACATGCATATATTATGCGAGAATTTCGACTTTTAGGTGCTACTGACATTCAAAGTCTTAGAATTTGCAGTGAAGCGACAACTTTGACCTATTATAATTTTGCGTGCGGTTTCTTATTTGAACAGAAATCTGTATGAAAGGTATTTCGGAACGTAGGCACCATAAAGTTGGGTAGGTTATCAGAATGGCACCGTGAAAGATATGGCCTTTTTCCATCTAACTCACTGTATGCGTGAGAGTTCACCGGTCTCACTTTTCTATCAAATCTGTGTGTCAATGAGTGTAACCGTTTCCGAGATAAATGCGTATGACAGACAGACGGATAGTGAACCGATTTTAATAAGGTTTTGTTTTACACAAAACTTTAAAAAATCGAGTTCACCATTATCTGATTGGGATACGGTGGTTGGCTGTATCGAAAAAATGGGAAATAAGGCACACCGAATGTTGCGATCGCCACGGCGTTCTGCGCGCAAACACGCATCTGCCCTTGGACTATCCGATCGTTCTGTGAGAAGAATTCTTCGTAATGATCTTCATTTTCATCCCTATAAGATGGCGATAGTGCAGGAACTTTCAGAACGTGACTTCAATTCTCGGATGAACGCGTGTGAGCTTCTTCTTGATGTCGTTCCCGAGGGTGCTATTGTTTTTTTTAGCGATGAAGCCCATTTTCATTTGTGTGGGTCGGTTAACAAACAAAACATGCGCTACTGGGCTGACACCAACCCTCGAGAATTGCATCAAAACCCTTTGCATTCACCCAAAGTCACAGTGTGGCATGCAATTTCCTCAGCTGGAATTATTGGTCCCTGGTTTTTTGAGGAAAATGAGGTTACAGTGACAGTGAATTCGGACCGGTATGTAAACATGCTACAGAATTTTTTTTCCCACGGCTAGAAAATTTGGATTTGGGGGACACTTGGTTCCAACAAGACGGTGCAACAGCACACACTTCAAGCGCATCGATGGCTGTTTTGAGGGAACACTTTCCAGAGCGCCTTATCTCAATTAGAGGCGATTTGGAATGGCCGGCACGCTCTCCCGATCTGTCCACTTGTGATTTTTTTCTATGGGGTTTTTTGAAATCCCGTGTTTATGGGAACCGTCCAAGAACCCTACAAGATTTGAAGACCAACATCCAAGAAGAAATTGCCAACATAACACCTGGTATGCTAACAAGAGTCATGACAAAGGCCAGAAATCGGTTTACGCAATGTATGGAGAATGGGGGACGTTACCTAACAGATTTGATCTTGAAAACAATGTAAATAAAAACTTCATAAAAAATAAATAAATATTTTCCGATGCATACAATAGTTTTTATTGAGTTTTGAAAAAAGGAAGTTATGCTGCCGCACCCTGCATAAACACTTTTCTACACGTACACAACTCAAAATTCGAAACATTCTTTGATGTGTCTCCAACTCCGCCGTTCACATGTGTTCACTTTATATGATAATGTCGTATTACACGTCCTACAGTGCAATAATGAATTTATTTATTAATATTGGCTTGATTGCATTCAAACTTTCCAGAATTATGTCTTATATTATCACTTACTGATTGTACTTGTAGAATCAACTTAAGGAAGGTTTTCGGGTAAATTTATAAAACAGTAATATGCTATTATCAACTTCATTTGAGCAGATATCGTATTGGGATGTATTTTGAGGTCTAGATTTTGTATAGATGCATTACTTGATTTTTTTTTAGATTTTTCGATTGGATAGGTTTTGAAAACAAGACCAGTTTTACTTGTTGGGCACATATTTTGAGTCCTCACTTTCCTGCGTTTCACCCTATATCAGAGATGATTTTCGAAAAGTACTAATTGAGCCCTTTCGTTTGATACCTCACATGACCATATTCTGTAAAAAAATGGTTGTTTCCTCTTCCGCATATACATACGCGGGAGCCCTCTCTTAAACCCAACCCAAAAGGACTCATAGCACATGAAGCGGTTCACAGAGCACATATTCTCACCAAATTATTGTCACGATAGCTCCAGCCGTTTCGGAGTAAATCTCGTAAGACAGACAGATCTACGAACAGAGAAACATTGAACCGACCTGAATAAGCTTTTGTTATACAAACACGCAGGAATTCGTACATTGGGTTAAATCACTCTACCGCCCTCCGAAGAGTAAAATTCGAAGTGTGGCAGGCATATCAAAATCGATTCAACATTCTATCAGTGTCCTTCAAAGAAACGCAAATTTATCATGTCGTCCTCATTGGTCGTCTAAGTGATGACCGACAAGCCGAAAGGACAATGAACGGTGCCTCGCGGCAATGGAAACAAAGATGTTGAATTGGGCCAATGGCTTAACACATCCGTTAATTTCTAATTTCTTTGAAAATGCATAAGAACCTACGATGATTATTGGATGAGATGTTCGAGGACTTCGTCATCTCGCGAGATAGACCTTTCTATCGAAGCAGCAGAAGAGGCAATTGCAGCAAACAAAATATGTGTTGGATGGGTTTTCGCCGGCTACGGGAACGGAGTCCAGTACAAAAACGCTTGAAGTGCTGGCAGTTTGGCCACAAAGCTTTGGCTTGCACTAGCTCCCAAGACAGATTCAATCTGTGCCGTAAATGCGGATACCAAGGCCACTTTGCCACGGACTGCAACGAAAAACCAGAATACCTTTTTTGTATGGAAACCAAAAAAGTAATAGAGCCGATATTGCGAAAAGCAGTAAATGTTCACTGTTCAGAAAGGAGTTCATAACTAAGTGCAAATGAAGTTTATGCAATTAAACTTGAATCACTGTCGAGAAGCCTAAGAATTGCTTTCCCAGAGGGTGTTCGAAAGGAATGTGAATGTAGCCATTATGTGTGAATACGAAATCTGCATAGTGAAGTATGGATAGCAGACGAAAACAACAAGGCAGCCACCTGGAGCTGTGGAAGTCGGGCTATAGAAGATGCGAAGAAATACCCGAAGGGTAGATTCAGACATGCCAAAAAAAAGGTTTATACATCTACAGCTGTAACGCAGCACCAAGCCTCACATAAGAGGAATTCACGTTAATGCTGGAAAAACTATCCTTCGATGCAAGCCGCTACAATCCATAATAGCCCTCAAGGGTAGTCAGTTCTGTGCTACTGTATGCAGCTCCAGTAGGAGCAACTGTACTGAAAAATAAACTAAAGTATAGGAAACTAGCAGTGGGGTATCAGTCAATTGCACTCTGGATATACCGTGAACGTGCTCACCGAACAACATCGAGAAAATCAACATGCATGCAGGAATGCTCCCCATAGACATACTACCGAACAAAAGTCGGGGTTTCTACGATAAAACGTATGCACCCGGGGAGCCTAGCGCACTTCGATGGCAGCATGGCGGGAATCTGTCGCAGAATGGCAAAAGAAGTCGGGCGAGTCAATGGCCTATTCGAAGATGGATTGAACGAAGTCACGGGGAATTAAATCACGAGCTGGCCGAAGATGCGTTGATATGGCTGTGTCGAGCATGTTGTGTGTTGGTCGCAGATAGGAGCTAATCACCTGAAAATATTGTAGAGTTCATGCTGGAGTCAACGGAGGCTTGGAAACAAGTCGAAAAAGTGTTAGCAAATATTCACGGGCGGTCAAAGGGTAGTATAGGTCCCAGGGCGAAACGTGGATTGGTACCCACGATGGAGCATAAAACCTGACAAACGCCTGCTGAACCAACACCAGCAGCTCTACTACCAAACTCTATCTCCACCCCTACTTGGTGATCGTTGGAAGCTCTTTCTTTATGAAAAACTACAGACGGAGAAGAATGAAGGCGAGTCTCTGGCACCTAAAACAAGACAAAATGTACCAACTGGTCCTCCAGGTTGGACAGAATGGGCAGATTGAAGCGATGGGTTGAGTACTTTGATGAGCTACTGAACCCGCCAACTGAAGACGACGGACAAATACTGCCACCACTAAGTATAGGAGAAACAGTCCGTGCAATTCATCGGCTTAAAAATCATAAGTCGTTAGGAGCCGATGGAATTACAGCCGAAGTGGTTTATCAACTTGTGCTCAAGGTATGGGACAGCGCATCAATGCTTGACGATTGGCAACGAGGCATTACCTGTCTCATACATAAAAGGGGAGATATCACACAGTGCAGCAATTATAGAGGTATCACGTTGCTGAGTACCATCTATAAGATATTCTCCGCTATCTTGCTAGACCGGATAACCCCATATGCCCAAAACATCATTGGCCCATACCAAAGAGACTTCACTTCAGGCAAATCAACAACAGATCAGATTTTCTCTCTGCGGCAAGCGATGGAAAAACTGTTGGAATATGGACAACAGTTGCACCATCTATTCATCGACTTTAAAGCCGCCTATGATAGCATAGTCAGGGTAAAACTATACAAGGCCATGAGAGAATTCGGTATCCCGACGAAATTGATAAGACTGACTAGGCAGACCCTGACCAACGTGCGAGGCCAGATAAAAGCAACAGGATCACTCTCAAGACCATTCGACATCAATAACGGACTACGACAAGGGAATGCCGTATCATGCATCATGCATGCATGACCAAACAAGACAAATCGTAGTGGTCAAACGGGAAGAATAAAGATAGGAGACTACAACTTTGAGACCGTTGATAATTTGTTCTATCTAGGGTCGAAAATCACAATCGATAACAGCTATGATGATGAAATCCGCGCACGGTTGTTGTCAGCGAACAGAGCCAATTTCAGTTTACAAAAACTGTTCCGCTTCGAACGTCTCACCTGTACTGCCAGTTCTCATGTATTCCTCGGAGACTTGGGTTCTTAGGAAAAAGAATTGCGAACTCTTGGCCGCGTTCGAGAGAAGAACCTTCCGAAGAATTTTTGGCCCCCTACAGTTGGATGGCCGATTCCGTAGACTACATAGCGACGAAATCTATGAGCGATACCATGACTGTCCGTTTGCGGATAAAGCCCGGCTCGATAAGTTACGGCGGGTGGGTAATTTAATCTGTATGGATGAGGATGGATGATCCAGCCCGGAAAGTCCATAAGGGCAATATCTATGGTAGGAAAAGAAGACAAGGCAGATCCTGCCTAAGATGGAGCGATGGCATAGGTCAGGACGCCAGACAGCTTTTAGGGATGTCGAATTAGTGGACCTCGGGGCAAAACCGGGATGTCTGGAGTTCTTTATTAAGTCTAGAGTTCCTTATGTTGCGCCGTTGATGATGATAAAATATTCACGAGCAACTTAGGCAGGAAGAATTTCGAAGAAAAGGCGAGAATCACAATGAGCCGCAGTTAGGAACTGATCCAGCCCCACAATTCAATGTTTTAGAGCAGTCCTGCGGGGAGAGTGGAAGAAGAAGGAGGTTTTAGACAGTAAGAGTCTCACATAACTGCATGGCAGGAACCAGTATTAGGTTTCGAACCTTTCCACCTTTCAACGATGAAAAAAAGGCAGACAGACAGTAAATCGATTTTTTTGTCTTACAAAACTGTTCACCTGCCTTGAGATCATTCTATCCGTGTGTTTCTAATATTCAGTGTTTACGGGCATTGTTTTCCTAACTGTTTTCGCGCATGTATTCGATTTATCACTATAGACATGACAAACATTTTCCACTTTTACTTATCGTTTCTATTAACTATTTGGTTGTTTTTTATAATTCCAATCTTATGGAAGTTTAATTGCATTCAATCCATCTACTTTAGTACTATATCATCATTATCAAATGCTTGTGTGCTTAATTGAGATATTAAACATATAAACTTATCACCCAACACACGTGATATCACCATCATTGTTCTAATGCCAGCGAATACTATTTGCTGGTGATGGGTTCTTAGGTGGATAGGGGGCAGCTCCTGATCCACCTCATATTCATGACATAATTGCAACCTCATCCCCCAATAAAATATAATAAAAAATATGAAACATGTTCAATAAAGAAATAAAGTGATAAATGCAATCTCTTATGAGTGAATCGTTGCCCATTTTATCCAAAATGACGAAAACCTTGATCCTAATCAAACAGCCAACCTCTCCGCCACCTAATATTTCACGTCAAAGGGAGGAACACTGCAATAAACTGCACCTGCTCAGCTTTACACGGGATACAATGTTTATACATGAAGTGCACATTTTAGCCATTACATTAATGAGTTATTCAGTTGCGGTGATGTGTGACTGCACTTCTGATCCATAAATCCATAATTACGTTACACCTCAAATTGTCCCACACGGTACGTATGAGCACAGACGCTACGTATGCTTTGTATCAGGGTTATCAATAATTGCTCTGAGGTTTGTGGATCCACCGCCCAGTCCTACGGAAGCATTCCAGATAAGTCAGCATACGTTACAGTGGCTCCTATGGTCGTATTGAGTGTGTGCATGGTGAGTGCATCAGGACCGTTCATCAGGTCCTGCACGTTATGCGACCCATTATCTTACGAGCGTTGTGTTAAGACGTCCGTTATCTATATGTTCTCAGTCTTTGTGCGTGGGAGCTGAGGTGATGCATTTCATTCACCTGTCCCTGCTTGCGCTCCACACAGATTCAAATTAGATTTTGAATTAATTGTGCTATGTGGCATGTGTAAGAAAGGTTTCGCTTCACTCTCTCAATTTGCACCGTTCCCTACCACATTCGTTCATTCGTGTGTTGCACCGCCGAACTCTGGATGCATTCGCTGAGGAGCTTCCCCCGTAAGATAGAAATAAAGTGCTTAAGTGCACTCCTAATTACTTAAAAGATGAGCGCTGCAAGATGTGTATAGCACGGAGTCTCCGTACTTGCATTACGACCAGCTGGTACTTCAGTACCTTCTTGGCTGAAAAGTATTCAAGGAATATTGCAAGGAAATTCAAATTGTGCCAATTTTCCTCTTGAGCACTGTGATGATGATGGCACTCCTGAGGTTATACTTCATATATGTATGTACGTCGCCGGCCTGGATGTGTGTGAATAACTCAAGGGTTTAAAGTAGATAAAGGACTGCTGAGTATGTTATGCGATTTATGGGTTAGGTTGAGTTTATTTACAATTTTCCTTCTTGGGTTGAGTGGCTGCCTGAAGACTATGTCAACATTATTGCCAATATTTGCATATGGGTATTCTGGCTTTTTGGTCGGAAGCAGGAAAGACTTGTTCCACTTTTCTGTTGAGGCTACATTTTCAGGAGGAGGATCCTGAAAAAGGTAGAAGGGCTAGACTTTCTTTACTTCAGTAAATACATGGGGTTAATATTGTTGAGTAAACTCGAAGAACTTTTTGAACGATTCCTGTTGTTTGTAGTGGGTGAAGGCTACAGAAACTAGTTATGTTTAGCTCTTTTGGATCAGATCCTGAAGTTCCACTCGGAAGAAATTTCTATTTTGAAAAGGAATAAGACAAATTCTTATAAAGAGGAAATGTAGACCAAGAGGGAATTGCAAATACATTCAAATGTGTCCCTTCAGATGCCGACATCTCGAAAGCGTCAATGTTTACCTGAAGATACAGGGAAACCAAATATCAACTCCTTAGGATTGAGAGGTTCATGGGTCATCAAGAAAAATCGATACTTCTTGAGCTTCAAATAAAATTAAATTCAGGTCAACTTTTTAGTGGAGCTTATAGAAACATAATTCATATTACGAATTTTGTCCCATTGAGCCCGCAAGTACAATAAAGGTACTCAATGTTTGTCGTAAAACGTGACCAAAAGGAATAGAAATTTGTATGCTAGCAACCTGCGAGCAGGTGGGTAGATATTAGTGAACGTTCCAAGAAGCCCAACTAGCGCTATAATGCCTCCTAGGACGATGAATGATACGAGAAGAGTAAAGAAGCAGAGCCCAGGCTGTAGCATTTACAAAAGGTAGCACTTTTCTCTCTCTCTGCAACTAGAGATCAGTTTGAGTTATCCAAAGAATAATTGATCTGATTTCATCCTTGGTAATTATCGATTTGATGATCTCACAGGAATTGAAGCAAGGCTCTGACTCACAGTCGTCCTCATAACTGGGAAGTGCGTATGGACCCATTGTCTTCACAAAAGATTCCATCCAGGACGCTTCTGACTTTTTAAGAAAGGATAAGCTCCTATGTTCCTTGGGCAAAATCTGAGTTTCACACATTCGCTGCTGCTTTCATTGGCCTGACAACAGCCTAGGCAAGGACGCTAACAGGCATTCTTGATGGTCGACTTGCAGTCGCAGGCAATCTTTGTAAGGTTACTGGTACACTAAATGTTAAAAATCTCCAAGACCAGCTTCCTCAATCGCAACCGTCTTAGCTTCAGTAAACTATTATGATGTAATGTGCCTTCTTCTTCTTCTAAGGTCATGTATTCTTCCACTGTCCGAGATTTGTGGAAGAAAGGAGAAATTTAGAGGACACTCTAGGAGAGGTGCTGCTACCAGAAAATCTGATACCGAAAATGGTAGCACATCAAGAAAATGGGAATGCGATCAACTCCATGATCACATCTATCCAAACCAAACTGCAAAAGGTGAGGAGAGGAGAAAAGTGCGGTCGTGTGCGCCACGTATAGAAGAAAGATGACTAAGCTAAAATGAGCTAACTCCGCCCCGTGATGTATTAACTTATGATGCTAACGCGGAACTTAGGGCTAAACTGACGTAGACCTCGAAAAGGCCCTCCCACAGTGGTTGCCACGGCCTGCGGTGAGGGGGGTTCCGCCCTTATTAGGATATGCGTGCAAGAGTCAAGATCCCTAGGTACGTCGGCCACGTTTTGCGTGTGGTTCACGGGTGATAATGGCTCGAGCTTTCGCATTCCGTCCTTGAGCAGACCTAATAAACCGGTGGTGCTGACTCCAGACCTAATGTCGATTCCAGAGTTTCTCCGTATACCAGCTCCGCGAGACTTGCAGCAAATTTCTCGCGATTGGTTGTCCGGGAGCCAAGTAAAACGAGTGGCTGGCAGAACTTACGACGAAGAAGGATCTACTTGGGCCATTATAGGGGTTTTCAGCATCTTTCAACAATCCCATTGGGCTGTGAGTGGTTCGCGGTTGTCCGCTGGCGTTTGAAGCCGAGGAATTTGCCCAGCTGTGAGAAAAGGGAGGATTCAAGTTGCATTCATTGGTAGGTGATTATGACTGCCGATTGATGTACCGGCAGTTATAATTACTGGCATGTATGGAATCCACTGTCGATAGAGGGCCTCAACATAATATTGTGCAGAAATTGTCTTTCTCAGGATAGTGTGTGAACCTATTGTTCTAAAGTTCTCTTTCACTGCGCCGTCCTTCTGCGTTTCCGTGATTGCCAGAAAATCAACGGTGGCGGGGAATCTGACCTCTGCAGCACGTGACAAAGCGTCAGCAACTACGTTATTTTTTTCCAAACAATGAATGTCGAAAGGCTGATAAAGTTCAGGTACCGAAGTTGGCTTTGTCCGACTTCTGTCTCAAACCAAAGATTAGCGGCTTATGGTCCGTGAACTCTGTAAAGTGGCTCCCTTCAAAGGAATATCCAAAATATTTAATTGCGAAGTATGCGGCTAATAACGCACGTTCTTAATTGCTAAAATTCCGTTTAGTGGCGTTCAGCTGTTTGGAAAAGAAGGTAAACGGATACCAGATTTGGTTCACCTTTGGTGAAGTACAGCATCTTGTTGAGGGAATGCCAGAAGTGCAGCATCCATTAGCTGTTGCTTGGAGGTCTCCAACCTCTGGGGACCACGCAAACAGGCGAAAACCTTTGGTCTTCGAGGAATCCCACCTGCGATTGTGAAAATATGCATTTCTCAACGTTGAGTACTTGACTTGGCTCAAGCTGACGTTGAAGAATGCACTTGAGGTGGCCTAAATGTTTGGTTTCAGAGGAAGATGCGACCAGAACATCATCCAAATAAAACAGAAGTGGAAGTTTCCCAGCACGGATGAATCTCTGAAATTCATGTATTCCTAGTGGACTTAAAGAGTCCGCCGCTCTCGGAATGTCTTCATTTTGAATGGTTTTTTGTTGCTTTTTGTTAAGGAGAGGACTAGCCAAATTGTGAACACTATACTGCATACGCGCGTTGACAGGAATCGTCCGCTTCTGTAGTTTCTTGCCAATAGGCCAATCTTGGAAGTTTTAGGGCTGCCTTTCCGATACGCCGAATAATTTAATCTCTTTTTCGGGAACATTGCGAGAAATCTTGATAAAAACAATAAATATCGCCCTCTAAACTCATCTCCTGGTCCGCACGATTTTCCAATTCTACAGAACTTAGAGTTATGGCTACGGAGGTCCGGGTCATACGGCAATGATTTGATCTTTGATTCAGAAATTATTCCTTTTCTTTCGAAGTAAACAATTTTTCAAGGCAATAAACTTTATTACCAGTTATTAAGGAGAATAACAGTTAACTTTTTACTTCAGTTCCCTCAACTTACTTGTCTATTGACTTTCTAACTTTCTCCCTTTTTTGGTGGCAACAATTATGCCAAATGTTGACTCTGGTCTTATCATTACGAAGCCAAACTCTTGTCAATCTCCTCATTACCAGCGCATTCCCTGGCACCCACACCTGGAATGATTTGTGTAGTCGGTCAAGTTTCAGCAGCAGTTGGTAGCAACTTCAAACCAACTGACATGCTAATGGTATTGCCATTTAGTGCTGATAACGCTGCCCGACTGTCGGGCAGATTCGCCATTTTTGTTCCAAACATTCTTCTGTTGCCAATAAAACGGCGTATTTCCTCGTGGGAATACGGTCGCCATTTTTCCTAGGGGTCGAGTTCCATCAACGGCTTTCACGAGAACATCCATAAGTTCAATCCTTCTTCTACGACTGACTCATTGTGTGTAAAACAAATCTGGGAACCATATGACCAGCAGGCATTAGAGCTAACTGATGTTTACCAAGAAATTTCCAAATGGGCGCATGATGCCTTTGATTTGATGATGTTGAATGCATTCTGTTTTACCTCCAAATGAATGGGTAGCAGATTTAGGGTAGCTTCGAGCGCCACGGTCAGCACACTCATTGCTCCCGTAGCTAGCTAATCAAGCCTTTGGATCTCTGTCAGCACCTTCCTGCTGCTAGCGAAGTCCAGCCTCGGACATCAAACGATCCGTTCATACATCAAAATCATTATGAGTGTGTGTATTCAATGAATCCAATCCACCAGGGCAATTTGCAAGATTCATGAAATTATTCCTGGACATGAAGATTCGACGTTAGTTTGAAATCGAGATGTATTCCTAAATACTTCACTGTAGCAACTAGATTTTCACCCTTGATAAGGTAGGTAGAGTGAAGCTGCCTGTCCTAATGTTCCTAGTGAAGATGACTAGTCCAGTCTTCCTGGGGTTCCCCGTATATATTCCGAATTTTCCGAATATGTAGACCTGTCGCATCCATTTTCTCAATTTGCTAGGGAAATTATGATGCCATCCGGAGGCGTAGATTTGCATCCATAGAACGAATTAAACGCCCATTTTGCTTGCTCAAATGACGCTATTTTACATGTCGAAGTTGAGTTTCTCGATTGAGGGCTGTATGCGACTGTCGGCCTGAGCTATGGTTTAGAATTCTGTCTGAAAAATGAATTTTAAATAGATGGTTTAACGTTTCTTCAATGCCTTCTGTGCATCTTCCCCTCTGTCTTTCGAAAAAGCGTCGCCATGGTAATCTTTAAGCCGAAATTATCCTTATCTTCATAACTTTTTGAGCCTCTCTGTAACAATCTAACCTAACAGCTTAATCGAACTGCAGGGCTCTATCGAGAAGTCTCGTTCTCCCCTATTTTGCCGAATCCGAGTTCCACTGTGGTGCTTTACCCTTCTTCGGCATACTGATTGGCCAGCTCTCTCCAGAAGTTTCTGGGGTTTTCTCCCAATTTCGGCAATGGACTAGATGCGCATCCCACCTCGCCAATTTAGGAATGGAACAGCTGGAGGAGGATCCATAATAGTGGATTCATTACCCAAGTTGAGAATCTGCAGTCTCAATCTTCTTATTTTGATGCTAGAACGTCCCCAACAGATATGTATGGTGGGCGTTAACATTGCATCCAGCTCCTCGTGCCTTTATTCTTGGCATATTGGATAGTTCTAATGAATTCATTGGGAACTTTGTCTTGGCATAGGGCAAATAAGCAGAATAACAAAGAATCTCCATATATCCCTATTGACTTGACCTTAACAACTCATAGTTCTTGTATGCGGTATACAAATGCCTTGAAACTATTGATCCGACGACTGATTAGTACAATAGACACTTTAAAACGTGTTTGCTCTCGAAGCTTTTCAATGTTCATTTCAGAACTGTCGATATAGTTCGGTCAATGAAGCTGAAAATCGAGTGCGACCTCCGAATTCTATCATCAAGAACGATTGACATGAAATTTTGGATGAGAGAAGAGGTGGCATAAGAAAAGAAAGTTGTAATCTGCGAAGCAGGGAAGGAGTCGAGAGTGGTTTTAGTGGATAAAAATCCCACAAGCTGGTGTGTCCAGATCGGTGTCTTTGAAGATTTGTACCTCCTGAAAAAAAAGGCAGACAGTAAACAGATTTTAATAAGGTTTTATTTTAAGCGAAACCTTAAAAATTGACGTTTGTACCGTACAGCAGATGCTAAACTTCAAGGATAAACACAGTCCCACACCACTGAAATCAGCCGAACTAGCAACGGACTCCGAAAAATGTATGATTCGCGTTCGACGTTATCAGGAAATGATTTTTGTAGAGATTCTAGAATTTGTTCTATTTTTCTTTGTTGGACATTCCATCTTCTTAAGACAACGAGTACAGGATTACGATGTAGTGACTACAGTTACAACGAACGTAGTGCCCGGGAACCCATTTGATATATGGATATTGCTGCTCGGTGACTGAGCTCTATGCGACGATAAATCGCTACCTGGATTCCCGACTCAGACATTCCACCAGGCAGTTACCGATTTAACTAACCGTTTCGCTCCATAACGTGGTACGATAAGATATACAATCTTCAAAACCAATTTAATAGCCCCAGCATCTCTCAATCCACTGAGCAACCCAAGTTTTGTTCAGGGCTAATTACACTCTGCAGATAAATTATTGCCCATAAAATCTCTGCAAACGGATTAAAACTTTCCAGAGACTTACCTCCGGATGGGGGAGATCTTTCTCCGCTAGTTTTTGCGCCGATATGCTTCTCATAATAATTGAAATGTAAACGAGCGTTAATAATAAGCACCTTTTGTGTGTTGTTCGCTCAATCAGTTGCAAAGCTGCAAAATTACCAAATGCAGAATTGCCACTCGTGGGCTCCGCTACACGGCTAATATCTCCTCATTCTCTACACAAACTTGTGTTAACATTAACAGGAATCTTACTGTAACTAATTACAAAGAACGCATTAGAACGCAAACGTACGTATCCGTTTGACTTTGTACGCAACCATAAACAACACTCGAAGAAATCTGAAGATGTTCATTTGATTGCTCGTAAAAGTGCGCGGTACGTTTTCAACTCATTGAACATTCAAATTGCTATTAACTTGGCGATGCGGAGTAATTTCCTTTTATTAGCATGATAGCCTTAAGGTGGTGTTGTCAGAAAGTTGGGGAAAAAATTTTCGAAGAAGCAGGAAACTATCATTTTGGGAAAGGTGGAAAACTGGTCGTGAATCAACTCTGAAACGTTAGAGAATTTGGTCCTGGAACGAGGATGAAGATGATTGGCTCAGTGAAGGTTCCTTTATACATAGTATCTTTATCTTATACGAGCGTTAATGTTGCTTCGAAGCCCAGCAATTTCAATAGAGAAGTTTTCTCATCAACTTCTCATTCACTTCTTAATTAGGACCTTCAAGATGAAAATTACAGAACACACGAGCCCCGCTCATCATTTCATTCATCCCACAAAGGATGACACTTCATTCTTGCTCTCCTCGTCAAAATTCTCAAAGGCCTGGATGCCACCTTAAAACACATTACACGATTCAAGCGCACGTATCCGCTGTTTGCGTGTTGTATTTAGTGGTTTCAGCTCCACGGTCCCGTCTGTGCATGGCATGTCGACAGCAGGCTTTCCTCTCTGCTCGTTTGCCTCTCGAGCGCACCTCGTTTTATCGCATCTAACTTGAAAGTAACCACAAAGTAATCTCCGGAGTAAATAGTCATAAAGAAGCCACCACCGCCACCACCTTCTCCCTGGGGGTTCATATATAGTGGCAATCATTCTCGTCTAGAAGTTTGGTATCTTTTAAAATTATCCTAGTGATCGTTTCCACATTCTCCTTTGCATTCCTTTTTATTCGACGTCTATAAAAGTTTTTTGATTGCTTCATTTCGGGTGCTTTTGCAGAGAATATTTTCGTACTTTTCCGTGGTTGGAACGCGAATGATCAAAGCCAAGATGTTCAGGCAACTGGTAGTTATTGGTTTTACGACCCTGTTTTGCAGATGCGTGGAAAACGTTCCAATAACAATATTTCCTTTTTACAGGCTGATGCTTTGGGAAAGTTTTCCCGAATTTCCCCGTGAAGTTGACGTAAATTGACATTTTATAAAGGTTTGAAAGTTTCGTAAAATTGCCAAAGGAGGAAGAAGAATGGCGCTGATAGGGTGATGAGATGCATACTAAAATGGTGCGTGTTAGATTGTGTGGATTTTTAAGAGGAGTACTTTCTGAGGAGTCCTGGTTTTGACAACTACTAAGAAAACTTCCCTCAGCTAGGATTAACTCAAGAAAGTTATGGAAAATAATAAATTTGAGATTACGTGATACCTCACAGCTGTAAAAATGAAAGGAACATCGTAAGTGGCGGGTAAACAGTTACTCAAGGAAGCTTAAGAAAATCATTGAATAAATTAAGGTCGAATGCATACAATATCAGGCTAAAGGAAGTATTCATCCTTTTATGATTTAGCAAGGAAAGAGAAAAGTTTGCATTTGTAAACACTACAATAGACGAAAATATTCACATGCAACATGCCCCAGGAACCACTCAAAACAAAGTGTTCGCGATATGGCATTAAAAAAGCGTTTGTCTTCAAGCGTGCAATTAAACTGTTTTTAATTGATATAACCCAGCAATAAAACCAATGACTCACTTTGAAATATCAAGTTTCTATGAGTTGTTCCCTGCAAAGTTGAAAGAGTCCTTCAGACGTTTCATAATCCTATGAAGGCACTCTTCGTATATCTATGAGTGGATCCAATCCATTTTCAACAAAACCTTATTAAAATCGGATTACTGTCTGTCTGTCTGTCACACCTCCTCAGAAGCGGTTGCCCCTATTGATATGAAATTTGATGAAATGGTGGAAACTGTGAATCCCCTTGCATTCGGTGAGTAACATCGTCCTACTTTGAGTCTAAGAGGGGGTCCCCATACATGCAAGAGGTTTGTAGGATTTTTCTGACCGAATATAGCCTAGTACTTTTCGAAGCAGATATTAGTCTTGATATTGGTTGCAAAGGGAAGCAATGAGATCCAAAAGGGGGCAATTATTTCAAGGACACGTTTCTAGAAACTACCCAACCGAAAAATCTGAAAAAAAAATCATGGTGGTCTGTGTACATGGTATCCAGATTTCAAAACACTCCCCGTTACGGTATCTATCAATAATAGTATATTATTACATTTTGAAAATTTACGACGAACCCACTTAAGTTCATCCTAGATCCGTAAAATTACAGTGAAATGGACTTTAATAGCAAATATAATATTATACTGGAAAGTTTGGTGGAAATCTTAATATTATTGACAAAATTGTGGTAGGTCGAAGTTGTCTCCTTCACGAGAAGTTACTCCCCACGAGATAAAATGTCAGTACCGCGTTGAATTGAATACCGCGTATATTCACTACGTGTATATATATAAGTGGAATCATGGTGCAGCCAGGCTTCTGGTTTCCCGATTTATTTTATTTATTTATGTATCTACAATCAACAATCAACATAAAACGATGACGATTCAGAGAAAGAAATTCTGTTTGAAAGCTACATGATAGCACTAGGCCGGAAAATCAATCTTCAGAGTTGGAGTAGCGGAGAATTTCACGTGTGCTATTTGAAAGTTTGTAAAGGATATGTGTGCTCGTTATGGTTCTTGGACTTTGTAGATAAGTCATAAATCGGTAGGCGAACATAATATTACGGGATTTTCGGGACGAATTCCAAAGAACGTGTATATAATTCTCGGAAATGGAACCTTTGAATGGGCGATCTATGCATCTTAATTAACTCCGAGAATTGCATCTCAAATTAATGAGGAGATTGCATCTCGATTGTGTGCTGATATGTCGCTGTTGCAACTACAATCACTTGTGTATTGTGGTGCGGTTGTGGCTGTCAGATTGGATGATCAGAAGATTCGCTTTCACGTTCACGTTATTGATATGACTGATCGAAGAGATTCACCACGGAAAATTTGCCTGGAACGTGGGCGACACTCACTTAGGCAGGACATTGCTAGGCTAACTCAAATCAGTTCTGGCAATGCTAGCAGACGGGTAAAGAAAAAGTGCAAAGAGTTTGCCGGAACTATGCCGTTCCCAGTGGGACACCCGTAGTTGAAATTCTGGATACACTAAAGCAGAAACTATCTGTCGTATATGCAAGCGGTTACAACGGTATGGCGAAGGTCACTTCAGACGTGTCCAGAATGCAACGTACGCGAGGAATCAGCGGATCACTCTACGAATCTTTGGGGGTTACCCGCCCCGTATGATGGGTAGATTACCGCCGAAGGAACCTGCTATGCCACTTTGTTGGGCACGAATTTTGCGGATGTTACCGAAGAGGAGGTACGACAAGGAATAAAAGTTCGAAGAACTGAAGGGACGCAGGTCTGGATCGGATGTGGAACTTCTGATACAAAAAGTTCACCACTATACATGGTCGTTTGGCACCCAGCATAATTCAGGTCATGAGTCGGACGGGGGAATTCCCACCCTTCCTCACTGTGGGGGATTACCTACCTTATCCTTAAGAAGCACACGGTATAGGACTCCGCAGCCACAAGGCCGATTAAAAGAGCAACTCATTATCGCCTCAGCAATTGTAGGACTAGTAACTAGAGGCCAAAGAAACCTTAACCTTAGGACTACCATGTCCAAATTCCGAATGCATAATCCAAACTCTGCCATGGAGCGGATGAACCTGCCTCGTGGCGTTGGAGGTAGGAGTGTGATTGACGTGGCGGCACAACATCCCCGTCAAGTCGACTCACTGTGCGCATATTTTTACGGCAAAAAGCGGGCGTGTCCCTTGCATGAAGCTGTTTATAAGACTAGGCTGACTCCACTTAATTTGAAGAATCAATCTTTTAATCCTCTGAGTTGGGTAAAGGCAGACCATGAGCAGATCGATGAATGGAATTCGTTCTGCTTAAAGCATGCACTGGGACCGGCAAGTTCTAACTGATCGCCATACACCACACAACAAGTCTTACATGTTGTTAGTTGACAAGACGGGTCACTCCGCGTATATTATTGATGTTGCTATCCCCTATAATAGCAACATTTAACGAAAATATGTGGAGGAGAAGCCAGTGGATCAGGAAATCAAAGAAATTTGGTGGTTCCAGAAAGTGGTTGAAGTTCCCATAATATTATTAGTTACAGGTAATGTACCTAAATCCCTTATGCATTCCCATGATATCCTGAGACTCTCACACAGTCTGGTTCAAACTATGCAGAAGTACACCTTTCTGTATAAATAGGTAGGATCGTCCGCAACTTGGTGCAACAATCCAATTGGATCAGGCGTTGAGGTGTATTAGAGCACTTCATTCAAGACCATAATGGTACACTATAGGATTATAGTACCCTATAGGAGGCGATGTGGTCAGTATTGCGCTCGCCCCTGATTTGAATCAGGTACTCATTCACAACTGAGTCGACTGGTATTCGACGTCAAATTACGATACAAATTCGACTGTCACTAGTAAGATTTCAGCTGCGACCTTCGGTATGACAGCCTTGTGCTGTAACCACTCAGCTATCCGGACACATCATCATATAAGCTACCCTTTTAGGATGTGTTAATGCCAGCTTATTCCTCGACCAATTCAAATTTATGTATTGGCATGCCCGCAGTAACTTTATCTATTCATATTTGCGTTTACAACTGTTAAGGACGCTATTCCACTGAGGTAATAATTCACTTGTGAGAGTGTAGAAATCATTCCATGCTTGTTGTAAAAGGTATAGAGGTTTGTGGGTTAGCAACCCCAAATTTTCGAAATTGGCAATGCGAACGTTTTTCAACGACGGTATAGAAAAACCTAAGAATTATCGTTTGCTCTTCTCTCCTTCTTGCAACACTGGGTGTGGGTGAGAATGGCACCGCCGGTTTACTATAGAAGGCTTCAAATCTTTAGAAGGTCTGCCTTTTTTTGAGAGACAGGCCCATTTTAAAATGAACAAATCCAGATTGTTAACTTATAACCAGGAGATGTAAAAATAAAAAGATTCACTAAATCTACTTAGGTGAGCTATAGATACTTATGACAAAATGCTTTCAAGACAAACCGAGAAGCCTGGAATAACTATTGTAATCTACACGTTTGATGACATCTGTGCTTATAACTTACTCAAAAGAGGTTCCGTGACTTACCTGTAATAAAGGAAAAAAAGATTATTAAAATTTTATTAAAAGTGTTTGCATCAAAACTTATTTAGGTATTTACTGCCGAGTTTATCTTTGTGTAATCACGGAGAAAGAAGCGGGAAGAACGTTTAGAATTGCTTCAATTGAAAAATGTAAGCGGCAAATTAAATTTGTCCTTCGTTCAGGACTGCTGTAGTAAAAATACGTAAAATTACAGCCGTCTACATAGGATAATGTCAGGAAGTGAATTTAACACTTCAGTGAATCATCTCCGTAGAACAGGACTCCTAGCTCGGCTGAGAAAGAAGGTAGAATGAGCCACTATAATCGCAGTCTGAATGGTCGTGTAACAACCGGGCGTCTCACGAAATATACATATACGTATGGTTGTCATTTACCCGTTGGTGGCGCACAGTGCGTCAACCATGCCCAATGCTATCGCTCGGGGTTCACTGTAATGCCTTTCAAATTTTTCCGAACTTCCACCCGTACTCCGGCCCAATTGTACACTTACGCGCGGTTACCTAAAATACGCTTCAATTCCCCACGACTTCCAGAGACGCCTGCACAACCTCTACTGTTCTGCGCCAAGTGTCCTTGGAGCCACCCACCTGTCGGCCATCTAGGGACAGTTAGTTCAACTGTATAGCGTAGCCAGCAATGAAATTGTCGCCTCTCTTTAATGTATGACCTTTCGCCTTCTGATCACATCGCCCACGGCTAACTGGCTTGTGCGATGAATAAGCTCTTTGTATGAAATGCTTTTAGATCAGCATACCCCGACGATACGTCGCAAGCAAGTGTTTACGAAGGTTTGGAGCTTCAGTAACGAAGGGGGTTACTTTCCATGTGCGACTCTCATATAGTAACACAGAAAGAACATTAGCACAGAACGAACTGTCTCAACTTGTTCTTGGTGTTAGAAAGCAGGGCAGCGAACGCAGATTTAACGCTGCAAATGCGTCGCCCGACATCCAGTTCGATGCCACCATCGGTACCATGCTTCCAAGCTATACAAATTGATCGATGCCTTCGATGCTTTGCCCATTAATGCAGATAGCAGGAGTACGATGACCCATCAGACTGAGAACTTTGGTTTTCTTGATGTTTATCTTCAGTTCGACTCTATTTGCCTTGGTTTCCGAATTTAGAGCAATTTGACCCAGGTCCATGACCCGGTGAGGAAGCAAATAGATGTCGTCAATGTAGTCGAGGCCTCTGAGGGAGGACGGTGCGGTTCATTAAACTCCCCGCGTACTCCAGACAAGGCAGGATGAAGGACGTCACAAGAAGAAATAATATAGGTGACAAACTTTTGAGGTCTCCCTTGACCCGTTCCAGAATTATTTTATCATAGCTATTATCTTTGCGACCAATCGTGGCACCCCTAATTGTCGCACTCAAGACAGGCACTGTTCTTTGAAATCTTAACGATTATCCCCTTCTGCAACTCTCTGCGAAAGGACTCGGATTCCCAGAATTTCCATACGAGTGGAAAAATCAGATCTGGAGAAGGAGACCGTCTAGCCATGCGGCTTTTCTCCATTTGAATGTAATAGTCCTTCCACTTCTTCAGCTGCTAGTCATAGTGGATAAGAAGTCCACCATTAATGTCCCTTACAGGACCATCGTAAGGCTTACGACCAAATGTACGCTTTTTCGTGATATGGTATAAAATTCTGAAATCATTGCGATCAGCGGCAGCAATAACAAATTCCCTTTATCACGTCACACACTACACTGATCTTCTCTCGATTTCGCTCCGTATTGGACCTCCATCACGTGAATTTCGTCATCACTAGTAGCGATCAATAGAGCCTTTAATCCCTTCCGTTTATTCGTTCGCTTCTACTTCAGGACATGGTCGACGACCTGGGAAGCGTCCGAGAAAAAGTATCTTTTACGATTCATCGATATTCTCAGTAGGTCACTCGTGAGTATCTGCCATCTTATCGGCAAGATAGCTCTCCCACGGTCGAGCGAGAACTGGAACATACAACACATACATGATCGCAATCAGATTGTGCGTACAGTGTCGGTCAGCTGAAACCCAATAAGGTCAAATAGAAGGCTCTGTGCTCAGAAAATATGTCGCCGATGACGACGCAGTTGAAGTTACAGAAATCCACAAACCTTCCACCATTATCTTACGGTCATGAAGACCATGTTTCCCCATCACATGTCCGAGCAAGGTACTACGATCACAATGCCACCTTTAGAGAGAATGTCTTCATCATCATCATCAACGGCGCAACAACCGGTATCCGGTCTAGGCCTGCCTTAATAAGGAACTCCAGACATCCCGGTTTTGCGCCGAGGTCCACCAATTCGATATCCCTAAAAGCTGTCTGGCGTCCTGATCTACGCCATCGCTCCATCTTAGGCAGGGTCTGCCTCGTCTTCTTTTTCTACCATAGATATTGCCCTTATAGACTTTCCGGACTGGATCATCCTAATAACGTATTGAGCCGGATTTTATCCACAACCGGACGGTCATGGTATCGCTCATAGATTTCGTCATTGTGTAGGCTACGGAATCGTCCATCCTCATGTAGGGGGCCAAAAATTCTTCGGAGGATTCTTCTCTCGAACGCGGCCAAGAGTTCGCAATTTTTCTTGCTAAGAACCCAAGTTTCCGAGGAATACATGAGGACTGGCAAGATCATAGTCTTGTACAGTAAGAGCTTTGACCCTATGGTGAGACGTTTCTGTTGGCTGACAACAACTGTGCGCGGATTTCGTCATCGTAGCTGTTATCGGTTGTGATTTTCGACCCTAGATAGGAGAAATTATTAACGGTCTCAAAGTTGTATTCTCCTATCTTTATTCTTCTTCCTGTTTGTGTTTGACCAGTGCGGTTTGATGTTGTTGGTTGAGAGAATGTCTTGCAGCAAGGAAAAGGTCCTTTTCTTGGAAACCTTCATTGGTGCATAGCAATGTACAGTTGTGATGCTCCTTAACCTGGATCAGAACTTTGCAATCAGAATCTTGTTAGAAACCGACTCCCAGGTCCCGAGAGCGCGACTTGAGGCAGCCGTCAATTCTGAGTTCCCCATCTTACTTCTCCTAGACCCAGAATGTTGAGCTTATATCGCTGGAATTCATGCTCGAGGTGGAGAACACGATCATTCTATCTTGGGATAAAAATTTCTGAGCTGGTGATATGCAAATTTCGAAACTTCTTTGTTAATGAAATGTTATTAATGCGTCTGATAAGAACGGACTAATCGAATTTGACTTCGATTTCGCACATAGATACCAATTGATTTTTGGAATGTGCGTACGCTGCCCGAAAACCATATCGAGGACCCAAAGAAAGCTTGCTTTTTCCAACTGAAAGGAAAGCTGAAGCGCTACAGAATGAGCTTTCAAGGGTTATGTGAAGTAAGATGATGGGACTCTGGGGCGCCGTGCTATTGAACCCTGCAAAGCCCGACGAGGGTAAATGCGAATTTAGTGTCGGGCTAATGTTTACGGCAACCACAATTCGCGCCTTCACTACCTGAATGCCAGTTTCGGACTGGATACTGAATGCGTGATTTCGGTCTAGAATGAACAATACCTAAATTGTACAATGTTATGTATCACTGGAGACTTCCGATACAGAGACGAAGAAGGCTTTCTGTGAGCAATTGAAGCCAATCCAGAAGTGCCTTCCTTCAGGTGTCATTGTGATCGTGATTGGATGATCTGAATGGCAAAGTGGACAACACCATGCTCGGACATATAATGGAGAAAACCACCTTGTTGATCGAAATGATAACAGTGGGAAGTTTGTGGATTTCTACAGTTTCCAGCGCTTCATCATTGGCGCCACCATGTTCGAGCGCAATGCTGACCACATTGCCTCCTAGTGTACCGTTACGGTCTTGAATGAAGTGCTCTAACACACTTCAAGGCCCTGATCCAACATGGATTGTTGCGCCAACGATTATTATTATTATGTTCGAGCACACAGTCTGCCATAAGGTCAGTTGGGTTTGAACTGGCAGATCAACCAATTTGCGACCAGTAGAACATTTAAGAATTCGACCTCGAAAGGAACCATAGTCTGATGGCGGCTTGCCTTCATTCGCGTGTTCCCTCTGGTGTTCCTCGTTTAGTGGGAGAGACCTTATCACCAAGTTCAACACCGACCACTTACATGATCCAGGTTTTGTTTAACAGCGTCCACTATGTCCCGAAGACTTGATTGACTATGGAATCGGATCGGTGAATGCAACGGACTGATTGCTGGGAGTGGCATCGAGCGTGACCCGCTTAAAATCCAAGACCGTGAAAAATTTCGGAAAGTAGAGTGAAGTGTACGTCGGAATAAAAGGAAGATTTTTGTTACGTTCGTTAGAGGAACCAAAGCTGCCACAAATAATAACGATGTCAGGACCGCATACCGCAAACGACCCTGTAAGAGGTGGCAATTTATTCGACATTGTGATTGAAGACGTCAACGCTGAGCTTCCGCCTTCAAGATAATGAATAGTTGAAGAGATGACAGGAGCACTTCACCACGATACTTAGTCGTATGTATAACGTCTAGTTAAGTTGCATCTACTGTGCATAAAATGGATAGTCACCGTACCATGAGGATACGAAATAAACCTCCAAATACAAGGGAATTATCTCGGTTAGCAATGCGTTCAACGATCACCCTGGGGAGTTGCACACCGTATCTCCAGTGATTTCGCCAAGGCCTATCTAGAAATGATGAGAATATGAAACCGTTTTCAGTTAGTGGAAGGAGATGTGCACTCTTCTTTTTCTTCAGCTTTTGTGCCGCTCACAAACGGGGTGGGTTCACCGTTTCGGCATTTCGCTCTATCAAATGCCTGATCTGGATGCAATCTCAAAGCTTTTAAATCCCATCCCAGCGTATCAAGCCACCGTTGCTACGACCTGCCTTTTGGTCGTTTACCATCGATTTCGATGTTCAGACCAATCTTGGCAAGTGAATTCTCGTTAGCGCGAATTACGTGACCATACCATCGAAGACGCCTCTCTCGCAATTTTCCACGATCGGTACAATTGAAACGTGTCACGCCACTACTCCAACCCAACATCTTCGTCTCTATTACCGCAAGACGGCGTTCATTGTATTTTATTGTCGACCAACACTCAGAACCGTAGAGGGCGACTGGACGGACGACATTCCGGTAAATTTTCGATTTGAGACGTTCGTTGATATGTCGATCACAAAGAACACCAGTTGTGGAACGCCTGTTTATGCAGGTTGGGTTAATGCGTGAAGCAATTTCATAGCGCAGTTCTCCAATGGCTGATAGCTTTCACCCGAGGTATTTGAATTGCTCAGTTCTGGGTAGGTCACTGCCGCTGACAGTGATTTTGTCTGTTTCATGGGGATTGGTCGTCAAAAATTCAGTTTTGTTTAGATTCAATCTGAGATTGTGTTGCATGAGGTGATCATTCCATTTTTGGACAAAGGGATGTGCACTGAGACTCCGAATGAGGGAATCGGCGTTTAGTGGCAAAACTGGGAGGAAATTTGTAATTTCCTACTGTTACCTAGATAATTACTAAAGTAGCCCCGATTGCATCAAGAAAGAGTTCGAAGCCCGAGAAAGCAGGCTGACTTTCTTTCTTTCGAACTACATCGGATGACGAAACGTTAGCCAGGCTCGGTCTGTCATCGATATGTGTGTTAATTGTCACCTCGGCGATTGCAGCTAACTCAGTTACTACCTGAACCTGGATTGGCACGTTAATTCACCAACATCCCCAACTTTTCCAGAAACAGGGTATTCTTTTACAAGCGTGCATCTTATTGTGAAACAGACGATGAATAGTAGGAAATAGTGCCATTTGCAACAACTGTCAAAAAAGAACTACTAACGGCGGAAGGGGAGAGCGAGAGATAGTCATACAGGAATAACAGCACAACTGTTAACCGAGCTAGCTAAGTTCGTCACAGGTAAAAGTAATGACAGGTAGATATCATGAAAAGCTCATCTCCGTCTACACTTCTAATTACATTTCAGACAAACACATCATGGCAAATATTGCTTTATCTTTACCACCCTTTCTGTAGTTTCCCGCACATCTCAACTTTGAATTAATTATGAAATAGAGCGAGTATTATAGCAGCCTTATCATTAGATACATTATCTACATTGTCGGATATTTGAATGGCACTGGAAACGAGATTTCCTCCAGCCTGAACGATTAAGTTGATAGAGTTCCCCAAAGTGAATGTCAGAATACAGTGGATGCCGGGAGAAATTATGTAAGCCAGAATCAGGAGAAAGGTCATATTTCCAATCCCAACAAAAGGCAATAAATATAACTTCAATTTCTCAGCCCCCAGCTGATAATGTTGGAAAAAGTGAATGAATCCATCAATTTATATTGAATTGAACTCACACTTCACACCCACGAGAAAGTATAGCAATGAATGGACACAAAATGGGAATGAGCGAAGATGACTATGCCCTGAAAATTGAGGGGGCTCTGGGAGAATTCATATCAGTAAATAGAATGATATGTGGAAAACTGAAAGTTTTCGTCACCGACCCATCATCAAAGCTGACACGTCCCCAAAAAGCACTCCAAGCGAATTTCTGGCAGGTCACTGCTCCCCTCAATTACCACCTTAGAAACATTAACTCAGTGAACTGCAACTAATATGAATGGAATTCAGCTAGATAAATTCAATTTGAACTATTTCCACCCCAAAAGATCGAGGGTACAAATGTATCTACGATTCGTATGTCTAAGTTTATGTTGTCAGAAAAGTTTGAAGCAGGGTAGCATGTCAAGAGAGTCTTTAAATGTCACAGTTTTGCGTATTCAGATGCCGGAGACGTAAATGGATTAAGTCTTTTTGGTTAGAAAACTGTCAGGGCAATGTTGAATGGACTTAGCACCCTCAACAACACATTACTATGCGCCACTTCATCATTCTCTCGAACAAGTTCGCATTATTACCACTGGATTCTTGTCGAGAATGATATGATATCTATTTATTATTGTCCCACACTTGGGTCTCCATTACTCGTACATTTGGTGCGATAAAATGTCTTGCGTACCATGCGCCTGTCGAAGATACAACGTTCGGCAATAGTTGAAAAGAACGGGAAAAGCTCTAAAGAAATTTTATGACTATACGATTTGGGGGTAAAAATGTTTTGTGATAAGAATAGCCAGGCCAACTTGTGCGGGGACAAGACGATTTTTGGGGAACGATAACTCGAAGCGTTAGTGTGTTAAATGTCGTAAAATTAAACTGCCAATAAAGTTGGGAGAGTACAAGTATAAAATTTTAGCGCTGAAGTTATACTGCGTTGTCTGGAATGGCCAGTATGAGTATAATAAAGAGCTTTAAAGTAGCGTTCCCATTGGACGCTAGTGTGTTGTCCTGGTCCCTTCTGGCACTGGGATACCGCACTCGGCAAGTTGAATGTCCGCCGAGATATCTGGTTACCAACGCTGCCATGACTGCAGAATGATGGACTGACTAATGAGCAGATGACTGGATATAAATGGCTTTGCCGGGATCACGAATGAAGTTGGGGACGGAAGTAAACCTTTTGGAGGAGTATCGATCCGTGTCAGCGATACCTTCTTTTTATGGCGGGGAGCGCGTATCAGATGCGGTCAGTGTTTTGACGAATTCCAACGCTTTCCTCTTTATTTGAGTTCCAGCGATATTTTGTATCTGCAGCCCCACTCATGTGATCTGCCACCAACGCTCGTAAAACAATATGGTTAAGCTATGCCCAAGTAATTCAAATGATTTGTCGTCTAATTAAATTCCAACAGCGCTGATGTCGAACAGTAATTAAAAGTAGAGTAGATGCTTATATTGAGCTATTACGCCGTCCTAAAATCCAGCGACATTTCTAATTAATGAATAACGCCAACGAATTGTTTCCTCAATCATCATCTTCTTCTCAGACCTACGGACCGAGTTTTTGTGAACTGGGGCCAATCTTTGCTCTGGAGCCTTTTACGCTAATGGGAGCACTCTTGAGTAATTAGTGGGATCAAAAAGCTGAAAGAAAAGTTTGGCGTAAGATGCTTTACGCACAGATGTATCTATGGCAACTTTATCGTTCCACCCAATCCTAAATCTCTCAGCGATATTTCATTTAAATAGCAAGCATTTTAATAAAGTCAAGTTCTAATTGCATTATTAAATTAACGTTGGTGTAATGCGCTTACAAACCGCAACCATTAAGATAGGGAGAGAAGATGAAATGGGTTGTGAGTGGCGTTTATGACGATAATGTTTATTTCCCAGAGAAAATTCGTTGTAAAATTGCTGAGACTTAACAAGCTGTAATTAGATAAATGTTAGATAAACGTTTGGGCTTTGTAATTATTGCGATTATGATTGTTCCCACAGCTCTGACTGCTTATGCACAGCAACAAGAACGTTCCGGTACCCAACGATTAAAGTGCAAAGACTTTTCGTGCTTTAAAGCGAGTCCCGGGGAGAATGCATTCGAGGGAGCAGAAGATGAATTTGTGTATGGAAAATTATCCTGGAAATATGACCTAGTTCCTGCTTGCTTCCATGGATTCCATTGCAGCCAGAATTTCCGCTGCATGTTCACTTTTTACAATATATTCCAGCTCATGCCGACACAATGAATTGCCAGACCATGAAGTGTACCATATTCATGTTCCTTCCCACATGCTTTCGCATTCATTCGAATCCACATTAAAAGGACACAAAAGAGATAAAAATTCTAGGCACGCCAATGAAACATGCAACACATATGTTAGCCATTCATTAAATGGTTTTGTCTAGCGCGGAGGAAGGAAAAAAGGACTCGAGCCGGCACTGACTGTCTGGGCTCGTCCGCTCCACATGCTAAATCATAAAATGTGTATATGAGGGTACCACTAAAGAGGATTCAGGTTAATTAGTGAATACCAATGAAACACAGTATGAAAGGCACAAACCAAGGCGGCTGCTTACTGACACCGAATAGAAGATGTCAGGGCTGGATTTGCCACGCCAATGTAATGAAAAGAGGGTTAGGAGCCTTCCAAGGTACTATTTCATATGCGTTAAGCACAGGGTGGGATCGAAGAAACCTCAGTATTTTGTGGAAATGTTGGTGAGCACGAAACACATAAAAAGGAATGAGTTGGGAAGTAACGTAAACATTAGCTTCCTTGATTGAATTTTGATATTGGATTATATGGGAAGAAAATGTGCTCGCGGCTTTAAAAGGGTCGTAATACCCAGAAATATGGCCAAGCGCAATAACATAAAATTGATTGTAAATAATCAAGTATGTACGGAATTTTCTATTTACTCACGGCGTCTGCATTACAAGGATCTTTAAGAATTTCCATGGGAGCCATTAGTAGGATCCAGCCATAATAAATTTTCGAAAGCTTTTTAGGAGCGCGTTGGAAATTCTTTAGGGGCCGGCGTCCTGATGATGTATTATATGTATATTTATGTGTACCTTCGCCTTTTAAATGTAGAAAAGCCTTTTTCTGAAGCAATTATGTATTTAAGAGAGTACCACGTGCTGCTCTGCGCCGAAAATGAGATTAGAGAATACAGACACGCGCTCCAGCCTGAAAGGATTTTGCATATCAAACTGGGCAACAGCGTCACGGAGGACTTCACGGCTGTGGCGTCAGAGAAAATTGTTAATAAAATTCGATTCGAGATCATAAGCTTAGCGTCACTACTTATTGGGTTTGCGGCTCCAGGTATCACGGTGAAATTTCTATAATATTCCCGTGGAGCATTGACATGGTTCGAGCGGGTAAATACGAATAAATTATCCATCCTTATGATGGTACAGACAAGGCTTGAAATGTTGACGAGTTCAAATTAGTTAAATTTTTCTCATCCTTTCCTTGCGATATGCCAAAATGCCTGTTAGATTGATGTCAACGTCGCTACTTACTAAAAATTTTCCTGGTACTCGGAGGATCCTGGGAGTACCAACACAGAAAAACCCGGTACACAGCGTACTGCCGTTTTTCAGTTCTGCGCGGTTGCTCCATCACTCTTTTTATGGCGGGATTATACGCTGATGTACAAATTGTGTTGGCTACGACTTAGTTAGGGCTTCCCTGGCCAAAGCCATGAATGTGAGCCAATAGCAATAACCGTCGACGGAGATCGCTCTAACTTTGACAGCAGGTCAAGGATGAAGTGACTGAAAAACTGCCTTCTTATGATATTACCGGGAAACACTAATTAATACGGTGTACTTATAAAAACGGGCAAACGAAAATCTGAGGCATAGCTTTACCATATAAAGAGTTGCCTGGTTTCGGTTGATTCCTAGCACAGTGAAACAGATGCCATCCTCACGTTCCTTACTCAGTGTAGCACAGGACACCAATTAATAGGTAAATTTTTCACTGCGGAAATCCGCAGCCTTACCAATGAGGGTAAATACAGGGTTCCACCGGCTGTCAGGGTTATATTCTCAACAGAGCCCGGGTACTGAATACACTCACATAAAAGACTCAACAAAGCCTGGGTAGTAAATATACTTAAAATATTTCTTGCGTAAAAGGCAACTAAAAGAGATAGAAACTTGTAGGCCAGCAACCTGCAAATTTCTGAAATCTTACTCCTACCGAATCGCTAACAAAACCTCTGATAGGGACCTCTGGCTATCGAAAACGGCTCACAATTGTTTTCAGGTATGTGCGCTCGTTTCTCGATAGCGCTACAGAGAATGCTAGAATTTCAGCTGGACATTCTGAGGTCAAGCTAATTGAGATCGTGAAACTTTGAACAGTACTTCTTTCCCTCTTGCGGCACTGCGCTCTTGTACTCTGGAAAGACAAGTGATAGCAAACGCGAATATTACAAACAGGTACTGCAAATCGTGATTTTTTATCTACGAGCCTGACTGGATTGTACAATGGAGATGTCCAATATAGTGGACAAGGATGTTTTCTATGAGTAATTACACGCAATTCAAGAGAGGCTTTGATTGACCTGAATTCAAAGCAGGGCCCTGGCAACAGGGTAATCATCTAATGGTCGTGCATTTTATTACTGATATTATTTGTTCTTGTTATCGGTAACGTACTTGATCCTGTCTTGTCCAGTCGACGTGGGAGTTCCAATCGATCATCATATCTTTTCTCAAACACCTCGACTACACTTATGACATATATCTGCTCTCCCCGCGAGTCATGAACCTTGCCTAACCGACTCAGGATTAAGAAAGAGAGACAAGTAGAGTCGAACTGCACATAAACGCCAACCAAACCAAGATTTTTATTCTTGCGGATTATCGTACTGTTCTTATTAATGGGCAGAGCAACGAAGGAGTTGATCAATTCGTGCAGCTTGATTTCTATCAACGGTGGCATCGAACTTGATGTCATTCGGGGCATTAACCTTCTTTGTCTTGTTTAAAAACTAGAAATGCAGTTATCTAAACATCAAGGTCAAGTTGAGACGGAGAATTATATGGACAGTGACCACCACTGTTACTCAAAAGATCCCAGCTTTCGTCATTATTTGTGTGTGACATGTAATCGGAGTACGAAGAACTTCATCGATTCTCAGGCCAATTACTCGTAGGCGTGTAAATCAGAAGGAGGAAGTGCCAGTGGATAGACCACATATTAAAGAAGGGCTACACGGTACAATGAAATCCAGGATCCCAAGATGGCCGACGAATGGATCGTTCCAGAAGCACATCGCGCAGAGCAGAGCAGGAGAATTGCAAGCGTCTCGGGAATTCCTTGGAAAGCCAACCTGCATTTCAGCGGAGGGTGAACAGTGGAGGGTGTCCTTTCTATTCCGGGCCAGATATGATTGTCTTACAGAGTTTGGGCTGTTTCTTATCCCACTGAGAACAACTATTGGTGGATGATCTGAAAAACATTTTGCGTATTGTTACAGATATTGAAATATATCAGTGTCATTTGGGTCCTGACGGTAGAATCGGTAGCTGGAAATTAAGGGTTCCTCGTTGGGGGATGAATTACTTGTAGCTCTTCAAACCTTTCTCTTGTGCGTTTTGTATTGTTTCCCCCGTTCAAACTGGGTGACCCATTTCGCAGAGCCTTAACAGTACGTGCTCTGAGATGAAATTTAATTGTCTTAATTGTTCCGACTAAAGGCTCTCCTGTTTTGGTTCATTGCGTATATCAGAGGTATGTGATGCATTCATACCACAAAGTTTCGACATTGCAGTTGATATTAAATGATGCATCGTATTTCCGTTCTGATAGATTCCTAGAAAAAACTATTACTTGCCAATTTTTCCCGATATTTTGTTCCAGACCTGTATCTATGATCAAATCCGATGAGTCGGTGGTAAGGATCAATTTTGGGTCTGAGGAAGAAAATTTAACCAAGTGGCGTATTCAAAGCTGTTTTCACAACTATCGGACGATCGAAGGGGGTTTTCGAGTGGTGCTCGATCGTCCCTGGATTTTTGTATTCTGTAATGGTCTACATTCTTCTGAGCTTGAATTCCATCGCGTTTGTCACATATGTTGCGTAGGCAGCGCGTGTTATTAGAATGTCGTCAATGTAGACAAGAATAAAGTCGGGTACATCTAAAGACTGAGCCAAAACATCTTTACCATGTCTCTGAGATATTCTTGAGTCCGAAAGACATGAGTGTTCATTTGAGGAAGCCATGGGGAATTAGGATATTGGATGCATCAATTATTTTTGCTGTAATTTTGGGAATAAGATCTGCATCAATGATGGTGGGTATGAACCTGGAATGATCTTTAAGTTTTTTGTAATCTCCACAAGGTTTCCAATTTCCTGACAACTTTTGTCGCGTAGTAGACTTGCCAACATACGTTTCGATTGTCATATGAACATAGGTTGAACGTTCTTTGATATTTTATTTTTTACTTTGAATTTGGGTTCATGCATATCTGAGATCTTATGAGATTCCTATTAGCCTTTGGGACGAATGGAATGAGTGTAAGTTGGAAGTAAAACCGCTCAGAAGGTTGAAATGGGTATGTGCGCTGTCACAAAAAGTTAACTTAAATTTCTGAGAAAATCTAAGTCCCGAGAGAGTGGTTGCTGAACAATGAAGAGTGATATTCATTTTAGTTTCTGCGCTTTTAGAAAAACTGATCATTTACCCTTAGCAAATAAGGAGTTCATCTCCTACTTTAGGGGATGTCGGAGGCAGACGGCTGTCAATCAATCTGTGACCCATGGCTGCACTGCCGAATCAAGTCTGCCAATTTTCCGGCTGTTGTGTTTTCCAAACAAAGACTGAATTCTGTGTATCTCCTTTTTTCGCAATTTGAAGACTGTGAACTGTTTTTATTTGGAAACTTTCTATGATAAATCCGATTCTCCAGCAAGAAAGTTAAAAAAGCTGCTACTTCTTTCGCGTTATCATTGCTGTTGAAGGGGAATTGCAAGAAGGAGTTCGCTTCATCAAGTCATCTGGAGTTGGAATTGAATAGATTCAGCGAGAAGTTATTGGGCAAGTTTGGCAGCCAAGTGGAAAAGCTGTTATGAAAGCAAACTAAGTTTAAAGCCCGGTAAGGTTAATTAGCCGGAAGATGTCTGCATTCTGCTAAAAGAATAAATCAGTCTGGGCGGTATACGACAAATTATTATAAAAAGAAGAGAAAAGGGCATTTAAATTAGATCGTGTCCAGATTCAGTAAATAGCTGTTCTTCAAGAGATGCTACGCTTTGATTTTGACCGCTCTGCAGCATCTAAAAAAACACCCAGGAGTGTACCCGGTAATTTGCGATTCATACCAAAATTATAGTGACGCTACTTGGATGAATAATACATTTAATAACGTCGTAATATGGGCGTGGAGAAGATAAGTCCTACACGCAGCAAGGTTCGTAAGGTCTAAAATTAACGGCGAGGACATCTATTTGGACCTCCTTAGTATGTTCCAGACAGGGATCAACGAATTCGGGCCTACGAACGTCACAGCAAGAGTCGATCGGTTAACCGCTAGGCTAGAGCGTATACGCCTTGAACGAATTGCTATTCCCAATGGGGAGTACGATCGATGTAAAACCTTCAACGATCTCTACAAGTCTCTCTCTTTCCTGTAGAAAAGATGCAGTATTTAAAACCGCACGTGATGGGAGACGCTTCCAGAGTAATACAGCACTTGAAGATCAGTAACAATAATTACATCGCAGCGTGGGAATTATTACGGACACGTTGCGAGAGCAACATGTCTAGTGCTTGGAAATATTTTCAAAAATTCTATAGTTTGCCTCCAGCAAAAGAGAAACAAACACATTAATGAAGTTGGTCATGGACCCAACTGATGAATTTCTCGCTAATATGAAAGGCACCGACATGAACGTGGAGCACGGGGATCTATTGGTAATCTTTTCCATCGTCCAGAAATTAGATTAAGAATAAAAGCGATTATGGGAAGTTGTCAATGTTTTTGGAATTTCTAACTAGTCGCTTCAGAGCTCTGGAAGCTCCTAGTTCTCTAAAGAAGAAGAAACGAATAGAGACGCTTATATCCGAGGATGCTATCCAATGCGACATGTGTTGTGAAGATTACCAACTGTACCATGTGGCAAATTCAAATTCGCATTCCTCCAGCAGCGAAGGGATATCGCACGGAAATGGAATTTGTGCTGCGATTGGTTTAGGAAAGGATACAGTGTAAATAAGTGTTACTCTACAAGTGGATGTAAGCTGTGTTCTAGACGTTACTGTAAACGATGCGATTTTGTTAGATAACACATCGTTCAATAAGTCCCGGGACTAGCGTAGGAATGGCGCTAATAATGCCATTTATATACCAAGGTTCAGAAGTACCAACCTTCAGATAAGATGTGTCAAAATTTGATGTAATTCGAAACATAACCAAGAAAGCTATAGTGGTTAAACTGACGCTACCTTTGCAATCGTGAAAAAATGGACCAAAACGAGTTTCGTGTGTTGATAAAACATTGTTTTCTAATGGGGAAAAAACACTGTTCAAGCTCAGCAATGGCTTGAAAAACGTTATCCGGACTCTACTCCGTCGAAAACAATCATTTGTCGGTGGTTTTCGACGTGAAACGCGGTCGTGCTGATACAAATGATGCGGAACGTTCGGGTCGGCCAAATGAGGGAGTAACTCCCGAAAACACCAAGCAAGTATTGAAAATCGTGATGGGTGATTGCAAAATGAAAGTACGCGAGATAGCTAAGATGGTGAACATATCAATTGGTAGTGCATTTACTATTTTGCACCAAAAATTGGCTATGAAAAAGGTTTTTTCCAAATGGCTGCCGCGTTTGCTCACAATGGAACAAAAGCAACAACGTATCAATGATTCGGAGAGCTGTTTGGCACTGTTTACTCGCAATAAACAGGATTTTTTGCGTCGATATGTGACAGTGGACGAAACATGGATTCATCATTTCGCTCCGGAATCAAGTCGGCAGTCACCTGAATGGCGTACGACCGGTAAAAGCCGCCCGAAGCGTCCAAAAACACAACAGTCGGCCGGCAAAGTGATGGCGTCCGTATGCTGGGATGCGAATGGTATAATTTTCATTGACTAACTCGAAAAAGGAAAAACCATCAATAGCGACTACTACATGGTGTTATTAGATCGTTTGAAGACCGAAATAGCGAAAAAACACCCACACATGAAGAAGAAGAAAGGCATCTTTCATCAAGACAACGCACCGTGCCACAAGTCAATCAAAACGATGACCAAATTCAACGAAATAGGCTTCAAACTGCTTCCTCATCCTCCGTACTCGCCGGATCTGGCCCCCAGCGACTGCTGGCTCTTTGCGGATCTCAAAAAGATGCTCCAGGGAAAAGATTTGGCTCAAATGAGGAGGTGATCGCTGCTACTGAGGCTCATTTTGAGTCAAAAGACAAATCGTTCTACAAACATGGCATTGAAAAGTTAGAGAAGCGTTGGAATGATTGTATAACCCTTGAAGGAGATTATGTTGATGAATAATAAAGAATTTTGCCGATAAAATGTTGTTTTCATAGTTAGTCCCGGGTCTTATTGAACGATGTGTTACGTCATTAACGTCAAAATTACATGGGTACTGCTTGGACCGACTCGCACGATGACCTCAAACATAGGTACCACATCGATGGTTGGTACGAAAGAAAATACAGAACAGTTGTTAAAAAGAATCTGAGGGATCGAGGAACAACCGACTCAAGACACAATACAATTCGATTTCACAATTGAAAAACGATTAACTGCGAATGACAAATGGCGGTAGCAACATGTGGCATTCATGCAGAAACGGTTCCTACGGGAAAATCACTGAACGATCTCTTGCTAACCGGATCTACTTTGCACACAAACATTGCTCACATTTTGATGACGTGGAGAAGATGTATCAACAAATCGTTATCCATGAGAAAGATCAAGGCTTTGAACGCATCTTGTGGAGGAACAATCCATCTGAGAAGCTGAAACATTAGAAGTTGACGATCTACGGAACAGCCAGCGCCCCTTACTTGGCTATTCGGACCTTACAACAGCTAGCGAAGGATAAACGTTTTTTCCGAAGCATGTCAAGTTCTAGAAGATGATTTCTATGTTGATGATGCTGGATGGTGGCACCACCGGACGGTGCCACAAACGAAGTTAGTTAGTCAATTACAACCGGACCTCATAACGGTCTTCAAGAAAGGGGGTTTCAAACTCCCCAGAGCGCAAACAACAGTGCAGTAATTTAGACGATTTGAGTATGTGATCGAAAAGTCTCATTGCTATGTCAGCCGAAGATCAGACAGTTCACTGTTTCACCAGCGGTTTGGAACCCTAGGGAAAATATGCCTCGGCATCGATGATTCTCATAGTTTCGCGATGAACTCCGTGATGTACGAAGCATGTCCGTAAAGTAAGTGTACTTGGTCTCTCACGGCCATAAGGTATGGTTTCTTGATAATTTCACAGCGCTGCCATATTATCTGGTTTCTCCGGTCAAATGAGACCAATTCGAGGTTAATATGTTGAAAACTCGTGGCAGAACATCCTCTCCTGAGATGTGATTTTTTAATCAGATAAAAACTGTTTATGGGGGTAGTCCACTACACGCCCGAAATTAAAAGAAATTCTCAACAGTTCAAAACCATAATTTCAACCCAAAAAATAGACATAATTTTGACTGATTATAATGCCTAAGGAAATACCATCAATCCGGGAAGATACTGAGAGTTCATAAAAAATTGAAAAGGCCGATTCAGAACCAGAAGAGCCATGACACGAAGCTACTCCTTAAATTGTTGGGATGGGACGTTTTGTACCATCACCTAAATTGCTCTGCAAAGTTTTTTTTCACTAAATATAGTCATGTGGGGTATCAAATGAAAGGTGTCGATTAGCGCTTTTTTGTGCTGGCCTCAATTCTGAGTAATGCAAAACGGGGGTGAGCGGTCGCTTGAAAGTGGTCATTTCTTTCACGGAACTATTCTCGAAACCTACTCAAACGAAACTTCTGAAAAAAATCACGAATCTGCAACTATACACTCCCTAGGCTCCGAAACACGCTTCAATCCGATATCTGTTCAAATAAACTTAATAATATATTTCAATAATTTTTAATAATTTACTGCAAAGCCCCCCAAAGTTCATCCTAAAATCATGAAATTGCAGCAATAGAGATTACAATATAAAGCATGATCCTTACAAGTTTGCTGGAAATCGCACCATTACTAACAAAGTATCACGATAAAGTGAATAATCTGACATAATATATACATATATTATAGATTACAAGCCAGGTACAAATGGAACAAATGTCCACTCAAATATTTTTATATAAGAAATACGCAAAAACTTTTATACCTGAAGCGTTGATTTTCTGGTTTCCCGACATGTTTTTAAATAAATTTGAAGCCTACACACTTACTTTTTGGACATGCCTCGTAGGAAGCTGCCTCCGATGATGTGGTCCTATAATGTCCTTGTTCAACCACACCTTATTTATCAATTGGTTTCAGAGACGAGCTTGACGAACTCCTCATTCTTTCTCGCCCGAATCCTCAACCCTTCGTTGGCTCGTTCTTTAACTCGAAGACGGTTGTCTGTTGACCACTGTGAGTGTAGTGTTTCCTAATGTTTTCGGACACATCGTGAGCTAGTGAAGGATTAACCATCGTTACCTAATATTTTGTCTATTTGTGCGAAGACCTTCCAAAGACAATATCTTCCTCCCTGTGTGTGGCCCATGCACAGTCCCCAGCAATGACTTTTGGTGTACACGTACAAATGTTCCCGTACTCAGCCATGCATGCCCCCGAAGCCCCCCCCCCCCTTTTGTCAGAACAGCTACCCACACATTATTCCAAGGATTTATATGACATAGCCACTTGAATTTCCGATTCGCAGGTGGTCTGCCAGAGTAGGTCGTCCGACCGTGCAGGAATCGAGATTGATTTGAATCAACCTCATTTTCCAATCGCAACTAACACCTCTTTGAACTTAACATGCTTACCACTACCAGCAGTATGCTTGCTATTCAGTCCTTGTTTTCATCGCACAGCATGTAGTTGGGGTCGCTGTTACATTCCCAGGAAATGAAACCTTCTCCCCACACCGCTTGCATCGATCAGATCGATCGACGATATTTGTGCATGCCATCACTAGATGATTTCACAAGAGATAATTGTAGCATTTCCCCTCTTTTCAGCACCAGAATGACTTCTATTCCTGTTTTCTCATATTCAGCGAGGTTTAGACAGCTGCTGGCCCCTGCCTCTTATAATCCTAGATATTGGATGATTATTAAGTCTACTGAATACACCCTTCTCTCGCTCCCGGAAGACATTGTGGCGCCCATTGTCTTCCTTGGAGCGCATCCTTCTGCGCTTTTCATATGGTTGTTCTAGGGAACGTCGTCCTGGGATTAGACACCCATTTTTTAAGTTGATTGTAACATTAAACGTCATGGTGGCCAAACCGTCCATCATCTACTGGGGTTTCCGCACCGTTGCAACATAAGTTGGCACCTCCTTCGTCCATATTGGTTTATCGTTCTGAATGACCTTCCCATAATCAATTTGTCTGTTTGTTCTTTCTAACTGATCTCATATATTCTGAGATAACACTACCCCAGCGCCAGATTAAAACTTTCCCACAACATTTTAGACAATATTTCTAAGCCCCATCCATTACAAACCGACTTTGCCAATTCTTAGGAGTCAGTTGCCCTTTTCACGATACCGCACAACTTAATCCTTATTTCAATAAATAATCTGCAGATTTGCGAACCGTATACCAAAAACTGCATAATTTCAACATATTGCTCAAATTTCATTTGAATTATGTACACTTCGGGGCTATAAATTTAAATCTTTTAAGGTTTCTCACTCGTGGACTGCAATGGATTAGAGACGGTCTCTTTCTTATACCATGAATAGATTCACCGAATTTTTTTTTTTGCAGTTTCGGTCATTTAATTTCATTGAAACTATATACTATCAGCGAAATTTAAAAATTCCATTTTAATTAAATGAATTTCGTTTAGACAACATGACACATGTCCATTAAAACTTTTAATGGCTGATTTTTCGGAATAGGGCCTGAATTTCGTTTTTATAGAAAGATAAGCCTTTTTGAACTCCTCCATTCAAGCTTAGTCCATTAATTATTGAATTATCCAATTCTCAAGCCGTTGCTTGCCGTCATGCCTGGAAGAGAGGAGACGACCAATTTTTAGACTTCCCAAACTATAGGAAATTTTGACCCCGTCAGAAATCTGATATATCCTTGAGGTGATTAAATAACGTGTTGCTTTTAACTTTTTCGCATAAATTTGTAGCTGAATTTTACGATGGCTTCTGTTTTCGTCTGTAAAAAATGGCCAAGAGCCCGTTTCAGATTTTAAATCTAAATCTTAATCCTATCGGTTGTATATGAAACTGAAAAATGGTATTGCAAATAAATAAGGTCGTAAACGTTTGAACGAGAATTTATTGGCCAGTTTAATCGGCTTACAGCGATTTTAATGGTAGAATTTGAAAGTTTGCGTTAATTAGTTAGATTTTCTAGAAAAATATATTTACGACTTACATATGTGTGGCAAGCTTCACTATCATCCTCTACCGGCAATTATCATTCGCATTGTTTTGATGAAGAAGACTCAATGAGCAACAGGGCTCACTGGGAGGGAACGTGGAGGAAAAACCCAGACGTGAGCAGCATGGATAAAAATTTTCTTATGAGACGGAAGGAAAACCACTGAGTTTCCCGGCTGTCCTTATTATTACCTCCGAGACGTATGCTTCATATGATTTTCCTATAGATAATAAGGGTGCCCGATTTTATTCCGTAGCTTACCGTCTTGTATTTATTTGTGCTGCATTAACAGCCAGATATGTAGGTATGTTCTCCCACCCACGCACATGTGTATGCCGGTAGACAATCAGCAGAACCGTCTCTCCTAATTTTCAAGCAATCCGAAAAGCCTAGAGCTGTTGTATGTTTGCTTGGGAACTTACATAAAAATGTGTATAAATGTGATTTCGACGGCATGTGGTTCCCAATGAAGTTGGGTGGTGGCGGTTGGGGTCTTTTGATCATTCACTTGATTTCTTCGTGGGAGCGAAATAATTACTCCCAGGGAAAAGTTAATCGACAGTTAATTTAACATCAAAGAGCGATGAATTGCTTAGTGAAAAGGCATGCGATTGTCGCGATGAAGTGAATGAAAGCAGGTTAAAGGCTTCAAATTTTTAATTGAGCTTGTGCACTTAGAAAACTTGACCCGCATTTTGGTGGAATATGCAAGCATAAAGGCATTGCATCCATTAACGATTTCATGGTGCAGAAACATTAACGGCACAAGTTAAATACGCTTCCATAATTAACCCGGCGAAGCTGTTACATCTCCAACATCTGAATCTGTCTCCATAAATTCCGTCGTAATATTCTGTTTCATTTTCAAATTTACAAAGTTTAGCTTGGCTCCGCCGGTTCGCAGTACGAAATGGATATTTACTGTCTCTTAATCTGTAATAATCACGCTATAATGTGTACATTTTAGCAACTCTAATTTCATTTGGAATGGGTGAACACGTTCGCTGGCAGGCAGACCGTGTAAAATGGCCTAACTGCAGGCGGCCTATAAGGAGGAGAGTGGCGACGCCCATTCAAAGCAGCTCGTACATTTCTGCTCTTCCCGGAAAAAATATGAACCATTTGCCACCATGATGAATGCGCTCAAGTTTTCGGGGTCGTCCTCAATGTTGTAGGAAACTTTATTTTAGTACTTGAGAATGTACATTCATTCGCATTGCCAGAGGATGTTCCTGAAATCTGCTTTTTATGTTTTGCGTGAACATTATACGGAAAGCACTTGGAAGAGCCCATTGAGGTGCTCGTAAACTGAAAGGGCTAAATCTTGAAAGGCACGGTCTTACTCCGACGGCAGGTTATCTACGCACACTATTCCCACAACAGTAGTTGGCTCCCCGCTTACTTTGCATTCTAGGATAATTCACCCAGAGTACTATTTCTATTCCATAAATTTGTCATGTTTTTTATGTGCCCCGTATCCTTAGTGCCGTTGTTTTTGTTCAATGCTCATCATGCTATTCAACGTGGAATGGCTCTGGTATTCCTGGGAGACATCACAACTGTAACATGTACAAAGGGATGTATGCAGGATATGTGAGGATTTAGTTGACGACAGGTACAGAGCTGGAAATTGAAGTGGAGCTCTTATTGCAAGCTTAGAGACTATGGAAACGCGATGGGTACGGAAAAGAATGGAATTTCTGAATACGTTTAAATCGAATGTGTTTCATTTTTTGCATACTTGAAATTGTACTTGATATGTTGACGACACAAAGAGGGTAGCTATTATTAGAGCGAATTGACTGGGTTAAGCCTGGGGAGAATTGTTTCAGAAATAACATTTTGTTCGCTTTGGGCGTATAGTTCGGTAGGGCTCAAGAGTGATATCAACTGCGATTACCATCGGAAATCTGTGTTTTATGTAACATTTTAGCCATTGTGGGAACTTGGGGGGAATAATATTAAGCGAAACTGAGCGACATTATTGTGCACTGTCAAAAGGAATTTGTAAATTCTTAGATGAACGTTACATAGATAGTTTACAAGAAAGAATTCGGGCATTGGTTTGAATGAATTAGATGTTCAAAGAGGCCGTGTTTACTTGATTCTAGTTTTGTTTCGAAAACTCCAACAAATCCGCAGTGAGCCATTTAACTTTAATCCAAAATTCGGTCATTCCACTTCCATCAACCCGGTATGATGTTTGATTTAAATCGCCGGGTTGAAACCACGGTCTGTCATAGAGATCTGTGTTTGCCTTTGTGGTGCCTCGCTACTGTAGGCTTATCACTTGAGGACCATTCAGTATAAGTAGCGGACATACAATACCTTTCCTTCCAAAGCTTCGAAACTGTGGAATATCATATTTCAGACCGTGTGCTCAACTCCATTTTTATTAAATACCTTGTAGAGCAAGTCCGATACTACATGGCAGACAAGGATGACACTCTAGAAGCCATGCTTAAGACGACCAGCAATATCTCTGGCGAACACAGCAACTTTGAAACGCTTGGTGGTAGCTTGATCCCCAGAATGAGGTAGTCGAAGTCATAATTTGGATCATCAAGGTGGAAGCATTATAGCCTCACGCCTACTTACACCTTATTTACTTGTAGGACCAGAAAGTATTTTAGGCCATCGACATCAGAGTCAGGTTCAGTCAAGCTTTGAAGACCGTCGTCGCTTGCAAAACGCTGATTATTTGCTGCCAGCACCTACAGAAAAAACTGCCCTAAAAACTGACCTTAAGAAAGTAAGTATTCGCTGCATGTCATTAAAAGCGACTAAAGAGGACAGAGATTGGAGGGTTAGCAACCCGGCTAAAATTCTCTCTTTCCGTATGCTTCGGAAAGAGATATCATGCCTCAGTGGCGGATTGATCGTTCAAGTTAAGTGAGGTAAGTTGTTGGTATTTTGCCGAGCATTCGTTTCCCCTCTTATGCCACTGTGCTATTGTATTCCAGGAAGCTAGTAAGAAGTCAGTATTAATCTAATATCTCTTTGAAGTCAACTGCATCTCTAAGGCGCATCGCCATGGCCTCGAAACCGATATCAGATAGAACATTGACTGCGAGATTCCGATCCAGGGTGAGAAATATTATATGTTAATTGTACAACGTTCGTACCAACAAAAAAAATTTCTATACAGATGAAAAACAGATTTCCTATAAGCAATTCGACGCGTTCAGGAGAGGCTTCAGAAAGGAAATGGTCGCTAAGCATAATCTGAATATCAGGTTGCCTTACTCGGACGGAAACGGGGTCCTGGTGTCGTCATTTTCTGTAGCTCCTTCGCCTCGTCATTGGCGCATTGACTGCCATAAGATCAACTGGGTTTCAACTGATTGGCAACGTGGATCTAATTAAACCGACCACATCGTGATCAGCAATCAATTTATGAACTGGCTCCTGAAGAACAAAATGTTGATGTCGGTCCTCCTTACTAGTTTTTCGATCACTTCATTCCTGTAACTATCCTTTCCAGTTGTATCTGTATGTCTAAGCATTGCTAGTGGTGCATTCACCTCCAGCGAAAACGTCATTAACATATCTCATACTCTCGGCATTATACCTTTTTTGACGATGCAGGCAAGCGCGGGAGATCTGATGGATGCAGACGAAATGGCGATGAAGGGCACCTGGCAAGGAATCGTAAGAAAGTGCTGAAACGTGTGTTGCACAAGGATGCAGTATATGATGACAACGACAACGATATAACAAACGAAAAATTTCCGTTATCTAAGAGGAATCACAAATATAGTAAGAGGAGTTTATTCATTCGGGGAAATAATTCACATGGTTCACGTTTTTAGTTACGATGTTTCGCTAAGGACGACACAGGGCACAAGGCACTATTGCGATCGTAATTGATTATTTCCCAGAGACTATTCCTACACAAAGTCGGGAGCCAACGAAGCACCAGTGTTGCACAAAATATCTGATGCGGCTCTGAAAGCAATGATAAAAGCAAAGCTGAAGTGATTAATTTCCAATTTTAAGACGCCTTTCTCCTCTATGGCACTAACGAAGGTTCGGTTAAGTATTTGGACACCGGCGGAATGCCCCAAGGATCAATATTAGGCTTATTACAATGGAATGTAGTGTACATATGTTATGAGCCAAACTCTGGGAATGTGGGACTTTTCGCAGGCTGATCAAAAAATGGTTGGTATCACATAGGGTAAAGCTGACGGAACACAAGAGCAGCAGTAGTGGCCTCAAGATAAAGGAGATTCTAAGGTTTGCGCAACCTGTAATAGAGTTCAAGCAGTAAGTCAAATACCTTGGTAGTTAGTTAATTTTCAAGGAATACCAAACCTGTGTCGGGAAAAAGCCAGAAAAAAGGTAGGGATGTTAATTTTTATGGTACTCTTCACGGGAGAACCTACAGCAATGAGAAGGCTCCTAGTCACAGTGTGTGCACTCATTCTGCTATACGCAGTACCTGTTTCAAGGAAGGCCCTTTGTATAAAGGCGCATAAAAGGAAACTCTCGACAATACGCCATCTCAAGACGTTAACACTTGCTTGCGTATTCTGAACAACTTCAACTTTGAAGCATCGCAAGAAACTGTTCAAGGAAGTATGATAGGCATAAATTATGCCGAAGATGGGGAGAGGAAGTCCGCATTGTCAAAGGCTCCAATGGAAATCCCAAATGTCCGTTGTGCAGAGAAACACAAGAGAGTAACCTCAACCCTATCAGAGGCAGTAGTAGGTGGCCGGCGTTCAAGAGGGCGACTTCAGCTTCTCATAAATTTAATCCCTATAGTTGAATTTAAAACATTGTCAGCATAGAATCTGTCTTAAACTGACGTTGGCACTATATGCGAACGTTACAGAGACCTGCATAGTGATGTTTGGGTATCAGATTTTTATGGACTAGACCAATTGGCCCGCCATTAAGTGAATAGCGGATTCAGGGCTCCCTCCATTCCAAGCAAGAAATGTTTCTGTTTCGGCCGGCTTTTGGCCAGAAATACTAAGCGGTTTTTACTCTGGATATATAACTTTTTCTACATTTGGTGACCACTTCGGTTCCGCTGCTCCCAGGCCAGAGGCTCAGGCAGCATTTGATGAGTTGTCTCTGTCCTAGATACAAGCGCAGTCGACTTTAAAAAATGAGAGACAGTTTTTCTCCAATTGATCCGGTCCGCCATCACGTGGATGAGGGTTCAGGGCTTCCTCCATTCCAAACAAGAACCTAACGCAAAAGGACACGAAGAGTATCGTGCATAGCTGCATCGCATGGACATGACAACTCCTCGTATTCCAAACATTTGAGATGATTGTGGAGGATGGAGGATATGTTGCTTTTAAACGTCGGAGATTTGCCACGAAAAGTTGACCGGGACACTGTGGCAAGCGAAGAAGAAGGAAGTACTTTTATTGAGTAAACGTATCACATAATAATATGCCCGGAATCAGCGGGAAGCTTTGAATCTTCCAAATGGGGGAAGGGGCGGTGACTCCCGTGATGATTGTCTAATTTGCCGTGATACGGCAGCTCAATAAGGTGTGACTGCCGTGTCGAATACTAAATGGTCACAGGGCTTAAAATATGGCTGTCAACGTTGAAATCTGAATACAATTTCAACTAATTCGTTTCGGCATTTCGGCAAAAAAGGAGCTGCCAAGATCGACCGAGATACAGTTCAAAATAAGCAAAAAAGGTCATGGTCAGTAAGTGAGACAGTAAATAACAAAAAATAAAAAGGAAAATTAAATTAAATTTCAATCGTTACTATCCAAGCCGCCGACGAACTATCAGAGTCCAGATTAAGATTAACTCATTCAATTTTAAACCAACCTAATTGGGACCCACTTCGTTTCGGACGGCAGGCTACTTCTATCGGGTCTTCTGAGCCAAGGCTCTAATCAACATCACTTGTTGAAGCCTTCGGGAAAAACAACTCCTCCGAGACAATGCCTTCCGGCAAACTGCCTTCGGAGAAACCATAATCCTTGGACTAAACTTAAGTGGAGGAGAAAGAATTGTTCGAGACAATGCGACTAAGAGTAAATAGAAACAACAGTAGTTCTGTGACGATCCTAAACGACAGGAAAGAAGGCTCGACCATGGACGAGTAAGTCTTCATTAGCACCCAAAGCTACCTAGGCCGATGAATAGGCTTTACATGAAGACACCAATCCGTCAGGTTAAGATAGTGGGTAGTTCAAACAGCTTAAGAAAAAACTCCTCCTAGACGCAAGGACTGTATCATTGCAGGGTATCAGGTTTTGTTTTGAGTCAATAGATGTATATCAATAAATGTTATTGGTAAACTTTGCTTGAAACTATGAACGATTGGTTCGGACAATAATGCTCCTCTCACACAATTCAACAAGTACTTTCTCTGGGTATCAAATGAAAATCGTAATGGCGCTGAAACTCTGGAACAACTTGGTGTCCAGAACAATCGCAGCACCATCACCTGGATGCTGTTGGTTAGCAGAACAGAAAAAAAACCGGTAAACCGAGAACTTTCGATGCAAATGTTGGCTGTTTGGCATTCAGCAGATCAATTACTGGAAGATCTTTGTATATCTCATGCAATAACTATGGAATGTTGATCGGGAAATTGGAGACTAGATTAACGACATATTGACCTAGATCCCGCTCATGTATGATGGTTTCACAAGACCTCCAGGCTATTTTGGTTAATGACTTATCTGATGGCAAGACGCCATAAGGTTAGATCAACCATAAAAAATTAAGGAAATTTTTTTATGTTCTGCTTATTTTCTTTACGATGCGGACGAAGTTGCTAGTAGAACATTTATAAGAGCTACCAAGTATATGAAAGAATAACGGCAAGGGCGTGCTAACAAAATGTTAATGCCCATGATATCTGTATAGGAGGTTACAACATCAACACTAGAGTTTCTAATCTATTAGAATACTTAGTAGGGACCGAACAGCGGATCCTCAACTTGAATAATCAAACCCCTCCTCAGGATGCTTGCTTTCTCCAACTGGGAGCCTCAGCTGGAAAGAGTGCTTTTGTATTCTGGAAAGCTTAGTGGTACCAGAAGCCTATCCGATGTCGAGTTGCTTTTGACGGCCACCGCAACGCGCACCGGGAGTCAGTTTCGGACAAACTTCTAACTGCTAAATTTCGATTCAGTTTAAGGAGCATCACAATTGTGCAATGCTACGCACCAACGGAGACTTCCGATGTAGTGGAGAAAGATGTAGTTAAAGACCATTCAGGAGAAGCCTCCTAAAGGTGACATTGTGATCGTGATGGGTGATCTGAATCCCAAGCACGGTCTTGGCGACTGTAACGGTAATGGTGGGAGGTTCGTGGATTTCTGGAACCTGGAGCTGCTTCGTCATTGGTGGCATACTGTTCGAGCACAGAGGGTCAGTTGGGTTTCAACCGACAGATGCCGTATGAGCAATCAGATCGACAACTTTTCGATCAACAGTATATTTGGAAGTTGTCTTCTGGATGTGGGCAGCAAGAAGCGTTGACATCGCCCTCGAAAGGGATTACGTCCGTCACTCTACCCTTTACCGTTGTCGCCCAGTTGACGCTCGATCACTATCTTACTGATCGAGCGGCAGATGTACCAGATAACACACCTGACAATATCGATGAGCATTGGGCCGCTATCGAAAATGCTCTTTTCTCGGGTGCCGGTTATAAGGTCTGGCTGATTGCCGAGTCGTGGAAGGTCAATCTGATACCGACGGAAATCTCGAGGAATACACCGCAGTGACAAGAGAGAATTTGCTATTGCACTGATCAGGGCGGCGGGAGATGACGTATATCGCAACGATTTCAGAACTGTATACGACATCACGAAAAAGCTTGCAACTTTCGATGGTCGTGTGAAGGACGTCAATGATCGACCGCTCACCCACGATGATGGACACTTCACCTGGGTCCTTAATCGTATTATTTCCGGTGAGGTTCCTCCTCTCATGGATGAAATGGCTAGTCACCGTAACATCAGGATACGGACTTTTCCCCCCAAGCAAAAGAGAAATTATTTCGGTCACAATGCACTCAAACGGGGTAAAGCCGCTGGGCTTGAAGGACCCCTCGCCGAGTTATTTATCGCTGCACCTGCAGTTACTGCAGATTCGCTGCTCCGACTCGAAAGGAAATTTTGGGAATTCGAGATCTTCTTCAGAGTGTGAAAGGAAAGGATGATCGTCAAGATTCCAAGAAAAGGGCACTCGTTTTGAGTGTGACAATAGGAGGGGTATCTTCGTGCTCCCCCTCGTCGGAAAGATAATAGCTAAAATAATGCTGGAACGCATCAAAGAACATCTCGAAACCTTGTTCGACAGAGAGGAGAGGGAGGGAGGGGATGGGTTCCGCTCCAGATCCTCCTACATCGACCACATCAACACACTACGAATCATTTTAGGCAATGCGCAGAACTTAGATCTTCACTGCACTTGCTCTTCATCGATTTTCAAAAAGCTTTCAATAGCGTGAATAGTTAGTATATCTGGAGTGCTGTACGTAAGAGAGCCATAATAGGAGAAACTAATAGCTATTAAGTATCAGCGCAATATATTATATGATGGCGCAAAATATCACGTGTTGCACCGAGGTAAAATCTTTTGAGCACGCCAGGATCGCATCCTCTTCTTGTTATCGATGCCATTCTTCATGCTGACCTGTCCGGAGGACGTCGAGCAATTCAAAGAACGATGACATGTTTCCTCAAACACCTCGACTGCAATGATGACATTTGCTTGCTCTCATCTCAGCTTATTGGCCAAATAACTCTGGATTTGGTAAGAGAGGCAAAGTTGGACTGAAGATGAACACCAACAAGGGCACTTGGCGCAAAACAGTAGAGAAGAAGTGTGAGCATCTCGCGAAGTCGTGGGGGGAGCTGTATATATTTATATAAGATGACGTAACTTGCCATACATCAGGAAGAACAATTGCATTTTTTAAGGCACCATTTCACTAAATGTCTGATTTCATTGTGTGGCGATGTGGAATCGCCCCCACGTTCAACTTGTGACTACTTTTTAAAAGCCTACCTAAAGGGTCCAGCTTTTGTAGATAAACCACGCACTCTGGAAACTCTCGTGGAAACTATAATGCGACAAATTCTAAGAATTACACATTACATTACCGTTGAAAGGACTATTGAGGATTGGGCAAACCGTCTACAAGAATGCTTCGAAAAGTGATGTGATTTCTTGTAGGTGATAATTTTATTTTACCTGCTTAAATGGCAACTTAGCACTGGGAAACTAGTGTCGGATAGTCTTTTTTCAAACGCCCTGCCGGATCCAGTATAATAACTCTTCGTTTCACCAACCTTTTAGGATAATAAGCGTTTCGAAGTTTGAAAACAAATTATCATTGCCGAATTTGAAATTTTCGACTACCATATTTGCTATGAAAGGCAAGATTCTTCAAAAAAAGGTGTTGCTAAACTCCGATTTCTTCTGATCGATGGCACCGTTTTAGATACATTCAAAACTATTAGATACAATAAACATACTTTCATGCAAGTAACTTGGAAAAGTGAGTAGCGTAACATTTCCATTTTCATTTTCTCAGCAGAAGCAATCATTTCTGTAAAATTTTCGCTTTCACTCATGAAGCCGATTGAGAGCAATAAACCCATTAAAATTGAATACAACAAATGGTTATAGCAAATTCGCAATAAAACACACAATTAGCTTAAATCGGGCCCATTATGGAGCTGCAACAAAGCTGTGAAAATTAATTCGACACATCGTAATCTAGCCAACCTCTCTCAACCAGGTCATTTGAAAACCACGGAATACAGCGTAATTACCATTTGTGATACAAAATGTCGAGACCCAAAGCGATTGCTCGGAGCCAAAACAAATTGCATTGACATCATTTCCATAAAAAGAAGAATTGTGAATGAATTAGAAAAATTTGTCATGCATCATCCAGCGTCTCGACAGGACTGATCTCTCTTGGAATTTAACAGTGGATAAGTGATAGACTCACGGTTTTTGCGGCGAATGCAATTTCATGCCACAGTACAATTGTTGTTAATAAAAACCTTCATAGCGTATTGTACTCGTGCGGAGATGAAAGTAGAGGAAAATATCTGAGAATAACAACCGAGGTGCAGAGGCATTTGGCTGCAGATACTTTCCAACAAATCATGCCGACCTATTTCATTGCGTCTATTGTACGTCTAGCTATTATGTTAGCAGACAGAACAATAGGCAGTTACTCGGTTTTATAGAAAAATGAAACATGCTGAAAGCAACAGTACTTTCTATGATAGATACGAAGTCCACCAGTATTCATACGAAGCAATCTCCGCATGCCAGTTCAAAAGTCAGTCTTCGCTATGGTTGGTGTGCTGCAATGTTACGGTCATCGTTGAAGCAATTGAGAAAGTTGTGTATTCACTTAAAAATTCGCGTTCAAAATGAGTCCTGCAAAAGTTTTAGACCAACAAAACGGTCGTCCACTTAGACACGTTGAAAAAGTTGACGCGACATCTCGGGTTAGGGTTGACACGCCACCAACAAATGCATATGCTCGTTTTCCTGTTCTCAAGTCAATAACTCCTGAAACCGACAACTTACCTTCTACTTTGGCCAACGCTAAAACTGAAATCGTCTGAAGGGCTGGTATCGCCCAGGCGGCTAAATGGAAGAGATGCGACTTATTTTCAATGGCTTCGTGACCCCACTTGAGTCCAGCTGCAAGGAACCAGGCTAGTGCCAGACATGACCACCATGCGAATGCAGCCATACAACAGAAGTAAAGTGCCATGAAGAGGACCGTACACGAGGTTGACTGACGATGTCCCTGCAAAAAGGAGAAACGAGAACAATGAAATGCTTTATTTTTTAACTTTCCTCAAGGGGTTATATCATATTTTTTATGCATGAACGGTTGGATGATTATACAGGAGGAAGGATACCAGCGTACAAACCTGTGTTATTGTCGACATCATTTGGAGGCGTCCCAACCGAATTGGCGGCGGAAAAGGTTCGCGACACGCGACCGAATCACCCGCACCCAGACCTGCGACGTAAGCACAACCGACAACCAAATAGCAAACGGCGAGAAACACTATGGCACGTTCGGGGTAGCGGAAACGCGACGAATCTATTAGAAAAGTTAGCACCTGTAAAGAGAGAAATTTGCATAATTATTCAGATAGTATTATATGCATTGAATAGATAAGCAGTGGCCCAGCAGACTAGTACTTAAAAATACACAATTTCTGAATAAAGCCTTCCCCGCTATGGTCAATTTCAAGACATGGCCATTGAAAATTTAAATTTTACGCGGGTCAGTGATTCATGGTTGGCTCCATGGAACAATGGCTCATTCAATGAGATGCTGTCGACGGAGACGTAAAATTTGTAAATGAATGAATGAACTCATCGACATAACCTAATGAAGAGCTCCACTGCATCCCAGAATCACAATTAATCCTTTCGCGTTTTTACGATTTCCAAGTAATTAATTTTCCGGCCCTTATTCTGCCATTCCGCTTCGTCATTGGGGCAAATGACATTCACTGCAATTCTCCCTGATTTCCAAGCGCCAGACAAAAAATCAAATGAGATAACCTCATTAAAAGCGAGCGATGCGAACAGAGATACAACCATCCTTTCTTAATGGCTGGAAAAGAAAGCACAGAAAGGCAGTCAAGCATATTTTCTCTTGATATCGACAATGCGATATTTAGATCATTAATATTCCTACGATTTCCTCTAGTTCTTTAATGCCTTCAGCACGGGAGAGCACCATTTCCTTATTTTTTCGTCGGTCCCTTTTGTCTGTAAGCAGCCTTCGTAGGGATGATGACGAAGCGAATGAGAGGTTCGAGGGTTCAATGAGACATTTCATTTCTATTTCAATTTCCGTAATGTCATTACAGCTCAGCATCTTTATTGGAATAAGTAATATAACGTGATAAGAAGGTGGATTGAATGTTTTTTTTTTCTGCAAGGAAGTGTTGAATAAATTTCACTTCAGATAATTAGGATAGGGAAGCGTAATTGGAATTTCTGTAGGAACTCTGGATTAAATATCATTTGTACATCTTTTTTTGCGGTACCATTTTACCTTTATATATTTGACTCTCTTTCTAGTCTTAAGCCGGTTACCTAGTACCTAGTAGCAGTAGTTACCTTAGTAGGTAACGCGATATCATATCTCTTTTTGCGTCGAGGTCCACCAATTCGATATTCCTAAAAGCTGTCTGACGTCCTGGCCTGCGCCATCGCTCTATCTGAGGTAGGGTCTGTCACGTCTTCCTTTTCTATCATAGATATTGCCCTTATAGACTTTCCGGGCTGGATGATCCTCATCCTTACGGATTAGGTAACCCGCTCACTGCAACCTGTTGAGCCGAATTTTATCCACAACTAGGCGGTCGTGATATCACTCATAAACTTCGTCATTATATAGGCTACGGAATCGTCCATCCTCAGGTAGGAGGCCCAAAGTTCTTCGGAGAACTCTTCTTTCGAACGCGGCCAAGAGTTTGCAATTTTTGTTTACTAACAACCCAAGCCTCCGAGGAATACATAAGGACTGCCAAGATCGTTGTCTTGTACAGTAGGAGCTTTGACCCTATGTTGAGACGTTTCGAGCGAAACAGTTTTTGTAAGCTGAAATAGGTTCCGTTGGCAGCCAATGACCGGCGCGGATTTCATGGTCGATAGTTAGGGGAAATTAACAACGGTTTTAAAGTTGTAGTCTTCTATCTTGTTCTCGTTTGACTGTTGCGATTTGATGTTGTCACTTCTTTGTTCTTTGGTGCTGACGTTGCCATCACATACTTCGACTGGCCCTCATTAATGTGCAGCCCAAGATTTCGCGACGCCTGCTCGAACTGGAACTGGATGAAGGCAGTTGGTACATCTCGGATTGTATCGGGGATCACTTTTCCCAAGGCCAAGTTAAAGAGAACGCACGATAGGGCATTCCCTTGTTTTAGATCGTTGTTGATGTTTAATGATCTCGAGAGTGATCCTGCTACTTTTATCTGGCTTCGCACGCTGGTCAGGGTAGCTAGCCTAGTCAGTCTTATCAGTTTTGTTGGGATACCGAACTCTCCCATGGCCGTGTACAGTTTTAACTTGGCTATGCTATCATAGCGGCCTTGAAGTGGATGAAAACATAATGAAACTGGTGGGCAAATTCCTACAGTTTTCCATCGATGCTGCAGATATTCTGGGCGTATGGGGCTATCCGACCTACCAAGATAACTGAGAATATCTTAGAGATGGTACTCAGCAACGTGATATATCTATAATTGCTGCACTGCGTGATATCTTCCTTTTTATGTATGGGACAGATAATGCCTCTTTGCCAATCGTCAGGCAATGATTCGCTCTGCCACACCTTGAGTATAAGTTGATGAATCGCTTGGTGTAGTTGGTTGCCAACATATTTAACCAGTTCCGCTGTGATTCCATCGACTCCGGGCGACTTATGGTTTTTGCACGGACAGTTTCTTCTATGCTTGGCGGTGGCAGCATTTTTCTGTCGTCTTCAATTGGCGGGACCTACAATTCGCCCATACGTGGGTTGTTGAGCAATTCATCCAATTACTCAATCCATCGCTCCAATATGCCCATTCTGTTAGAATTCAACTCTGTGTCTCGGCAGGAGAGCATGGAGATGTATGAGGTTTCATCCTGCTGACTTGTTGGTAAAACTTCCGCCCTTGATGCGGTTGCTTCCTGTACTTTTCGAATTCACAGACTTATTGGTTCTCCCAGGCTTCCTTTTTAGGTTTTGTATAAACACAAAACCTTATTAAAATCTGTTTACTGTCTGTCTGTCCGTCACACGCATTTTTCTCGGAGATGCTTACAGCGATTGACACCAAACTTGGTACAAAAGTGGGAACTATGAAGGCTCATGTATACAGTGAGCTACATTCTATTAAGTTGAATTAAAGGAGGGGGTCCCCGTACATGCAAAAGGGGGGTGCAAATTTTTTTTCATCAAATATAGTCATGTGGGGTATCAAATTAAAAGTCTCGGTTAGTACTTTTCAAAGCCTGTCTTATTTTTAACATTTTTTGGAAAGGTGGGGAGTGCGGGGGGTTGAGACTTATCATTACTTTACGATATCTGTTCAAATAAAGTTAATAATAGTATATTACTTTAATTTTTAGTAATTCGCTGTAAAACCCCCCTTAAGTTCATCCTAGCCCGAAATTTCGCAGTGATATAGGCTATAATGTAGAGCATGATCTTACCAAGTTTGGTGGAAATCGCATTATTACTAACAAAGTTATTACTTCTTTGAAAATTGAAGACTATGAATGTCAATATCACCCGAAAGTGGATACTCACACATAATATATGGATATATTACGTGCTATGTACTAAGAAATACACAAAACCTTTCGTACCTGAAGCGTCCAGCTTCCGGTTTGCCGACTTTTTTTTTGTGAAGTCGCTTCTTCCCTCGACGAAGTTCATGATAAGCCCCTGCGAATACCCGCATTCTTTGAAAGTGAAGCACTGCGCCATTCTTCCGTTTCGTTGCTAGCTTAGATTCCTCGTCGAACCAGTTGTTTCGAATTTTTTTTTCGACTGGGGCCAAATATGTTTGTGGCGACCATTTGTTTATACTCCATCTTCAGGACCCCGCTGTTTTTGCGGTATCCATTTCCCCCTTGTAGATGTTCATTCATCAAAGCTGAGAGGGGGCGGCGTTCAATGAACACTTGGTCAATTTATTTGAGAGTGGTCCCATCTGGAGAAGCCCATGTATGTTTGTGGACCGCTTGCCGCGCAAACTAGGTAATTCCAACAATCATTTCGTGTAACACTGCTAGTTGGATAGTCCGCAGTCCGTTGTCATTGGTAGTTTTGTGTAAACTATGCGAGCCAACGTATCGCCTGAATACCGGCTCCGTCCCTAGTTGGCTCTTAAAATCTTCAAGTATGATTGTTATGTCATACCTGGGACAGGCTTCGACAGTTCGTTCTACAGCCTCATGGAGTTATCCTTTTCCGACTCTGAAGTATCCTCTGTGGGAGGTGGACGTTTGCCAGACTTATATTTATAATTTTGCCACAGAAGCGCAGAGTGCATAGCCTTTCGCTTATGTTTTCAAAGTCGATAACAGCAAGTATCATTTTCTGGCTGACTAAGAAACCTACCCCCAGCACATGGCTTACCGGATGGCTACTCTTCTCTGGGAAACCGGTCTTTGTCCAGCGCATCTCTTATAACATTCGCTCTGGACAGGGAGCGCAGGAAGTGCGGCATATACTATATTACCTTAACTTTCCATATCAACACCAAATGCCAGCACTCGGCAGTCGATGGGTAGGGTAGGTATCAGTGGCCGCAATTAGCGGTTTGGTGTGCCGTTTTGATGCCACAAACTCCTAAGACCGTGACTGTTGTTACGGGAGCAGGGAGGCAGAGTCCAGCCGGCTAGGATCTACAGAGCCAGTCCGTAGCATTCACGAAGGAAAGGAGTTCTCCCACCCTGCAGCTAGAAATTAGTGTCTACAGCCTGACTCTAGCCAGAGCTGAGCAATCGCAGAGAAAGTGCATGACGGTTTCCCTTCCTTCTGCAATGCAAGTTGTAGGGTATGCCGAGCCTATCGGCATGGTCCCCTATGGGTCAATGCCCCGTGCAGACCGCCGTAATCTTGAATGCATTTGCACGCATCTGGCACAGGAGCTCTCGTGATCGGGCTATGTTATAAGCGGGCCAAATTCGCCTTGACTTGGCACAGCTTGTAAGCTTTCGCCATCTCAGGCCCCCGGCTGCTAGGTAGTGCGAGTAGACTCGGCCCCCGACAGCCGCCAGCGGAACACCGACTGTATTCGCCGAGGGACTTCCAGGAGCAGAGCCTTGTCTGCCCAATCCGTCCGCCCGCTCATTCCCCTCTATGTTCCTATGCCCGGAAACCCAGAGGAGAGTGACCTTGAGCGTGCCGCCTAGACGGTTCAGCGCGCCTCTGCACTGCCCCACCAGCCGGGAAGATGTCGTTGTTGAGAATAAGGCGTTGATGGCCGCTTGGCGGTCGGTCAGAATGGCTATGTTACGCTTGCGGCTCGAATCACGCTCGTCATCGACAGACTTCCAATATCGCCAGTACTTTCGCCTGGAATACACTGGTGAAACCTGGGAAACCATACGACTTGGATACACCGTGTGTGTTTGAGAAAACCCCCGCGCCGACTCCATAGGCCATCTCTGATCCGTCCGTAAAGAATACTGTATCATAGTCTTGCAACACGCCGCCGGTATTCCACTTTGCCCTGGTTTCTCGTGAAGTTCAGCTTGCGTGTGACATAGTCCATGGAGGATGCCCAGATTTCCCGAGGTATTTCATCTAGGATGTTGCTGTGGCCGTAGGACTTCGCTCCCCAGCATCCGGACTTACGAAGTCTGACGGCACTGCACGCTACAACATATTTAACGTGGAGGTCTAAGGGGAGAAGATGCTGGAGTACCTTAAGAGCATCTGCCGGGCAGGACTGCAAAGCCCCAGTAGCACCTGCACACGCGGTTCTTTGAATCCTATTAAGCTTCGTTCTATTGTATTTTTTTTCAAAGTCCGCCATCAGAGCCGTACGTCAGGATCGGACGCACTATAGCGGTGTACATCCAGAGAACCATTCTCGGCCGGAGACCCCATTTCTATGCAAAGGTTCTCTTGCAGGCATAGAAGACTATACAGGCCTTCTTAACCCTCAGTTCTATGTTCAATCTCCAATTTAACTTAGGATCTAGGATTACACCCAGATACTTTACATTAGAGGAAAGAACCAATCTTTGCTCATTCAGCCGTGGTAGATAGAATTCAGGTATCCTTGTCTTGGTGGTGAATAACATCAGTTGTATTTATGCTGAATCCGCATCTTGCGGCCCACAGGCACACCTTTCGCAACGCTCCTTCCATGATGTCGCTCATAATGGACAGAAACATCCCTGATACTAATATCCACCTTCCCCCGCTGCAGTCCAATGTACGTACGATAGCTGATATTAGCAAATATTACTTATCACTTGACTGGTTTGCCCGGCATCCTTTACTTTCATAGGCAAGGTGGTCAAAGGGTACAGAAGCGTCAAATAAGTATCGATGAAGTATGAATGAACCTTTCATGCAAGAGAAGGAAAAATAAGTCGGAAACTCGGCGCTTTAGATTTTCTTGAATTTTATTTGGCTAAACGATGGTTCCACTTATACATAGCTCGTAGTGAATGTACGTTGAATATGTTCGACGTGGTACTGACATTTTTTCTCATTAGCAGTAGTAATTTGACACAAAAGGGGCAGCTTTTACCTAGTATAGCTTTGTTAATAATAGTGGGGTTCCCACCAAATTTTCCAGTATTCTTATAGAATTCTATCTTACTGCAAAAATTTTACGGATCTAGGATGAACTGATGTCCTACTATTATTAACTTTATTTGAGCAGATTTTGAGGCCTAAATTTTTGACCCGTATCGAATCCCTCCATTCATCCCCTTTGCAACCAATGTCGAGACTAATATCTACTTGGAAAAGTACTAATCGTAATCGATACCATGTGCCTATATTCGATGGAAACAAATTCCTGATATATCTATTAAGCTGATAAAGCAACAATTAGATTTGCGACTTGATACACCAATCACGGTTACAACTGTCTAATAAACAAGCAACTTTTGTAATGATTACGTTTTTCTGGTAACGATTTACTCATATTTTTGAGGTGTGACGACAAGGTGTAATGAACTCAAAATAGTTTCATGCTTTAACGAACTAATATGTCTTCGTTGTGTGGACAAACTTGAATTCGATATACATAGTAATGATGTTTTGATTCCTGAATTTCATATAGGCGCATCATTTTTTTCAGATTTGGCTTGATCTGGATATAGTCACGGAGCCTTCAAATCATAATCCAGGGTATCAAGTCATCGTTGTTTCGGCTGACCTCTTGGCTGCTTATCATCGGTTTCGATGTTCAGCTCAATCTTGGAGAATGAATTCTAATAAGCGCGCCCATATTTCGGATGTGATCAAGGCATGTCACGGCACTAGTACAACGCACCATCTTCGTCTTCATTACCGCAAGACGCCGTTTATTGTTTTTTTTAGTCGGCAAACATTCAGAACCATTGAGGGGTGATTAGGCGACTGACATTGCGGTAAATTTTGCATTCATCCAGCAATGCGCTAATGCGTGAGCAATTTCATAGCGCAGTTCTCCATTGGTTGATAGCATAGACCGGAAATATTTAAGTCACTCAGTTCTCGGCAGGTCACTGTCATTGACAGTTATAGTGCCTGTTTCATGGAGATCGTTTGTCGAAAATTAAATTTGAGTCTCTGCTACATGAGGCGATCATTCCATTTTTGGACAAGTTGCTCGAGATCATTTTTGCTATGAGACGCCAGGAAAACATCATGTACATAAAGCAGTATATAGGGTGCTGGACGCCCACTTAAGTAATTTTATATAAGAAATATGCAAACCTTTCATACCTGAAGCGTCCAGCGCCTAATTTCCGGACTTGTTTTGGTTTACGGGCCGGATCAAATGGAGAGCAACCCATTTTTGCGGTTTCAGACTTCTCTCTTCGAACTGAGCACACAACTAACAAAAAATCAAAGACGAAGACGGCTAACGATCATTTACTACATGTCTGTAGTATCGTTAAATATCCGTTACCACAAGACTCAGTGGATTTTCCCATAATTTTCTCCGGCGAGGGACCGGTGCTACAAAGTCAGTAGAATCTAAAGTCCTGACCACCTTACAAAGCCCTCATCGTTTTGTCATAGAGTAAGTCTAAGCAGGACGCTATCGCGAAAAAGAGATGTTCATACTAACGTAGGTTCGTTGGAGTTCTCATTGCCAAATGAAAAATGCTCCATTATCGCAAACCATTTGCTTCGCTGCTATTTTTTACCAAGGCCACGGGAAGATCGCCAACATAGAAAGGGGGTGCGAACCGCCACTCGCTCCAGGTTTCTAGGCTACACCGCTTCAACACGCGAAACGCATTGTAATCTCGTTGCCCATGATTTGCACTGTCTTGCGGCGGTGGGCTTATCAATCAGACAACATTAGATGCGATCATTACGAAAGTGAACCAATCTCATCAAAAAATAATACTGTTGAGATGCCTTATACAAAAGAGTGAAGAGGAGACATACAAAGGAAGCTGTATTCACTCCACTACACATTGTTGCACAGATTGCTGCTGGAGGTGGGCGCTGAAGACAATCGGGAACTTTTAGGATCGATGCAAAGGATGTACCCCAGGACCTCATATCCTTGCATGAACGTCATATTTTGAATTGAATTGCTGATATCTGCTCAGATCTGGCACCTTGGGTTGGAACGAAATCTGAACGATTTAGATGATATATTGAATGCAGAAATACTTGTTGCCGAAATACGGGCAGAATTTCTTCTGTAGACAGAATTTTTGCACAAGGTCGTTCAACTAAAACCCGCCGGTTCGAAGTAACTGACTCCAAAGTTGCCTGCTACAGAGGTTCGATCAAATTCAATCTAGGTAAAGTGAGTGAGCTGTTTAAAAGACACACCAGATTGCACCCTGAATATTCCGGGCTATGCTAGTATCATACACACTTCCCGGCTTCACAAAAGAAGGAATCACTGCATCCAGCCAAACCTTGTGTGCAACGAAAGCAAAAAGAAACATACCGTGACAAACGGGCGAACAGGAATCTTTCCACTAATTTCTACAACGACCAATTCGGCCTGCAAGAAGGTAGACCCTCAGAGTTGCAAAAAGTTCTTGGGGGATAGCGCTACGCCGGGTAGGAAGCTGAGGATTCCAGTTACACCGGAGGTATGCTCGAGAGAAGTGTACTTGGCAAACTGATCTGGTGCTGGAAGGGACGAGGTTACCCGAAGCAAATTCTTTGGAAGAATATCCAGGAGAAAGGCTAACCCGCAAGGGATCGAATCTCAGGCAGATTTCCCAAGCTAGCCGCGATCATATTTAGTAATTGCAGTAATACACTTCTTATCAATGTCCTTGATACAACAAAGCTGATTATGTTCACATTCGAACTCCGCATTAGTATCGACGGGCAAGCTCAGTAGATTGAAAGGCACTAAACGACAGGTATGACAAGTTCCTCCTTTTCCATTCTGATCATTACTTCCGAAATTGTGAAATTAGCTCTGTTTGAACTATGCTTCATACGCTGTAGAGGGCCTTTATTAAGAAAAGTATGTTCTAAACTACCCTTCAAGAGACATTCAACCTCTAGAAACTCACTTTATTATCTTGTTCCAGTTTCATACATATTTTTTTGAAAAATTAAAAAACTATACTTTTTTTAGCAAAGTCCGTATGTAAACGAGTCAGGAAACCGGAAGCTGGACGCTGTTTTGTATATTTCTTATATAAAGACATGAGTGTGAATTTGCTCCATTAGTACGTAGCACCTAATATATGTATATATTATGTGAGAGTATCCACTTTCGGGTGATATTGACATTTACAGCCTTGAATTTGCAAGGAAACGCCAAATTTGTGACTTATTATAACTTTGTTAGTGGTAGTGCAGTTTTCATAAAACTTGGTAGAATCATGCTCCATATTATAGCCTACCTTACTGCAAAATGTGGTGCTACGATGCACTTAAGAGGGTTTTGCCGCCAATTATTAAAAATTATAGTGATATACTATTATTAACTTAGTTTGAAAGGATATCGGTATGGGGGTATTTCGGAGCCTAGGCAGCAGATATTTTTCAATAAATACTAAAACTAACACCGGCTTCGGAAAGTGCTAACCAAGACGTTTCATTTGATACCCCACATGATTATAATTGGTGAAAAAAAATGTATAATATATTCTCCTTTTCCGTGTAAGGGGACCCCCCTTAAATTCGACGTAAAAGGGTGTAACCCATTGTATATGTGAGCGGTCACAGTTCCCACCATTTCATCAAATTTGGTATTAATCACTATAACCGTCTCCGAGAAAATGGATGTGACGGGCATACAAACAGACAGATAGTGAAACGATTTTAATTAGGCTTTGTTTTACACCGTTTCAGTGCCAGCAGTAACTGTGATAGCAGAACCTATTCCGATCGCTTACCATGATGCAAAACGGAGGTCTATATACCCCAGAAAAGGGGATGAAAATAAAAAAGTTGCTTTCAATCCAGGGAATCGAGGGGCAAACATGCCATCAAAGGCGGTCTGCAATGATTAAATGGAAGCGCGACGAGGTTGACTATTATCTTACGGGTATCTTCAACCTTACCTGCATACAATCACGGTCGCCCGATTACATTTATTGCAAGGATGTGATCAATGATGCCTGCCACACTTTTTTCTTTTATAGAAGATGGGAGTGTTATCACCTGTCGGCAGAAGTGTACCAAATGTTTCTGGACACTACAATTAGGATCACGTTGCAGAACGAGGACACGTTGAAAATCTTCTCCCCCTGGGACACCTCCTTGCCGTGGTAGGGGAGCTGGTGGTGGTTTACTATTACACTAAGAGTGTCCAAAAACACAAGAGGATGGAATGGATTGTAGCTCTCCAAGTGGTAAAAAGTCACAGACTTCGAATCCACCCGGGACTCTGAGAAATCAGGTCATGGCCGGGGCACGAATTTTGGAGGCCCCACCTAATTCATGTTCCCTCATGGAGAAATCTGTGGAAGACAGACTCTCCACTTCAGTGGAAAACCTGCACCCGGTGTCTACGGCGCGGTCAGCCAAAAAGGATAGTACAGCAACTCCCTTAATGAGAGTAACTGGAAGTCTGACTACGGCCGGCCGGCCTGTGACACTGTTACCTAACTCTTCCAAAATACGGGGTAGGAAACTTCAGCCGCCAAGGAGAATGGACAGACTTTCCTGTCAGAACCTTCTCCTCCGCTGTACCTGGAAAAACGGAAGAAAGTAATGTGGACGCAACTGATATGTGAAAATAGATCCATGCAGCTGTATTGGGGGCGTTGAATAATACTTTGATCACTTCAAAAATCGTTCAGGAATGTAGGAACCGATTGAATTCCGTTTCTAGATTCGATACGGTGGATTTACTCTGGGATCTCTCTCGGATGCCTCAGCAAAAGAGGCGTTAGCTTCCCCCATGCCCGGACCGGAACCAGCAATTGGGTAGCATTAGCTGATGCTGCTAACAAAAACTGGGAACAAGATTCCCATAATGGCATGTGGCGCAGCTTTAACGCTGCTAGACAGACATCTTCCTGTCAGAGCCAAACAAACATGCTGCAAAGTTTATCCTGTCGAAAAGCAGGAAGGCTTGCAGAAGGATTGTGGGCATTCTGACTAGCCATTATTCACTAGCTGGGCCTATGTTCAGAATAGGAATTATCCAAGATGATACGTGTCCATCCCGTATGGGGAAGCGGAATCCACGGAACATTTCCTATGTGAGTACCCCGTTTACGGACGCATCAGACATCAGATTTTTGGTGCTGATGTGCTCCAACTGCAGCGGGTAGCATCACATCCACTAACGGAAATCCTGCGATACATAACGAATCCCGGATATTCCGTTAGACGGGTGAATCGAGCACAATGGACCACTAAGGTCTGAGTGCTCAGAGGCTTTGCCTCTCGCCCACCTCAAACACACACACACACACCCTGGTGCATTACACTCAAGGAATTTTTATGGGAAAAACAGGAAGAACAGACGACAGGTTCTTTGATCCTAGACGCAACAAGAAGTGTTTAAACCGGTAGTCGGAGGAGTTCGGCGCTGAAATGTACATGCATTTCACCTCCCCACCTTCCGGCCAAAAGGCAAGTCTTTCTTTATTTCAGATCCTGATGGACTGGAGAACTATTTTCTTAGCCTTTAGAATGAGGCTATCCGCATTCCCATATACAAAACAGGCAATATTAACCTTTCTAAGAATAACTTGTTTTGAAATCTTTTATGGAGACAGATGACAGAGAACTGATAGATATTCGTTCCCATTTCATGCATAAAGTGAAACATGGCTTTATACGATGGGCTTACGCTCTAAACCCCTTAATATGTTGTGAATATCCTCCATTCTTTCCTTACTCATTGTCCATGCTAAACATTGCTAATCTTAGACTGTTGTCCTTTACCTCGTCTCCAACAAACTGTGGATCCCTCCAAATTGATCTACACACTTGGGTGCATTGGTATTCTGCAACCAAGCTACCGCTAGGTATCAGCAAATGCCACAAGTTGTGCCAACCCCCCAAAATCTTTTGTACTTCTTCCCCTACTACTGACCTGATAAACACTTTTGGCGATAAACTCCATTTTATTGACACTACTTCGATGACAGCATTCGTGCAGTCAGGCTTTATACTGCGCTCTTCTTTTTAACTCAATCCAATTCCCGCTTATGGTCTTCAATGTTTTGGAAACATTTAGCAATATTGCCCTGTGATTTGGCTTCTCTTCCATAATTGTGACTGGGATGTTTTTATCGAAAAAGAAAGCTCCTTGCGGAAATTGGTGGAGTCTTTCATAATTTGCATGTAGACACAGAAAACCCGTTCTGTGATGTGATATTTTCTGTCCCTCTCAATCGTGCCTGCTTCATATTTGAAGCGAATTACGGCAAATATTTATAAGGAGAGCTGTCACCTGGGCTTCCTCATTCTTTCTCTCAATTTGCACCCTTACAAATAACACTACATCTTATAACACAACAAATGCAGAGGTGCCCTTTGTGGTGTTTGAAATGTGCTTCTACTCCCCAATTCTAAGATTACAACTTTATGGCAACGCTCTGCACAGTTGGATCTTTTTGTTTTACGACGACTATTAAAAATAATTCATTTTTTAACCCCAGTTATGTCTAATTGGAGGTTCAAAGACCTAATATCCTCATTTAACTCCTGAGGCTCGACAGTTGAAACTAACGTAGGGTCAGTGAAATCCTACGCCTGAAAACTTGGACCAAATCTCATGAGGCTTATCACGGAAAATACTACAATCACGACCTCATCACAGTTAAACATGAGGCCAATTTATATTCTTAGAAATAAACACTAAACCTGATTTATTTTGAGAGTCATCATTAGCAATATCGTCATAGTAGGAAGGAAACCATTTACCCAGATATCGATTTATTGTAAGACTTTTTCTTGGGTCGACGAATTAATTAGGAACTACAAAAAAGAATGCATCCGTGCTATCATTCCATGCCTATTAATTAGAAGGACGATATCCTGAAGCTGATTGAAAAGTAAAAACAATTCACCATGATATTGACTCCCTGCCGGCTTTCCACAATATCCTTTACTATCCTTTGTTCCAATCCCATAATAGCCCAGCATCCATTCCGAACTACTTCGAACAGTTTAATTAATTCCAATATCAGGAGCTCCCTCTTAGTCATCAGTTTACTACTTTTTTATGACAACACTATACCAAAAGGACATTCAGTCCCATTGAATCTTCACGAGCTTATATGTGTGAAGGCGAGGTAACTATCACAGGAGAAGAATAAGGCAATAAGATGACAAAAAAGATGCTGTACTCAGCGAGCACAGCTCCGACAGCAGAAGAAAATTTCCCGCATGATGGGCGTTCGGAACGGTGTTGAATGAGTGAATGAAAATGAACCTGATAGGGTGCCAAGTCGTATTTTTGCAAAAGTGTCTGACACAGACATTTATTATTGTTATATGACAGCTGGATGTTGGAGCGCTCTGCACGTCCAGTAGGCGGCCTTCCTGCCCGAGTCGGTTTAGACAAAGAGATGTCGTCATCTTCCTGCTCTGCCTCAGATGCTATAGTGAAGCCGATGAATGGTTGAGTCCTTTTATATGTATGTACATCCTGTCGACAACGGATGGATGACGAACGACACGATATGAATAAATGGTACGTTTTTTGCAAGTGGCAGACGAGTAACCGATTCCTTTGGGCTTAATCAATTTTGCATGTTCGTCTTCTGTTTTAGGTGAATAAATATTGGATTGTTGTAGTGAAGTCCTGACAGGGTTTGTTTTCGACTGAAGCGAGCACAACTTTTACTTGAGTAAATATTGATTTCTTTCTTTTTACCTAAAACAAATGGTCTAGCTCCCGGAGGGTTCGCAAAAATTTTGTTAGTTTACTCAGGAGAGTCTGCATTACTTTGTTTCGAATTGTCAGAGCAGGCACTTCATCCAAGATTTCTTTTTCTCCATGAATACATCAAGAATAAGATGTTTTTTTCTAATTATCCCTTATCGCTTTGCAGGACAGAATCCTAAAAAAAAATTGTCTTTCCCAATTCTAATTTTCCACAACATGCCCATTTTCAGCGCTCGTCTCGCATCACCATCAATACTTCCCTCGGCGAAGCAACAATATCCTTTACATGTTGACAAAATTCCTTTCAAAAGAAACTTTTTCACTTGCGTATTCGACAGAATTTCTCCCCTCTGATGGCATACTCAGGTAGCAAACAATCTACAACTTCCCAAATTTAATTAAAACTTACCGTGAATAAGCAACTAGCGACGCACACCGCCGCCCATGATCCAACCCAGTATCTAAGCACCGTGCGTTCGCTCTCCGGGAAGAACATTGCATGGCAAGGAGCTCCACAATCGTCCGTCTCCTGTAAAAAGCAAAAGAGGAAAGATAAAGGACCAGTGTTATTAATAAATCCTTGAAAGAGAAGGGAAATCTTAAGAAAACAGACGTAAAGTGAGTCACATTGTTCATGAAGATGGATAACGTTTCCTTCATGTTCTTCGCCGAAAAAGGTCCTCCCTGAGGAATAGATTGAAATTCCTGCAGACAAAGAGGATACTACGTATACACAATTCGTTGATACAGTCGAGGAATTTTTATTATGCCGGTCTGCCTCCGCATTATCATCCCCACTGTTGGTGTGGTGAGGGGCGAACTCCTTGTATTGTTCAGTCAATTTTCAACGGAATTGTCGATGTTAGCTGGGGATTTTGTTTAGAAAGGAGTAACATATGAAATCCCTTTTGGTTGCCTAAATCGCTGCTTGAGCTTGCTAGGAGAATAGGTAGCTCGACCTACGGATATAATAGACTAGTTGATTTCCAATAAAGTTACGTCATACACGTCATAATAATAATCTTTGGAGTTGATTGGAATAAATGTTGACAGATAATCAATTTTGTCTGGTTGTTCAGGATGAGAACAATGGAGCGAAGCCATCTGTGCCCATTTGCCAGAGAAGTTCCTACACTCAGAGTGAACTTGAGTAAAGAGTTATAATGTCTGCAAAACAGGGATCCGTATGGAAGAAACGAAAACTGGTAAGAATTTTTATTAAATAAACGAAATTCAAGCAAGGCTTAGTTGCAAGATGAAAATGGCGATACAACGGACAACTGATGGAAATTTCTTAAGAATCTAAGATTGAAAAACAAACTCAACAATAAAAATGTCAGTATGTTTTCGTATGTTATCATGTTGTTCGTGTATGTCAGTATGTTTTCCGGAAACCCGTCATCAACTCGATTATTGGCGGGTCATCACATTTTCATGCTGGCAGCTCGATTTAAAAGCACACTTTCTTCTAATTGCTCTTATCTAATTTATTAAGTACATAATTGCCCTCCATTGTAAAGCTACAGAGATATTAGGTACTGACATCAATGTCTAGCCAAAAAGTGCCTGTTAGACGGACTGTTGAAGTCGAAGCATACCAAAACTTCTACTGCAGCGAGAACACGGTAAACCTGTTGAAAATGTAGTAGTACGCATTTGTCCGATTAGACATGAATTGCTACCCTGAATCCAACTTCAATAGTCAAGTCCTATGGGGCTGTCTGGCAGTTCACGGTACGCCTTTGTGCCTTATAATTTACAGCTTTGCTTGTATCGTGGTTGTTGTCGCGTTTGCCGTGCTGCAATTTGCTTCCCACCCCAGCATCCCCTTCACGGGATTATGGCGTCTGATAGCTACGTTGCGGGCGTCGTTTAATCTCCCTTTTCCATCTGCAAATTTCGGATAATAGAAGGTAACATGCTCCGGGTACTCGGTTGTAGGAGCATATTCGTGATAGGTGGAAGACTTGTCCAATCCGAGTCGATGCAAATACTTTCCATAACGATGTTAGGTGGTAATTGAATTCACTCATGGAATCAGTATAATGGTCTATTGGTATTTTCCAAAACTATAGCATCGTTGCTGCCATCTCCTGTACAGTTCCTTCCTAGTGGCTTTTCTCCTGCGGCAGAAACAGTGCGTCTCATTCGCTAGAAGATCCTAGGAAATCCCGCGATGATACGTACTACCTCATCCGATACAGTCCCATATGCGCCGCACACCCCCAATGTGATTGTCGGATATGTCGACCTCACCCTTCTTCGGTTCACGTTGTCCAGTGCTTCCGCGTGTAGCAGCATGGGTTTCACTTCCACGATAAGCAGCTGGTGACTATAATTTGACTGTCCGATATCAGATATTGTCCTTGAACTAGTCTTTGTTGCCTTTTCTCACACATAGTTCAAGTCTTCCTTCAAGCTCAACTTGACATCGATCAGCACCCCTCGATATCTAGTGACCGATTTTGAAACGACCTCCTGCTTACCAACCCAGGATTTTGCCAGTATTGGTTTTGCTGCGATTGGTAATAAGGTTCTCTTCCAACTTTTTGTCGTCGGAGTGCTTTGCAACTATCACTACCGCCATGTCGCCTGCAAAACGAATCAGGGTTGTCTCCTTTAACATGCGAAGGCCAAGCAATCCATTATACATTAAGCTCCATAGTAAAGGCTCCAATACGGCGCCTTGTGAGATGTTTGCGGCCACAATGTACTCCTTCGACCCGTCGTCCGTCTCGTACTAGGGAACTTCTCTGGGACCAGTAGTAACTAGTAGTAAGTAACCAGGAACACCCAGTTTAGCTAAAGTGCCTAGCCCCCGTTACCTGGGCCTTGACATCTAAAATCATCACCGCGCAACACTTGCCAACTTGCCACTTCAGGAACTTCCGAAACTTTACAGAATTTAATGACAATACCATGCTTAGCGTTCGGGGTGGAGTAGTGGCGTGCTGACAAGCGTTTGACAGTGAAACCACAGGGTGGCATTCTTTCGACCAGTTGGTTTTTGACGTGCTATCGAGAATGCTGCTACGAAAGTTGTTCAGTGATCCCCTGAAAGTGACACATCTAGATGCTTTGTATATTGACCGAAGGCAAGGCAAAAAGTAGATTCAAACAAGTGTATTAAAGCTTTGTTGATGCTGTCTCTGTGATTAGCCCCTGATCGTCAAGAAATCTCGTGTCGTGTCGATTCGAGTGTGGCATTCAAGTCCTGCGAAAAACATGTTGAGAGAAATTAGGATCCAAGGGCATCAAAAGGACTAACTCGCTTTATCTCAGCACAAATCAAGCAAGGAAGCAATTCATTATTGGGTTTCGACTTATGTGTAGCGTTTTACTCCGCAATTGAGATCTAGCCATTTTATTTTTATGACGTTTTTTGGTCCATCCCATTGAGAATTTTAAAGTCAGCAAACTTTTGTAAAATAACCCCGCGGGACGAAGTGCTAAGAATCCAACCCATTTTTCTTAACTGCCTGGAGACAAATGTTTGAGTGGAGCTACGGCTTCGGGACCATCATAATGAAGAAGTATATCGCCGGCCGATTGGAGTCTAGTACGAGCTCTTTAGTTTGAATAAGAAGAATTGTAGGAATATCCGTTTTGATAAAGATGACCACTGTAGTTTTCTGCAAGGCTACAGAGAATCCGTACTTACAAAATATTGAGATGATGGTACATCGACGGCTATTTGAGATCCCCTTTGTTTTTGCTTATCAGTACGAACATCTTAGTGGGGAGGAAAACTCAGCTTCCAAATATGCGTTGGTCGCGGTGAGTGATAAGTTCGGCTTGTGCCGCTTTTCTTCTTCACAAACAAAATCGCCTCTTCCAATTGCTTTACAGTGAGAAGAGTGCAGCCTTTTATCATTGCGAAGGAAATATTTGTGTGTTAATGGATTCACTGCGAGTACTAACGTTTCAATCACAAGAGTCATGTCGAAATTTTGCCTTTTCAGCCGAGTGATTTCTAAAAGTCACGTGCCACCAGAGCTTGATTGAGGCCTGAACCATTCAACGCTCAAGGGTCATCCAACTGAGACTATCTCTCCCATATTTCATAGCCCACCGTCCAAGATACCCAACAAACCCAAGTAAAGCTATTTACTAACCATGCTCTTGGATTCGTATGATGTTATCTGAAACTCGGGTTGCCAGCAGTGCCAGATGTAAAGCTACACTACGACGGTTGAGCGCCTTTTTTGTTTTGGGAAGAATAAGCCAATTCCTCTTGTTAGAGATGAGATGACCCACTAGTTTATGAGCACTTGGGCTCCTAAGAATATATATAAGTTTGACTTTCCTCTTTCTGTTTCCTATTCCCTACCTACATCTCCTTTTCGCATATCAGAAGCACAATCATTCGCTTCAAGTTTGGTCTCACTACAGTTGTAACGACAAGTATTTCTGTTCTGACCTTTGTATTCCCATGTTATATGCACGCAGGTTCAACATTTGAAACACGAATGAAAAACGCCAATAAAGAATCCTGCAGAAGATTCAGGTGATCTTCATTTTCAAACCATCTCTAAACTCTTTTGTTATTTCACCAGCTCGTTGACCCCGTCCAACATTTTCCATTCGAGTTGATACATGTGATTGCTAAAAAGAATCGACCGCTTGGCGTTGTTATAAAGTCCTCGAGGAAAAGTCAGAAAGTCCACAACATTTCTGCAGGTCTTGTACCCTGGTATCGATTCCAAGGGCACTCGAACAACGTTGTTGCCGGAAAGGCGGAGAAATTGGCCAAAGATCTCGTTTCACAATAGTAAAAATATAGCCAGCTTTTAGCTTCCGACCATCCACTCTTAAATCTACTCTGAAGGTTGAATTTGCAAAGATAATTTAATTTAATTTAAAAATTTAATTCCTACCCATAGATGAAAATCTTTGTAAAAGAATAGTCCCCGAATTTTATTTGCCCCTAAGAAGTAGGACATGGAAACTTCGGTACGGCATTTAACGGGAAACTAATCCTTAAACTACCACATGGTAAAATTTTCGGAAGAGACGATGCAAAGGCCTTCGAATGCAGCAGATAAAAGGCCTTTGGAGAACCCATTCTCAGGAGACAATTCAATGGGTCTAATGAAAGGCCAAACCAACTAAAACCTTTACGAATATTCCTGTCCGCCAGGATGAATTTTACAATAGATTCTAGGATAAGTTTCGTGGCAGTTGTCTTTATAGAAAGCTTGTTCTCAGTTTCTGATACTAGCATTAGCCAATGTTACACACTCCAATTTTCGCTTTCGGCTTCACATGGGAGAATTTGGCATCTGAGACTGCCTGAGCTTGATCGGATAGTCAAAGTAGTTCTACTACATTCAATCTAGAGTTCAAATGATTTCTACATTCCTGAACGATTTTTGAGGAACTGGAATTTGAGATGCCGCTGGGTTTCAATCACCCCTCAATCACATAAGCTGCTCTAAAAAACTCCTCCCAAATATTTTATTTTTTGGAGAGCTGAAAGGTCATTTCGCTCATCTTTGGAAGGTGTGTCCGGATAGCTGAGTGGTTAGGGCGCAAGGCTGTCGTGCGGAAGGTCGCGGTTCAAATCTCACTGGTGGCAGTGGAATTTGTATCGTGATTTGACGTCGCACACTAGTCGACTCAGCTGTGAATGAGTACCTGAGTCAAATCAGGGTAATAATCTCGGGCGAGCGCAATGGTGACCACATTGGCTCCTAGTGTACCGTTACGGTCTTGAATGAAGTGCTCTAACACACTTCAAGGCCCTGATCCAACATGGATTGTTGTGCCAACGATTATTATTATTATTATTGGAAGGCAAAGACCAACCGGTTTCCTCTTTTTTAAAATACCATCGTGGATTTATTTGTATTCACAGGAAGCCCGTGTCTGAAGCACGAACTTTCCATCAAATCAACGGGGCGTTGTATATTTTTACGCAATGTTCTGGGATTTCGATCAACAGCGAGCACAGCCACGCCATCCAGCCATAAGCTTGAGCGTGCATTAATAGATTTTGGAGTTCACATAGCAGTGAGTCGATCAACAAACTTGACAGAAGTGGCGACAACATTACTTGTTATGGCAGTCTTTCGCCGTTTCTGTCGTCAAATAGAAACTAATAGTAAAGGTCGAGCTCTTAAAAGAGAGAACAAATCAGCGGATCCATGAATGGCATACGAATGACAATAACATCAGACAATATTGAAGAATAGATCACCATATGAGACTGAATTTGAATGAAACAGAGTTTTTGATGACAGATTTCAATGAAACAGTTATTATCACTGTCAGTGGCACCGATCTGCATCACACTATCAGTCAATGGGGAACTGGGTTATTACATTTGTTAAAGCAACATCGCAACTTGGATGAAGCGGCTTTTTTTTGTGATCGTCAATCAAGTCAACCCGAACGTCACCGATAACAAGAAGAAATAATATGGATGACAAAATACAACAGATACTCCATTCTATGTATCTCGCTCTGATAATAGCTAGTTTCCTCGGAATGCCGGATGAACAGCAGGTGGAGCAAGATCTAAACTCTGCGCACTATTCCAAAATGATCCGCAGAATGTTCACAGTGTAGACCAACTTGTTTTCTGTTGATCAAGCCGTGGAGGTGTGCTTTGAAACGCTTCAGAATTACTGTAGCTATCACCTTTCGGCAGTAGGCAGAACGCATGCTACGGTGACTAGCGATTTTATGCATAAACTAGGTGGGACACCGAATATCATACGGTTAGGAATCGTGGTGAACTGTTTCTTCCAGCTCTTCAGCTGATCGTCATCGCAAACGCGATCACATGCAAGTTCTTTCGTAATGCGGTATACGGCCCAGACCAGCGCAATAATAAATTATCTTCTGTCACGGCGAACACTACGCTTAACATCCTTGGATTTCGGGCAGTATCGGAGTTCAGGCGGGTCAATCGTAGCGATCACTATATCCTTGGGAAGGCGACAGAAATGTCTGGGTTAACAAGCTGCAATTTTCGAAAGGACACGGACAAGGACTGACATAGCCCCGAAGACCTTTGGCTATCGAACACGAGTTATGATTTGTTTCTGGAATGTGCGCATACGCTCCTCGACAACGGTAACCAGAGTCCCCAAAATGGTCGCTTTTCCCAACTTGAGCGAGAATTCCAGCAGTGTAAGCTTGACATTTTGGGATTAAGCGAAGTAAGACTGGCGGACTTTCGAGAGTGATCCTCTCTTCTCTCTCTGTCTTGCAGCATTTTGCATACTAACCAGGTGGTAGTAGACGCGAATCTGTATTGGACTGTTACTGACGGCTACCGCAAGGCCCAAAGGACCCTAGACTTGGGAGCCGTTTTCTGACAGGATCTTGGCTGGCAGGTTCCGGTACATATTAACGTGCATCACAATCGTACAGTGCTATGCAAGAAAGGAGAATTCTGATATAGTCGAGGAAGATACTTTCTATGAGCAATTGTTCGCAGTTCAAGCGGCGCTTTCCAACGATGACATTGTAATCGTGATAGGTGATCTGAATGCCAAGGTGAACTCTGTCAACACCTTGTTCAGACATGGGATGGGGAAGTTCTTCTTGGTGACCGTAAGGATAATTATGCGAGGTTTGTAAATCTTAACGACTCGTCATTAATGGCGCTTGTGTATGTATTGTTGGAGCTATGAAAATATGCCTTACCTTGGGGCTACTTATGGGATTGGCTCTTCACCATCATTACATAGATGAGGCGGCCAATCTGGTGGCATTAGCGAAGCGGAGAGCTGCCTAAACCGAAAAAAGGGGGAATTCTTTTTAAGTGATATCTGGAGTTACTGAAAAAAGGGGGTAACATAGCAATGAAGTTCCATTTCAATACGAAAGTTTAGATATAATGTAGCATCAGGACGAACTGGGAGTGTACAGCAATGGCGTAAATCAGTGGTGGTTATTGGTTTCATGCTTATTTTGAACCAATGGGTAAGGATACCAGTATATTTCAGACAGAAATATTCGCTTCCACATGACGTGTGTATCGTAACCCCCAAAGCAACTATAAGAGTAAGCAAGTAACCACCAAGGCACTCGAATCCAATCAAGTGAACTTCAGACTGGCATGGAAATACCTTGATAAATTAAACACGTTTGGTTTGTACAGTACGATCTTGATACTCTGCGTTGCGTTGCTCAGAATGTCCTGTATCTCTTACCAATGTTGATTTTCGGTGCACGATCCCATTGTCCGAGACTTTTGTTTCTATTGTTTGGCGCATAACTAATGACTATTCTAACTTTTTTTTAAAATATAGGATTTCAATTATCTCAATTTTGTCCCATTGTTCTCTACAAAGATTCCATCCTCTAATCCAAATTAAAATTGGAATAATGTTAGGTAATTAAATTTCAATACATAACATAAACTCCACTTGATTCACTATACCATATCAGGACCCAAACGATTTAGGAGCGTGTTATAGCCTCGTCTATAAAAAAGGCAATAACGCCGTACCCACATAATCGGAATCACGTATAATTTTATAGACCGTTTCGCATTCAGCGACTGCTACGCGAATACACCATGTATTCCCCATATTACCACAGATCAATACTTCCAGTTGCTACTTTGATAATGTTACCCTTGAGGACTTTAAAGATTGCTTGCCGGTCATTTTAAAAAGGAAAAAGCGCTTGACTGACACGCCTTGCCTGGCCGCAATGGAACCATTTCCATGCCGCTCTTGAGTTTTTCCACGTTTAATATGCAGACAATCCACCGGCCTGTCTAATGGTTAGTCAGTTGGCTGTTTAAAAGACTCTCCATGACGTGACCCGATCCCTGCGAGCGTTTGGGTCAGTATTTATGGTATGAAAGACAAGGGAACAAATCGACCTGCTAAAATAAATTTCCCGAGGAACTTTTTCCCTACGTTAATTTGCTCTTTGAGAAATATCCTGAAAGAAAAGGATACATACGGCGACGGGGACAACGTCAACACAACGACTACAAAAAAGGGAACTACAAAAAGATTGTCTGTATTCATTTTGCTCGGGTGTTTTCTAGTCACTGGCCTCGGGGTCAAGTCGTTCCATTAAAATCGCAGGAAGCCTAGAGAGTTGGGTTTCGACCCGAGTTCAGGACAGGGATTAGGGCTATTCGTTTTCCCTTCCCTTCTCAATGGGTGGACAACAGTGTGGTTGACCTTTTGCTGATTTGGTCATTTCAAGGAGACCATCAACTTGTAGAGGTAATTCTTTTTTGGGGTTCGTATAAACATTTTTCTATCATCCAATTTCCTTCATCCCTTGTCATCCACTTGGGCAGTTAAGAGAGTTCTGAAGTTTTCTTCCGAATGACATTGAACCCATTTGCTCCGCCAGTGGTTGACTGGCAGTTTGTTCTAAGGTTTTGAAACAAAGTGAAATAATTGAAGGAGACAAATGATAAATGAGCGATTGTAGGGATAATTATGACTGTTGATGGACCGACGATTAAGCTGACTATTAGGACAAGCGTGGGTTTTGTGGAATTTCGGATGGCTCCGGGTCAGGATGCTTGCGGACGTGGCTACCACCACGATGAGTGCGATGAAAAGAAAAAGGCAAATTCATGTGGAGCTAATTATCGTGGAATTAGTTTCGGCTTAATGGGATTTCAGATTGCCTTTTTTTCTTAGTTTGGGCGGAGAATTCCAAAAACTGAGGGTTTTAGTACATCAGGATCTAATTTATGTGACGGGAACATCCTTTTAAGCATTACAAAATAAGAAAATATTCTAGAAATTTAATTAAGGGCAAATTAGAAAGACGAAGTAAAGCAAGCGAGTACTTTTCCAATCCACTAGATATTTACAGTACCAGCTGCCCCCAATTGTGCTTCAAAAGAAATGCTGACCCACACCTCAATTTCGTTTATGAAGCTTAGCGGAATGCAACCCTGAAGCGATTTCGGCATGCTGGATACGTCTTTGGATAAGATAAAATTTCAAACATTTTATTGAGAATCTTTGCTGTGAAGAAGATTTAAAGTGTAATATTAGCGTTGATTCCTGGCTTGTATTCCATAATTCAGTCTTGGTGAAGAGGAGTGACTCTACTCTTTGGCTATCCGGAATGCGTCATGCAAATTTTGCATCAGCTCAACATGCAAATTACTCCATCTCTCCCAGAACTTCATAGTCACAACGCACCATCATTCGAGGACACTATATTATGCTATCCTCATTATTAGCTTCATCAAAATTTAATAGATTTCCTGATGGAATCTTAATGCCAGACAATCGGAACACCATTAACGTGTCTAATGAATATTCAATCAGATTTGATTGCTATTCTCGTATAATTCGTTGAATTTCATTCCCGAAAAAGGTTAATGCCTGAATCCTTAGGAGGTGCTAATGAATATATATCATTCTTGTGGAATATTTATCTGAATAAATTTGTTTTCAGTAGAAAATTCATTCAGAATTTTATTCTGAACACTCTTCTTGGAATGAAGGGATTGGAATATCGTTCCGTTCTATTAATGTAAAAACATATATAGATTCGAAGAAGGATAAATCATGACTTCGGCTCTGGAACAGACATTCACGCGCGTACTACGTCATGTACTCATAAAAGTTTCAGCACAGACTTCTTGCAATGTTTTATCGGATTTGCACTGTCAAATTCAATTTTTCTGATGGACAGGACAGGATACAACTCAATTTGTGGTGTATTCTTTGAGGAGTACAGGGTGTCTTTTATCGTATTTTTTTCGATTTAATTTTTCAGTGAGACTTTGCTTCGCTTCCCCTATCATCAAACTTAAGATGCAAGGTATAAGCCTACAGTAGTGAGGCAGCACAAAGATGAACACAAACGTGCATTACGAACCAGGATTCGAAGTCAGCGCAACGAAATCAAGTTCCCGCTTTAGAGAAATGAGATCCGTATAGGTCCCAAGTCTATGCATAACTTGAAAAATTGTCGTCGATACAAATGTCAAGGTTGGTTTTTCTAGATTGACACTGACTTTCCGAAAGCATGTAGAGTTCTTCATCGCAGAAACTGTAAAATTCGCCTCATTTTCGCCCGTAGACGAGTTAGTTTATTATAAAACCGAATTCTACCAGCATTCCCAGATTATAGTCTGCCTAATTTCACTATTATAATCATTCCATAAACAAATTCTAATGATCTACGACTTAAGTGGTATGCTTGAAACGTCGCGGCAGGATTGACTTGACAAAAGTAGTTAAATGAGGACGAGACGAAGCAAATTTCCGTTCGCTTGGAATTTTGTAATAGGTGCGGCTTCTTTAGGCGCGATCATTGTGTGAAAAACGACCGCTATGCGGATTTTCTGTAGTGATAGTAAGGTAACTAATCCAGAATCTTTCAGTTGAATTGCATGTTGCTGGTGGTCAATATTCACCTATTACGAGGGAGATTTAGCTGTGCTCTTCTAGTTCTTCGACAACCACACGGCCTTAGGTTCCAGTAGTCGAGTAAAGAAAATGTATTTTCTTACACTCCAAATCGTCGTGATTTGATTTTGAATGGTGGTCAAAGGGTAGTATAGGTCACAGGGCGAAATGTGGATTGGTACCCACGATGGAGCATAAAACCTGGGAAATGCCTGCTGAACCAACACCAACAGCTCTACTACCAAACCCTATCTCCACCTCCACGTGGTGACCGCTGGGAGCTCTTTCTTAACGAAAAGCTGCAGACGGAGAAGGATGAAGGCGAGTCTCCCGCGGCTAAAAACGGGACCAATTGTACCAACTGGTCCTCCAGGTTGGGGGTTGGGTAGGGCTGACAACCCTACACGGAAAACGACTTGTTACGAAGCCACAACAGGAGCCTCGGACTGGACGGATTATACAACGACGAACCCGGCAACGATAACGGATTAACGATTTGGGCATTTTCTCATGGAACGTGCGCTCCCTGTACAGAGATGAAGCTGATAAGCAGGTACCCGATATCCTGTCCCAATATAAGGCCAATGTAACAGCGTTACAGAAGATGCGTTGGACAGGGATCGGTTTCCTGGAGGAGAACCGCTACACCATATATTATAGTGGCCATCCAGTAAACCATGTGCTCGGAGTAGGTTTCTTAGTCAACCAAAAAATGAAACCTGCTGTTATCGGCTTTGAAAACATAAGCGAGCGGCTATGCACTCTGCGCTTGCGAGGCAAGTTTAGAAATATAAGCCTCATTACCGTTCACGCCCTACAGAGGAGACTGCAGAGTCGGAGAAGGATACCTTCTACGAGGCAGTAGAACGAACCCTCGAAGCCAGTCCCAGATATGGTATCAAAATTATACTTGGGGATTTTAACAGTCAAGTAGGGAAGGAGTCCGTATTTAGGCGATACGTTGGCTCCCATAGCTTACACTTACAGCTTATAACGGACTACGGATTATTCAATTAGCAATGTCACACGAAATTGTTGTTGGAAGTACCTGGTTTGCGCGGAAAACGGTCCACAAACATATATGGGCCTCTCCAGACGGGGCCACTTTCAACCAAATTGACCACGTGTTGATCGAACGCCGCCACCTCTAAGCCTTGATGAATGTCAGAACATATAGGGTGGGCCAATATAGACTCGGATCACTATCTCGTTGGCTTGGTGCTCCGAGCCCGACTAACAATACCACCCAGAATCCGCTCTGACAATCAGGTGAGAGATAACAATGAAGCCATCCACAATACCTGTAAGAGGGAAATGGATGCCGCAATAACCGCAGTCAACAGAGGATCTGGAGATGAAGCATCAACAAATGATCTTCACAACCACCTGAAAAACGTTATCATTGATATGGTCACAAACATACTTGGCCCCAGCCGCAAAAGGAGTCGGAACGGATGGTTTGACGATGAATGTAAGCTAGCAACGGAACGGAAGAATGCCGCATACCGAGTAATGTTGCATTCTCAAAGAACGCGGGCACGCGTTCTTGACTTATCACGAACTCCGTCGAGCGGGGAAGCGACTTCGCAGACGGAAAAAGGAAGTCTGGGAGAACCAACAAATCTGTGAACTAGAAAAGTACAGGGAGAAATCGCACCAGGCGCGGAAGTTTTACCAGCAAGTCAGCAGGATGAAACCTTAAACACCACGATGCTCATCCTGCCGAGAAAAAGAGGGAAATCTGATTTTCGACAGAATGGGCATATTGGAGCGATGGGTTGAGTACTTTGATGAGCTACTGAACAACCAAAACATCGGCGAATTGGAGGTCCCGCCTATTGAAGATGATGGACAAATACTGCCACCACCAAGTATAGGAGAAACAGTCCGTGCAATTCATCAGCTTAAAAACTATAAATTGCCAGGAGCCGATGGAATTACAGCCGAATTGGTTAAATATGGAGGCAACCAATTACACCAAGTGGTTCATCAACTTGCGCTTAAGGTATGGAACAGCGAATCAATGCCTGACGATTGGCAACGAGGTATTATCTGTCTCATACATAAAAAGGGAGATATCACACAGTACAGCAATTATAGAGGTATCACGTTGCTGAGTACCATCTATAAGATATTCTCCGCTATCTTGCTCGGCCGGATAGCCCTATACGTCCAGAACATCATTGGCCTATACTCCAGGCAAATCAGCAACAGATCAGATTTTCTCTCTGCGGCAAGCGATGGAAAAACTGTTGGAATATCGACATCAGTTGCACCATATCTTCATCGACTTTAAAGCCGCCTATGTACACGGCCACGAGAAAATTCGGTATCCCAAAGAAATTGATAAGACTGACTAGGGTGACCCTGACCAAAGTGCGAGGCCAGATAAAAGCAGCAGGATCACTCTGAAGACCATTCGATATCAACAACGGTGTACGACAAGGGGATGCCCTATCATGCGTCCTCTTTGACCTGGCCCTGGAGAAAGTGATTCGTGATGCTGAGGTAAATGCAAGAAGTACGGAAACCTGGGTTCTTAGGAAGAAAAATTGCGAATTCTTGGCCGCGTTCGAGAGAAGAATCCTCCGAAGAATTTTTGGCCCCCTACATGAGGATGGACGATTCCGTAGCCTGCACAATGATTTAATCTATGGGCGATACCATGACCGTCCGGTTGTGGATAAAATCCGGCTCAATAGGTTACGGTGGGCGGGTCACTTAATCCGTATGGATGAGGATGATCCCACTCGGAAAGTCTGTAAGGGCAATATCTATGGTAGAAAAAGAAGACGAAGCAGACACTGCCTAAGTTGGAGCGATGGCGTAAGCCAGGACGCTTTTAGGGATATCGAATTGGTGGACCTCGGCGCAAAACCGGGATGCCTGGAGTTCCTTATTAAGGCAAGCCTGATGATGAAATAGAAACAGATAATGAAGGGATTTCCCTCGCCCGCAGGTTATCTGAGTGTGCTTGCCTATTTTTATTTTATTATTGATGGAAATTTTCCCGGATTATATTTGCCTTTCTAATTATCAGTATGGAATAGGCACAGAGGCGCAAATCCACAGCTGGACCAAGATTTGAAGTCCAGATGAATCAGCTAGCGCATGTGTAAAAAATTTTCCAATTGTTTGCTCGTTGCAATAAAGAGGATGCCTCAATTTACTATCAAAAGTTTCGAAGGACAGATTGCGATTCCTTCAAAGCAACATCTCAAGTTGCATTAAAAGGTCTATTGCCACTCATGCGCGCTTGTTCTCGCACTTATTTTGCATGCCTCCGTTACACGTCGGCTACGATCTTCGAAAATCTGAAATCGAATACGTGCGCCCCGTCAAGATTTTCCTCATTACGCCCAAGTAAATGATAGTTGCGCACCGCAAGAAGATCATGTTAACTGTTAAACTGACATCAGACTGCTTCTTCCTGTCGTTGTTGCTGTAGCCGCAGCAGAGCCTCACAGAATTCCACAATATGTTGGTAAATATTGATATCAGAAAAAGGCCAATAAAATGCTCGACTGAAATATTATATCGATTAGACAGTTTCATTTTTAATGAGAAAATTTTCTTGTACGACATACTTGGCATAGTATCGATAGCGGCTCCTCCGCCCCCGTGGACCGGTTGTCCATCATCGCCAAGTATGAGCAACACAAGAAACCACTCAGCAGATATCGAATGACAAGATCTCATGCTTGCTTGAGTATTACACACTACGCCAGCGAACTGATCACCAAATCGATGAAATAAAGTAAATTGGCGGCAATCATAGACAAGATCGATCGATCATTCAAAGACGCCCAGGAAAAAATAGTAATAATCATTAAATAGGAGAATGATCGATGGGAACGCCGAGTTCTCTGAGGTTGCGTCGGTTCCTCGGCCTGTCGTTCCTTGTTTCTCGCGCTGTCGACCCTCTACTCTGTGGAACCCAGCTTGGGCTGAGTCTAATTACGATTTTCGAATTTTTCAAATGTCGATAATGGAACCAATTTTGTTTATTAATTTCGTGATGAAATGGTTGTTTTGGGTTGTTTGGGAGTACATATATCTTGATTACAAGGAGAAAGGAATGTCTTCGCGCGGAAATTTATTGAGTGGAAAATGCGAGCTCTATCGCGCGTTCCATCAGTATCGGGGCCGTACGTCGTTAAAGATGTTTTGATTTAATTTACGATCAGTGCAGAGAGTTCTTCGTTTGGAATCCAAAAACAAATTGTATGGCGACTGCTAAATAGCTTACGCAAATAACTTAATTGCCCGTGGGCTTAGGCACGTCTGCGAATATCGCAATTACGTGAACGTTATATAACCCCAGCCGAAATTGAACAGGTCCCCAAACAGAACCAATTGTTCGCCGTTGAGAAATCAATGCCGCTATCCAAAATCTCCCGGCAATCTCCCCTAAAACGTTCGGTGCTTAAATAGATTAGCGGCAATTAAGCCGTTCCGCTCAGAAAATCGGAAATAATATTACATCACATGGCATGCAGCGATTCGATGTAAGTAAAGTCATAGATACAATTCGGTCAGATATCCACTGAATAAATCAGTTGGAGTGTTACAGTTACACTCAGCTGTATCGATTTGATGCTTCTTTTAATATGGAAATTTTATGATAATGAAGTTACTGACCAGCCACGGAATGCCATCATTGCCGGTTATGATATGATTTGACGCTTCTGTATGCGAGCGAATGATGGCTTTTAGGAAGAATTAAGAAGTAAGATAAGATTATTTTCTGTGTCAAATTAGTCATAGGAGATGTACTCATATGCAAATGCCGATGTTGTTTGTTTCGGTGATTAAAGATGGGAGAATAACGTCAGTGAAAAGCCTCTTATTCCTCTAAAAATTGGAAATTTCTTTACAAATTTAAGCTAATTTTCAGTTCAAATGATAAAAATAAAGACCTAAACGTACATAACCATTGCAGGTTACCATCTGTTCCAAATGGAATTGCGAATCAATAGTGTATGTTCAGAGAGATTTTCGCTGCGCAATGAGTAAATATCTAAGACGAGGAATCTCATTCTTTTCGGCGTATTGAATGAGCTACACCAAATAATTTAAAAAGCCACGACCTGCAAATGTAGAGTGTTCGTACAAGGTTTGTTCTTCAACTTCGTCACAGACGAGGACGACTTCTGTATATAGGCTAACAAAGAGCAAATTCTAAATTGCATTTAGGCAACGAAGACGCATTGATTTTTGGGCAACGGACTTTTGCTTTCGATAACGGGGACCAGTCCTTTCCTAGCGTCAGATTAACGCTTCCCGTATCCAAAAAACGCCCCCTCATGTACGAGCCTTTACCAGACAGAATGTTGACCACCCTCAAGGTGGTCGGCGACCTTTAACCGTGAGCGACCACGATACACGGAGCGACGCCTCCGAGGTAGCCGAGTAAGTGGTTCTGGCCCCCTAACCTTGAGAAAGCCTCTTGGTGAAGAGCCAGAATGACTGGTACACGCCGGGACACACTGGGAGTCCCCGGAGATGACGACAGTTCCCTCAACGTCGATGAGATGATATGAGCCTAGCACTGCCAAGGTGGTAGTCGTGACGTGTATCAGGAGCCAACTCTGTCGGTGCTAGTAGATCATGTTGCCCCGAACGAGCGCTGATCCGTTCGTCAGGGAGCTGGGGTAGGGGCTTGATCCCCGAGGATATACCGATTCCTGACTATTGCGGCCTGCTGCTTTCCACACGATGCGGTGGTGAAATTTACATGGAAAACAAATATAAAGAAATTGGACGAAATGTCATGGAAGTAGGAAGAGCTAACTGCGTTTGGGCGCAGTACGAAAATGTGTCGCTCACCGAAGCGACTAGCGAAAGGGGCAGCGAGAAGTGAAACACCCGATGTGACACCGGAACGCCTAAATAAAGACAGCAGTGTCCCTGTTCCGGAAAAAAGCCCAGTCAAAGTTGGTTGACCTCAGCAGATCAATTTGCACATGAACCGAATGGAAGTGCAGTCGACCGTCCTAGCTAGAGCCGAGTAAGAACGGTTGATGAGGGCACGCGCGACAGTGGTGAAGCGTATGCGGTCGGCAACGTTCCTCCAGAACAACGTTAGCAAAGAGTCAAAAACGGCCTGATGGAACTGGAGGAACTACTAGACCGCATCTCCTTCTACAGGCGAACGTGTACATTAGCGGAATACGCGCGGGAAACGGGAACTGCCGGACTTCCCGCTGAGGACACTGTAAATGCTAAACGGATCACAGATAGCTCACTGCGAAGCGAGCTGGAAAGCAAGTCGGGAAACGGTATGAAAGGATTTGTATATTTCTTTTATAAAGACATTTTAGTGTGCATTTGTCCCATTAGTACCCAGCACGTAATATATAAGTGTTAATGACATTCAGAGTTTTGATTTCCACCAAACTTGGTAGGATCAAGCTCTATATTATAGCCTACATTGTTGCAAGATTTCATGGTACTAGGATAAACTTAAGGGATGCTTTCCAGCCAATAATTAAAAATTATAGTAATATACTATTATTAACTTTACTTGAACAGATATCGGTATGTAAGGTATTTCGGAGCCTAGGCATCATATAATGGTAGCCTCTTGATTTTTTTCATAGTTTCTGAGAATGGGTCCGTTAAACAATGATCACTTTCGACCCCGCACTCCTCACCTTTCCAACAAATGCCAAAACTAAGACCGGCTTCAGAAAGTAATAACTGAAACCTTTCATATGATGCCCCACATAACTATATTTGATGGAAAAAATATATACCCCACTTAAATTCGACGTAAAATGAGAATTCTCACCTTTCCACCAAATTTGGTGTGAATCGCTACAAACGTCTCTGAGAAAAATGCATGTGACAGACAGACAAATAGACAGTAAACCGACTTTAATATGGTCTTGTTTTACACAAAACCTTAAAAAGCGGAAAGAGGAAAACGCGCCTGAACAAGACTTTATCCAAGTAGTTCTCAGGGCCCAAAGAAAAAAGGACAACAGAAAACAACACACTACACCTCCTGAGGCTCGTTTGTCCAAAGACAAAGAGGGTACAAACCTGAACCCAGTAGCAGAACATACGAGGAAACTAAGAAGGGCTAGACGGTTGGCCCTGCTCAGAAAGCCGAATGAGGAAGACATTTGCGGAAATTCTTAGTGAAACCCGTAACAATATTAAACCCAAAGGGTAGTGAAGTCCTCATCGAACTAGTCCCGAAAACCACTTGCAAGGGTACGATCTGCGAGGATCAAGGATTAGGAGACAAGGTTCTCGTTTCTTGTCTAGAGCCTATGTGCTCTTCAGAAATCCGAGACCATTGATTGAATCATAGAAAAGATTGAAATGAAGGAGGGATGGGTGGTATGCAGCGTACTGCAATGCGGATGCGGATAACCCCCACCAAGTTCTACAAATGTCTGGACATTGAGCACATGTCAGCAGCTTAAAAGGGACCGGATAGGAGGACAGCATGCCACAGATGTAGAGTGACATGATCAAGAGTAGACTCGCTGAAGCGATCCGCGCTGCCGAGGACTTATCTCTACAGCAGTTCGGGTTTACAGCAGAGAGATCCACGGTGGATGCTGTTATGGAGGTCGTAGATGCGGTTAATTAGCGATCTCGACGGATAGTGCTCCTTATAACGCTTGATCTCAGAAACGCTTTCAATTCCGTAAGATGGACAGATATGTTAAGCATATTAGAATCATTCCATTTGCCAAGCTATCTCTTGCAGATATTGAAGGATTATCTGAAAGACCGGGTGCTATGAGACGCTAGAGGGCTAGAAGGGGATGGAGATCACGTCGGGAGTAGCACAGGGATCCATCCTAGGGCCGAACCGCTGAAACGCTTCTACGATAGTCTGCTAAGACTCGACATGCCAGAAGAGTCGCGCCTGGTCGGTTATGCAGACGACGTTGCAGTACTTGTTGCCGGAAGCACTGTTGAATAGGCGCAGAGTAGACTTGGCATATTGATGCGACGAATAAGTGGATGTTCATGGTTTCATTCTTGCACTAGAAACATCGAAGTAGTCATCTTGATCAGAAAGAAAATCCCGACCCTGCGTCTCATATAGATTGGCGAGTTGACTATGGAGTCAAAACCAGCGGTTAAATACCTTGGTTTAATGTTCGCCTCGAAGATGAGTCTCTTCGAGCAAATCAAACAGCAGCGGACAGGGCTGCAGCTACAGTCGACTAATGGTGAATTTCCCTGACCCTGTATCTACCAAGAACAGTCTTCTTATGGGAGCAACGCAGTCCGTTCTGCTATATGGTGCGGAGGCCTGTGTTGATGCCCTTAACAAGGAGGTGAATCGTAAGCGTCTTGCTCAACTGCAAAGACGGAGAGTTTTGTGAGTGGTCTCCGTTTATCGTACTGTCTCAGAACCAGCTATGATGGCGCGGAAGTGATGCCCGTTGCCCTTCCTGCTAAGGAGCGTAAAGCGGTCTACAGCCGCAAGGGCGAAGAACATCAACGCACACTGACTGAGGGGCAATGCTCCTGCAAATGTCCCAAGAGGCCGATGGGCAGGGTGGCTAATCGACAATTTAGATTCGTTTATCCAACTTTTAAGTAGGCGTGGAGGTTTTCAGTTTTACCTGCATAAGCTTGGGATCTCCTGATTGTGTGTTGTAGAACGGAGTATTGGACGACGCCGAACACAGCTTTTCCTCTTATGAAAGGGGATATGGCTTTTGTCAGCAGCTTTATGCAGACACAGGGAAGCTCTCTCCAGACAACGTTGTCAGAGAGGTGTTGAGGATCGCTAGTAGATGGAGCCGTGTTTCGCATTTGTTCGGGCTCTTCTTGTTGCGAAGAAGTTTGAGCTCGACCGGAGGAGGGAACGAATGACAAGGAGTTTCCTGAACTCCTATCCTCTTCTCCCTCCCGCTGGTGAAAGGAATTTCCGGACTTGAAGGCTTCCTAAGCCGGAAGAGCGTGGAGGCTAGCCCGAAGTAGTTTGTCAAATGGTTCCAGGCTAGTTTCCGAATGGCGGGGACGTGTTTAGTTGGCAGTCGACGGCATATTGCCGCATGAGTCTAACACTCCGCGCGTAAACGCATTCCCTTACTCTACTCCCAAAAAAGAGCTGTAGCGGTGTAAACAACATGCACGTTTTTGACTTTAATCCGAGCGTGCAGTGCAGTCCAAAAGAGGTTTGCTAAAGTTGACACTGCGATCGCGGCAGCCATTCTGAATGCCTAAGTGGGTTCTGGTATCACCTTGTTGAACATGTGATAGAGAAATACGGTCTTAGGGATCGTAAAGCCAATATGGGAGATTTGTGGGTTTCGTTAGTTCCCACTTGCTAGCCTTTGGTTGCACACTGTTTGACCACAAAGCCTCTCACAAGGTTACTTGAGTTTGAACTAATTTCTCCTTCTCTCGCCTTTGCTCATTCACAAACGGGGTCGGCTCGTCTTCGTCGATCGGTTGCGTGATTTTTTTCGGTCAAAGACCTGATCTGGATGCAGTTACGAGGCTTTCAAATCTCTATCCAGCGTATCAAGTCATCGTTGCTTCGGCCAGCCCTTAGGGCATTTTCGATCGACCAATCCTGGCACGTGAATTCTCGTTAGAGGAAACTACGCGATCATACCATCAAAGACGCCTCTCTCGTAAATTTTCCACGATCGCAAGATCCCGTTCATTGACTTTTATAGTCGGTCAACACTCAGAACCATAGAGGGCAACAGGGCGGACGACATTGTGGTAAATTTTCGATTTGAGACGACGTTGATATATCTATCACAAAGAACGCCATTTCTGGAACGCTACGTCGCCCGGGTTGCGCTAATGCGTAAAACAATCTCTTAACGCAGCTCACTATTAGCTAGTAGCATTGATCCGAGATATTTAAATCGTCATTGCAACGACACAGTGATAGTGTCTTTTTTTTCCGCTAGTAATATTGCAAATACCGTTATTTCGGGAACGATTTTTTCCTTTCATCAGCGCTACAAATCTCTAGACAACTGGTTCTTGAAATATCGCAGCGTTATCAGTGCTGTAAGTCTAGATAATTGCACCACAGGTCTAGAGACGGTAACTTGAACATTCTGCTGACTACCCTTCTTTTTCCACATTGAAAAGGTAAGTGTTTTTTTTGTCAGTCATGATTTTCTACCTTCCTCAATAACCCGATTGAAGAACTCACTGAGCCACAATGTTGCGTCCTAGGTCTTCGCTTTCCAGAATTCAGACGGGATGTCGTCAGTTCCTACTTTCCCCTATTTCATTCGTTTTATTGCTTCTTCGACTTCAGTGGCATTGACAGGTAGAATTGCTCCAAATATTGGTAATGCTTGCGGAGTGGTGGATGAACAAATTCTTCTGATGAAATGTGCTCGAAATATGTCTTCGTCTCCCTCGACTCTTCGATCAGTAAGCGAAGTATAACAGAAGTGTTCGACACTGATCTCTCTCGTCGTCCCGAGGGTCCAGTTTATTGTAAAGATCTTTGTAATGGGCCGCTCGGATGACAGAGATCGCTTTCTTTGCTTCCCGATTGGCATTTTTATAAATTTGCCAACTATGCAAAATTTATCGTAGAGGCGTTTCTTTCACTGACTTTTATTAGGACATCGTCACTCTGAAACCACCGAGACTTGGTGATCCCGTCGATAGTTCGTTTTGTGAATCGTGCCTTTAACTTGGTTCCATGATTCTTGGTGGTTGGTTGATAAGCGCGTAAGTGAGATCATTTCTTCTTTTTTCTCACGAAATCGCCACCATTTAATGCGCGGCCAGTGCGTTCCTTACGCTGTTTTATCGGTGGCTTGATTTGCAAGACGGCAATCAAGGGTCGATCTTGAGCTGTGATGATCTCATAGAGAACAGCTTTGCAATCAGTAACGATGGTAAAATATCGGCGTCTTATGAGGATTTGCGTTTTACTATTCCCACTATAAACTGTAGGAAGATGAAACAATTGATCTATGAAACATGTATTCTCAAGTACAAGATCGTAAGTGTCCGCAAAATCGACTATACACTCGCCAACCTAGAATATGTGCTCCAAACCATTTTCCCCCATGGCACTTGTTGCAATCTGCCTTTTCACCCACGTGTCCATTAAGGTCGCCCGCAATGACGACATTGTCATCAACAGACACCTTACAGGTCTTCTTCTCGAAAAGTTGCTAGAAGGCACTTTTCTCGCGTCAGGTCGAAAGGTCTGTGGGGCGTATGCGATGAAGAAGTGAATCGTACGATCTATTGATATAATGATGAGCTTCATCAATCAATTTCAACTGACTGTGAACGTATATTTAATCTGATCGACCAAATCTCGCTTAACAGTATATTTAGGAGTTACTTTTTGGGCGTGCCTGACGGGAGACTGCTGACATCGGCTTACAAGCGAAATCCTTACTTTATGACTTACAACCTTAGTCTTGTTGGTGTTTATCTTCAGTCTAACTCAGTTTGCTGTTGCTTCTCCAAATCTGGAGCCATTTTGCCCAGGAGAATGGCTCGGTGCAAGAACAAGTAGATGTTATTTGTGAAGTCGAAATTTATAAGGAAAGACGGCATGGCAGATGGAACGGAGATCTGAACTCATACTGTTTTGCGATGATCCACAGAAAGCTGATGTATTTAGTGCAGAATGATCTAAATCGGAAACCATAACATTCTTCAACAGCTTTCGTGGTATTTTTTAAGTATTCCTCAATATTTTTGCCACGATAAGGAATATACAAATACCCTGCCCTGATCTTGACGATCCTCCTCTTTTTTCACTCCCGAAGGAAGGTTTCAAATTTCCCGTTTTCCGGATAGGTGAAAACAGCAGCTCAGCAGAAAATGTAGGGAGAGTGCTGAACAGTTTCTCGGAGATGATGGTTCGAGGCTAATGTCAACTCCGCTGATTGCGGTATGTTCAATTTGAATAGTTGGTCGCTTCCGGTCAGTCGAGTCAAACTAACTTTATAGTGGGTCTTGTGCACAAAAATTGGACAGTACATTGTCAGAGTCCGCCTTGCCATTTAGGTCACTCATTGCCTTCGTAATGTCAGCCTTACAAACCAATTCCTGAACTGTGTATAATTGGTCACAAAATGTCACTCTTCTGCATAGGAAATATCTCTTGGTGTGTAGCATCGTACAATTCCGCAATTAAAATTTTTGAAAACGGCTCCCGAGTGAGGGGAGTGTCAGTTGCGGCAGCTGCCGATAATTACCCGATACCGGATTGACGTCTAATGTCGCTAACTTTCCAAAAATACAAACAAGTAGTGTTGCAAGAGGGAGAGGAGTATTCTCTTACTTTGCTTAGGCCGACAATGGTCGACCGATATGGCCGGCATTAAAGCCCCTTTTTGATAGCTAATGGTCGTATTAGTTAAGTCAGTCCCTATCCGAGGCTTTATTTACCCTATACAGGGAGCTCTTCGACCCCAATTTTTTACCGAAATGACGACAAACAATTGTTTCATGTTCAATAGTCTTAACTTTACCGAATGTAATACAATATACAGTGGTAGCAATGCAATTTTTGATGTAAATTCTGACTTGTGAATAATATCGGAGCGAGAGCATCGTGGTTCTAGTATGTCACTCTGGGGCTGACCTTTACGACATTAATTCCTGTGCTCCATGAAAATGTTTGATCGCCTTCTATGATGTTGCTTAAAGGCACACTCTTCTGTGGTCTATTCCTCAAAGTTTCTGTCTTCAATACAAGAGGATACTCTCATACTGCTGAATGAGACTTAAATAGATCGAATAGCATTTTATAGTAAATTTGTGGAATTCATCCTGAGAGCATGTGCCAACATACTACGCTAACGTTTCAAATTATCATCGCTATTGGAGACCATTAAAAAATACTTCTGGATGACTGCGGTTGAAATGCAACTCACAGTGTGGCAAAATAGCAGATCCTGGTAAACTTCAAACTTCCTTTAAATATGGGATTTTGGTGGATCCCTGAGTGGCTTAATTCTCTATGGGGATTGAGTTAAGAGACAGAAATTAGTATTTTTCATCGTCTTGGACGCTCAAATCTCTCTTAACTAGAGTTTTATTCTCATCAATCACCAACAAAGGCGCTTTATCCGCAACTGACTCCATATCGATCGCGAATATCTTCATTTTGAAAGTATCATAGCGGGTTATGTCACTGATTCAGTATTCGTCTCTACAACGCCGAAACGTCATTTGCTTTTTCTGGTGGCTACCGAGCACTTGGAAGGAAGCTGAGGAGCGGCTCCGAGATCAGCATTGTTGTGAGGAGCTAGGAAAACATCATATACATAGAACAGTATGTATGAAATTTTGAATTGATGACCAGCGTGACACCGCATTAACTTTCTCTCTGATTTACGTACGTGCACAGCATATAGGTAATGACCTCCACTGTCAAACTACCAAATTCTCATCAGTGCTTATCTTCGACGTTCCATCGGGCGTAAGCCTATCTTGACTGAAAAATTAGGTTGAGTGCAGTCAAAGAAATATATCTTTCGTTCGTCATTTCGTCTGCAGGATTAACGAAATTGTAGTGAATAGAGTGTCAGTTCGAATATCCCTTGATACCTAAATTGGAAATATGACATATCAAAAAATATTTGACAATGGCACCGTAGTGTTGCTTAAAACATTAAATCCGTGGTAGCAAAGTAGTCCACTACCAATCTCCTTTTTGAATAAGTTCCTCTGGCGATTTGACGTTTGCACTGAGTAGCGTTGAATACATTTCGAACAGACTGGAAAGTAGTTGTGAACATCTTCCATCTGGCATTCATGTGAAAAGCAACATGAGTAAAGCTGATTATAAAATCCTCAACCCCACTTGGTTGTGAACATTTTCAGTGAATCGAATTTTCCCAAAAGCATTAAATTTCCATCTACGAACTAGAATCGACTTTAAAATGCTCTCTAGTCGCAATACTTCAAGAATCGACGAGTATTCAAAAATATTTCTGCATCATTCGTTTCATCCGTAACCAAATTCCATTCCACATTGAACAAATCTATAAAAGCATCGGGAAAATATCCCCAAAGCAAGCATAATGCAATCTCAAGGACCCTCCTCTCCCCATGACGGACTACCCACTAGAGCCTTTCCGGTCGATATTCTCCTCAACTTGATAGCCATTACCATGCATACGAAAGTGGTGAAGTTCAATTTGTCAATATGCAACGAATCGAGAGACATTTTCCTTGAGCTACATATTTGCGAAATATAATCTGTCTTTCGCCTTAAGGATATAGTGTTTCTGTCACTTTGTCATCCTTTCGCCCATGCACTTGGTCCGGGGACCTATTTCGTTCAGTTTCCTTCATGTCACAAGCACAATTCGTCCGCAATGTTGAGTACAAATCTATCAGAAGGGTGAAAGTTCCATATCGTGCTGTCTGTATTTGTTCGCCTCAGTATCAACTTTCCCTATGTCTACCGGATGGGCCCGAAGAGGAAGTGAAGGCGGATGTCAGCATCAACTAGCTCTGAAGGTATGTACAACGTGAAAGCATCACTTTGCCATTTCGTAGAAAGTATTTGCAACTCGAGTCATCGTTCGTTTGTTCGCCTGCGAGATTCTTCTTCAGAGCACTTTGCGCTTCCTGCCTTTTCCAGGACATTTCTTCTGCAGCCGCCTCCGTTCCATGCACTCTGTTAGCAAACACTGAGATGACACAAAGTGAAATGAACGAATGAATTCCCATTACCTCCTTCGAGTTTTTCGCGGCGAGCAGATACCATTTTCAATCCGGAAATAGGATCGGGTGATACAGATTCGTGCTCTTTTGAGTTGCTCGTTTTGTCCTTTTGTATGTTGAGTAGTTTGTTTGGTTCAATGGCGGCTGGGTTTGTTGTCGGTCAGTGAAAGTTTTCATTAAAATTTATTGAAACTTTTGGCACGAGTTCAAGTCTGGTCTGTTTTCTGTTTCAATTGAAAGTGTTATTGGGGGTGGTAGGTGGCGGCCAAGGACCAGTCGCATCACAAAGCGAAAGGGAAGAGTTGCAATTTTGTAAGGGCTGTGATCATTACAATAGTTTGAGGTTTTGGGACTGTGGCGCCTGTTGTTGTTCAATTCATGGCTGCAATTATCTCTGGAGTTTAATCAGTTTCTTGGCTGGGAATAGAGAACTGTCGAAGCAAATTATAAACTTTTTTCTCATTTGGGGAGTCTCCAAAAGGTTTTCATTTTCAAAAGTTAATGAAAATATTTGCGGAAAAAGATGTGATGAACGTTTTTGATCCGAACGACATATACCATTTGCGTTTGGACTTTGACTCGGCTCAATGGGCAAAATCAGCGCCCAAAAGAACGGGACGTTTTTTATTTGTCGTTTGATTGAACTCAAGTAACAGTCCGTTACCCAGCTCGCGTATCACTAAGATCACTTTGTATCTTTATCAGAATGAATAGTTTTTTATTGAAACTTTGCATTCACATGCGAACACGTTGATGATCCCTCGGTTACCGTAACGAAGTAAAATGTACATCGTAAACCAAGCCATCAATTCCATTAACTTTTCTAAGCATATTCCATATCGACTGAACCGGACAACTCCACACAAGCACGAGGAGAACGCTTTGTGTTAAATTATTCAAAAATCCAGTATGGCTTGTCAATTTCATTTGAATCTTTTGGCTGGTTCCAAATTTATTCACGCCGCCTTTTTTGTGGTGGTCACAATCAAAGATGCACGCGACGAAGAACATGTCGAAGCTAAGTGAGGCTTGGTTGGTGTTAAGGCCATTCGTACGCAGATGACTTTTCGTGTTTCTTTTACGGTTTTCCTAACAAGCCCTATGACAACGTAATCCGAAAGGGTTATTTTACATAACAAGCGTAACACTTGAGTGGCTTAGTTTTAAGGGTTTTGTTATGTATTAATCAAGTTTTATCCAAATTAATTGATTATCTCCTAATTAAGATACTGTACGTAGTCGAGGTTTTGTAAGATGTCTAGAATTCTAACTCACATTTTTTAATTTCAAAGTTTCGTTTAAAAGCAATAACATGGGATATTCCCAGTCCGTCGTTTTGACTCGTTGTACTCCATTACGTGGCCAGCAGTAGAAGCATTGTCATTTTTTTCGTAATTGAGCCGAAGACTACAACTAAGCCAGAGAAAGAGCACATTCCTTCATGACCTCCAGACAATTTACACAAGACCTTGCCACTTATCAAAACAAGGGTTAATAGAAAATTCACAAAATGCTGTAGTGATCCCCTTTCCTGTCAGCGATGAGCATTCATCGGGTTCTAATTTATTGCCCGTTGTAGTTTGGCTGATCGTACACTTTCTCTCTGCTTGTATCCTGCTATGTATATGCACTCTTGATCTTCTAGACATGAGTATCACAAAAAGGAATGCTAGAATCCAAATGGTATATTTACGTTTCGAGTTAAAATTCCATTCGGGAAGCTCCCGCGCCATGCAAGTAAAAGAAAGAAAACCTGAAAGAGAGACGAGATCAAACCGATTGTGGTATCTACCAACCTACGCCAAAAGAACATGAGGTATTTTAGCGAGGCATTCGTGAGCTATTTAGAAGTAGGGTTTGTGTCTAAGAAAACCTAAAACCAAAACAATTACAATTACAGCCATTTTCCTGGTTTGGCATGTACCAGCTAATTCGGGGAAATCATTTGATTATCTTGGAAAACCAACTCTTGGCTGATGTCCTACAATGATGTGCAATTAACATTAGAGACATCTTGATTTAAAACTTAAATTGAACTCAGTTGACTAGATCCTCTGGATCTATCCCAAAATTTGGCTGCTGAAGTTCGATGTTGACAGCAGGGTCTGTTACTGTACAAGACTGTTACTGTTACTGTACAAGACTATGATCTTGTCAAATCTGATGTATTCCCCGGAGACCTAGGTTCTTAGCAAGAAAAATTGCGAATCTTGGTCGCGGTTGAGAGAAGGATCCTCCGAAGAATTTTTGACCCCATATGGACGATTTCGTAGCCTACATAACGACGAAATCTGTGAGCGATACCACGACCGCCTGATTATGGATAAAATCCGGCTTAACAGGTTGCGATGGGCGGGTCACCTAATCCGTATGGATGAGGATGATCCAGGCAGACTGAGCGATGGCGTAGGTCAGGACGCCAGAAAACGTTTAAGGAAATCGAATTGGGGAACCTCGGCGCAAAACTGGAGTGTAAGGAGTTCCTAAGGCAGGCCTAGATCGGATGCGGGCTGTTGCGCCGTTGATGATGACGGACACTAGATCCGCTTTCGCTGCCTCGCCTAAAATCTTGAAATGCAGGTATCTCAACACCAAGATCAAGTTGAGACTGTTCTGTGCTAGTGTTGTTTCTGTGTTGCTATATGGGAGTAGGACATGGAAAGTGATCTTCACTGTTACTCAAGAGCTCAACAGGGGTGCACTACTTGCTATGCCATGCAATGGATTCCACTCTCCCATGATGATCGACGAGTGGGTCGCCCCGGGGCACAGAACAGCAGAAGAGGAGTGCCAGTGTCTCGGGAAGTCGTGGGGGTGCTGAAGGAATTTGAAGTAACCAAGAACAATGTTGGGTAGGTATGGTTGACGCGATACATTCCACCAAGGGGTGAATAGCAACCACGTATGTCAATAAGCTAGATTATTATTTGAAAGACTCTCGACACCGATAAAGGAGCGGGAGAAAGTCTAAAGAAGAGAAGAAATCCGCAGAGAGAAAAGAGCCAATCTTCTAGTGGGTCGCAAAACCAATGCAACAAGTAAGACACGGAGGAGCTGCGAAAACAACGGACGAAGTGAGTCCCTAATTTTATTATAACTACTAACTGTATAGTTTCATTTCCCTATAGATAAATCTGTAGAAGGCATTCTTTTCGACTCAGTGGAAAGATTACATTTAGTGCTCACGGCGAAGCTAGCCCCTTGGTGGAACCGAGCACTGCAAAAATTCAGAAAATCAACCAAGCGACTTCTGAATCGTGCTTGCAAAAGCAATAAGACTGAAAACTGGTTAAGGCGCTCCTTTAGAGATACTTTAAGGCTGTGCAGAGTTCTTAAAAGGGATGAGCCGGCCAAGTCGGGCTCGCTTAGAAAATCCGATGATACTTTCACGAGCTACAGGCTGAAATCAGTACAGACCCTTCTGGAAATAAACCATCGGGGAGAACGGGTGAGAGAAGTCTTGACGGTTCTTGCAACCCCTTCAACACGCAAGTGCTGCAAGGGGAACTAGAACACTGCGAAAGCGGTTGTTACCTATGAAAACATGAGAGCTGCCATAGTGTCCTTTGAATATTTCAAAGCACCTGGCACGAATAACATCTATCGAGCAATGCTAAAGGAGGGTATGGAGAACTTAGAGCGATTGCTAAGAAATATTTTTCTAGCAACTCTTCCTGTGGGCTGTGCGCCTACCTCTTGGTAGAAGGTTAAGGTAGTCTTCATTCCGAAGTCTAGGAAAGATCATTATAATCCAAAGAACTTCAGACAAATCAGCTTGACTTCATTCTTGCTGATAGGTTTGGAAAGACTGGTTGAGCGTCACATTCGTGGGAACGCACTTAGGTCGCACCCACTTAAAACCAACATGCTTACCAGCGTGGAAAGTCGTGTGAGTCTGCTCTTTACTCTTTGGTTTCAAAGATAGAGTAGAGAACTCTGAAGGGTGAGTATGCGATGGGGATGGTTCGTGGACATTGAAGGGGCGTTTCACTGTACGCCTTTTCAAAAACTTTGTGATGTCGCCAGAACGCGTGGTCTTGATGATGCCTTAATTAAGTGGCTCCATGCTATGCTAACGCAGAAATTGCTGTGTGCTGAAGTGGGTGTCGATCGCTACCTAGTAGCAGAAGCAACAACAGGCTACTCCCGGGAGGCGTGCTGTCGCCACTATGCGAACTGCAAAATTTACCAATACACGCTCAAACTTATGCTGATGACGTGGCTGCGCTTGCTGTTGAACGGGATCTTGAAACGGTGTGTAGAAATATACACCGTGCCATTGATCTGATAGACAGTTGGTGCTTCAGGCATGGTCTTTCAGTTAATCTAAATAAAACGAAAATTGTATTATTCACAAAAAGGAGAAAACTTGATGAAATTTGCCTCTCAGAGATGAGGGATACAACCCGTCAACTCTCCGTAGAAGTGAAATATCTGGGAGTCACTCTAGATAAAAAGCTTCTTTGGACCAAACGTGTAGAAGTTAAGCTGAAACGAGCTCTCACAGCTTACGGGCTGTGCAGACGGACATTTGGCTCGACACGGGGACTCAGGCCTCAGCTAGTAATGTGGATATACGTTGCTATCCTTAGGCCGATGTTCGCTTATGCATGCGTAGTGCGGTAGGCTAGCGAGTTTTAATATATTGGTCTTGCAAACACCGATATTTCGGGAACCACTTGTTCCCTTCGTCACCGCTAACAAGTAACGCTAGCGAATAGGTAAAACAAATTTTTATTATTTCAAAAACCCATACATCTATTTGGTAGAAGATATGAAGTTATCCTGAAGCGTAGAGAGAACTGGGAAATGTCAGTGGAATTCGTGGCGGGATATAAGGAAGTCTTCTACACCGATGGCTCAAAAACAGAACAGGGTTCTAGAGCCGGAGTCTACCTCTCGAATAAAAACGAGAAGTGGGCTTTTCCTTTGGGACAATATGCAACGGTTTTTCAATCCGAACTTTACACGATCCTAAGGGCGTTGAGTAATTCTTTGATCACCTCGAAAATCGTTCAGGAATGCAGAAACCGTTTGAACTCTATGTCTAGATTCAATACGGTGGAACTACTCTGGGTACCTTGTCACTATGGCGTGGATGGAAATGAAATCTCGGATGCTTCAGTGACAGAGGGTTCAATCTCCTCCAAAGCCGGACCGGAACCAGCAATTGGAGTACCAGCAGCATCGGCTAAGGTTGCCTTTAATAACAGGTGGGAGAGCCTAAACGCTGCTAGACACACAAAACTTTTCTTGTCAGAACCGAATATGCGTACCGCAAAGTTTATCCTGTCGAAAAGCAGGAGGACTTGCAGGAGTATTGTAGACATTCTGACAGGCTATAATTCACTAGCTGGACATATGTTCAAAATAGGAATTATTCAAGATGATACGTGTCCCTTCCGTAATAAGGAAGCGGAATGCACGGAGCATTTCCTGTGTGAATGCCCCGCCTATGAACGTATCAGGCATCAGATCTTCGGTGCCGATATTCTCCAGTTGTGACAGGTAGCATCATATCCACGGTATTTCCGTGGATACGTGCGATACGTTAACGAATCTGGGAAATTCCGTTAGATGGAGTGTCGAGTACCATGGCCCATCACAGCCTGCGTGTTCAGAAGCTATAATTTCTCCCCCACCACACACACACAACTGAAGGCGGAATAGCAAATTTTACCACCTTAAGTTCGGACAATTGTAAAAATTGGGAAAATGTTCTAATTGTCACCTTCGTGCCAGTGGAGTTTTTAAAGTCGTAAATGATTCAATTAGACATTTTTCAGACCACAGGTAGATATTCTTTAATGTGAACCTCAGGGCAAGATATCCCCTAGCCTTTGAAAAACCCAAGAACCAAATTATCGAAAGCAGGCAATTGGCGCTCCATGAAAATCTAGATTCAACGGTTGAGAGGCTGAAAATGGCTGGGACATGAGACCACGTAGGCGATCTCATGTCCAGAAAATACGCCCACTGTAGTATATTGTACATATCAGACTGACTAGAGACTAGATCTTCAATACAAATACTACTCTATGGACCGCCTAAAAATTTATAAAAAGATAGAACTACAAATGAAAGATTTTGATTGAATAGATGAACGAATTGGGATGGGGCTGGATGCTTAGGATAAAATTGGGTTATATAGCCCCGAACTGCAGCCTGTTGCCTTTTTACTAAAGATAATTTATGTGCAAAGTCCCATCCTAGCCGTCAGGCAAACGAAGAAAACCACTAGGGGTACCTGATCGAGCCCTTGCTTAGAGTTTCTTCTTCCCCAGGTGGTATTTTTCCACCGCTTCGTCCTCTTCAATGTACAATCTAGATATTGAGTCTGCTTTATAGATCTCCATCGTATCCAGATGTTTCCATGAAGAATAATGATCAGTTATTAGATCTACCAGTGCCTTCATTCTCAGTTTACTGTTAATTTGCTAAAGCTTTAGCCGATTCATGTCTCCCAAGAAAAAAATATTATACAAGTCGAAGCAGAAAGGTCAACTAAATAAGTAGACTATTTTAAGAGAATTAACCGAAAGGATTAAAATTATAACAAAACCCTCTTCACGAAGTGAGGGATGCTGGTCTATACTGCGAGTGAAGAAAAACCCTGTCCGAGTCTCAGAAGGTCAAGTCTGCGGAGAAATGCATGTGGAGAAATATTTAGGCCCAAAGCGACCTCTGGACTGCAAATTTCAGCGACAAATAATCAGAGACAGGCCCAGACTTATGTTAATATGAATAAGATCTTTAAACAAGTTGCATATGGGGAATTTTACAAATTGGGAATGGTGTAAGGTTTGCGTGTCGACTGCGATCGACTGTGTGGGTTCGAAAGAACATTTCTTCCTGGGAGCGAAATCAATGAAGGCGGTCTTGTAAAGCAGTTGATCTCTAAGTGCATATTATATTGGAACCAGGCAGTAAAACCATAAAGAATTTACTGGTCTTGTAGTATGATCATCCATCCAAGGGTCGGTGGTGAATGATAGTTAATAGTCAGTTAAGCTAAAGTTCTGCGTTATCTTCCGAAAATTCAAAGTCAAATTTATCTTGGCATTACAGGGGCCATGATCGGCCCACCTGCTCCCATAGAAACCCTTTTTAAACTTGATCTCGCAAGATTCTTGCATAATCCTATTATAAAAGAGGTAGCAGGAAAAGTGTTAGATGTGATACCGAAAGCTTATTTTGAAATTGCTTTCAAACCTGTCATCAAGAACGACTTACGAATTGTTATAATAATGCGATAATGCCTCAGGCCAGAGAACACCGAATCAGACAAATGTTAACGAAGGCTTGAAGCTTCCGAGTACAAATGGAGACCACCAGTGCAGGTGCCTATCCTATTAAGTTGTGCAGTTTGTTCATATATATCTTTAGTTCCATTCTGCTTGCGTCCTTCCAAATCCAGAGAAACAGAGTCAAGGTCCATGACTCCGTGAGGGAGTACCCAGATGTCATCAGGCTACTAAAGGTCCGCAGTCTGACCATGGATATGTATAAAACTGTTCATAACTGTCCGGTTGTTCGGCCATGACCATGGGGTCCTCAGAAAATATTGGAATAGAAGAATATGGGAAGTCCCAAGGATTTGACATAAGTGGACAAGCTATGCGCCTTCCTATTGAAAGGTAGCAGCTGTATCAACTAAATCGCGACACATAACTGCTCAGATTCCTTAAATAATTGCAAATATTGCAATCAGAATCACAGGATTCCAATTTGTAATACTTCCAGAAAGCGTTCTATTCACGAAAGTTGCCAATTTGAGTGGTGATCTGGGAAGCAAACAGAAGATATATAGAGCTTGGCTTTAGCGCGTTTTCTGTTTTAAACAATTGAAATGGCGCCTGGACAGACATCCTGAACTATGTAAGACGTATCACAAAACAATGGGAAAATACATTGAATTGGGGCATATGTAGCGAGTGATCGCTTTTACTGGAGAGGACAAGTGTTTTTGGGCGGGATCCCAGAAGATGTTAAGCAATAGGGTTTATATGAGTCGGTGCAGAACTCAACGCTACCCTAGGACTGATGTGGGATCCGGTCATGGACGATTTACACCTAAAGTTCGTGAAATGCTATCCTAACAAAATGTTAACAAAACGTCAAAAAATATTGAATATTGCGGGAATTCTGGATCCTCTGGAGACGTATCAAGGCCAAGTTACTGCAATTGTAAGCTGACTGTGTTCCTCGTTGGACGTTATCCTGGGAAACCACAGTGTGAACTACACGATTCTGTGATATATGAAAGTCTGTATTGGTTGTAGTTATCTATAGCAATGTTATCAGTCTGGCTGGCGGTAGTAAAGTGGCCGCCATGCAAAGATTAGAACTCAACTTGTACTGATTTGTACTGGTAAGGAACAGGCAGAATAAATTGTTCGAACGGAGCCTCAAGGACCAAACATGAAACTAGTCGCAAGCATGTCAAGGAAAATACGTAACTGAAAAAATGCAAAGTAACCTGTAAAAGACCTTGAAATAAGTAAGAAATAAGTTAGGACTGGAGTAGGGCAAAAATATCAGAACGATGTTTTTTAAAAGTGAAGAATATCTGGGAGATTTTAACCAGTATTAATTCGCTTAATACACTTACGAATTACAAAAACAGATCCATTATGTCTCCTAACTGCGTATTCTGTAATGGGGTCGCCGATCATACCCTTTTTTTCTGTGGAAGGTGGGATGGATTTCGTCAACAACTTTATGTGAAAATAGGAGAGCTCTCTGCGGCCAAAGACTGAGCCGTGCTGCGAAGTCCAACACTCTGTGCGTAAACGCATTCAGCCAGACAGAAAATAGTGCAATAGCGGCGGGTGTATCGACAACTTTGGCGAAACTCCAGACTTTCTACTTGTCAATACATGGTTTACCAAACGGTTGTGTTTGCTAGCTACATTTTATAGTGGCCTGCGAACCAAACCAACGTTGAAACAACGTGAGGAGTACCTTCGGGGGAAGCAATGATTTCACTTACGCGACAATCCATAAAATGCCCTAGGCAACAATTGGAGTCACCGAAATTGATAAGCTGTTGATCAATTTATAGATTTGGTTTCGGATCGGCGATGTTCACCTTTAGATATGTGAGAAGAAGCACTTCGGTCGTAAGTTCCTCGTGGATAAAGTGCAGGCCAATTGGCGAATTTACAAGCACAAAGAGCCTTTGTTGTTACCTGACCGCCGAGATCCGAAAAGTAGAATTCGGTAGATATATCAAAACCACTTCATTTGTTCTTATCATGAAAACTGTTATCCGGGACATCCAACGTCCAGCGCCTTACTGCTCTATGCAGATGATGTTTTTCTAGTGAACCACAACCAAACTCTAAAAGTGAAATTAACGCCTCATAGATCACGGCCCCCGAGAGTTTTTGGCCACTGATCCCAATGAAACAGGTATTATCTTGGATCAATGTTATCGTCCAACGGTAAACTGTGCCATGAAATTTCTTCAGGACAACTTCATGAAATGGATAACATATCAAGCAATCAACAAGCAACGGAATAAGCAAGACTAGATTCTGGTTTAGGCTAGTAGCGCAATAGCAGATCACTGTTTCTCAAAAACAACAAACATTCATAAGATTTAAACCAAAATGAGACTACTGATTGCGTGTTAAAGAGTACCCATAATGAGCCCCCGATATACTGAATTTTTCTCATATGGGACTTGCCAATTTCATTATTGGTATTTCTATATTATCTTGTTCTAAGGGTCAAGCAGTGGATTACAGGATAACTGACGCGGAATATGGTTACCTGGGAGGCAACCTATTTCTCTCAGAGAGTGATATGTCTCTCTTCAAGGACGATATGTGGCTCTTCAGAAGCCGAGTCTCTCGTTTACCAAGACCGTTCGTGAGTCGTAAAAGCCACATCCTGTACGAGGAAACCTTCCTATTAACAAAACGCTACGAACCGTGCCTATTGGATAGTTTGCAGTCCAGGATAATTGACTCTATTCTATTTGACCATACCGTGCTATAGGCGGCTGTAGCACGGCCTTCCACCTAACTCTCATACTCGTGGGAACCATATGAGTACACAAATGAACAAAAAAAAACTAAAAACAAGAAAGCCGTACCACGTACCTCACACACACTGGGAACATCTTTGAAACAATGAGAGCCAGGTGATCACACCGAAAAAGGAAGAAATGGGGCGTCAAACAAGTGACCTACTGCGAGGACTACAAGCAATAATGGCGATTGCCCAAAATGCAGAGACAAGCCAAAATACTTCTGAGATTAGTATATTGGGCATCAAGAAAAAGACAGCCAGTGGCGCAGGTGCTAAATGGTACATGCGTTCGTTATTTGAAAGAAGGCCTAAAACCAGAAGGCTCATGACAGACCTAAGCCACCATTAATGAAGTCAAGAAAGCGAGAAGCAGCGGAGATTAGCCCACACGAGGGGAATGTTCCAAAAAAAAACCCAAACATGAACCCAACACGGGGAAGCCAAGGAAGGACCAGGAAGCCTCCGCTAGCTATACTAGTGCTGTCAAAGGCATTCGATTCAAGTCATTCTGCCAAAAACATTTCCGGAGCAAATACTCACTCATGAGGAGCAGGACACTATTAAAGGCCTTGTCGTTAGGCAGATGTGCAAGGGATGGAGTGCGAAGCTTGTGTTCACCGGAATCCGATTTTGACCAGGTTACTTCGGAATGGCTTGGGACTGTAATCCCTAAATTACCACACTGGAAGGACAAATGGTGACAGTGTTTTTCCTAAAGCCGCAACGCTAGAGACGGCGAATCTTATGGGCCTCCTAATTATTCAGAACCATGATTTACATACGCGGTTATGTAGAGTCTTCAGAAGCAAGGTGGACAGCAAAGGTAAATTTCTCACGATCGGGGTTTGGCTGTATAACTCTCACTGGAAGCCGGAGGAGAACTTGAGAAGCACTTGTGGCATCGGGCTACCTCCCAGGAGACGACACCCGGATCCCACCCTAAGGCGATACCGCTTCTCCTGGGCTGCGATATCAAAGCCCATCATGAAGTTCGTGAAAGCAGCGAAGAGGTGAGTAAGGTAAGGTAACTTATTCTTAGCAATAAGTTAGAGATATATAACATAAGAAACACTAAACACTACTCTAGCTTTGTACTGATGAAGGGAGTAAGTTGCTCCCGAAATATATATACACAATAAAATAAAATTGTAGTTTGGAGTAAGCTACTGGTCTATCAAATAAGAAACACTCTAACATTCGTGACCAGCGCTAGACAAGAAGTACTAGACATAAATCTACGAAAAATTCTGAAGAACGGGCGGCTGGGCAAGAATTGGAGGGTGTCGGATCACAGAATAATCAGATTCGATATTGAGGGCAACTCCGAAATAAAATAAATAAGAAGGAATTGGAGGACAACAGATTGGGACCCTGAGCAATAACATGGCTCACCTGCAAAGGGGCGGTAATATCAGGAGCGAACTGGAACTGGAAACAGTTGTGGAAGACCTCAACAAAGTCGTCAGCCGACCTTTTACGACAGTCAAATCATCAAAGGACATACCCTGGTGAAACAGGAGCCTACCCAGAATGAGAATAGAAGTACGAAAATTCTTCAACCGGACAAAACGAACCAGAGGTTAGCTGAGGTACACAAACGCACTGACTGCGTATAGCAACGCGATCAGAGAAGTAAAACGGAACAGCTTCATGGCATTTTGTGAAGGAATCGAACAAGCCACGAAGCAACCAGGCTATAACAAGCGATAGCCAAAGACAGGGCAATATTTTCTGCCTGGCTGAAGAAGGAAGATGGGACATTTACCGAGAATGAGGAAGGCATGCTTCTCAGAACATATTTCCTAGGGTCCTACTCCTCGGTGGAAGGCGACACACAGCATTCTGCCTGACACCCCTAACACGAATAAAAGGGGAAGGAAGGAGAACTAGAAACTAGCAAAAGAGTTATCTTTGGAAGCCAGGGTAAGGTGTGGGTAATGGAAACATTTAAACCATTGAAATCACCCGGAGTAGATGGCATTTTTCCAGCACTATTCCAGAGAGGCCTTGAAATAATCTTAGGATCTTTCCCACTCTCTAAGGAGCAGCATAGCCTTGAGATATACACCAAGGGCATGGTGAGGGGTAAGATTAGACTTTATTTCGAAAGCGGGTAAAGAGGATCCTTTTGACCCTAAATCTTTCAGACCAATTTGCCTTACATCGTTCGTACTGAAAACGGTGAAGAAGGTCATAGACAACTATATTAGAACTAGCGTTCTTTACCGGGCAGGATGGTCAACCGAAACTGCTCTGTATTAGCTGACGGATGGATTACGGGATGCCATAGAAACAAAGGGAATAGCACTGTGTGCGTTTTTGGACATTGAAGGAGCATTCAATAACACAAGGTACACATAGCTAAAAGATGCTTTAACCCCCAAGGGAGTGGAAAACATCCTTGTTTTCTGAATGGGCATAATGTTAGAGAGTATGGAAATAGTAGTGGCGACAGGGAAAAAAAACTCTATTGTCATGAATACTACCCAAGGTTGTCCACAGGGTTGGGTACTATCACCGCCTAAGTGGAGCATGATAGTGGATGAATTCTTAGAAAAGCTAATAAATACTGGGATTCAAATGCGGAGTTACGCTGACGACATTTTTAGGGACAAATATGAGGATAACCTATGTGATCGAATCCAAGCCGAACTAGGAGTTACTAGTGCTTGGTGCAGGAAGGCGGGGCTGCGCATTAATCCAGCCAAAACCACCATGGTGCCATTCACTAGAAAGCCTAAGCCTAAGCACCTAAGAGCCATTAGATTATATGGTGTGGAAGCGAAACCAGAAATACATTTCAAATATTTCGGAATTACACTAGACCAAACATTACTGGAGAAGACGCATGTTGGAAACACATGTCAGAAAGCTGCGAGGGCTTTGATAACTTGTACGTCCATAACAGGAAAAAATGGGGTTGCACTCCGAAAATACTGCTTTCGATATACATTGCAATAGTAAGGCCTATGGTTACCTATGGGGCGGTAATCTGGGCAAAAAGAACTGAACTCAACACAACAGCCTAGGATTACGTAAACTCCAAAGATTGACTTGCGTGTGTATCAGTGGGGCAATGAGGACATGTCCAAGGGTTTCCTTAGAGATCCTTCTGTGATTAACTCCTCTCCCTATGCACATACAGGTGCGGGCAAGAAGGGCGATCCTCAGAATGGGGGAGTATCAGTGAGGTGCCTAAATCGAATGAAGATTGATATTCTTTCTAGGCAGTACCCCGGATAACTGATACCAAGGGATAACATGACAACGAGGTTTCATTTCTATAAACATTTTGAAACACGTAGTGGGGCAAACTGGGTATACGGCTTAAACCACCAACTGATCACCTGGTATACTAACGCATCCCTCACAGTAGAGGAAGCGGGTGTTGGGATCATTGGTCCAGGAAAAATCTACTTTGAGTCAACGGATAAACACACTAGCATATTCCAGGCGGAAATATACGTCATAGACAGATGTGCGTCCTTCAACCACCAAAGGAACTATAGGAGGTATTCTGACCGACAGGCTAGCGGCGATCAAGGCACTTTGGTCCAACCAGATAAACTCTAAACTGGTATGGGAACGTCTTGAGACTGAATACGCTCGGCTCGAACAATAAGGTCTGGATAATCTGGGTTCCAGGCTATTTTGGGTTGGAAGGCAATGAGACAACAAACGAAATGGAGCGCGGACGCCTTTACACGAGCTAGAACCCTTCTGGGGAATCCGAAACGGGCTCATGGCTATGACATAACAAAATGAAGGGAACTATATTGGGTGAGCCTAGCAGGAACGGAGCATTCCAGGGTGGTTATTGTGGGATACGAACCCAAGGGCACAAAGGAATGCTTAAACGTCACCAAGCTTCCGGATTATAGTGAGAATACTCACTGGTCACTGCCGACTAAAATACTACCTGCAGGTTCTGTTCGAAATATGATGAAACCTCCATTCCATGCCAGATGCCATGTTAAAATACTTAAAAATACTTGGAAGACGGGAATATATTAAAATTCCTGACGGTTATAAGCTTGCTTAGAATACTATAGTTAATAGGGATACCATAACCAATAAAACGGACACAACTGTTCTTTAGGGATGCAGTGGAATTTCCCTTAACATAGTAATGAAAATCTTGCTTTAAACAAATTGAATAAATTCCGACCAGAAGTAAAGCGAAATCGTTTCCAGCCAAACTACTCCTAAACAGACAAAGGTTAGAGTAACATTCAAAAGGATATCCTGGGTGTTGTTTTATTTCCCGGTTTTACTCCTACATTTCCATTACAGGAGATTTCAGCTCCATATTAAAGCAGGGAACTGTTATCTTTTGTACAAGGAGCGGATCATCCCCCACGTGCTCCTGTTTGTGAGGGTTCTCTAAAACTGTTTTACCGGATCTTTGTTTTGAGTATCAAATCGGGATTTCAATTCCGTCCCCAGTCAACCAACCGAGTCAAGTCAATATCATGTGCACACCGAGAAATGCTTTGAATTCTCTTCCCTTCCTAACAATCTTCGGCTGCCACCAGTGGGCTCAGTTCTAGTTCATAGCCTCCGTGGACCGAAATTCTTGCAAATGGCATTACACATCCCGTCTTTAGCAAGGAACGAATGTAACCGTTGCATATTTATGGAGTTTGTTCCATATTTACGTTCACGTTGCCTCCACAAACACTCGAAACATTTGTCTGCATTCCCAAAAGAAAATGGCATCGAGTGGCTTTTCAAGATGAACTGTTTCGTGAAGGGGGCCAGCACTAGAGACAGCATTCCGCTCTGCTTTCGTACCTCCGAGCAGTCACTCAAAGTCCGGAAATACCGAAGCAGCGGCTTCTGAGATTTTTTCTGTCTGTTCCCCGCGAAACTAATCCAAACCACTTACGTGAAGTTTGCGTAGCCCACGTACTCGCAGAACAGCCTAAATCACGCCTTGATTAAGGTCCGTAAATTCCGCGGTTTCCTGAAGCGCTCATCAATCAAACATGACGGTAAACGTTGCCTAATTGCTTGTACGGAACCAATCGTGCCGAATTGAACTGTTTTTCCCAGACAAGTCTTCGCGGAGTCATATTTCAGCACGTCCCGGTTGCGTCCATTCTGGTCCGGGCCCTGCTTCGTGGCGTATTTGGGGTTTGTGGTACTTCAAATTTCATTAGCGTCCACGCTGGACTTGTCCGCGGTACGTGCAGTCGCATCGGCCCCGGACCGAGGTGCTAAGTGCAACTACTCAGTACCATCTCATTTCACTAATGGCCGGGCAAACAGCGCTGCATCTTGCCCTGGGAGATTTGTTTGCCATTTCTTAAGGCAATTAGCAGCTCGCGAACGATGTAAACATCTCCTCATGTTGCAAAGGCGTCGAGGTGTCAATGGTCTCCGGGGCAGTTGGAAATGAGGCGGTCACGGCAAGAAATGTTCACTTCATTCGAGGGAACGATGAAAGCGCTCGAATGCCGTCTTTGCGAGTGCAGGCATGAGTTGATCTCAACACACACAATTGATCCCAGTCCAGGTAGAAGAGCCTCGAAGGTCAGAGTCACATGCGTTGTCTTCCCGAAAGGGTTGCAGTTTCTACCCTTTCAGTTTTCGAAATTAAATGGGAAGCTGAGGACGAAAAAACTCAGAATGTTGGTAACAAGATGTTTGGGAGTGTGGGCTCGGCGAAACGGGCAACAGCCAAACAGTCAAGTTCAAAGCAATTGAAATTCCGGCCCCGTCGTGGGCTGCTTAGAGACCGCGTTGAGCACGGTCCGGGCACAGGTAAGCAGCCAGTTTAGAAGGCAGGCAGGCAGCCGCGCGGCCACCGACCTGCCATTGTATCAGATCTCGAGAAATTACCTGAGCGCAAGCAACCAAACGAGCCTGTTCCATTACGAATGTTCTTAATTTATCGCCTCGCAAGGTCTTTCTTACCTTTCCGCCAACCTTCAAGGAGTATCCCATCCCCGAGGGCGTCTTCAGCTGCACGGGACAGACGAATCCGATGTTGCGATACGGTCCTGACTCGGGGTGTTTCCTTGGATTGACGATCCGCGGCGTGTTGTGCCGGATGGGGGACGGGGTGGTTCCGCTGTTGTTTTGGGCGACACAAAGGACGTCGGTGCCCGCCTGCGGGAACTTGGAGCACTCCAGGTTCTCGGGCCACTGGAAGTCGTAGTGGCGCATCAGCCCCTCGCAAGTGCGAGCCGATTCACACAAGCTGCGGCACGGCGGGATGGGTTCCTCGAGGATTGTGCACACGGGAACGTAGAGCGAGCACAGGAACAGCTGCAGGTCGGGGCTGCAGGCGATCTTGACGAGCGGCGCGAACTGATGCACTTCCAGGCCGGCCTCCTCCTGGCGCGTGTGTCCGATCAGGTTGGGCATGATGGTCATGTTGTAGGGGATATCCTTGCAGATGGACAGCGTGATGGGCTCGCAGCGGTTGTGCGGCGGGAACATGTCTGACGCGGACACGACTTCGCCGGGCGAGCTCTCGTACCGCTGGGCACCCTCGCAGCGCGGCAGGCGAAGCATCAGCGGCATCGCCGCCAGCACCGCCACAAGCAACTTCATTTCGCCAACAATTCTCGACTATTTCTAACTTCACTGGCGAGCACTCTCCACCTTCACTCCACTCATTATTTATTCACAACTATTATCCGAAAAGGCCATGCAACGTTCCCAATTTGAATAACATCACACACTAGAACGGCTCCGGGGCACTACGACCGCTGGCGCGGGCACTCTTCCAGGGCGAACGCAGGAATTTCCTCGGAACCACTGAAAAATTCATCAATGGAAGCTCCGACAGTGCAACGCCGAGCACACAAGGCAGACGCGATAGTGGCAAAAGTGCGGGAGGAATCCGCGGCGACTGGGAACGACAGCGAAATGCACCGCACACGAACAAAGCAAACTCTCCCACGCACGACGGCCGGAAATACACTAACCGAGCGTGCATAGGTAACCTGCCGAACAAGTCCAAGAACAAGTCGAAGAGAAACTTGGCCCAAGTGAATAAAGAGAATGCGAAGAGAGCATTGCGTACCGTAAACAGAAAGAGAGCCCGCACGCAGCGTTGCAAGATTTCCGTCCGAACAAGAATTCTTTCTGTGCAACTGTAAATGGGAGCAGATGAGTGAGGAACAGTTGCATGCGGCCAGCGTGCATTCGCGCCGTGTTTTGGTTTGCTGCCGGGGAAGGAGCAAGGCCGGTTGGAGAGCGGCTTTTCCGATGAAAGTGATTCCCGTGAATGCGTGGAAATTCAGGTAATTTGCCCATTTCTCATTGCTAAAACGTAACTTGCTTGAAATGAGCGTGGAGCCAGGCGAGTTAGCGTCCATCGTTTTCCTTTCTAACTTTGGGCCCCTGACGCCAGGGGTGTCCACGCGCCGTGCATGGTGAATGCATGTCGCCTCCCGCCTGCAGGCGGACATAAACTTAAAGGGCGAAACCCCAGGCGAACCAGACTTGAGGGTGCGGAGCGGATTAAAGGATTCTCTCATTATTAAACAAAATATAATGAGAAGGAAATTGGCTTATTTATGAGTGAATTTGGTCACATTTTGTATTCCATTGCCGGGAATAAGTGGCTCAACAAAGTACTCCTTAGGCAGGGGTCGCGGTTAATTCAACCGGGAAATGGCTGTCACGCAAATGTAAATTATTAATCATTTATTAGGAGTACAAATATGGAACCGCATCTTCCATGAAATAGAAGGACTTTGCATTAAATTTTTATTGAACTAATTTCCAATGTTGATTATAAGATTTCGTACCGCAGAAAAATTCCTTGTTTTTCAAGCAATCTCTTCGTCAAACCATTTTGGAACTTCTCGATAATCTTGTAAGCAATGATCCGCCAAACCATTTGCCATTGACAGAAAGGGGGAAATCTAACGAAGCGATGCCTGGGGAGTGCGGGGGTTGAGGTAAGACTTCCCATTTGTAGCCTTCCTGGGAGTCTTACGTCCGTCTTGTATCGTCATGAAGCAGTATTCAAGGCCCGCCTGAGCACCGGACATTTATTGCTGCCAGCTATGTGGCTGCATCTTTTGTCTGGCCTTTTAAACGGAACATATGTGATGGTAGTTTATCGCAGTCCTTCGCTATATGGCTCCCACCTCCGCGTCACCTGCATAGCTTGGAACGATTTTCCTCATATTTGCAATGTTGTTGCATTTGGAGCACTTTGTAATCTTCGCCTGTTTGCGGGTCCGATAGACAACCCAACCTATTCTATTTTTCCTGCTTCCAAAAGCTTTTTCGCATTTTCTGCAGGAATGACAAGTGCCACAGTTTATGTGCCGCCGTACGCTTTTCGCGAAGATAACTTCTCTAATCGCCGCAACTATGTCTTCCTTGGTAGTGATTTTAGTAATTTCATTGATGTCTTTACATTCGGTGATAATAGATTGGGTTAGGGTTCTAGTCTCTGCTGGTTTTTCCCCTGTTTCGCTAAATTTAGGCGATAGATCCCCATTTTGCGACCTTCTAATTTTGAACACCATTTTGCCCATTTCCTCCAATTCGGGGTCGATTTTGACGCTGATCTTCTGTCACAGATGAAATATCCTTCCTTTCCATCATCGAAGAATCTGCGCAATCTCTGCCTCTGGAAGGTGTTCTCAGATTTATAAAAGGCAGCGGAGCATTGGATTGATGATTTTAAAGGATACTACAATGTGCCTAAACCACGGCCTGAGTGCTTGGAGCTGCTGTTTCCTCACCACATGGAACTCAACTGAACTAAACTCTATATTTGCCTCCCAAGGCAAACGGCACAATATAGATCAGCAAAAAGGAGACTTCGCAGCGCTATAAATAAAGCAAAGCTTGCGGCTGGCAAAATCTTGTTAATGAGGTGAATGAGGACCCGTGGGGACTTGACTATAAGCTTGTCACACGGAAAATCGGGGCTCTGCGGAAGCCCTGCATACTGAGCACCGACCAGATGGACCGCATTGTGCGGGCATTGTTCCCCAGATACCCTGTACGGGTTGATGTAAATAGCGAGGAAAGCGTCGTGGATTGCCCCCTTTTCACAATGAGAGAACTCGAAGAAGCGGTTCTCACTATGAAAAAGAGGAAGGCGCCAGGTCCTGATGCCATCCCGACGGAAGTTTACAAACTGGTGTTCCGGCAACGGCCAGAATTGCTGCTTGAAGTGTCCAACGCGTGCTTGAAGGAGGGCATTTTTCCTTGTCGCTGGAAAGTGGCCAGACTCGCGTTGATCAGTAAGGGTAAAGGAGACCCGGAGCTCCCGTCTGCATATCGACCGCTGTGAATGCTTGACACGGCCGGAAAAGTACTCGAAAAGCTCATCAGGGGTAGACTCGCTGAAGCGATCCGTGCTGCCGGGGACTTATCTCCAAGGCAGTTCGGGTTTAGAACAGGGAAATCTACAGTGGATGCTGTTATGGAGGTCGTAGATGCGTTTAATCGAGCCGGGGCACACAGCCGCCGATCTCGACGGATAGTGCTCCTCATAACGCTTGAGGTCAGAAATGCCTTCAATTCCGTAAGATTGACAGATATGCTAGGCATACTAGAGAACTCCTTTCACGTGCCAAACTATCTCTTGCGGATATTGATGGATTATCTGAAAGACCGCTCCCTGCTCTATGAGACGCTAGAGGGCCAGAGGAGGATGGAAGTCACGTCGGGAGTAGCACAGGGATCCATCCTAGGGCCGGACCTCTGGACGCTTCCTACGATAGTCTGCTGAGACTCGATATGCCCGGTTATGCAGACGATGTTGCGGCACTTGTTGCCGGACGCACTGTTGAACAGGCCCAAAGCAGACTTGGCATATTGATGCGACGGGTAAGCAGATGGATAACTGGTCACGGTTTCAACCTTGCGCTGGAAAAAACCGAAGTAGTCATCCTGACCAGAAGGAGAATCCCGACCTTGCGTCCCATACTGATCGGCGAGTTGACTATAAAGTCAAAACCAGCGATTAAATACCTTGGTTTAATGCTCAACTCGAAGATGAGCTTCTTCGAGCAAATCAAAGCAGCAGCGGCAGGGCTGCAGCTGGAGTCGCGGCCTTGATTCGGCTAATGGCGAATGTCGGGGGCCCTATATCAACTAGGAGATGTCTCCTCGTGGGGAACACAGTCCGTTCTTCTCTATGGTGCGGAAGTATGGGCTGATGAACTTAACAAGGATTTGCATCGTAAACGCCTCGCTCAAGGGCAGAGGCGAGGAGCTTTGCGAGTGGCATCTGCCTATCGCACCGTCTCCGAACCGGCTGTGATGGTGATCGCGGGAGTGATCCCCGTTGTCCTCCTTGCCAAGGAGCGCAAAGCTATCTGCCGCCGTAAGGGCGAAAACTTAAGAGAAGAACGTCAACGCACCCTTACCGAGTGACAACTTTTCTGGCAAAATGAGCCAAGGGGCAGGTAAACTGCGCGGCTCATTGACAAATTAGACCCGTGGTTGAACAGAACGCACGGTGAGATTGATAACTTCCTTACCCAACTGCTAAATGGGCATGGAGGTTTTCAGTCTTCTGCACAGGATTGGGAAGGCGCGATCTCCTGATTGTGTGTTCTGCAATGGAGTGGTGGACAACGCTGAACACACCTTTTTCTCTTGCGGGAGGTGGGACGGCCGAAGTAATGTGTCAAACGGATCCATGCTAGTTCTCTGATGATAGGGAGGTGTTTAGTTGGTAGTCCGCCAGCGTGCTGTTGCGGGAGTCCAACACTCTGTGCGTAAACGCATTCACCTATCCTACTCCCAAAAAAAAAGGCAAACGGAGAATTGCGCCATCGCGGGAACTAGATACTCGCAAATCACACCCCATTGACCTCAGCTTTAAAAATATGCTTAAAATATTCTCTACTTTTCGCAAATGGTATCTAAAGAGGATAGAAAATTGTAGGCTTGCTGTTGGAAACTATGGCTGATCACCTGGGCGCCGGCTTTTAACCATAAGATTCCATTCCAGGCTACGGAACGGTACAATTTCACAATACTACGCTACAAAGGAAGGAGGCTCTTACGAGGTGACATCTTGAAAACTATGGAGAATTTGAATGCCAAGGTGAGTCTACTTAACACCATGCTCAGGCATGTGATGGTGACTGCCACGGCGGCACATAGTTTGAGCACAAAACCTACCGCCCGTTCAGTTTGGTGTCAACTGCTGGGAGTGAACCTCCAATCGCGATCAACAATCAATTGAAGAGTTGTCTTCTGCATGCGCGTAACAAACGAGAGACTGACGTCGGCCTTGAAAAACAGTGGAAATGCTTTCTTTCTGCGCAAACAAGATGTAGTGATAAACATTAAAAGTTCGGGTGAGGTTGCTGGCAACATAACGGAGGAGGTCGGAGGACCTGGCTGATTGCTGTAGTCGATGGACGGAAGTTCTTTTGATGACTGGGGTGAGTGGGAAGAACTATTTTCAAAACCAATAGGAAGTGAAGCGCACTGCAGGCTTGAATAAAAGAAACTCTACCATTGTGTTGTTAATTCAAACAGAAGCGACAGCGAACGTTAATGCAATCATATATTGCATCACTATTTTCCCGTGATGGTAATGGTAGATCTCTCATCCAAGAAGAAGGAACACTTCACTAAGATTCTGAATTGCATAGCCTCCTGTGTATGATGCGGTAAGCAACCGTCTCATCGCGACTCCTGTAGTCGCTGAAGAGCAATTTATGACGATATGGCGTTCCAAATGTCACTTCATCGAGGTAAAATTTGGAGTTCGCCAGAGAAGCTTTTTATCTACAATAGTTTTTCGTCTCTTTTTCGTCTCGCTATCAATGACTTTCTTCATGCTCTCTCGTGAAGAAACTCAATGGACGATGACATCTTTCCTCAAATGACAGTGACCTGGCCTAAGGCTATAACACATGATGAACTTCGCTGGCATACGGGCCAGATACTCGTGGACATGTGGATAAGAAGGAGGAATTGGCAGCAGATAAGTCACATATAAAGAACAGACAACAGATAGGCGAAAGGTAAGTTACGCTACACAACAGAACCCACTTTCCGGAATTCCCAACAAGTGACGTAGATCAATGGTGAAGAGCGCCAGCTTCTAGGATATTCTTGGGGGCTGAAACACATTGCCAAGCCCAATAACGATAGAGCGAAAGTATGGTTGGCCTGCTACGTTCTACATAGGAACAGATGACACCCATATGCACACACAATTTCCCTCCAGAGCTGCATCATCTTCTCCAAGATCATTCCCCTGAGACCATAAGAGTTACTTGAGAGCGGTCTTTAAGTACCTTTGCCAACTCAACATCAGTCCTGGCAAATGTGTGGCAGCAGAAATCGAGCCTTTCTTCTATCACATCGTTTGAAGCGAATTCCCAAGCAGCAAAACATCTCACAAATCAGAAGAACAAGCAGCTTCTTCCTAGTGTAACGACCCCACTTACAAGCGATGTATTGAGCTGTTGGTCGGGCTAGCCAGAGTGGTCATTCTTCCTGGATTACTCGTGGGACCAAGACATGGACTCAAATAAAAAACGCAAAAAGCAGACTTTAGAAGAAGAGGTGGCGATGTCATCTGTATCCGCAGGATGAGCTGCTGGCATCCAACTAAGAGACAGTAGCCGTCGAGGGCAGTACAATTGGTTCCAGTCATAGCTTCGCTATCCTGAAACCAACCGCAGGGACCCTCGGAGCGAGGCGACAGACGTTTCCAGTTAAGAGTCCATTGCTGGCAAACTGGGTGTAGCGAGTACCATCCATAGAACTTCTAACCCGATACCCCCGACTTTGGGAGCCCCTTCAAAAGTAAGGGCTGATAAAAATTTCTGTCACGCCTAACCGGTTGAGAAACGAGGACCATTGGAGTCCTGCTCAACGCTAAAATCAGCGAGGCCTGGGACGTCGTAAAGCTCAAAGTCATATCCTACGACAAGATCCACAGGAGACCGGTCGCTCGCATCTGATTGCCAATCTCTATGCTTTCAAAACCCAAGAATTCTCATGAACAACGGGGTAGTTATCAAGTAGGAGGAACCCGAGGCGAACAGCAAACCTTTTCTGTTCTGTATAAACGAAGATTGCCTGGAGGCGCTGGAAAAGACTACAAAATACCGCGCAGCCATGAGTCCGCGAACAGACATTTCAGACATTGTCTTCCGTTGTTCTTTGTTCCTCTTCGACATTTCATTCTGCTTCCGTCTAGATCTTTCGCATGACATGCATAGGAAGGGAAAATCACGCAGCCGATGTACTTTCCGGGCTCGATCCAGTTCCTGGACCTCGTTTTGTGTCACAGCGATTTTTGCGTTTGCAATGCTCCAAATTTTTTACTGACCTCAGCATCTCCACGAGATGCCTTCGTTCATTCACGAATCACGGACATTGGAACACAACAGACTCCGGGTAATCGGGTGTACCAGTGCATTCGGGTCAGCGGAAATACTTCCTATAACTACTGTCTGCCATAAGGAATTGTGTGATATGGCAATTCAATTCATCGTACTTTTGCTTGTCCCATTTCGAAATTATTCCCTCATTGCTGCTTTCTCTGGTACAACCCTACCCCAGCAGCTTTTTGAAAGCCTGCAGTCAACTTGGTGGGCGTATCATTTGCTAGCAGATTCAAGGAGACACATTTCTGTAATGACACAAACTGCCTTATCCGCTAATGTCCCATAGGCGCTCCACACCATCAGCGAAATCTGCTCAAAAGCCAAACTTGCCTACTCCAGTGGTATCCAATACTCCCGCGCAGAGAGGAGCCGTTTATAATAAGATGGATTTCACTATCCTTGCGATAGGCAGTCTACGAATATATTTTGACCCATCGATTTCAATGAGTGCAAGGGATGGTTGATCGCTGAGAGCGATGACGTGGGCGAAGCGATCGATCTTCGATACCGTGAAAAATATGGAGAAGCTCAGCGTAGTGTGTTGTGCGACAAAAGATTATTGGTTATTGCTCTGGTCAAGAATGCAGAAGATGCCGTAGATAGCAATTGTTTCAGAACCGTATACCGCATCATAGAAGACCTTGCATATGGTCGCAAATCGTTCGATGGTCTTGTGAGGGACGTTAACGGTCGACGTTTCATTCACAATGGAACGAATACTTCACTATGGTTCTGAAATATCTAGTCAGAAGATAAATCATCTTGACCATCAATACACTCAAACCGAATAAAGCCGTTTCCCTTCAAAGTTATTTATCGCTGCACCTGCAGTTAATGCAGATCTCCAGTGGAGGAAGGGGATGATGGTCAAGATCCCAATGAAGGGAACCCGTTTTGAGCGTGACAATTAGAAGGGTGTCTTCGTGCTCCTTGTTATTGCAAAGATCATCATCATCAACGGCGCAACAACCGGTATCTGGTCTAGGCCTGCCTTAAAAGGAACCCCGGACACCCCGGTTTTGCACCGAGGTCCACCAATTCGATATCCCTAAAAGCTGTCTGGCGTCCTGACCTACGACCAGATGGTCGTGGTATCGCTCATAGATTTTGTCGTTATGTAAGTTACGAAATCGTCCATCCTCATGTAGGGGGCCAAAAACTCTTGGAAGGATTCTTCTCTCAAACGCGGCCAAGAGTTTGCATTTTTTTTGCTAAGAACCCAGGTTTCCGAGAAATACATAAGCACTGGCAACATCATAATCTTCTACAGTAAGAGCTTTAACCCTATGGTGAGACGTTTCGAGCGAAACAGTTTTTGTAAGCTAAAATAGGCTCTGTTGGTAGCCAACCGTACGTAGATTTCATCGTCATAGCTGTTATCGGTTGTGATTTTCGACCCTAGATAGGAGAAATTTTCAACTGTTTCAAAGTTGTAATCTCCTGTCTTTATTGTTTTCGTTTCACCAGTGCGATTCGATATTGTCCGTTCTTTGGTTTTTAGCACTGATTTTGGCATCATGTACTTCGTCTTGCCTTCAGTAATGTGCAGCCCGAGATCTCACGCCGCCTGCTTGATCTGGATGAAGGTAGACTTTGTGGCCTCGCACATTGATCAGGATCAGCCTAGTCGGTCTTATTAATTTCATCGGAATATTGAATTTTCTCATGGCTGTGTGCAGTTTTATCCTGGCTATGCTGTCATTGGCGGCTTTAAAGCCGATGAGAAGATGGTGCAACTGATGTCCATATTCCAACAGTTTTTCCATCGCTTGCCACGGAAAGATTTGCCTGGAGTCGGCCAATGATGTTCACGGTGTATGGGGCTACCCGGCCTCCCAAGATAGAGGAGAATATCTTATAGACGGTACTCGGCAATGCGATACCTCTATAATTGCTGCACGGTGTGATATCTCCCTTTTTATTGTGAGACAGATAATGCCTCGTTGCCAGTCGTCAGGCATTGATTCGCTGTTCCACACCTTGAGCATAAGTTGATGAGCTGCGTGCGGTACCACCATTTTTTTGCACCGTCGCACCTGCAGTTATTGCAAATCTGCTGCTTCTACTCGTACTGAAAGCTTGGAAATCTGAGACCTTTCCCTTTGAGTGGAAAAAGGGAGTGAACCTCAAGATCTCATAGAAAGGGGCCTGTTTTAAGTAGAACAATTGAAGGGGTATGTGCGTGCCTCCTGCCGTCACAAAAATAATAGCTAAAATAATCCTGGAACGCATCCAATATCTTGAGCTTGATCGACAGAGAGCAGCCTGGTTCCCGCTCCGAATCCTCCTGCATTGACCATATGAACAGCCTATGGATAATTTTGGAAGAGTGCGCGGAGTTTAGATCTTCGCTGCACCTGCTCTTTATTGATTTCGAGAAAGCTTTCGATAACATGAACAGGGAGTGTATCTAGGGTGTTCTACATAGGATGAGCATTCCTGAGAAGTTAATAGCTACTATCAGAGCGACATATGATGGCGCAAAATGTCACGTGCTGCACCAAGGTAAAATCTCGGAGGATTTCGAGCTCAAAAGCGGAGTCCGCCAGAGTTGCATCTTGTCATCAGTATTATTTCTTGGTGTTATCGGTGACGTTCTTCATGCTGCCTTGTTCGGAGGGCGTGGCACCGAACTGTATGTCCGTTTTCACTGGATTGTCTAAAATCGGGAAATACATTTATTTAAACACCAGGATCAAGTTGAGACTGTTCTGTGCTAGCGTTCTTTCTATGTTGTTGTATGGGAGTAGTATATGGGAAGTGAAATCCACTGTTATCTAAAAGCTCCAAGCTTTTGTCAATACCTGTCTGCGTTGTACCATTGGAGTCCGTTGGTCTGACACTATCTCAAACGGGGAACTTGATCAGCGCACAGGCTTGTCACTCTTATGTACTGTTATAGGAGGACATAAGTGGCAGTGCATAGATCACACTTTAAGGAGGGGCGACAATTGCAATGCTGGCTATGGGCAGAACAGTGGAGGAGGAGTGCGAGCGTCTCGGGAAGTCGTGAGGGTGCTGAGGGGTATTCTAGTAACCGCGAACAATGGCACATAGTTGTGGTTGACGCGCTATACTCCACTAAGGTGTGACTGGTAACCATATAGGTGATTCTCATCACATTGTTTTGGCTAGTCCGACAGTTTCTCACTCCTAGGTCTTTATAGTTGTAGCCATATACTTTTAATGTATTGTTTCCACCTAGTTCCAGTAATCGGCTATAGTCTACCATTGAATCTGATAGGAGTGGTGCCCCTATTGGCCCTGGACTGCTACAAACTGCCTCAATACGTCAGTTATGGAATTGGTTTCAGGTGGCTGATTGACTGCTGGTGGAGGGCCTTCCTCTTTGATATCCATTTGGTTTGTTTGTGAAACATTTTTTGATGCTGTTCGTATAATGCTGCGATGGAACCATAATAGTCACAGGTGAAAGATTCACTCATAGGAGGGAGGAGCAGTACTGTCTGAGTTAATCATTCATGTCTTCGTCGGCACAGTTTAACTGTAAAATTTTATGGTATACACTTAATGATCTCAAAGCAAAGCTTAATGCCTTGAGAAGATGCGGTCCTTGCAGAAGAAGTTTCCTCCTAAGTTGTCCGCATCGTTTACTGTCGTAACCGGATGGCTTGGTGTCGTTACATAAAATCCATTCATGGGCTTCGATAGCCTTGGCTGCAAATGAAGGCTTAGTGGTCGATCCTTCCTTGCTACCATTTAGGCTGAGGAGTTGAAAGCGTCAGAGGACTGCTACCGTTTCGGCCCTTAGCCACAGATGCTCCGGACGCCCCTTTCCCCTCATCCTTGGGAAAACTCGGGGGTTGTAGATTGTCCGGAAGTGTTTTGCTAGAGGGCGGTTTGCTTGGAGGCTGTTTTTTGCCGGAGGGTATATGCTTACCCGTGGGCAGAGCTTTATCCTCAGCAGATGGCTCCAACTGGAGTTTCGGTTCGTCCGTTAGGGATTCAAACCTAATTGGATTGGCTCCGAATTGAATGAGTGGAGAATTTGAATCTAGACTTAGAATGTCTCCTCATTTAGAGTTGGATCGTTACAATCGAAATTTATTTTTCATTTTTTCGTTTGGGTTGTACCACAATTGGCTGCGTGGCCTTTATTTTATCGCGGAAAGTAAGTCAGTCCCGGCAGAGATCCTTTCTGGCGAGGCAAGCCTAGTTGAAACTCGGAGTTGCCCAGAGTTCATGCTTCGCGGCTACTTCTTAAACCCCTGGGACTATTCACCATTCGGCATGCTAGTTACATATTGGCTTGGGGTTTTAGTTACCGTTTAGTTTTAGACTTCACCTGAGCTTCTTTACCACGACAAAGTGATTAATTGTCGAGAAAGTGCGATTGGGTCTTGCTGTAGGAGGAGGGGAGGTGGTGACCTTTCGACATCTGAAGGCAGCGACTGTTGAGTATTGCGAGTCGATTCCATCCTTCACGGTCGCCAGTGGGACATCGCCTGTTTCCACCGAGTGACTGTCGAAACCAGAGCCCCGACTGGCCAATCCGCCGACTCATTGATCCTCTTCATGTTTCTATGACCGAATCTCAGAAAAGGTCAACTATGAGTGTGCTGCCCAGTCTGTTAAGCACGTTACTGCACTGCTCCACCAATCGGATCATCAGTCATCGACAAGCTTCCAGTATCGTTAGTACTGAGTCCGCATTGTGTTGCCTCTACGTGGCCTGAATTCTTCAGTCACTTCTTTGTCGGACTACCTCTTCCGCTTTCTCTTATTTTTATCGTTTGTTTTGGTCCTACGAGTAAGCTTGGAGAAGAACTTTCCAAATATTTGAACTTGGCATGCTCGCGGCAAGCTACCTTCTTGGTTACACAACGGTAGGTATACCTTCGGTTAAGGCTCCAATTTGGCATGTGGAACGGTAGAAGTCGGATACACCATAGTTGTTATTTCGACGAAATAAACGAAACTATGCCTGAGAAAAATTCCATACCTACTCAACTCCAGCATTCTTTTTGAGTTAGTATTCCCCGGGTGCTACCTTGGGGAGGACTTCCCATTTGTACAAGTTTGGACAGTCTACTGAATGACTTTCCACATATCTACATAGAGTGACATGCCCACCGGTAAGGATCAATGGGTGACAGTACCGCAGGCAAGGACCAAAAAGAACTGGGAGTACATGTTCATAGGCAATTTACGTGAAAATTAACAAGGTGAAAGGAGACTAATTAGGGGAAAAAATGAACAGTATTTACTTCATAGGAAAACATCCTAAATTTTGCTTGAAACAAATTTTCGATGCACAGACTGATTCTGAAACCAACCATTCAGTAAGCTTGACATCATCATTTATGTGGGCCATTGAGTATTGCGCCCAGTCCATTCTTTGCTAACTGCTCGGTCCAATACAGCAAAAAGGAGGGGTCGTTTGGGTTTCTGTCCCTTAATCCGCTAAAATTCTTCAAGCCGTATTCAATTATTGCTGGGAAGTTGACTGGTACGGTGTTATCCATCAAGACCTAATTGATTTTCGTTTATTCTTCTCATTCCCAATACTACAATAACAACATCTTGCTTTCAACCGTAATTGCAAATTGAATTAAGTAGGGACATTGGTAAAACTAAGTTACATTTCGACAGGCCGGCAAAACACTTCTGGCCAACCGCAAAAACTTGACAAAATTTCGTCCTTATTGACTGTATTATGGTCCCTGACTGGTGACAAGCGAAAATCAGCAGCGACATTGCTTCCTCCGCAAAACTTTTCGAAAGTAACTTCAAAAAGCTGTTCGCCAAAAATTACAAGGAAATGTGGTAATTTCATAACAAAACGTAATTACCACGTCCTACGGATAAGATACAATCGGGATAAGGATCCTTCGGGCGATTCAATTAAGAGCGGATCAGCCGCTGGCTAATTGATAAATTAATTAGATACAAACCTTCACTACATAAAGCTGATCCTGTTCTCCGAAAAGTATTTCATAAAGTACTTTCAGCTTGTTGCCAGCGACAGCAGAGAGGCAAGGTCCTTCGAAAGGGAACGGAAACTTTTGCCTGGTCTTTCTACAATTCAATTGAATTGAAAAGTTTCCACTTCGCTTTCGTTGGAATTCCAAATATTTCTCCGCGAATTGGAAAAGGAACTGCTTAATTGGAGGAAATGTTCAGTGGCATTTGATGTTCGTAATTATTTCATCGAATGATAGTTAAGAGCACAAAATAAATTGTCGGAACAGGGGCCGTTCAACAACACTCAAGTTTTGAATATCACGGAAACTTCCAGACAGCCTTACTTCCAGCAAGTTAAATTACTCGACGTAATGGAAACGATTCACTATTCACTTAAAAGTTTTCGAATCCTATTAAATCTTGGAACTTCTCTCTCGCCCTTTTGTGTGATCCTTTCTCGCTTCTCCACCTCTGGGAAATAGTTTATGCCAGTGAGAGGCGGAGAAAGGCACAAGTAATGTGAGGAACTTCAATGTGAACGTGTGACGTTTATAGTTTCAACGCTCACGGCGAAATTGCCTGGCTGCCAACACATCCTTTCGGTGGCTCTCGAAGACTAATTAAAATTTGGATAAGTTTAATCCTTAGGGGATTTTCGAGATAATAAGTCACTTTCGTTTGGGGAAAGAATGTTGCCGAGGAATGTTTGGGTTAATGGACATGAAGTATTACTCAAGTTTTGAAAATGGTTGGACAGGTGCTTGCAGAACGGAAGATATACACTTTAAGTCCATTATGTATTCATTGCTTTTATGGGGATTATCCTTTTTATATCCACTCATATAATATAATATGGAAGGATATTTGAGGCAGTTACGTAGCCGACGAAGTAAGATTTATGTACAAAGCCATAAATAGTGGCTACAACATTGGTGATGATTTAATAAGAAATTACGATAAGCTTTCAAAAGAATTCATCTTGAAATTTCGGGTGCATCAATGGGGAAAAAATTAATTGTCAGCAATCCCTAAACTCTTCGAAAAGCTTGTCTGCGGTAAACCCACTCCTGTCATCAACTTCTCAATGAACAACAACATATGTTTAGAAGAGGCAACTCGCCATCTTGAAATCTAAATATCAATTGACGTGTTCTATACGGACTTCAATAAGGCTTATGAACGAGTCGATCCGCAAGTTCCATTGAGTAAATTACGTGGTTTTGGTAAATCGGGCTTCTTACTCGAGAGTTCTTGTATCATCAACGGCGCAACAACTGGTTTCCAGTCTAGGCCTACCTTAGTAAGGAACACCAGACATCCCGATTTTGCGCCGGGGTACACCAACTCGATATCCCTAAAAGTTGTCTAGCGTCCTGATCTACGCCATCGCTCCATTTGAGGTAGGGTCTGCCACGTCTTCTTTTTCTGCCATAGATATTGCCCTTATAGACTTTCTGGGCTGGATCATCCTCACCCATTTGGGTTAGATGACCTCCATCTTCATATGGGGGCCAAAAATTCTTCGGAGCATTCTTCTGCGGCCAAGAGATCGCAATTTTTCTTGCTAAAAACTTAGGTTTCCGAGAAAACATTAGAACTGGCAAGATCATCATCTTGTGCAGTAATAGCTTTGACCCTATGGTGAGACGTTTCCAAACAGCTTCTGTTAGCTGAAATGTATAATATATTATTATCCGAGTTATTACAATCTCCGCAGATGCCGGATTTTACCCAATACTAGCACTAAGTGCCAAGCATTTAGGCTCGGACAATCCTACCTACTGGTGGTAATGGCTGGTGGTAGGTCAATGGGAGAATCCGTCGAGAACTCCCCGCAACATCGAGCACGTATGCAGAATGGTGTACTTTTGGATGGTTTGAACCAGACTGTGCGAAAGTCCTAGGACATCAAGGGAAGCCGTGAGGGATTTAGGGACAATACTTGTAGCTGACAATATTATGTAAACTACAACCACCCGCTCAAGACGCCAAATTTCTTTGATTTCCCGAGCCAGTGGCTCATAGTTCACCTTCTTCTTCACGTATTTCCGTTCGATGTGCTGTTATGGGGGATAGCGACATCACTTATATACGCGAAGCAACCCGTCTTGTCAACTAACTGCACGTCAGGCTTGTTATGTAGAGTATGGCGATCAGTCAGAACTTGCCGGTCCCAATACACGCTGTAAGCAGAACTATCAAGCACTGCTTTCGGCTCATAGAGGTAAACCGGACATGTTCCCGTGATCAACCCATGCTTGTATGCAAAGTTTTGATGGATAACCTTACATACAGCATTATGCCTGGTGCCATAACAGTACAGCCAGAAATGAGATGGTCCAACGTCTCTAACGCCGAACCACACATTCTGCACTGGTCGTTCTCCACCCGTTCTTTCATGATGAGCGTTTATAAGTTCGGGTTCACCGTCCTGAATGGCACATATCTCAACAAAGAGCTCCCCAGCACATAGCCATCTGTTCGAAAAATGCAACTCGACAAATGGCTGCCAAAGACAATTCACGTGTTTATCGTGCATCGCCTTCGACTTCCATTCATCGATCTGCTCTTGGTCCAATTTTACCTCACTCAGAGGTTTGAAAGATCGATCCTTCAAGTTAAATAGAGTCAGCCCACAGTCTGCCTTACATACAGCCGCATGCAAGAGACTCGCCTACTCTTTGCGGTAAAAATAAGCGCGCAGCGAGTTGACTTGGCGCTGATGTTGTGCCGCCACGTCAACCATGCCCTACCTCCGATGTCACGAGGCAGGCTCATCCACTCCACGGCAGACAGGATGATGCATTCGGAATTTGGACATAGTTGTCCGTATCCGCCGCTGGACGTTTTCCAGATCGGTCTTCGTACACGGCAATATTCCGAACGCATAACCCAATGAAGGGATAGCGAAAATATTCAACGCCCTTATTTTATTCTTCCCCGCGAGATGCGATTTCAGAAGCAGCTTGCACGTCGCGGGAATTCGGGCAGCGGAGCATCCTTCAGATCACCAACTCGAGCACGGGTTTTTTGCAGAATTCCTAGGTACTTGTAGAAGTCTGTCTCACTCATAGCTTCGATGTGGAGGTCACCATTGCTATGTCCGGCGTGCGGCTCGTGATAACCTTTGCGGATGGCTTAGATTCGACACTTGTCTAATCCAAACTCCATCCAAATATCACGGCTCAACATTTTTATTATTCGCAACAGACTTCTAAGATGGTCGTCAGTACCAGCATACAGCTTGATGTTATCTAAGTACATCGAGTGTGTCAGTTCGCACTTGGCACGTAAGCCATTGCAAAACCATGCCCTCTAGCTTCATTCAGTAGCAATGAAAGGGGGTTCAGTACCATACAAAACCAAAGGGGACTCAACGAATCTCCCTGAAAGATGCTCCTCCGTATACAGATGGGCTCTGAGGTATTAGCACCCTCAAATGTACGTACTGATAAGGTGGTATGCCACCCTTCCATGACTGTCGCTAAAAACTTTATTAGCTTCGGATCAATGTGATATAAATGTAGAACATCAATTAGCCAGGTATGCGGGACGCTATCAAAAGCCTTGGCATAATGGATATAGTAACTAAAGATTTTCTTTGGCCTCTAGTTGCTTGTCCCACAACTATTGAGTCGATAATGAGTTGCTCACCCCTTGACCCAACTCGGCAGCCCTTCTGCTCCTCGGACAGAATGTTGTTTGTCTCACGATGCGCATTGACCCTTCCACTAATAATGGACGTTATGAATTTGTAGTGGGTTGGTAAGCAAGTAATCGGTCTTGTGTCTGCGGGGTCCTGCACCGTGTTCTTGTTAGGGATAAGGTAGGTAATCCCCGCAGTGAGGAATGGTGGAAATTCGTCCGGCCGACTTATGACCTGATTTATGCTGTGTGCCAACCGACTGTGTACGCTGGTAAATTTCTTATACCAGAAATTCTGAACCCAATCCCGACCTGGGCTTCTCCAGTTCTTCGAGTTGTTTATGGCTCGTCGAACTTCCTCTTCGGTAACAGCCGCAAAATTCATGCTAGGCATATTGGCATGGCGGGTGCCGTCAGCAGTGATCCACTCAACATGCTCATGTTTGGAATGACTTTCGGCACACCGTCGTAACCGACTGCATATGATAGAAAATTTCTGTTTTAGTGTGTCCAGAATTTCAACTACGGGTGTCTCACTGGGGATGGCATAGTTCCGGTAAACCCTCTGTACTTTATTCTTCACCCGTCTGCAGGCATTGCCAGTGCTGATCTGAATCAGTCTAGCAATTTCCTGCCTTAGTGAGTCTCGCCAACGTTCTAGACGAATTTTCTATGGTGGATCTCTTTGGTCACTCAAACCAATAACACGAAAGCGAATCTTCTGACCATGCAATCTGATAGCCGCAACTGCACCACAATACACAAGTAATTGTAGTTGCAGCAGGACATATCAACACACAGTCGAGATGCAATCTCATCATTGATTTGAGATAAAATTCCCGGAGTTGCTGGAGATGCATAGAGCCTGGGAATACCTGGTCTATGCAAAGGATCCACATCCGAGAATTCTATACACGCTCTTTGGAATTCATCTCGAACCTCAGCGGAAACTTTAGCTGGACGGTGGAGAAGAGTTCTCCGGCGACTACTGAAACTGTTGCCTGCAATGCGGCGTGGTGTTCTTGATGTCGCCGCCAATGCCCCCATCGATTCTCGGTCACTAGTTTCCCCGATAACCTCAGGCGAACACGCTCCCTGATGGTGGCCGGGATTGATGAAGAGGTTCATTTCTTCAATTCACTTCATCCGTTGCCGACACAGCTGTAGCAGGCGGAGCAATGTTCCTGGTCGTCGCGGCGTCGCGCCCCACGAGTAGCGGTTTGGACGCCGTGCTGTCCATTACGGGAGCCCGACCCAGTCACCAAGTCAGACGACTCCTGCCGATTATTCGTACCGGACCTTAAATTTCTTCTTTTTCTCATATATGAATTTGCATTTGATACCTAACTGCCAAGTGTGCGGATAGCTTCCTCAGTGAGTAATCTGCAAGACTGCAAAGTTCCTGCACTTTCCTCACCTACCCGTTGAGATGCTGCGGTGGCGTAAAGTCATTTAGACTGAAGCTATCCGGTACATCCATAACAAACTCCATCTTAATTCTAATCAATGTAATACGATAAATTTGACACGTAAGACTTCAACTGCAATTCATCCCTACTTTATAGGCAACTCGAAACTGAGAACTAGAACTAGATAGCAAAGTGCACTTCAATATGCGGTATGACAGAATACTATCCACGGTCAATAAACAAACCGGTTTCATTGAAAAACGTTGGAACCCCGCCTTTGAGCTACATAGGGACAGAATCAAATCTATCCAAAAATTATTTTTACTTTTCGCCTTGAGACACCGCTAGGGCCCGCGTGATTTTCAGAGCCTTCCATCTTATAAATACAGGCTGGATCTCTTAGATTTGATTCTCTTTCGTATAGGAGGACATTAATCCGCGCTTTTTTCGTGTCCTTTGCCTTTCGTAATTTACTCTGAATGTATCCGATTATGGAGTGGGTCGCATCCCAATCCTCCTAGTTAGCATTCTCTGCATCAGATTTTCTGGTACTAGCAACTTCACTAAAGTTTCCTCTAAGTTCTTCCTTTTTTTTCACGAATCTTGGATAATGGAAGAATACGTGCTCCGGCTCCTCTGGGACTTCATCGCAGTTTGGAGAATCGGTTGACATGTTCAGTTTAAATCTGTGCAGGTACTGGCAATATTCCCCCTGCCCGTGAGAAACTGGGTAAGATTATAATTGATCTCACCATGCCGTCTCTGTAACCATTCTTTGATGGCAGGGATGAGTCTGTGTGTCCACCGACCTTCTCTCGAGCGTTCCCGACACTCTTGCAGATCTCTCGCTTTCGGCGTTCTTCGTCTGCGATAAAGGAGAGGTAAGCTTCGCATTATATATGTTCGTCATCTCTTCTGCCAAGATGTCAATCAACATCTTTCCCGAGATAGCATCAATCTTGCCAGCGCTGTAATTGCAGTGGATGTTTTGTCGCAAACATATTGCTTATTACTGAGCTTCGCGGCTTAGAAGTGATGATATAATTCGCAATTTTTTTTTCCTCCGCAAATGTCAGACCAGAACCCTTCCGAAGTCTTAACAGCATTGATTGCTCCGCGTGGGTATAACTCAGCATCCTGAGATGCCTTGCTACCACAAACAGTGTTATTACGTCGGCGCAACCTACTACCGTGGTTTCATCCGTTCTTGTAAACAGCTGTGGACAACATCAGCGAGATAGACGGGAATAACAATTTTTGCTAGGGATTTCGGTATTAGGTTCCAATTTCCCCACAGTGTCCAAAAGACACTGTTAGAGGAGGTTTACTAGCCTTAGACAGCAGTGCTTACTTTTGCCACTTTCATGTTGCAGGAAATATCCCCTCGCTTCGAACAACTCGACGAACATATCCGGTCCTGATTTCACGGTGAGCTTAAGGGCCTTATTTGGTGCTCCGTCCTGGCCTTGGACTTTATTGTCTGCATTGGCCAAATTTATCGTGCTTGCTTTTGCAATATCTGGCCATATGACAGTACGCCATCTAAAAGTCCCAAATCGATCAATGCCTTCGATGTTTTGCCCGTTGAAGCAGATAGGATGAGTCCGATGACCAGTCACACCGACAAATTTAGTTTTCATGGGTTTTATCTTAGCTCTGATTCTTGCCTCCCTTCCCAAGTCCGGAACCATTTCGCCAAGGCCCATGATACTGTAAGAGAGCAGAAGTCATAAGTGTAGTCAATGTGTTTGGAAAAGGATGTGGTCCACTGAAGTCCTCCACATCCTCCAGCAAGGCATGGAGAGCGCCACAGATAAAAAGAACAAAATATTATACAATCCCCGCCTCGGACTTAAAATTTCACTGAGATCTTGCTTTGGAACAGCATGTGGCATTTTGCGCCATCATATGTTGCTCTGATAATATCTATTAATCTGTCCTGAATGTCCCTCCTGTCTCAAGATGCAGTCTCTCTTAACGCTGTTGAAAGCCTTCTCTTTCGATGAGCAAGTGAGCCGCAGATCTTAACTCCGCACACTGGTAGAATATGATCCTCAGGGTGTTTTATGTGGTCAATGTAGGAGGATACAGAGTGGAAAACTCTCTGTTGATCGAAATGTTACTTGATGCTTTGCAGGATGTTTTTGGTCAATACTACTGTGACGACAGGGAGCATGCAAACACCCCTCCAATTGTCGCACTCAAAACGGATACCCTTTTTCGGACTCTTGTTGATCTCTCTGAGAAAGATCTCGAACTCCCATGATTATATCCCAGTCTATATACGTGAAAGTAGTAGTTGTGTAGAAACTGTAGGAGCAGCAATTAGTGACCCCTGCGGGGAGCTGTCAAGGCCAAGTGCTATAGACGATGCAAAATCCGATCAGGAAGGTAGCACACGTTCATTTCCGTCAGCCTTTTTAGAGTATAATAGCACGGTGGGGCAAAAGTGAAAGGAATGCTCTCCGCCGCCCCACCATCTAACCTCATAACTCCACAGTTTTCAGCCTGTAACGCTGGAACTCTCGTTCAAATTGAAGAAAGCGGGGATTCTGGGGGCTCTTAATACCTTCGTTAACTTGTGCCATTATACGATAGCCAGAGATCTTTACCGATAAGAGAGTCCCTTTCCGAGGCATGGACAACGCTTCTATAGCAAGAAAGTTCCGCAATCAGTCATCCAAAAGTTTCTATCACTTTTAGTGACCTTTTACGAATATCAGGGAAAAATTCGAGATATTGCTAATCCCCACCTGACCGAAGAGTCGCTATCTCAGTGGGTAAAGATGCATTACGATGGGGAAATCTGCGCACGGTTGTTGTCAGCCAACAGAGCCTATTTGAGCTTACAAAAACTGTTCCGCTCGAAACGTCTCACCATAGGGTCAAAGCTCTTACTGTACAAGATAATGATCTTGCCAGTCCTCATGTATTCCTCAGAGACTTGGGTTCTTAGCAAGAAGAATTGCGAACTCTTGGCCGCGTTCGAGAGAAGAATACTCCGAAGAATTTTTGGCCCCCTACATGAGGATGGATGATTTCGTAGCCTACATAACGACGAAATCTATGAGCGATACCATGACCGTCAGGTTTTGGTTAAATCCGGCTCAATCCGTATGGATGAGGATGATCCCACCCGGAAAGTCTATAAGGGCAATATCTATGGTAGAAAAAGAAGACGAGGCAGACCCTGCCTAAGATGGAGCGATGGCGTAGGTCAGGACGCCAGACAGCTTTTAGGGATATCGAATTGGTGGACCTCGGCGCAAAACCGGGATGTCTGGAGTTCCTTATTAAGGCAGGCCTAGACCGGAAACCGGATGTTGCGCCGTTGATGATGATGATGAAGGTCATAGTGCATACTATTATCAAAGCTCCTCCTACTCCCTGACGCGCCTGAGTGTTACACAGCGATTTGGGATACAATTTCTTGTCGTTCCTCCTTTCTTAAATGGGCTTGGGATCGTCTTTGGTGGCACATCTTGAAGCATAATTAAAATTTATATTTAAATTTATTTGAAAATCAGAAACTACTTATTCTAAAAACATAAAATATTCCCTTTCTTTTAGGATTCCTCCAATAGGAAATACAACTGGCGCAGTCGCTTCAGGCAATGAGGCATTCGCGAACGTAGAAACAGTCGTGCCACGGATTATCGGCACTTAATAGCTATTTTATACGTGGATATATGTATGCGCGTGAATTTACTTTAACGTTCTGGAAATAGTTAACGTGACGGGTTATCACGAAAATTCAACTTTTCGACGGACTCACATTGTTTGACTTGTGTTCGGAAAACTACCGTAATGCGACAGTTTAACGCGAAACGCGGAAAGTGATTGTGTGAATTATAGTCCAGGGACGAACAAGCATCGCACGTTGTAAGTACTTTCCAATTTCCATTTTGTCGTTCGTTTTCATTTTTCCATATACTGAAGGAAAGCCTTCACTGGCAAACTAGTCCATATCGTACCCTCTCAGTAGTAGAATTTAACACATCGACGGCGATTCGGTTTGCTATTTCGTGGGCATGCATATTCTAAGCTCCGTGTCAACGAAGTAGTTGTTCGGGTCTATATTGGTTCCCCCATATATTTTGAGATTCATCAAGGCTGAAGTATGGTAACTTTCGTTAAAATGATCCTGTCTGAAAAGACGCGCGTTTATCTCTGAACTTCTTTCCGCGCCATTTCCAGTGACATTGCTGGTTGTGAATCCGCAATTCGTTGTCATTGATACATTTATGCCATCCATAGGTGCCGGGATATCGGCGAAATATGGGGTCTTTCCCTACTTCCCTGTTGAAATCTACAAGTATGATTTTGATGATATGCCTGGGATAGGCCTCGAGGGTCCGTTTCACTCCCCCATAGAAAGTGCCATTCTTTAACACTAGTCTCCCCTGTGGAGACATGGTCGTTAATGAAGATGTTTCGAAATATTCCTGGCAACCGCACGGTGTGAAACCGTCCGTTTATATTTCCAAAGCCAATACCAGCAGATTTCACTCTTTGGCTAAATTGGAAAACTACCCCGAGCACATGATTTTATGAGTAGTCGCTAAGAGTGACGATCTTCTTCAGGAAACCGGTCCCTGTTTGCAGATTTCTTATTGCACCCTAGGTCGATACCTGTGTTAGGTCGAAAATGGGGGAGAGGGGAGGGGTTTCAGTAAACTTTTAAATATTTCTAATAAAGCATGATTAACTTCATTTGAATTAGTATTGGCATGGCATCACGATGCTTTTTTTAAATTTTTTTTTCGGTTTCTGAGAATGCCCCTTTAATGCCTCTTTCTAATCTGGAATGCCACAGGAACCTGTGTCTTAAAGCGAACCCGTTGGACGATGCTTACTAAGCTGATGTAGACACGGCCATTTTGGCACAATTGGATGTTCCAATTCCCTCGTTATGTTAATCGAGCGTTACCTCTTGCTACGAGACTGGAAAAGGAGTTATTATCAAATCGTGGTTAGAAATGATCAAACAAGGAGAAAAAAACAAAGGCGATACTGACTAGCAATCGAAGAGCAAACAATTTGGTCTAATTGGTGGCCACGAAGCTATCTAAAAATCGATAAAGGATGCTTGGTGTCAAATTGATATTCAGGGGCATTAGATTATGTCCATAGAAAGGCAGCAAGGGCTAGTTTATGTTGGGCAAGTATGATGACAAACATCATACTGGTAGAGTGGTGCGATCTTGAAATTGGCTTGAAATTGATCCTTGGAACGGGGTAGAGAACCATCAAAAGGAACTGTGGAGACAGTAGGGATGCAGGAGGCGGGCTATGTAATGGGGGCAGCGGAATGTTAAGTGGGGCTAGTTTGGGCAAAAGTGTCGTGTGAGTGACAAAGTTTGTGTAGATAACGTGCACCTATTGATAGTTTAGACATTTAGCTACACACACAGCTGGTGAGGTCTAAAAAACTTATAACAATGAACAGACTTTCCACACAGCGATATTGCTGTTTAGCTGCATGTTGTTAATATAGGGTGCTGTGATGCGTCGTTTTGATGCCACAAACTCCTAAAACTATGACTGTTATGGGAATGGTACGGAGAGCAGAATCTTGCCGACTCCGATCTCTTGAGCCAATCTGTAACATTTGGGAAAGGTAGCAGCCCCTCCATCCTGTTACTAGAGATTTTCTTGAGTTTCCCCCGCTGCCTAGGTCTAGCTAGAGCTGGAAATTTGTAAAGGAAGTTCCTGAGGGTTTCTCCCTATTCTCCACAACTTCTGCAATTCGAATTGTAGGATTTCTTGAACTTGGCACAGGGAACTGCTAAGTAGTACGACTGAATTCCATCCTTGAGCGTCGCCATCGAGACGCTATCTACACCCAGCAGAGCCCCGCCTGACCAATCCATCGATCCGCTCATTTCTCTCTTTGTTCCCATTCCCAGTCAAAGGTCTGATCAGCTTTTCGCTGTAGTGTTTCATCAGCCATTAGGATGTCCCCATTGAGTACAAAGCCTTTCTGATTTCTTGACTGGTAGTCAGAATGCCTTCGCTGCTGTTAGGGCTTGGATTTGACCTCAACCATCGGAAGGCTTCCAGTGTCGCCAGTACTCCGTTTGGAATCCCGGAAGATCGTATGACTTCGCTACACTGTGTGGAAAAACTCCGCAACTCTGCAGACCATCTTTGATCCGTCCGTAGAAAATACAGTGTCAGAACCTTCCAATACGTCGCCGGCCTTCCCCTCTGGCTGGAAAACCCACGGCAAAATTTCCGCTGGAAATGGCGACCCTTCCCGAACTACCTAGTCTAGGATGTTACTGTGGTTCTAAAGCTTCCGTATCTAACTTCCAGACCCACGTAGTCTGATAGTACTGCAAGTTACAGCGTATTTAATGTGGAGATTCAGCGCTAATAGGTGTAGTAGTACACTGAGGGCATCTGTCGGGCAGGTCTACAGAGCGCAGTAGCACCTGCATACGCGGTTCTTTGAACCTGATAAGCTTGGCTCTATTGTAATTCTTGCTAAGATGGGGCGAACCACGGTTCCTTCTTCCACCTTCTTCATCCGAAAACCCCATTAGAAAGGTTCTCTTGCAGGCAGGTTACACAGGCCTTCATAACTCTGAGTTCTATATTTAGTATCTGAATTAACTTAGGATCCAGGTTCACACTGAGATATTTTACGTTGGAGGAAATGCCGATCTTTGCCCATTTAGCCGCGGGAGGTGAGGGTCGGGTATTGTTGCCTTGGTGTTAAGTAACTTAGCTTCGTTTTGCTTGAATTTATGCTAAGCCTTGCAATCCACACGCAAACTTTTTTCATTTATAATGGGGGTAAACGTCACTGACATTAACATAACCAAGCCGGTAACATACGCCATCATCTTCATCCCATTCCTATCCCATACCCGAAGAACTTCATCCATCATTGCCAACACATCACCTGAGAGAAGGCTTCACTCTGGAACGTTTCTATGCTTACAGGTTTGTTTCATGGGTACTAGCTTTCATGGGTACTAGCGCTTGCGTAAGACATCCCAGTTTCTCTCTACGAAAAACACGAAAAAGGTTAGCTTGGTTGGCCGAAAGTCCTTCGCGGCCTCATAGCCGCGTCTGTCCCCCATCTCCAGTACGTATTCGAATGAAATAGAGTTTCGACATAACTCTTCCTTTCCCTTTCCGGAACATGACTGGCGTTACGATGACTGGGCGAGAAGAAATTTGGAGAAGCTGTTTGTAGTTCAGCTAATTTTTGCCTCGGTAATTACCGATTTGTTAATCTCACACGAATAGGACTGCACACACACCAAGGAAGATTCTGACTGGCAGTCCTCCTCGCTGGCGTGGAAGTGCATATGGACTACCAGTTTTATGGTCTCTCCAGAAGATTCCATCCAGGAACCCTCCGACTTTTTAAGAAAGGATTGACTCCTATATTCCTTGGCAAGAATCTTATTGAGTTTCGTAGCCTCGCTGCTACTGTCGATGTTCTGACAATAGTTCATCCAGGACCGCTTTCTGGTAGTCCTGATGTCCAACTTGCACTTTACCAGCAGACCGTGTATGCCCTTATTTGTGCCTATAAAAGATGCTGAAGTCCTCTCTGGTCAGCTTCCAGATGTTTAACAGATCTTCATTTTACCATGGTGATAATGTGTTTTTGCTGTATTTTGGAGAGCACATGGCTTTAAATAGGGTTTCGAATGCCTTTTTCAGAGTCTTGTGCTTTTACTCCAGTTCGCTTGTCATGCCAATATTACTATTATGGGCGCCGGAACGTTTACTCTTGATGATTTGACCAAACTTCCTCCAGTCGAATCTCTCAGGGTCCCTGAAAGGGTTGGATGTCTCTACACCGAAATTTGGACTGCAAAGGATCCAACTGTGATCTGAGAAGAATCTCTGGTCAGACAGAGTACAGTTCTCCACCCTAAATGTTTCATCGGTTAATGGCATCATATCAAGGACCATCTTTTACTCATCACAGTTTTCCGAGCAGGGGATATGGTATACTGCCATTGCTACAAACCGACCAATTCGTGCTAATAATAAAGTTAAAGATAAACTCACCTTTCTCGTCGATTTCTGAGCTGCTCTAAATCGTATGCCTCGTATCGACGTCATATCCCACCAACAGCTTGGTCCGCTGCCGTTTAACCACGGTTAAGTCACTGGAACTCAGGCCCGGTGCTGTGAAAGAAATTATAATATTTACTTTGGAATCATTTGATGGTTCCACCTTTTCCGATCCAGGGCTGCTATGTTAACATGACGTCGAGGCCAGCACTTCGAGTATGATCTGATTGCGTAGGGGAACCGTCAGTTACCATCGGATCATCCCCCTTCATCTCCTGGAACAGTTCGTTTGCGCTTTATACTGTGACCTAGGCCCCCGCTTTCTCGTTCCTGGCTCCGAACCGCACTTTGTCGTTCTCTGGGCACTCTTCATTTATGCGGAATAGAAAAGGTTGGCTAGTTCTTCCTATTTGATCACCACCCATCCATGGGGACCCTAGGGGTTTGATGATGTGAGGATTGTATGAGCTTCCCTTTACCCATGCGAATCTTTGGTAACCAGGTGCGAGCCACCGGTCTTCTGGGAATTCCGATGTATGAGACTATCTTGACTTTACTCACTCTCAGGTGTCATTGACGTGTTACCTACGGACCACTCGGGAGGAATCAAAAAAGTGTATACATCCTCTTTGTTTCCCTTTCTGCCCACAAGATACTCAATGAGCATCTTCGACACACTGCCCTCGACACTGACCCACACCTTCGGCACTAGTTTTCCGCTTCATCCACTAATACTACAAGCGACTTCTCGCCACTTCGCCAAAGATTTTCACAATCCTTGCTTCCTTGCCGTTACCACTTCATTATTTGTAGAGAGTGCTTGGCTTGCACATTTTGCTCTTCGTTTATATGTTCGACCTAATCCTGAAATGGATTCGTTTGACGACTGTAAGTTTCCCTCTCTATTGGTTTCCCAGGCGTTTGTTGTCGAGAATACAGGCCTTTTTATTTTCCGCAATCCTGCTTAGAATATGGATGACTTTTTGCCACTGATTTTGAGCAGGACCCTTCGCTTCCCCACCGACTGCCAATAGCCAACATTCTTGTCGGCCGTTGTTCCCTGGGGGGCGACATCAACGGTTTCTGGGTAGGAGTATTGTAGCTTGTAATTGCTCTGTCCATTTCAACGGTAGCCTCGCTCCCGGAGCTCCCTGTTATTGGTTGGCACCGACTGAGCTGTCCTCGACGACTACTGCCTCCTGGTTGAATGCCAGCAGCTCCGATAATGCGCCAGGGTATGAACACTTGCTATTCTTTTATACCCGTCCGTTTTTGCGTTTGTTTTGTAGAGCTAGAGTCCATATACATCCATAGTAGTCCGGAACAAATGTCGAAGAGACCTACCTCCCTCTTTGACCATGCAGCCCTCAGCGTATGTTGTTCCACCTTGGTTCGGGCTCCTATTAGCACCTTTTTCAGCACAGGGAGGGCGGTCCTTTTGTTTTTGCTTGGGTTCAACCCCCGGCAGATCCGCTTGTTTTTAAGAGACCATAAGATGAACCTGCACACTCTCGTTCCTCCTAGGACGGGTGCCAGCACTAAACGCGGAGAGTTCATGAGTCGTAATCAGATCAGGCGAATTGCCAAACCAATACACGCAAACGAAAATGTTCTTCTACTAACTTGTCCAATAATTATTGGATCTTCGCAATGATCACAAAGGTGCATAGTTATTAGATCATCATCCCTTCTCTCGATGACGTCAGTTCATTCCGCACGTTCAAAGGACAAATTTGGAATCTACTTCTGATTGCCGTTCGCAACAATGTTGCTGACATTATCGACATTATTCCGGTATCGGATCTGTACTCACTTTTGGAAATTTTATTGATTAGAACTGTTTTTTCCGAAGCAGGGGAGCGCCATCCTGAGTCCCATGACTGCGTTTTAATTTAGTCCAGAAACTGTTATCCAGACTGGTGAAAATTTTCGATTAAGCTGTAGAAAGTGATCATCATGGAAACATTGGAAGACAAAGCGATGAGTAGTAATTTTATATGTTTATTATTATTATTCTCTTAAGGGAAAGTCGCACCGTGTCCTTAAAGAACTATTGTGCCCCTTTTAGATGTTATAGTGTACCTATTGATCATAGTATCTCAAGCAGGCCTATAACCGTCAGGAACTTTGGTATGTTCCCTACTTCCTGATCTTTCAGCTTTGCATCTGGCGTTAAGTGTTCTCCCAGATGCCTCGACCTACTTTGCACAAGTGCCGGACATTGTCCCAGGACGTGTATAGAGGTTTCGTCATACTCCTCACAAAACCTGCAGGCAGTGTCGGTAGATATCCCCAGCTTCCCTAGGTGATAGTTCAATCGACAATGACCAGTGAGAATTCCCATTATGATTCGGAGGTTCTTTTTGGTGAGGTTTATGCAATCCTTTGTGCGTATGGGTTCATATCCCCTAATAAGCATCTTGGACTGCTCCATCCCTGGTAGGCCCGCCCAATATAGTTTCCTCAACCGTTCCTCTTCATTTCTTAGATTCTTAGCCATGAAACCGTTTCCGATTCCACAGAAGGGTTCTGGTCCGTGTAAATACGCCCCTGCTCCCTTCTTGGCTAGTTCGTCCGCTGCCTCGTTGCCTTCCAACCCAGCATGGCTTGGAACCCAAAGTACCCAGACCTTGTTGGACGAGCCGAGTGTATTCAGTCTCTCAAGGCATTCCCACACCAGTTTAGAGTTCACCTGGTTGGACCTAAGTGCATAGATCGCTGCTTGGCTATCGGTGAGAATAGCTATGTTCTGCTCCCTGTAGTTCCTTTGCAGATTAAAGGAGGTACATTTATCTATGGCGTATATTTCCGCCTGGAATATGCTAGTGTACCTGCCCATTGGCTCAAAGTACATTTGCTTTGGACCAATGACACCGGCATCCGCTCCCTCTTCTGTGAGGAATCCGTGAGTGTACCAAGTAATCAGTTGCTGGTTTAAGTCGTATGCCGCAGCCACGCTCCCCCAGTTTGCCTTGTTACTCCAACGTGTTACAAACTTCTTATCGAAGTGAAATCTCGTTGTCATGTTATCCCTTGGTATTAGTAATTCGGGATACCGCCTAGAAAGAATACCAATCTTCCTTCGATTTAGGCAGCTCCCCGCCTCACTCATACTACCGGCCATCCTGAATATTGCCCTCTTTGCCTCCATCTGTATGTGCAGATGGAGAGGAGTTAATCCCAGAAGGACCTCCAGGGATACCGTTGGGCATGTCCTCATTGCCCCACTGATACACAGGCAAGCCAGCCTTTGGAGCTTATGTAATTCCCTGGCTTGTGTGCTAAGTTCGGTTCTTTCTGCCTAGATTACCGCTCCATAGGTAATCATTGGCCTTACTACTGCAGTATATATCCAAAGTAGTATCTTCGGGCTGCAACCCCATAACCCCATTTTATATGTTAATAGATGCTTTGAATTTACGCTCTTATTCTATTTTTTTCCTCTTTGGAAATCCTAAACGTCTTAAATGCTTTCAGCATACAGCGGCTCTTCCTTCCTTGTATTTTTTTCATCCGTGTATCTAGTTTCTGAAGTATGATTGTTATTCTATATAATTTGCGAAAGCTGATATGGATTTCAAACGAACGCTAACTTCTGGAACTAGCCTTTCTAGGAAATTTATGCAATATGGTGACATTAATACCGTCGGTCCCATAGTAGATGCAGCCTCCGTGCTTTTTCTCGTGCTGTAAATCCATAATTGTGTAAAGTGTAGAAGAACACGTACTAATAAAAAATGTTCTCTCAATTTTCAGCACCATACGAGCCATCTGGAGTCGCATACGATGTAAGTACTTTGACTCCAATTTCCCGCATTTTTAAATTACTTCATCCTTAAAGCACTTTCATGAATCAATTGGACACCGACGGCACTCGACTGTGCACACGTTCCGATCGTGACTTTGAATAATGAATTCAATGGCAACACCCGTTGTTTTCCACACAAGAAAATGCACCCTTGGTCCTTTCTCTTGGAAATGAGTACTCATCCAGGAGAATGCCCTTCCTGAGCAACTCTTCCACTTTCCTGAAATAGAATAAAATATTGACAAACAATCATCACCACCCTCAAAAGCCATCATACTTTGTGCATTTAGGAACCAATTGAGCCATTAATATCCGGTTGTTGGGTTGAAAGTGAAACAAACCCAACACTTGAACCGTTTGTGTGTGTGTTGCATGGGCACCCTTCTGCCTTGGTTATCATTTCGACGCTCCCTGGATATTGAATGCTAGGTGGCTGATTCTTTTACTAACTCTCTACAGGCGACCCGCCATCATATTGTTACTCAATGCACCCACCATCAAAGAAGTCAGTCTTTCAGAAAATATCTTGAAATCACGTCACCGCCAACCCATTACGGCAGTTCCGCCGCTCACAGATCACGGGAGTGCCGCAGGCAACGAAATACGAGTGGAATATACCATAGAAGGGATGAAATGGATTGAATGTTAACGCTAGCTCTGGCCGACGTACTGACGAACACTTGAGCAGTCTTCACTGGGGCCGAGGGCCGGGGCTGAATACGGCTGCCAGTGTAGCCAAGGACCTAAGCACGTAAAATCGATATTGAAAACGTAAATAGACCGATTAGAATTCGTAAACGCAAGGATATGATGATGACATCGTCACGTTTGGTGCTTCTCCCTCGTCATGGAGTGGCAGGCATTCTCCCGCCATAATAACATTTTGCAGGATTCAATCGCTGGCAATGTGCTACACATATTTTTTCCCAAGCTGTTTTCTAACCCACATGAAAGAACGTTAATAAATTTGCTGAAAAACTTTATTAAAGATTGCTGCCTGTAGGGATCACGAACGCTGTGGTAGACTTCAAATTTCGTCAAAGGATTGTGCTGCAGAGGGTAGACAAATGGTGCAATTTCATTTTGCAAATTAGATGTTGGATCATTCCAATGTTTTTGATGTTTGTGTGGAGAAGATATTAAATATGAATGCCGACAATAAATGAAACATATTCTCTCTGGAATTTGGCTGAATGTGAGCAACAGTTATTAAGGGATGTACATAGCGATATGACATTTAGGATACCAAAATCAAATAATTGGAGCATTTTTTTTATTCAGAGATGATAAATTGATTTCCGTAATGACGTATCTGTGGAATTTATAAAAGCAGCTGTTAATCTGAAATGCAGAAGAAAAAAATGCATCTATAAACGATGAACGCAAAGAGGCGAACTAAGCTCAGGTAGCGAGCATCTCGTGAACTAGTGCAAGTAGAATAATAGGAAAACCGGTAATCAACAGGGTACAGCCCGTCGGCCACACCTACGCGTCGTCATTGGTGCTTCCTTGAAATGCGTTTCAGTTCCCCCACGATTTTCTGAGATCCCTGCAACTCCTCCTCTACTACCCTGCGCCAAGTGCCTTTGGGGCGACCCATCCGTCGGCTATCTCGGGAGAGTGAATTTCACTGCCAGTAACGAAACTGTCGGCGCTCCTTAATGTGCGACCTATTCACAGCCACTTTCACCTTCCCATCACCACCAGGTTCTTTATTTGAGATAGTGTCAGCGTACTCCGATGATACGGCGCAAAGCTTGGAACTTTGAGCAACCTTGGGGTTACTTTCCATGTGCTAACTCAATATCGAAAGTGGATCTAGCGCTGCTAATGCGTCAGGCAACATCCAATTCGATGCCTGTTGTCAAAATCACGCTTCGTAGATATACAAATTGATTGAAGGTTTCGATGCTCTCTCTATTAATGCAGATTGAGAGATTACGATGACCCGTCAGACTGAGAACCTTGGTTTTGTTGGTGTTTATCTTCAGTCCAACTCTACTTGTCTCACTTTGCACATCCAGAGCCATTTGACCGAGGTCCATGACCCAGTGAGAGAGCAAACAGATGTCATCAGCGTAGTCGAGGTGTGTTAGGGAAGATGTCATCGTCTATTGAATCCATCCAGGCAGCATTGAAAACGTCACCGATACCAGGAAGAAATAATATCGGTGACAGGATGCAACCCAGGCGAACTCCGCTTTGGAATCCAAAATTGTCCGAGATACTACCTCGGTGTAGCATGTGTCATTTCCATCATATGTGACTATGATGAACTATCTCCGGAATACCCTCCTGCATAGGACAAGTCATATACATTCCCTATTCACACTATCGAAAGCTTTCTTGAAATCGATGAAGACCAGGTGAAATGATGATCTAAACTCCGCGCGCTGTTTCAACATGATTCGTAAGGTGTTGATCTGCTGTTTGCAGGAGAATCCGGAGCGGAAAACAGCCTGCTCTCTGTCGATCAAGTTTTTGAGTTGTTTTTTGATGCGTTCCCGGAACATTTTAATTATTACCTTTGCGACGGCAGGGAGCACGCATATAGCCCTCCAATTGTCACAGAATTGGAAGAACAGATACCCTTCTTTGGAATCTCAACGATTATACCCTTTCTCCATTTTCTGGGAAAGGTCTCGGATTCCCAAGATTTCCGTACGAGTGAATGCACCCAGCAGCAACAGTTTGAATGCATTGATGGTTGAAATGACTTCCCTTCTGCTTGGAGGATCAGTCCGTATCCGCAGTTACGGTGACTAGCCATTTTGTGCGCAAAAGCAGAAACCTCGCCGATATGGTTAAGAACCGTGGCGATTTGTTCTTTTCAACTGTTTAGTTGCTCGTCATCGTGGATAAGAAGTGGACCATTGACGTCCTTCACAGGATCATCAAAAGATTCGCAATCACATACAAATTCTTTCTTGGCGCGTTATACACTTCTGAAATCATTGCGTTCTGCTTCTTTGATCAGAGCAATGGCAAATTTCCTTTTGTCACGGCGCACACTACGCTAAACTTCCCGGGATTTCGCTCGATATCGGAGTTCGAGCGCGTTGCGCCCACCATCACTGGTAGTGGTCAATAGAGCTTTCAACCCCTGCCGTTCATTGATCTGCTGCCACGATTCCGCTGTCAGTCGGATCTTATGCCACTATGATACTTCAGTAAATATTTGATTGATTGATATTCGCGGGCGGTTTACTCAATGTATCTGCCTTCCGATCAGCAAGGTAGTTCTTCCACTGTCGAGCGACAGCCGGAAAATATGAACGGTCGATGTTGAACTTGGGGTCTCCAACTAAGCGAGAAGTAGCGGGCTAAACACGCAAGCGAAAGTAAACGACCATCAAATGGAGATCCCTTTGGAGGCTGATGTTATCGCCTTTTTGTTAAGCACATCTAGAAAGCAACTCTTAAATCTACTGCTGATCGCAGTTGGCTTTGGTTGGCTTTGTGCTCCAATAGTGGGCCACCAATGGCGGGGCAGTGGAAGCTGCAAAAAACCTCCCATCATTATCGCTACGGTCACCAAGATCGAGCTTCCCCATTTCATGTCCAAGCGAGGTGTTTTCAGATCCGCCTTAGCATTCAGAACACCCATTACCATCACAATGTCTCCTCTAGGAAAACTCTCCTGAGCCGCGTTTAATTGGTCGTAGAAAGCTTCCTTCTCTATTATATCGGATGTCTCCTTTGGTACATAGCAATGTACAACTTTGATGCTTCTCAACCTAGACCGGAATCATTTAGTCAGAAGTTTGTCAGAAACAACCCTACACCAAATCCGCGTCTGCTTTCAAGAGTACAAAAACATATAGCTGCAGGAGGGAGAGGATTCTCCAGAGTCATACCGTCTAACTTCGTTTAGGTCCAAAGTGTTTAGCTTATATCGTTGGAACTCCCGCTCGAGTAGGAGAAACTGCTGCCATTGTCGAAGAGCGTGCGTACCTTCCAGAAAGCATAGTCCGTTTTCCATAGCCAAAAGGTCGTGCGCATAAGGCAGTCTTTCCTTAGAAATACTCGTAAGGTTTCAAAATTTGCAGGTTGCTAGCACACATATCCCTTCTAGTTGCCTTTTACAACAAGCAGGGAAGACTTTGAGTGTATTCTTAATCCTCACCTCATAGGGTAAATAATTTTGCCAAGCATTTCGTCCACGAGTTTATGGGGCCCGATATCTACATTGGGAGCATCGTTTAACCTCCTCCATCCGCCCATCTCAGGCAATAGCACATAACATGCTCCAGGTCCTCGAGTGAACCGAATGAAGCACAATGCCTCTCCCGTTACAGTCCTATATGCGTGGCACATCCTCAGCGAGACTGTATACCGAACTCACTCTTCTCTAGTTCACCGGGTTGTCCAGTGCTCTCACTCAGACTATATTTTGGTTTTCTAAGATTGAGTATCATCCTTACTACATATGAACTAGCCTTTGCTGCCTTTTTTCGCGCATAGTCCAAGTGCTCAGCTTGGCATTGATTATCACCCCAAGTATCTAATGATCGATTTTATAATGAGCTCATGGTTTTCAATCCGGATTTTGATATTGTTTTCCCTGCGATTGTTAATAGGTTCACTAGGTCGAGTTTAATCATTCGTAACCATGCTTTGAAGGCATGAATGGTCATGAAGATCGGGGTCCTCGAGGTGCTTAGCAATTACTACAAAATTATTCAACTTTGCCTGCTTTGGCACGCGCTGTTAATCTAACCCCAGTTGGCCGAATTATAGGCATTGTTAACATCTAGCATCACCACCGCGCAGCACTTACTAACAGCTGACGCCTCCCGAACCAGATCCATGACCGTTGCAATTACCTCGACCGTGAAATGGTCTTTCCAAAACCCATGTCGTTTAACAGACCACCAACCAACCTGTTGTATATTTTCCCCTCCAACATCCTCCCTATAGTGTCAAAAAGACAGATAGGGTGATATAAGAAGGCTGCACCATGTGGTTTTTGGGGCTTCGGTAGCGGAACCAACCTCTACCTCTTCGATTGGGCGGGAAACACACTTTCTACGATGCACGACGAATGTATTTATGTATATTGGGGGTCTGATTCTAGCAGCCAACTTCAGATCTTTCTTCGGAATCTCGTCCAATGCCGGGACTTTATTATCCCCAGGTGTTCCGCAGATTTTCTGTATACACCCTAATCACCCCGTGGATCGAGAAGATGTCCTGTTGATCCTTTGGTCGAAGTCCACTTTTTTTTCGTATTGTAGGAAAAGAACTGTAATTATTTTGAACAAGAGTCGGGGGCACGTCATTTGGGGTGTTTCTGCTCAGGAATCTCACTCATTACAACCTTATATGCGAGTGTATATTGGCCTCAAGCCGCAGGAATTCTGCTTACTTTCCGGTATGATCTTCTTAAGGTTAATTCGAAGATCGTGGGTATTCTATTTCCTGTTCTGGATTATATCTTGTTCAATGCCAAAGTCTCTTCGTTCCCAGAAATGATTATGTCAATAGCGAGATTTCCTGGTCCTACGGTATTGTAAAGTTGCATGGCTCAGTTACCTGCTGACTTAGTTGACTGACCTCTTCCTGGGTTGACCGCTTCTAAAGCCGTTAGGAATGTCTCCTCCGCGTGGTTAAGGTTGATTTCTACCAACCTGAGCTTCCTCTTTTATGACAGAAAACTGCCACCTGAAACGCACCAGTCACCCACTCTCTCTTTCCGCTTGCACAACATGCATCGTGGATCTCCTTTGTTTTTTTTAATGAGATGTCCCTCTTCTCCACACTTTCTGCATCATTTCGGTTAATGGCGATAGGTGGGAACATCATCCACTCCTATCGTTTGTTACTGCTAACCTTGTCGCGAATTCTGATCACAACAACCTGGGTGATACTCGCTATGGAGAACCAATTCTGATGCAAACTTTCTTTGAATTGCATTTTAATTCAAGTCAGTAACCAATTGGATGATGTGGGATGGTTTTGTAGAACCCACATTGTAGGCCTGAAAGGCTACGCCTGCCAATCACCTAGCAACCTCTGGACTTGGTTTCCCTACGTCAAGAACAAGATTTGATAACGTAACAACTGTAGACATACTATATGCAACATTGATCCTCCCCTACACAAAGTGGCTGGATGTCTAACGGATACTGCATTCAATTTTTTGGGACCGCATGTCCACACCATCGAATCTGTGACGCATACATAGCCGTCAACTTTTCTTACTATACTCTTTGTCTTAATTGGATCAATTTCTAGCCATTTGAGTAGAGTCTTCGAATTTTTCCATTCTCCCCAAGTAAGTAAGTTAGTCTGAGAGCCGTCTAAAGACCCTCTCGGGTTGTCTGCTGTCACCCACAAGTAACTATGCCTCGTCGTGAAATTTGGAGAACAGTGATTGTGTGCGACTGAGGTAATGCAGCAATAGGGTGCTACACTTCAACGTGAATCTACACCCTGAAGCGTGCAAAAGCAAGTCCGTTCGTTAGGAAAACTTAGTATTTTCATCACTATGATGAACGCTGAGTATCTCCGCGTACGAAACATTGCCTTCACTGAAGACAACTATTGCCTCTGATCGAATTTGCACCTTTGCTTTTTTCTTCTCGTACCCTAGGTCCATTAGCTATCTGATTCCTTGAGCTTCACTTCGCTTGGCGACACTTGCAGCTAGGCACTTACTTTTCTATTTGCAAACCTTTAATTCGATTTCTTGGAACTAATATCAGTATCGCTTTCTATGGTTTTGTATTAAACAAAATTTTATTAAAATCAGTTTAGTGTTTGTCTGTCTGTCTGTCTTTTTTTTGACTGGTAGAAATCATCATGGATACGCAACTGGAATCTAGGACGCGCATGCCGGACTTTTACTGACTGAAATCTCCCATATTTTCTCCACACTTTCTTCGCAGGACCACATTTCTGGTATTGCTTCGCGGGGTTGTTCAGTTCTTAACTGTTTAAGCTAAGTGAGATACTACCGTTTTGCATGGCGTTAGTTGCACTAGCTCCCCTTGTATGCCTCCGCTGCGCTTCTGCTTCTTTTAGTTGCTGGTGGATCCGCTTCACCGTTGAAATTACCGTGTCCCATGCTGGACTTGATTGCACCATATACCTTACCAGATTTTTCACCGTTAAACGGGTATTTAGTTTTGTTTCAAAGTTCCGATTTTAAATCTTGGGCAGGTGAAGAAAACGTTTTCTGGACTTCCACACGTAGGACAATCGATTCACCGAAACCGAACATATAGAGGTACTTCCCGTACCCACCGTGTCCGGTTAAAAACTGAGCCAGATCGTAACTCGAATCACCGTGGTTTCGCATAGTCTACGAACTTATGTTTGGGATAAGCCGGTATGTCCACCAGCCATTCTCCGCTCGGTCCCATGCCGTTTGCCATACAGAAAATGACTTCATTCGCACATTTTGCTTGCTTATTTTAACCCGCTTCCGGATTCTCTAGAGGCTTGCCTCCTCGGCTGGAATATCCACTAGGGTGATCCCCGTAATCACGCATGCTGCCTCATAAGATGTTGCCCGGTAGGAGCAACATGTTCGGAGAGCACTGCGAGCACAGCTGCTGCGATTTCCTACCATTTTTATCAGCGACGATCACATTTCTGCCATGTATCAAAGGACATAGTTGACGACCGCGATAAAAGTAATCGTCGGCTGTGTTTAGGGCCGCCTATATTTAGAAGCATCCTCGAGAGTGTTGAGCTGATAGTTGCCGCTTTCTGTGGGGTTTAAAGCTCAGCTTGGAGTCGAATGTTACTCCCACGTATTGTAGCCATAGCTGATAGTTAACAACATACGCTCCGATGCAAATTTCAATAGTTTTATGTTTCCGCCGCTTTGTAAATAGCATCAATAGCCTGAATCCTTTAAGCCAAGACTTGATCGTCCGTACAGGCTCGGTCTAGATTTATCCTAAAAGTAATATAGGCTATAATATAAAGCATGATCATACCAAGTTTGGTGAAAATCGCATTATTACTAGCAAAGTTATAATAGGGCAAAATTGTCCCTTTTTATATAAGAAATAACCTTTCATACTTGAAGCGACAAGCTTACGGTTTACTGACTTGTTTTCTTTTAGGTGCCTTCAGATTTCTTGCAAGATCCCTTTATTTCTCCGGTACTCTTTTATTTGACCTTAAATCGATGGCAGAGTTTTTATTATAGTTGTCACTTGGGATGCCTGTGATACTTTTGGGGTAGAACATCTCCGCTTTTCATTAGAACCTCCTCTAATGACACCCATAATATCTTTTACATGTGGCTAGTTTCTCTGCCCGGCTCTATATCCTTGGTATATATCCCAAGGCTATGCTACCCATTATCATCCTTAGGAGAGATCCTATGATGAATTCTAGCACCCTCTAAAATATTGTTTGGAAAATGCCACCCATCTCGAATGTTCTTAGTGGTTTAAAGATTCCCAAGTGGCCAACTTCCTCAAGCTTTCGAGCGTATTCGTTTTGCTTTCTCCAATTATCCTATACCGTCCTGTTGGGCCACCAAACACAATTTTATTGACCACCGCCGTGGGAAAGGACCCCAGGAAATGAGTTTTGAGAAATATGCCCTGTTCTCCTCATTCTGAGCAGATGTCTCGTTTTCCACTTTCAGTCAGACTATAGCTTTTGTACCTTTTGTGATTTGTTCAATCGTTTCACAGAATTTCCTGTAGTTATTTCGCTTTGTATCTTGTGAGGCCCTTTCCGTACCTCATCTAGTTTCCGATTTCTTTCGATCCGTTAAAGAGTTATTGAGCCTTTTTTCTTCCCAGCTTACAACGGTTGGTCCTTTGATGACTATATATAACCACTCTGTTGGTAATGTTGGTTGATTACTCTCTGCAGTTCTAGTTCATTCCTGATATCACCGCCTACACCTGGATGAGTCATGTGGTTAATCAGATGTCTTATATAAGAGACGTAATATGCTTTCCAGGGATTCGTTCCATAATGCTATAAAGTTGCTCTCAATCTTGAATTTTATTATTCTGCGATCCGACATAGAGTGTTGATCCAACTCCCTCAATCTGCTGACCAGCCCATTCATAAGAATATTCCTTGGTGTTATATCTAGTAATATTTTTCTGGTTTTGGGAATGTAGGAATGTTTTCTGCATTATGTATTTCTAACATATTGCTGAGGACAACTTCAAGAAGGTATTCATCTTTCCGATTGTGGCCGGCGCTTTCCTAGTTCTCATGTGCAGCGAAGTAGAAATGGTAGCGCCTCTATTCCATAGGACTTCATTAATCTAACGACTAATTCCGGTGCGATCTGAGTGTTGCCGCTTCTGGAGCAGTACGATGTCACCAGTTTGAAACTCTGAGAGACATATATATTGTAAATTGCAATTCAGAATAATGCAAACTGTTAGTTTTACGCAAGAGAAATCCTAAACTACCTGCATAATCCTTCCTTCCAGACCGTAAATCTGCCGCTGGTACCCAGCCCAAGATTCTTGGGCCGAACCTATTCTAATGTTGTCCTTAGAGATTGTTCTTGCAATTTCTGGAGGTACAGGTTTTGCATGATTTAGATTTACCTAAGCTATCTTAGTGTGTTGAGACCTTCTCCAATCTCGGAGTATCGTATTTCTTTTCCGACCTGACAGTTGTGTGTGTTTGCTGTCCGCCTTGAAGCCTAGAAGAATCGCATCTAAGTTGCTTGAATGGGCAGCAGGTTCACATCCCTGCTCGATCCTGCACTTGGTGTCTCCGTGAGCTCTACAATTCCTTCGGAGATCTCAGTAGGCTTTTCATTGAATGTATCCTCCCAAGTATCTTGCCTCAGTTTCACCATGTCTTAGGGATGTTAGTGAATCTATAGTCGATAAGGCATTTACGGCGCTTAATTGCCTCCTGGGATCGGTCATCTATCCCGATCGTGGGCAGAACACCTTCTACAAATATGTGTGAAGATAGTTATTTTAAACTACCATGAGTTCCAGAAGCTCCTCCGTAAGGTCATTGTGTATGCCCCCAGTATATGATCCCAAGCCGTTCCACAGTGTCATTAGTCACGCACTTTATCAGTATAAGACCTGGCAGCCCATCCCTAACACATTTGCTTGACGATAAGGTTTCCAGTAATTTCCTACTTCTCAAATCATTTCAACAGTGTGACCAGTCGGATGCCTTCCACAGCACTAGTGTAGCTAACGGTGGGCGGAAGTACCCGGAATTTCCTCTCTTTTGGGTTCGAATTTGGACTCCATAGAAGCATTCCCCATTTGTGGGCTGATTTCTTTGCATCCTTTTCCTTTCATTCCGCTGTGTAAGATTTAAGTCTATTCTGGGCCTTATTAAAAGCCTCTTGCGGGTTCAGACCTTACTTTAGATAGCGCAGATACTATTTAGCCGTTACGCCACTGATGTCTGTTTTCTTTCTAACATCTGATCCGAATTCGGAGTCCGGTCTTCTGATCAAGGACATTATTTGGTTGTGATCTTCGCTGCAGAACAATGTTGAGCTTGGTTCCATCGACTTTACAACTTATCTTTCCTTGGTTGTAATCGGCTAGTTATTGACATTGCGGAGGCGCCTGAGGCGCTGTATGGGGCCCCGCTTGTTATACTTATTGTTCCCAAGACTTTGGGGATTAGGACTTCCGCCGTGTGATAGCCACCGGAACGTGGTAAGGTCAAGTATACTTCGTCAGGTGACTAGGTATGTGTGAGGCTACGTTCGAATACAATCAGTTGCCCCCAACTCTAAGCTATCCAAAAGGCACGGTTCGTATAACATTTAATGGTAGGCTCACCTTGCGGAGGGGATGGCTATCACCACGCACTAGCGATCTTAGTAGACGGGATGTTTGACATCCTGAGAGAAAGAAGGCGAAAAGTTGGCTCCCGGAGAGTTATAATCCTTATTACTCTATCTTGCGGTGCGCTACTTGACCTAAATTGTTATTGTACAGACCGATTATTTCTGTTCCAACCAGCAGACAAATTGTTCAGCACCGATGCTGTGCGGGCGATATCGGGAGCCCATTTACTGACTCCCAAGAGCTGCCGGTACTTGAGCGCATGCCCCCCACAAATTCCAGTACTAAATCAAGGTTCCACTCTCTGAAGCTAATCAACTAAGAATTCACAAGCGGGGTCGGCTCGTCGCCATTTGGCTCTATCGAATGCCCGATCTGGGTGCAATCTCGAGACTTTTAAATCCCGATCCACCGTATCAAGCCACCGTTGTTTCGGGCTGCCTTTTGGTCGTTTACCATCGATGTTCAACCAACCTTGGCAAGTGAATTCTCGTTATTACGAATTGCGTGACCATACCATCGAAATCGCCTCTCTGGTAACTTTTCCACGATCGGTGCAACCCCATAACGATCGCGGATATCCTCATTTGGGATGTGATCAAAACGTGTGACGCCACTAGTCCAACGTAACACCTTCGTCTCCAATACCGCAAGACGCCACTCATTGTTTTTTATAGTTGGCCAACACTCAGAACCATAGAGAGCGACAGAACGGACAATATTGCGGTAAATTTTCGATTTGAGACGTTTGTTGATATGTCGATCACAAAGAACACCAGTTGTGGAACGTCACTTCATCCAGGTTGCGTTAATGCGTGAAGCAATTTCATAACGCAGTTCTTCATTGACTGATAGCGTTGACCCGAGGTATTTAAATCGCTCAATTCTGGGCAGATCACTGCCGCTGACAGTGATTGTGCCTGTTTCATGGGGATCGGTCGTCAAAAATTCATTTTTCTTTAGATTCAATCTAGGACCGATTGCGTGAGGCGATCATTCAATTTTTGAACAAGTTGCTCGAGATTATTTTTGTTATCAAATGCTAGGAAAACATCATCTGCATAAAGCAGTGTGTAGAGCGCTGGACGTTGGATATCCCGTGTGACGGTGTCCATAACAAGAACAAAGAGGAGTGGTGAGAGGGCGCTACCTTGATGAACACCAACAGAGACACGAAGCGGTTTTGATACACCCGCCATATTTCGAACTTTACTTTTCGGATCGTGGTAGAGCAACTGAACCCAGCGCACGAGTTCTTCTGGTACGAAGTGTTGTCGTAAAGCATACCAGATAAGTTCGTGTGGCACACGGTCAAACGCTTTCTCTAGATCCAGAAATGCGATGTAAAGAGGGCGATGCTTCTCACGGTGTTTCTCCATGAGTAACCGCGCAGCGTGTATTGCGTGAGTGGTTCTGCAGTTTTTGACAAATCCGGCTTGATTCACGGTTATTTCAACGATTTCGCGCATACGGTTGTCAAGAATGCGTTCAAAAATCTTCATGGTATGGGAAAGTAACCGGATCGAACGGTAATTTGAACATTCTGCTGAACTACCTTTCTTTTTCCATATTGGAACAGTGGTACTTTCTTGCCAGTTAGATGGTGTTCTTCCTTCCTGAATACCCCGATTAAAGAATTCACAGCCACAGTGTTGGCTCCCAGCTCTTCGCTTTCCGGAGCTCAGATGCGATGTTTTCAGGTCCGCTGGCTTTCCTCGATTTCATTCGTTTTATTGCTTCCTCGACTTCAGTTGCGCTGACAGTTAAGTCCTTCAGGGTCTAACGTGAGCACCTGTCTTGCGACTTAATCCCACGGTCTTCTTAAGACGCGGATTGATTTTGTGACCACAATCAGAGCCCCGCTGAGACAAGCAACAACGGTACCAGTCTATACCAAGTGCATGGCTTAGCATTCATACTGGTGGATGCAAGACATACGTAAATATCTACCGAAGTAAGGAGTGCGGCACCCATGTTGAAACGCAACACCACGCCGATGCCTGAAGTTCTCTTCTCTTCTTCTTCTTCTTTTTCTTCAGCCTTTGTCCCGTTCACAAGCGGGGTCGGCTCGTCGTGATCGGCTTCGCCATTTGGTTCTATCGAATGCCTGATCTGGGTGCAATCTCGAGGCTTTCAAATCTCCATCCAGCGTATCAAGCCACCGTTGCTTAGGTCTGCCTTTTGGTCGTTTACCATCGGCTTCGATGTTCAGACCGATCTTTGCAAGTGAATTCTCGTTTGCACGAATTGCGTGACCATACCATCGAAGACGCCTCTCACGCAACTTTTCCACGATTAGTGCAACCCCATAACGATCGCGGATATCCTCATTTCGGATGTGATCTAAACGTGTGACGCCACTAGTCCAACGTAGCATCTTCGTCTCCATTACCGCGAGACGCCGTTCATTGTCTTTTATGGTCGGCAAACACTCAGAACCATAAAGAGCGACTGGACGGACAACATTGCGGTAAATTTTAGATTTGAGACGTTCGTTGATACGTCGATCACAAAGGACACCAGTTGTGGAACGTCACTTCATCCAGGTTGCGTTAATGCGTGAAGCAATTTCATAACGCAGCTCTCCATTGACTGATAGCGTTGACCCGAGGTATTTAAATCGCTCAGATCTGGGCAGATCACTGCCGCTGACAGTGATTGTGCCTGTTTCATGGGGATCGGTCGTCAAAAATTCAGTTTTGTTTAAATTCAATCTGAGACCGTGTTGCATGAGGCGATCATTCCATATTTGAACAAGTTGCTCGAGATCATTTTTGCTATCAGATGCTAGGAAAACATCATCTGCATAAAGCAGTGTGTAGGGCGCTGGACGTTGGATATCCCGTGTGACGGTGTCCATAACAAGGACAAAGAGGAGTGGTGAGAGGGCACTTCCTTGATGAACACCAACAGAGACACGAAGCAGTTTTGATACACCCGCCATATTTCGAACTTTACTTTTCGGATCGTGGTAGAACAACTGAACCCAGCGCGCGAGTTCTTCTGGTACTAAGTGTTGTCGTAAAGCATACCAGATAAGTTCGTATGGCACACGGTCAAACGCTTTCTCTAGATCCAGAAAGGCAATGTAAAGAGGGCGATGCTTCTCACAGTGTTTCTCCATGAGTAACCGCGCAGAGTGTATTGCGCCAGTGGTTCTACAGTTTTTGACAAATCCGGCCTGATTCACGGTTATTTCAACGATTTCGCGCATACGGTTGTCAAGAATGCTTTCAAAAATCTTCATGGTATGGGAAAGTAATCGGATCGGACTGTAATTTGAACATTCTGCTGGACTACCATTCTTTTTCCATATTGGAACAGTGGTACTTTCTTGTCAGTCAGATGGTGTTCCTCCTTCCTGAATAACCCGATAAAAGAATTCACTGAGCCACAGTGTTGGCTCCCAGCTCTTCGCTTTCCGGAGCTCAGATGCCGATATTTTTAGGTCCGCTGGTTTTCCTTGATTTCATTCGTTTTATTACTTCCTCGACTTCAGTTGCGCTGACAGTTAAGTCCTTCAGGGTCTAACGTGAGCACCTGTCTTGCGACTTAATCCCATGGTCTTCTTAAGACACGGATTGATTTTGTGGCCGCAATCCCCGTTGAGACAAACAATAACGGTACCAGTCTATACCAAGTGCATGGCTTAGCATTCATACTGGTGGATGCAAGACATACGTAAATATCTACCGAACTAAGGAGTACGGCACCCATGTTGAAACGCAACACCACGCCGATGCCCGAAGTTCTCTTCTCGGTTGAGCATAACTACAACCCCCATGAAAGTCCCACTAGGAGGCCTACCGCAAATAACCGAGCTATACCCACATACAACGGGAGTTCACCCGAAGTATGAGAGTCTAGGAGCTATCCCGGTTCCCATGGTACCAGTATACCCCTGGTAAGGTTTCGTGACCAATTTGCCACTTCAGATGAGTCCCCGTGCAGACTCGGGTCTGATCGCCCTGGAGCATTCGCCTACTGCATCACGGTCGTCAAGCCAAAGTGAGTATAGCGTCTCCCGGTGCCACCACTATGCAGATTCTGCTCGGCCACTTGGTTTTGGTGCCAAACCAAAACCAGGGCCTTCCTCACCGCCACCTCTGAACACCAGTTGCGCTGACAGGTGGAACTGAACCAAATGTCGGCAATGATTGTGGAAGTGGAGAGGATGGGCAAATTCTTCAGTTGAAATCTGCTCGAAGTATTCTCACCATCTATCCATTGCGGCTCGACGGTTGGTAAGCAAATTACCGTTCTTGTCATTAAAGCAACAGAAGTGTTCGATATCCTTTGTATGTTCGTTATGACTTTTAGCAAGTCGATACAGATCTTTCTCGCCATCCCGAGTGTTCAGTTTATCGTAAAGATTTTTCCAATGGTTCGCTCGGGTGACAGCGACCGCTTTCTTTGCTTCCCGGTTGGCATTCTTATAAATTTGCCAATTAGCAGGCGTTTCTTTTCACGGAACTTCATTTCAACATAATCATTCCAAAGCCAAGTATCTCGGTTGATGTACCGCTTACCCGACTTGGTGACCCCGAGGGTTGCAGAAGCCGCTTTGTGGATCGTGTCTTTCATTAGGTTCCACGATTCTTTCACATTCGTAATGGTCGGCAATCGTATGAGTGAGATCGTTTCTTCTTTCTTCTCACCAAATCACCACCATTTAATGCGCCGCGAGCCAGTGCGTTCCTCACGCTGTTTCATCGATGGCTTAATTCGCAGGACGCATTCAACGGTCGATATTGAGGTGCGATGGTCCCATAGGGAAACGACCTTGCAATCAGTGACGGTGGTAAAATATCGGCGTCTTATGAGAATATAATGGATTTGCGTTTTACTGTTCCCACTATAAAATGTGGGAAGATGAGACAATCGTTTGATGAACCATGTATTCATAAGTACAAGGTCATGGGTGTCCGCAAAATTGATTATACGCTCGCCACCCTCATTGCGCGCTCCGACCCCCTTTCCCCCATGGCGCCTGTTACCGTTTGCCTTTTCACCCACATGACCATTAAGGTCGCCGGCAATGATAATATAGTCGTCAGCAGGCACGTCACAAGTCTTTTCATCGAAAAGTTGCCAGAAGGCATGTTTCTCGGCATCAGGTCGACCTGTCTGCGGTGCGTACGCGGTGAAGAAGTGAATAGTGCGATCAGCTGATATAATGGTGCTTCATCAGCCGATGATCAAATCGTTCGACTTCTTTAATGGCATCACGGAAACTCTCTGAGATGGCAATGCTAACATCATATTGAGTGTGTGAGTTACCAAAATAGAGAAGTTTATAGCCATTCTTACCGCGTTTGCGTTCAATGTCGCAGCTTTTGACACCAGACAGGACCGGGGCCCGTCCTGCCGCGTTGACTGAGGGGGATGCCCTAGCATTTCTCCGAGGCTTGTGAACCGATCCGATCATCATGTTTGTAACGACATTGTATGCATTTTCTTTGGTCGGCCTGTCGCGGGACCTGTCATCAAGAGAGATCAGATAGGATTTAGCATTGTGGAGTAACTCCAACTATACTCTATTTATCTCGTTCCCTGATCTCAGCATTTCATTTTTGTTTTACTGAGGATAGTACAGAGTACGTGACCTCAAACCCTCCTCCTTTACCTAGGATTGGGACCAGCATACTATGTTAATAGCATGCTGGAAAATTTGGTGTAAATGATCATCAAAGTTTTTCATTTCGCATTGATTTTCTGCGCCCTAAGGCATTAAATTATATGGGGCTGGTTTCTGCTACGGGAGATCTTCTAGATATGGTGGTTTTCACTAGATGGTCATTAAATTCCCAGAACACTTACGATATCTATGAACATCAAGAATGCTAGGCACATATATGGATCGATGATTTGGACAATGTTTACTGTCAAATTGCTTCTAGAAGCAAATTCAACGGGGGTTGCTTTTGGATTGCATAAAACTTTAACCAGTGATAGATGTTATCTGTCTAAGAATAAAAATATGAAAAAGCTAAATGTAGGGTAATTTCAATGTTTCGGAAAGCTTAAATATATTAGCACTGGGAAGCACTTAATCAATAATTCTAATCCTGCGGAAAACCCATTGCATCCACCTCAAAATTTCAAACCTTCACGTGCAATATCTTTTATACCGCTTTAAGGTCTTTCATTACTTTAAAGTAAATACGTGCATCAGCAGAAATGCTAAAAGGAACAAGTCGTGATGTTTCCTCGACTACGTCCTTTCATTCCACTTCTTATGCTCATCTACCTAATTTAACTCAATACCGGTATTGGGAGCAATTGCATGATGGACTCCTTTTACAGGGAGCGCATCTCGAGGATGCTTTGTACATTCTCATCTCGCTCAACAGCTGCATTTCCGATTGGTAAACATCAGAGCAATGCAATTTAATGCACTTCTTACTATCATTACACGAACTTAGTCTGAAATTACCGTCTCCCTTGTACCTTACCGTTTATTTCGATGCACGGTAGCGGAGCATTTCAATTTAGAGTAGTGAAACGATCCAAAGTCAATTTGAAATGGGAAGAGGGTGATTGAATTTCTTCAAGGAGCCCTAATCTTGGAGTTCATACGAGGACGTGTAAGAAAATTAGATAAAATTTTGGAGAAGATTGAAACTGTTACAGGTTGTTATATGAGTGCACGTTGTTTTGTGCAGCAGCTACAATAAGTTTTGGGGGAAATGTGGAATTTAAGGAGGTTTACGTTTAATAATGCATTTTATTTGGTCGACTTTTATATAATTTAATGGGTACAAAAATTGTATACCACTAGACGTTCCTCATTCCCACATTAGGTAAAGTGCAGGAATACTCGGAACCTGATAATCTGAGCATGGGATCCCACTTCATGTTCAACGATGAACCTGCTCTTAAGACGAATCTTGCATTATTCTATTGTTATAGCTCTTCTTAGGTTTTACCTAGTCATGGCGTGCCTGATATCAAATGAAAACCAGAGCCAAGACGAAAAATATATAATACTTTCCGGAAATGAATGGAACTGGATATTCCAAAAATATGACTCTACAATCCTAAAAGTTGACTGGCAAGAGGGCTATAAATGTCCTTGCCAACTTTTGAGAAGTTTCTTTGCTGATGTGCATAGAATGGGGACTTTCCATGCACATCGTCAGCAATGCAATTTCGTGGACTCATGGCTGATATTAAGGTAGCTGCCGAGTTTTATCTGTTTGCAGACGGGCTACATCTGTTTCCTTTCCTTTCCAATTATAATTCCTTTGACTTTCATTTTTGTACGTTATTACATTATAGAAAGAGTTGATTCTTATTAAATTTGGGGACTTTTGAAAAGCTGTTTCTGAAATAGGGAAAACAGCTTCTAGATATAAACAAGTGGGGATACCGGAGGCTGAGCGCTTCTGGTATAAAGGTTTTGTGTTCATCTTATGTGAGGAAATCTATATGCACGATCGTCTTGTTAAGCGAAATTCGCACCGCGAACTTGAAGAACTATTGTGCCCCTTTTACTGATTATAGTGTACCTATTGATCATAGTATCTCAAGCAGGCCTATAACCGTTAGGAACTTTAGTATGTTCCCTATTTCCAGATCTTTCAGGTTTGCATCTGGTATTAAGTGTTCTCCCAGATGCCTCGACCTACTTTGAATAAGTGCCGGACACTGTCCCAGGACATGTATCGAGGTTTCGTCATCCTCCTCACAAAACCTGCAGGCAGTGTCCATAGATACCCCTAGCTTCCCTAGGTGATAGTTCAGCCGACAATGACCAGTGAGAATTCCCACTATGATTCGAAGGTTCCTTTTGGTGAGGTTGATGCAATCCTTTGTGCATATGGTTTCGTATCCCCCAATAAGCACCCTGGACTGCTCCATCCCTGGTAGGCCCGCCCAGTATAGTTCCCTCAACCGTTCCTCTTCATTTCTTGGATTCTTAGCCATGAAACCGTTTTCAATTCCACAGAAGGTTTCTGGCCCGAGTAAAGGCGTCCCTGCTCTCTTCTTGGCTTCTTGGCGCTGTGACGGATCCGTCAGTGTTCCAAGTAATCAGTTGCCGATTTAAGCCGTATGTCGCGGCTACGCTCTCCCATTTTGCCTTGTTACTCCAACGTGTTCCAAACTTCTTATTCAAGTGAAACCTCGTTGTCATGTTATCAGTAATTCGGGATACCGTCTCATCATATCAATTTTCCTTCGATTTAGGCAGCTCCCCGCCTCACTAATACTACCGGCCATCCTGAATAGCGCCCTCCTTGCCTGCATCTGTATGTGCGGATGGGGATGGGTTAATCCCAGAAGGTTCTCTAGGAATGCCTTTGGGCATGTCCTCATTGCCCCACTGATACACACACAAGCCAGCCTTTGGAGCTTATGTAATTCCCTGGCCTGTGTGCTGAGTTCGGTTCTTTCTGCCCAGAATGCTGCTCCATAAGTAATCATTGACCTTACTATTGCAGTATATATCCAAAGTAGTATCTTCGGGCTGCAACCCCATTTTTTTCCTGCTATGGATCTGCAAGTCATCAGAGCCCTCGTGGCTTTCCGATAAGTGTTTCCGACATGTGTCTTCCAGAGTAATTTTTGGTTTAGCGTATTTCCCAAATATTTGACCTCTGTTTCTCGTTTCACCTCCATATCATGTAATGTTATAGTCCTCAGGTGATCAAGCTTACGCCTCCTAGTGAATGGTACTATTGTGGTTTTGGTTCGGTTGATCCGCAGGCCCACCTTCCTGCACCAGGCACTAGTAATCCTTAGTCCAGTTTGGATTCTATCACATAGGGTATCTTCATATTTGCCCCTACAGAATATAACAATGTCGTCCGCGTAACCCTGGACTTGTATTCCAGTATTTGTTAACACATCCAGGAGTTAATCCACTACCATACTCCACATCAGCGGCGATAGTACCCCACCCTAGAATTTGTACCTGTCGGTACTTCTATTTGTATTTTGTCCATCCAGAATGCCAAGGTGTTTCCCATTTCTTTGCGGCTCAGGGCATCTTGTATCTCTGTTCGATGTGTTGCCGAATGCTCCTTCGATATCCACGAACGCGCACAGGGCAATTTCTTTTGTTTCTCTGGCATCCCGTAGTACCTCTGTCAGCTGATACCGAGCAGTTTCAGTTGACCGTCCTGCCCGGTAAGCGTGCTGACAGTGATGTAGGGGATTCCGCTTTAGAACGTTAGTTCTAATATAGTTGTCTATGACCTTCTCCACCGTTTTGAGTACGAACGATCTTAGGCAAATTGGTGTGAAAGATTTAGGGTGAAAAGGATCCTTTTTACCCATTTTCGGAATAAAGACCACTTTTGCCCGTCTCCATGCTCTTGGTATGTGTCCCAAGTGACTCTAAGATAATTCCTAGGCCTGTCTGGATAAGTGCTGGGAAAATGCCACCTACTCTGGGAGATTTTAGTGGTTTGAAAGTTCCCACTGCCCATCTTAGCCTAGTTTCTGAGCATACCTCTTTTGCTAGTTTCCAGCTCCCCAGCTCTTTTATTCGTTGTTGGACACCCCAACAGGCAGAATGTTGTCGCCTGCCACCGTGGGGTAGGACCCCGGGGAATGAGTTCTGAGAAGCAGGTGTACCCTCTCCTCCTCATTCCCGGTAAATGTCCTGTCTTCCTTTTTCAAGGAGACAGGATATTCTCCCGTCATTGGCTACAGCATTGAACAGCCTGGTTGCTTCTGTGATTTGTTCGATCCCTTCATAGAATTCCCTGGAGCTGTTCTGTTTCGCTTCCCTGATCGCGTTGCTATACGCAGTCAGTGCGTTTTTATACCTCTGTCAGTCCCCGGTTTGTTTTGACCGGTTGAAGAGTTTTCGTGCCTCTTTACTCATTCTGGCTCCACCATGGTACATCCCTTGATGGCTTGACTGTCTTAGCCGAACAGCTGGCCTCATATGCGTCAATGACGATTGTGTTGAGGTTTTCCACCACTGTTTCTAGTTCCAGTTCGCTCCTGATGTCACCGCCCCCTTGAAGGTGGGCAATGTCGTTGCTCAAGTGCGTTGCGTAGGATGCGTTCTTCTGGTATTCCTTATTATTATTTCTATTTCGAAGTTACCCTCAATGTCGAATCTGATTATCCTGTGATCAGACATAGAGGGTTCATCCGACACCCTCCAATTCCTGACCATTCCGTTCATTAGGGTATTTCCTAGAGTAATATCTAGTACCTCCTGTCTTGTGCTGGTCACAAATGTTGGAGTGTTCCCTACGTTGTATATTTCTAACTTATTGCTAAGAATAAATTCAAGAACGTACTCACCTCTACGATAAATGTCGCTGTTTCCCCAGACTTCGTGGCGGGCGTTGGCATCGCAGCCGGGAAGAAGTGGCAACGCCCTCTTCTCGCTTTCGAGACTTCTTCAGGGACCTCGGTATGTTTTTCACCCGGTGTCTTCTCCGAGGTATCTTTCCTCGGCTTTTCGAACGGATATGTTGCCAAATCGATAGTTGATATGGCAACTCCGACGTTTGATTGCCTTCTCCTCCTCTCCTCGGTCATCTATCCCGATGGTGAGGAGTTTACCCTTGCCCTCCAGCTTGCTCCTGAAGACTCTCCATAGTCGGGTATGTATAAGGCCTGGTGGAAAGCGTATCCTGGTGAACACGAGTTTCAAAGTCCAACTCTTGATCATCTTCCTGACGACAAGGTCCTCAATGATTTCCTGCTCCTCACGAGTGAGTATTTGTTCGGGAAAAATTTTTGGCATTATGGTCAGCCGAATGCCCTTAACCGCACTAGCATAGCTAATGGCGGGCTTCCTGGGTCCTGCCTTCACTCCTGACCTGCCCGGGTTTCTTCCCCCTTGGGTTTAGGTTTGGATTTTTTGGGAGCATTCCCTTCATGTGGGCTGATCTCTACTGCTCATCGCTTTTTCGGCTCCGGTAGAGATGGCGTAGGTCTGTCCTGAGCCTTCTTAAGGGCCCTTCTGGTTTCAGGTCTTCTTTTAGATAGCGCAGGTACCATTTAACACAGGAGCCACTGACACCTGGCGTCTGTTATATCTATCTTAGAAGCGCTTTTGCTGGTCCCTGCTCTTTGAGCAGTGGTGTTCGTTGGCTGTTGTCCACGCAGTATACCAATGTTAACTTTGGATCCACTGCTTGACGTCCCAACTTCTACCTTCTTGGGTGTAATCACCTGGCTCTCAGTAATTTGGAGATGTGGCTCCGCCTGATTAACCAGTTTTTGCGCGGGACGGGGCTCCGCTTGTTTGGTTTTCGTTTTCGTTTTCTTTTTTTTTTTGTACTCATTGGATTTCCAGAAGTATGGGGATTAAGAAGTCCGCCGTGCCATAGCCCCCCGTATCACGGTAAGGTCTAACTTACTCACTGAGGCGACCAGGTATCAGTGAGGCTCCGTTCGAATACAGTCAATTTGACCTATTATAACTTCGTTAATGATGGTGCGATTTCCACCAAACTTGATAGGATTATGTTCTATATTATAGCCTACATTGCTGCCATTTCATGATTCTAGGATCAACTTATGAGAGGTCAATTATTAAAAATTATAGTAATATACTATTATTAACTTTATTCCCAAATGCTTGTTGTGCATTAAAAAGAAGGGCCTGGACAGCGGGCATATTGCCGGAAGCGGCCGAATTCGAGGACATTCTGGACAAATTGGTTCTGGATGAAAAGGACGGGAACCAAAAGTCATTGCCGGTGATTTCAATGCATGGGCCACAGAATGGGGAAGTTCACTGACAAATGCAAGAGGGCGTTGCCTCTTGGAGGCTTTCGTGCATTTAGATATCATATTGACTAACGATGGTCAGATTAATATTTACCGGAAAGGGGGATCCGGTTCGGTTGTTGATCTGACTTTTGTCAGTCCTTCACTAGCCCGCGATTTGTCCTGGAACGTCAGTGAACAGTACATCCATAGTGATCACCAGGCAATAGTCTTTGACCTGAAGAGCAAGTCAAACGGTTGGAAATCTGCCCGCAGAGAACGTTAAGTTGGTCTGCGAAGGCAATTAACGAGCAAACATTCATAGATGTGTGGCTGGACCAGAACACTATACAAGGTACTCCCTCGGAAAGAGCCTTCCAATTCACGGAGTGTATCGCGAAGGCATGCGACTCATCGATGCCGAGACGTTGTACTTTCCCCAGTAGAAAGCCTAACTGCTAGTGGAATAGGGAATTGTCAGTCGGCGTGTCATCGGACCAGACGAGCGGCTCAGAAAGTAATGGGCAGCATTGATCTGAAGGTGAAACAGCAAGCGTACAAGGAAGCCCAAAGAAATCTGAAGCTGGCTATATAGCGGAGCAAGAAAGACTGCTTCAATCAACTCTGCGCAGAGGCAAATATAGACCCATGGGGAAGCGTCTAAGGGGTTGTGATGGGGAGATTTAGAGGTCAGGCAGCTCCGCAAAGTACATGTTCCGATCTCCTGGTGAAAATCGTTCAGGGATTGTTCCCTCAGGAGATTATAAGGGGTTACAGTCTACATACATCTTTAGATGTGGCCGTAATACCCCCAGTAATGACGAAAGAATTACTGGAGGTTTGCGATAGGCTGGGAGACAACAAAGCGCCCGACCTCGACGGCATACCAACTTTAGGCTGGCCGTTAAGTGGAGGTCACACATATTCGTAGAGTTGGCTTGGCGGATAGAATCTTTTCTGACACATGGAAAAAAACAATGGTTAGTTTTGTTGGCTAAACCTGGCCTCTTGGTGAACCAGGCCTATATTTCTATTTTATACTACGGGGAAAATGTTGGAGCGAATAAGCTACAACAGATTGCTTCCGGTTCTAGAAAGTCTGGGAGGCTTATCAGATCGACAATTCGGCCAAATCAACGGTCGATGCCATCAAACTGATCACTGGCTTAGCTGCATGCAATGCACTGAAGGAGTAGCACTAGCAAGTATTGTACTGGGATTGACCTTGACGTGCAAAATGCGTTCAACTCTGCCAGTTGGAACTTTATATGGAGGTCATTCGCGGCGATTGGTATACCCAGTTCCTTAACTGCGCTAGTCAACAGCGACTTAACAGACAGAAGGTTCTGTTACGGCACAGACAATGGAGCCAAAGAATATATTGTCTTCGCGGGTGTTCCACAGGGCTCTGTGCTGGGACCGCTATTGTGGAACATCATGTATAATGTCCTCAACGTCCCAGTTGCTAGCGAGGGCACAATAGTGGGTTGACATAGCGCTGATTGTTGTTGAAAAGATCTGGCGGATGTGGAATTATATCCATTCGAAAGAAGTGACCGAAAGATGCAGGTCTTGCACTCGCGGAGGATAAAACAGAGGCGGTGCTTATCACGAAGCGGCGTAAAGAAACCACTTTCCGTATCAGAATGGGGAAGCACCTGCGGCGAAACTTCAGTCTCGGTTGCGATTCGGTCGTTCAGGCATACCGAAGATCGAGCTAACTTTGTAACCTTTGCATTTAGCGACGATTGAAAGCTCACTAGAGCGGTGGAAATTGAGGTCATTCTGGTCACAACCCCGCACTTTTCGTTCCATGCCCGCTCTCTCCCCTTCCTACTATAAAATTCGCCGATTTTCCTTTAAATTGTACTGAATCTGATTGTCAGTTTTATCGAAATACTTTTTCTTCAATTCATACATCTACCTCTTATCCCCAATTGTTTTCCGACGTAGGTGTTCCTTCTATATAATTAGCATATATCGGCTCAAATAAAGTTAATAATAGTGTATTATCATTCATCATAGACTTTATGTCTATATTTATGCTATACTTTTCACAAAAAGTGAGGAGCCTACCAAAGGCCGTATTGAACTCCCCGTTCACACAATGTCATTATCTGAAACATAGTTGACTTGGCGGAAACGAATGGATTTGCGGAACGCCAAAATGACGCCACGCGCCCTAAACTTGAGATTGAAACCAGAAATAGACTTGGAGAGGAGAGAATGGTTAACAGTATAAGTTTCTTGCAGCGCAAGAATATCGAAGTTGTTATTATACTATTAGCATAATATTCTATGTTTTATTTATTTGGCCTTAGGCTTTGAATATTATATTGATTAAGTGTCTTCACGCTTTTACAGATCTTATTCATAAGTTGTTGCTGGAGCCTTCTGCTGAGTCAAGCTCGGACTTCTCTTCTTTACAACATTACTATACTTGGCTGAGCCTCTGGCAATCCTATTAAAGTCCAGAGTGGTGTTTTTGGTACTGAAGCTCCCCATATCTGTAGACACATCTGAAACGTATAAAGGCTCTGTGAAGTCAAACGATCATCCGGGATGAACCTTTTAGCACTAAAAGGATCCTTGAAGAGGACTTTCACAGCCCTCCAACTGACTTGTACGGAGTGGACTACGTTCCACTTAGCGCAGGGTTCTCGCAAAGTTGTGGGGAAACTGAAGAACATTACGAAAAACAGACGGCAATGGCTCATAAGTGTTGTTGACGGGCTATGCCCCACATTGGAGTGCATGGGAACCGGGTATCTCTTCTGCCATTCACCAAAATTTTAAGTTAGCGGCGTTCCATTAACTCGAGATGGATTTTATTCAAAGTGCTTTTATCTGGCGAGGCCCCCATCATTCAACTGGCAATGTCCATTTTGTATGACATTCCTAGTTGAATGATCCACAGTCCGTTGTCATTAGTGCATTTATACAAGTTTTGAATGCCGGAATATCGGTTGAATGCGGGCCTCCTCCCTATTTCGTTGTTGCCTGAGGCAGGCTGCAAGGGTTTTATCACTGCCTAGTCCTTTGTCCTTCTAAGATTCTACAGTATTCTCTCTAGCACTCTAAACGCTGATGAGGTTCATATTTCGAAATTTGCATCGCAATCGCAGAATATTTTCAAAACCTATAACAAGCAGGTGCTATTTCTGGCTAACTAGAAAATCTGCGAGCACACGGCTTCCTGGGTGATTTTTTTCTTTTGGGGTAGAGTAGGTGAATGCATTTACGCACACAGTGTTGGACTCCCGATTCGGTACGTCGTCGGACTACCAACTAAACACCTCCCCATCGTCAGAGAGCTAGCCTGAAACCGTTTGTCACATTACTTCGGGCAAGTCCCCGAACTCTCCTGCCTTGCGGAGCGTTCAAATCAGGGAATTCCTTTCACCAACGGGAGGGGAGAGCAGGAAGGGAACTGTCAGTTCAAGGAACCCCCTGCCATCCGGCTCCTCCACCGGTCGAGTTCTATTTTCTTAGCAACGAGAAGGGCTCGAACGTCATGGGCAACACGGTTCCACTTGTCAGCAGTCCTCAACATCTCTTCGACAATGTTGTCTGGAGAAAGATCCCCTGTCTTTAAATAGAGCTGCTGACGAACCCCATCCCACCTTCCACAAGAAAAAAAAGTGTGGTGGGCGTCGTCCACAACTCCATTGCAAAATACACAATCCGGAAAACGCGCCTTTCCAATCTTGTGAAGGTAAGACTGAAAACTTCCATGCCCACTTCATAATTTGGTAAGGGAATAGTCACTCTCACCATGCTTCCGATTCAGCCACGCACCTAAGTTTCCGATAAGCCGCGCAGTCCATCTGCCTCTAGTTTCATTTGGCCACGAGAGCTGCCGCTCCTTGCGTCTGTATATGGCGTGACGCTCCTTAGCAAGAAGGGCAACGGAGATCACTCCCGAGATCACCATCACGGCCGGTTCAGAGACAGTGCGGTACGCAGACGTCACCCGCAAAGCTCACCGTCTCTATACTTGTGCGAGGCGTTTACGATATACCTCCTTGTTAAGAGCGCCAGCCCATACCTCTGTGCCGTAGAGCAGGACAGACTGCGTTGAACTCATCAGGAAACGTCGCCTGCTAGACGTAGGACCCCCAATGTTTGCCATTAGCCTACTTAACGCCTAAACTGTAGCCGCAGCCTTGTTCGCTGCTGCTTTGATTTGCTCAGAAAAGCTCATCTTTGAGTCAAGAGTCAACCCGAGGTACTTTACCGCTGATTTGGATTCGATTATCGACTCGCCGAACGATATGGGACGCAGGGTCGGAATTCTCTTTTTAGTCAGGATGAATACTTCGGTTTTATCAAGTGCAAGGTTGAAACCATGAGTCATCATCCATCCGCTTACCCGTCGCAGCAATATGCCGAGCCTGCTTTGCGCCTGTTCGACAGTGCGTCCAGCAACAAGCGCTGCGACATCATCTGCATAGTCGACCAGGGGCGACTCTTCTGACATGTCGAGTTTAAGTAGACTGTCATAGGTAGCGTTCCAGAGGTCCGGCCCTAGGATAGATCCCTGTGCTACCCCGGACGTGACCTCCATCCACGTTTGACCCTCTAGTGTTTCATAGAGCAGGGAGCGGTTCCACAGATAGTCCCTCGGTATCCATAAGAGATAGTTCGGCACGTTGAAAATATTATCTAGTGTGTCTTTCCATCTTACGGGATTAAAGGCGTTTCTGACGCCAAGTGTTACGAGGAGCACCACCCGCCGAGTTCGGAGGCTATGTGCCTCTGCTCGTCGAGCGGCGTCCACGAGACTGCATCAATTGTCGATCTCCTTGCTCTAAAACCAAACTGGCGGGGAGATAAATCTCCGGCAGCGTGTTTCGCTTCAGCGAGTCTACATCTGATGAGCTTTTCGAGCACTTTCCCAGCAGTGTCAAGCATACATAGTGGGCGGTATGAAGACGGCAATTCGGGGTCGCCTTTCCCTTTATGGATCAGCGCAAGCCTCGCAACCTTCCAACGAGCAGGGAAAATGCCCTCTTTCAAGCAAGCGTTGAATGCACCGAGTGGTAGGTCTGGCCGGTATTGGAATACCAGTTTGTATACCTCTGCTGGAATACCATCACCTCGTCGACCAGATCTTGTCAGCAGCGAGCTTTGCTCTTGTTTATTGCACTGCGGAGTCTCCTTTTGGCTGATTTGTACTCCATAATTATGGTACATGCCTCCTCCCGGTCGCCTAGACGTTGTGTTAAGCGGCGGAGCCTGTGACACTCCTTCCGGAGCTCTGCGATTTCCACTGTCCACCAACACATGGATGCGCCTCGATGTCTTCCTGGGCATGGAGGCTCCACAGACCGTCGTTATCGGGTTCATAACTGAATTTACAACAGTGTCAGCTGCGGCGCCACCGCCCCCAGGAGTAGCCTCCAGCGTGGCCCCATTTGTTCCCTGAGTTTTGACAAACTTCCCGGTGTTCACTTTCGCGACGTTCCATGCACAGAAAGATCGCCGGAATGGCGCACACCGAGAGTTTGTGTCCACCACTTCGAAAGCCGAATGAGACGATGCCGGGCTTTCGTCGGAGGCTTGATACTTTGGAGGACGCTATCTTAAACACGGATGGGCGGATCCTGGTCGGGGGTGACTTCAATGCTAGGGCACTTGAATGGGGCATGGCTCACACAGATTCCAGAGGGAAACGAATTCTGGAAATGGCGGCGAGAACAGGACTGGTAGTTCTAAACACCGGATCCACCCCGCCGTTCCGGCGCGCGGGCTGCGAAGGAAGCATTCCAGACGTAACCTTCGCGTCGGAATCACTGCTGTCGCTGGTGGACGGGTGGCGAGTTCTGGAAGACTTCTCGGCAAGTAACCACAAATACATTGCGTTCCCTGGGTGATCGCTATAATATATGATACACTCGCTCTTCCCCAGATAGCCAGTCGGGTCTAGCGCATTTTTTGCAACTTGGTATTATCAGCTTTGGTGCAAAATGTCGAAATGTTGAGCAGCTCCTGCTCTGTATAAAGAGTACACTCTCCATGAATCGATCTTCAAATCATTTGTTATTTTCCTTTCCTGGGTCCGTCGCCGCTTTGGTGGAAAAGAAGGTACAAACATCTTGCAAGAAATTGAGGAGATGGGTAGTCTTATCCTTTGGGTAGCACGAGGACGGAAATGAGCTCTAGAATGCAGCTGCCTGCTTTTTGCAGCAAATCCTCAAAGTGTTCATTTCAATCAGACTTTCCTTTCTTCCTGAGGTATCTATGTTACATAGATATATCTCAGTTATCTAAATTATAGTAATCGTTCCTTCTTTTTAATTAGCTTTGCGAATACCTTCGCTAGACTTACGAGAATATCTTTTTCTATCGGAGCTATTAACTCCCTGAACCGTGGCTCCATATCGAAAAGTATATAATAAAGGAACGCATCATTTGCTAATACGAAAAAGTAACTCAATTTATAGCACTTGCGCGCTTTTACTCGCGTTACAAAAACTTTCTTTCTAAAGTGCGTTGGGGAATTTGTTCACCTTTATTTCCACCTGACTTGGCACATTAAGAGTTTGCTTCTAGCTAACTCGGCATGATTTCATTACTTCCGGCAGGTGAAATAACGAACAAGAATTTCATTTCAATTTACTCTGATTTCTACACATCGATTCGTTCTGAGACGTTTACTTCGCTTAAGAATATCCAATTTCCTTGGACAAGCACTTTCCCCGGCATGTGTGTCTCTAAATCAAACCACATAATCACTTTGCAATTACTCCTCGGCTTCCAAGACTTGTTGGCAAGATGATTACCCAATAAAGTGGATAAATGATTGGTCCAGGTATTCGCATAATTACCGACTATTATCCCCGAGCAGATTACAATTTTGCCAGCTATTCGTTGTCAAACAGCGGGGAAATTGCTCAATTAGAACACGTAAAAGGTAAATGGCGAACGCTCTAGGTAGACGGCACTCGCCTCGCATAGGAGTTGTCGGAAGCAGAATGTTGTTCAATGCTCAAGAATCAGAAAATGTTTGATATCGAGCCTAGTACGAGTCCGCTGCTTCCAGCCAACGCTGTTTAGATGTTAAGATTCGTTTTTCTTGTCAGATTCCCTTTCCATGTTCTTGCCGACGTTAATTGTTTGATATTCAATAAACTGGAATCTTAAATTTCAATCTACTTGCTTGATAGGTGGTAATTATCGATCATAAAAGTGCTTTATTATGAGAGGCTGATGTATCACTAAGAATAAACCGATGAAATAGTTTGGAAAATTGATTGTAATTACAAAATATCATTTTCACATACGGCCTTAAAGTTGCCGACGTGGTTAAGAAATTTCAAAAATGTGGTTAGTTGGAGAAGACACAGGAAACTAACCCCGTTCAGTACAGAAACGAGCCATTTTCGATCTTATCTTAAATCCATTTAGTTGCAAATATAGAATCAAGTCAGTCGTCACCATCTTTCTGAATGGAATCATCAATTATGCAGTTGAGAATCTTATTCATGTGTATCTCGTCCTTCAAACTTATCCAGATTGACACCATAGACAATAACCTTTATGGTCTTTGCACAGACAAAGTTCGATCAACTGAACTTAGACAATTGTGCCTAAACAAAATCCTTTCAAATCACGAAGGACTTCCACATTGTTCCTTGCAAGTAAATAACACAATCTGTTGTCATATCAGTCATTTGGTCGGAAGTAACTTTCCAGTCCACTTCTGTGCAAATGAGGGTCGATTCGCATTTGCATATTCTGGCACTACGGAACGTCTACTAGGCTTGACAATGCTCAACACAAAAGCTTCGAAGGCTGGAGCTAGTTCCGTAGGTTTACGTGCTATGGAAGCATGCATTATAGGGATGTCACCTTTCATGAATTCGTATTTATATGCGGTCATCCAATGAATGGAAATAGAGCAGAAACATTGCATCCGGATATATGCATTAGCATGTAGCCATTGTCGGTTCATCGGTGGGGATAATTCCTATACATAAATTCATATTTGATCAATTGATATTGGGGGTTGCATTTAATAACTTATTCCTAAAAAGATTAAAAATAAGTTTTCAGATGAAGTTCAGCAACTTGCAAACTAAATTACTTTTAAATGGAAAACCTTATTTGAAATTGGTGTTTATCAGGGTTTTCTGTACGTAGACAAAATGTTGAAGCACGGTTATACAGTCTTTAGTTTTCAGAAAGTCGAAATCCTTAGAAGTAATCTCCTAGCCTATCGCAAAATAGGCCATGTCCCATAAATGCATGTTAGGAATTTTGAAAGAAATTCAATTATCGTTTACGGTCCAAAACCAGGTCCTGTCCAACTCTTCCTTCCGCGTTACATTCGTCCGTAACTGCATCGTACCAAAATTCGTACTCATTTCGGAGATGTATCTATTGATTAGTTTCATCGAATAATTATCGACAGTTATGTCAGTCAATTAATTCTTAACCCGCTGCCAGCTAACCACATTTATTGGAGGTGAAATTCACCGACTCTCAAACTAAATTTACCAGCATATTTCCAGTGTGCACCACAGAATGGGTTTTTTTTTCGGAGAGTGTCATCAGAGAACTAGCCTGGAACCGTTTGACACATTACTTCGGGCTAGCCTTCCCGCTCTCCCGGCTTTGGGAGCCTTCAAGTCAGGGAATCCCTTTCACCAACGAGAGGGGACGGGAGGAAGGGAGTTCGCCAGTTGAGTTCAATCTTCTTCGCAACAAGAAGAGCCCGAACATAATACGCATTACATTACAGCTGCCAGCGCTTTTCCGCACCTCTCTGACAATATTGTCTGGAGAGAGCTCTCCTGTGTCTGCATAAAGTAGACTCTCTCTTGCAAGAGAAAAAGGTGTGTTCAGCGTTGTCCGCCAATCCATTGCAGAACACACAATCAGAAGATCGCGCCTTCCCAATCCTGTGCAGGTAAGACTGAAAAGCCCCATGCCCGCTTAGAAGTTGGGCAAGGAAAAAATGAATCTCACCGTGCGTTCGATTAAACCACGGATCTAAATTGTCGATGAGCCGCGCAGTCCATCTGCCCCTTGGCTCATTTTGCCAAGAGAGTTGCCACTCGATAAGGGTGCGTTGACGTTCTTCACAGGCAACCACCTCTTTTAAGTCCTCGCCGTTACGCGGTAGATAGCTTTTCGCTCCTTCTACGATCACCATCACTTCCGGTTCGGAGACAGTGCGATAAGCGGACGCCACTCGCAAAGCTCCCCATCTCTGCACTTGAGCAAGGCGCTTACGATACACCTCCAAGGGCATCAGCCCATACCTCCGCGTCATAGAGCAGAACCGACTACGTTGATCCCATAAGCAGACGTCTCGTAATAGATATTGGGCCATCAACATTCGACTCAAGGCCGCGACTCCAACTGCAGCTCTGTCCGCTGCTGCTTTCATTTGCTCGAAGGAGCTCATCTTCGAGTCGAGAATTTAACCAAGGTATGTAACCGTTGGTTTTGACTCTTTAGTCAACTTCCCGATCGATATAGGACGCAGGGTCGGGATTCTCCTTCTGGTCAAGATGACTAATTCGGTTTTTTTCCAGCGCAAGGGTGAAACCGTGAGCAGTCATCCATTCGCTTACCCATCGCATCAATTCTACTTTGCGCCTGTTCAACAGTGCGTCCGGCAACAAGTGTCACTACGTCGTCCGCATAACCGACCAAGCGCGACTCTTCGGGCATATCGAGTCTCTGCAGACTATCGTAGGAGGCGTTCCAGAGGTCCGGCACTAGGATGAGTCCCTGTGCTACTCAGGACGTGCTTCCTTTTGGCCCTCTAGCGTCTCATAGAGCAGGGCACGTGAAATGAGTTTTCTGATGTGCGTAGCATATCTGTCCATCTTACGGAATTGAAGAAATTTCTAACATCAAGCGTTATGAAGAGCACTATCCGTCGAGATCGGCGGCTGTATGCCTCATCTCGATGAACCGCATCTACGACCTCCATAATAGCAACCACTGTGGCTCTCACTGCTCTGAACCCGAACTGCCTTGCGGATAAGTCCCCGGCAGCGGGGATCGCTTCAACGATTCTACCCCTGATGAGCTTCTTGAGCACATTTCCGTGTTAAGCATACGCAGCGGTCAGTATGCAGACGGGAGCCCCCGTCTACTTTACCGTTGCTCATCAGCGCGAGTCTGGCCACTTTCCAACGACAAGGAAAAATTCCCTCCTTCAACAAGCGTTGAACGCCTCAAGCAGCAAGTCTGGTCGTTGGCGGAACACCAATTTGTAAACTTCCGCTGGGATGACATCAGGAGCTGGCGTCTTCTTGTTTTCCATAGCGAGAACCGCTTTTTCGAGCTCCCTCATTGTGGAAAGGGAGCAATCCTCGACGCTTTCCGCGCTATTGGCATCAACCCATACAGGATATCTGGGGAACAATGCCCGTACAATACGATCCATCTTGTTGGTAGTTAGTATGCAGGGCCTCCACAGAGCCCCGACTTTCCGGGTGACAAACTTATAGCCAAGTCCCCACTTGTGCTCATTCACCTCATTGTCAAGTTTCTGCCAGCCGCTTTTATTTATGGTGCTGCAGAATCTCCTTTTTGCTGATCTAAACTGTGTCTTTATGGCGCGTGCCTCCTCGTTGGCGTGTAAACGTTTTGGCAAACGGCGGAGCTTATGACACTCCGTAGGTCGGCAGTTTCCGCCGTTCACCAGTATATAGAAGGCTTGTTGCGACTGGGGCTCCTCCTGAATATGGCAGCCTGACACGCCGTCGTCATCAGGCTCATCACTGAATTTACGACCCTCCGGAGCGTCCTCCAGCGGGGTTGATGCTCGCCGGCAAGTAGCATCAACCATTTCGAACGCGATGGTGCGATGGCGTTGATCCCGTGTTTGAAACTACGAGCCTGGTTTTCGCCGCTATTTCCAGAATCTGTTTCCCTCTGGACTATGACTGAGCCATGCCCCATTCAAGGGCCCTGGCATTAAAATCACCGCCTACCAGGATTCGTCCCTTCGTGCTTGAAACGGCGTCCTCCAGAGCATTAAGCGGGCGCCGTAAGGCCGGCATCGTCTCGTTCGGCGTCAGGGAAAGGTAAAAAACGTTATCCTTAAACACCGGATCCAGACAAACCCGTTCCCTCGGCCTTGGGCAAGAACACGAAGTCGCACGTCGTCCCGAACTCAGATGGCAGCGGTGCCCAATAAGTTGAGATGCCATGAAGCCTGGTCCCTGTCTCGGTATTGCTCGCTAATTAGCACCAGATCAGCGTTTACTTTTGCAGCGAACTCTGCTAGCAAATGGTGAGCGGTTGCACTCCGGTGCATGTTAATTTGTAAAATGCGGATCATGCCATTCACGCCCTAGCCCTTTCCAATTCCACGCTGAAGATTGGACACCGCCACGAACCCACAGTGTGTGCGACGCTCTCACCGGACGCGCCACGATCCCTGCAGAGAACGCAACTTTCGCTTTTATTGCAGATCTTCGCTTGATGACCTACTCGCATATTGTTTGGAAACTTCCACCACGGCGAGTTTTTGGCCTTGAACATTTACAGAGGTGATAACTATCCGGACATTAGTTACCTCTGGACCTAGTCAAGGTCACGGATTTCTAGAGAGCACATGGGCTCTACGCTAGAAAGAAGAGCCTTCTCCCCAAGAACCCCTTGACCGAATTGCAGAACGTAGTCTGGCTAGTCGTCTTTGAGCCCAGTTCGACGAAGACTCCGCCACTCCTCGTTTTCCGTATGGAAGACACCTCTGCTCCGTTGTCTTTGGGTTTCATCCTGTAGCGGATTTCACTAAGGACTTTCGCAAACGTCTTGCGTTCCGTCGGCTTAATGAGCAGAGCCGACGGTCTCTTCTTCGTTTCTTCCTCTTTTCTGCTCCTAGCTTTTGGTTTGCGGCCTCCTTGTCTTTGGACTGACGTATCTCTGGCATCGTAGTGAGTTGTTTCCTTTTTTCATTCTTCCCCTTCTTTTTGTTTGGGCCATGGAAACTACTTCGATAAAGTCTCCTTCAGGCAAGTCGTCCTCTTTCCGCTTTTTCCCCAGTTCGCTTTGCAGTGGGCTATCTGGGGGGAATGCGGCTGTTTCTGCCCTCCAATCGTCTTCCGCTGTTCTCCACGTTCGCCTATAGAAGGAAATGTGGTCCAATAGTTCCTTCAGTTCCATCAGCCCGTTTTTGACATCTTTACTCACATTCCTCTGGAGGAATGTTGCCGACGGCATACCGTTCACCACTGCTGCGCATTACCTGATGAACATTTCCTCTTCGGCTCTAGCTAGGATGGTCGACTACACTTGCACTCGGTTTGTGTCCGAATCCATCTGCTCAGGACTAGCGATTTTGACTGGGAACAGGGAGTTGTCATCTCCGCACGGTCAGTCGCGTGACTTGATAAGGCTTCCTCTTTATTTGGGCGTCTCTTTCGCTGCGGTGAACGACGCATTTTTGTGTTGCGCCTAAACGATGAGACCAGGATAGTGTTTCTCACATTTTTTTCTCATATGCATCAGTGACGACTTTGTAGAGGCTTTGTGCCACTATTTCCAGTTCCAGTTCGCTTCAGATATTACCGCCTCTTTGTAGATGAGCCATGGTGTTGTTCCGGTGCGTTACATAGTTGCCCTAATCTGTTCTCTTGGGATTCCTTACTATTATTTTTATTTCGGAGTTGCCCTCAAAGTCGAATCTGATTATTCTGTGTTCCGATGTGGAGGAGTCATCCGATACTCTCGGATTTCTGAACAGCCCGTTCATAAGAATATACCCTATGTTGTATATTTCTCGCTTATTGCTAAGAATAAATTCAAGAAGGTACTCGCCTCTTCGATTAGTGTCACTGTTCACTGTTCCCCCAGACTTCGCGATGGGTGTTGGCATCCCAACCGAGGAGAAGTGGTAGTGCCTTCTTTTCGCAGAACTTCACCATGCTAACGACTAGCTCCGATGGGATCTAGATGACATCTTCGGGGAAGTCTCCAGTCAGGAACTCTGAAAGACATGTATATTTTATATTGCAGTTAAATATGAAGCGAACTCTTGGTTTTTCGAGTGCCTACGGATACACTTACGATTCTTGAATCAGCACTGTTCCAATGTTGACCTTGTAGATACTTTTGCAATTACTGCGGATGCAGCTCTTGTATGGTGGAGGTTTCCTTGGAATATCTTACTGCTGGCCATTGGTTCCATGATTGTTTGGAGCTCTTCTCCAATTCAAAGTATCTTCCCATTTCTCCGACATGGAGGTTCTCGGTGTCTCGCTATCCGCCTTGAAGCCTAGAGAAGCCTAGGTCGTCCAATTTGTCTTTTTCCGTGAACAGCAGGTCCAATTTCATGATCAATTTTACCGTGCCTATGGCTTTTGCAGTTCTTCGGGAATCTCGGAAGATCTTTCACCAGTGTGTTTTTTCGTCATCTTCTTCTTGCGTCATATGGATGTTTCCATAGTTGATGAAGCAGTTTCTGTTTTTAATTGACCCCCAAGATCGATAATCTACCACAATCATGAGAAGCTCGCTTTGCGCTTCACCTGCTTCTATAGGCTCTACACAAGCGCATGGGAAGATATTTATTCTGAGCAATTAAGTGTTAACGAAGATTCTCCGTTTTCATCGATATGGGTTTGGGAAGTTAGGCTTTGACTTGCTCCTGGCATATTATCGCCAGTACATGTCGAGAATTCTGCTTCCTTCTAGCCTCGTCGCGTAGTAGTTAGTAAAAATCTGGTCGAAAGAGTATGGCTGTGAACACAAGGTCTGCAATGCATCCCTTGCATATATGCATGACGATAAGATCTTCATGATTTGCTGCTTTAAATTTTTGCTCTGGAAATGATTTTGACAGTATAGTCAGGTGCGTGATTGCCTTCCCCTTGGGTTCGGACTTATGGAGTATTTCCTTTTTGTAGCCCAATTTCTGCTGCTTCCCTCTTTTTCGGTTCCGACGATAAAGGATTATGTCTATGTATCATGAGCTTTCTTAAGGGCCTCTTTGGGTTCCGGCCTTCTTTTAGGTAGCGTAAATACCATTTCTGCACAACTGAAAGTTGTCTTCTTCTTGACATTCGATATACTGACTTCAAACGTACTTTTGTAAAAGGTAAGCAGGCAATTGATTGTATTGTGTAAATCGTAGATAGGCTATTCAATTAAATCTTCTCCATTGTCAGTATAAACTTTTTGTCGTTAAGTCTGTTGTGAATATACTGCAAATGCTCATAAACCGAATGGTCAAAAAATGTGATATGCCTTGTCCATAAAAAAGGTAAAAAGTTGCATGTCAAGACTTGTACTTCCTCAAAATATTTACAAAAATGCTAGAGATAAGAATTAGGTTGTACGCCGATAAGATGATTCGTGAGTACAGAGAGGTTTTCGGACTGGAAGATCGAAAATCAGCTAGCTATTTACGGTCCAACAGGTACTATAAAACAAATATTCGTTGATTTCAAGCAGGCAAAACTGGTAAGTCTTACCAAAATGACAATATTTCACATAACAGCGCAGGCCAGAGTCAATAATGAATTATAGAAAACAAGACGAATACAACTTAAAAACAGTAGATAACTTTTCATACTTAGGCGTACAATGACGAAAGATCAAAATTAAGTGGACAAAATAGAGCGACGAATTCAGTACGCAAACGCAGCCTTTACTCGGTCTAGTCGATTTTAAAACCCAGCTGATACACAAAAAAGCAAAGTTCATCTTACGGATATGAAACGTGAACGCTAACACAATTTTCTCAAAAACTAATCAAAGCCTTCGAGAGGAGATAGGTAGATAGGTATCAATGGCCCTCCGTAGAGTTCAATTAGTTATGTGGTGCGTCGTTTTGATACCATAAACTCTTACGTCCAGAAGACTCAGATTCAGAGTCAGGCCGTAATATTCACGAAGGAAAGCACCCCTCCTCAAAGAATGGCTTACATAGTGTCCATACTCTGGATCTAGCTAGAGGTAGGCAAACACAAAGGAAGTACCTGAGGGTTTCTCCTTTTTCTCCGCAGCTTCGGCAATGCGAATTGTAGGGCATGACGCGTCTGACGGCACAGTCAGTGCCCTGTGCGGACGACCGTAATCTTGTATGCATTTGCACGCGCCTGGCACAAGAGTTCTCGCGAACGGCTTTGCTGCTAAGTAGTGCGAGTAGATTCCACCCCTAACAGTCCCCAGCGGGACACAGACTGCACTCATCGAGAGATTGCTAAGTGCAAGACCCTGTGGTCAGTCCATCAGCGCACTCATTTTCCTCTATGATCCTACGAGCGGGAACTCGAAAGGGGTACCCTTGAGCGTGCAGCCTAGATTGTTTGGCGCGAATCTGCAGTGTCCCATCAGCCTGAAGGTCTGTCAGCCCGTTCATTCCCCTCTATGTTCCTATGACCAGGAAACCAGAAGGGGGAGCTCTTGAGCGTACCGCTGTACCGGGTGGAATGGCTATGTTATGCTTGGTGCTCAGATCAAGTCCCAGCTATCTATAGGCTTCCAGTACTTCCGCTTTGAATGCACGACCGAATCCTGGGAGAGCGTACGACTCGGATACACCCAGTGTATTCATGCATTGACTCCACTAACAATATTAGACCCGTTGATGAAGAATACTGTGTCATAGCTTTGCAACACGCCACCGGTCTTCCATTCTGCCCTAGTTGAAAAGTTCACAACAAAGTTTTTTGTGAAGTTCGGCTTGTGTGTGGCGTAGTCCGTAAGGAATTCCCAGAGTTCCCGAGGTACTTCGTCTAGGATGTTATTATGGCCACAAGGTTTCGCTGTTCAATATCCGGACTCACGTAGTCTGATAGTATTGTACGGTACAGCGCATTTTAAGGTGGAGGTCTAGTAGGAGGAAGGGTAAGAGTGTATTGAGAACATCTGCCGCTAAGACTGCAGAGATCCGGTAACATGTGCGCATCCAGAGAACCATCATCAGCCCCTTTCTTTACAAAGTTTCTTTTGCAGGCTACAGATACCTTCTTAACGCTTAGTCCTATATTGAATATTCAATTTAACTTACGAATTATAATTACACCCCGAACTTGTACGTCTAAAGCGGTTTCTGTGGATTTGCTTTCGAGTTAGGCATACTGGGACTTACAAAAAGGTGTTTTCTCCATGATGGGCCTTAAATGGATGTTCAGGACGCGCTCTAGGTTGCATCTGTTCACTTGCGGTATGGAAACCAATCGCGAGTGCCTTCGTGAAGGTGGTACGTGCCCCAAAGATATACAGCACTGGTAAATCTCAACAAGCTACTGTAGCTGCTGTAGTGCAACTGGCATTATGTTATTTGAACCTGGAGATTTATATGCGGAAAAGCTGTTTATGGTCCAACCGAATCCTCGGTAATTGCGGATTTGATAGCCTAACAGGACTGGAGCTGCATACGCTCAAAGCAAGGCGCTGACTCGCTGGTGAAGAAGTACGCTTGAACTAGCAGCTCCGGGGTTTCACCAGAAGATTCAGTCCAGTAGCCTTCCGATTTTTTCAGAGAAGATGGGCTCCTATGTTCCTTGAACAGAATCTTATTGTGTCTCGCAAATTGGCTTGTCTATTCAATGTTCCGAAAATAGCCCAACCAGCATCGCCTTTTGTATTTCTTCAGACCAAATTGTACTTCTTCAAACAATCATTGCATGGCTGCCAATATTTGTGCCTGTAGCGGATGTTAAAAGCTTGCCTGGTCAGCTTCCTGAGGCTGGACAGATCTTCATTCCACCATGTTCGAAATGTCTCCTTCCTATATTTAGCGGGGCACAAGGCTTTAAAGGCAGTTTCGAGAGAGCCTCGGTTTTTGATTCCAGTTCGTCTGTCCTGTCCAAACTTTTTCCAGTCCATCTTCCTGAGGTCTCTAAAGGGGTTGAAGACCTCTGCAGCGATATCTAGATTTGTGATCCGAGAAGGATCTCTGGCTAGATATTCTCCAGTTCTCCACCCTAAGAATTGCATTGTTGATTAGTAGGGTGATATGAAGGACCGCCCCACAACCATTACAGATCTCCGAGCTGAGAGAATGGACGGTTGGTGTACTGTCCCGTTACGTGCTAATAGATTTGTATTAATAATAAAATGAATCACCTCCTTCGTTGATTTCCGAGCTGCCCCAAAGCGCATGCCTTGCATTGGCGCCGTAGCTTATCAGCAGGTTGGCCTTCTTTCCTGCTATGAATGGAATGGAATGGAATTATACACGTTCTCTGCTTGCGCCTGCTTCACTTTGACCACGATTGGAACTCAGATTCGGGCAGCGAAAACGTGCTGACGAGAATACATGTTCTAAGTCTACAGCCGGTTTTGCAAAGCCGGACACTTTCATCCTTGCATTCCTGATTCCGAAGGCACAGGTATTTGACGACCTTGTCCTTATCCATGTGGATCCTCGGTAACCAAATGCGAGCGGCCGGTCTCCTAGAAATCTCGTCGTGTGGGATTACTGCGAACTTTACGTCCTCCTAATCGTCGCCGATATTAACGACGCACGAACATAGAAGGTCCCTTGAGAATTGGTCTTCACATGCTATAACGTGGAACTCACGAAGCACTTGAGAGTGGTGGAAGCAGGGGATGATTTCCCCCTGTTTGCCTTCGCCGTCCAGGAGATGCTCGGTGATAGTCAGGTCTCAACACTGGCCACTTCCGACAGTAGTTTGCCGCCGAATTACCATACACCAGCGCGACACGTTAGTGGATCCTGGCCTCGTCGCTGAAATATTTCACAGTTTATGGCTCGTCGGCCGGCTATTGTTGCTTACCTGTTTGCAGAGGCTGCTTGACGTCCGAGACCTTTCATATTGTGATCATATTCTACCTATTCTTGAGATCGATTATGTTTGAAGACGGTGAGGGATTCGGCTTCCGCTCGTTTCCAGGCGTTTGATGTTATATTCAACAACAATCGCCTGGTGTTCAGCGTTCATCCCGTTTTTCGACAATACCAGCCTCCTAATTTTCCGCAATCGTGCGCAAAATATGTATGGCCTTCTGGTGCTTTTGTCAGTCATTACGTTTGAGGGGATTTCCGAAGTCGGCGAATTCGGATTAGGAGTACTATGGCAGGTGCTCGCAGCACCCAGCTCGAAGACAGCGGATTCTAAGCACTCGGAGGCCTCCTGGCACCGACTATACTGCCTTCGACGGCTACTGACTCCTGGCTGGATGCCAGCAGCTCGTCCTTCAATGATGCGAATGGCATTATCACAGCACAGTGTGGAGTATCAAATGGAAGGTCAGCTTAGTACTTAGTTTTGACGTAAATTGCAAAATTTGTGCATGAGCGGTTAAAATGTGCAAACTTAAAGTAAGACGAGACTCATTTTCGGAAACTACCCAATTCAAAAATCTGAAAAACTCAGGGCGATGCGCTTATATGAAATCTAGGTCTCAAAATATGTTCCAACCTGATATTTTCTCAAATACATTTAATAATAGTAGATTACTAACTTTTTGAAATTGACCGGAAAGTCCTCTTAATTTGATCCTACGAGCAGCAGCATACAGGATAGTATCATGCACAATACTGGAAAGTTTCGTAGAAATCCGGCTATATATATGATATATGAAAGCTATAATAGTTCAAACTTATCAGTTTCGCGCGAATTTACTGTATCTGGAGCCATGCAAATAAGATGCTGACGTCATAATTCACGGGAATAATTGACATTGTAGTGGAATATAAAAGTCTCATGTATGAAGAAACTACTTCTCCCCAGCACTTTTTAAGGTTTTGTGTGAAACAAAACCTTATTAGAATCGAGACGGTGTCTGTCTGTCCGTCTGTCTGTCTGTCTGTCTGTCTGTCTGTCTTTTTTTTTTTTTGTTGAGGAGGTGGAAATCTTCAAAAAGACACTGGTCTGGACACACCAGCGTGTGGGATTTTTACCCACTAAAACCACCCCCGACTCCCTCCCTGCCCCGCGGAACCACCATAAGGTATTACATCACGGGGCGGAGTCAGCTCACTCTAGCTTTGTCACCTTTCTTCTATACGCGGCGCACGTGACCGCGTTTTTCTCCTCTCCTCTGCTTTTCGCAGTTTATTTTGGATAGATGCGATCATGGAGTTTACCGCATCCCAATTCTCTTGATGTGCTAGCATTTTCGGCACCAGATTTTCTGGTACCAGCACTTCCCCTAGAGTCTCCTCTAGATTCCTCCTTTCTTCCACAAATCTCGGACAGTGGAAGAATACATGCTCTGGGTCCTCTGGGACTCCATTGCAATTTGGACAATCGGGTGAGGTCTCCAATTTAAACCTGTGAAGGTATTGGAGATATCCTCCATGCCCCGTGAGAAACTGGGTGAGATTATAATTAATTTCACCGTGTCGTCTCTCCAACCACTCCTTGATGGCAGGAATGAGCCTGTGCGTCCACCGGCCCTTTCCCGAGCGTTCCCACCGCTCTTGCCATCTATTTATGGATCTCTCCCTTTCAGTCTTCCTCGTCCGCGATGAGGAAGAGGTTGGCTTTGCATTGTATATGTTCGCCATCTCATCTGCCAAGATGTCAATCGGCATCATTCCAGAGATGACGAATGCTGCATCATCTGAGACAGTCCTGAAGGCAGAGCATACCCTCAGGGCTGTCCTGTAGACTGAACTCAGTTTGGTCTGTCTGTCTGTCACACCCGATTTATTCGGAAACGGCTAGACCGATTGTCACGAAAATTGGTGAGAGTATGTAATCTGGTGTTCCCTTTACATGCAGTAAGTGGCGCCATCTTGTCTTAAGTTTAAGGGGGGCTCCCCGTACATGTGAATGGAGGGTGCAAATTTTTTTTTCACAGAATGTAGTCATGTAGGGTATCAAATGAAAGGTCTTAATTAGTACTTTTCGAATCTGGTTCAATATTTGATATTAGATGAAACATAGGGGAGTGAGGGTTCAAAATATGACCCCCAAAAAGTGTAACAGGTCTCGTTCTCAGAACTTATCCAACCGAAAAATCTGAAAAAAATCACAGTGATGCATCTCTATGAAATCTAGGCCTCAAAATATATCCGGTTCAGATATCTGCACAAATAAAGTTAATAATAGTATATTTCCACATTTTAGAAATTTACCCGGCACCCCCCTTATGTTCATCCCAGAAGTACAAAATTTACCATGCGTGTAATGAAGAACATAATGCACAATTTGGTTAAGTTTGAAGAAAATCCAACTATTATTAACAAAGTTATAGGGGTTGAAATTTCACAATTTTTTGTGAATTTCGTGCACTCTATAACCTGCATGACGTCATCATGACATATCAATTCAATACCAGAATGAAATGAGTTCTTATGAATTGGGTCGCAGAGAATTATTTTGTTTTAGTTTTTTAGTTATTTGTCAGCCAGACATGTGTGTATGTAGGTATATAATATATGCGTGCTAATGAACTTTGCGGGTAGTGTCTAATCCAAATAGATATAAGAAGTAAATCGGAAACATGGGTACGAATTTATATACGTGCATATATGTCTACAGTATTCGGTAATAGGCAGTTTGTTTGTTTAGGGTGAGCGTGATATCTATGGCTGTAATATGTACGTATGTCTCGTAGTTGGGAAAAATATGAAGGTTTATGTTGGATTTGTAGCTATATATGGATAGAAAAATGTGCGTTGAAGTTTCTTACATAAGATGAACACAAAACCTTTATACCCGAAGCGCGAGCTTCCGGTATTCCGACTTGTTTGAATCTGTTTTAGATGAACTTCACACATTTCACATTTCCTAATTAACTATAATCAATAGAGTACTTTGCAGATCAAATTATTTTCGTAAATGGCTATTGAAAAATGGTGCGCAATTAAATTGTAAATTATTATGCAATGGTAACTGCCATGCATTCAAAGTTCCTCAGATAGGGAAATACAAAACCTCTTATACCTGAAGCGTCCAACCTCCGGTTTCTCGGTTTGTCTATTTTTGTTTGTTGAGTCCATGTCTTGGTGCTACGAGTAGTCCCCGAAAAGTTTCCATTCTGATTAGGCCAGCCACCACGGTAAGAGTCTTATTTTAAACTAAAGATGCTCCCTTGGTCAAACATGCTGTTACACCTGGGACTGGAGCCCTGTTAGCACGTCTTCGGTGCAGGGAGGACTTCGCCGGGCTATAACTTTAGCTAATCCCTTCTCCAGATCTCTTGAACCTAACACATGACCAGCAGGCAAACATATCCTTGATAGTTGGATGAGCTACTCCCAGCTCGGCCCTACACACGCTTGGACTATCCGAACCTTCCTTTCCTTTTTCTTCAGCCTTTACCAGCCTAATCATAACCTTTACCAGCATAATCATACTAGGCCGCCTTCGTGAGGGGAGTCCTCAGGTGAGTAATGGAAGTTAAACGAGAGGACGATCAATAGCGAATCAGAAGCAATCAGAAGCAATTGTAGAACGTCAGCACCATAGACCTGATGTCTGATGGGTGCACAGGCGGGGCATTGACATAGAAGAAAAATACAAATGAAATGAAAACGTGAAAATGAAAGTTCTTTGGATTTGAATAGTGATCTTTCCCAGGCTTTGGTATGGAGACTACCTTAACCTTCTGCCAAGAGGTAGACACATGAACAAAAGCAAGACGTGCTACAAAAATATTACTTATCAGCCGCTCTAAGCCCCTCCCCCTGTTAGTATTGCTGGATAGACGCCATCCATGCCAGGTGCTTTCAAATTTTCCAAGAAGGGTATGGCAGCTCCTACTGTTTCATTGGTAATAATCGTTTTCGTAGCCTTCCAATTCACTTTGCACAATTTACGTGTTGAAAGGATTGCAGGAAACGCCAGCTCTCTCCCTTCGACTCCTCTCACCAGTTCTCCCGGATTGCGTACTTTCAAAAAGGTTTTTATTCCTTCCAGTCTCCACTTTGTGACAGTGCCATTCAGTTTTTTAGAGAGTCCAATTTGATCGACGAATCACACAACCTGGAAGTCTCTCTTTCGCCTTCCAGCACCTCACACTACATTCTAGCGGATTGTTGTTCTTCTTCTCATCATTAATCTCGTATTGTAAGAGGTCCGTAACTAGGTCCTGGGAAGAGAATTGTCTCAGCATCTTGATATTAGGACACAAGCTCTTGCTCTTACGGATCTTCCATCGTAAAAGAGCCTAGCCCCTTATTGATCCATTGACACTGATTCTATTAAATCAAACCCATGGTGCTTGAACCAGAAAAATTTAGGGATAGTCCTGCATCTTTATTAACCTCGTTGACAGCAGATAGAAGGAAGTTTTTGCATCATCATCATCAACGGCTCAGCAACCGATATTCGGTCTAGGCCTGCCTTAAAAAGGAATCCCGGTTTTGCGCCGAGGTCCACCAATTCGATATCTCTAAAAACTGTTTGAAATCCTGACCTACGCCATCGCTCCATCTTAGGCAGGGTCTGCCTCGTCTTCTTTTTCTACCATAGATATTGCCCTCATAGACTTTCCGGGCTGGATCATCCTCATCCATATGGATTAAGGGACCCGCCCACCGTAACCAATTGAGCCGGATTTTATCCACAACTTGACGGCCATGGTATCGCTCATATCATATCACCGTCGTTATGTAAGCTACGGAATCGTCCATCCTCATGTAGGGGGCCAAAAATTCTTCGGAGGATTCTTCTCTCGAATGCGGCCAAGAGTTCGCAATTCTTCTTGCTAAGAACCCAAGTTTCCGGGGAATACATGAGAACTGGCAAGATCATAGTCTTGTACAGTAAGAGCTTTGACCCTATGGTGAGACGTTTCGAGCGGAACAGTTTTTGCAAGCTGAAATAGGCTCTGTTGGCTGACAACAACCGTGCGTGGATTTCCTCTTCGTAACTGTTATCGGTTTTGATTTTCGACCCTAGATAGGAGAAATTATCAACGGTCTCAAAGTTATATTCTCCTATCCTTATTCCTCCTGTTTGACCAGTGCGGTTTGATGTTGTTGGGTGGTTGGTTTTCGATGCTGACGTTGCCATCATATACTTTGTGTTGCCTTCATTGATGTGTAGCCCAAGATCTTGCGCAGCCTGCTCGATCTGGATGAAGGCAGTTTGTAGGTCTCGGGTGATTCTTCCCATGATGTCGATATCATCAGCTTAGGCCAGTAGTTGGGTGGACTTTAAGAGGATCGTACCTCTTGCATTTACCTCAGCATCACGGATCACTTTCTCGACGGCCCGGTTAAAGAGGACGCATGATAGGGCACCCCCTTGTCGTAGACCGTTGTTGATGTCGAATGGTCTTGAGAGTGATCCTGCTGTTTTTATCTGGCCTCGCACATTGCTCAGGGTCGGCCTAGTCAGTCTTATTAATTTCGTCGGGATACCGAATTCTCTCATCGCATTGTACAGTTTTACCCTGGCTATGCTATCATAGGCGGCTTTAAAGTCGATGAATAGATGGTGCAACTGTTGTCCATATTCCAACAGTTTTTCCATCGCTTGCCGCAGATAGAAAATCTGATATGTTGCTGATTTGCCTGGAGTCAAGCCTCTTTGGTATGGGCCAATAATGTTCTGGGCGTATGGTGCTATCTGGCCTAGCAAGATAGTGGAGAATATCTTATAGATGGTACTCAGCAACGTGATACCTCTATAATTGCTGCACTGTGTGATATCTCCCTTTTTATGTATGAGACAGATAATGCCTCGTTGCCAATCGTCACGCATTGATTCGCTGTCCCATAGATTGAGCACAAGTTGATGAACCACTTGGTGTAACTGGTCGCCTCCATATTTAACTAATTCGGGTGTAATTCCATCGGCTCCTGGCGACTTATGATTTTTAAGCCGATGAATTGCACGGACTGTTTCTCCTAAACTTGGTGGTGGCAGTATTTGTCCGTTGTCTTCAGTTGGCGGGACCTCCAACTCGCCGATGTTCTGGTTGTTCAGTAGCTCATCAAAGTACTCTACCCATCGCTCCAATATGCCCATTCTGTCGGAAATCAGATTTCCCTCTTTGTCTCGTCGTGATGAGCATCGTGGTATATAAAGCTTCATTCTCCTGACTTGTTGGTAAAACTTCCACGCCTGGTGCGGTTGCTCCCTGTACTTTGCTAGTTCACAGACTTGTTGGTTCTCCCAGGCTTCCTTTTTCCGTCTGTAAAGTCGCTTCTCCGCTCGCCGGAGTTCGTGATAAGTTCTTTGAGAATGCAAAATTACTCGGTATGCGGCATTCTTCCGTTCCGTTGCTAGCTTACATTCATCGTCAAACCAGCCGTTCCGCCTTTTTTTGCGGCTGAGGCCAAGTATGTTTGTGGCCGTATCAATGATAACGTTCTCCAGGTGGTTGTGAAGATCATTTGTAAATGCTTCATCTCCAGGTCCTCTGTTCACTGCGGTTATTGCGGCATCCATTCCCCTCTTATAGGTGTCGCGGAGGGTTGTGTTGTGGATGGCTTCAGTATTCACTCTCACCTGATTGTCAGAGGGGATTGTAGGTGGTCTCGTAATTCGAGCTCGGAACACCATGCCAACGAGATAGTGATCCTAGTCTATGTTGGCCCCGTTCAATTAGCACGTGGTCAATTTGGCTAAAAGTGGTCCTGTCTGGAGAGGCCCACGTATGTTTGTGTACCGCTTTCCGCGCAAACCAGATACTTCCAATAACCATTCCGTGTGATGCTGCTAACTGGATAATGCACAATCCGTTATCATTGGTATCCCTATGTAAGCTATGGGAGCCAACGTATCGCCTGAATACTGGCTCCGTCCCTACTTGACTGTTGAAATCTCCAAGTATAATTTTGATATCATACTTGGGACAGGTTTCGATGGTCCGCTCAAGTGCCTCGTAAAAGGTATCCTTCTCCTACTCTGCAGTCTCCTCTGTAGGGGCGTGAACGTTTATGAGGCTTATATATTTCTAAAATTGCCTCGCAAACGCAGAGTGCTTAGCCTTTCGCTTATATTTTCAAAGCCGATAACAGCAGGTTTCATTTTTTGGTTGACTAAGGAATCTAGTCCGAGCACATAGTTTACTGGATGACCGCTATAATATATGGTGTAGTGGCTCTTCTCCAGGAAACCGCTCCCTGTCCATCGCATCTCTTGTAACGCTGTTATATCAGCCCTATATTGGGACAGGGTATCGCTAGCTGCTCATCAGCTTTATCTCTGTACAGGGAGCGCACGTTCCATGAGAAAATGCGCAAATCGTTAATCCTTGTCGTTGCCGGGTTCGTCGTTGTAAGATCCATCCTGTCCGAGGCTCCTTTCGGGGTTCGTAACATTGGTTTTTCGTGTAGGGTTGTCAGCCCTACCCAACTCCCAGCCTGGAGGACCAGTTGGTACATTTGGTCCTGTTTTTAGGCGCGGGAGACTCGCCTTCACCCTTCTCCGTCTGCAGTTTTTCATAAAGACCGCTGTGCTTGCATGGCGGGGCACTGATTGTGGTCCCAAAATCAATCCGTGTCCGAAGAGGACCGTGGAATTATGCCTTCACGGCAGGTACTCACGTTAAACCCCCAGGACTTTCATATCCTTATCCATGAAAGATATCATCTTTCCACTTACCACCATCACTGGTTTGCGGTGTTCGGTTTGCACTCCAAATGGAAGAGACCATCGCCCTAAGTCTTGGCTTCGTTCGAGGCTCTAGCATTTTTTGCAACAAGCATTCCCGGAGGTTGCTAAGTCACCCTTCCGACATTTTTCCATCCTTTAAGCAAACTCTCACGGCAGCGGTCAGAAATTCGACTGCAGCTTACGCAAGGTGCTCACCTTCTGAAGTTCTCTTCTGACGAGTTCCTCTTCCGTTTATCCGTTGATTTGAGCTGTAGTACCGCGGACGAGCCGGCCATATTCAGATATCCAGTTTTTTCCAAGAGAGAGAGAGAAAGTTGCCGTACATTCTTTCTTGGCCGGCTTCACCGTAGGCACTAAATGCAAGGTTTCCATTGAGTTGGAAAGCAAGCCTTCTATAAATTTCTCCGTAGAGGGGCATGAATTTGGTGAGGTCTTCAAAATTCGCGCCTCGGCCGCGACCTAGACTCGAAGCCTGTGACTTCTTACCACTTTAAGAGTTAAAATCCTTAGCTTCCATATTCATGTTATTGGACACCCTTAGTGTAGTAGTAAACCGCTATCGGTTCCCGCATCACGACTAGGTGGTGTCCGAGGGGAATATGATTGGAACAAGGACATCCTGAAAACCAAGTCGCGAAATTGGCTGTAGAACCCCGGCGACGACTTTGACAATGAATTCTCCAGACTACGGATTTTTCGTCGCATATATGACTGTTATACCATAGGCGGTATGCCATTTGAAATTTCACCTTGAACATTAATTTGGCCTAATTTCAAAAGAACAGCTCAGTTACTAAAACATCGTTTAAACTGCTTCCGAACAACAGAAAAACCATATCAACCACGAACATTTGAAAGCGTTCCAAAAACTCAGAGAAAACATGTTAGAAGACCACAATTTTCAATACTTACCACTCGGGAAATTTCGAAAAACATATGAACCCACTCTTAAACTATCTCAATATTTCACTGTCAGCTTTTCCCATACACTAAGTACAATCTATTATAGTCAGCCATAACCATTTGCCTTCTAATTTTAACAGATTGCGTCCGGTTCCATCACATACCAACTTCAGAACATTATCGCTGCTGGGTAGTTTTGTACTTTTTGAAATCCTTAAACTCTTTAGAATCCCAGATAAACTTCAGAAACTTATCCACTCACTCTGAATAGTCCTTTTGCTGAGTACATCTCAAACTTCTGAAACATGTACTGGATGGTGGCTGCATCTGAGACTGCATCTTCTCACTGAGATGCACGATATAAGCGCTACCTGCTTGCTAACATTTTCAAATTGTTTCCAATTTGTTGTGAACTAAGGATGGACTGATAAGAAGTGAAAGCAATGGGAGCTCATTTGAGGCGGAAGAGCTATGCAGTTCAGAATGAAGACAAAGTAGGGTGGGAAATAATGCGGTAAGGATAGTTTTCATGTCTATCCTGTTGGGTTGATGTCCAAATAAGTCGAATATATATATATGTTTATCATGATCCTTTACGTCTGTGATGTGGAAGTTTAGTTAATGCTCCGTTCGATCTTTTTTATCAAAATCAAAACATGCTATCTAAATTTTCAAAAACAGGCTTCATCTCGAAATTTAATGAATTTAATGCTGATTGCCAGTCCCATTTGAATATGTGTTATCAAGAAACACTCCCTCATTTAATCTGCTACAACCCTCAACGCATTAGCGAAAGAACTTCGGACATTGTTAGAAGGATGCCGAATTATTGTAACTTTCAGCTAGCCTGTAAGGATCCCCAGGATCAGTTTTCGACACATAACGTCTGCTCACAAAGAAAGATTAATTGCTTTCACTTGATGCGAAACTCCGATCCGAGCCCTACAACAATTTATAAGTCGCTGCAAGGTTGCGGGAGACACCTCCGGATTTGTTATTCTTATGTCTGGCTCGACTCTACTCAAGCTCCAGCTCTCTCCCCCATAATTCATGAAATTGTGTGAAACTTTCTTTCAAGTGGACGTATTTCATCCTTCTTCGAGACAGGACTAGAAAAATCTGCTCCAATATTTCAATGTAGCGTGTCGACGTTCTTAATCCAGCACTTGTTGACAACTGCAAGTGGTTTAGTGGAAGTTGTTTCTGTCGAAATGCTTAAGTTCTAGCTTGTTTCCTTCTTTTCTAAGGATTACAAGACGAGAGAACTTTTAATTGGGTCAAAGCTAGTGGGGCAGGGAAGAGGAATGCTTGAAATACACCGAAATATTGTTTCCCCCTGAATGGATGAATAAAAGGTTTTTACGGAGCACTTTCTAGTGGAACAGAACATCGGTTCAAGCAGATTTTTTGTTGTTCATAATGGAAGTTGTGTGACTCAAAGGATACTTAGAAAGTGCTGTTTCCCTCTCCAACTGTCTTTTCGTTTAAAATAATAGTTTTGTCGAAGGATTTGATCTAAATTGTTGCATTCACAAGTGCATTTTTCGCAAACTGGATAAACTTGTATTCATACTTTTTCCACCTTTTTTGCGAATATCCTAGGAAAATACTTTGAACTATACGAACACGCATAGGTGACGCCACTCAATTAATATTTTTAGGGTGAACTGAGCTAAATATGAATATAAGGTAATTCAAACCAAACGCTATTGACGCTTCTGTGAATAATGCGGAGATCAAAAAGAAAGAAAAATCGTAGGCTTACACTTTGAACGACAAGCTAGTCGCCATTGATGTATTAGGTTGTTGCACATGAAATGGCTGATTTTGCAATCAAGTGAAGTTAGTTGTGATTTTGCTGTATCAAACCATCACTACTTGGCGCTGTTGGTGTCGGATAATGAAGTATAAATACTCCTACATTTAATCAAGGAGTCATTTCAGTTTTTACCACCGTTGTGATAACAGTGAATAGAAAGGAAACAAGTCGGGAAACCGGAAGCTAGACGCTTCAGGCATAAAAGGTTTTGTGTATTTCTTTTACATAGAGATTTGAGTGTGCATTTGTCCCACTAATATGTAGCACATATATTACGTGCCATACATGCATATACCCACTTTCAAGTGATATTCACATTCAAAGTCTTGAATTTGCACTGAAGCGACAGCTTTGACCTATTATAACTTTGTTAGCAATAGTTCGATTTTCACAAAATTTGGTAGGATCATACTCAATGATGTAGCCTACATTACTACAATTTAGTGATTCTAGGGTGAACTTAAGGAGGGTTCTCCTGCCAATTACTAAAAATTATATTATAGTAATGTACTATTATTAACTTTGTTTGAACAGGTAGAGGTATGGAGGGTATTTCGAAGTCTAGGCACCATATAGTGGCAGCCCTTGATTTTTTTCAGATTTTTCGGTTGGGTAGTTTCTGTGAATGGGTTCGTTAAAAAAATGATCACTTTGAATCCCCCACACTCCCCACCTTTCCAACGAATATCAAAACTAAGACCGGCTTCAAAAAGTACTAACCGAGACCTTTAATTTGATACCCCACATGACTATATTTGATGAAAAAAAAATGTACACCCCCCTTTTGCCTTCCTTAAATTCAACGAAAAAGGATGTAACTCACTGTATGCGTGAGCGTTCACAGTTCCCAGCTTTCTACCAAATTTTGTGTCAATCGCTACAACCGTCTCCGAGAAAAATGCGTGTGATGGACAGACAGACAGACAGTAAACCGATTTTAATAAGGTTTCGTGTTTACACAAAACCTTAAAAAGGATGGAAAAGAGCAAAGAACATATACTTTTTCTGTATGAATTCAAACTCGGTCATAAAGCAGCGGAGGCGACCAAGAATATTAACAGCGCATTTGGAGCTGATACGGTTACCGAACGAAACACACGGCGGTGGTTCGAAAAATTCCGGTCAGGCGACGTAAACCTTCAAAGTGAGCCACGTGGACATCCAGGACCATCGATTGACAACGACGAGCTGCGTTTGCTAGTCGAATCCGACACACGTCAGTCTGTGAGAGACATTGCATAGAAACTGGGCGTACACTATTCGACAGTTTCCCGGCACTTGCAACAACTTGGAAAGCTGAAAAAGCTTGACAAATGGGTTCCGCATCCCTTACGGAGCAAAACATGGCGCTTCGAATGGAAATTTGCAGTTCTTTACTCACCCGCACCAGGAGCGATCCCTTTTTGCACAGAATAGTGACATGTGATGAAAGTCCCGGGGGTTTAACGTGAGTACCTGCCGTGTAGGCCTCATCCCACGGTCCTCTTCGGACACGGATTGATTTTGGGACCACAATTAGAGCCCCGCCATGCAAACACAGCGGTCCTGGTTTATACTGAGTGCAGACTCAGCATTCATACCAGTGGATGCGAGGCTTATCTAACACCTCTGCTGCAACTAAGGGGTACGGTGCCCGAGTTGTACAGCGCAATTCCACGCGTGAGCTCCCAGGAGCTCTGCCCGCGATGTAGGCATAACCACAACCACCATGAAACTCCCACTAGGGGGCCAACCGCAAATAACCGGGCCAAGAACACATCCTCCAGGAATTCTCCTGGAGCATATGCTCCCAGAGGGCCGTCCCGGTTCCCATGGTGCCAGATAACCTCCGGGGAGGCTTCGTGGCCGAAGGCACTTCAGATTAGTCCCTTGCAGACTCGGGTCTGATCGCCCTCCTCGAGTACGTGGGACTGACATGTGATGAAAAGTGGATATTATACGACAATCGTCGCCGATCAGCACAATGGCTAGATGCTGATGAGTCACCGAAGCCTATGTCGAAACCGAGCCTCCATTCGAAGAAGGTAATAGTGACTGTTCGGTCACCAACTGGGCGCAAATGCACCAAAAATTGAGTATTCAACGGCCGAGATTGGTCAACAGAGATGGTGTGATACTCCTTCACGACAATACACGACCTCATGTATTCAGAAAAACGGTTCAAAAGTTGAACGAATTGCAGTATGAGACTCTGCCTCATCCACTATATTCACCGGACCTTTCGCCAATCGACTGTCACTATTTTAAGCATCATTTTTTGACGGAAAACAATTTAGGTACAAAGAGGCCATCAAAATTGCCTTCGACGAATTTATCAACCTCCGACAGTTGGACTTCTACGAAACTGGCATACATGCTCTTGAATCTCACTGAGAATCGCTGTTTTGAATCGATTGGCATCTATTTAGATTAAATCAATAAATTTTTGTAAGCTTTACAGTCGTTCCAAATTTTAGTACCAAAATGGCCATTTCATTTGCAACAACCTAATACTTATCCGGATGTCCGGATAGCTGAGTGGTTAGAGCGCAAGGCTTGTCGTACGGAAGGTCGCGGTTCAAATCTCACTGGTGGCAATGGAATTTGTATCGTGATTTGACGTCGGATACCAGTCGACTCAGCTGTGAATGAGTACCTGAGTTATCAGGGTAATAATCTCGGGCGAGTGCAATGCTGACCACATTGCCTCTTAGTGTACCGTTACGGTATTGAATGAAGTGCTCTAACACACTTCAAGGCCTTGATCCAACATGGATTGTTGCGCCAACGATTGTTATTATTAATACTTATCAAAACTATTATCCTAAAAAAGTGAATGATAGTTCATTAGTGCCTGTGATTCCTTCTCGTTCTAATAAACAAACCCGAGAGAAGTTATTGTTTCCAGTCAATTCACATGTAGCTGCTCATAATTATCCCATCTTTTCCCCTTCTTTTTTCGTTTTTGCCCCGTCCGCTTCGGTAGAACATGTTTGTCACTTTCCTTGATCATAAATTTAACCCAGATAGAGGCAATAAGTTCTCAACTCACTAACTAACGTATTAAACCTTCGTTGTTTCGGTGGGCCTCTTGGTGTTCCCCGTCGACTCTTGTGTTCAGCCCAGAAACTAGAAGCTTCTCTGGCAATTTTTCCACTGTAGATATAACGGTAGATCGATAGCCGAAGCCCTTATTTCAGACGTAATCATTGCGTGTTATTCCACTGCTCCAGTGCAACATTTTTGTCTTCATTGCCGCGAGTCGTTCTTAATCGTTCTCCTGGCATCCGATGAAGTTCCTCGCCTTCTGGATGAAATAGCTGGTCAGCTTAACATGCAGCTATGGACTGTTCCTCCAAGTAGAACAGAAATCGGCCATTAATTCACTCACACGCAGTAACGCAGCTGGGTTCGATGGTCACTCCGTAGAGTTAATTATCGCTGCGCCTGCAGTTTCTGCAGATTCATTACTCCCACTCGTACAGAAATCCTAAGAATCTGAAACACTTTCCAGAGAGTGGAGGAAAAGGAGTTGGACGGGTATCTGGGAGTTCTCTGTCATTGCAAGGATAATAGCTAAAATAATCCTGGAACTTATCAAAAGAATCAAAATATCAGTGCGCGAAGTTTGGATCTTTATTTCATTTGCTCTTCGTCGTTTTTGAGAAAGCTTTCGTTAGCATGTACAGGGAGTGTATCTGGAGTGCTCTATGAGGATAGGGCGTTCCGGAGAAGCTCATAAATACTATCAGAGCGGTTTTTGTCAACGGTGGTGCCGAAGTGAATGTCGTTCAATGCATTAATAAATCAAGATCCGCTTACGCTGCCAATTATCTCAACACTAATATTAAGTTGGACGATCAAAGGGTAGTATAGACCCCAGGGCGAAACGTGGATTGGTACCCACAGTGGAGCCTAAAATCTGGGAAACGTAAAAGATGCGCTGGACAAGGACCGGTTTCCTAGAGAAGAGTCACTACGTCACATATTATAGCGGCCATCCAACAAACACGTGCTGGGAGTAGGTCTCCTAGTCAGCTAAAAAATGAAACCTGCTATTATCGGCTTTCAAAACGTAATCGAAAGGCTGAACACTCTGTGTATGCGAGGCAAATTTAGAAATTTCAGCCTCCTTAACGTTAACGACCTTGCCTGCAGAGTCGGAAGAGGATACCTTCTACGAGGCAGTAGAACGGACCCTCAACCTGTTCGAAGTATGATATGAAAATCATACCTGGGGATTTCAACAGTCAAGTAGGGACGGAGCTCCTATATCTTACATGAGAACACCAATGATAACGGACTGCGGATTATTCAGACACGAAATCGTTGTTGGAAGTACCCCTTTTGCGCGGAAAGTGGTCCACAAACATACATTGACCTCTTCAGGCGGACCTTTTTCAGCCAAATTGATCACCGGTTGATTGAACGGCGCCACCTCTTAGCCTTGATGAATGTCAGAATATATAGGGCACCAATATAGACTTGGATTACTATCTCATTGCTGTAGTGCTCAGCGCTCAAATTCCAACATTGCCTAGAATCCCCTCTGACAATCAGGTGAGAGTGAATACTGAAACCATCCACAACCCAGCCCTCCGCAACACCCATAAGGGGGAAATGGATACCGTAATAACCGCAGCTAACGAATGTCCTGGAGATGATGCATCAACAAATGATTTTCCCAATCACCTAAAGAGCGTTATCATTGATACAGCCATAAACATACTTAGCCTGAATTGCAAAAAAAATCAGAACGGCTGGTTTGATGAGGAATGTCAGCTAGCAACAGAACGGAAGATTGCTACATATCGACATGTACCTTCAAAGAACGCGGGCACGAGTAGAGACCTATCACGAACTCCGTTGAGTGGAGAAGAGACTTCACAGAATGAAGAAGGAATTTTGGGAGAATAAACAAATCTGTCAATTCGAGAATTACTGGGAACATTAGCGCGCAAGTTTTACGTGCAAGACAACAGGATGGAACGTTATACATCACGATGCTCATCCTGCTGAGACAAAGAGGGAAATCTAATTTCCGACAGAATGGGTATATTGGAGCTATGGGTTGAGTATTTTGATGAACTGGTCAACATCCAAAATATCGGCGAGTTCAGTCAATTCATTGGCTCGAAAATCATAAGTCGCCTATAAGATATTCTCCTCTATCTTGCCAGGTCGGATGGTCTCATACGCCCAGAACATAATTGGCCCATACCAAAGGGGTACTAGGCAAATAAGCAACAGATCAGATTTTCTCTCTTCGGCAAAGGGTAGAAAAACTGTTGGAATATGGACATCAGTTGCATCATCTTGTCATCGACTTCAAGCCCGGCTAGGAGAGCTTAGCTGACTAAAACTGTGCACCGCCATGCGAGAATTCGGTATCCGAATGAAATTAATAAGACTGACTAGGCTGACCCTGATCAATGTGCGAGGCCAGATAAAAGCACCAGGATCACTCTTGAGACCATTCGACATCAACAACGGTCTAAGACAAGGGGATGCCCTAAAGTGATCCGTGATGCTGAGGTAAATGAGAGAGGCAATATCACTTTAAAGTCCATTCAATTACTGGTCTATGCTAATCATATCGATATCATGGCCGGCAAACCCAAGTGAGTACAGTGTCTCCTGTTGCCACCACTATGGAGATTCTCGCCACTTGCTTTTGGTTTGGCCGACAAGGTTGCCGCCCCGTCTTCCTCCTCCTCCTTGTTTAGTGTACGTCCTAACACTATTTACGCTTATTTTCGATGGGACTGGGGATTGCTATCAACGGCGATGGAGATAGACGCCCTAGCATTTTGCCAGGCATGACTATATTCATTAACTTGATCTATCTTTTAACGACATTTAATTGTTGATTGGCCTGCCCTGGACTTGCCGCCTGGAGGTCATGTAAGATTTTAGACAGTGGAGTAATCGGCGCTATGCCTTGTTTACCTCTTTATCTAACCAGAGCACCTTCGCTGAAACCCCTTTCTGTATTTGTAAAGAAAAGTCTTACCAATGTTCTGTCGCCCATAGTTCCTTTCGAGGTTGAAGGAGGTACATCTATTTATGAGGTATATTTCCGTTCCGGTTCAAATTACGCTTTCCTTGGAGAAATGATCTTGACGTCCGCTCCCTCTGCGATAAGGGATCCGTCTGTGTATCGGGTAATTAATTGCTGCCACGTTCTACTAGTTTGCTCTGTTATTATGATTCTGTTAAGGGAAAGTCGCACCGCGCCCTTAAAGAACTATTTTGCCCTAGTTTGCTCTGTTACTCCGCTGTATTTCAAACTTTTTATCGAAGTAAAACCTCATTGTCATGTTATCTATTGGTGTCAGTAGACATTTGCTAGCTTAAGCCATATGCCACAGCCTCTCTCTTTCAATTCGCCCTGTCACCCCAACGTGTTTTAAACTTCTTATCAGAATAAAAACTCGTTGTCATGTTATCCTTTAGTATCAATAATTCGAAGTACCGTCTAAAAAGAATATTAATCTTCTCTAAATTTAGGCAGCTTCTCGTTAGTACTCCTGGATCTTCTGAAGATCGCCCCAGTTCCCCGCATTTGTGTGTGTAGATATAGAGGGGTTAATCTCAGAAGGGACGTCGTTAGCTATGCTCATTGAACCACTAATACACACGCAAACCAGTCTTTGAAGTTTGTGCAACTCCATGGCTGTCGCACTGAGTTCCATTCTGTCAGTCCACATTATTACCCCATAGGTAATCATTGGCCTTGCTATTGCAATGTATATCCAAAGTAGTATCTTCGGGGTGCATCCCTATTTTTTCTCTGTTATGGACCTGCAAGTCATCAGAGCCCTTGTTGCTTTCCGGCATATATGCGCCTAGTTCCATATTGTGTAGTCTAATGGCTCCTATTATGAAGCTGGCGCTTCGTAGCGAATTGTACTATATTGGCTTTGACTGGATTGATGCTTAGTTTCGTCCTCCTACACCAGTTACTAGCAGTTCGTAGTCCAGTTTAGATTCTATCTCATAGGGTATCCTCATATTTGCATCTACAGATTAAAACAATGTCGTCAGCGTAACCCTGGGGCTGTATTTCCCCCTATTTGTTAGCTCTATTAAGAGCTTGCCAATTATCTTACAGTGTTCATGACAGTCGACTTTATACCCATCGGAGGTTCTATTTTTTACTCTTAAGCATCCTTCCCATCCAGAAATCCAAGTTGTTTCCTACTCCTTTCGGGTTCAGGGCATTTTATGTGTGCGATGTGTTGCTGAAAGGTTCGATGTCTAAAACTACACACAACGCTATTTCTTTGCTTTCTATGGTATCCCATAGTACATCCTTCAGCTGATACGGGCCAGTTTCGGTTGACCGTCCTGCCTGATAAGGGTAATGGCATGGATGTAGGGGATTGCGCATTAGACCGTTAGTTCTAAAGTAGATGTTTGTGACTTTCTCCACTATTTTGAATATAAACGATGTTTGGCAGATTGGTTTGAAAGTAATCACGATCCTTTTTACCCGCTTTCCGTATAAATGCCGCTTCCATGCGCTTGGTATATATTGCAAGGTCATGCTGCCTCTTATCACCTCTAGGATAGGTCCTAAGATGGTTGCCAAGGATGGTTCTTAAAGTAGGAAAATATCATCTATCATCATGGTTTAAAGTTCCCAATGTTGTTCTTACTCTAGCTACCGAGCATACCTCTTTTGCAAGTTTGCCACTTTGCCTTTTGCCCTCCTGCCGGTTGTTGGGGTGTCAGGTACAGTGTTGTTTCCCTTCGCTGTGGGGTAGGATTCGGGGAAGTGAGTCCTGAGAAGCAAAAGTAGCCTGTGATTCTTATTCTCGATAAAAGTTCTTTCCTCCTTCTTCAGACAAACAACCATATCCTGGCCTTGTTTTCGGTTACAGCTCGCTTCACATAATTCCCTGCAGCTGCTTCGTTGTTGCTTCCCTGATCACGTTTTTATAGGTCGTCAGTGTATTTTGATACCTCTACCAGTCCCGGTTTGTTTCGCCTAGTTGAATAGTCTTTGTATCTTCATTTTGATTCTGGCTAGGTTCTTGTTCCACCAGGATACTATATGCGGCAATGAAGACTTCATTGTGATCTTCCCGCAATGTTTGCAATTGTAGTTCACTCATGATGTCACTGTCCACCTGCAGATGAGCCATGTTTTTGCTCAAGATCTATCTAGGGGTCCTATTCTGTTCTTCCGGGATTCTTTACTATTGTTTCTACTTTAAAGTTGCTCTTAATGTCGCAATTGATTATTCGCTGATCCGACATAAAAGGCTCATCCAACATGCTCCAATTTTTAACCGAACCGCTCTTCAGATCTACTGCCTCTGGCTTGGTGCTGGTCATGAATGTTTGGCTTGTTTTCTATATTATCTATTTCCAACTTAGTACTAAAAAGGAATTCATCTCACCTCTTCGATTGATGTCGCTGCTTCCAAAGATCTCATAGTGGGGTTTTAGTATCGCAGCCGAGAAGAAATTGTAGCGCCTTCCTCTTGCAGAACTTCGCCCGTCTAACGAGATGTCACACTCCCTCCCAAGTTCTTTCTCCGGTTCCCAGTGAAACTTGGGTCTCCAGTCAGGTACTCCGGAAGACATATATGTATATTTTAGGTTTGGTTTGAGAATGATTAGTTTTTTATAATAGCAATCCCAAATTAGCTGCAAGCTGCCCAGCATTATTTCAATGTTATCTTTGAAAATAACTTTTGCAGTTACTATAGTGCTTGAAGCTCTTTTCGAATGTCCGAATATCTTACTCCTCCTCCGAAATGACACTTCCTTGCGATTCGCTTTCCGCGCTGCGCCATAGAAGGTCTAGGTCGTCCAGCTTCTATTTTTCTGTGGGCAGTAAGTCCACTTCTCTGCTTGGTCCTGCGCTTTCAGCTTCTATGGCCTCCGCGTTTCCCTTAGGGTTCTCGGTTGGCTTCCCACTGGATGTGTCCTTAGAAGTATCTTTCATTGATTTCTGCCTATGCACATGCACAGGTATACTGCCAAATCTGTAATTCATGAGACAGTTGCTTCATTTAATTGCCTTCAGGGATCGATCATCTACTTAGGTCTTGAAGAATTTGCCTTCATAATCGTGTGTGGAGGTCTATGTTTTAAGTGATTAAGAAGTGTGGAAGCTTCTCCGTCCCAATCGCTTGTTGCTTTGGGATGACTCACATTATGTGTGCCCCTAGCATCCCCAGTACATGCTGACAGTTCTGTTCTTTCTCAGCCTGGCAATTTAGGGACGGTAGTCCCAAGCCAGTTTGACGTGTCTTCCTTCAACCTGCCTTCAACTGGTCGAGAGTATATGCCGGTGGACACAAGCTCCTTACTTCATCTCTCGTACATTTGCATGACGATGAGGCCTTCGATTATTTTCTGGCTGCCACCTTTACGTCTTGGGTTCGGACATCGGTTTTTTGGGAATATTCCCCCTTGTGGGCTGACCTCCGCTGTTTTCTTCTTCTTTGGCTTCTTATCCTATAGTTGATTGCTTGACCCATATATTTTGGTTAACTCCGTACTCTGGCTCTAGGATTCAGAGCCCATTAGATTTTGTTACTTTTAACTTACAGCGGCCATGGTCTTGGAAGTTGTGGCATCAAACGGCGCACCATAGAGCTAAGTTTGCCCGATTTTTACCCACCTAGATACCATACACCTTGATATTACCTAAGAAAATATTCGAACAAACCAAAATCAGTCAAACGAAACTTGTATTCTGTAGATTTTTTTAATACCATAAAATGGATTTCCCCTTTCTATCTTTTTATTCGTTCGAAGTAAAGCATTTAACATGGTTAACTTCTTAGGGGGGAACGTCTACTATGGAGGACCAGCCGCTAAGATCACTTATCTATAAAGGGAGCATGTTTTATCGCAGTAATCTGTCGAACAATTACCACGTCGTGAACCATATCATGTGCTCTACAAAGGATCATGCTCGTAAAAATCGCATCAAATTATTCCGTTCCAATTTCCTCCCTGACATTACCACTGAAGATAAAATTCTAGCCTGCGGGCACAAATTATCTTTACTCGGTTGCTCTTTATCCACAGCCATCGAAGCATCCAAGCTAAATCAAAAATACCGCAAGGTAAATCACGAAAGGAAATTCTTTGATGTGGCTTTCGTTCTTTCAATTACTGAGTGAAGCTGTCAGGAAACTCGCGCTAAAGTTAGAACGGCAGCGCACAGTGAGCGAGAATGCAGGCATTTTCTATTTCTGGAAGAAGCCTAAGATACGCGCCATGAAGAAAAATCAGGAGTTATTTTCTTTGATCTTTGACTGACGGACGGATGGATGAACAGACAGACATGGCTGTCTTGCTGGTTTACATTTCATCCCTGTGTTTTTCAGGTTAGTGATATTGTTGACGCTGATATTATTCCCATGTGATTGCAACATGTGAATAAAGATTTGCTTCAGCATTCCGTGATTTATTGATCCATGTCGATGTTTTCACGTTGGCTTTCCTTGATGCGGTTCTGCTCTAACATTGTGCACAGGGACGTGAGTAAATGATGAACTTACATACATGGCATATCTGAATGATTTGATTTTTTGTAGTGTAAATACGACCGAACTGAAACTAGCTTAAATCAACTGGTTGGTTGATAAGTTCTTAGCTGTTTCGTCCACCACCATGTTCCTATTCGTTGTCTTATGTACTACACAGTGTAGTGCAAGGCGTAGCACAGCCAAATTAAAATACCACCTTATTTGGAAAGTTTTTAGGATTATCATACCGACCATTCCAAAAACTTTCTTGACAACCTAATAATGTAATAAGAAATCAAAAATATGGTTGCCGTAGACCATTGTGTCCCAATTACGTGCATAAGCTAATGGCGCCGTTATGAAGTAATGTGTTCCAGTCTACCCGGGGGTTGATGAGAATCCTATTGTCTCCTCGACTACTCTGGACCGCGTACCTTAAGGGCAAACCAATTGTTGGTCCATTATTTCGTAGTGTATGGGATATTCACTATCACTTCTACTTTCGACTTAATAATACATTCGCTGAAATCTGGTTCATACCGACGTCATTCTCCTGTATGGAGTTGTCAAATCAGGCGCGTTCCTTCGTGGGTGTGTATACATGCTTATATACAGACCGGGTAGATGGGAACAAACGGTTACCCGGGGGCAAAAATTGGTTATGTGAAGGATACCCAGAATTCAAATCAAATATGGAGGGCGAGAAAGGAAGCTTGTGGGGCAGTTTCGGAAACCCGGTGCCGGCGGTTTTTGAGAGTGGGCAAGCAGGCCGGTGATTGCAGTGCCTCAGTAGCTTGGCATCCAAACCTACAAGAGATAATAGTAGATTAGAAATGTCATCCATACCGGATCCTTTTCACAAGACCCCAAAACTTGTAACATCACCACCGAGATCAACGTTACACCTATACAGTCGAGATTCATGGCGGGACTCGGATAGGAACACGGATAGTCCCCGGATCGAAATGAATACTGCTGTTGTAAAAGACGAACATAGAAGGTTCGTTTATGGGGAAAACGCATAAACGAACGCTGTGAGTTCATTGAAGGACCGCCTCTCCTCCTACATCAAAGTATCAGGGCTTTGATAAGCGCATTAAGTTGTCCTATATAAGGCGTTGGAGGAGAAAAACGTCCAAACTTTATGTGTCAAAGACACGTGAGAAACACAGATGACACCTACTCAATATAAGGTAGATGAAAACGCGCACAAAAGGAGTAGGGACGGAGTAAGTGAACCTTTTGTTACGGCCTTTGCCAAAGAAAGCTGAACTGGCGAAAGATTCGGGTAGTTCTTCGATAAAGGCGCGGACTTTAACGAAAGAGGAAGAAACTGGTACTGGTAAATCCGAACAATAAATAAAGGTGAGCGGCTGAAGGGAAGAAAGAAAATTCTTTCAGAAATAATCATTATTTCCAAGAAACGAGATATGTCTTATACCGATATCCTTCGCAAAGTCATCCGAAATTGACAGCTCTAGGCGATAGTGTGTGCCGTATCAGGCGCACATAGTAGAGGAGTCTTATATTGGAGATAGACCAATTCATCGAAAAAACAGCAGATAGTTTTTGCGGCCCTGGTGGAAAAGCTGCTAAGTGGGCAAGCAGAAGTGAAAGCTAAAAAGGAAGAGATAGTAATCGGATGAAAAGATCTAGACGACGTCACATCACGAGGAGATATCTGTCTAGCGCGAAGGGAACAATTCAACCTTAACGGAATAAAAGAGAGTGCGATAAAGAGGATGCAGAAGGCATATGAAGGGACGCAAATCGCAATTATTAGCTTGCCGGTGATGATTCACATGCCCCGATTTTGGTCACTTTGTAGTAGCATGTATTATTGAGCACGATAAGTCGAGACGGTGCGGTGTGGAGAAGAGGGTCATATTATCAAAGATTGCACTAGAATTCCACAGCGCGTATTGTGCAAAGGAAAAACGGGAGTGGACGACTGGCACGTTGCAGGTGGTGCAGGTGTCCGACATTTAGGACGAAATTGAATCGTAGGGCTAAATGAGATTAATACAAATCAATTTTAACCTTGCGAGGCAGCTCAAAACTTGCTCTCGCAATCTATTCGGGAGTCCAATGTAAACGTGGTGGTAATATTCGAACCTTTCTCAAATTATCGTAGTGCACTATGGATGAAAGACGTATCTGAAAACGCGGGGATATGGGCACGCAGAACGTAATCTGTACAAGAAACAATAGCATTCCCGGGAGCTTGCTCTATAACGGCAAAAGTCAACGATGTGCATATCTACAGCTGTGATATTGCTCCTAGTGAATCATTAGCGCAATATGAGGAAATACTAGATGACTTGGTGTTAGACGCTAGAGGCTGCACCCCCAACATTTGAGCCAGCGTTGGAAGCGTATCCACCTTCCGAGGTAGAGGGCCAAGTTTGATTATCGATCCGACACACCTCAGTACCTCGTTGACGAGAGGGATAGTCTGGCAATGGTAGAATACTATACTCAAATTGATCACCAAGCAATCTTTCTTGACATCAGAAACCAAGGAGTTGGCGGCCAAATGAAATAAAAGTGTAAAGACCAGGATAACAGGCTGGTTCACTCGATCTTTCAAGAAAGAGACATTCCTGGCGGCTTTGAAAGCAGGTCGATGCTCGAAAGAAACGGCGCTGGAAGCGCTGGAAAAATGAGCCAGCTATGTCAGTGGGTAACTAAGGCATGCGACTCTACATTATCGCGACGGAGGTTCCATTACAGTAGGAAACTTCTGGTGGAACCAAAAAATTTTGTTTAGCCAGAACATCGGCAGAAGCAGAAACAACACCGCGATCTTCGAAGTAACTTTAAGACGGCTATACGAGAAAATAAGCGGAATTGCCATAAGCAGATCTCCCTTCAGGCAAATAGGAGTCCGTGGGGCGCTGCTTACAAGGTTGTAATGAACAATATTCATGGCCAAAAATCACAAATCTTTTCCCACAACAGAAAGAAACAAGACTTTAGTCAGCGAAGTATTGGGTATAATAAGGCTCCAGGATTGGACAAAATTCCGATCAAACCGTGAAACTGGCCGCTCAAAACAGGCCCACATGGTTCATAAGCACATTTGAATCGTGCATGATGGAAGGAGTGTTTTCCGACAAGTCGGAGAGACAGAGGCTGGTTCTGTTACCGACGCAGGAATCCCATTAACTCAGCAAACTAGGGTTGGATTAAAGACACCACAGCTAAACTGGTTGTCCCTGGTTACTTAGCTCGGATAATCAAAAGTTACCTCTTGGAGAGATTTCTTTGATACGAGATGGATGACGGGCCGAAAGAATGTGTCGTGGCAGCAGGTGTTCTCCAAGGCTCGGTTTTGGGGTCCCTGTTGTGGAACGTAATGTAGTGCACGACCCTCGCGTGCCGTAGGAATTAATGGTGATGGATTTTGCAGACGACCTGACGGTGATAGTAGTTGCGAAACACCCCACTTCGGAATTAGTATATGCCGTGATCTTTGTAGGCATCTCACCTAGACTGCTGCATACATCTTTGAAAAGTTCTACCAGAAGAAGGACGGTCTGCAACTCAAGTTTTGTGATAGTACATGTCTGGGCACTCTGATTTGTTCGCATTTTGAGTGGTGTGACCCTACCTCGGACCGCAATCAGTCGCACATCGAACCCCTTTATTGATTTTCCTACGCATTATTGAATCCTATGAGTTCCATCACCTCCTCACCACTGCGGTATATCGTCCAACGAGGGATTCGCATGCCATTTTGATGATATGAAGAAGGTAGGAGCTTCTCCAGCTGATCCTTAGATGGGCGGGTGATGATCTCATTCCACTCGTAGTTTACCTGCCACAGTTTCTGAATTTCAATTCTCAGCTCTATTACGACTGGCAACAACCAGCCGATTAGATTGTGTATGCCAGCAACCAAACTTAACACCTTTTGTTTTATATATACAATTTTTTTGTCAGGTTTGATGCTATAGCAGAAACAGTCTTACTTAGGCCTATAATGAAACCCCAAGATCTTGGTGCTTTCCCTCGATATCTGGAGTTCTACGTATGATCCAAACGCCCTGTGAAAAGCGCTTCCCAGTTTGACATTATCTTGGCGTCTACGTATTAGAACTTGTAATCTTTAAGGTTAGAATCATCCTTACTCAAAGGCATATCCCAAAAGACCTTCAACCAACAACTGAACACTCAACTTGTCCCGATGCTATACTATCAAAACCCGACCATGTATCGTTGTGAAACTTGCGGAAAACATATTTCCGTCACCTTTCTTACCAGCGGATCTTTTGATCCTCTGCCCATCTCCCATCTAAGCGATTCCAGCACATTGAGATCCTGCTGTTTGCAAATGTCGCATTTTAGATATTTGCGCCTCTTGCTATATTTCCTTTTCCTATATTTATGTGAAGCGTAGAATTTGAGATTTCGCAGCGATCTGTCAAATTTCCTATGCGTTGAAATGTCCACTTTATGAGTGAAGAGACCGCATTGTAGGCACCCTAGGCTTCGTGGATCTTTCATGTTCTTTGTTTGAATTGGTATCCGTGCCAGTGTTCTCTGATGCTAAACTTTTAAGTAGCAATGGCTTTTACTTTTCATGTCCGACTATGGCTACCCACAAAAAACACCAGCATGCAACATTCTCAACTTGATCTTGGTGTTGAGATAATTAGAATTCCAGATTTTAGACAAGGTAACGGAAACAGGATTTGCACTGGTTCTGTGTCGAGCGACATCCAGTTCAGTACTACTGTCGGAAGCCGCGCTTGATAAATGATCGAAATCTACAAAAAGGCAATTGTTTCAGAATGATCTGCATTGTGTTGATGTGGTTAATTCAGGAGGATCCAGAACAGAAACCAGTCTATCCTCTGTCGTTTCAGGATTGCTTTAGCTATTATCTTTGCGACGACAGAGAGCGCGTAGATAACCTTCCAATTATCACACAACATGGGTACCTTTCCGAGGAATCTTAATAGTCATCTTTTTCTTCCACTTTCTGGTCAAGCTCTGTGCTCGAACAATGTACCATTAATGTTGGGTCGGTGGAAGCTTCAATAATGCATAAACATCGCACCATTATCATTACGGTCGCCAAGACCGTGTTTCCCTATCAAATGTCCGAACTCTTGTTCGGATATTATCACGCCTACCTTGGCATTTATATCACCCATCACAATCTTAGAAAGTAACTTTCCCTACTATCTCGGAGGTCTCCGTTAGTGCATAGCACTGTACAATTGCGATGCTCCTTAATCTAGACCAAAATTTTGCAGTCAGAAGTCTGTCAAAAACCGATTCTCAGGGGAAGATAGCGCTCCGTGTGGTAGCCGCCAGAAACAACCCGATACCGGATTCGCGTCTTCTACCACCTGGCTGTGCAAAATACAACACATTGCCGGAAGAGGGAAAAGAGTACTCTCCAGAGACTCACCATCTTACTTCACTTTGGACCAGAATGTCCAGTTTATATCGTTGGAATTCTCACTCGAGTTGAAGAAAGTGACCATTCTGGGGACCTTCAATACCGTTGTCGAGGAGCGTGCGCAATTTCCAGAAACCAATCCATTTTCGATAGACAAAGGATATCAGTACCTATCCGAGGCATTGTTGAGGTATCGTTCGCAGTAAAGTTTCGAAATTTGCTAGTAGTTAACTCACAAATTTCTATCCCTTTTGATCGCTTTTTACGAAAAGCAGGAAGGAAGTGTATTCTTAAGCCCGAGCTCACAGGCCTAAACAAAAAACATAACAGCTAACCGAATTAACCTGTAACGTACCAAACCGCCTTCGTTTTTGCTGGCAAAGGTAACCTAACATCTCTCTGGTGCAGAGGAAGGTTGAATTTAACAGAATCGGTGGTATTGGATCAGCTAAGAAGGGTTGAGATGTTCTTCGACGAAAGATACACAAGGCCGAGAGTCTATACCCTGATGCTCAAATTGATGGACGCAACAATCCTAGACAATTCTATTTTCAAGATCTATTTGCGGTCATTTTACAATATCAGATAAATGACAAGAGGAGAAACGCGATAGTTGCATCTGTGTATGTATCGTATGATTCTTTGTATCTACTGACGCAAGATCTGATAGCGTATGCAGAATCAAGTGGTCTTGACCTCTTAATAGGAACCCTCAACATTTGTTAGAGGTGTAACAAATACAATTCTCGAATGGATCTGCTATTTGATTTCATCACGTTAGATTATCTCACTGCGAATGTGCTCCTATGTTGGTGGGGTTTAGAAGAAGTGAAGTAAATGGCCTAACAATCCGCTCTTCAAAGATGTTAGAATTGATTAGATACTGGCGTGTACTAGACAAAGTCTGACTGCCAGATTACCATTACTTACTGTTTAGTCTGACGAACGGACTCATCCTAGGCAAAATGGGTCGGGTCTAGTCCAATGAACTTCTTGGGAATAACGCCCAGAAGTGGGAGGAAGACAGTTGTCGTTTTCTATAAAGCTTTCAAAATGAAACTGTTCCAAGAGGAATTGGACCACTACGAGAGAGGTGCCTACCAGTGAAAAATCAAGAACTGCTTTACTGCCTTTTGATCATTCCAAAGCGGCATAAATAGCATCAATTAAATGATAACTAAAGGTGGACACAGAACACCTAGACCCATTTTTCTAATGAATGTGTGTGCGATATTTCACCAATATAAAGTTGAGGTTGTTCCGTGCTAATGTTCTTTCTGTGTTGCTATATGTGAGTAACACATGAAAAGTAATCCCCTGTTACTCAAAAGCTCGAAGCCTTCGTGAACACTTACCTGCGACGTATCATTGAAGCACGCTAGTCTGATACTATTTTAAACAAAGAACGTGTTCGGCGGCCGGAACGCGGAAGTGGCAGTGAATAAGTCACACATTAAGGAGGGACGACATTTTCCTTGCTGGCTGCGCCATGTAGTAGAACTCATTTTACCAAGATGCACAGAACAGAAAAGAGGACGAGGGGCGTCTCGGGAAGTCCTGGGGGAGTAGAAGCGCATTTCAGTGGAACGGGTACGGTGGTACGTAGGTGTGGTTGACGCGCTAGACCCCACCAAGGGGTGAATGGCAACCGTATGTGTATATATAAGATGAAGTGTATAAGATAAGAAAACTCACTGGCCACTGCAGGCTAAATTATCACTTGGTGAATCTGTGAGAAGAGTTACGAAACTCCTCTGAGAGAATACTTAATATTAGATGCTGCTGAGCTTCCTATGCGGTCTATTAATTTTTGGGAGTTATTTTTCATTGTCTAAGTTTGACCCTCTCCCTGTAATGTGGCACTCGTCTATGATAAGCTGTCTGTTTTGAGCCTTCACTTCTCAATAGCCACCAGGTCTACATCGCTTCTCGGCTCTCGACCATCATAATATTTACAATCCTTTCAAGGAACTTGGTAGATTTCCCACTTGGTGTATCCTCTGACATATCTTTTTCCGAGTCCCCTTTGTGGCATCCCTGCCTAATAATCCGTCACGGCAGATCAATGTAGATTTTGCTTTACTACCTAATTTTTCAAGTTCACCCTTCTTGGGAGTTGTCAGTTGGTTATAAGTGTTGCACAGATGTGCCGCTATCTGATGCACCAGTTTGCATGCGTAATAGGCTCTGATTTTTTAGTTGTTTTGGCTGTTTTTGTTTGCTGCACTCATTCGATTACTACGAGTATGGGAACCGAGAAGTGCCATAGCCCTTGAAACACTGTGAGATCCAGCTTGCTCACTGAGCCGTGTATATGTCAAAATATTCAGTATGTATGTTTTGCATAACAACCTGGATTGGGAAAATATTTTTCGGTTGGCGAGTCTAGATTCATATCGTTTCTTGAGTTATCTTGGCTACTACCAGGCGCTTAATAGACGAGCGGCTTGGCTACCGCAGTCAGTCTCTTTTGCAGTATATTTCTTCACTCTTTAAGGTTGAAAACTGTAGAATATCTCTATCAATTTGGTATTGAATTCTCCGTATGCGACGAGTGAAATTAAAACCTGTGTGTTTGAGGTGGGGAAAAAAAGCCTCTGTCGTTAGTGGATATGATACTACCCGCTGCAATTGTATCACATCAACAGCAATAATCTAATGTTTGATGCATCCACAAGCGAGGCACTGACATAGAAAATGTTTCGTGGACTCCGCTTCCTCATTACAGGAAAAACACGTATCATCTTGGAGAATTCCTATTCTGAACATATATACTATATGTCCAGCTAGTGAATTATGACCAGTCAGAATGCCCACAATACTTCTGCAAGTCTTCCTGGTTTTCGACAGGGTAAACTCGACATTCATATCAGGTTCTGACAGGAAAAGTTTGGTGTATTTAGCAGCATAAGGCTCAGCCACCCGTAATTATGGGAAGCTTGTTTCCAGTTTTTTATAGCCGCATTAGCCAATGCTACTGGTATCCCAATTGCTGCTTCTGGTCCGGGAATGGGAGAAATTTAACGACCTTCTGCTAAAGCATCCTACGGCACTCAACTGGATTCAGTTCTCCCAATAACTCTTTCAATGCTCTGTGCCCCCACGTCCATTTAATCGAATTAGTCTATGAGCTGCTCTCATTGCAGGGTTCTTAATAAACAAATGCAATGGCTGCAAATTGGGTAATGTATTCGGAGCTACGCCGGATGTCGTACTCATGACACCGGTAATAACTAGGCACAGCAATGTGATTAGTTTACAGCGAAAACTCTTCTGTTTCACCTTAACTCACTACACTACGGATGCATAAGAGAACATCGACCTAATGATAGCAACAAATATCCAGATTACTACCTGAGACCTAAATCCCCATGTCGAGGTAAAGGTCCGCCTACACACTCCATAAGCTGTGGTAGCTCGTTTCATCTTTAACTCTAAATGTTTGTTCCAAAGAAGCTTCTTGTCTAGAATATTTCTCAGATATTTCTCTTCTTCGGAGATTTCAAGGGTTGTACCCCTCATCTCCGGAAGGCAAAGACCATTCAGTTTCCTCCGTTTTGTAAATAATACCATTGTGGTGTTATTTGAATTTACTGAAAGTCCATGCCTGAAATACCAACTGTCAATCAAATCAATTGCGCGTTGTGTATTTCTACACACCATTCCGAGATCTCGACCCACAGCCAGCACAGCCAAGTCATCCGCCTAAGCTTAAACGTGTATTGGCAGATTTTGCAGCTCGCATGGTGGTGAGTTGATCAGTATACTTCATAGAAGTGGCGATAGCTCATCTCCTTGAGGGCAGCCATTCGTCGCTTCCGTTTTTAGGTAGCGATCAACACCCACTTCAGCTGGCCGCAATCTCTGCGTTAGTATAGCCTAGATCTGCTTAATTAGAGTTTCTTTAACATTATGCTCTCTGGCGGCATCACAGAGCTTTTGGAAAGGCGCACAGTCAAACGCCCGTTTATTGTCCACGAACACCTCCATCGCGAACTCACCTTTCAGAGTTGTGTCCTCTATCTTGGAAACCTAAGAGTGAAGAACTGACTCACAGGACTTTCTACGTTGGTAAGCATGCTGGTTTTCATTTACTGGGTGCGACCTTAGCGTCTTCTCACGAATGTAACGCTCAACCAATCTCTCCAGACATTTCAGCGAAGATGATGTTAAACTGATTTGCCTGGAATTCAATAGTCATCTTTTCCAGGCTAAGGTATGAAGACTGCCTTAACCTTCTTCCAAGAGGAAAGCGCCTAGTCCAGAGTAAGACGTCCTTGAAAAATATCTCTTAGGAGTTGCTCTAAGTCTTCTATACCCTCCTTTGGCATCGTTGCGTAGGTGCTATCCATGCCAGGTGTTTTAAAGTGTTCAAAAGATAGTAGCGGTTTTCGCGTTTTCATTGATAACAACCGGTTTTGCAATGTCCCAATCCCTCTTGCCACACCTTCGCGTTAAAAGGTTTGCTGAAACCGCCAATTTTCTTACTCCCACTTATGAGACCTGTTCTCCCGGGTGATGTTTAAGGACTCTTCACAGCCTAAAAATCTCCCTTTCACCTTCCAGTCCCTCACAGTATGCTCTAAAGAAACTTGTTTCGAATGTTTTACGAGCCTCGTATATTCACGCAGGACGATTTAGAATTCGTGTTGTTGAATTCCTGCGATTCGAACGTAGGCGCGCACCCTACGTTCGCGGTCATCAGACCAGGTGAAGTGAGAAAATCAAACAGCTTCTCTTCTCTAGAATTACATTTGCTACTTCCCCAGTAAATATGCTGAACATTCGCATCACAACCTATTAAGAGTTCAAGGCCACTTGATTCTGCATACACTACCAGATTCCTTACTTTTGCGTCGGCGGAGGACACAAAGAATCATAGGGTAAGTAAGCAGAGACAATTATGAGGTTTCTCCTCTTATCATTACCGTGATATTGCAAGTTGACCGCAACAGGGTTATGGGAGCCGAATTGTCTCAGCATTGTAGCCTTTAACGCAGGTCCTCGGTCTCGAGAGTCTCTTATTGAAGAAGATTCTAGTCCTCTTTACTGATCCAATACCACAGATTTCGTTCACACGAACCCATGGCTTTTGTACCAGAAATATTTGAGAACAACTTTCCAAGCTTTGCTGCCAGCAAATAGGAACAGGTTAATTTGACTCTTATGTTTGTAGATATAAGTGTAGTCTAATATGCAAACCGCCGCAGACTGCAAAGTCTGCTGCGTTCAGTGTGGATCTCACCGAGGTTACCAGCTTGTCCTCATCTTCGTCTGAAAGTTCCGCTTTCTGACGTCCAATTTTTCTGGATATCGCCACACTTGGTGGCGTAGTAACGACCATCTCCTCATTTACAAGAAACTTCGGTCGGCTGTAAGCCCGCCAGGTTTACGGTGCCCGGGCTGCATGGACTTGTTTTCACATACCGAAATAAGACCAGTTTTCCTTTCTCCCGCTTTTCCTGATAGACACGGAGGATAAGTTTCTGACAGGCACGCCAGCTGTCCCTTCTCTTTTGCGGCTGAAGTTTCCTTCTCCTGAGCCTTCTTCTCCCATTTTTTTGGAAGAGTTAGGTAATAGTGTCACCGAAAGGCCGACCGTAATCAGGTTTCCAGTTCATCTCATTAAGGGAGTTGCTGTACTATCTTTTCTGCCTGACCGCGCCGTAGACACCGAGTGCAGGCTTTCCACTGAAGCGCAGAACCTGTCTTCCACTGATTTCTCCGTGGGGGAACATGAATCTGGTGAGGTCTCCGAAATCCGTACCTCGGTCACCACCTGATTTCTCAGGTCGGGATCTCGCGGGTGGATTCTTAACACGTGGAGAGTTATTCTTTCCATCTTCATGTGTTGGACACCCTTAGTATAGTAGTAAATAACGACAGGCTTCCCCACCACTACAAGGTGGTTTCCGAGGGGAGCGCTATTGGGGAACATCGAAGATCTATCTCTCCCTCTGTCTTTATTCAAAGAATCAAAGTCAGGTAGAGAAGTTAATTGAAAACTGCATTTCAAGAGCCTACCCAATCCGTATAATATCTACTAGTGCAGATGCACGCGTCGATATAAGTACACCGAATTCACAATCAACCATGGCCAATTGCACATTTGGCGACCGTCAATTCAGCAAAAGGGAGGTAAGGATCTTTCATTCAAAATTCTTGCAGATGTAGGTAGGCCTGTCAAATTGGAGTTCAATCACCATCTCTCCAACAAGGAAATTAATAAATCACTAGCATTTAGATAGTATCTAAATTTATATATGACGTGTATGAAAAGAAATCACAAGATTCAACGAACATGAGAAACAATCTTAAATTTTAAAGCTACTTTTCACGAAAATGGATAAAGGATTGATTTCTTTAACCTCGTGAGATTCGTTTATTTGATCATAAATGGATTCGCTTCTATCTGTTATATTTTCTCATACAACTCATCAGATTGCCAGCAAAGATGATTTCATTAAACCTTGGTAACTTGTAGGCTTCAGTAAATTCTGCCATGATATCTGCAGAAAAGTCTCTATGTTTGTAGTAAAGTAAAGTAAAATGACATATGTTATATATATAATAATGTGTGTGAATGAAGATAATAAATATATAGAAGCATAGCAGAATCTCTAAATGAAGGAGGATTTATGAGCAATGGCACAGTCACGTCAACTTCTCGAAGATGAAAACTAATGCCTGCAACACCTCCTCTATCCACTCTCGGATACTATGCTGCTATCACCTTAATAAACGCTTACAATTTATACATTCACACTAGAACGGAGGTTCACCGGAGGTAATTAAGCAGTTTCGAATTGAAAATTGAGTGATACTGTTGATTCTCGTGTACCACACAATGGATTCATCATTAAGACATCTCCGTACTTCTCAGTTATCATCATCGCAATTACGTTCATAATCACTTCGCCACAGAATCCCAAGTCTACTTTGATATGCTTCGCTCTCCCAATTAAACTGAAGTACAAGTAATTAATGAAATACTTGAAAGGATTAGGATAATTTCATCTTAGCGTTAATAACATAATCTCCTTGGACGTGTTGATGGTTGGCAAAGAAGTTTTACCTCACATTCCCTCAGTCAGAATGTCTCCCTGTAAGGTGGGTATCCCGGCCCTTATAATTCCTCCCAAGTAAGTTGATCGTAACCAACATTGAAACGTCGTCCCAGCAGCGGCGATAGTTGAAGTTTTTGGGGCATCTTCCAGCTAACGCCTTAATTACTTGTTACCTGTTCACAAGCATTCCCTATAAAGTTTCCCTACCGGATGCCTCTGAGATTGCACAAAAGATGTATGCCGTCGCTCTAAATGCAACAGGAGACCACTTTTTCATCGTCATCTCAATTGCTGCAGCATCTTCATGTAGAAGTTTTCCTCTTGGCCGCTCCGGTTTTCCATGCATGGATTCTATAGGAGGAGTGTTAAATGACTGCTACTCCGGCTTATGTAGTCTGTGAAAGCCTAATTGCATATCGGGCGGTCATGATGAATGGCATGTAGTCAAAAGAAATTGGAGCACAGGAAGAAAATTATATGGATTTGTCATAACCAATAGGGAAGGTTCTTCAGTGGCAATCAAGCATCATGAGTTATTGGTCCGTGAAGGCCCAGGATAAACATAAATAATGGTTGATTCCTATCTGAGCGCAAATAGATAAAACTTTTTTTTCATGACTTTTTGTAATGAATAAAATAGTGAAATCGATTTACCGTCTGCCTGCCTGTCTGTCTACTACCTGCAAGTTCCCTATATATGTATGTGTAGAGAGTGGCAACAAATATACACATGTCATATAGGATACCGCATGAGAGGTTTCGATCAACATTTAATAGCATTTTGCTTGCGAAACATCAAAATGTGGGGGTCAACAAGACTAACTTCAAGAGACTATCTAATTAAGAAATTTTAGAAAAACATGTCCATCCATTTATATATAATCTAGGCCCCAAAACATATCTCATCCCAATATTTCCCCAGATAAAATTAGTCATACTGTTATGGTGGAGCAGGAATCTAGTCAAAACGAAGATAGGAAAACCTGTAAAGGGATTGAACAAATTACGGGAGCATCCATGCTATACAAGGTTGTAGCTAAGGATAGAGCAATTCCTTTTGCCCGTTCGAAATCCTTTTTCAATTTAATTTTCAAAACACTCCAACGAGGAATAACCTTCTCTTTGACATACAACAGACAAAGGAGGGGAAGAGAAAATTGGAGAATAACAAGGAAGATAAGGGCCGCATAAACGTCGGACACATGCCAAGGCCTCTGAGGCCAGTTTGGAGCTGGATAATGAAATAGCCACTCTCACCATGCTTTCGATCCAACTACGAACCAAACTTGCTAATGAGCCGCGCAGTCCATTTGCTGCTTGCCTCGGTTTGCCAAAATAGTTACCACTAATTTAGTGGACGCTGCCGTTCTTCTCCTCCCTTTACTTTCCTTAGCAATCCTTCTTACGATCACTATCACAGCCGACTCAGGGACAGTGTGATAAGCAGCCCCACCTACAAAGTTCCCCGTTTCTGTACTTGCTCAAGGCACATACGATATATAGTATTTCCTTGCTAAAAGCAGCAACCTATACCGCCGCTTCGTAGAGCAGCATAGACGGTGCTTATTAGGATACATCGCCTACTAGATGTAGGACCTCCAATGTTTGCCATTAATCGACCCAAGACTTGTCCGCTGCCGATAGTTTCAACTCATTTATCGACTCGCCGATCGATATGGGACGCAGGGTCGGCATTTCATTTCTGGTCAAAATGGCTACTTTAGTTTTTTCGTGCGTCCAGCACTAACTAATCTACATAACCCACCAGGCGTGACTCTTCTGGCATGTCGAGTCCTAGCAGATTATCGTAAAAGCGTTCCAGAAGTGCGGCCCTAGGGTCGACCCCTAACATACCCCAGACTTTATTTTCATCTTCCTCTGAACATCTAGCGTCTCATAAAACACAGGGAACGGTTCCTCAAATAATCGCTCAATATTCGTAAGAGATAGCTCGGCACGTGGAGTGTGCTAATGCGTCAAGAATGTCTTTCATTTTGACATCAACCAGAGAGAGAGAGAGAAACATCACCCGTCGAAATCGACGTCTGTATGTATCCACTTGAATTTATGAATTTATGACAGCTGCAGCGCCCCCACCATCCAGCACAGCTCTATTTACCCCCTGTGGTCACCGCAACTTTCCGCGGACAGGAAGGGGGCCGAGCTGGTGCACATTGAGAGGTGGCGTCAACCATTTCAAACGCCATGTATTTATGGTCGCTTGCCCAGAACTCGCCACCCGTTTATCAGCGACACCAGAGATTTTAGTGCAAAGACCAGGCCGAGAATGCTTACTTCGCAGCCTGGGCGCCGAAACGTTGGTGTGGATCCGGGATTTAACACTACGAGCCCAGTTCTCGCTGTTATTCCGATAATTCGTTTGTCTCTGAAATTTGGGTGAATCATGTGTCATTTAAGTGTCCTGGTATTGAAGCCTCCTTCAACCAACCGGCTTGTTCCTTTCGTTTCCTTAGCAGTTTTTTGAAGCAACGTTGCAGACTGCATGTGCTTCAAAATCGCCGCATATTCTTGTACACCTTTCCCCTTCGGCTTTCGGAAGTGCAATGGACTTTGCTCCCACTAGGCTTATATTCAAGTCCATCTGCCCAGTTTCAGCGGTTGCCTCTGCAGCAGCACTGCGGGGGTTACCTTCCCCGCTTTATGGCTTGCATCACCTCTTCTTTATTAGGCTGTACACACCCCCGTGTCTCATCGATTTTTTTTTTTCATGGAAGTTTTACCAGCGTAGCCGCAATAGTCAGAAACTTGTGTACCATCAGAGACAAAGCCCCTACCCAAGTTCCCGGAGGGCTGACCTACGCTTAGCTGATCCCGGAATTCACGGACAGATCACCGCTCGCTTGACCGGCTTGGCATCCTTTGTACTGAAAACAGTGGAGGAGTCTTGTAGAACCACATAAAAACTAAGGTTCTGACGCCTCAGTATTGGCAACCTTGGCTACTGTGGCATTTAATGCCGAGATGGCACAGAAACGACCACAACTGGTTCTATCGACGTACTCGTTTAGCGCTACCCTCAATAGGGAGTGTGTACAAGGAGAACACGCGGAGCAAAAATACAGACGCCAAGTCACCCGAACGATGTAAGATGGGGTGAGCAATCATCGCACTGTCTCAGATCATCAAGCTCTGCGAATTCACAAAAAAACCCCGGAATATTTAGCAAGCCATGATAAGAGGGATCCGGTCGGTAGACGGTTGCGCGAATGGTTATACGAATCGACGGACTGGCAAACCCGACAGAAAAAGAGGCTCAACTTCCAAAAAAGTGGAGAACGTGAATAGGACGACTGAGGTTTCGAACCTCACGTAGCCATAATTCTGAAAAAAGGGAGCAGATCTGGCAAGTAAATGTGGAAACTTCGAGAAGGGTAGCACCTCGGAAAAGGGGAGATCGGAGGAAGGTAAGAACTATTGTCATCAGTACCTCCAAACATGGTGAAAAGTCGTATGGTGTCATTCTTAGGATTGTGAAGGCGGACCTCGGATCCACCAATTTGGGAGATAATTTTAACCGTATTAGACGGTCCCAGAGAGAAGACCGAAGGATGCAACGGCAAACAAATTTTCGAGCAAGTTGGAAAGTCCTTAGGACAGAAAGTCGACATAAGGTTTAGCAGGTTGGGAATCACTATAGTTTGTAAGGGTATAGATGACCCCACAAAGAAAAAGGTTTTATCAGACTACAAAATTTAGCGCTGAAAATGTGGAGCATAAACCGTCATCATCAATCTATCAGAGTAGGCAGCCCTAAAACTATTAACAGCAGGGAGAGTAAGAATAGGCTGGGTTAGATGTCAGCTTAGAGAACAGGTGGCGTTCGCATGCACCAGTTCGAATAACAGGTGAAAACAAGGCGGAAGGCCATATCAGCAAAGACTATGAAGTGACCCCAAATTGCTTACTTTACAAAGGGTGTAGACCATCGACGCACTGTAGGCAACAGCAGACGCCCATAAGATAAGAGAGCCCTCAATGTAATTTGCAAATTATAATAATAATAGTCGTTGGCGCAACAATCCATATTGAATCAGGTCCTCAAAGTGTGTTAGAGCACTTCCTTCAAGACCGTAACGGTACACTACAGGATTATAGGACCCTATAGGAGGCAATGTGATTAGCATTGCGCTTGCCCGAGATTAATACCCTGGTATCCGACATCCAGGCACGATAACAAATCTACCTATATATAATCGCGTATACATAGGAAGCGTCCAGCTCTGCATAATTGTGATGCTCCTTAATCTGGACCAGAATGTCGCAACGTTTCTGCCAGAATCAGGAACCATTATCACTATTGTAGTAGTGGACCCCGAGTCTGTGTTTCCCCATTACATGTCCGATTAAGGTATTATTTATCACATCCCACTTTGTCATTCAAATTACCCACAACAATCGCAATGTCACCTTTAGAAAGGATTTGTTCTTCTCTGCTCTCTGGAGTTGCTCTGCATTGTCTCTGTTGGCATGTGACACTGCACTATTGATATGTTCTTCATCTTGGACCAGAATTTCGCAGTGAAATTCCTGTCTGATACTGGTTGCCAGGACATATAAGTGCGCCTGGCGGATGCAGTTACCATTAATTCGACACAGATTCAAGCTTACTTCCGGCATGGTGTCCAGGGGACAATAGAACAGGGCTGCAAGAGGGAGAGGAGTGTTCGACAAACACGCATAATCTTAGTCTTGTTAATGCGACATGTTCGGCCTGTTTGACTCAAGCTTGATAAAGCGAGCATTCTCGGGAGCCTCCATATCGTCGTCGAGAAGTGTTTATATATTCCAGAATCCAATCATAAATCGTTGACCAATGAAAAAATTCTAGCCGAAAAGTCAGTCCATTTGCGAGGGCGTGGTAGTCGTTTCCGGAGCGTGATCAATTTCGAGAGTTGCAAGTTTCTAGCTCACATCTCCATCCATTTTAGTCGTCCTCTACGACAAGCAGAATACTTTGAGTGAATTACATATCCCCCAACTCACCGGGGAGTTCATACCTCATCGTGGCACCGACTTCTCCTCTGAAGTCTGAGCACACCTGCTTCCTGAGGGATTGGCCATTCAGACTACAGTAACTCCTCCTATCTCAAACGGGCTTAGGGTCGCTCATGTATAGTTTAATTAGCATTGACTTTATTTCTATATTTATGGAAGTCGTTCCAAATCGCATCTCGGCTAGAGAAGCTTAAAGGTCCTCCTTGAAAACTATTCGAAGAACGAGAAGCACTGTCGGTAGTAGATCGCGCCGAGGACTGTTTCGGTTGCGTATAAATGCGCCTTGGGCGTTCATTAGAAGCGCTCGACAATGTCATTGGATTGCAATTGATTTGGCGTTTTTCGGACCCGAGGATCTTGGCCTTGATCCGACGTAAGTGTGAGCAGCGAGGGGAAGACACAGATCCACTGTGAGTGCAGGGCGTTGGCTATAGTCGCATAGCAGGAAGACAGCGATCGGCCATCTGGAATATCGGCCGATAACGGTTAAGCAATATTGCATTCCCTCGATTTGCGGCAGCTTAATTACTTATGTCGACGTGAATATGAAGACACGGGTTGTATTGCAAACAGAACGATCCCGCGGTTGAAATTATGTACCATGGAACGTTGATAAGGCTGACATTATTGAGCACATTGAGCAATATCTTTCGTGAACTGTCATGCCGTGGTGCCCCAGGCTATGAAGCGCTTCGAAATCTCTCCTGTGTAGGACGGCTGGTAGATAGGAATTCCGGTTAAAACGTCACAGAAGATTGAAGGAGAGCCAGTCTGGAGTTTCCGTAAATCATGTATTTCCTCTTCGCTCCCATTGGATTTATTTGACAACTTCCGCATCTAATGCTGAAGGCATAGCGATGGCGCAAGTGCACGATAAGGTGTCTGCTACATTTTCCTATTCCCATGACGAACTTAAAGATTCCTGGAGTTGCATGATGTGCTTTGCTTAGTGAAGCCTTGTCGGTTGAGGGCCAGCGTACTGGTCTATGGTCGTTAAAAACTCGATCATCATTAAAAAACTCAGTGGCAGCGAAGACAGCAAGAAACTCTCAATTCTAGCATAACGACTCTCACCGTTCGATAGTTTCTTATAGAAGAAACTCAGAGGGCGCAGGTGCCACCAGGAAGCTTCTGCTCGAGGGAAGCGCTGATCGCGCTATTCGATGCGTCCGTTCTCAGGGCTTGAGTGGCGTTTCGGCGACAAGAATGTTTTGCTGCTTCGAAATACAACTTCTTCTAATTCTTGGCGGGAAGTTCGTGGAGCTAATATGCCAACAGCCTTTAGAATCCAGCAAAGAAGAAATTGAGCATTCACCGGAATCGATGAAGTTCGGCAACTGTACCCTCTGGAGAGACTGTGTAGCTAAGATATTTCACATCGTTTCTGCTCAAAAGGCATTTGTCCAGGTAGATGCATGAGACACAGGTTGGAAAGGTGCTGTTGCAGATGTGCGAGATGTGGCAGAATTAGTCCATAGTGCATTGGAGCCACTGAGCTGCATTTCTAGGATCCATTGGCCATTGGCTGGGTGAACTCGAAGAGGCCTAGTAGATTTATGATCGCCATCTTCGGAATGCCCTTTTCTGTGTCCTTTAAAGGCTTCAGCCCCTCACGTATCATTTTATAAAAGCGTAACGGCCCTAACCGACGCGTGAGTCTTTACGGGAATATGAGAAGCCAACAAACACGGATCATCGCGGGAACCTAACGGACCTAAACCTGGAAATTCAAGCAAAAAATTGAAGGCTGAACGCGCTCATAAAAACTTAAATTTTAAAACTGATTTACCAGATCGATTGGAATACGTAACTGTTGTTTTTTACTCATTTTATGCAACTTGCGGCCACTTTCTGTAATAACCATCACCCAGAGATTGTATATCAGCTTTTTCAAAACTTCCTCCGTGCAGGTGATCACCGTGCCACTTCCTCCGCCATTCCAGGTTACTTTAGTTGGCCCAGACCTTGACAAAAACTGTCTCAAATTTTTCTCCAGCTTTGAACCGAATCATTACAAAAACAAATTTCAATTGGTCTAAGCCAGAAACAAACGTTGGATATGCACTTAACAATATGCCTCTTGAGAACGCCTAACGCGACTGAGTCGGAAGCGGCTTTACCAGTTTTACTGGTTGCTGCAAATGAGGGAGCAAGGCGCCTTGCATTTCTGCATCTGCGAGCCATACGATTGCTGATATCAGCTCCAGTATGGGATGGCTACTGGAGACCTGGGGCAGCTTCGTGATTGACAGTGTCTTCTCGGCTTCGAACGTGCTTCCTGCTGCTGATCGATGCTGGAGTCGGCCTAGCTTTCAATTAGAGGCATCAGCTAGGCCATGCTGAACCGAGAGAAACGCCGAGGAACAGTACAGCTGGTGTACTTGAGGTGATGGAGACGGAAGACTCCAAGGAAACGGGCTCGTACGAGCTCATTGAGACTCGAGGCCTTGGAGACCTTAGTACCTCTACTCACTTTAGGAGGCAGCAGGTGCAGCTTTATTCGTAGCGCGTTGTCGCTAATAGCCGATCCTGCAAGCGGCGTGTTGTCGCTCAGCTCGTATGCGGTGAGCAGCTACGTACCTGCTGCTCTCATATGGGTTCAAGAGAACATCCGCTACACGAACTCGACATCGAGCAAAGAAACGAGCTGGTCGTATTTACTTTTATCAAACAGATCCGGTAAACGCTCAGCGTTGCCTCCACCTTTAAAAACCACAGCCTAGGGTTCATCTTCCAGACGATCGAAATTTGGTAGCGCGACGTCGCTTTGAACCTCATTTCCGCCTCGTTTTCAGTCGATGTCGCTGCCGATGATTTTCGGCTCTTGGATGCTCATCTTTGTACGATTTGGGTAGGCGGTGATTATTAATTTTCTTCGCCATAGAAATCCCAAAATAGAAGGCAAAGGACGCGTATATATGATCATTGTGTTCGTATCAGTATAGGAAAGAAAAGCGTCATTTACCAGCAATACTAGGTTGATACTTCGGAAGCAAAGATCCAGGAAATAGAGAAGCCTCGGAGGACGCGTTCTGTTAACGTCGAGGGATAGTTCGGGTTTCCGTAGCCACTGTACGAGGGATCAATTTTCAACTGCCTAAAGATGGACGTAAGATGAAGATGCGCTAACAGAGCGCGCTGTCTTGCTGTTGACAGCGCGCTCTGTTAGTGCAGACAGGTCTCGGATCGAGTCTCTGATTCTGGCTCGAAAGTGGAATCACCGTTGGGAGTGCCTTACCATGGAGTACCTAAATATTCTTACATTACAAAATCTCCGGAACTCCTCGTACTTAAAGCGCCGAGCTTCCGCTTTCAACCGTGTTTATTATTTACACCATTGCAAACCGTGACCAAGTTCCGCTAGTCCAAATAATATCACAAAATGCGCTGCACCACAGATTTTAAACGACACCATTTTGAATATTTTGCCCTTCCATTGACGTTCAGCTCGCAACGTATATACATAGTTATATTCCACTGTCTGCAAATAATCGCTAATAGCATCGTCTGCATCCTTTATCCAAACTTTACTCCTATTCTGCTGAGTTTCGTCCTTTTGCTATTGTGGTGAAATTTGCACCCATGGGCTTTGAAATTTCCACAATGTTTGCCCTCACACACGTATGTATGCGCAATAAGGATTTTTAAATTGCAACCAATTCATTTTTTCAACGTTCACAGTTTCATAATTGAAAATAGAGAAAATTGCGATTCCGTTTGCATACATTCTTCCTGATACCATGCATTTCATTAAATATGTATTTTGCGTTAATGGAAAAAAGCTATCCGACATAAAGAGATGCGGCCTGGATACGGGATCAGCTTGAAAGGCTGCATGTGTCTATCGAATTGCATACATGAAATGTGGTTCTTTTTTCCTTGAAAGCAAACATATCTGGAATAAGGGTGGCCCTGGGAGCGCTTTCATAAAAAACTGGAAAGCGCCAAAGTGGTTCTGGCCTCTATTTGAGTTGCTAACGAACCATTAATTTTTGGTTTAACAGTTCATGAAAGAGTCAATAATTGGCAAAGAGTTGGAACTGCTGAAATTTGCTGTATGCAAACAAAATTCGAACGTTCTACCCTGGATCCGCCCAGCTTTAATTAAAAATTCAGTCTTGAGTATTATCTGGTCCAAATTACCGGTTTTCAGTCCTTCATTTCCTCTCAGGAACTTGGTTGGATTCGCCAAAATAACGGAAGCAACGCTATAAACTCACATAAAAAATTGTTATCTTCCTTTCTCCATTAACATCTCAACCAAAAAACAAACTTATTGTCAATTTGTGAAAGTTTCCGTTCGTAATATAAAGCAAGCAGGACCAGAAGCTTTCTCCCCATGTATTTGTGCTGACTATGTGATACGAGGTACACATCCCACTTTTTGCTGCTGTTCAGGAAGGAAATCACGGACTAGTTTATGACGGAAAAAAGGAGTGCAGCTTAAAAGATGATATCAAAAGAGAAAACAAGGAAAAAATTGAATTTAAGGTGCATTAGCTGACTCTCAACTGGTAGATGGGAAAACAACCCCTGCGTCCTGTATCCAGATACGAGTATAATAAGTTTATGCACTGCTGTACGTGTACATATATTTGCTTAAACCTTGCAGATACGATGAGTTTGAAGTGAAACATATTATGTGCAGGAGACTACTATTGCCCACATGAGTGTATTCGTAGCAACGCTCCCCATTCTGCGCTAGGATCTCATGATTTTGTGAAATGAAATTCAGTAATGAAGCTCATGAAAAAGATTACGGTGGCGGAAGTAGAGCAACATTGTACGACGCTTTCGGATTTGGAGAGGAAAATATTATGCAAGAATTTCCTTTTATGAGATGTGAAGTGAAAGGGTTTTAGCAAGAGGACCGGCTGCAGAGAGTCGACTTTATGTAGGACACAATATGATACAAAATGGCAATATTAAAGGATGCACTCATGAACTATAATTGAAGTCTAGAGTTCATGAGAAATTTCATTTTCTCGCTGTGGGTCTGTGGCGCGGCAGGATTCGCAGCATTCGAAATTTATTTCGAATGTTGCGAGTGCGAGCAAATAGATGGCGCGGATCTATCCACTTTGCGTGGCACGCCAAGGGAGTGGAAGATCTCAAAAAAGTGTGCGATGAATGATTTTGTTTTAGGAGACCTGTCACAAATTATGGATATCAAGTTGGGAATTGAACAGAAAAATCTTTTTGAGTTCGTTGAATTAAAAAGAATGTTAAGTGTACATTAATGAAAACAACATATGAATTGTTAATTTAAAAATATCTTAAATATTTATAAGGATTGTTGAAATGAGAAGTGGTGTTAATTACTTAACGGATTATTAAAATAAAAAGTAATTGGATTACTTAATTGGTGACCCCGGAACTTCCTAACGCACAACCACCAGTTCAACTACCTCAAGTTCATCTAGCACTTCGACCACCTCAACTTCAACAACGCCAATTCCAAGAACCCCAACGACGCCTCCTAGTCCCAGCACAACAACCACGGTCAAGCCTCCTCCGAATTGCCGCCACTTCGATGGACCCTCGTTCATCGGAGGAATCGTCCTTACCATTGGCCTGCTAGCCATCTCCTTCGTGGCCTACAAATTCTACAAGACTCCAAAGACTACTTCAAACGGAAACTGGATTACGTCCAAGAACAAATCGAGAAGATCGATATGCTCCAAATGCAGAAGTCTCAATTCCTCAAGGCTGTGCACGAGGTGTCATATAATTGAAAAACTCAAGCACATCATCATCCCCATCAACAAACCTTCTCTACACAGTGTACTGCGCGACACACGTCGGGACATCACCATCAGATTACTCGGCTATCGGAATAAGAAGACCCCACGACGAAATACATACCAAATGTAACCGCTGCAACTTAACGACCTGAGGAAATTCTCTTTAGTTTTACTTTAAAATGCTCGCGTGGCACGCATGTATTTTTCACTCTTCTTTAAGCGTAATGAGTTTGTCCCAACTTTTTGTATAAATAATAATAAAAAAAATTGAAATCGCTGCAAGAGACGGCGTGCAAGTGTTTAACATCGCGAGTCCTCCATTCTCATTGGTGGTGTTTTTGGTCTGCGCTGGATAGCGTCCGCTTCGTTTTTTCTCGTTTCGTGCGTGCATTTGTGGGTGCGGCCTGCCGTGTCGGTGTAAAGTTCACCGCGTTTCAGAATAAACTCACCGCGTTTGCATTTCAATCTCGTACTTTTCGTGAAACAAGATGTCTTTTGACAATAGGGACGCGGCGGGCCCATCGAACCCGCAAGTGACCGCCCTCGCCGTACGCGTTCCTCCGTTTTGGCGGCGGAACCCCGAACTGTGGTTCGTGCATCTGGAAGCACAGTTCCAAATGTCCGGCATCACATCGGACGCGACCCGCTTCAACTACGCGGTGGTCGGCCTGGACGAAGAGTCCATACTTCTGGTGTCCGACGTGGTGAAGTCGACATCGTATGTGCAGCTCAAGAGCGAGTTGATCAGGCGCCTGTCGGCAAGCGAGTCGGCAAAATTAGACCACTTGCTGGCAGGTTTAACCTTAGGTGATCGAACTCCCAGCCAATTGCTTCGTGAAATGAGGCAATTGGGTGGGAGTAAGATCGGCGAAGACCTGATCAAGTCGCTCTGGCTGCGTCGGCTCCCGGAGGGCACCCAGGCGATCCTCGCTTGCGTCTCCGGTTCCTTGGAGGAACTGGCAGCGACGGCCGACCAGGTTCAGGAGGTGTACGTACGCCCAACCTTGGCGGCCGTTCAACCACCGTCGGATGAGGTGGGTGAATTGAGGCGCGAGATTGCTGCATTAACAGCCAGTATGGCCGAGATGAGGGCGACGTTGGACGCTCAGCGTTCGGGCGCCAGATCGCGAGCACGCTCGCGGTCTGCCATCCGAAAAGGGCGATCAGGTAGCAGGTCGTCAAGACAGTCCACGGACCCAGGGATTTGCTGGTACCACCGCAGATTCGGGGATAAAGCGACAAGATGTACGCTACCGTGTAGATTCTCTCCTACCGCAAAAAACTAGGTCCGCGGGAGGTCTTGGCGGCGGCCACCCAGAACGCAGCGCCACGTCGCCTAACTATTTTCGACCCTCTCAGCAGGCGCAACTACCTCGTCGACACGGGTGCGGAGGTTTCGGTCCTTCCCGTACCCCAGCATCATCAACTTTTCCCTCAACCGCTCAAACTTGCGGCAGCAAATTCCTCCCGCATAAACACGTACGGGTATAGGCAAGTGGACGTGAGTCTTGGCTTGCGTAGGACGTTTTCGTGGCGTTTCATCCTGGCGGATGTCAGCTTCCCCATACTAGGCGCAGACTTCCTGTGTCACTATGGATTGCTGGTGGACTTGCAAAACAAGTCTCTTATAGATTCCACGACCAACCTTAATTCGTCGGGACATATGGTATCTCACCCAGGCAATAATCTTTCCGTTCTTTTAGAAGACATTACCGACTCTCGTGTTCGGGCACTTCTCCAAAAGTTCAGCCAGATTACTACCAACTGTAGTCTCTCCAAACCAGTGAAGCACAATGTGCAGCACCACATTATCACTACTGGTTCCCCGATCTTCTCGAAGGTGCGTCCTCTACCATCTCAGAAACTGGCAATTGCACGGAAAGAGTTTGAACAACTCGTTCAACAGGGTATCTGCAGGCCCTCAAACAGCTGTTGGTCTTCCCCACTGCATATGGTCCCTAAGCCAAACGGCGAATGGCGCCCATGTGGGGATTACAGAAGGCTAAATGCACAGACTGTTCCTGACCGATATCCAATTCCACTCATCCACGACTTTGCGCATCACCTCGCAAATTGCCGCATCTTTTCGACCTTGGACTTAACCAAGGCTTATCACCAAATTCCAGTAGCTCCTGAAGACATTCCAAAGACGGCAATATGCACACCCTTTGGACTCTTCGAGTTCACCCGGATGACTTTCGGATTGTGCAACGCGGCGCAAACCTTTCAAAGGTTCATTCACTCAGTCCTGCGAAACCTCGAATTCTGTTTCGTATATTTGGATGATGTTTTGGTCGCTTCTTCCACTGAGTCTGAGCACTTAGCCCATCTCGAGTGCATTTTTCAACGTCTCCTTGAGGCCGGTTTAGTCCTAAACGTTGAGAAATGTAAATTCCTTCAACAACAGGTGAGATTCCTCGGCCATTTCATTTGCCCTGAAGGAATACAGCCCGACCCAGACAAGGTGCAAGCAATCACAAGCTTCCCGCGTCCAAAGACAGTGAGGGAGTTGAGGAGGTTCTTGGGCATGCTGAACTTCTACCGTCGTTTCCTGCCCAAGGCCGCCCATCTCCAGTCCATTTTGAACGCGTACTTGTCTGGCCCCAAAACTAAGGACACACGAGAGATCGTGTGGTCTGAAGAGGCTATCTGCGCGTTTGACAAATCTCGTCAACAACTGGCTGACGCTACGCTGTTGGCATTCCCTCTGCAAGATGCACCCCTAGCCGTTTTTGTTGATGCCTCTGACAACGCAGTAGGTGCTGCCCTTCACCAAAAGGTGGACCAAGTTTGGCAGCCGTTGAGCTTCTTCTCGAAGCAGTTGAATCCCGCTCAACGGAACTACAGCACCTACGATCGCGAACTGCTCGCCGCATACCTGTCCATCAAATACTTCCGTTTCTCCCTAGAAGGCAGGCCGTTCACAGTGTTCACGGACCATAAGCCTCTCACGTTCGCTTTGAAACAGAAGCCCGACAAAGCGTCCCCTCGTCAGCTTCGACACCTGAGCTTCATAAGCCAGTTTACGTCGGACATCCAGCACGTGTCCGGGAAGGACAACATTGTTGCTGACGCTTTGTCTCGTGTCTCCGAAGTTAACATCCCCGCCTCACTCGATTTCTCGGCTATTGCCAAGGCGCAAGTGGATGACGCAGCACTTCAGAGCCTCAAGTCCAACCCCAAATACAAATTTCGGGAGTTGCCCATCTTCGGCTCAAGCCTCTCGCTCTGCTGCGAAGACTCGGAAAAGGGACCTCGGCCATACATTCCGGCCACATTTCGCAAGGAAGTGTTCCACGCAGTTCACGACTTGGCGCACCCCGGCATCAGGACAACAAACCGGTTAGTCACCGGAAAATACTTCTGGCCCTCCATGAACAAGGATATTAATTCCTGGGCCAGAGAGTGCATCGCATGCCAAAAATGTAAGGTCTCCAGGCATGTTAGGAAAGAAGTGGGCTCATTCCCCCGCACTACCAAGCGTTTCCACACCATACACCTCGACATAATAGGGCCTTTGCGAGACTCGCACGGTTATAAGTATTGCCTCACAATCATCGACAGGTTCACGCGGTGGCCTGAGGCAATACCTCTGAAAGACATCACGGCGCAATCATGTGCTGAAGCCCTCTGTCGAGAGTGGATACCTCGCTTTGGCGTCCCTGCAGTGGTCATCACTGACCAGGGAATGCAATTTGAGTCCACCCTTTTCTCCGAGTTAGGCAAACTCCTTGGTTTTAAACGCCAGCGGACTACGGCATACCACCCACAATCCAATGGGATGTTGGAACGTTGGCACCGGACGCTGAAAGCCGCCATTATGGCACGCGACGACCCGTCCTGGACGCAAGTCTTGCCTCTCGTCCTACTCGGCCTTCGAACAACCCGCCGAGAGGAGTTTGCTGCCAGCCCCGCGGAGCTGGTTTACGGGGAGAACCCGAGACTCCCAAGCGATCCGGTCTTCGACAAGAGATCGGGTCTCACGGAGTCGGGGTTGGTGCGTCTGCTGAGAGACAATCTCCGACGCATCAAAGCGCCACCACCCACTCGACACTCGTCCATACCTGCCTGTTCGCCCAAGGAGCTGGACACTTGCACGCACGTGCTGATCAGGACGGATGCCGTCCGGAAGCCGCTGCAGCCTCCATATGAGGGCCCGTACCGCGTTCTCGAGCGGGGAGAACATTTCTTCCAGCTCGAGATCAGTGGTCACAAAAAGGCGGTCTCTTTGTCCAGACTGAAACCCGCGTGCGCCCCGAAGCAACGTCGTGTCCGCTTTGTGGATTAACGGCGAACGAAGTTCGGGGATCAGTCGCTGAAACCCCTAGGTTTCATCTGGGGGCGGAGTGATGTGGCGCGGCAGGATTCGCAGCATTCGAAATTTATTTCGAATGTTGCGAGTGCGAGCAAATAGATGGCGCGGATCTATCCACTTTGCGTGGCACGCCAAGGGAGTGGAAGATCTCAAAAAAGTGTGCGATGAATGATTTTGTTTTAGGAGACCTGTCACAAATTATGGATATCAAGTTGGGAATTGAACAGAAAAATCTTTTTGAGTTCGTTGAATTAAAAAGAATGTTAAGTGTACATTAATGAAAACAACATATGAATTGTTAATTTAAAAATATCTTAAATATTTATAAGGATTGTTGAAATGAGAAGTGGTGTTAATTACTTAACGGATTATTAAAATAAAAAGTAATTGGATTACTTAAGGTCCACTATTCCGTAAAAGTAATGCAACCGAAAATAATAAACGACAGAATTAAAAAGCACTGCCAGGTTCCTTTGAAAACATAATGAAAACGTTATCAACTAAAGATGGCGCTTTTTCACTCCTTTTTGGACTGCCGTTCAAATGTACTGCTAGATCATGGCTTACCTGATCAGCAAAGTTCCACAGTTTATCAGATGATAGCTAGAATTACTATCACGTAGGTTGCTGCGTATAACCGGAATAGTTTGAGGGAAGGGAGGTGGAACCATAGCTCCAAACATTCATTCCTCATATGCTATTCCCATTCTGTGATCTGTGATACCCGTATTCGGGGGGTTTCCTGCATGCAACGCTTGCTAAAGATAGTGAGCGTGCAGATACAGAGCGCCGACGTGTTTCCGTAGATGCTGGTCAACTACACATTAAGTGCTTTTCCTGACATTGGCTGCAAATAGTTATGGCACCACAATTTTCTCCAGAGGATGGTTTAATGAACAATGCCTCTTCAAAAGTATTCAGATTACCTGCTGGAATGAGATCGAATTTCTCCATTTGGATCCGTAAATCCTAGCAATCCCAGTCCAACCATTGAGAAGCTAGACCCTGTCGACACTTTTATCACACACATTCTTGTGCTGCCTCGAGAGCTCCGTTTAAATGAATATCTTCAGTTTGTTGACGTAACGCAGGAGCTTCGTTAGTCGACGTGATGCTTCTCGTTGCAATTGCAGTATGTCTACACCGAAAATCTGACATTTGATGCGCACCTTGGTGGGGCACTCATCGATGGAGTTTTCTTTTTTGTTTACCCTTTGTCTCCTCTGGTAGCATAGTTAACTGCACTCACGAAGGATTCCACTTTGTCGTTATAAAAACCCTTATTCTGAGTATATAATCAGCTAGAGAGTTATGACTAGTCAGAATACCCACAATACTTTTGTACATCTTCGTTCCTTTGGACAGAATTAATGTTCTGGCAGGAAATGTTTTATGTGTCTACCAGCAGACCCTCCCATTTGTCCTTATGGAAAACCTGTTTTTGGTTTTCGAATAGCAGCATTGCCCACTGTTTTCAGATTAAGCGAGGTAAGATGGAGCACTCCTCTCTTTGTTACCGCATGGTGCCATTGAACTCTGACGAATCCGATGCAAGTAAGCGTAAATTCGATGTTGGATTAATGTTATTAGACCGAATGCTTTTATTATTATTCTGTGTCACTGTGTCCTTAAAGAACTTTTATGCCCCTTTTGCTGGTTATAGTGTACATTCCTATTAACTATAATATATCGAGCAAGCATATAACCGTCAGAAATTTTAATATTTACTTCCAAGTGCCTCGACCTATTCTGCACAAGTGCCGGGCACTATCCCAGAACGTGTACGGAGGTTTCCACACACTTAGCACAGAACCTGCAGGCAGTGTCCGTAGATATCCCTAGCTTCCCCAGGTAATATTTTAGTCGGTAGTTATCAGTGAGTATTCCCACTTTAATCCGATAGTTCTTTTGCATCCAACCCTACCTGGTCTGCAACCCAGAGTATGTGGACTTTATAGTACGAGTCGAGCGTATTCAATCTCTCAAGGCATTCCCACACTAGTTTAAAATCCACCTGGTTGGACCTAAATGCCTTGATTGCTGCTTGTCGGTCAGTGTTCTGTCCCCTGTAGTTCGTTTGGAGGTTGACGGAGGAACATCTATCTGCGGCGTATATCTCTGCCTAAAATATGCTAACGTGCTTACCCATTGGTTCTAATTACATTTTCTTTGGATCAACGATCCCAGCGCCCGCTCCCTCTGCCATTAGGGATCCATCAGTGTACCAAGCAATCAGTTACTGGTTTAAGCCGTATGCCAATGTCATGTTCTCCCAGTTTGCAACGTTACTCCAACGTGTTTCAAACTTCTTATCGAAATGAAACCTCGTTGTGATGTTGTCCCTTAGTATCAATAATTTGGGAAACCGGATGACCCTCCTTGCTTGCAATTGTATGTGCAGTTGGAGAGGGGCTAATCTCAAAAGGACCCCCAGGGATGCCGTTGGGTATGTCCTCATTGCCTTATTAATACACACGCAAGCCAGTCTTTGGAGTTTGTGTAACTCCCTGGCTTGTGTGCTGAATTCAGTTCTTTCTGCCCAGATTACTGCCCCATAGGTAATAATTGGCTTTATTATTGCAGTGTATATCCAAAGTAGTATCTTCCGAGTGCAACCGCATTTTTCCTACTATGGGCTTGCAAGTCATCAGAGCACTCGTAGTTTTCCAACATGTGTCTTCCAGAGTAATTTTTGGTTTAATGTGATTTCCAAATATTTGACCTCTGTTTCTCGTTTCACCTCCATGCCATGTAACCTTATGGCTCTCAAGTTATCAAATTTCCGATTACTAGCGAATGATACTACTCCTTTCTCCACCAGGCACTCGTAACCCTTAATGCAGCTTGAATTAAGGGTATCCTCCTATTTTTCTCACACAAATTAAAACAATATCGTCAGCGTAGCCCTGGACCTGTATTCCAATATTTGTTAGTTCTTCTAGGAGTTCATCCCCTACCATATTCTACATAAGCGGTACGACGAAAATATATTCACACTTGCAGATGCTTAAGGTTTACAGCTGATAGCGGAGCCAGAACAGCAAAAATATTCTTTCCGAGAATTCTGATGAGTGCTGTGCAGTGTCTATGCGGATACGCTACGTTCGCTGCTAGTAAGTCAACATTGGAAAGAATAAAAAAAGTCAAGCGACGACGGCTTTACGGTTTCTTACCAGGGCAGAGGCAAATCGTCAGACGCTGCCTCACCTCTGCCCTGGGAGCAGCGTGACCGTAGCGGCTCGCAGATGTTGAATGTTTGCCGCTACTGCCTCCTTTTACTGTTGTGATAGAAGATCTGCTAGGAACAAATCTCCGTTATCCATACCTTATGCGCAAGGCGCTTGTCATATATGTCAGGGACCTGTTGCTCATTCCTCTCAGTGCAGGAATTGGAATAAGATGAAAATCAAATGAAAACTAGCGTTCTACTTCATCATCATCAACGGCGCAACAACCGGTATTCGGTTTAGGCCTGCCTTCATAAGAACTCCAGAGATTCCTGTTTTGCGCCGAAGTCCACCAACTCGATATCCCTAAAAGCTGCCTGGCGTCCTGGCGTCCTTTTATCTCTGGCAGGGTCTGCTTCGTCTTCTTTTTCTACCATAGATATTACCCTTACAGACTTTTCGGGCTGGATCATCCTCATCCATACGGATTAAGTGATCCGCCTGCCGGAACTTCTTGAAAGTGATCCTGCTGCTTTTATTTGGGCTCGCACATTGGTCAGGGTAAGCCTAGTCATTCTTCGTCGGGATACCGAACTTTCTTGTGGCCGTGTACAGTTTTACCCTGGCTATGCTTTCATAGGCGGCCTTAAAGTCGATGAAAATTAATGCAATGCAACAGATGTCTATATTCCAACAGTTTTCTATCGCTTGCCGCAGAGAGAAAATCTAATCTGTTGTTGTTTTGCCTGGAGTGAAGCCTCTTTTGTATGGGCCAATGATGTTCTGGGCGTATGGGGCTATCCGGCCTTGCGGAACGTAAATACAGGGCGTACGACCGGGAGCTACTGGCTATATATTTTGCGGTAAAACACTTTCGTCATATGGTTGAGGCAAGTGAGTTTACCATCTTTACGGATCACAACCCGTTAACCTTCGTTTTCCACAAAAAGAACGAGTGCTCATCACGTCAAGTCAGTTTACCACCGATATTCGGCACGTGTCCGGTTACAACAATGTTGTCGCGGATGCGTTGCAACCAATTATCGATTACGCAAACTTTGCAGCGTCTCAATCTGCGAACGAATGTTACAACAAGGAAAAAACACAGCTCTAACTAAAAAAATTCCAAGTTCGGGGATCAGTTGCAAGCTATGGTGTGATCCATCATTTACTCATTACCAACCAAGAACCAACGCCATCGTTAAACTGGTAACACAGAGGTGTTTAGCCATCTGTCAAAATTGATTGCATAAATTGGACGCGTGATTACAATAATTGTCAGCGATCAAAAGTGATGTGACTGCAACAGTCGGGGGATTTTTGCGCCACCTCATCTAGATTCGGGCACGTTCATCTGCATCTTATTGTTTTGCCTTATTTTAGGAGGCAACGTTACTGCCTTACCATGATAGACCGTTTCTCACGTTGGCTCGGAGTAGCACCAATCCCCGATCAACTGCCGGAGCGTTCTTTGACACATGGATCTCCAGGTTGGGCATATTACTTCGGATCATAACATATCAAGGAAGACAATTTGAATCGTGGTTTTTTCACGAAATCACCAACCTGTTCGGGCAACCGAAATCAGAACTACAGCATACCATCCGGCTAATGGCATGGTTGAGCGGTGCGCGCCATGCTCGTATTGCCGGATGCGTCATTACAGTATCTGTCGATCAACTTAAGCCTGCTTACGCGATGATCGATGATATCGAAGACAACCCGATCTCGGATCAACAACAGGAAGCCTCCGTGGCAAAACCTATTCCCGACAGAGACATCCGAAAAATCGTTCAAGTTCCAGTTCAACAATTTGAAGTGGCAAACTCAACGAAATCTGGTAGACGTTATCGGAAAGGTCTTCAATAACTTAACAATAACAAGACCACAAATTCATAGCTGGCTTCGGGCCACGGCCAGCTGAACCGTCGTAATTTCCTTGCTCTCAATCACTGGCAGGGGAGTGCAGTGGCGGTGCTAATCACCTCCAGACATTTACCTCCAGTAAAAAAGTCGAAAGCTGCCTGAATTAATTTAATTTCCTTTCTTTTCTGCAGTGATCTACTCCCTAAAATTTCACTCGGTAGAAAGGTCTCCTCTCACTTTGTGAACAACACAATGGAAAGCAGGATCGGTATTGAATAGTCTGATATACTTAGTACGTATAACCAACGAAATTAATACAATAAGTCGGGAAACCGGAAGCTAGACGCTTCAGGTATGAAAGGTTTTGTGTATTTCCTTTATAAAGAGATTTGAGTGTGCATTTGTCCCATTAGCATGTAACACGTAAAATATGCGTATATTATGTGAAAATAGCCACTTTCAAGTGATATTGACATTCATAGTCTTGAATTTGCAGAAGAGCGCCAGTTTTGACTTAGTATAACTTTGTTAGTAATAGTGCGATTTTTACCAAATTTGGCAGCATCATGCTCTATACTATAACCTACATTGTTGCAAAATTTTGTAATTCTAGGGTGAACTTAAGGGGGGTTTTCCTGTCAATTACTAAAAATTATAGTAATGTACTATTATTAACTTTATTTGAACAGGTATTGATATGGAGGGTATTTCGGAGCCTAGGTACCATATAGTGGCAGCTCCCTGATTTTTTTCAGATTTTTAATTTTCTGAGAATGGGTTCGTTAAAGAAATGACCACTTTCAATCCCCCGCACTCCCCATCTTTTCAACAAAAGTCAAAACTAACACTGGCTTCGAAAAGTACTAACCAAGACCTTTAATTTGATACCCCGCACGACTATATTTGATGAAAAAAAAATTTACACCCCCCCCCCCCCTTTTGCATGTATGGGGACCCCTCCTTAAATTCAACGTAAAAGGATGTAACTCACTATATGCGTGAGCGTTCACAGTTCCCACCTTTCTACCAAATTTGGTGTCAATCGCTATAACCGTTTCCGAGAAAATTGCGTGTGACGGACAGACAGAGAGACAGACAGACAGGTATGTTTGCCAAAGTTTTTACGGCATGCCTTAGAGAAGGAGAATTCCCCGAGCAATGGAAGCTGCAAAAGTTGGTACTTATTCCGAAGCCAGGTAAACCATTAGGAGACCCCTCCTCATATCGACCAATATGTTTGGTCAATACCATCGGTAAACTATTTGAACGAGTATTATACAACAGGCTGCTCGCTGTTGCGGAAAAGGAAGGAGGCCTATCCGACAACCAATTCGGGTTTCGTAAGGGGAGATCAACCATCCATGCAATCAGCATGATGACTGGCCTGGCTCGCGCTGCAATACAAGATGACAAATGCTGCGCAGTGGTGACACTCGATGTAAAAAATGCATTCAACACTGCAAAGTGGACGAAAATCGTAGAGGCTCTAACCAAACTAAAGGTTCCAAAGTACATTGTACGCATCGTTCTTGCATTTCTTCTTGGAAGAAGACTCGGACGATGGAGAGAAATTATTACCAATGACGTGCGGCGTACCACAGGGGTCTATCTTAGGTCCCATACTGTAGTTAATTATGTACAACGGAGTGCTGATGCTACGCCTTCCTAACGGCGTGACAACTATTGGCTTTGCGGACGATATCGGGATAACAATAGTGGCAAAACGCTTAGACGAGATCGAAATCTATGCAAATGAAGCGATATGGGAGATCAATTCCTGGTTGAAAAAGTCCGGTCTACCACTTGCTGAACATAAAACGAAACTAGTGCTAATCAGCACAAGAAGGAAAGACACGACCGTGAAAATTAAAGTTGGTGAAAAAAAAATTTACTCCCAAGAGTCGCTTAAATATTTGGGAGTAATGATTGACAAAAGACTCAACTTTAAAAAACACATTGAGTGCGCTGCAACTAAAGCATCTTCCATCGCTGTAACGATCTCGAGGATACTACCGAACATTGGTGGACCAAGACAAAGTCGACGTCGTCTTATTTCAAGGGTAGTTAGTTCCGTGCTACTCTACGCAGCTCCAGTTTGGGCAACCGTTCTGGAAAACAAATCCAACTGCGGAAAACTAGGAATAGCGTATCGAATAAGTGCACTCCAGGTATGCAGTGCTTATCGAACGACATCAGGAGAAGCAGCATATGTACTGGCAGGGACAATCCCCATAGACATCTTGGCGGATGAAGGTCGGCGTCTCTACGACAATATGTATGCAATCGGTGAGTCTATTGTACTTCGACGGCAACTAGCACGGCGAGAATCCATCGCAAAATGGCAAAAGAGATGGAACGAGGCACAAACTGGCCGTTGGGCCTACCGTATCATTCCACACATTCGAAGATGGATGGAAAGGAATCATGGGGAACTAAGCTACGAGCTAACACAGTTTTTAAGTGGACATGGAGGTTATCGGGCTTATCTTTATCGATTTGGACACGACGAGTCACCATGGTGCCCAAGATGTGGTAACGTGGCTAAGAATGCGGAGCATGTTGTGTTTGAGTGCCCAAGGTTTACAGCACACCGCACTAGGCTGGAGGCGATCGCAGACAGGCGCTTAACAGCTGGAAATATAGTGGAGTTTATGTTGGAATCAACGGAGGCTTGGAATCAAGTGGTAATTGAGCTGAAAATGATTCATGAACAGCTAAGGCATGAAGAACTGCGAAGAAAGCAAGAAAGGGAACGAACAATAATGCGCCGCAGTTAAGAACTGATCCAGCCCCACGATGCAATGCTTATAGCAGTCCCGTGGGGAGAGTGGAAGAAGAAGGAGGTGGTTTTAGTGAATAGAAGTCTCACATAACTGTTTCGCAGGAGCCAGCAGTAGGTTTTGAACCTTTCCACCTTCCAACGATGAAAAAAAAAAAGACAGACAGACAGACAGTAAACCGATTTTAATAAGATTTTGTGTTTACACAAAACCGGTTTTCAACTTGTTGATATTTGAGGGACTGTATGATAATATCGGGAAAATTACGAAACTTCTCCCTTTGCAAAAATCCAAACCTACAAAAAATTGAGGACTCCCACTTGTGAATTTTAATTCAAAACCCTTGTTTTGCTGTGTTAAGCAAAGACATTTTTAATTTTATTGATTTGTGTTTTCAATAGAAAGATATCTCCATTTTAACTAGACAAATTCATGAATACAACTTGCGGATACATACATAAATTATTCACTAGCAATTGGAAAAGGAACTTTCATATATGCACAATATTTCCTCAAACTGTCATTGTCCTGGCTTGTAACAAATTGCTTTTCACAAACAAAGCTCTATCCCAGTTTTCCCTACTGGTATCTCTGTAAATATAATGATAAATATAGAACACGCTTTTTAACTGTTTACTTCTATCCAACGAACGAGCGAGAGAATTTAGGAAACATGGAAACATGTATCAACAAAATGTTTGTTCAAATAAAAATGTAAATTCAGTTTTTCAAATGTTTATGGTGTTTTCCTCGCATAACAAATGCTCGATTTCTTTGCAACTATGCAGAAAATCGTAAATACGCTAGTTGGCAGGAACAAGCAAACCGTAACTCAAGGATCGGTACCGAACAGTGAAATGTGTACGGCAAGAGCATTGTTGTCTTCCACATCAGAAACATCCTTACGGATTTACATAAAGTGATGTATTCCGGCGCGACTAAATGTTGTTTTGTCCGTTTTACGCTGAGGAAATACACAACACAAAAGAAAGTTATGGTTGGTAAGGAACAGAATCTGGTATTTATTGCTATTCGCATATATTGAAATGGTTTTTAACGAGTCAAGTACTGACATTTTGAAGTAAAAGCTATGAAATGAATTTTCGCACGCTATATATCATAGTTCAGATACAAATTATGTAACTAGACAATTCAGTCATCCGGGACGCTGTCTTCTTCTATAGCTCCACAGCTCGAAGTCTGCCCTCAGCTTTTATGTGGCCATTTTTACTGCTAACTCATGAAGACGACCAGCCTGCGACCCGCATTGTCCACTGAGTTCTCACCCTTCACACCTATTTTAGTTTTCCAGTTGTCATCATTGGCCCATACCAAAGAGGCTTCACTCCAGGCAAATCAGCAACAGATCAGATTTTCTCTCTGCGGCAAGCGATGGAAAAACTGTTGGAATATGTACAACAGTTGCACCATCTATTCATCGACTTTAAAGCCGCCTATGATAACATAACCAGGGTAAAACTGTACACGGCCATGAGAGAATTCGGTATCCCGACGAAACTAATAAGACTGAGTAGGCTGACCCTGACCAATGTGCGAGGCCAGATAAAAGCAGCAGGATCACTCTCAAGACCATTCGACATCAACAACGGTCTATGACAAGGGGATGCCCTATCATGCAACCAACTACTGGCCTATGCTGACGATATCGACACCATGGGAAGAACCACCCGAGACGTACAAACTGCCTTCAGATCGAGCAGGCGGCCATTGGGGCGAGATCTTGGGCTGCACATCAATGAAAGCAAGACAAAATATATGGTGGCAACGTCAGCACCGAAGACGAACCAACCAACAACATCAAACCGCACTGGTCAAACAGGAAGAATAAGGATAGGAGAATACAACTTTGAGACCGTTGATAATTTCTCCTATCTAGGATCGAAAATCACAACCGATACCAGCTACGATGAATCCCCGCACGGTTGTTGTCAGCCAACAGAGCCTATTTCAGGTTATAAAAACTGTTCCGCTCGAAACGTCTCACCATAGGGTCAAAGCTCTTACTGTACAAGACAATGATCTTGCCAGTCCTCATGTATTCCTCGGAAACTTGGGTTATTAGCAAGAAAAATTGCGAACTCTTGGCCGCGTTCGAGAGAAGAATCCTCCGAAGAATTTTTGGCCCCCTACATAAGGATGGATGATTCCGTAGCCTACATAACGATGAAATCTATGAGCGATACTACGACCGTCTGGTTGTTGATAAACTTCGGCTCAATAGGTTACGGTGGGCAGGTCTCTGATCCAGCCCGAAAAGTCTATAAGGGCAATATCTATGGTAGAAAAAGAAGACGAGGCAGACCCTGCCTAAGATGGAGCGATGGCGTAGGCCAGGACGCCAGACAGCTTTTAGGAATATCGAATTGGTGGACCTCGGCGCAAAACCGGGATATTTGGAGTTCCTTATTAAGGCATGCCTAGACCGGATACCGGTTGTTGCGCCGTTGGTGACGATGAGGATGATGAGTTGTCATTAGTCTATTGTGCATGACCTGACTACTGAATTTCTCGTATCCTGATATAGGTGTCTAATTTCACATATAGCTTCCTCTCTCATTCGGTCTGTTATCTGTCCTGAGGACATATGTTCGAAGGCATTGTTTTCCTGGTTTACTGACCACTGATTGGTGTTGCAACAGACAAGTGTCCGAATCAAAATATCGTTACTACAAACACTATACGGTGCTAACCACGCGAAAGTACAAACGTTGATGTTTCTTCTTGATATGCTTCAAATGCCGCTCTAAATTCCGGAAACATTTTTATTCCACTGTTCTGTGCATGGAAGACATGAGTTGATGAAAGCTTGGGAGTTTCAAGTGACAATATGACAGAGTAATCATACATTTTCAACTGAAGTTGATGCTTTAATAACTGCATTTATAGATTTTCGAAAAACTGCGAAGGTGTTTTTAATGGGTGAAGCACTATCAAATTTTGAACCACCACTGGTAGGAACAACGCTGTCAATACATACAAATTAAAGGTCAAAGAATAGTGTTTTTCGCCTCTATCTCTAAATCCATTGTTTGTGACTCGATACGGAAACGGGCAGTCATCAAGAACTTATGTCGCCCTTTTGGGGCATTGCCTACAATTTGACGCTTGTGCTGGTGGCCCAGGGTTTATCTATATTTCCTGCCAGGTTATTCAAAAACACTGTCGGACACGCAATGGGAAATATTTCATATTGCTGAACGTCAACCGAATCGCTGAAGGGGTTCTAATTGATTGCTTTTTCCCAGAGCACGCGAGTAGACGCAGATGCGATACGCAAGCGAAAGTACGTAACCATCAGCTGGTAGTATCTATCGGGGTCAATATTAGCGTTATTAAAAATAGAATTTCCAAATCTGTTATTGACCACATCTGTGTGAATGGTCGTAGTCAACCAGTTAAGATCCCTACGGCAAAAGTGTTCATGGTTTTTTTTTTGCAAATACCACATTGTATCGAATTTTAATCAGTACAATTAATACAATACAGTTAATTCTACACTTTGAAACGCTCCCCTGCTCGGCTTTCAGAAGTTTTGAGTTTTCAGCCGCGTACCTCACAATTGAATGCAGGCCTAGCCACAAACCACGCATTTTTGCTTTGAAAGAAAAATCCAACAAAACACATTTGACATTTGAGCTTTATCAGCCAGTTCGTAACCGTCATTCAATACATATCTAGAAAAGATAACGTAGGTGTTGACGCTTAGTTACGTGTTGCAGAGGAAAAAATCCCCGATACTGCTGATTTTCCGGGCAATCGCAGAAAGACTCAAATACACATTTAGCGGGTTTCCTATATTTGGCTCAACATCCAGTATATATTGCGATACCTGAGACAAGAGACCAAGGCCAATTGCTGCAAAGAAGTATTTCTGATTGCTTACGATCTAGGGCACCCAAGTATTCAAACGGTTAGTCATCCCAAAATATTTTTAGCCGTCCATGAACCAAGACATTAATTCTTAGGTCAGACACTGCATTATAGGTTAGAAATGCAAGACTAGAAGACACGAGGAAAGAGGCAGACGTGTTCCACGGTGGCCTGAGGGTTTTACCTTTGAAAAACATTTCTTCACAATCTCGTGCTAAGGCCATCTGTCGAGAATGGATTCTCCGGTTTGGTGTGCCGACAATTATAATATAATTACGACAAGGGAAAGCAATTTGGGTCCTCCCCCTTCTCAGAGTTGGACAAATTCCTCCTCCTATAATATATGAAGACGGCTGCGGACAGCCAATTGTGAACAATTTGCTGCCAGCCCGGTGGAATTGGTATACGGGGAAAATCTACTCGACGTTAGGTCACGACTTAACACCACCGGTTTGTAGCGTATGCTCTAGGATCCAGTGCGAAATTTGAAGCCAGCACGACTTGCAACTAAACGTGGCAAACGCCTCCGGGAAGCCGTTGCAGCCACCTTGCGAGAGCCCCTTCGTAGTCCTCGAGCAAGGCACACATCATTTTAGCCTCAACGCCGGTAGGCATGATTACGAGGGCCTCCTAAGCTTTAACCGAGCCTTTCTTTCAAGAAGAAAACACTGAATTGTGGTAGCCTTGTGTCCGGCTTCTAGCTGGAAACCCCTTTGGTTTCAGCTAGGGGTGGAGTACTGTGGCAGTGTTATAGAATTGGGCATGACTTCTGCCAAGAAAAGTCAGAAGTCAGAGAAGAAGAAAAAAGATCAACAGAGGAAGAAAAGTCGAGAATAATGAAATAAATTAATTAAAGTTGTGAATGATTAAAATAGAAAGTTAAGTTGGATTAAAGATATCAGCCAATGGTGAACTATGTTGTGAAATTGCTTAAAGCATCCGTGTAACTCGGATGAATGTGGCTTAATACAACTAGCGTTGTTGCAGATCGACCCATCAAGGAACGCCTAAAATCCAAAATTTACCACATTATCGTCGTCTGCCTTTTGTTTTTCTGAATGTTGGCTGACTATAAAAACGAATCAAAGGTGTCTTACCGTAATCGAGACAAACATGGACTAGTAGAGTAACCCGTCATGATCATGTCAGAAATGAGGATATTCGCGATCGATATGGCATTGCACCGATCGAGGTAAAATTGCGAGAGCGGCGTCTTCGATGGTATGGTCACGTAATTCACGTTAAGGAGAATTCATTTGTCAAAATCAAAATCGATATGACTCCATCCAGATCGAGCCTTTGACAGAGCAAATTTGCGAAACCAATCAAGACGAGCCGATTCCGCTTGTGAACGAGAAAAAAGCTAAAGAAGAAGAAGAAAAACAGACAAAGGAAGTGTGTTCGGGGAACAAAGGAATTCTGATAAGATTCATGAAGGAATGGGTGTCTTAACTAATGGATTTCCTTGATCTTTTTCTTGATGCCAAGCAACTATTAACCTCCCTAGTAGTTTTTCTAATTTTGTAAATAATTTAGGTCAATTAATAAAATGGGGTGGAGGGGTTATTCCCCTTCAGCCTTTAAAAAGAAAGTATATGGCACCTCAACATTGAACATCAAAAACACATGTTCGCCACTACTTTTTCGAGAAATAAGGCCTTTTCACCTTGCGTTCCAACCTGAAACAGTTATATAAGTGAAGGATGTCAGCAACAGAAATGTAAATGATTATGCTCACAATAAAAGAAAAAGTCTTTTAATGATATAATACTATTCCTATTTCTTACCACTAGCGGATCTTAAATCAAAATACAATCCCTTTTGTTCATACATCCTTTATAAAAGTTCTTCGCCGAATTACAGGCTTATATTTTCTATTTAATGTTCCCAGACTAGAGTCTAGTATTACTTATTTCATGATTTTATGTTTGCAGAAAGTAAGTTTAATATTTCCTATTCAATGGTTTTCATTTATGATAATATTTGTACTTTATTCCAGATAACGAGAGTCGTGGCAGGTAAGTTGAAATATAACTAAACACATGCTTTTTAGCATAAAGGCTTGTAAGTTGTTGTCGAAGCGAACAGTGTTTTCTCTTGTGCACTGGGCGAGCCACTGAATATTTGATCGACAAACTCGTGAAAATCTACGAAACCTGATTAGTAAAAAAATATGGAAAGTTTCAAACTGCTTGGCGAATGTGCAGTGACAAGTCTCTGTTTTCCTTCCAATTAAAACAGAGTGTATCACTTCTTTCCGCCAGCGAACAAACTCTGTCATAACTTCCCATATGTAATTTCCTCACGTGGCCCTCACAGAGGTGAGCAGTAGAAGCACAACTGTACAGAACAAATAGCCCAACTAGTAAACCAAATCGCGGTAATGAAGCATATCACTCTCTCGAAGGAAAGTAGTAAGCTACAAAACTCTTCGCCCTCAACCTTCTGCTCCTCACTGACTAGGTGCTGTCGAAGACGTCATACCCAAGGGTGCTAACTCACACTTGTCTTCACAGCGTCAAACACACCACTGCAAAGCTTCACTTTCTCTTCGGTGTTCACATCACCGTCAGTAGTTCAAAGATGTGCCTAACGTCATAAGCCAGATAGTAGTGGCGAAATATCACCTCCCCTACCTTTTCACAACTCATTGTCAGCTCATTAGAACAATGATAAAGATCTATAAAAAGCTGCGCATATTGCCAATTTCGGAATGTCCTCGGGAACTGTGGGGTCCAAGGTCGAGAAAATACGGCAGTTTGCGATAAAGTGTGTAGAGTCGTGGATGAGTAGAATGGGGTATCGGTATGAAATCGTCTGAGCATTCAGACGTCTGTAATTGTCAAGTCTCCATTCGCCATTGGGTTCAGGCACCATGTAAAGTGGCGAAGACCAACAGCTCTTTGAAGGTATGCAAATACATTGGAGGAGTTTTTCGAACGCTTTCCGCGCTACTGAGAGCTTTTGTGGTGGTAGAGGTATCAAAACATAGGGGAACCAGTAGTGTTCATGTGGCTCTTAACGGCTCACAGCGACTACGCCCGGTAGTGATGTGGCGGCATTTTTGAAGAAGTGTACGAATACGTGGAACGTGCTGTGGACCTTCCAACCAGGGTAAAGTGGAAGACCGACGGCGTGTTGCCAGACTATGACACGGTATTCTTTACGGACGGATCAAAGATGGCCTATGGAGTCGGCGCGAGGGTTTTCTTGAATACCCACAGTGTATCCAAGACGTATGGTCTCCCAGGTTTCGCCAGTGTATTCCAGGCGGAAGTATTGGCGATATTGGAAGTCTGTCGATGGCTGGAGCGTGATTCGAGCCCCAAGCGTAAGATAACCATTCTGACCGACAGTCAACCGGCCATCAAGTCCTTGTACTTAACGACGACATCTTCCTGGCTGGTGGGGCAGTCCAGAGACGCGCTCAACCATCTGGGCGGCACGCTCAAGGTCACTATCCTCTGGTTTCCCGCGCATAGGAACATAGAGGGGAATGAGCGGGCGGACGGATTGGCCAGGCTCTGCTCTTGGCAGTCCCTTGGCGAATATAGTCGGTGTTCCGCTGGCGGCTGTCCGGAGCGGAGTCTACTTGCACTACCTAGCAGCCGCAGGCCTGAGATGGTGAAGGCTAACAAACTGTGCCAAGTCAAGGAGAATTTGGCCCTCTTATAACATAGACCGATCACAAGAGCTCCTGTGCCAGACGCGTGTAAATGCATTCAAGATTACGGCGGTCTGCCCATAGGGGACCATGCCGCTAGGCTCGGCATACCCTACAACTCGCATTGCCGAAGCTACAGAGAAGGAAGGGAAACTCTCATGCACTTTCTCTGCGATTGCCCAGCTCTGGCTAGAGTCAGGCTACGGACACTGGGTAAATCATTCTTTGGGGACCTCAGAGAGATTTCTAGCTGCAGGGGCGGAGAGCTGCTTTCCTTCATGAATGCTACGGGCTGGCTTTGGAGATCCGAGTCGGCTGGACCCTGTCTCCCTACTCCCATAACAACAGTCACGGTCTTAGGAGTTTGTGGCATCAAAACGGCGCACTAAAGCGCTAATTGGGCTCCTCGGAGCGGCCACTGATACCTACCTACCCTACGAGGAACATCAATGTCTTCAAAAAGGATGGAAAGAGTATTGATTGTGCAGGTTGAGATTCTTCCTGATGAGGGCCAACTAGCAATGCTGATTCGGACTTCGAAGGAGGAATTTGCTGCCGCGGGTAAAATTGCGTTATTAATTTATGGTTCCGGGAGGCGGCGAGTACCGATACTTCAGTGCCTGCAACGACTTGGTAGTGGCGTCTTCAAGTGTGTTACAGCACTTCATTCAAGACCGTCACTTTGCACTACAGTACACTGTAGGAGACAGTGAGGTAATTAACCTCATTAGACTCAGGTACTCATTCACAGCTGAGTCGACTGGTATCTGACATCCAGTCACGATAACAAACCCCTCCGCCATCGGTGAGATTGACCCGCTACCTTCCGCTACGACATCCCAGCGCTCTAACCACTTGAGTCACCTCCAAAGCTCCCGGTAAGTCTAGGTTTTTGTCGAGAGAACACATGACCAGGAATAATTTCTGGCTTTTTTGGTGAACCTAGGGTGGTACCAGCTTGCCTGGTACTTAGCGAGGGTCTCAACGACCTACTATCCGATCCCTTATTTGGAAGGCGGATCTAGACCGTGACCTAATCCTACTTCCCGAATGCAAAGCACTGAGTTCCTCTGTTAATTTAGAAACGGCGGCTGTTACCATTGTCTGCTGCAGCTGACCCACGTGGTTTATCGTGTCACGCGACCCCTAACGTGCTCACGGATTTTGCCGGCGATGGCAAATAAAGTCAAAAGATCCTGAATCCGCGCATGCCAGTATGGTCTTTCGCGGAGCAGTTGGCTTAGTACGCTCACCAAATGTGTCAACAAGTGATTAAGTTTGGCCGCTTTTGAGTAATAGTGGAGTTGACTTTCCATGTTCATCTTCCATATAACAACACAGAAAGGACAGAGCAGCAAAAGCGGATCTAGCGTTGTAAATGTGTTAGGCGACATCCAGTTCGGTGCCGCCGTCGGCGGAAACCACGCTTCCTACTTATACAAATTCATCAAGGTATGCTGTGTCCATCAATGCAGATCATACTGGTAACCTTGGTTTTGTTGATGTTTACTTTCAGTGCCCCTCTTGCGTAGCGCACTCCAGATACACTCCCTTTTGATAGCGTGAATTATCGGAAGCTTTCTCGAAATCGATAAAAAGCAGGTGTAGCGAAGATCTAAATTCCACGCACTGTTCCAACATGATCTGTAGGGTGTTAATGTGGTCAATGCCTGTGGATCCGGAGCGGAAACCAGCCCGTTCTCTGTTCATCAAGCTATCGAGATGTTCATTGATGCGTTCCACAATTATTTTAGCTATTATCTTTGCGACGGCGGGGAGCACGCAAATACCCGTCCAAATTACGCATTCAAAACGAATGCCCTTATTTGAAAATGATCATCCCCTTGTTCCACTCTCTGTGGAAGGAGTATCGGCAATAGCTACAGGTGCAGCGATAGATATGTCTGCGGGGAGGCCATCCAGGTCAGCGGCTTTATTCCTTTTGAGTACATTGATGGTCGAAATAATTTCTCTTCTGCTGAGAGAAACAATCCGTGTCCGCATGCTACTGTGACTGGCTATTTCATTCGCATCAGGGGGAATCTCAACGGATGTGATATGGTTAAAAACCGTGGTGAAGTATTCTTTCCACCTGTTCAGCTGCTCGTCACCGTGGATGAGAAATCGACCGTTGACGTCCTTCACAGAACCATCGGAATATTTGCGACTACAGGCAAGTTTTTTGATGATGCGGCATTTTGGAATTATTGCATTTTGCGACATCTTCCGCTTCTTTGACCAAAGCAATAGCAGATTCTCTCTTCTCTCTTTGTTAGGGCGTACAGTACCGTGAACTTCTCGGGATTTCGCATGGTATCGGAGATCGAGCGCATCACGCCCACCATCGCTCGCAGCTATCAATAGACCTATTCCGTTAATCGTTCCACTTCCACCATTCCGCTGTGGGCTAGATCTTGTGATACCGCTTCGGCACGTGCCCGACCGCCTGTATAGCACCTAAGAAAAGAGCGTTTTTTATGGTGGTCCAATGCTCATGGATATACTCAGGCGGGTCACCATTCTCTAGCGACAGCTGGATCATAAAATCGGTCAGTGTTGAACTTAGGGGGTCGCAGCTCCCTAACCTCGCAAGAAGTGCCGGACGCAACACGCAACTGAAAGTAAGCAACCATCAGATGGTAATCTCTTTCGAGGCCGATGTCAGCGTCTCTCTGGTTACGCACATCCAGAAAACAACTCCTGAATCTACTAGCTGCTTGTACGGTCGCGGGCAGTTGAAACCCAAGAGGTGCTCGAAAAATATTCCATCAATGACAACGTGGCGGAAGTTGCTGTAATTCACAAGCCTCAACCCATTATCGTTATCACTTGTCCAATCAAAATTTTTCGAGAGCTCACCCTGGTCTGCAGATCACTCGCCACGATCGCAACGTCATCTTTAGAAAGCCTTCCCTGAACTGAGTGTAATTGCTCGTAGAAAGCATCTTTCTCCTCTACATAAGAAGTTTCCGTTGGTACGTAGCATTGTACAATAGTGATTCTCCTTAAGCTGGGCCTGAAATGTTGCAGTTAGAAGTTTGTCAGAAGCCAGCTCAGAGGTCAAGAGAGCGCTCCTTGCAATAGCGGTCAGAAGCGAGCCATCAACAGATTCGCGTCTACTTCCAGTTGATTTTGTGAATACAGAAACACATTGTCATAAAAGGGAGGAGAGCACCTTTCAGAGTCCCACCAGCTTACTTCGTATGGGACCAGAATGCCCAGCTTACATTGTTGGAATTTCCGCTCAAGTTAGAGGAAGCGCGGGTCCCTCGCTTCTGTTGTCGAGGAGCATGCGCACATTTCAGAAACCAATAAAAGTCCGTTTTCAATAGCCAAAGGTCTTCGGCGTAAGGTCAATCACTACCATAGGTGTTATTGACGTTTCGGTAACAAAAAAAGTTTCTAAATTTTCGTCACTGTCAGAGCAGGTTCCAATGGCTTTTTTTGAAAATTTATATTTAATTAAAGAATCCATTCTCAGAAAATATCCATCTCCAAAATCTGAAGTAGAAATTATATAAACGCAAGAACTTCGACTTAACATCACTGGCATCTGGTCATTGTGTTCATTATTGGCGTCAGCAGAGAATTGTAGGCAGATCATGTAATAAGGTCATCCGCCTTTTAACTTATTTCTTGCTTCATGTTTCTTGCCAATACGAAAAGTCTCCATTGGCTAGAAATTTAAAAATAATTTTTATTCTTACAAGATGGTAACTAAAAGGCTCTTAGTTTTCATTGAATTTCCGGACGTTAGGTCCCTTTGGTAAACCAAATTCTCCTATCTAGATCCTCCTGGTATTCACTTATATTACCACGAAGTCGTCTTCATGTAGATGCAGTTCACACAACTCATTCCCAAATGCATTATAGTTCATATTTCCTGTTCAACCTTATGTATGTCTCTCCATCTTACTCCGACCCCTAATATTGCTTCCATGGGATTTCAAATAAATTCCTATTCGCTCCGAGTTGTTTACCGAACGCACCATTTAACCCAAAAGCAATCGAATTTGTCATAAAATCCAATAAAACAGGAAAACCTCTAAACGATTTATATGATAGACACTCCAATTATAGGCGTATAACTTTCTCTTCAGCAAAACGACCAACGACAATATCTGACCTCCATGTCGGCCGTAATGACTATTATTTGAGAAGAGACTAAATCCCGGCTTGACCGACCGTAATAAATTCCGCTTACAGTCTCCTACTAGGTGTATCATTTCTCGGTTCCTATGTGGCTACGTCTTCCAGTATAAATGTCGTTCTTGGACAACCCCCTCACTTGGAGCACTCGAACACTGGAGTAGATTGTAATCCATACCTTTAATATCTCGTGGGAAAATTTATGACGTTATTTTCTCCCCAAGTACTGGCTGTTTCGTTCTGCAAACATAAAGTGCAGATAATTCGAACGGCAAGGAAAATCCCGTGATTATAAATAGAGATGTGTCGACTTGTAGGCTTCTTGCCGGCAGGTGTTAGAAATAGTCATGTTAGAATGGTGCTGCGTCTTGAGAAGGGTATCTTTTTATCGGAGTTTTTTTCAGAGGAGCTAAATTCAGCTTATTTTAGATGTGACCGATGCTCTTACATACGCTGGCAAACATTTTTAAAAAATTCATTTTTGTAATGTTTCCTTTCGCCCTGTCAAAGATTCAACGAACTCAAAAAATAAGGGGCCGAAATTTATGAAAAGTTGTGATTTCAAAAAAGCTTGAATCTTGAAATTCGTACTGCAAAATGAAATAATATTTGGTGAAGTTAAATGGTTTGCCGTGTCCATGGAATCGGAAAGATTTGCTCACGATATCATACTTAGTCGCTTCCAGTGTTTTTCCCAAATCGCTTTCAGATGAGAGGGAAGCGTCTTCTGTCTGCACATTTACCCGCGTGAAAATTATAACATCGCAGGGAAGTGCTGTCTCGCCATTACCCTAATCTGTATTCCGACTTTTCTTCATCAGATGTTGACATCCCAAGCGCAGAATATCAACCATTTATCAGGATTTACTCCATCTCAACGTAGTCCTGAACGCTCTCACGAACCTCCGACTTGTCTGGAGGAATTACACATTTTTATCTCATTTCGAAACTCACCGAAATACGCTTCTTCCCCATAAAACGTTTCCAGCATACTTTGAGGGCTCTTCATGCTCATTGAGTTATGTTTTAATGTAGAGTGAAAGTTGTGAACAGCCAGAAGGATAAATTTGTTCACGTAGGCGTCCAGGTGGAACGGATAAAAAACAGAGTCGTGTGTTTGATTCAGGTGTTGAGTCTTTCATTCATTATTTAAAGATACACCGCCGAAGGTGACATGAATTTGGTTTATGAGAAGTTCCCCCAGAATGTCGACACTAACACGAGATGAAATTAATTTGGAAACGAGTTTCAAATTTTTATTTCTGTCATAAATTTGTATCTAACGCAACGTTTACGGGATACGCAAGATTCAAATTAGAAAACTGGGAAAAGAATTAGAACTGGGAGGAAGACAACACCCGCATTGTACTCTTGATAATGAAATTTCTTGATTAATTATTAGCAAAGAAACATTTACTGGTTGCTTGTAAATGTAAACTTTCATGGTTCTCATTTGCTCTGCAGTCCACTAGGAAGGTTCTTTAGGCGAAGTTTGAAAAAATACCCTTTTGTACAGAAGCAGAGGCTGGCTTGTTCGACCGAAGTGGAAAAGCTCCTCCTTATTGGCGTCTGCAAATAACCACACAGAATACTTAACTTTATATAAGATTTAATCTGATTAAGTTTCAGCTGATTTAAATAAAACTTTCTATATCTCATTAATCCACGTTAAGAACGGGGCGTCATTTAGAGAAAAAATGGCTGAGATTGTCTGTGCGACAGGTGCAGTCCCTCCTTCGCCTTTTCTAGAGACGATCAAGAAGGGAGTGCATCTACTAATATGCAATACTCTCCCCTTTTCTTCCATTTTTAAGGATTTTGTGTAATTGATACCAAATTTGGTAAAAAGCTGGGAACTGTGAACGCTCACATACATTGAGTTACATCTTTTTAGGTCCAATTTAAGAGGGGGGGGGAGGGGTCCCTATACATGCAAAAGGGGGTGTATTTTTTTTTTCATCAAATATAGACATGTGGGGTATCAAATTTCGGTTAGTACTTTTCGAAGCCGGTGTTAGTTTTGACATTTGTTGGAAAAGTGGGGTGTGCGGGGGTTGAAAGTGATCACTCCTTCAAGGGAGCCATTCTAAGAAACCACCCAACCGCAAAATCTGAAAAAAATCAGGAGGCTACCACTATATGGTGCCTGGGCTCCGAAATACCTTTCATACTGATATCTGTACAAATAAAGGTTATAATAGTATATCAGTACAATTTTTAGTAAGGCCTACAAATAAGTTCTGTCGTAGCTGTTTTTTACTCCATTGATCCATATTTCCAAACATTCATCGGAAAGCTACTGTCAATAGGCACAAACGTCAGTATAAATTATTTAATTGAAGTGTAAACAACAATACTTTTTTCATCAACGAAAATGGCCAATTTTGTACCAAATAATGTGTTTTTACGGGGAGTTCTACTTCATTATTTCAATATGAAGAAAAAAGCAACCGAAAGTCATCGCATTTTGGTGGAAGTTTATGGTGACCATGCTCTATCTGAGCGAACGTGTCAGAGGTGGTTTGGACGGTATAAAAGTGGCAATTTTGACTTGGAAGACGAAGAGCGCGCCGGACGGCCAACAATTTTTGAAGATGAAGAAAGAATTAGAGGCATTGCTCGACCAAGATCCATCGCAAACTCAAGAATAACTTGGAAAAACACTTGGAGTCACTCAGCAAGCCATTTCCCACCATTTAAAAGCAATGGGAATAATCGGAAAGTCGGAAATTGGGTTCCGTATGAACTGAAGCCAAGAGACGTCGAACGCCGTTTTTTCACGTGCGAACAACTGCTCCAACGGCAAGAAAGGAAGGGTTTTCTGCATCGAATAGTTACTGGCGATGAAAAGTGGATCCATTACGATAATCCCAAGCGTCCGGCAACGTGGGGAGACCCCGGCTATGCCTCATCATCGACGGCCAAAGCGAATATTCATGGTGAGAAGATCATGCTGTGTATATGGTGGGACCAGCTGGGTGTAGTATACTATGAGCTGCTAAAATCGAATGAAACGGTCACGGGCAAACTCTACCAACGTCAAATGATGCGTTTGAGCCGCGAACTCAAGAAAAAACGGCCGCAATACCAGCAAATATGCATATATTACGTGCTACGTACTAAGAAATACACAAAACCTTTCGTACCTGAAGCGTCCAACTTCCGGTTTCCCGACTTGTTTACACTACTTACCTTTCGCAATATACTTCTCTCAATTTCCAAGTTCGTGAGTCAAAAGTGATCACTTTTTCCCGAACCCATTCTCAGAAACCAATCAACCGAAAAATCTCAAATAACTTTAATAATAGTACATTACTTTGTTTTTAAGAAATTGACTAAAAACCCCGCGTAAATTTAACCTAGAGTCATATTAGAGACAAAGTTACAGTAGCTGAAAGTTACCTGTTCCGTGGAAATTTACTGCATGGCAAAAGACTGAAAATATATCACACTAGTAGTCTGATATGCGTTCATGTAACTTCCTTTCTTTCTTCTTGCTCATCTTTGATGCGTGGACCAAAATTTCTATAGGAAAGAAACCCAGGACATGAAACTTCCATGGAAGGCGAGAAAAAGATTAAACTTACGGTACAGGGGTTCAGAGCCCCAGCGCCGATGATTTTTAGGAGTAAGCAAGTGGGCTCCTGGCCGTCGACATCCCTTGACGGCAATGCCTCCGTGATGGACAACTTGCCCATCGTGACATCAAATGCCACAAATGATTGAGATTTGGAGAAGAAGGTGTGCAAGCGAAGCAGGACCTTACCAAGAACTCTAATACCGAAGGCGAAAAATGATGTGCTGAAAGGATATCGCTGCTCGATGAAGGTTGTTTCACCACTCACCGCATTTGTGCAAGAAGAACAATCCCCCCAGATATTCCAACACCACGAAATTAACGCGTTCAAGAGAAGCTCCTTATTTCTTCGGTCTTCATCAATGCCAAAAATGCTAAGGGTGGAGGAGTGCTTAAAAAGATTGATTCGGTCAACGGTCATAGATAATTGAGCCTTGGCACAGAAGAGCAGTTTCATACAGCTTGGAGCAAAAATAGTTGAGCTCTCCGAATTTATAAGGAACATGAATAGCATGCACCGAGCTATCAAAAACATGGTGAGAACCATTAGGGAACTAAAAGTACGGAAGGAAAGAAGGCGATGCCCTAAGTGCGAGCGTCAGCATTCGAAGCGAAACCTAAGGGAAACGAAAATGGCGGATAGACCAAAGTCGTTAACAAAATAGGCGAAGAAGAGAGTAAAGATGCGAATTCACTCAGAAACAATTATTGATACTAGCAAGGGCGATCTGTCGTACGCGGAGATACTAGCGTTAAGTGACTTCAAAGTAAAAGATCTAGGCGAAATGTCAGCAAAGCCCGAATAATTTAGAAAGCAGATCTCATGTTTGAGTTAATAAATGTAGCTTGAGCAAGACTTTCGTAAACAAGTTAAGAACCCATTTGGGAAGAATATGAGTGCGGGCCAAAAACGAGAGATTTATATACGGTGCAAGGATCCCGACAAAGTGGCATCTGAAGAAAAAATTTGCACGGCGTTGAAAGAATTGGAAGAAGAATTAATTGTAAGTTTGAGAAAAGCCTATCGTAATATTTACACGGCCACAATGCGACTACTAGAGTTGTAGAGTACTAATTGAGGTAGCGCAAAAATTATGGCCGGCCTGTTCAATGTAAAAATTGTGGGGAGAAAGGCCTTATTGCCAGAGAATACAATAAGGACCCCAAATGCATTTCATACGATGGAAAGCAAGAACCGGGTAACCGACATATTGCCAGAAGTAGTGAATGCCCGGAATTTCAGGAGGCGTTGACTGCAATGAAAAAATGAGGTTTGTTCAAATAAACCTAAATCATTGCAAGGTCGCTCTGAATTTACTTGAGTAGGCCATCTCCGAATCCGAGATGGAAATTATCAGCATAAGTGAAGCTTAGAGAAAGTACGACAATGGCGAATGAATCACAGATTTGACCGAATGAGCGGGAATATGGGATTGCACTATGGGTCAGTCGACCAGTGGGTTTGTATGTGCGAAAATAAGCGCAGCTGCTGTGACCCACCCAGTCTCACATTATCTGAGTTTGAGGGCATGTTAACAACGTTATTCACGACGCAAGAAGACGAAGTCCAAAAGTGATTGCCGGTGATTTTAATGCGCGGGCCCTGAATGAAGAATCAGAGAGAATAACTGAAATGGTCGAAATCTATTAGAGATCTTAGAGCGGTTAGATATAGCTCCGGCCATAAAAGGTGATGTTAATATCTTTCGTAAGGGGGGGGGGGGGGGGGGCGGGATCTACCTCACTCGTAGACCTAACCTTCGTTAGCCCTGCGCTGGTGGCTGACATGTCTTGGTACATTAGCGTGGGCGCCAGGCGATTATCTTCGAATTATGCAGAGAGCCAGATGGCAGGGGAACATCATACTCAAAGCCAAGAAAGACAGCCAGTTTACAAAAGCATTGGATGAGCAAACCTTCAAGGAAATATGGCTAGGCCATCTTACTAAGGCAGGTAGCACTACGAAAAAAGCGCCCATGCGACAAAATGCATCGCCATAGCATGCGACGCTTTCATGGCTAGAAAATGGTGCACTGGCCAGCGTTCGACCAGCCTCCCACGGACCCGAACGAACGGGCGGTAAATAAAATCGATCAGGTGCCAAAAGAGCATGCATACAGCTGCCAACGCCTCAATTTAGCAATGCAGCGGAGCAAGAGGAAATGCTTTACGGAGCCCTACTCGGAAGTTTTTGTGAGGGGGCGCATATAGAATTGCGATGGGACGCTTCAGAGGCCGGTGATCCCGCAGGTCGCGTGTCCTACCCTTTCGCCAAGGTTTATTCCCCTAGCAAGAAAGGAGCGTTGACACTTTTCAGAGAACTCCGAATGTAGCGGTAAATCCGGCAGTAACCACAGAAGACCTGTTGGAGACATGCAGTGGAATAGGTATCAACAAAGCTCTGGTCCTGGATGGAATATCAAATAGGGCCTGTACTCTCGCCATCAAAATCTACCACCTGTTACTTCTCCCAGAAAATTATAAAACTAATTTATTTATTTATATACAAATTGTCAATTTGTATATAATAACAATGTTCCAATATTGCATGGTCGGTCAAAAGGGAACATGGACCTCGTATTTAAACTTTGCATATATTTCGGAATGCAGACCTAACGGTTGGTCTTGTTGAGGCGAATGAGAACACATTTTTTTTGCTAAGATTAGTGGAATCGGAGACGAGTTGATTAGAGGGGCAGCTGATGAGCTGCATCGGCAATTTTCAATTGGTAAGTGAGTGCTGGGCAGTGAAGTGATAATTTCAGAGAAAGTACGCGCGTTGTTTGAAAATTCGTAATTTTGTGGAAGTAAATCCGTGAGTCAAAAGGAGTGAAATCGTTCATATTCAAGAGGTTAATGCGGAAACCAGATAGGAGCCAAGTTCTGGGAATTCATCTCCGATTAACATGCTCTGATGCAACTGGTGCCTATCATGGTGATAATGATTTACAGATGAAACGCATCAATGTCTACTATAATGAAGTATCCGGCGGTAAATACGTGCTACGTTTCGTATTGGTTGATTTGATGATATTGGCACCATGGAATCAGTACGTAGCGGACCATTCTGTCAAATTTTCTAATCTAATAATTTCGGACTCAGATTGTCTTGCGAGCTAGTGCAAGCTTTCACTATGTGGCCGAATTGTCAGCACTTAAAGCATTTATGGACTGAACTCGATTCTCGAATTCGGCAGATCCCCCAACCAATACGTATTTTCCTTGCTGCAATCGCCTTTTTTGCTGATTCGAAAAGAAGACTTATCGACGCTACATGTGTGTCATCGTACCCCTACCTTAGTCGTAGTTCGTTAGCTTTTCTCACTGGTTGTTGCCCTAATTGAAGCTACAAGGCTTCACACATCTTAGACTTCGTGGTGACTTCATCCAAGTCCTTGCATTCGATCACCATCGAATCCATGCTCATTTCGATGGCCACAGTCTCACCTAGAGACGCTACATAAAAGACGGGTACACCAAGTATAGCCATGTGGGATATCAAATTGGAGGTCTCGTGTGAATGCATTAGCCTCATTTTAAGATGTGACGCTGCCACTCCTTTGATTCAATATTTGTTTTTCATTGATTATTTCTCTCCTGCGGAGTAATAATTTGCCGTGATTGGGGCAATAGAATAATAGAATAGATATAATAGAATTTCCACCAAACTTTCCAGTACTAAAGTCCCTGCAAAATTTTACGAATCTGGGATGAATTTAACGGGGCTCACAGTAAATTTGTAAAAAATAATAATATACTTTTATAAACTTTATTTGAGCAGATATCGTACGGTGAGGCGAGGCGCATGGACCACCATAATTTTTTCAAATTTTTCGGCTAGGTAGTTTCTGAAAACCATCATCATCAACGGCGTAACAACCGATATCCGATCTAGGCTTGCCTTCGTAAGGAACTGCAGACACCTCGATTTTGCGCCGAGGTCCACCAATTCGATATCCCTAAAAGCTGTCTGACGTCCTGTCCTACGCCATCGTTTCATCTCAGGCAGGGTCTGCCTCGTCTTCTTCTTCTACCATATATATTGCCACTATAGAGAGGAGAATTCTTCTCTCGAACGCGGCCAAGAGTTCGCAATTGTTCTTGCGAAGAAGCCAAGTCTCCGAAGAATACATGAGGACTGGCAAGATCATTGTTTTCTACAATAAGAGCTTTGACCCTTTGGTGGGACGTTTCGAGCGGAACAGTGTTTGTAAGCTAAAATAGGCTCTGTTGGCAGCCGACAACCGTGCGCGGATTTAATTATCGTAGCTGTTATCGGTTGTGATTTTCGACCCTAGATAGGAGAAATTATCAACGGTCTTATAGTTGTAGTTGCCGATCAGTATTCTTGACGTTTGCCGGCTGCTATTTGATATTGTTGGGTGATTGGTTTTTCAGAATGGGTCCTTAAAATAATTGACCGCTTTCGAGCCCCGCGCTACTTCCTTTTGCAACTAATGTCAAAACTATTATCTGCTTGGAAAAGTGGATACCTTCCATTCGATACCCAACACAACAATATTCAACTAGAAGAAAATTTACCCCCTCCTTTTGCATGTATGACATGGAAACCCCCGTTAAACTCAACGTAGAACCATGTTACTAAATGCCTGCGAGGGAATTCACAGTTCCCTCCTTTCCACCAAATTTCATATCAAGAGTAATCGTGTCTGAGGAGGTAGGGCAGACAGGCGGATAGGCAATTAATAAGTCAATTTTAATAAGGTTTAATTTTCAACAAAATCTTAAAAAGAAAAGTATTTCATACGAAATGGAACCAAGGCCCACCTCCCCAGCTTCCGATTTTGGACTTATTCGCCTTAGCTTTGAGAGATAAAAAATCCAATTACCCATATGAAGATTGCTATTGTGAAACCCAAAATTACTAAATCTATAGCAATTAAGCTTAAGTACTGAGGAAGAGAGTAAGTAGCTTTCGAAATACGTATTTAATCCTTATTTATTTACTAACTATTAAAATATATTGTAGTAGGAGCAAGCTACCTAGTTTTATTTTTATTTAGAAGAACTACAAGCATCGGAACGATAACTATTTTTTTTTTTTCTATAGCAATTCCTGTCCGATTTCCTTTTTAATCTATCCTGCCATTGCATACCTGTGCAGTAATGTAACCCGCCCCCCACTCCCCCTTTTCGCCCAAAAACCATCATATTGGGTTTTCATTGTATTACGCAATGAAATATAGCGTATTGTATGGATTTCCCCGCATCAACTTTTCCCTGTGCCTGTAAGGAGGAACTCTCCTGGTAATGTATCCGCACGTTTCTCTCTCTTTGATATAAATTAAAAATTTTTGTGTTAATAAAATAAAAGCCCTTTTCAACGCTGAGTAAAGGATGATTAAATTGAATTAAGGTGCACCAAATGGAAAGCAGACCAAGTGGAAAATTTTCTGTTATATCCCTCGTTGAATTTATTCTTATTACGGACGGATGAAAAACACAAATTGCTCGAGAGAAATCAGAGCAAACTTTATGCATGGATTCAACAAACACGTCTTGCAGGATTTTAAAGTTGATCAAGTTATTGCTTTTATTAAATTCAATTATAAGTGAATTTTCAAAACGAAAATGGAAATAATTGAATTTTTACTTGAATTCGTGTGATATCATGAGCACAAGTTTCTTCTCCTTTCCTTTTTTAAGTCTCGTCGCAAGCACTATATAAAGTACTTTCTAGCTCGGAATCAAATTATAAATCATAAAGATCTCTTCGAATTCATCCCCTTGACAACCCAATGGAGACAAACCCTTTACTTTTCATTGAAGGAACTCCTAACTTTACAAGTAGCTAAAGCTCCAATAAAACTTTTCCACATTTGAGTCCTTAGCTCTCCATTAAGGAAAATGGAGTGTAGCAAATGTATTCATAAGAATGGCTGCAGGTTGAATAGTTTTCCGTTTTATGTGTCTAACTGCTGAACATAAGGAAAGTTTTGAACGTTGAACAAAGATATATGAGCTCTTCGAACTCCTGACAATAAATGGCTGTGGTACCAGGAGTAAAATCATTTTGCATAGAACTACTTCCAGAATAGTCATGTTAGGACTAAACTTTTTCTTATTTTAATGTGCACTTCAGACATAATTCACTAACGTACAATTTTAACTCACTTACATATAATTTACTAAAGTATCTACATATGTTTTCCAAAAGGTGTCATTTTTCAAAAAACAGTTGAACTGCATGTAACGTTTACCATACCCTGGATTGGGCTGTTTTCTGGATTAACATTAGAACAATGTGGTCAGCATAGCAGTCCGTAATTATTATCTGACATTCAGTCAAATCAATATAGATATGCACATATTATAACCACGACTGTATTTTCAATACTGGTGATAAGCTGGCTCTTGGCAGTTGATACTAGATACTTAACATAAGATGGTGACTATGAATGCGAACATTGACAACGTTTGTTATGCCTGCGGTTGATGATAAAAGTCACCTCCGTCTTTTTCTCTTCCAGATCTAACTTAACCATCATAAATATGCTTTGCTGTTAAAGGTTCCTCTGGCTATGAAACTACTGCCATTATTATCTCTTCCCAACACTGCTTTGGGAGCTCCTCAATTTCCTGGCTATGATTTTGATCAAACTTGGGGAAAACCTGCTTCATATTATATTCTATACTACTACCCAAGGGGGGCTTTTTTTAGCCACCACGAAATTGAAACACTACCCATGTTTTGATTTCCAATTCATTGCATTTATATCCATTAAATTATATTACACAATTTTACAATTACGTTGCAATTTCTCTAACCGCCGGGGTCACCGGACGTGACTCGACTTTTTTACTTGGTACAAAACCGAAATATTAGCCTCATTAACGTTCACGCCCTTAAAGAGGAAACTGCAGAGTCGGAGACGAGGCAGTAGAATGAATTCTCGAAGCTTGTCCTAGGTATGATATCAAAATCATACTTGAGGATTTTAGCAGCCAAGTAGGGACGGGCCCTCTAAATACGGGCGATACGTTGGCTCCCATAGCTTACATAGGGATACCAATGATCACGGGCTGCGAAATATTCAATTAGCAATGTCACACGAAATGGTTATTGGAATCCACAAACATACGTGGGCCTCTCCAGACCACTTTCAGCCAAATTGACGACGTGATGATCGAACAGATGTCTTGGAGATAAAGCATAAACAAATGATCTTCACAACTACTTGACGAGTGCTGTCCTTGATGCGGCTAGAAAAATTCTGGGGTCAAGCACAAGAAAAGTCGGAAGGGCTGGTTCGATGATGAATGCAATCTAGCAACGGAACGGAAGAATGCCCCTTATCGGGTAATGCTGCACTCTCATAGAACGCAGGAACTTGCAGAGACCTATCACGAACTCCGTCGAGTGAAAAAGCGACTTCACAGACGGGAAAAGGAAGCCTGGGAGAATTAACAAGTCTGTGAACTAGACAAATACTGCCACCACCAAGTTTAGGAGAAACAGTCCGTGCAATTCATCGGCTAAAAAATCATAAGTCGCCAGGAGCCGATGCAATTACAGCCGAATTGGTTAAATATGGAGGCGACCAGTTACACCAAGTGGTTCATCTACTTGTGCTCAAGGTATGGGACAGCGAATCAATGCCTGACGATTGGCAACGAGGCATTATCTGTCTCATACATAAAAAGGGAGATATCACACAGTGCAGCAATTATAGAGGTATCACGTTGCTGAGTACCATCTATAAGATATTCTCCACTATCTTCCTAGGCCGGATAGCCCCATACGCCCAGAACATCATTGGTCCATACCAAAGAGGCTTCACTCCAGGCAAATCAGCAACAGATCAGATTTTCTCTGTGCGGCAAGCGATGGAAAAACTGTTGGAATATGGACAACAGTTGCACCATCTGTTCATCGACTTTAAAGCCGCCTATGATAGCATAGCCAGGGTAAAACTGTACACGGCCATGAGCGAATTCGCTATCCCGACGAAATTAATAAGACTGACTAGGCTGACCCTGACCAATGTGCGAGGCCAGATAAAAGCAGCAAGATCACTCTCAAGATCATTCGACATCAACAACGGTCTACGACAAGGGGATGCGCTATCATGCGTCCTCTTTAACCTGGCCCTCGAGAAAGTGATCCGTGATGCTGATGTAAATATGCAAGAGGTACGATCCTCTTCAAGTCCACGCAACTACTGGCCCATGCTGACGATATCGGCATCATAGGATTCTTGTGTACAAACTGCCTTCATCCAGATCGAGCAGGCGGCGCGAGATCTTGGGCTGCACATCAATGAAGGCAAGACAAAATATATGGTGGTAACGTCAGCACCGAAGACGAATCAACCAACAACATCAAACCGCACTGGTCAAACACAAACACGAAGAAGAATAAGGATAGGAGAATACAACTTTGAGACCGTTGACAATTTCTCCTATCTAGGGTCGAAAATCACAACCGATAACAACTACGATGATGAAATCCGCGCACGGTTGTTGTCAGCCAACAGAGCCTATTTCAGCTTACAAAGACTGTTCCGCCGAAACGTCTCACCATAGGGTCAAAGCTCTTACTGTACAAGACTATGATCTTGCCAGTCCTCATGTATTCCTCGGAAACTTGGGTTCTTAGCAAGAAAAATTGCGAACTCTTGGCCGCGTTCGAGAGAAGAATCCTCCGAAGAATTTTTGGCCCCCTACATGAGGATGGACGATTCCGTAGCCTACACAATGACGAAATCTATGATACCATGACCGTCCGGTTGTGGATAAAATCCGGTTTAATAGGTTACGGTGGGCGGTTCACTTAAACCGTATGGATGAGGATGATCCCACCCGGAAAGTCTATAAGGGCAATATCTATGGTAGAAAAAGAAGACGAGGCAGACCCTGCCTAAGATGGAGCGATGGCGTAGGTCAGGACGCCAGACAGCTTTTAGGGATATCGAATTGGTGGACCTCGGCACAAAAAAACGGGGTGTCTGGAGTTCCTTATTAAGGCAGGCCTGTACCGGATACCGGTTGTTGCGCCGTTGATGATGATGTGAACTAGAAAAGTACAGGGAGCAACCGCACCAGGCGCGGAAGTTTTACCAACAAGTCGGCAGGATGCAATTACAACCGTTGCTCAAGGTGTGGAACAACGAATCAATGCCTGACGACTGGCAATGGGGCATTATCTGTCCCATACATAAAAAGGGGGATATCACTCAGTGCAGCAATAAAGGATTTATCACGTTGCTAAGTACCATCTATAAAATATTCTCCGCTATCTTGTTAGGCCGGACAGCCCCATACACCTAGAATATCATCGGTCCATACCAAAGAGGATTCACTCCAGGTAAATCAGCAACCGAGCAGATTTTCTCTCCGCGGCAAGCGATGGACAAACTGTTGGAATATGGCCATCAGTTGCACCATCTTTTCATCGACTTCAAGGATGCCTATGATAGCATAGCCAGGGTAAAACTGTACACGGCCATGAGAGAATTCAGTATTCCAACTAAATGAATAAGACTGACTAGGCTGACCCTGAAGAATGTGCGAGGCCAAATAAAAAAATCCTCTTCAAGTCCACCCACCTACTGGCCTACGCTGACAATATTGATATCATGGAAGAACAACCCGAGATGTACAGTCTACCTTTATCCAAATCGAGCGGGCGGCGCGAGATCTTGGGCTGCACATTAATGAAGACAAGATGAACGCCAAAAACGAAGAACCAATAACGTGGAATCGCACTGGTCCAACGAAAACAATAAAGATAGGAGACTACAACTTTGGAATCGTTGAAAATTTCTCCTATCTAGTGTCGAAAATCACAACCGGAGTTGCGGTGGGCGGGTCATCTAAACCGTATGGATGAAGATGATCCAGCCCAGAAAGTCTATAAGGGCAATATGTATGGAAGAAAAAGAAAATGAGACCCTGCCTGAGATGCAGCGATGGCGTAGATCAGGACGCCAGACAGCTTTTAGGGATATGGAATTGGTGAACCTCGGCGCAAAACCGAAGTGTCTTGAGTTCCTTATTAAGACAGGCCTAGAGCGGTTACCGGTTGTTGTGCCGTTGATGATGATGATGACCGATCGCTAGGAGTAAAAGCAATATGCCTTAACTGTTTTTCAGCATATAGAGGGAGCAAAGTGTAAACCCCTACTTCAGTGTCAACACGCTTACCAGGTAGGACGGTTAACTAAAACTGCTCTGTATTAGCTGACGGATATATTACGGAATGCCATAGGAAAAAAAAAGAAATAGCACTGCGCGCGTTTTTGGATAACGAAGGAGCATTCGATAACACATCGCACACAGAAATACAAGATGCCCTGAGCTGGCTTTCTGGATGGGTCAAATGCTGGAAAGTAGGTAAATAGAAGTACCGACAGGTACAAATTCTATTGTCGTGAATACTACTCAAGGTTGTCTACAGGGGGAGATACTGTCACGTTTATGTGGAGTATGGTAGTGGACGAACTCCTGGATGCGCTACGCGGGTTGACATTGTTTTGATCTGTAGGGGCAAATATGAGGATACCCTATGTGACAGAATCCAGACTGGATTAAGGGTTACCAGCGCCTGGTGCAGGAAGGTGGGACTGCGTATCAATCAGGCCAAAATGACCATGGTAACATTCACTAGGAAACATAAGTTTGATCACCTGAGACCCATAAGGTTACATGACGTGGAGGTGAAACGAGGAACACAGGTTAAATATTTGGGAATTACGCTAGACCAAAAATTACTGTGGAAGACACATGTCGGAAACACTTTCCGAAAAGCTGCAAGGACTCTGATGACTGGTAGGTTCGTAGCAGAAAAAAAATGGGGTTGCAGCCCGAGGATACTACCTTGGATATACACTGCAATAATAAGGCCAATGATTACCTATGGAGCGGCAATCTGGGCAGAAAGAACCGAACTCAGCACACAAGCCAGGGAATTACACAAGCTCCAAAGATCGGCTTGCGAGTGTGTCAGTGGGACAATGAGGACATGCCCAGCGGCATCCTTGGAGGTCCTTCCTGTTCATATGCACATACAGATGCGGGCAAAGAGGGCGATCCTCAGAATGGCCGGGCGTATCAGTGAGGTGGGGAGCTGACTAAACCGAATTATTGATACCAAGGGATAACATGACAACGAGGTTTCAGCTCGGTAAGAAGTTTGGAACACGTTGGATTAACAAGGCAAACTGGGAGAGCTTGGCTGTGACACACGGTTTAAACCAGTAATTGATTACTGTATACCACACTGACGGATTCCACACAGCAGAGGAAGTGTTTGCCGGGGTCATTGGTTCAAGGAAAATGTACTTGGAACCAATGCGTAAGCACACTAGCATATTCCATGCGAAAATCTACGCCGTAGACAGGTGTGCCTCCTTTAATCTCCAAAGGAACTACAAGGAGCAGAACATTGCTATTCTGACTGACAGCCAAGCAGCGCTCAATGCACTTAGGACCAAGGTGAACTCTAAACTGGTGTGCGAATGCCTTGAGAGACTGAATGCCTTTGGCTCGTTCAATAAAGTCTAGATGGGTTCCGAGTCCTGTTGGGTTGAAAGGTAATGAGGCAACGGACGAACTAGCCAAGGAGTAAGCAGGGACACCTTTCTGTGGAATCGGAAATGGGTTCATGGCTATGACATTAAAAAATGAAGAAGAACCTCTGAATCGTAGTGTGAATTCTCACTAGTCACTGGCCACTAAACTATCACCTAGGGAAGCTAGGGATATCTACGGACAATGCCTTCAGGTTTTATGTGGAGAGTGATGAAACCTCTATACACGTTATGTGACACTGTCCGGCACTTGTGCAAAATAGGTCGAACTATCTGAGAGAACACTTAATACCAGATGGAAAGTTGAAAGATTGGATAGTAGGAGATATATCTTAAAATTTCTAACGGTTATGGGCTTGCTTGAGATACTATAATTAATAGGTACACTATAATCAATAAACGGGGCACAGTTCTTTAAGAACGCGGTGCGACTCCGCCTAATAGAATAATAATAATAGCCCGCCTAGGAACTTGTCTTTCGGTAGGCCTCTTGCTGTCGGTCTGCTGCTTTACCGACAAGAAACGAACCTTTTTCAGATTCAATATATCGTACACCGGATTATGTTGCTTCCTCTGTAGTCAGCCAGCTCTTAAAATACACTTGCGGAATGAAAACACGATTGGATAGAGAGGACAACTACCATGTTAACATATGTTCATTGTAAATCGTTCCTAATTCCTGAACAAGGGAAAAAAATCAATTTATTTCATGTTGTCGACCTTTTGTAAACTGGGAAAACTATTGAAAATGATTTGTTTTTTCATAAGAACTTCTAAATGAAAAGCATCTCTTCATTACTGTAACATTTAATGTTATGGCAAAATAGATAATTAGTATATCTAAATACATATAAAAAGCAAACATTTTATTGGAACGAAAATATGAAAATATTTCTCTTTTTACCCCTTTTAATGCCAACGCCCCTTGTCTAGGGCGTCGAAAAAAACTGGGAATTTCGTTGTATAATTTCCAATTAAAATGAGAAAGAAAACAATAAAACGTAAAAATATTTCGATAAGCTTAACCTACTTCCGAATAAAAGAAATAAATCAGGCAATGATAAGAACGAATAAATTAAGAAGACAATAAAAAGTCGAAGAACAAATACAGAAGAATTTAATTCGAAATTGCACACATTTCTAATTTTTTACGTAAACTAAGAATTTCGATATTAAATATTAAGTAAAAGCCAAAACATAACATTTTAACAATTTCAACAAATGATATATAAAAGTCGGATGCGTGCCGAATGAACGCTCCTGGTACCCAAGCCCCAGACGAAAACGGGGCTCCAATCCTTTTCATACGGACTGGGCCATGTTTTAATCAAAATATCCAAAACGCAAATATAGTTGGCAAGAATTTTAAGTCTTTCTAGAGTTCATGACGTTGAGAATTCGGTCAACAAAAAATGTCTTCAAATTTCGGGAAAATCATATTATATTTCGTCAACTTGGGTTCCTATTTGCTCTTCTGTCAAGTGAACCTTCTGTCTCTAATCGCACAAGTTCCCTCACGATACATATGTGAATAATCATGTAAGTGTTCATACCTTATCAACTACGTATAAAATTGTAATAGTATACAATAGAATTATATTAGGGATAAGAAACATATTCTCCAACTTTATTTTAATATTAAGAATATTCACAGTAAAAGAATTTTGACTGGTCCTGTTGGTAGTTGCTTCATGTAGTTCCACACGTCGACACGACTCATACGTGACGTTGTAACACCATTTATGCAAACAATTTGATCGCCTGTTTGAATATTACCAGCCTTTTGTGCAGCACCACCTGGAAAGGAAAAGGATGTGGATGAGACGCGTGTTCGATCTGGGCTCCGAATAGATGGTTCTTACCCCAGAAAACTTTTTTCACAACCAATGGGCGATTTCCTAGTGGCGAATCATATCCACCCTCTATTGAGAAGCCGAGACCGCAGTTGTCCTTGTAAATCTCCACTTCTCTAGCACCAGAGGGTATATCGTCTGGAAAGAAATGTATACTATATTTAGTCATCGCTTATAGGAATGTGTAAGCAAGTAAATTTAGAGTAGTTGCCAATAAAGAAATTCAGTACGCAAGGACAAACTCATTTCTCACCGTCTGGCGGCTTGTCACAGGCACGTTCTAATAATTTTGATATCAATTGAGGGGCCGTGAAAATCTTTGGAAAAAAAGCACTAAACATTTTTTTTAAATAGAAAGGTTTCCAGAGAACTTAAAATAAATCAACGAAAAAATAACAATATCTTTGGAATGCCACTAAATATTTCAAACAAATGACATTGTCGGGATACAACAGAAACTCAGCGTCGAAGCTTACTTCGCCCCAGGACGACCTGAGGCATATTTATCTTGCTTGTCGCGAGATAGATATGTAAAATTATGCCCAACATTTTCTTAGATAAATAATAAATTACCCTCGTCATCGGTTTTGCTGGAATTGCACCCCATCTATTGTTTATGATGTTTTTTGTGGTTTTTTTGAGGAATTTTGAAAATAAGACAAAGAATTTTGAAATTGGAAAAGGAACCAAAAAAAGTGTTTTTCGGGATTCTCTATAGAAGTTTGACAATGGCTTGAAATTTGAAGTTTGAAGGTGAGTGACATATTTTTGATAAATTACTAGATTATTTTTAGAAAAGGTTTTTTCTTCAGTTAATTTTCTTACTGAAGATTTAATTGGATTTCTAAAACAAATCTTGGAAATTCAGTGCGTCTCATCAACTTACCGCCATTCACTACAACTCTCTCCTGTCTTTCTGCCGCCAATAAACGACCGGTTTCCCGAACTCTATCCAATATTTCACTAGTATTAACTTTAACAGCTCCTCCACGAGCCAATGATTGACGATTGCTGGGTTGTGGCTGTGACATCACTTGATTTGGGCTAATATTCCCGTTCATGGTACTCTTTTCGTGTGCTAGTTTCGATGATTTTGAATCGTTCGTTGCTTCAGTGGAGACAATGTCTAAATCAAGATCTAATGATCGCGATGCCTTGTGATAGGAGAGCTTCTTCTCCAAATCAATCTCAGAAGGTTTATCGTTCAGCGATGTTAGCGATCCAAGGGATGATCGTTTCTTTGATAGCGATTTCACAATAACTGATTCCGAGCGCGTCACAACTAGAACTACTTCTGGTCGTGGAGTCTACAAAATAGAGAAAGTAATGTTATGGAAATTTCTGTCCGAATTAGGGTCAATAAAAGTACATACCTTAAGAACCGTTATTGATTCACGATGTGTCAGTCCTCGCATACTCAAACCATTGATAGCGAGGATTCGATCACCTTTCTTCAATCGACCGTCCTTGGCAGCTGGCGAATTTCCAAGAATCTTATGAATCTGCAAAGACAAAATAGTTTTTATTTTTGAACAATTAATTCGATTTGGATGAATGTTTGCAGGCTTCAGTATATTATTTATAACTTTAATCCTTAAGTACACGAGGGAAAAATTTGATGCATTTCATGGCCTATATATGACATTGTAATTCATGCGGTTTTCATAAGTGAATGAAATGGCTAGTCATTTAATATGCGGATACGGACTCCTCCTGCAAATAAAAGGGAACTCATCTCAGCCATCAACGCATCCTACGAAGTAAAGCCGCTGGATTTGACGGTCTCCCCGCAAAGCTATTCATCATTGTTCCTGCAGTTTCTGCAGGTTGTTGTGGCTAAACGCATAAACAGCGATAGATCCGCCTTCGTTACTTTGTCTTAAATCTGAAAATCCAGTTATCTCAACACATCTAAGGTTGAGACTGTTTTGAGCTAATATTCTTTTTGTATTGCCATATGGAAGTAGCGCATGAAAGTGACCTCCACTGTTATTCAAGAACTTCAAGCCTTCGTCAACACTTGTCTGCGACGTGTGATTTTGGCCTGTTACGCTGGCCTGATACAATTTCGAAGAACTTCATCAAAGCACAGTGACTCGCTGACTTGTTGTTCAGAAGGCGATGGATAGATCGGGGCAACAACTCTTCCTGCGTCCGGGTGGCTCAGTGATTAGAGCGCTAGGCTGCCGTAGCGGAAGATAGCGATTCAAATCTCACGAATCGGAAACCAGCGGACTCAGCTGTGGATGAGTACTTGAGTCAAATCAGGGTAATAATCACGGGCGAGCCCAATGCTGACCGCATTGCCTTATACAGTATACTGTATTGTATCGTTACGGTCTTGAAGGCCTTCATCCAATATGGATTGTTGCGCCAACGTTTATTATTATCCGAGTTGTCAGAATCTCGGTAGATGTCGGATTTTACCTAATACTAATACTAAGTGCGAAGCATTGAGGCTCAGACGATTCTACCAACTTAAAAGATAAAGGGACGCTGGTGGTGGTCGCCGGTGATAAGTTAATGGGAGAATCCGTCGAGAACTCCCCGCAACATCGAACGCGACTATGTGAGGGATTTGGGTACAATATCTGTAGCTGGCTGCAACCGCCCGCTCGAGACGCCAAATTTCGTTGATTTCCCAAGCCAGTGGCTGATATTTCACCTTCTTCTTCGCGTATTTCCGTTCGATATTGCTGTTATGGGGGATAGCAACATAAATAATATACGCGGAGCGAACCGTCTTGTCAACTAGATACTTCGGTGTCAGCTAAAGCAAGAGGCAATGGAAACCTTAAAGCATAATACTATATGCCCAGAATCTAGGATAACTTTGCCAGTAGGACCCTTCAGATCATTCAAATCGCTTGATTTAGATGAAATTTTTTCCATAAATTTTCAAAGTCGGTTTTAAAAATTGCCAAGGGTAGTGTAGTCTGGGTGTGCTTTCGAAGGCAGATAAAAAGGATACTTTTCCTACAAGCTTATTTTTTTTGATATCTTTGGTACTGATGACACTACAGAAAGTATTGGAGAATTATATTAGAACTACTGCTTTAGTAGTGAGTAGGGTGGGTGAATGAATTTACAGATTATTAGACTCCCGCAGTGGTAAGCTATCGCACTACCAACCGTCATCAGAGAACCGGGGATCGTTTGACACATTATTGCTTCGGAATTGAGCTCCTACTCTCCTGCGTTGATCAGGGAACTATTTTCACCAACGGAATTGGAGAGGAAGAAGGAAATTTGTTAGTTTAAAGAACCTCCCACGAACCCCATCATAACTGGTTCTGAGAGACTGCGGTAGGTAGACACTGCCAGCATAGCTCTCAGTTTCTGTACTTATGCAGGGCGCTTACATGCACCTCATTACTAAGAACATCGCTCATATCTCCGCGCCGGAGAGCGGAATGGTATTCGTTGCACTCAAGAGAAGGCGTCTTCCTCAAGGGGTTGGGCCATTACGTGACTCGCTGCTGCCTCGATTTTTTCAAAAAAGTTCATCTTCGAGTCGGCCGTTAATCCAATTTACCTAAAAGTTGGTTGACTCTACAATCATAGAGTTGGTTGGTCGAAATAAATCAGGTCAGTTTGATTATATTGTATTGACAAAAGATTTCTGAATTCTCCTTTAGATGTGCCTCACGAATTGAGAATACCATGGAAGTTTTATTTAAAACGCTTTAGTATCTTTGCTGCGGGTCAATTATTTTACTCTTGGTTTCCTGTTTCTCGTGCTTGTCATGGGTTGGGGCCGTGTTTGAGACTAGGCAGTTTCCGTGCTTATTCTTTGGACTCCTGCCCAAGCGGAACATAAACTGGGAATCTACGATATTCAAAGCGACCCACAAGGACATGAGAAGCTACAATGCCGTAGTATTATCTGGGTTGCCTGATACGATTGCCGTAGTAGAAATCAGGCAGTTTTCAGCGGTTCTTCTCACACCATTCCACTTCGAATCTAAAATTGAAACATATTTCCCGGCAGCCTCCCGGATGTTGATCCAAGAGTTAAGTAAAAATATCTTTTCAAGGAAGTTGGGAAACTGTGATTCAGAGCGGACAAACAGTCCAATGCCTATAATTTCCTCTGCCAAGGGTAGGCTAGGAACTCTGAGAAGACTGTGCCTCAACTTCATCTTAAGTAAGATTGACACTTTTCATTCGCAGCTAGATCAGATTATTTTATTATTCGACATTTTACTACAAATCGTGAGACGCCAAAAACGGTTCGCGCTTTATATTTCCAATGAATGATGTTTCCATGTCGGCGTAAATTACTATTGCCGTCCATGATTTAAACAAGTAAATTTTGGTTTTGGGGGTGACCAGCCCATATTTTCTAACTTGGGTAGCACAGAAGCAGTTGAACTGCAGTATTAGCGAATTTCCCTTTCACATATCGGAAAGGGGGGTCTGGTTCAATAGTAGCTCTGATTTTTATTAGCCCAGGACTGGTGCATAATAGATCCTGAAAAATTTGGTGAGGTCTATACGCACCGCGACCACTAGGCAATCATCATTGCACTATGGAGAGAGCCACTGGGCTGAAAGTTCGCATATCCAAAGCCAAAACTGAGAAGGATGTCAGGTTTGGCTGCAAAGCAATGGACGAGTGAATATTCCCAAAGGTGTGGCTAGATGAGCTTAATAAAGCAAGTTCTCCCACGAGGAGGGTTCTCCATATAATGTAAAGTATCGCTAAAACATGCGACAAGTCCATGTCTAGAAGATGCATATTTTCCAGTAGAATATCCAACTACTGGTCGAAATCTGATTAATCTTTATTCGATCACCAGGAAAACGAATGGCTCAGAGTGCGGTATATAGGGTCGGCTGCCCTGGAAAAAAACACGCCTAAAAGGAAGCCTGCAGAAGCTTCAAGCCGGCTATCCAATGGAACAAGAGCAACTGCTTTGAGAAACTCCGCTCGGAGCCGAATGTGAACGCCTGAGAGAGCGCATATCAAGTTGTGGGGAAAATGGTCTGATGGGTGATCTACAATCTGCCAGTTCCATAAAGACGGATCGACCATTGATGTCATTAAATTGGTTACTTGCTTAGCAAATTCCGATTCAGGGAAACATAAAACCAAAAAATATGTGTATACTAGGAGGACTGGGATGCAATCAACTTCATGATTGTGTCTATCCAACTTAAATTGCGAACAACAGGAGACCACAAAGGCCCAGTTACGAAAACTGTGGATAGCAGAAAGAATACTTAGCAACTGCGGTTGGCAAGAAGTAGGAGTTGTAGGTGATTTTAGTAGGTAAATATAAAGGAAACGAAAGGATCGAACAAACCACAGAAGCAACCAGGCTATACAAAGCTATAGCGAAACACAAGGCAATATCTTCCCTCTGTCTGAACAAGGGAGATGGAATGTTTCCCGAGAATGAGGAGGACAGGGTACATTTACTTTTTAGAACTCCTTTCTCCGGGTCATACCCCACAGCGGAAGGCCACAGTATTTTGCCAGACACCCCAATAACGAACAAAAGGGGAAATAAAGCTAATTAGAAACTACCAAAGGAGGTATGCTCGGAAGGTAGAATACGATGGTCAGTGGGAACTCTTAAATCTCTAAAATAACCCGGAGTGGATGGTATCCAGCAATACTTCAGAGGAGCGTAGAAGTCATTTTAGGATCCCTCCTAAGAGTCGTAAGGGATGACATGGCTTTGTAATGTATATCAAGGACATAGAAGTAAAAAAATTGTCTACATTTCGAAAGGGGGGGAAAAAGGATTCTTTTCACCCTAAATCTTTCAGACCAAGTGCTGGCCAGGACGTTCAACCGGAATTAAACTGTATTAGCTGAAGGAAGTTTTATGCGGTGCTATAGAAACTAAAGAAATAGCCCTGTGCATTTTTACACGTCGACGGAACCTTTGACAACGCGTCGCATGTAGAGATACAAAATGCCCTAATTCGTAAGGGGGTCGGGAACGTCCTGGCCTTGCAGATGAGCAGGATGTCAGGGAGCAGCAAGTAAAATTACCTACAGGTACCAATTTTATTGTCATGAATACTACTCAGTGTTATCCACAGGGTGGGGTACTATTACCGCTAATATAGAATATGATGTATTCCCGGGAGAGATAAGAAATACTACAATCCAACCAAACCCATCATAGTTCCATTTCTTGAGAGCCATTATACTACATGGCATGGAAGCTAGACAAGAAACAGGGGTCAAATACTTAGGAATTACAGTAGATCAAAAACTACTCTGGAAGATGAATGTTGGGAACATATATCGGAAAGCTTCAAGGGCTTGGTGACTTCCAGGTCCATAGTAGAAAACAAATGCCACGCTGGATATCTACTGCAATAGGACCAATTACCAATAATTACCTATGCCTAATTTAGGCAGAGAGAAGCGTGATCGGCATACCAATGCTTTCGACGAGAAGTTTGAAATACGATGGACAAACAGGGAGAGCATGGCAATGAGCTACGGCTTATACCAGCAATTGATAACCTGGTACTCTGACGGGTCCCACACAACAGAGGGAGCCGACGCAAGGGTCACTGATCTAAGAAAAACGTACTTTGAACCAATGGGTAAGCATACTAGCATATTTCAGGCGGTAAAGACAGATGTGCCTCTTTCAACTTTCAAAGGAATTATACGGCATGGAACATTGCGATTTTGACCGATAGCTAAGCTGAACTCGAAACTGGCATGGGAATGCCTTAGTAAATTGAATATGCTTGGCTCGCACAATAAGGTCTGAAAGGCAATGAAAGAGCGGACGAACTGGCTACGAAAGGAGTAGAAACGGCACTATACGAACCAGAAGCCTTTTGTGGATTTAGAAAAGGGTTCATAGTCATGCCAATGAAGAATAAAGAGGAACCATTGAGGAAACTATACTGGGCAAATTTACCAAGAATGGAACAGTGCATATGGTGATACAGAACAACGCGCTCGTAATAATGTTTAAATCTTACTAAAAGGAAACTAAGAATCATAGTACGAATAGTCACTGATCATTGCAGGCAAACCCACCTGCAGAGTTATACAATAACAATACAACAATCAAAAAGCGCTGGATTAACACTTGTACTTGATTCATATCATCATCCATTCTAAACTGACTGTCAAATACTCGAGAGATGATAAATGCAACTTAAAACAACACATGCAATATGTTTCCAACAAAGTAACTGACGAGGGCGATCTGCAGAGGGGCAGCCTTCTGCTTCGAGGCTGACCCAAATGATACAGTATCTGTCATTTCGGAAATGATGCCATCTTGGTAAATGAAATAATGAACATATCCAAATGAAGTTATTTCCTCTCTTGTTGGAAGCGTAAAAGAGCGGAAGGGATAGATCCATAAAAAGATAACAACAGCGATAAGGACGATCACGAAAGTGTCGATAGACACAGATGCTGATCCTTATCATCAAGGAACGGTTGAAGAGACAAAATGGGGAGGTTAACTATAATTTCATCCAGTTTTTCAGAGGCGTGACAGATATCACCGGTATCTCTACAGATTCAGATTGAACACTTCACCTGATTGCTTAAACGGAGATGGAGTCCCAGAGGGCACAGAGCACGCATTTTTGCACTATTTGGGATTCATGGACGAAAGGAGAAGCCTAAAGGAAATTCTAGTTGAAGCGAATACTTTGATGCGGAAAATGCTAGCAAGCCTGGAGGACTAGAATGCGATCAACTCCACGATCGGCTCTATTTAACATAAACCGCGAAAAAAGAGAAGACCAGACGCGGTTACAACAGTGAACTCCGGCTCGTGAGCTAATACTTTTTTGATAATTCTACCTGGTAGGGCGAGGGGGGTTTAGGGTGGTTTTAGTCGGTAAATATATGTATAGAACTTATAGGTAGTTCGTGGTACTTCATTACAATTTCGTCTTAATATGATAATCAGGACTACCACTTTCCTGGTAGTGAAAATTAGACATACTTAGGAGGGTTGACAAGCCTGCTACGGTAAACTTATTTTGCAAGAGCAGGTGGACACAAAGCGACCTTCGAATAGGCGCTCATTATAATTTGGCCAAAATGCTTGGTTAAAATGGAAAATTTAGCACGAAATATAATTGATTAATCACCTAAACAAAGTAACGAAATAATTTTGACCGATTTCGATAGTGAAAGCATCAACAGAACTCTCATTTCTACTCACACTTCTTGAACGTTACAATCAATGCTAACTTATTAGTCGGAGCCATTACTAGATTTTCCCAAATAAGCGAAGTTAAGTAGAAGGTTCACTTGACCCTTACCACCGAGGACTTTCACACAAATCGACAAATCCACCTATTCGAAGAGTATTGAAACGTTCGAGGAAATACCGCGCCAATTATTTGAGGCTTCAGGAAGTGCGGATAATGCTGGAGCAAAATGGAGAGCAACACCAGAAATTACAAATGGACACTGACACGCTTCAATTAGATTAATTCACAGACATATTCCACTTACTTTCCACACACCTTCCTTTCACAAGACGATTATAAATAGAAATTAACAACTCGAAACACTCCACTGAACCTCTTGACTAACAAGAGTCGAAAGTCGGAATCTTGGCAACGCATTCGTTAGGCATACGGTTTTGAAATTTTCCGCATTTTGTCATAATTAATTCTTGCGATTTCAAATATCTATCGGAGCAGATGTAACGCACAAGAAAAAACGCATCCAATTTACATACCGTAATTTCTTTGGCCTCATAATCAGAGCCCCCGGCTAGTGTTATTCCAATGCTGCTCTCTGGCGTCTCACGTTGCAGAACCACAATAAATGCATCTGGCGTCTTGAGCGGTGGATCAGCTTCTTCAATCAAAACTTGGATGTCTTGTGCAGTGATGAGGCTCTGATTGCTTCCCAGCGACGAGAAGCTTCCGAACTCGGTTGGCGTTTCTTGGTTCGATGGAAGATTCTGTGTGCTCGAAGATACGCCCGATGACGAAGATGCAATAGAATCCAGTGAAGAGAATCGCTCGTGGTAGGTTCCAATTGAACTGGGTTTCTCGGTTTTACTGATTGAACTTGACTTAGTCGGACTTTGACCCGTCTGGGACCGTTGCTCGAACTTCTCGCGAATTTCAGCTGTGGAAGTCTTCAGCTTGATTGCTGATCTGGGCGAAATGTCAACCGGGGCTTTGTGCAGAGATTCGAATTTTTCAGCCAGTGCTGTACGTTCTGGGATGGTAGGTTTGGAAATAGTCATGTCCTTTTGTTTGAAAGCCTTTGCTGCCTCGGATTGTACCCATTTGGCAAGATCATCACTTTCTGGTACAATTGACCGTTTAGCCGGCTCTGGTTTCTTGGTTTTTGCCTTTTGATTTGGATCAGCCTTGAAGCTAGCCTTGCGCTCCTCATCAATGAAAATGGCACTTATCTTTCGTAGGGAAGAGTCCGATTTACGGCTGCTATCGTCTGTGTCTGAAGTGATTTCAACATAGGCAGCAACATTCACAATTTTATCCACGATGGACTCATCCTTTGGCACCAGTTTGTAATTTATGGGCGCTGTAGCCGAAGTAGACTTATTGGAACCTGAAGAAAGGCTTCTTTGCTTCAACTTCGGAGCACGGCGTGTTTCCTCCTCATCGTAACCGTCAGTGCTGTCTTCATCCTCATAGCGTCTGTTGCGAGCTAGAGAAGACGAGTCGTCTCGTCCACTACGACATTTGGCAGACGCAAGAATATTTTTCCTGTTAACCGTCGAATCACCTGATCCAGATTTAAGTATCTTGCGGCTCATGTCAACTGTAGGAGTACTTCCCACTGATGAGCAACTGGCTTGAGAACCTGACCCCGAAGTTAGAGTCGACGTTGTAGAGCTTGCAATGGAAGTGTTTGTCTCTGAGCTTAGAGTCCTAGTCAAGGCAAATTTTTCTTGGACTGGAGCTCGTGGCGACATTGGTGGCGAAGATATCTTTGAACTGAATACAGAATCACTGTCGCTTTCTTCTAGATGAGGTGCTTTCGATAAAATAAGTGAAGTACGAGGCGGCTTTGCTGGAGGAAGTGAGATGCCTAAAATTTGGAAAAATTAAAAAATCGAGCTTGGGATAAAGAAAGAAGGGCCTTACCTTCCGGCTTCTTGTAAGAAGGTGTCATAGGCGTACTTGGGGCTGTTACTGACAACCGATTGCCGCTACTGAATATGCTCTTGTAAACACCATTCGATAGGCCTGGGCTCGTAGTAGAAGGCGATCGGAATGAAGTTGGAAACTTGTCCTTTCTGGGTGTTGCTTGCAATGAGTGAAAACCATTCATTTTGATTTTCTCGCTGTCTCTACTCTTGATTTCTGGTAAATCAATAATCGTCTCCAGATTCGATGAAGGGCGTTCAGGAATCACCAATCCACGAAGTTTGGACATGGATTTCCGTCTCTGCTCTAATATATTTGCGATTGACGCTTTCCGGCTATTCTCATCGTGGCCGGAGAAGCTTGTTGTTCGAGTCAAGGTTGGAACATTTTTTCGTGGTAAGGACGAGTAGCTTTGAGTGATCTCACTCTTGTAAAGCGTACTTTCCGGTTTGTTACGTTCAACGAAGCCTGAATGTGTTCGAGAGTAAGGTCGATAGTCGTCATTCAGGTTCTCCACGCTCATTGCTTTCTTTGTCAATGAACTCGTGAACGGCTGAAATTTGCTGCTGGAGTCCAACAGGTTTTCGATGCTCTTATTAAACGTTTTAGCAGACGTTTTGTTGATATCTGGGCGATCCTCATTTGAAAACATGGCGATCTTATCACGAACTGACTTTTCGGATTTTTCGTCCTTCCGCCAATCAGAAATTTTTCTTGTAACTGGACTGGGTCTTGTCTTGTACAAATCCATATTGTGCAATGTATTGATGCTGTTACTTTTGATTCGCGATGATTCAAATGAGGACGACACCAAAGGACTAGGGGTAGTTGTAAAGCTGCTGTTCTGATCAAGTCTTATGATTTTCTCATTTTTGTCTGGCGTTCTGGCATCATCCACTTTAATGATCAGATCCTGTCGATAAACCTTCCTAGGAACTGTTGGCGGTGGAACTGATTTCGGCAGTGGAGGGCAGTCTGTGTTGCTGTTGTTATTGGTGCGCTCCAATGTGGAAGATAGGCTGGATTGTTTGTTTGTGACTTTGCTGTCTGTTGTTAAAGCTGCTGCTGATTTTACTGGTGTAATCATTGGCTCGGAAAAGTTTGGAGGGAATTCATGACCATCTGGTGGCAAACGTGAATAAGTTGGCGGCGAGCTTAGTGTTATGTAGTCGTTTAGAATTAGAGGCGATGGTGCTATCTGGATACCGCTTTTGTCCATTTTTAGGTTTGAATCTGAAACGAAATAAATAAAAGGGTTTTTTTAGATTTTGAATTGAGACTTATGATTTTGAAAATATAGGAAATTTTGAGTTTGAATTAAGGGTGTGAACAGAACAGTGTGCCATTGTTCAACTTTAAAAAGATCGACCACCCAACTACTATACAGACAATTCGCAGTGGTGTAAATTCAATCATCGCAAAATATCGTTTATGAAAACTCCTATGAATAGTAAAGTGCAAATCTTTCGGCTAGTCATGCACTTGTGGCCGAATAGAAGTGACAGGATTTCAAAATAAAGTATGTTTGGTCACTGAATAAATATAACGCCCGACACGCAACATTATCTAAGCGATGGTACACTGACCCGTGATGAACCCTCCTCTCCCGAATAGATAGCTTCCAGCTTTCTTGATCTAGCAATCGCGTCTTGCAATACGGAAAGCGTAGAAGTGTCTTGCTGTTTGTATCAATTGGACCATCATATTCCTTAGGTTATTTTTTAAGAGAGTTCCATAAGCACTGGTTTCCTGAATTCCGCTTTCTGATATTCGCCCGATATAGTTACCCCATTCTAGCTTAGGAAGCCTAATTAATTTCGACCCTCGGGGCTCGGAACGAATGCCTTTGTCTCATTGGCTCACAATTCTTAGGATTTTCTACCTCTAAATAAACAAATGGGTTTATTTGTTTAAGGTTGTAATCACCCATAGTGATACTTTTCCTTTGCGAGGAATTATATTTAGATCTTCTGCTTTATTTTAAAACTCGTTGATCTTCATCCCGACAGCTGATTCTCATTCCTGGAACACTTCCGCCGCGAGAATTGATGACCTAGCCACAAAGCAAGCATCGTCGGTGTATATTAGTACCTATGCAGGTTTTGTAATTGTAGCGATCTTCTTGTATCTACTGTTGTTTTTCTGCTATAAGTACTGAGGCGAAACAATCATCTTTTTTCACCCCACGCTTGGTCTGGAAGCTAATTTGGCTTCGTATTTGGTCCTCTATATTTTCCATCAACATTTACTTCTACATGGGGCAGTGTGTCATCTATACCTGTGTCATCGTTGTCATTTTGATCAAATATGTTTCAGAAAGGACTCTACACTCCTCCACTGTGCCATATGCTTCTGTGGCAAATTTTTCGTCGTTCGAATCTATTGTATTTCATGGAGATGTCGCTTTTTGTTAATGTGTGGCGTATTCACTGCCACACCCGCTTTCTGATCAACATGTCTAAGGTTATCTGATCCGTATGTCACGGCTCTTAACCCTCCTTTTTCACTACAGAGATTCATCAGAAGCTCCGTCTAGAACATTAGCAAGAAAAAAATACAAAAACATCTCAATCACTGTAAAGCTCTGATACCTTCAGCAAAGTTCCTTTTACTCAGTGTATAATGCCGCTCCTCCTTTTTTCTTCCCCGACTTGATGCGATCCGCCCCGCATCTCTTGTGATACCTCTCCGTCCCCCTTTTTTAATTAAGTATCTCATTAGTAACTTTAACGCCGATATTAGTCCCGGTCTTGATAGCCTTCCGCATCTCTTTTTGCGATATCTAAATGGTCTCGGCAGAAAGTACATGCCATATACATGAGTATCCTTTTCTAAGGCCTTTGACTCTGTTAATCACACGGTGATTTTATTGAAACTTTCCTCTCTTGGCATTCCAATGTTACTCATTATATGGCTCGCAACGTACCTCTCTAACCGTTCCTGCTACATTCCATTTTTATGTCTCAATATCCTGTTCTTTCACCCCTCCTTTCATCATCATCAACGGCGCAACAACCGGTATCCGGTCTAGGCCTGCCTTAATAAGGAACTCCAGACATCCCGGTTTTGCTTCGAGGTCCACCAATTCGATATCCCCAAAAGCTGTCTGGCGTGCTGGCCTAGACCATCGTTCCATCTTAGGCAGGGTCTGCCTCGTCTTCTTTTTCTACCATAGATATTGCCCTTATAGACTTTCCGGGTGGGATTATCCCCATCGTAACCTATTGAGCCGGATTTTATCCACAACCGGACGGTCATGATATCGCTCATAGATTTCGTCATTGTATAGGCTACGGAATCCATCCTCATGTAGGCGGCCAAAAATTCTTCGGAGAATTCTTGTCTCGAACGCGGCCAAGAGTTCGCAATTTTTCTTGCTAAGAACCCAAAAAATTTGACTGACGGTTTCGTCCAGGGCAGAGGCAACTCATCAGCCGCTGCCTCACCTCTGCCCTGGGAGCAGCGTAACCGAAAGTGCCAACAGGTGGAAAGACGCTCCCCTTTATCATCGCAAAAACACGACAAGGTCGTGAATTATATTGGACTTAAAACGCTAGTCGTTGTAGTCTAAGCTAGACTAAAGCTAGGTTGTTGTTTAGGATCTGCGGGATCCTAAGTCCCCATCCACTTGATGGTGGACCGTACTAAATGAGGAGCAACTTACTCCCTCGTTTTTTAGTCCATGGATCCCTAGTTTGGAGCGTAGCACCCCAAGCATTAAAAATAGAAAAAAACAAAAAATTTGACTGACGGTTTCGTCCAGGGCAGAGGCAACTCATCAGACGCTGCCTCACCTCTAAGTCCAATATAATTCGCGACCTTGTCGTGTTTTTGCGATGATAAAGGGGAGCGTCTTTCCACCTGTTGGCAATTTCGGTCACGCTGCTCCCAGGGCAGAGGTGAGGCAGCGTCTGATGAGTTGCCTCTGCCCTGGACGAAATCGTCAGTCAAATTTTTTGATTTTTTCTATTTGATGTTTTCCTATTTTCGTGGGGTACACCTTCTAACTTACCTAAGGCCCATCCCCATTGGCGTAATTTTCGACGATAAATGCCGCTTCGGCAGACACTGCCTGGATGCCAGCAATCGTGCTTCCAGAAAGTCTGGCTTCATATTGCATACTTCCTCACACTTTTCCAATTCCCTCGTATGTAGCATTTTTGAGTATTGCCCTATCATCTGGTCACCTCCCCGCAACTGTAATTGCTCTTCCATTTCACCCGATCATTCTTCTTCTTAAAACGTCCACACTATCCTTCTCGATTCCCGCTCTCTTAATCTTTCTTACTTAAAACTACCCAGAAGCCGGTAGGCCTGATCAGCTGTTTCGACTCCACTGATATCAGATATTGAATGACTTGGTATAACCCGGGCAATGCCGAAACTTCCGACATGCATTTCGATCTTTACTTCCCTTCTCCGATTTTGAGACTATGTCGATGATATAACACATTATGGTGACAAGTCAATTCATCGACGAGAAGTGAAACTTTACCGAATGTCATACGATTGAGAACTGTCGTGATGTGCTCATTGTACATTCTCCTGCTTATCATCGTGACTAAGCGAACGAAAATTAGTGTATCTGATCTGGCCATCGAACAATTTTAACCTACCTGTCAGTTTTTTCATGATGCAATATGAAGTCACTGCTACCTGCGGCAGTCTCTGCCTCCCTGACCAGCAGAGTAAAAATTCCCCTTTATCACGGCACACACTACGCTGAACTTGCCGGGATTTCGCACGGTATCGGAACGCCTTATATTCACCAACAACCTTTTTCGATAATCAATCCGTTTCCACCATTTTGCAGCCAGTCATATCTGATGACGCCCCTTTGGGATGTGGCTGACGACCTGAGTAGCAACCGGGAGAAGAGTATTTGTAATAACGGCTCATTGCTCGTGAGTATTCATATGCGGATTATTCAGAGCATCTGTCGTCCGACCAGTAACATAATTCTTCCAGTGAAACGAACAATAGCTGGATGCGGTCGGCGTTGAACCCGGAAGAGCCGGAAGTGCAATACGCAAGCGAAAGTAAACATATAGATATCCATAAACCTCTCACCATTATCGTTGCTATCACCAAGGCCATGTTTCCCCGTTCCGTGTTCGCGCAATGTATTGCCAGAGCCCACCTTGGCCCACCTTACAGTACGCAATACAGTAGCATCCTGACACAAATGAGATAGAATTGCTCTTATGCAGCAATGCTCGAAAGGCTCAATTGAGTACCAAAACAAAATATTCATGCTGGATGCATGCTCAAATAGCCATCATTATATTACCATAAAAAAGTTTTTTACAAGATTCATCCTGAAGATCAAGGTATCAAACAGCTGCAAAAGAAGTTTAAATTGTCTAAAAGCCTCTGCAAGTGGTAAAAAGACGCAACAGTGACTGCTTGACCGACACCAAAAAAAGTTGTATGGGACATTTTGCAAGCTAATCCTTGTTTCCAGTTTGGTTAGTTCTAGGAATAATAGGAATTACGAAAGCGTATTTTTGTTTATCAAATTATTTTACTTTTCCCCATTATCTCTTGTCCTAAAGCTACATTTTCCCGCCGAATACGAGGCTTCCTTAAGCCTCCCTTTCAAAAACTTGTCGGCTACTCAAGTCTGCGTTAGAATACAGATGTCCTGTGATCGCTTGGCTGATTGAGAAAGCTGACCTCTAACAGCTTCTTTAAAAAGTCTAAAACAAATAGATCCCCTCAATGCTGCGTGGGATTGCGCATCAAGAAACACTTTGAAAGCTTGATCGACAGAGAGCAGGCTACTTTCCGCTCCGAATCCTCCTATGCTCACACATCAACACCGTGTGCATTGCCTCGGAACGGTGCGTGGAGTATAGATCTTCGCTTCACTTTCTCTTCATCGATTTCGAGAAGGCTTTCGACAACGGCAACAGGGATTGTATCTAGAGTGATTTGCGCAGGAGCAACATTCCGGAGAAACTAATAGATGATGGTTACATTTTGTCAACGATATTATTTCTTCTTCTGATCGGTGATATTTTTCACGCTGCCTTATCCGGAAGGCATGGAGGAGTTCAATGGACCATGACATCTTTCCTCGAACAGTTCGACTACGCCGATGACATTTGTATGCTCTCTCACAGGGTCATGAACTTTGGCCAAATGGTTCTGGATTTAGAAAGAGAGGCATGAGTCGGACTAAAGATAAATACCAACACAACCCCTCAGTTTTGCCCTTTCTGGTGCTAATAACGGCAACAAGTATCTTCTATAAAATCTTATCTTATTCTACGTAGTTAAGCCTCATACATACATTGAGGCCGACAAATGATATGGTTCTAAGTTGGCCAATTAGTTTCACGGAGAGAGACGGGTCACAGACAAGGATTGATACAATCGGGTAACTCAGAGCTTTTAACAATGATATGGGAACATTCTTTGTATTTCGCTGACTCCTAGCGAAACTTGTGCACCTGGTTGAATCGCTCTACCACGATTCGAAGGGTAAGTAGAAGAGTGTGGCAGGCATATCTAAACTGATTCGTACCTCGCTTGGTGTTCAAGGAAGTGCCCACTCACCAATTCTATTTGTGCTTGCCATGGACACTGTCACACGCGACAGCCAATGTCTGGCGTCTATGTTCTAGGCAGATAATGTTTTTCTAGCGCCGCAAAAAGAAGCTGTTCTCGAGAAACTAGTCTAAAATGAGTGATATGAAGTGCAATGATCGCCTCACGTAGCACGCTAATGAAACAGGCAATATCACTGTTACTAACAGCAACTTGCCCAAAAGTAAGTAATTTATGTATGTCTTGGATTCATGCTATCAAGCGTGAACTGCGCTGTGAAATTGCTTCAGGCGTCAGCGCAATTTGAATGAAGTAGCGTTCCACAGCGGGCATTCTTTGCGATCGATACACCTCTCAACATCTCCACCGCAATGGCGTTCGTCCAACTGCCCTCTATGGTTCTGAGGGCGGATCGACTACCAGTTCGGATGAGAAACACAATACGCTATGATCACATCACAATATCGAAGTCAATGCGAAACGACCTGCAGGCCGATCCAAATAGCAACGGTCTGATACAACAGATATTGATTTGAGAGCCTCTTCACTCCGATCCCGACCTGTTTTCGGAAGCTGCACCATCATATCCATCACTCAGTTGGGGTAGTCCGTCGCCTCTGTTGAAGCTTTACACTCCTCTATAATATTGATGAAGGTATCTTCCTTACACGGATCGAAAAGGACGCTTCTCATAAATATTTTCATTCTTGAGAAAGCTCTTGGCGTTTTCCAGATAGTTCCGTCAAAAATTCGTTGAAACGGATTGGATAAGTTCGTTGCACTGATGACGATAACGCTCTTGGCACGGTTAAGACAGGAGAATCGTTGTGCCGCTTGCTTTCTATGAAGATAAATCTGGTTTATCCATAAATAACATTATTTCTCGATTTGTTGACCAAACCAATGAACCTTGTGGGATAATCCTCCTTTTAAGGAATATGCTCAAATGAATTCATTTGATCATCATCAGAGTATTTTGACGGGTTGATTTACTTAAATGCATCACACCCCGATGAGATCTGCTTCACTGTCTTCCCAAGTCTTTGTTCGCACACATTTTCAATGAAATCAAGAACTGCATCAAACTTTTTTAAACATGGCCCGCCACTTTTCTTCTGCTTCAACTGACAAGGCTGGTGATGCGCTCAAATGGGGAGACGACTAAAATTTTGGAGGTGGATTGACATCAATCGCTGCCACAACTTATACATATCAACTTTGACAGTGACAATGAACCGGCTGGCGACCTCATTCTATCTCCTAGAATCTCCAGAATAGAGTATGCAAACTGTTTGGACTCAAATGTCAAGTTATTAACCTTATAAAAATCGGTTGATCAGTTTTTGTCAATTGGGAACTAGTCTCAGATTGAATATGAATAAAACTGATTTTTTTACTACCGATCCCCATGAAACATGCACTACACTATCAATGGCAGTGACCTGCCCAGAACAGTGATTTAAATATCTCTGAATTAGCTAAAGGGGAACTGTGTTGTGAATTGCTTGACGCATTAGTGCAACCTATGTGAAGTGGCGTTCCGTGACCGGTGTTCTTTGTGATCGACGTTTCAATGAACCTCTCAAATCTATAATTTACCGCAATGTCGTCTGTCTTGTCGCTCTCTATGATTCTGAGTGTTGGCCAACTATAAAAGACAATGAACGGCGTCTGGCGGTAATGGAGACGAAGATGCTGTGTTGGACTAGTGGCGTGCCACGTTTCGATCACATCTGAAATGGGGATCGTGGAAAAATTTCGAGAGAGGCCTCTTCGATTGTATGGTCGCGTAATTCGCGCTAACGAGAATTCACTCGCTAATGTTGGTCTGAACATCGAACTCGATGATAAACGACCAAAAGACCAGCTAAAACAACGGCGACTTCATACGCTAAATGGGGATTTGAAAGATTTGCCATTGTTTCCAGATTAGGGTTTTGATAAAACAAAATGGCGAAACCGATCACAACGAGCCTTCACTTGTGAACGAGACAAATACTGAAGAAAAAGAAGAAGGGTTTGGAAAGTTTTGAATTTGATCTGAAACCGATTTCTGAAAGTGTTTGCAGAATTTTGAAATTAGTTTGAAAAATTCTGAATTTGACTCTCGAAACTTTTGTTATTTATGATGTTTGTGTGAAAATTTCTCATTTATTTCCATCTAGATCGACATTTGTCCCCTTCATTGTAGACACGTTTATGTGTGCGTGTATTCTTCATGATAATATCTATTTTTCTTCTTAAAAAGCACAATCTAGCTTAGATCACGTTACAATATTAAACAAATACGTCAATCTCACGAGCATTTTTGTTCTACTCCATGAAGTCCTTACATATTCGGGCGTAGTAATGGACACGCGTACGCACCTACACGTGACAGCAAATCCAAACAAATATGAAATTCTAGCCGAAATGGTTAGAAACATATCTAGCCATTGAAAACAGATACGGAATCAGTCGCAATAAATCACTGCCATCCCAGCACAAATTTGTTCTAATAGAAGTTACCGCATGACTCACGTAAATTACTCATTTTCCGGAATTCATGATCTATGGCATAACCCATCGACGTACGTACATATATCGCAAGCTCACTATTTAATTAGACATTCATTCCCAATGTTTCCTTATCGTCATTTACCGAAATCGCACGTCGTCATTTCTTGAGTACACTTCCCAGTTCAAGCATGTTCGCACTCAGCAAGTTAGTGCTGGATTTTGACAGTCACCCGGCTTGAGTCAAGATATGAATCCTAACTAATTGGATAATTAAAATTCGATACTTAAGCGTAAAACAGCAAATTATCGGATGTCTCTCGGAGCTTAACGAGGCAATGTCGAGAGCCATATACATTTCACATTATTTTAAGTGCCATAAAGTCAGACGCTCCGAAGAGTGGAGCCAAAATTTGGAGGTGTGTCGCCTCAGTCGTGGTTAATTGCCTGTTCGAATTTCAAATGAGAACAAATCAATTTGGTGAGTTCCTATTTGTCTAATTCATATTCAAGATTGAGGCGATGAGTTGCGTATTCCCTGTGCTAACCCCGGCCTAATGAGAACAGGCCCAAGAATTGCGAATCATCAGAATCAGTTCGAGTTTTTGTTCCGGAAAATCTTAGATAGAAATATATTTCAAATTTTCAGATTTTTTCGGGGCGGGCTCGTTTCATTACATTAGCTGATGCGTGAAATTGGCTTAAAACACAACACAAATTTTTCAATCATTCAATTTCCTTATTTTTTCCCGTCCACCGCTTCAAAGTTCAAGAAGTTTCCCATCTGATGCTAATGACATTCCTGGCAAACTTGCTTAGTGCGTCTCGGTCTACGTTAATCTTGCGTGCCTCGTTATTAGTTACGGTTAGAAAAGGTAAATGAGCTGTTTCCAGTAATTATTCTTGTGCAATGCGGAGAATCGTTGCTTCCATCGGAAATTGTGCTATTTGTACTTGCCTTGTATTAGCCATGGATGAGGTTTTTGTCGCTCGGAATGCTGATTGTGGAGCTACAAAGCACGGAATAGGGAAAAAACGGATCTAATGAGATGACGCGGATTTATTATTTCTTTAATTCGGATATAAAAGATAAATGAGAAGATTTAATTGAGGAATATAGGTTGGACAAGTTCAAGGACCAACGGGTCAATCAGTAATATATTCTCAGAAGGTTGCAGGTCGGCTTTGTCAGTGGTTTCGATTTCCTTGTTTTTAACGTTAAGTGAAAACGCTTGCGGCCGACTAACTACAGTAGAGATTCCCAATTGAACGTTTAACCTTCTTTGGTAGTACCTCGTGTAATTGAAACAACGAAACAAACAAGAAAACAAAAGGAAAAAAAAAATTAATTGGATACAAATCTATTTCTTTATCATTTTTGTTTATCCGAGAAGTATTTAGGAGTCTCTCCTAGAACATTCGCAGATTATCAAGATACAGTTCAACAAACCTCCAATTACTCTGTACCATAAATCCTCAAACTTTCATCTTAACAATTCTAAAGTACACTTGCAAGCAGAAATATAGGCATTGAATAGAAAATGTTCAATCAGGGATCTTTGAGAGTAGCAGCGAAGATACACCATCTTCGGACTCACAACTTTTCATTGTAATGACAATCTTGAGATATCAAAGCCGTTTGGATAACGTCACAGTCACCGTGCTAAGGAAGGTAGTTCATACAATCTCGGGGATCATCTTCCTGAAGTTTTATGTAAAAGAAAACCTTATTAAAATCGGTTTCCTGGCTCGTTGTCTGTCTGTCTGTCACATGCACTTTCCTCAGAGGCGGCTATATCATAACCTTGTAGGAAGGTGTGATTCTCTATGTGCACTGAATGTGGTCGTTCTACGTCGAGCCTAAGGGGGAGGGGGCATCGTGTATTTTTTTTTCGCTGGGATTTGAAATCTCGAGTAGTACAGAATCAGCTGCAAAGGTGGCGATTGCGTGGATTATGGTCATTGACTTCAAGGGCCCACTCAAAGAAATTACCCAGTCAAAAACATGTCAAAAAAATCATGAACCTGCCTATAGTTTGGTTCAAATGCTACTGTTATAAACGAAGTTCTAGTAGGTCAGAATGCTCTATTTTGCGGAAATAGAGCATTTTGTGTAAGGCAGAAGCCGGAGAAGATTACACACAGAAGGGCGGATTTGAGTTTCTAGGTGGAACGGAAAATCCTGCCAGTAGAAGGTACGAGATGCTGCCACGTTGATGTGTCCAAGGCGAGTTGTGTATGTGTATCCATGTGACAAGTCATAAACAGTGAAGCAATGTGTAAAGGTGACATGATATTGATAGAGGGGGTGCATTTAGGCTGTAAACCTGTATTTATTTTGCTGCTGAAAGTCAGAAATTGTATTTAAAGACACACCTTCAGATCTTAATTGAAAATAGCCAAATTGCATTTTTTTATTTATGTAACTTCACTTGTTTTACTTGAAAGTTGACTTTTTACGGTTTTGTGTAAAACAAAACCTGTCTGTCACACCTATTATCTCTGAAACGGTTCGTCCAATTGATACGAAATTTGGTTGAAAGGTGAGACCTGTGAATCCCATGGCATGCAGTAGGTAACATAGTCCAAGTACATGCAAAAGGGGGTACATTTTTTTTTTCACAGAATATAGAATGTATAGAAATTTTGAAAGAAGACGCGACGCGGTTATTAAACACAGATTCCGATAATTACCCTTAATATTAATAAAACTCGCCGCGGTAATTAACAGGTAATTAGGTTAAAAAATTAATGTTTTTTTTTTAAAAAGTAATTTAGGTAATTAGTGTTTAAGTACAACACATCGTTCAATAAGTCCCGGGACTAGCGTAGAAATGGCGCTAATAATGCCATTTATATACCAAGGTTCAGAAGTACCAACCTTCAGATAAGATGTGTCAAAATTTGATGTAATTCGAAACATAACCAAGAAAGCTATAGTGGTTAAACTGACGCTACCTTTGCAATCGTGAAAAAATGGATCAAAACGAGTTTCGTGTGTTGATAAAACATTGTTTTCTAATGGGGAAAAACACTGTTCAAGCTCAGCAATGGCTTGAAAAAAGTTATCCGGGCTCTACTCCGTCGAAAACAACCATTTGTCGGTGGTTTTCGACGTGAAACGCGGTCGTGCTGATACAAATGATGCGGAACGTTCGGGTCGGCCAAATGAGGAAGTAACTCCCGAAAACACCAAGCAAGTATGGAAAATCGTGATGGGTGACCGCAAAATGAAAGTGCGCGAGATAGCTAAGATGGTGAACATATCAACTGGTAGTGCATTTACTATTTTGCACCAAAAATGGGCTATGAAAAAGGTTTTTTCCAAATGGCTGCCGCGTTTGCTCACAATGGAACAAAAGCAACAACGTATCAATGATTCGGAGAGCTGTTTGGCACTGTTTACTCGCAATAAACAGGATTTTTTGCGTCGATATGTGACAGTGGACGAAACATGGATTCACCATTTCGCTCCGGAATCAAGTCGACAGTCAGCTGAATGACGTACGACCGGTAAAAGCCGCCCGAAGCGTCCAAAAACACAACAGTCGACCGGCAAAGTGATGGCGTCCATATTCTGGGATGCGAATGGTATAATTTTCATTGACTACCTCGAAAAAGGAAAAACCATCAATAGCGACTACATGGTGTTATTCGATCGTTTGAAGGCCGAAATAGCGAAAAAACGCCCACACATGAAGAAGAAGAAAGTCATCTTTCATCAAGACAACGCACCGTGCCACAAGTCAATCAAAACGATGACCAAATTCAACGAAATAGGCTTCAAACTGCTTCCTCATCCTCCGTACTCGCCGGATCTGGCCCCCAGCGACTGCTGGCTCTTTGCGGATCTCAAAAAAATGCTCCAGGGAAAAAGATTTGGCTCAAATGAGGAGGTGATCGCTGCTACTGGGGCTCATTTTGAGTCAAAAGACAAATTGTTCTACAAACATGGCATTGAAAAGTTAGAGAAGCGTTGGAATGTTGATAAAATGTTGTTTTCATAGTTAGTCCCGGGACTTATTGAACGATGTGTTAAATAGAACCGTATAATCGCAATTGTTTTCAGTAGCTTTGTACTGATGAAGAGGTTCCCCTCGCGAAAGACATATATACACTGTAAAATAAAAATTGCAGTTAGGAGTAAGCTACTGGTCTATCAATTTTACACAGAATATAGGCATGTTCAATATCAAATTAAAGGTATCGATTAGTACTTTCCGAAATCGGTTGTGACACTGGTTGCAAAGAGGAGAAATGTAGAGATCCGAAAAGGATCAATTACTTGAAGGACCCGTTCTCAAAAACTACTCAACCAAAATGTCTGAAAAGAAATATGGTGCATGCACATGGTATCTCGACCTCAAAATACCCTTCATGCCGATACTTGTTTAAGTAAAAATTATTATAACTAATAACAATATTTTTTAGAAATTGCCTAGGAACCCTCCTAAGTTTATCTTAGAAACATCAATCGCAATAATATAGGTTGTACTATAGAGCATGATACTACCAACTATCACTATTAGTAACAGAGTTATAATAGGTCAAAGTTGTCACTTTGGTGTGAGTTTCTTGCATTGTAACGCTTGGAATGTCAATATAGTATTTGAATGTCAGTATGCTAAAATGAATGGCCTGATAAGCTAAGTGCATAAACATTACAAGCTCGATACAAATGCAGCAATATACAAAACATTTCATACCAGAAGCATTTAGCTTCCGGTTTCCCGACTTGTTTTAAATTGTTATCACACATGCGGCCATGTGCTCGCAACCAAGGGGCCGCATATCATCGCAGACGCAGCATTAATACTTATAAATAAAGATGCGCAGAACCGTACAAACGCAATTCAAGCATTGCGCCAAGAGTTGGACCTCCTCAGCAAGTCCTTAACTTACACATATATACGAGATATGTATAAGGGGAAGCGCGAACATATGTCCAAGAACATTCACAAATAAGTCGGGAAACCGGAAGCTAGACGCTTCAGGTATGAAAGGTTTTGTGTATTTCTTTTATAAAGAGATTTGGGTGTACATTTGTCCCATTAGCATGTAGCACGTAAAATATGCATATATTATGTGAAAATATCCACTTTCAAGTGATATTGACATTCATAGTCTTGAATTTCCAGAGGAGCGACAGATTTGACCTAGTATAACTTTGTTAGTAATAGTGCGATTTTCACCAAATTTGGCAGGATCATGATCTATACTGTAGCCTACATTGCTGCAAAATTTTGTGATTCTAGGGTGAACTTAAGGGAGGTTTTACTGTCAATTACTAAAAATGAAAGTAATATACTATTATTAACTTTATTTGAACAGGTATCGTTATGGAGGGTATTTCGCAGCCTAGGCACCATATAGTGGCAGCCCCCTGATTTTTTCTAGATTTTTCGGTTGGGTAGTTCCTGAGAATGGGTTCCTTAAACAAATGACCACTTTCAACCCCACCTTTTCAACGAAAGTCAAAACTAAGACCGGCTTCGAAAAGTACTAACCGAGACCTTTAATTTGATACCCCACATGACTATATTTGATGAAAAAAAAAATTTACATCCCCCTTTTGCATGTATGGGGATCCCCCCTTAAATTCATCGTAAAAGGATGTAGCTCACTATATGCGTGAGCGTTCACAGTTCCCACCTTTCTACCAAATTTGGTGTCAATCGCTATAACCGTCTCCGAGAAAAATGCGTGTGACGGACGGACGCATCCGCATCCTGTTGAACCGGATTTTATCTGTTGTGGTATCACTCACAAATTTTGTCATTATATATGCTACAGGTTCGCCGATCCTTACATAGGCAGCCAAAAATTCATCGGACGATTCTTCTCTCGAACGCGGCTAATAGGTTGCAATTTTTCTTCCTATGAACCCTAGTCTGCGAGGAATACATGAATCAATATCATTATCTTGTACAGGATGAGCTATGATTCTATGGTGAAACGTTGCATGGTTTTCCCTGCCGCAGTCGTTATCCGTTGTGTTTTTCGACCCTAGGCGGGAGAAATTCTCAACGGTCTTGAAATTGTAGTCTCTTACTTGCCTCTATCGTTTTCGGTGCTGACGTTGCCACCATGTATTTCGTCGTGCCTAAGCTCTCGCGCCGCCTGTTTGATCTGGATAAAGACAGATAGTATATTGCGAGTTGTTCTTCCCATAATGTCAATATCGTTAGTAAAGATTATTAACTGGTGGACTTGAAGAGAGTTGTGCCTCTCGCATTTATGAAATATGCCGCGGATGACTTTCCTCAGGGCTAGGTTAAAAAGCATGCAAGATTGAGAATGTCCTTGCCTTAGACTTTAGGTGCTGCTGCTTCCATCTGACCTCGAAATCAGTCAGCCTAGCGAATTTTATCAATTTAATCGAGATACCGAATTTACTTAGGACCGTGTATGGTATTACCCTGGCAATGCTATCATAGCCTTTGAAGTCAATGAAAAGATGGTGCAACCGCTGGCCATATTCCAGCAGTTATTCCATCGATAACTTTCGTCAACGGTTTATGATTAGATTTTGGAATATTCGAACGCTTCTCGACCACGGCTCAATAATGCTCGCTTGCTCCAGCTACATTGAGAATTGCAGGGATGAATGGAGGATGCACATTTGGGTTTAAGTGAGCTAACATGATGAAACTCTGGGGAGCACTCCAGTCCCTTTTGCGGCACTACGCTGTAGTATTCTGGCAAGTCTGCCGGAAGCAAGCGTGAGTCAGATTTCGGATTAGTGATTACCGTATTCGCTAGGCGCGCCCTCTTGTTCAAGCAATCGGTGTAAGGCAGAATACTAACTGCGAAATTCCGGTACAGGATGAAAAACACCTCTATAGTGCAGCGTTCCATACCAACAGAGATTTCCGACACAGAGGAGAAGGAGGTTTCCTATGAGCAACTTTAGCAGTCCAGGAGCGGATTCCAAAAATAGATATTGCGATCGTGATGCGTATTCAGAATGCCAAAATCGACCCTTATAACACCTTGTTCCGACATGTGATATGGAAACGCCGTCTTGGGAATCGTTCCAACAATGTGGGAAATCTCGGGAAGTGAAGCGTAGCGTGCGCCGTAACAAAACGCATCATGAAAAACTGACGGTTGGTCGTAAAACTTTCGATGGTGCTGTGAGGAACGGTAACGATAGGCCCCTCATCCACGATGATGAGCAGTTTAAGTGCCTCGTAATGTACCGTTACGGTCTTGAATAAAGTGCTCTAACACACTTCAAGGCCCTGATCCAATATGGATTGTTGCGCCGACGATTATTATTATATTTAGGAGGCAGCTGTCTGATGTTAATCAGCTGTCCGTTGTAAGAGGACTTGATGCGTGAATATTTAGGTAGGATGACCAAGAGTGATCGGAATCCGGCTTGCCATTTAGATATACTATCGTAAATTTTTAAGCGATAATTTTAATGTTCTATTTAAGGACTCGCAGGGGACCTCAAAACTCATTTGGCTTGCATCTGCTTATTTCCGAACTGAAATAGCTCCTACTTAGACTACTTAGACTGCATTTATATTGAAATGAAGATTTTTTCCTTTACAAAACCTAAAATATACTAATACTGGATTACAAGTCCAGGGCTACGCGGACGACATTGTTCTAATCTGTAGGGGCAAATATGAAGATACCCTATGTGATAGAATCCAAACTGGATTAAGGGTTACTAGTGCCAGGTGCAGGAAGGTGGGACTGCGGATCAACCCAACCAAAACCACCATAGTACCATTCATTAGGAGGCGTAAGCTGGATCACCTGAAAGCCATAACATTACATGATATGGAGGTGAAACGAGAAACAGAGGTCAAATACTTGGGAATCACGCTAGACCAAAAATTACTCTGGAAGACACATGTCGGAAAGCCACGAAGGCTCTGATGACTTGCAGATCCATAGCAGGAAAAAAATGGGGTTGTAGCCCGAAGATACTACTTTGGATATATACTGCAATAGTAAGACCAATGATTACCTATGGAGCGGTAATCTGGGCAGAAAGAACCCAACTCAGCACACAAGCCAGGGAATTACATAAGCTCCAAAGGCTGGCTTGCTTGTGTATCAGTGGGGCAATGAGGACATGCCCAACGGCATCCCTGGAGGTCCTTCTGGGATTAACCCCTCTCCATCTGCACATACAGATGCAGACAAGGACATCAATATTCAGGATGGCCGGTAGCATGAGTGAGGCGGGGAGCTGCCTAAATCGAAGAAAGATTGATATCCTTTCTAGGCGGTATTGATACCGAGGGACAACATGACAACGAGGTTTCACTTCGATAAGAAGTTTGAAACACGTTGGAGTAACAAGGCAAACTGGGAGAGCGTGGCTGCGACATACGGCTTAAACCAGCAACTGATTACTTGGTACACTGACGGATCCCTCACAGCAGAGGGAGCGGGTGCCGGTGTTATTGGTCCAAGGAAAATGTACTTTGAGCCAATGGGCAGGTACACTAGCATATTCCAGGCGGAAATTTACGCCATAGACAAATGTGTCTCCTTTAATCTGCAAAGGAACTACAGGGGGCAGAACATAGCTATTCTCACCGATAGCCAAGCAGCGATCAAGGCACTTAGGTCCAACCAGGTGAACTCTAAACTGGTATGGGAATGCCTTGAGAGACTGAATACACTCGGCTCGTCCAACAAGGTCTGGATACTTTGGGTTCCAGGCCATGCTGGGCTGGAAGGCAATGAGGCAGCGGATGAACTAGCCAAGAAGGGAGCGGGGATGCCTTTATACGGGCCAGAACCCTTCTGTGGAATCGGAAACGGTTTCATGGCTATGAATCTAAGAAACGGTTGAGGGAACTATATTGGGCAGGCCTACCAGGGATGGAGCAATCCAGGGTGCTTATTGGGGGATACGAACCCATGCGCACAAAGGATTGCTTAAATCTCACCAAAACGAACCTCCGAATCATAGTGGGAATTCTCACTGGTCATTGTCGGCTGAACTACCACCTAGGGAAGCTAGGGATATCTACGGACACTGCCTGCAGGTTCTGTGAGGAGGAGGACGAAACCTCTATGCACGTCCTGGGACAGTGTCCGGCACTTGTGCAAAGTAGGTCGATACATCTGGGAGAACACTTAATACCAGATGCAAAGCTGAAACTTCTGGAAGTGGGGAACATACTAAAGTTCCTAACGATTACTGGCCTGCTTGAGATACTATGATCAACAGGTACACTATAACCAGTAAAAGGGGCACAATAGTTCTTCAAGGACGCGGTGCGACTTTCCCTTAACAGAATAATAATAATAATAAAATATACTTGAGAAAAAAAAACGCGTTCCGACAATGCAGCAAAAAAATAACAGCTTCCAACTCATAGTGATCCCCGAAGTGAAGCGCCAAAAGGGGATATTCACGACAAAAAAGTGTATATATTATGTTGAATGATTCCATCTTTATGGAGATCCTGTCTTTACCTGGTGTATTTTGAATTCCCGTCCACCGATCACGACGAGTTTAAGAAAGATGAATTGATTATGGAGTCGGCTCTGCGTCACCAAAGATTGGTAACAATAATTGCAAAATTCTTCCACCACAAAGCACAGACTCCTACCGCCAATGTCCTCTAGCAAAAGATAAATTAAGCTGGAATCCTTACTCGTTATATAGAATTAGCACCACTTGAATACCATTTGTTTGTCGATGTAGCAGGTGCTCAGAGGTAGCGATGAGGAAGACGGGGCGGCAACCTTGTCGGCCAAACCAAAACCAAGAGGCCGAGGAGAACCTCCATAGTGGTGGCACCGGGAGACGCTGTACTCACTTTGGCTTGCCGGTCGCGATGCAGTAGGCGAATGCTCCAAAGGCCTAATTAAGGCGATCAGACCCGCGTCTGTAGGGACTCATCTGAAGTGGCAAATTGGTCACAAAACCTTACCAGGGGTATACTGGTACCATGGGAACCGGGATAGTCCCTGGACTCTCATACTTCGGGTGAACTCCCGTTGTATGTGAGCCGAGCGGTAGTTTGCAGTTGGCCTCCTAGTGGGAGTTTCATGGGGGTTGTGGTTATGCTCAAGCGAGAAGGGGACCTCGGCGTGGTGTTGCGTTTCAACACGGGTGCAGTACTCCTTAGTTCGGTAGAGATTTAGGTAGGTCTTGCATCCACCAGTGTGAATGCTAAGCCATGCACTTGGTATAGACTGGTACCGTTCTTGCTTGTCTCAGCAAGGCTTTGATTGTGGTCGCAAAATCAATCCATGTCCTAAGAAGATCGTGGGATTAAGTCTTTCAGACAGGTGCTCACGTAAAACCCTCAAGGACTTAACTAGCAGTCAGTGGTTAAGAGTAATTCTAATAAATGCGAAGAAGTCTAAACTTCTTCATGCGGCCGCTTTATTAGTTCTGCGAGAGGATCACCCATCCTTTGATGGAAATGCTACTTTTTATACGAAAGTTTTTTTTTGGTCGAAAACGCCGTTCATATTTCGACAAAATCAGAAACAGGTTAAGAATGATACAAGATCAAAGTCAGTTCAGCTCCTAAGTGCCAAACAAGGTACTGCTATGGAATCCTGTTAATAAAATCTTTTCAATATTTCTTTTGCGAAGCAATAGAAACGCCAATCAATAGAAAGTGTTCTAAGTACAAACTACATACTACTACAAACATCTATTATATTACACCTTCTGCATGACTACCGCTTCCATTATATAATAAATTTTCCAAATAATCAAAGTACCTACTTTACTTTCAACTCCAAAATAGGAATAGAAAACAGATTTAATCATTAAAAATTTTCAACCGATTAAGAAACATGCATAACATGCATTTAATGCAAAATACCATCATTTAGAGATTATATCGCATTGCCATGATCGATAATCATGCTTTCATCTTTTTCAAAAATAGTTTCCCAACAGCATTCACTCGATTAAAAGCCAGAAACGATATCCGATGAAATCGAGCCGATACCTCATCTTTTAGTCAGTCAGTGTTTTTCAAGAAAGTATTAGTCGGTTCGATTACAATGGTCTCCCAGTAACAAAGGCAAACAGTTTTAATCTAGATTCATTAGTAACAAAATATTTTTTTTAATCTTGACAGCAGATCATGATGGAAACGTAACTGCTTCTCGTTTATCCCAAAACAATTTTTTATTAAATAATTTGGTATTTGTGAAAGGTTGACCACGAAATGTGGAATGTCGGTGTCAACGGATACATTGATCATTGGTTGTCCGTTGCATTTTAAGTGTCAAAGCTGGTTCGATCGCAACTCTTACACAAATGTATATCTTCCGCGTACATTTCCTCTAAAAATAAGATGGCATTATGATTTCGAAAATGTTTAGTTTCAGCAGTTTCAGCGCGGTATTCGCAAACGAAACATTCGTGAGAGAAAGGGTAATTTTTAGCAAGTAAATAACCGGAAACATACTTAGGTTCCAAGTTTGAAATTGACATATTTTATTGGAAATCTCATTTATTTATCTTTCTCTATTCAGTTTTAGTACAGTAAGCTATTATCACCAAAAAACTTCAAAATTCAAAATTTTAACATGTAAGGTCAGAAGAATCAAGCTTTGTGTTTTATGGTCCTTTAAAAGAACTTAAAGCTTAAATTCATGCTTATAAACACCAGTGTCTGAAGGAGGGGAGAAGTGTATACCACATCACGCAAGAACTTGCATGTGGTCGCAAATGTTTCGATGCTCCTGTGAAGGACATTAACGGTCGACTCCTCATCCACGATGAAGAGGAGCTAAACAGGTGGAAAGGACATTTCGTCCTCCACTTGTGGATTAAATAGCTACTCGCGGTAACATGCAGATACAGACTGTTCCTCTAAGCAGGAATAAGTCATTACAGCAATCAATGCACTCAAACGGAGTAAAACGCACCTACGGTCCCTGCAGATCTGGTACTTCCACTCAAAGACCCTTTTTAGGGAGTGGGAAAAGGGGATGATTATTAAGATTCCAAAAACCGACACTCGTTTTGAATGTGACAATTGGAGGCGTATCTGAGTGATCCCTGCAGTTGCCATGATAATGCCTAAAATAAGAACATCTCGATAGCGTGATCGACAGAAAGCAGACTGGTTTTCGCTCCGGATCCTTCGGTGTTGATCATATCAACCTCTTACAGATCATTTTGAAACAATGCGCTTAGTTTACATCTTCCCTTCATTTGCTCTACATCGATTCCGGGGAAGCTTTCGACAGCATGAACAGAGAGTGTAATTGGCATGCTTTACACAGGAGGGCCATTCCGAAGAAATTGATAGCTATTACAGAGCGACATATGATAGCGCAAAATGTCTAGTGCTGCATCCAGGTAAAATCGCAGATGAATTCTAGGTTCAAAACGGAATAGGCCAAGTTGCATCTTGTCACAGATATTATTTCTCCTTGTTATCGATGACGTTCTTCATGCTCCCTTGTTCAGAGGACGTGGAGTTCAATGGACCTCATCTTGACTACGCTGATGACATCTGTTTCTTCTCTTACCGAATCATGGAGCTTGGTCAAAAGGCTCTGGATTTAGAAAGAGAGGCAGTTAGCACAGGAAACAAAACCACAGGTCTCAGTCTCACGGGACATTGTGCTCTCCCTATTTGCATCAATAAGCAGATCATCGAAGACGTTGAGCAATTTATATATCTAAGAAGTGTCGTTTTTGTCGATCGTGACACCGAATTAGATGTCGACGGCGCATTAACTGTGCTAGATTCGCTTTCGCTGCCTTGTCTAAAATATGGAAATGCAGTTATCCCAACACCAACCTCTGGGACTGGAAGAGCGAGCACCTCATTATACATTCCACAACAGGGGACCAAGTACCGATACCGATACATCTCTAATTCTGTTCCAGTTGGTCGAGTTGAATGCGTTTTTGACATCCATCGCCAACACAGCACAACAGTCGCCAGAAATCAGTGCGTCTTTTGCCAGGTTTACTACCATGCTAATTGCATCCACCGTAGATTGAGTACATCGGAAACCAAACTAGCGTTCCGATAAACCATTGCTGGCTTCGACGATGGGTAGGTGACTCTCTCCATCATCTTCTCCAGAAATATTCAATCACTCCCATAAATGAACTGATATTTGAGTCGACTTGCACATCTCTAATGCTTACCACAAAAAAGCATGGATTTTGTCAAGGCCAATGTCCCTGCTCTATCCTAATCAATGTGTATACAACAATATCAGGATACAACTATTGTAATGTTCGGATGAGTTCATGTTATTCTCTGCCGCAAAAATAACAGCCAAAACCATGGCTAGCATGCCATGAATTGACTTTTGCCGTGAATATGATAAACTTCGCTTACTGATCAATTTAGGGAAATCCAATAACGTCTTGTCATTAACGCAAAAGTGTTCGATATTCTGTGTGGGTTCGTGTCGGCTTTTGGCAAGTCGATACAGATCTCTCTCGCCATCCCAAATGTCTAGTTTATCGTAAAGCGATCGCTTTCTTCGCTTCCCAGTTGATATTCTTATAAATTTGCCAATTGGTGAGTGTTTGATCATCGAGAAACTTGCGATGGAGGCGTTTCTTTTCACGGAGCTTCATTTCAACATCATCATTCCAAAGCCAAGTGTCTTAGTTAATGAACCGCTTACCTGGCTTGGTGACCCCGAGGATTGCATAGGCCGCTTTGTGGATCTTCTTATCAATTCGCCACCATTTAATGCGTGACAGGCCAGTGCGTCCCTCACGCTGTTTCATCGATGATTTGATTCGCAAGACGGCAATCAACGGTCGATGTTGAGGTGCGATGGTCTCACAGCGGACGACTTTGCAATCAGTGCCGGTGGAAAAATGTCGAGTCTTATGAGAATATAGTCAATTTGCGCTTTACTATTCCCACTACAAAATGTTGGAAGATGAGACAATCGTTTAATGCACCATGTATTCATTATTACAAGCGAAAAATCAAACGTTTCATACCCGAAGTGTAGCGCTTCCAATTTTCGACTTGTTTGTGTTTATCTTCAGCACGACTCTACTTGTCTCCCTTTCCAAGTCCTTAGCCATTTGCCAAGTTCAATGACTCGGTGGTAGGGCAAGCGGTTGCCACCAGCGTAGTCAAGGTGTTTTGGGATATATGACATCGTGCATTGTCCAGCAGAAATAATATCGATAACAAGATGCAACCCTGGTGGGCTTCGCTTTTGACTTCACATTCCTGTGAGATTTTACTTGATAATAGCTATTAGTTTCTCCAGAATGCCTCCTTCCTTTGCGTAGAATATTCCAGATGCATTCCCTTTTAACGCTCTCCAACTCTTTCTCGAGTTCTATAATGACCCGAAGGTTGTTAATATGATCGGTACAGGAGGATCCAGAGCACAAGAGCACACAGCTGTCCATCCAGCTTTGAGAGTGTTCTCCGATACGTTCAGGAATGATGCAAGTACTCCTCCAGTTGTCGAAATCTTCGACAATCATCGCATTCTTCTACTTACTTGGAAACATCTCAGATTCCCATAATTTCTGAATGAGTGCAATTTTGCAGAGACTACACAGATATGTTCCGCATGAAGACTGCCAGGACCCGTGGCTTTATTCTGCTTGGGGCCTTTAATGGCAAAAACAATTTCACTTCTATCCGGAGGAGTAATCCCAAATGCCTAATCCAAAATCATCCATATGGGGCGGAACTTTACTCTATGTAAAATAATTGAGAATTGTGTTGAAATGCTTCTTTCACCTCCTGAGTTGGTCATCATTGCGGATGAGAAGCCTATCGATAGCGTCCTTCACAAGCACATCGAAAGATCGACGACCACTTGCAGGTACCTTAAAGGTAATGTGATCGCCGCATTCTACACTGCACTTCTCGTATGTTTTTACGGTAACGGAGCTCCAGCCTGTCGCGCTCACCCCCATTTCAAGAGTGCTCAACTCCTCACATTCACCGATCAACCTTCAAGTTTCCGCCAGGTCTTTTTAACGTGCTGGGTCCAGGGTTCATCAACATCCTTGAGCGGCAGCCAAATCACGGAAATGGCTCCTATTGAAATAGGAGGGGGGGGGGGGGGATGCTCCTTTTCGAGGCCGATGTTAGCGCTCCTTTTGTTACTCAGACGGTAACTTCTGAACAGACGATTGCGATATGGTCGACTAGATTCAATATTCATTGCCGATCAGTTGAAACCAGACTAACAATATGGCTCCAATGACCAAGCAGTGAAGATTGCAGAAATCCACAGACCTTCCACTGGGGCCATGCCTCTCCATCACATACTCGAACAAGGTAATTTTAGATCCTGCCTTGGCATTAACCCCTTAGCATCGCAGGAGGCCTCTTCTGAACTGCAGGCAAATGCTCAGAAAAAGTTTGGCTTTCTATTGTTACGTTTCACTGCAAAATTGTGACCCTGCTTTACCTGGACCGAAATCTTACAGTCAAGATCCTGTCGGAAACTGGCTCCCAGCTCAAGAAAGCGCTCCTTGCGGTAGTCGTTGGTAACAACAACATCGTATGTGCTAGCTTTAGGCTTTCCAGAATTTAAGCGTTGTGGCCTACCTAGTAGTTGATAACATCGATATATTTCAAAAGGTCAACCCCAATTTTACAACGCGATTATAAGTTTCGTTTGCGGAAACAACTTTGGAAATTTCAATGATAAGCATATCCTAATATGAACAGAAGGTAATACCCTCACGAACTAGCACACTAGCACCTTTTTATGTGTGTTTGTTTATATCATAACCATGCACTTCCTATCGAAGTATGCATAATGCAAAATCTAAATTAATTTGAGTGCATATATAGTAGAAATTGGGCTGACGACAAGGATAACAGCTTAAACCGTATTGGCGGCTATCAAAATTAAGTTTCACTCTAATCGCACCTCATTCTCAAAATTTTGATAAATTCTTCATCGAAGCAGATTGAAATACCAAAATATCCAACGTGATTAAAAAGATTTACAGCGAATTACGAGGGCGGTCCGATAAGTACTTAGCCTACCAAAAAAAAACGAAAATTTTTGAAAAGTGGCGATTTATTTCTCGACATAGTCTCCTTTTAACTCGATACACTTCTCCCAGCGATGCTCCAACTTCTTTAACCCGTCTGAAAAATACGTTTTCTCGAGGTCTGCAAAGTGGGCTTCCGTGGCGGCTATAACCTCCTCATTCGACTCAAATTTCTGCCCGGCGAGTGACTTTTTCAAGTTTGGAAATAAATAATAGTCGCACGGGGCCAAATCTGGGGAATACGGTGGATGGGGCAGCAGTTCGTAGCCCAATTCGACCAATTTGGCCGTGGCGACGGCGGAAGTGTGAGCCGGTGCGTTATCGTGGTGGAAGAGCACTTTTTTCTTCACCAAATGCGGCCGTTTTTTTCCGCAATTCGGCGTCAAATCGGCTCAATAATTCGGCATAGTACAGCCCTGTGATCGTTTTGCCCTTCTCCAGGTAGTCGATGTAGATCACTCCTTGTGAATCCCAGAAAACCTTTCCTGCAGATTGCACAGTCTTTGCCTTCTTGGGAGCACGTTCGCCGGGTAAAGTCCACTGTTTCGACTGTTCCTTGGTCTCTGGAGTGTACCAGTGGATCCATGTTTCGCCGACGGTCACGAAACGACGAAGAAACTCCTTCGAATTGCGCTTAAACAGCGTCAAACACTGCTCTGAAGTGGTTTCACGGTTGCGCTTGTTGTCCGGAGTGAGCAAACGCGGCACCCATCTCACCGACAGCTTTCTCATGCCCAAAATTTCGTGCAGGATATGACCCACGCGGTCTTTTGAGATGCCTACTGTCTCGGCTATCTCGCGTACCTTCAATCGGCGGTCTGCCAATACAAGGTCATGGATTTTTGTAACGTTCTTCTCCGCAGTAGCCGTTTTCGGGGCACCGGGGCGTGGCTCATCAAAAACTGACGTGCGACCACGTTGAAATTCATTAAACCAATTTTTGACGGTCGCCATCGAAGGAGAAGCGTCACCGTACACAGCATCCAAGCGTTCTTTGATTTCGCTGCGCGATTTCCCTTCCAAAAATAAGAATCGAATCACCGACCGATATTGTTCTTTTTCCATTTTTCTAAAATTCGCCCGCACGCCCGCTTCTACACGCGCTAAAAACAAAACTACAAGTCCTATTCGACTAAAATTTTGACAGTAGCCGTCTACGAGAATGTTCTACACGACAGTAAATACTTCTTGCGATAGTAGCGCCATCGGGCCGAGAGGCTAAGTACTTATCGGACCGCCCTCGTATACAACTATTTTAAAGTTGTGTTCAAATTACTTTTTTTTACACAAAAACATTTTCGACATAAAACTCGCAAATTGAAGGTTGCTGTTCCCCTGATAGAAAATCAAATCGAATTAATCTCTGCTGAAAGGTCGACCCCTCGTTACAACATTCAGCCATTTTACAGGTAACTATCTCCACTCAAAGAAATCTATTTAATCAAATCTCTGCGAATTCGGTTTAGTGCTCAAGCACAAAAGCGAAAATTCATGTGTTTCCAGCCAAAAAGGGTCGGCAAATCACACTGGAGTTTTCTGGGGCAGCGCGTAGTCAATTGTGCGAATGAGTAACAATTATACAATTGGATTGCTACGGCCGTTGCACAGAAACCTTCCCATTCGGGTAAGATTAAACTGAACTCTACCTGAATGGGAAATAATCCAATCTAATTATCACGACCCAATTTTATCTTCGAACACTATGTGCGTATGTGCTATTTTCCCCCCATTCATAGATTGCGATGTACACGGCGAGAGAGCAGCGATTTTGTCTGATTGGCAAAAATTCACTGTTAGGAATTCTATTATCCATTTTCCGTTTTTCTTCTGGCACAATTGAAGAAAGCAGAATTCGCCGGTGCAAAAAATTCTCGAGATGATCTTGGGAAAGGAGAGAAAAGCAAACACGCCGAGAATCTCGCCTGATCATCACTTCCGTTAGCTACCTCTTTCGGTAATCAGTTTAGCATATGACCTAGACATTTAATCGCATCCATTGTTTTCCTCCGAAGGTCTTATTTGCATTTTATTTGTATGCAATGAAAAGTTATGGCTTTTCGTGCTCGCGTATTTTATGTGGAAAGCCTTGCGTTTTTTGCCGTCATGGGGCTCTGTACGTGCTTCCCCAACCCGCAGCTCAAGTCATATGGAATGGTTGCTCTATTATCTCTATAAAAACAACTAATCGACGGCTTTAACACAAATTCGGTTTGGATTGATTTTTTATTGTTTTATTGCCAGCGCCATTGATCAACAATGAAAAGTAAATACTCGGCGAGTACTCAATGGAGCGAGGACTGGCATTTATAGTTTCGAATCAAAGCTAATTAGCGCCGTTTTGTTAATGGAGTGGAAATGGATTTTTGATTAAATCAAAGTGCTGGTCTCTGATTGCAAGTGGTATTTATGGCAACTCAAAGCGTTCTGCTTGAGCATCGCATGGTAATCTCTAGGTTGAATAGCAAAGGGTAGTATCATACCAGCACACATACATACATATATTACTTGATTATTTTTGGTGTGATGCAGTGATGCGGACATTTCTTCTATATTTATGGGAAATTAAAAGCGGCTGGAAGACCTGAAGATGGGAACTTCAGATATAAATGCCAAAAATATTGGTCGGCGTAGAACTGTATCGAGTTGGTTAAGAGAGTCTTCTATCATCGTGGCTTCAGCAAATCGATTTTTTATTTTTCGCATATTTTGAGTAGAAGATGTTAATACGCCATAAAAAGGATTTCGTGAAAAGCACATTCCTTCATGGGCATTTCGGAGGGGGAAAATGAACACCCGCAGTCTTTTCGAGTGCTTAGTGGCTCATCAAGTGGCGACACCCCGAGACCCAAGTTTTCAGTATAACAGATTTTCCATCGATCCCAGAATGTGCAGTTGATGAAATCGACATACGAGGATCTGTCTTCTGATAATTTATTAGAAAGATGCTCAAACAGCAACGAATCCCTCAGGCTATATTTGGATTTTGGCACCAAAACATTAAAGTTTGACGCTTCAGGTATAAAAGGTTTTGTGTTTTCTTATGTGAGGAGCATAACGCAGTTCTCCATTGGCTCATAGTATTGATTCGAGATATTGAAATAACTCAGTTCTGTCAGCGATGGTGGCCTGCCCAGAACTAAGCGATTTAAATATCTCGGGTCAAGGCTATCAGCCAATGGAGAACTGCTTAATGAAATTGCTTCACGCATTAACACAATCTGAATGAAGTAGCATTCCACAACCGGTGTTCTTTGTGATTGACGTATCAGCGAGCCTCCCATATCTCAAATTTAGCGTAGTGTCATCCGCCTGTCGCTCTTGTGAACGGCACAAGGACTGAAGAAAAAGAAAAAGATATAAAGAGCAATTGATCTCTATTTTTTAGATAGCTATTTAAATAAATCATTTGATGGAAAACTCTGTATTGATAATAGTCAACCTCATACGCTTCACTCTCTGAGTTTAATATTATTAGCAAATGCGAAGAATTTAACCGACACCAGAAATAAACAAGTCGGGAAACCGGAAGCTGGAGGCTTCAGGTACGAAAAATTTTGTGTATTTTTTGGTACGTAGCACGTAATATATGCATATACTATGTGAGAGTATTCACTTTCGGGCGATGTTGATATTCGTAGTCTTCAATTTTCAAAGAAGACGTATTATAACTTTGTTAGTAATAGTGTGGGAAGGTCATGCTCTACATTACAGCCTACATCACTGTAAAATTTCATGGTGCTAGGATGAACGCAAGGGGGGTTTCCAGCCAATTACAAAAAAATATTATTAAGTTTATTTGAACAGATATCGATTTGGAAGGTATTTGGGAGCCCAGGCACCGTTTAATGGCAGCCTCCTGATTTTTTTCAGATTTTTTGTTTGGGTAGTTTCTGAGAATGACTCCCTTAAATAAATGATCACTTTCAAACCCCCGCACCAACAAATGTCAAAACTAACACCGGCTTTGAAAAAAACTAACCGAGACCTTTAATTTTATACCCCACATGACTATATTGGATGAAAAAAAAATGTACACCTCCCATTTGCATGTATGGGGACCCTCCTTAAATACAACATAAAAGGATGTAACTCACTGTATGTGCGAGTGTTCACAGTTCCCACCTTTGTACCAAATTTGGTGTCAATCGTGTTTGTGTTTACATAAAACCTTAAACAGGGCTGGGAAGAAATAAATTCTTCATAAATGGAATTTTAATATTTCACTCGAATGTCGATTATTCTCGTTAATTATAACGTCAGCGTCTTATTTGTATGGCTTAGGATGCTGTTAATTCGCACCAAATTGATAAGTTTGAACTACTATAACTTTGACACTAATAGTTGGATTTTCATGAAACTCGGCATTCGCATGTACGATACCCTCTATGCAAGTGCAAATTTTAGTACTCTTAGGTTGAATTTAAGGGGACTTTTTCAGTCAATTTCTAATAGTTGTTGTGCCCGCTGTACGTGAGCGTGTTCGTCCGAATCCTCTCCGCAAGCAACGAATGTCGGCGGAAATGGGCGTTTCAACTGGAAGTATGAGTCGTATTTTACAAGGTGATGTTGGTCTCGGTGCGTACCGGCGGTGCGCGTTAGCCATATGTTAACACTAAAACTGAAGGAAATACGCCGAACTTGGTGTGCTGCTTTTCTACAGCGATTTCCCGGTAAAAAATATGGCAAAATTCTATTTTCTGATGGAAAAATTTTTACCATCGAGGATTATTATGAAGCCAAAGAAAATGCTCCGCGGGTCCAACGTCGTCACCATCCGAGTGAATCTCTATTCGCTAGAAAGCCGTGGTGCTTCCAGCAGGACTCGGCCCCCGCTCACAAAGTCAAGATAATTCAGCAGTGGTTAGCGGAGCATGTTTCTGACTTCATAATCGCGGATGAATGGGCCCCAGGCAGCCCAGATTTAAATCCTCTGGACAAGAGCCTTTGGGGTAAGTTAGAGGAGACTGCCTGTGATCGAACTTACACCAATTTGGAGAATTTGAAGGCCAGCATCGTGCGTGCAGCTCGAGAAATGCCGCTTCATACCGTGCGTGAACCGATCGATGCATGACCTCATAGACTTCGGGTCTCTATAACTGCTAGCGGCGGCCATTTTGAATATTTTTTTTTTTCGTTTGAAAGGTTCATGTTTTCTTTTTTTAATGGTGTAATTTCGATTAATTTGGTTTATCACTTCGTGAGAAATAAGGATTTGTTTGACTGACAGAACTTATGGCTATACTATGTAAATTCCCGAAAATGGACCTGAAATTTAAGCTTGACGGTAGAAGATTGCTTTAAGATAGCTGCCTTAGAATAGGCACCGAGAATAAAATTGTCGTTCTTAGGCTGTCTAGTCGCTGCACAGTTGTTTAATTGAACAGAATGTAATATAGAGAGAAGGCTCTATTTAGATTATATGGCATAGTTTCGTCATTGCTTGAATTTATAAAGGCAAGTTACGAAGACTTCACTGTTCAAATTGGAAAAAGTAATGTACTCACTTCAACATGTCACCAAAAGCATTCTGGGTATGGGTTTTCGGTGCTTACCTGAAAAAAAAAAAATGTTTAGATACATTTGACTTATTATATTCATTCATACTGAAAATTTTGCTCGCAGAGTCAATTGGAATTTGAGAAACACCTTTAAATTGGGAGTTTATGAATAGTAAAATAAGAACAAAAGGAAACATTATATGTACACAGGTGGCTGAAACAGAAGTCATTTGATGGAATATTTCTGGAATGTAAGATGTTTTTCCGATCCGATCCGTTGAAAACATCTGATGCTAAGTTATTTTACCAAATTTCATCTTGAACATTGAATATATTGCTGCCAGTTTATCTAAAAGCCGAATGGAATTAAATTCAAATAACGGCCCATTCATTTCGGTCAAAGAAAGTGCTGGCTACAAAGTTGACTGCAAAAGGCATTCAGCTATGTTACATATAATCGCTCAAGCTATTAAGTCTCCCCTTTTTGGGTTTAACTAAAATTTAACCACCTAGACTACCTTCTTTACAAAAAAGTGACTTGACATATACACTCCCCATTAGGTAACTGAAAGTTGTCCGTATAACATAGCAATAATAGGGCCCATACACTGTCAAACAGATTTCACACCGTTGCGTTGTGCAATTGCATTTTCCATATACTTAGCGAAATTTGGTTCAAACATTAATTACAAGTTGGAAACGGTACGAGTAACATGTCATCAAAAGCTGTCGCATCCACCTGTATTGGTATCACGTGCGACTCTTAGCCAGTCGAATTCAAGAATTACATTTATCTTCTCTTCTTACTATAATTTTCAAAATTGTTTGAGAATGGACCCAAATACTTTCGGAGATCTTTTGCAAATGTTATCTTCGCATATATATAAACATAACTAACAATTAGGGGATGCAATGTCATGGAGCTAATGGAGAGGGATAGCACCCGCAAGGGTGCGGGAGAGAGTTGAAGAGCAAAGAGACGGCTTCCTCCATAGCGTCCCTTGCACATTGGGATGATCATTAGCCTACCAGTTTATTTATGATTCGAAAATAGCCTCTTTTCGGGGTGTCGTAATTTTAACAGAAGTAGAAAAATGGGAAACTTTTTTCCCTTCTATATATCCGTTTTACCCTCTCCCTCTGCGGGAGTATGATTGACAAACCCAACTTCACCATGATGATATTAAAATACCCCAGCATTATACGAGGGATTCGAGAGAGAGGATCTCCTTTACCACTGGGGGAATAGAGCTCAAAGTTAAACCCTATCATTTAGAGGGGTGGTGACCACCGAACCTTTCCCTTTTTTCTACTTATCTCTCCCCATTCTGTCCTCCTCACCGGATAGGCTTGAAAATTAAATTTGACCATGATGAACCCCACTTTGAGGGGCCATAACATTTTAAGGGGAATGGACGCCATGAATACAACCTTTACCAAAATTATAATTCAAATATGTTTGAAATTCGTCAAACATTTGCGTAAACATACCCATTGGCAAATTATTGCGCAATTTGTTTGATAGTGTATGGATCTTTTAAGACCACATGCTTCAAATGCTGTAAGAAAAAGCATTTCGGATATGTGTATATACAGAAAGTATTCTGCACAGATTATGGTCATAGCAACTACCATCAGGAACTTATGTCCGGATTGAAAACGCAGGGGGAGATAAACTGCAACTGCAATATAGATTGAGACATGACCAAATAACTATCTAAGTTACCTAGTATATAGGAATCGGAAACGGTTTCATGGCTATGAATCTAAGAAACGAAGAAAAACGGCTGAGGGAACTATATTGGGCGGGCCTACCAGGGATGGAGCAGTCCAGGGTGCTTATTGGGGGATACGAACCCATGCGCACAAAGGATTGCTTAAACCTCACCAAAAAGAACCTCCGAATCATAGTGGGAATTCTCACTGGTCATTGTCGGCTGAACTACCACCTAGGGAAGCTAGGGATATCTACGGACACTGCCTGCAGGTTCTGTGAGGAGGAGGACGAAACCTCTATGCACGTCCTGGGACAGTGTCCAGCACTTGTGCAAAGTAGGTCGATACATCTGGGAGAACACTTAATACCAGATGCAAAGCTGAAACTTCTGGAAGTGGGGAACATACTAAAGTTCCTAACGGTTACTGGCCTGCTTGAGATACTATGATCAACGGGTACACTATAACCAGTAAAAGGGGCACAATAGTTCTTCAAGGACGCGGTGCGACTTTCCCTTAACAAAATAATAATAATACCTAGTATTATACCAACGAATGCAGTGCTTATAGAAGTGATGAATTTTTATTGTCTAGATTTGCTCGCCCCCGTCTACGTTCCCTCTATCGAAGAATTTACAAGTGGAGATGTACTTCCCACCACCAACCCACCGTTTTTTAGAGGAGCCCACTTTGACTGTAAAGAGCAAATACAAACGATCACCAATTGACTATTGACTAGGCAAAGTGAGGAGAAACGACTGTCCCTTTTAGAAAGGCGGTTTACAAACGCGAAAACGAACCCGTTCCTTGCCAAATCGAAAATGAAGCCTCAAAAGTACAACCTCTTTTTCGAAGACTAAAATTTTACTTGGCTATGCTGCTGTCGTCAAATTCTTTCCGTTTTCAGCATTATCATTATCAAATAAAAGATAGTAACTTGAACAAATAATCAATTTTTGGTGGAGTGAAAGTTTATTTTTCCCATATATAAAACACAGGTTTTTATTCCCATATCAAATTAATGATCAAAACGTCTCCTTTTACATTTCCTTAAGGGATTTTTTGTTTAGAATGAAAGGAGCCCTGAGTCTCCCATCAACTTGGTGGTGGATCGGACCAATTAGAGGGAGACTTTCTGCCACTTTTTTGGTCCATGGGCTCCTCGTTTTGGGTTACAACCCAAAATTTAAAAAATTCAAACGACTACGGTTTCGTTCAAAGCAGAGGCAACTCATTACATGCTGCCTGGGAGCAGCGTGGCTGAGTGGTTTAAGAGTTCTGTTCGGTCGCTTATATTTCATTCTTAAAAAAAATTTCCAGTTTCGGCCGGTTTAGCCCAGAATTTGTATGCATAATACCTTTGAACTACTTCGGTCACGCTGCTCTCAGGGTAGAGGCAGCGTTTTATGAGTTTCTTCTGCCCTGGACGAAACCTTAGTCGATTCCTTAAGGATATTCCCAAGTTATTTCGATAACGGCATCCTCAGCTGCTGTTAATTTATTAGCTGTGTTACCCCTTATATGTAGTAAGTTAAATGGGTATACCTTTCCGGTCTCTATGGTTCTGAGTGTTGGCCGATTATAAGAGACAATGAACGGCGTCCTGCGGTAATGGAGACGAAGATGTTGCGTTGGCGAGACACGTTTCGATCACATCCGAAATAAGGATATCCGCGATCGATATGGGGTTGCACCTATCTTGAAAGAACTGCGAGAGAGGCGTCTTCGATGGTTTGGTCTCGTAATTCGCGCTAATGAGAATTGCCAAGATTGGTCTGAACATCGAAGTCGATGATAAATGACTAAAAGACTTGATACGCTGGATCGGGATTTAAAAGTCTCGAAATTGCATCCAGATCAGCCATTTGCTAGGACCAGATGGTGAGGCCGATCACGACAAGCCGACCCCGTTTGTAAGCGAGAGGCTGAAGAAAAAGAATAGATGGATATACTTTTGCGCAGTCGTTTCAGTGACTTTCCTAGACCCCACGCTGGAGTTTTGTCACTAGTTTCCACGGATCGAGGATATTTTCGAAGAATCTGTGTAAGACAGAAGAAAGAAGACGGCAGCCTATTTAGTCAATAATTTCAGAAGCATAAAATCCAAGAAAGCCTAAAAGAAGATCATTGCAATCTTTGCAATCAATGCAATATGAAGGCACCTAAATTTTTAAAAAACCATCCAGGGAAGAGTTTTTGAGGGTCCTTAAAGAACACGAGGACAAATAAGATCCCCATTTTGGTTCAGTCATCTACCGATCACACGAGCAACATATTTTCAAGTTTGTTATAGAGCGAGAGTGGAACGCTGGCGCTTGCAAGCATATGCTGCAGAACAAAGAAATGGCACTGAAATAGTTTGGAACGTTAGAAAAACAGATCCTACAAACACTTGATCGAAATCAGGAAATAGAGTCCGCTGAAAGACTTCAACCAAGGTAGCTGCAAAGAAAACCACTGGAAAGCATGCTTGTCGCAAAAGGAATGAATGCCGAAGAGTGTGAACAGGCCATTGAAGACGGTACGACCCACAAGAGCCAAACGTGACAAGATACAGAAAGAAAAAACACAAGCATAACTTATACATACATAAATGAAGTTTGAAGTCTGCAGATTGAGCAGGCATATTTTGAGATCCGTTTACAGCTTGTGCCAGGATGGCTCAAGTGGTTAGAGCGCTGGGCTATCATATTGTAAGGTCGTGCTTCAAGTCTTACTGATGATAGAGGGATTTCTTATGGTAACTGGATGTCGGATACCAGTCGACTCAACTGTGAAATCAGATTAATGTGTCAAATTTGGGAAATAATTCCGGGCGAGCGCAATACTGACCACATTGTCTTCTACAGTGTACCGTTACGATAATGAATGAAGTTCTCTAACAAAATTAAAGGCCCTGATCCAATATGGATTGTTAGGCCAACGATTATTATTATTACAGCTTGAGGAAGATTCCAGCGTAGAACTACATTTTGCACAGTTGCAGCAGGAAGATATAGATCAGATAAAAAATTGATGAGCCCAATATTTCCAATACAACCTCCTTATATCAAAGGAGCAAGGCGATACCGGCACTTGTTCTATTCTCTACACTCGAAAAAGCCAAGGACTCCCTTAAAACGATCAGGAACAACTAGGCGCCGTTCATGAAATACCGGAGGAGCTACTAAAGCAAGGAGTATGGGGATGGCGACCAAACATCAGAGCAGCTAAATACTCTTTGGCCTGGCGGGAAAATATCGGAATATTTGCTGCAAAAGTGTCATTCCCGTACATATTACAAAATGTAAAAAATATTCCTTTCGGATATCAGAAAAAACTGCAACAACGTTCGATCAAATATATTCTCTGCAAAACGATACTGGAGAAATGTTGGGAATATAAAGTTGATCTTCATTTCGTTAAATTCAAAAAAGCGTGCGACAGAATCGATCGTCCGACACTATACAGAATATTGTTGATTTGAAATTTCAGAGAAACTGATTCGACAAAGCGTCAGTAGCGCAAGTAAAGACACAAGCTCAACTAGCAATATACTTCGGCACAGACTTCGGATTAAAGCAAAGCGATGGACTCGCCCCAACATTCTACAACATCGCTCCGGATTATATAATCGGAAAGATGTTAGTGGATCTAAGTGGTACGCTACTGAATAATTCTTCACAGATAAATTGACCTCTGCGGATGATAGAAATATACTAACAGAAATGAAAGAGAGCGCCAAGCGAGGGAAGACTCCAGTGAAGCTTGAAGAAATAACGAAGGAAGTTGGTCTAAAAGTAAATAAGGAGAAGACCAAAATTATGGCACAAACTAAAGGAAAAACGTCAACTTCAGAAAACGATTTCTAACAAGCCGAAAGTTTCGGTTACTTAGGCGAAGCTCTCAGAAAGGTAAACAACTTGCCAAAAAAGCGTGCTGCTTTAGACTGCTGATTCTAAGAAATAAAAATTTGCATTTGAAAAAAAAGTTCGCAGTATATGAAACTTTGATATGTGTTGCAGCAACGATCCGTAGGCGATGAAAAAGACCGAAAAGCAAAAAATCAATGCTTTCGAACCATGAGGCCCAATGAGGGTGGATGGCTAACAGTGGATTGTGCGTATTATACGCCCACCCAGAAAGCCTAGTGAACATGCCATAAAGAGCGTATATACGACAAAAGCATCCCCAGATACCAACTCGCTGGCAAAAGTGGAAAGTAAACAGCCACCTGAAAACCCTCGAAACAAATGCGAGGACTTAGTGGACAAGGCCAGTTACACGATGCTGAGTTTCCAAAATTGAATTCTTTCACTGATTGCTAGATTGAGAAGAATGGAGATGAAAACTTCAAAAGGCTGACATCGGACTACAGAACGGTAAAAGGAGAAGAAAACAGGGGACAAAAAACCAGATATGCTAAAAGATACTTTGTAGTACTAACTTGGAAGATGGAAATCAAGCGAGATTTAACGAGTGAAAGAATCTAAAAAATATCAGTGTAAATAACATGTGCTTCTTGTTAGGAATTTAGGCATTTGGCAGCATCCTTTTACAAAGCCATGTTGCTTTTCAGTCATATCGTCATCAAAGGTAATTGTCAACCAAACGTTGACATATTTCTCAAGGATTTCGACCCCAGAGGAGTGGAGTTGAAGAAGGCGATAATTTTCAGGGAGAGCATAGAAATATTGAGAGCATCCTCTCAAAAGCTAGGCTTTTGTTAAAAATTGTGCTGAGAAACTTAATGGCAGAATTTACAGGAAAGGCTGCACCCTGACAGAGGGGGAGAGAGACAAAAGACTGGATCTGGATATATTGGGGAGAAGGAACTGAAAAGTAAATCAAATGAAGAGTTGAGGAGATTTAGTAGTAGGGCCACCGAATTTGATGAAAACGGGAGTTGGTTGATTCTAGGTTGAAAGTGGGATCATGCTATTACTGGACGGATAGGATTTCATCTGCTGTCCGACTTGGAATGATTGAAGTACCTCAGATTCATAGTGTTGAACTCCAAAATTATAATACATCAGTTTCTCTTTAAGAAAAAACCCGTGTTTAATAAGGTTCCAAACCCCAATAACTACATACATACCAACTTAAAACTAAGGAATGTAGAAAGTCACTACGACATACGTATATCATTGGCATAAATACCTGTGTTGAAATTGTAATCGAAGAACTTTTGAAAACTGGATTTTGGTTTGAGAAATATCACACGAGGTTCCATAATTACGTGAAACTGCAATTGATGCTTCGAATCCACCAACGCTATAAACTCGACCGAGGTTCACTTTACTTCTCCACACTTGCAAGCTCCGTCGTCTAATAATAAATCTTGGCTTACTTAACTTGGCCAGATGCACTTCAATTGTTGCTCGACGTGTAATTATTCCGTGTGAGAATGTTTAGACAACAAAACAGTCCCAGGCTAGCAGCCACTATCGCGCATTCTTCGTAAGGCACATTAACACAATATAAACAAATTAAACATTCACATTAATTGCTGCGCCAGAAGTACAAACGTGCATGAGGCTCATTCCGATTTTTTCCTTAAGTCTTTGAAAAAATTGTGAGAAAACTCTAACGTTTTTACTATTTACTTGGTCTTCCTCCTTCTTCCAAGAACAACAGCGCAGAACTGCGGATGAATAACGCACGGACGTAAACGAAACACATTAAAGCCAGGCTGGGCGATTTAATTAAAAGCGCGGATTATAAAAACATTTTACAATAATTTTTTATGCTTCCAGTTAGAACTCGTCGTACTTGTCGTCGTCAAATCGAAAGATCATTGCACTGCAGGCATTGCTCACTGTTACGTGGTGTGTGAGAAAAATTACAAAATAATTCAACTTGCAATTATTTATATTTGATAGAGCAAGTGAGACTAGCCGCTCGCGATGCTGCCCAATCCAGCTAACTAGCTTGCGGAAAGCAGGTACAAATCAAAAAGTTTGCTGAACTGGACAGGCGGACCGCCGGCCGGCCTTTCTGAGCCGATTTGCATAGAGTTCGCGCCGCCATATCTGGAGCCTTCCCATTTTGCAAATTTACATACGTTATAAATGTTTCGCTTTTGTATCTTTTTCGAATTTCAAATATTTTCTCGCGTTCTTTAATATTCCAAGCGCATTTGGGAAGCGTAGTCCAAATAGGGCTGTGAACGGTCACTAGCTACGCTCGAGAACTGAAGTGAATCGAAAAGTGTCGCTGGCTGGTCACAGCTCCGTGAATTCGATGGTGAGAGAAGTTCAGGTTGGTTACTATTATTTTTGCCACTTCTATGCTACGAGTAGTTACCTCTGCCGTTTGAATTCCAGCCACGGTTCTTGCAACCCGAGGAGGACTCAGCGGGCGCCCGGCGGCAGGTTAAGAGTTTTGACAAGATGTTCCAGAAGATCTTGTTCAGTGGCCTGTCATATATATTTCTGCAGTAAATTTTATCTCCACTAAAAGTTTTCTTTTAGGAGCTTATATCATAGCAGGGAGTGGCGATTGAAGCCGGCACTGAAATAGTAATGCGTTTTGAAAGACATAATCAGGTTTAGAACCATGTCAGGCCAAGTTGAGAGCACAAAGGATGAATACCAATGGCATTCGTGCTGTTTAGTATCGCAACATTAATGTATCCGCCCAAAACATGTATGGTCTACACTTGACCTTGTTTCACTGGAAACTGCACTGGCACGTGATGGTTCCACCCTATTCGAGCCATACACAGAAATCAGAGAAACAGTTGAATTTTCGAATGGATTTCTCAAATAGATGAATTGTTGCCATCGAAAAGCCTCAACAGCCAAATGATCCGAAAGGTCTATTAGAATACTAATTACTACTCCTCAAATTTGACGGCCTAATGGAGTAGCAGTCAAGAGGTTATTCGTCGTTTGGCGTACCCTCAGAGATTAGCCCACTGTTGCCATTATGTGAACAAATATAATAAAACTTAGCCACCTCAGTGCGGAATTACTAAGTGTTCAAGGAGATGAAGAAATCGTAGTACACATCCCATTCACAGTGTTGTGAACTCTGGTGCCCACCCCGCGGAATGTTAACATGCAGATCACACAACTTGACTACTTTGGCATAACTTTTGAATTCTATGCATTATTGTAGATACATTCGCGATATGTGGCCTAGTGTGATCGTCGTTCCAGCGATAATTGCGGCTACAAACAATAGGTACAATGTAACATGTTGGACTTATTGTTCAATATGAAGACAGGCGATTGCATAAGGGGTGGATTTGCCATCATTTGGATTTATGCAGAGCCCGGTAACCTGGACTTCAGATAAAGAAAATTGCATTTACATAATTTGCTGATTGGTAATGGGGATCCAATTATGTTGAGGCAAGATTTGCCGCAGGCTATGGGTAAGGAAGAATGGAAGTGCAATCATAACGATTTGAGATTTGAAGGGGTTTCGCATTTTAACAGCCACGAAAAACGATAATTCTAAGGAAATATTCTTTCGGCTTCCTTTCAGAACAAAAATCCTGGATAAAAAGAAAATCAGCAACATTCTGTTTCCTCAAGTCCCCTAGGAATAGAAGCGCAAGCACATATTCCGCAATCTTCAAAGAAAGAAATGTTCAGCCCCATGTGTGCCTGCAGCAATGCATCTTCTGCAACGTGGCCGCAAAGTCTATTTATAGACCGGTCTCAGTTCAAGTTCTTTGACGCCCTTTACCATAAACAAAACCTTTGCAGGTCTTTGTATCTCGATTTATTTCGAACTGAAAAAAACACAACAAAAGACATATCTCGCCAGGCCGCGCAAAGCCAGTCGCCAAAGGGAATTCTTCCCTCTTTCTCGTACTTAAATCGAGCATTTAATCCTAAAAATAGCAACCGTAGATGCAATCAACAAAACATATCCGACAAAATGGTGATTACAAAGTGTAATTTTAGAGTTTATCTTTGTATGTACAATGGTACTTACTTTTCATCTAAAGATATACCGGGCATGTACGTACATATTTCTGGTATAGTGTAATGTAATGTGGTTTTCAAGGTGACCAAGACGACATTTTTCTTTGCTTATCGTTACTCTTAGTGCCTCCACCGCAGGAGGCTTGGTCGAGCCCAAATAAATGAATGAAGGTAGGGAGAATGCTTTAGGATCATACTCCAATTATGGGGAACTGTAACCAAGCAACTTTGTTCAGTTTGTTGTTTGTTTCTCGTTTATTTAACGAAAATAACAAGATAAAATCCAATCGTCAGTCTTAGTATCGCTTTATGCTTACATTGTCGATTGCAATCTTAATCCTACCTGAATGTATCTCATTATTCATTAGGATTAGTGTATATTGAGCAGTTGTGGAACATGAACATAAAATACTCGAATTGTTGACGTAGTCAAAAGTAGTGAATTTTCCAGATTTCTACTCTCTATTTCTCCGGGTAGTCAATTGTAAAGTTTCTATTTCAAAGATCCAATGATTCAACTTTTAAAAATGCCTGAACCCAATTAGGATAGAGCAGAAAAGGACTCAAACTATGCCAATGTTCTATAGAGTTAGCCAGCTGAATCTGACATATTTCAAATGCATAAAAATCTGCATGCGGCATGTCGTGTTTTGCTGTTATTATCACTGCTTTTTAGGGGTTTCGCTTTTGCATTTCTCTTATGCCATGCCATGGTCTTTTCAAGAAGTGACTAGAATCCAACTTGGGCTTTGTACCCTTTGGCTTTCGAGTCCTCAAAGCGCATCGCTGACCAAACTTTTGGTAGAGGTTTCCTATTCTATTCTTTTTCTTTTCATTGATGTCAAGTTGGGTCGTCAACTGCGTGTCTGGGACGCTTTTCTGATTCTAGTCTGGCTGTGGAGGAATCCTCCGAAGACCCTTCCCTTTCCCCTTCTCTTTTTTGAGATATTAAAGCTGGAAATGTTTTGGTAGCTCTCCCAATTGTTATCTCCTTTGACAGTGCTGATGCCCGCACCTGACTTATGATTGTACGATATGTGTTTCTTCTTGGGTTGACTTATTCCATTAGCAATGAATTTAGTGTACCCAAACTGGTAAACTCCCCCATTTTGACCCAATTTGCGCTTATATTGAAAATGTCAGCCAGGTTATTCCATCTTTCCCCACGTCGGTTTAGCGTATTTGCTTTACCGGAGGAAGAGTTCTTTCTTTGATCCGATTGTCTGTCGATACTCCACGTCTATCTCTTATGATTACTCAGAAACTTTTATAACTACTAATACGAAGCTTGGAGAGAAAGGTTGGTTTGTGAGCCTGCCTGGGCGAAATCATTCTACATTCGGCTTTAGCGATCGAGGTTCCAAATAAGTAAAAGGAGGTATCGCTTTTTTACCGAATGCATTCATAGGGGGTACCTAAGGTGAAGGGACTCGATTAGTTCTATCCATCTTGAATTGTACTCTCCAAGGCATATTTCAGTTTTGATATCAAGTGGATCCTGGAGGAGTGGGTTGTTGGTTAGAAAAAGTTGACTTAAATTAAGAAGCCATTCTTAGAAACTGTTAACCGGAGAGATTTGGAAAAATCATGAGCCCCCTTAATTGTGTTTAGAAATCAAAATAACCCTCACATTGATATCTATTCAAATGAAGTTAATAAGAAGAAGAGTTCAAAGCAAATGAATTGAGGTTTGTTTTGGGTCTATTACGCCTGTTGCATACATTGTGGAAAACAATTTTCGAAATTATCATAAGCTTTTTGCTTTTTGTAGTGTCGCCTGAATCAGCATGTTGAATATCCGATAGCAATTGACGCAGCGTACGAGGTTCATCAATGAATGTGCCAAGCTCTAAATATCTTATAAACATATATAAGTTAGGGGAACGAAGATACCAACAGAAATTAGTGTGATCAATGATCATATCGTAGCCGAATGTTTGTCGAATTAACTCGAACGAAATCTTCGCGATGTAACATATAATACTATCTTGCTAGAAGACCGTTCGGCATAGTGTCCTCCTTTTTTCAGATTTTGTTTCCGGTATGGCCGTGTATCGTCCTGAATTGATGGTGCTTTCGAAAAAGTGTGGAAAGGTGCCACCACACAATTGCTCTGGCTGCAAATCGTGCATTTTCATCGACGAACTAGTTTTTACGTAATAGGAAAAAATACGGATCAAATAATATTTCGCTAACAATCCTCCTGAAAGAGGTTTCAAAAATACGCAATTCAGCTTCTTGCTTAACCTCCCGATTGCTTCAGAGGCCTTAGAAGTTCCTTATTCTGTGGTGTGGTTATCGTCCGTTCAGCATTCATAAATTTTTTTCCTAAGTGAAATCAGTTTCGCTATAATCCTCGATCTGCAATATTACAGATAATATTGAGAAGGCACTGGATCTTATGATTTCGAATCATCCTTATTACCAACGGAATGAATCGCTAATACGTACGTTTCATTGTATCGAAAATATATTTCAAACACAAACGCGCTTTGTGATGCATTCCACAATCAATAACAGTTTTGCGATGACTTTTCCGTAGTCTTTCGTTCCAGTCTCCCTCAGGTTCCTTTTTGCCCTTGGTGCATTAACGCTTATTTAAACTCTCTCTTCAGAGCCCTATGGAGATCAAGACTTCGTTCACATCTAATCCTTTCCATTGACAAACTATAATATTTACTGATACTATTAATATGAATGTCGGCTGCAATCTCAATAGACTTTCAGATCTAGCCCAAAACAGGAGTTCATTGACCAAAAAACAATGGAAGAAAGTTTCTCCAATTTGCTCCGATTCTTCATCACGTGGATGGTGGACGCAGGACTCCCTCAATCTCAAAATAAAAAAGTTACGGGGAGCGTTCAATAAGTTGTTAGAACATCCAAGAGATGGCGGTCATGGTATCAGGTAGGGTCTGCTTTAAGCCTTTTCTCACCAACTGACATTTGACTGCTGATTATTTTGACAAATAGAAAAGAGTTTCGACCAGTAGTTAAACATTTATATTTGAAAGGCTTAACTCCGAAAGAGATTAAAGCTGAGTTAGGCGCACTTCATAGCACATCTGGCCGTGTGTTCGCAATTGTTTAAATTTAGATAAATGCATTTATACATGGCATTATATTCACAACAGATGAACATCGTTCGAGCCGTCAAGTAGAAGTGACTATTCCCGAAGTGATTGACGAAATCCAGGATATCTGTCTTAAGTGATTGGCGGATCAAAACGCGTGAAATAGTCGAGGGCACAGACGTTTCGTAGGGTGCAGTGTTTTCAATTTTGCACAAAAATTTGGGCAAGATAGTTGCTGCGTTTGCACCCAGTATAGAATATATGCAATCCTGTATCCGATTCTCAAGCTGCTTTGGCGACTTTCCATAGCAATTTTGATGAGTTTCTGCTGCGATACATTACAGTCAGCGGTTCACAACGAATGAAGAGGTCATCGCCAAAATAGATGCTCTTTTGAGGATCTTCCAAAACCTGGCAGTTGGAAGATCCTCAAAGAAAGACACAGAGATGTCCAAAAATAAAAAAAATCTCCTGCTTGGGCATGAACTTGTTACGTGATTTATCGTCTCAATACAACCCGTATCCAAGTCGTATTTGCGAATCTATATAAAGGAGTAAGCTAGTAATTTCTTCGGTCACGCTGGTCCCTGGTTAGAGGTCCGGCATTTTCTGATGATTTGCCTCTACCCTGGATGAAACCGCATTTGATTTTATCTATCAGATCACGACATACCATCTCATTCGTTAGAAATAAATTGTCACTTAATACAAGCGATCGGTGTTCGTTATTTTGTGTACAGAAGATTTCGCCCAACATTCGTTTATTACATGCAAGCTCCGCCTTTAGCATGGCTTTATAGACGTGGCAACGTGGCAATCACCTCACCCTAATACTAAGTACGAAGAATGCACACGTTATATCCTCCGAGTGGCTGAAAGGATTAGCCTTTAGTTGTCTTCTGGCGCTAGCCAGAAGATGGTATTTAAACCAAAAAGGTAGAAAATGAACCGTCAAAAATACTGAAGGTAATTGAAGAAACCAGAGAAGGGAAAACAAAGGAGGAGAGAGAGAGAGACAGGGAGAAACAATAGAAACACACAGTGATATACAAGTCTTAAAATCCTAAACATTAAAATTTATCCTGGTTGAGCTGGAAAGTGAAGTCTGTCAAGAAGACAACGAAGGGCGCTATGCTTCTATCCTCTGGCATAGAAAAAAAAGTCTACCGCGAACTTTTGGAAGAACTAAAGGCAAAAGCTGCTTCTGTTAAAACAATCACGACAATATATGGCTATTGTCGTTAAGATATGGACCTCGACCTTTTCAGTGTTAAAGATGTTTAAAAATGTGTAAGGATAATTAACTAACAACATAGTCTGAACGTTAAGGGCAGTTGACTCAAGGGCGAAGTCAGTATCGCAGCAATGACGACGGCACGATTAAACAGCAAAAAGCTCAGTCTAATGAGTTGTTATCTAGCACCCAGTCGTGAAATTGATCTCATCCGAAATATAGCAGTAGAATTTGGTGGACCTTTGTTGGCAGAATGAAATTTTAACCCTAAGGCAATTCAATGAAGCATGCAAACGACTAACTCAGGAGACAAACATATTTTACCGATCGCATCCAGGCTAATTGTCGCACCATTTCAGATGGCCACGATTCACAGCATATCTTGAGGTGTAGACTACAAGATCCTGAAGCAGAAACCGAAAAGCAAATTTGGCGAGGTACCGATAAATGGTGAAACCGTCACGTATATCGTAGGCGCTAACTGTTGAGAGAAAGCCCACAAACGACAACGGACTCCAGAGAAACTATAAAAAACAGTAAAAACATTGGAGAATAAGAAAGCACTCGTACCTGACAGGGGTTTAGAAAAATACTACCACCTACTGTTAGCGTAAAAAATGCTCAACATGACAACTACTTATGGAGAAGAGGTATCCTATTTGCAACATTGGATATTCGTAATGCCTCCAACCACTTCCAATGGATTAAAATTATAGAGGTAATTCGATGTTTGCAGAATTTAAGAATATATATTGTCTGTGCAACATAACATAAGCAGGCAGTTTCAGCATATCGTACAGGATATGACCTGGAAACTCTGGTAGTCAGGTGCGTCAATCAAATCGGTATTCTCGTCCAAATGAAGCGCTACAAAAGAAGACACTTGGAGAATTTCATCGACTGAGGCACGAAATGAGACCATCACGAGATAGCAGAACAACAGGACTTATCCCCGACCTAAAAAATTGATGAAGAGGGTTCTGGTAGGAAAAATTAAAGGTCTTGACATGGATATTTTTTCAAATCTCTTGAATGAGCAAAATAAAAAATCTCAGCTATATTTTAAATAATTTAAAAATGTATGAAAAAGAAAGATGGTAGAAAAAGAGAAAAAATGTTCAAATCAAAAATTCGAGGGAGGAGGGTTTCAAAGATGACATAAAAAGGCAAAAACGCTACGGCGGAGGTTAGATTAGAAGATAACGACCGACAGAGACTTAAAAAACAACGATATCTCGAAGAAAGAAATTACAGAGTGAAGAATGCACACCACGAGACGTAACCTTATGGAAAAGTCAAGCAAACCAGCTCGATGATGAAAAGCTTCCATTCGCAAACCTTCTTTTTACAGAATCGGTATTTCCTTGTTCCTAACGACCAAAGTAATTGAAAAGAAATATCCTTTCATTCGCCAAAAAAGAATTATTTTTTTTGCAATTATGTATTAATATTTCCGGAACAACTTATATTGATTAAGGAAATGGCCTTCATCTTTCTTCCTTTGATTCCTTTAGATTTACTTTCCTTCTAATGTAAACTCTGATCTATCAGCTAGATAGCTTCTTCCTAATGTTTTTGTTCCGTCATGCTTTCTACTCTAAGTTACTTCTCCACCATCTTGTACGTCTCTTTTGAATTCTTCCGCCCCTCGTAATATATTCACTGTAAAGTTTCTAATCGATAGTTTCCGACTTTTCATCTTTGTATTTTCCCTGAGTTTCAGAAATAATAGATTTTTTTTTTAGCTTGGAAGGGCACCATAAATTTTATTTTTCTCCTCAATGCTTTGTGGAACAATGCCGATACTAACATTTGCTGTGGCCTACATGGTCTTTCAATTTTTTTTTAATAAAATTACACAACATATTTATCTTACTCTTGCAATGGTTTGTAGCGAAAATCTCTCTGAAGATATCCCTCCAAATATTTGAGGGAAGTTGGCCATATTAATCGGGCCCAAAATTATTATCTAATCAGACTTCGTTCTTTTTTGGTCTTGCAAAATACGTACAAGGTTACCTTCGCCATCCTTGGGATATTGTCAGGAAGGAGTAGAGTTTGTACTGCTCATTAGAATGTATGAGTTTTATCGCTAAATCTCTATCAATTGATCACTCATTGCTTATTTCCATATATAATGAAAAACTGAAAAACTGTAAAGGTATACTGTCATAGCATTGTGAATATAACTCGGGTTGAGATGTTAGCTGGGGCCAATAAAAGCTGGATTTAGTGCACTGAAAAATTAGGACCCTTATTTACTACATATACCAATATATAATGTAATGTGCTATGAGTTTTCGGCATTTACATTCCAGAAGTGGCAGTAATGGTTGTCACAAACATACTTAACCCCAGACGCAAAAAAAGTCCGAACGACTAGTTCGATGATGAATGTAAGCTTGCAACGGTACGGAAGAATGCGGCATACCGGGCAATGCTGCATTCTCAAAGAACGAGGGAACGCGCCGAAGCTTAATATGAACTCCGTGGAGTGGAGAAGAAGGAAGTCTGGGAGAACCAAGGAGTCTGTGAACTCGAGAAGTACAGGGAGCAACCGCAATAGGCGCGGAAGTGTTACCAACAAGCCAGCATGAAGCAGGATGAAGTCCCAAGTCCGAAGACAGAGAAGGAAATCTAATTTCCGACAGAATGGACATATTAGAGCGATGGGTTGAGTAATTTGATGGACTGCTCAACAACCAAAATTTCGGCGCGTTAGAGGTGCCGTCAACCGCCATCAAGCATGGAAGAAACAGTCCATGCAATTTATTCATCGGCTTAAAAACCATAAGTCGCCAGGAATCGATGGAATTACAGCCAAACTGGTTAAATATGGAGGCGGCCAACTACACTACTATCAACTGATGCTCAAGGTGTGGGACAAACAATCCAGCTATTTCAAAAAAAGGATTTAACAGGGTTTTTGTTAATTCTTTGTTAAAGTGCTTCCCCAGCCGGCTAATGAAGCAATTTTCATGCATTTTCTAGTGACAACCGGGCCTGGGAGAATTGGGGCGGTCTGGAATAAAAGACATAAATAACCCCTGGAAAACTGAACAACAAACAAAATTTGACGTCAGCATAAGTTCATTTGTATTAGAGCAACGGAACTGTTCGAATAAGTGATTGCACGGCGGTCTAAGCCTGTGACGGAAAGATAACTACGACATATAGTAACGTGAAGTATTTATGTATTTATTCGTATGCAAACATCATAGCATAATAAGCTCAATTCTAGTCTGTTCGTTTTTCTAAGGATAAGTTCGGGGAAAAGATACATTACGAAATAAAATCATTCTGATATGTTGACTCCTTTCAAAGATTTAATTCGACAGGGTGCCTTCCTGAAGACTTAATTATTAAAACCAAAATTGGCAATGGATATAATGAAATATCTTAGACTGGTATGCGCAGTCCCTCAAACAGCAGGACACCTCAGTTTCAAATTAACTTTGAAACTTATCTGGAATATCTGATCAGTTGATAACTGCATGATCTTACCTAACCGCTTATGTATGCAAAACTATATTTTGCACTGAACCGAGTTGGACCAACAATTTAGCAGATTTTCAATACTGCACAACACAATGCAGCTCTGTACCCTTGCTCCACTACCTGTTTGCCCTGTTTCTTCCATTATTGTATTATTGTTATGGACTGCCTTGATTCCAGCAGACAGCCATGGTTATGCACACTCAGTTTTACCATTTTTTCATATTTTCCTGCATTCTCAACACAATATTGCAATCACTTGACGCTAGTGAATGTAATTCCGGATAATGGAAACAATTGCGAAAAAAATCAGATACGTGCAAAAGAAATTGAGGGAGAGCCAGGCAAAGAAACGAAGCAAGAAATTAAGAAGAAAATCCGCCATGAACAAATCATCGACAAATGAATATTGTACCGTGGATGAATTGTGAAAGATTGCACTGATCGAGGAATGATGGCAATGATGATGGTGAGATCACGCAGAAAATGAACTGAAAGAAATCGAAATCCATTAATAATACCACAGACCATTAATATTCATGACAAACAATCCGTAGGGGGTGGAGAAGGAGAGAGGAGGTCACAGCATTGGACAGTCGCCTAACAGACACTTTATCCACTTTATTGACGCTAAATAGATTTAATAAGAAAGTATACGTTGGAACTATGCAATCGATAGTGAGGATCTAAAAAGATGGGTCTGTCGAGGAAGAGAAAGATACTTGCTTCCTAAAGATTAATGACAGTGATGGCAACTAAAACAGTGGCTTTACTCCCGGGTCATTCAATGGAGCTCTCCTTTTCGCGCTTTTTAAACAATAATGGCTGGGACCAGTTAGTAGCACACTTTCGTTACGGTTTATTGAATCTATTCATAATCTTCCGATAGCGAACGATAGAACAGGGCCAGGTATTTATGTTAGTTACACTCAAGATGGACGTAACTAATGATATGGATTGATCGATTTGAAAAATGATCCTGCACTAAATTCGCTAATTAAAGGGAATTAGTTCTCAGAATTAAAATTTCACAGATTATGCATTTCTGATTTAAAAAGATTGCGGATTAACGGTGTATAATTTGCGTTTCTATAGGATTACATCATTAATTTAGCTAAGAAGATTCGACGCGGTATGCCTCAATGTGAGGATGTATCTATTAATAAAGTTAAAGTTGTCGGTCAGCTGCGTATTCCAAGCGTTAATTATCATTATACAATCTAGCCGTAACAAGCTTTTCAACTTATCGTCTGCGTATCGCATATTTTACAAGATATCGCCCACTTGTCGGTCGGAAATTTATGTTTGAATTTCTATCTTTCAGTTTTGAAGTTGATCTACTTATTCCGTTGGAATTCCAATTCTGAGCTTGTACATGTACTTGGAATCAAGAGCTTGGCCACTTATTTGTTCGCCCAAAGTAATATTGTTTGGCTGTAATAAGCCTGCTATGTGGTGCCTGATAGAAATAATTCATTCGATAATTTGGCCAGTCGACACGGTTTTGTTCGTTCCATGCATAAAGTACAACAATGTTTATGAGACAAGCTAGAAAATCTGTCTAGGAAATATTCTTACTTAGAAGTTAGATTCTACATGTGCGAATGGCAATAAACTCTTGAGTCGGCTCTATGTAGAATTATAGTGTTAGGAATTGTTTGAATAGATTGAACAAATTTCAAGTACTTGACGCTTCAATAACATTAACCATTTAAATTGAAGATTGTACCATTTATAGCGGACACAATGGAAAACTCTTAAATTAGAAGCTATACAGTTTTAAAGCTAATTTGAGTTGTAATTACACTAAGTTTAAACAAGGCGGAATACCGAACGTTATACTCTTCGGGTATAAAGGTTTTGTGTTCATGTTGTGTTTCCTATTTACGCCTTTCCATTCGCATATATTTCAAATTCAAAATATTCCTTGATATACATATATATTTCCCAACTCCAACTCGGCTGGTCATATGAGTTCATTTTATATGATGATGACGTCATATACGTCTTAGAGTGTGATAAATTCACGTGAAATACACAACTTTAATCTTCTATAATTTTATTAATAATAGTTGGGTTTTGGAAAAACTTTCCAAAATTGTGCATTATGTTATTATTTCTAACCAAACTTCTAAGATGAAGTTAAGGGTTTTCGGGTAAATTTCGAAAATATGGAAATATACTATTATTAACTTTATTTGAGGCGATTTCCAAACGTGATGTATTTTGAGGCCTAAATTTCATATATATATATATATCACTGAGATTTTTTCCAGATTTTTCGGTTGGATAAGTGCTGAAAACCCTATCTCCCACCACAATCGGTTTAGCCGTTTTCCAGTAAATCGGGCGCACAGGACAAATAGACAGACAGATAGACAAACATTGAACCGATTTTAAAAGATGAAATAAACAACAGTCTTTGAAGAAGATTCGATGTATGGGTATGTATACGAAAGACGTCTTATATAATACCGACAGGATTACCAGGAAAAGAAAGTGACCAAACAACAATTTCATTCACCAAATAAGAATATATATATATATATATATTTCATGCTTTGCTACCAATGAAAAATATAATTTATTTTAAAGTTAATAATGAGGACCAGGGTCCAGGGCAGAGGTAACTCATCATACGCTGCCTCATCTTTCCGTAGGTGGTTCCCAAGTGCTATTCAGTCTCTTATAGATCGAAGATATAAGACAAAAATTTCAACCCTAATCAAATTCTAGAAGCTTCAGTGAAGAAGTTGTGTCGGGCCTGAATTAATAATTAGTATTTTGTTCCAATGTTTATCGCTGTTTTTTTTTTATAAAAAACGCAGAAGTTCTATATGCTTTAATTTATTTCTATCATTCAAATTATGGCTAGTACAACTGCTTGTAGGGTTCTGTGGTTCGATCCATATTCAATCAGGGTTTCCATGCATCTACAATGTCTCCTTCAAATTTAGGGCCTTGTTCTACCTGCAAATCTTACGTATCGTCTTACTCCGAAGTCGCCTGATAATTTCATCTGTTTCCTATATCCACTTCTTCTGCTACAAGATGGCATTGTTGTGATTCCCATATTCTATTCGCTAACTGAATTTGCAATTACTAAAATTTAATCCCATTTCCAACATTAATTCCAGAAGAATTTCTTCCCGTTTACTATCGGCCACGGACCATTAATTTTCACGAGACTATGAGTTATCTACTTTTATTATTGTCATGTCGTGTAGTATATGCAATATACGCAATTAGATGGACGGTGGAAATAAATATTATACAAAATATCATAATCGCAATAAGCTGATGGTATAATCACTGGGGTTAACCTATTTATCTAAAATATAAATTTATAAGGAATCGGATAAAGTCTTTCGCTCTTATCCTCCTATCAAGGTAGACAAATCTGGATCGAGTTCGTCTTTCTCTCTATTCTAAGCTTTACCCTGGTTTAGTTAAAACGTTTTCATCTCACCATTTAGCGTATCAAGTTATTGCTAGATATGAATTCAATACGGTGAAACTACTAGGAATGCCAGAATAGAGTTCAATTTCTCCCACGGCAAGACTGGAACCACATATTGAAGTGTCAGTGACATTAGCTAATGCTACTGCCGAAATCTGTATGCAAGCTTCCCATAAGGGCAGAACCTAAATATAAAACTTTGCTTGTTGGAAAATAGGGAGATGTATGTTCAGAATAATAATTTAATATTATGATTCTGTTCATTCTGCGATGAGGAACCGCAATCCATTGCGCACTTCCATTGTAAATACCTCGCCTACACACGTATCAGGCATCAGATTTTTGATGCTGATGAATTTTACAAGGGGTAGCATCAGATTCACTAACGTAGATCCTGAGGTACATAAACAAATTTGGGGTGTTTTGTTAGATGGGGCATCGAATACAATGGACTATGACCTGAGTGCACATAGACTGAGCCTCTCTGCCACCACACATCGCTGACATTTGGTTTGATAAGATGAGAGGTATAAGAAATGGAAAGAAGGGTCTCTTTCCTTGGTATTAAGTCTTAACTGACGAAGCTCCAAACTTTTTCAAATATTGTTAGCAGTGCAAAAATGGTTCGCTTGTTTTCGTTAGGGAAATATGAATCTTGAAGACAATCTGAATCCCGATATATAGAATGAAATCGAGGACAATGTATTGCTCATTTGCATAGACATTCAGCTTAAATAGCTAAAACTACAACTTAGCGATCAGATTGGTATTACCTGGCAAGCATTTTCGGTACATATAGACGCACTGAAAAAGATGTGTCCGGTGGGCTGTTGTAGCGGAAGGTCGCGGTTCAAATCTCACTGGTGGTAGAGGGATTCTACTGGAAGTGAATAAAGTGTTCTAATACACTTCAAGGCCCTGATCCAATATGGAGAGAGGGAAATGGATTCCACAACAAGAAAACAAGACCCTACGGTATCGTTTTCATTTGAAGAAGGAGGATGTTCTTTTTCATGCAGGTAAAATTGGCCACAGTGAGCAATAGATTTTCTGTGTGTAATTCTAAGCGCAAAAATCATGGGTGAACCAATCATTACCATCTATTGCAGAGTGCAGCACAAATATATAGGTTGTCATGCTAGCCTGCTAGGATATGAAGGGAGCGCTCTATTATCACAGTTGGAGGAATGTCCTATTCGAGAACAAAGACGCACTTACGGGCCAAGGCTTTCGGAAAGTATTGCAAACAGCAAACTATACAGTTTCAACAAATTATCTAAAAAAATTTTGCTTTCAATCCATTTCTTTCGCGGTAAAATCTGCAAGTTGTGTGGGAAATGGCCAAGGGCCACAGATTCTCATCGTGAATGTCTCGGTTTTATCGGATTTTTTGAAGGAAGAATCGTAAGGAGAATGACGAAAATAGAACAAAAGATATAATACATAGTTCCAAAACTGATCAAATTTCAAAACTTAAGGCTGGCTATATTCAAAATACATAAGAAGTAGATTCAACAAGCATCCATTAAGTTGTCAAGAGGAGGACAAGCAAGTTGACACTAGTAAGAAAAGAACATAGCAGTAGGCAAAAAAGATGTAACACTACTAAAAAGAATAAATGAATTACGGCTGGTCCAAGTTACATATGGTAGTCACTAATGTTAAATCCGTATGACCAAATGGTTAGAGAATTAAGTCAAAAATCGCGGTTCGAAACTTCCTGATGAAAGAGAGACTTGTGTCGTAGAATGAGTGTCGAATATTAGTGGACTTCCGATATGTTAAATCGGCATAATAATCCTAGGCGAGGTCAATGCTGACCATATGGTCTTCTAATGGTCTGTTACGGTTCCGAAATGGATGAATTTGAAGGAAATGTCATGGTTTGGGGATGTAATTTTTGGTATTAGCCCCATTGTATGATGGATGAGTGTACGTGAATGATACATTAAATTCAAAGATCGCAACTTCCCTCGTTTTTTACCCAGCAAAATATAAATGGATCACAGTAAGACATTCACTTAATGTGAACGCTGGTAAAGATCGCTAAATGGACAACATAATGTGCAGAATGTCACTGGCTTGGTAGTATGTTAAGTGAGCGATAGTAAACGCGGGTTTTTGATACTCTGATTCAGTTTGAGCAGCAAAAGTAGCCCTGAAAGCACACAGTTTTTAAAAATATCAAGCTATGAAATGCAAGAAAGTGCAACATCACTTTTGTGGTTAATGCGGAGTTTCCCCAAAATATTATCGGTATCAAGCTAGTTAATGAACGAATGTGTACAATTCGCGTAAAACGAAACAACTCACGATTCCCTTCAATGCTATCAAAACTGTCCTAGATGAATTCAACGCGAAAATTCGAAAGGGGAACATTACAAGTTCTAAGAAACTATAAAGTACCGAGTTTAGATGGAATTCCAACGGAATTACTAAAAGCAAGAGTATGATTACTGGAAGTCAACTCAGTGTGAATGAGTACCTGAGTTAAATCGAGTTGTTGCAGCCTTAAAAGAAGTGCTCTAACAGACTGCAAGGCTGCAATCAAATTGGACTGTTGCACCAACTATAAGGAATAGTGGTACCAGTATGCATTTAGACGGAGGAATCCATAGAATAAGAACAAATAATTTGCGAATATCAAGGCTGAATTCAACAAGGCAAATAAACGGTTAGCCAGATATTCTCAGTAAAGCAATTCCTGGATAAATACTGGGAATTCAGCGTAGACATGGGCTTCAAACAAGCAAACGGCAGTATTAGTCAGGCACTACTGTAAAAAATATTTCTGGAATGTGGAGTCAGGATAAAACTGGTCCAATTCATACTGACAATAAGCAAATTATCGGCCACAGTAAAAGTATAAGGCAAATTATGCCCAAGCTTCAGGACATAAGTAAGACGATTGATGGGCCGCAAATTTGTCTAACTTTGGTAAAAGGCACCCTACTCAACAAATCGTCGAGAAAAATAACCTATGCAGGTAAGACTATCTCCTACGTCAAAGAAGCTGCGATAAAACTAGACGGGGCAGTGAATACATCTGAGATAGAATATCTGAGAATAAAGTACAATAGGGCGAAAACGATGAGGAGTATTCTGGAAAACTATAAACACTCAAATCTTCGTTATTTTTGAGATTTTGTAATTTTAGTTTAGTATTTGGAATATGAAGAATAGTTTGAGACTAAGGGAGCTGGAAAAATGGGGAGTATTTTGGAAAATTTTAAACGCCGCTGTCACTGTTAGCTTTGAAAATTTGAAGAAAAGAAGAGAGGGTTAGGGAACAAAAGCCGTAAAAGTGGTATATACAACTTTGCACAAATGAATAGCTTTGTTTACCCAATTGAAATAACTACAACGAAATGAATACGAAATAGTAATGTGACTAGCGTTAAAATAAAAATTACACACACGTGAATAGACTATTAAGAGGCAGACCCGTTGAGATTGGGGTCGAAAAAACAGGGTGATTCTCCTGGCCTGGACTTCTCTTCCGGGGGTGTAATAGAAAGTGTTCAGATGTTTCGCTTCAGAGAGGAAGGTTCATATTTTTCACCTTACCCCGGGTTTTTTCTCAATGACCTTCTTCAGAGATGTTAGTAGCAATCAAAGACGAACGAAAAATCGTATCAAAATAGCCATTTGGCTATCATGCCATCATCATCTGCCCAATAATGAACATGCAAAGTTGTTGCTAGGCTCATTGAGTGAAGAAAGAAAGGGACAAAATAGTTTTCATCCCGAGTCCAAGTTTTCTCTCTACGACTCTGATTGTCGGTTTATATAAGGACTTGGATTTCCCAGCCCGATTTGAAGCTGGATTTTATCCACAGTTACTGAGTATGCTCAACATAGCATGGCAACGGATTTCTTCCTCTCTGGCTGAAAGATCTCAGCCCATGTCAGACTGGGTCAATTAGAAAGTTACGTGTTACGTGTATCGACAACTCGCAAGGACATAACATCTAGTGCTTTCTTCGCGTGCAGGAGTTAACAATTTCCTGGTAGAAAAACATTTCATTGTCGTGCAACTTTTATCTGGAATATCAGAGAAATTAACTTTAATTGAACAAAACTTTTTGAAAAAGGGGCCACTTATCTATTTCTCTCTCTCTATTTCTTTCAAGGCTGTCGTACGGAAGGTCGCGGTTCAAATCTCGCTGGCGGCAGTGGGATTTGTATCGTGGTTTGACGTCGGAAACCAGTCGACTCAGCTTTGAATGAGTACCTGAGTCAAATCAGGGTAATAATCTCGGGCGTGCGCAATGCTGACCACGTTGCTTCCTAGTGTACCGTTACGGTCTTGAATGAAGTGCTCTAACACACTTCAAGGCCCTGATCCAACATGGATTGTTGCACCAACGATTATTATTATTATTATCTATTTCTAGTTATAAAAATGACCCACTCTAACAAAAGCTAAACGAAATTAATTTGAAAAAAGTTTGCACATATTATAACCGCGGTGAAAATTATGTGGAAAATCCAGGGTGAACACTATATTGTCCCCCTACTAACTTTTTATTTCATTCAAATTTCTACTCTGGATCCCTGGAAAAACCCAGGGTCGGGGGTAAATTACCCCCTTGTTGTCCATCATCAACTTATTCGTCATTTATTCCATAGAAAAAAAAATTGTCGGACTACCTCCAGGAATTGTAGAAATGTATAGATTACATTCGCCTATAGGCAACATTAGTCAGCAACCTTTGTAACTGTCCTAGACCCGAAATCTAGATGTATCCAAATATTCGTTTCATTCTCAATTGTATTATTGACGAATTACTCACTAATGATGACATTCTTAGATCACTAATCTCCAAAAAGCCTCTTTTCCAAAGCAAGACATCATTCGTATAAATGCCGATGGATTGCGTGCCTAGTCAAGAATTTCCTCTTCAAATTATCCGCTGTCAAAGCTTGTTTAGGGGCATTGTTACCGTAATGTACCTCGTCATCTCCCAGGGTAGTGCGTATTGATCCGAAAAGTATAATAGTCAATGACAAAGTCATAATTTTCATGCTCCATTGTGCTAGCGATTTTAATCAATAATTCCTTAGAGCCCGCGATGACTTCAGTCGATGTAATATTACACGTATAATTCGAATACAAGATTCACTCCTCTCACTATCACTTATCTTCGGGGAAAATACGTCAGCACAAATGAAAGGTTAGATAACAATGTAATGAAGCTATTAGGAACTTTCCACGTAAAATGATGGATTTATTTATTACGTCCATATACTAACAGCTAAATTGTTTATCGATCAGTAATAAAGAAAGGAGAGCCATTATCCATGAAATTCAGATGACATATGTATGTATGTTTATTGTCATAAATTCATTCTGGGAATTACTCAAGGATATTTTTCCAGCCATGGAGTGAGTGGGTTTGCTAGTTTCAGGCACTTGGACTAGGATCTAAAAAAATATATCTGCTTGGATATCTATGTGTATCTTTATGATCATCTAAAGCAATTTTCACAACTTTTATGTTTAGGACCAACTGCTCACCGATTAGAACTATAAACGTATACTAAACCCAATTAAGAGTTCCCACTTTTCATTGGGCTGTTTTTTTACCTCACCGTGTTTTTGAGGCAACCTCACCTGATACAATAAAATCGTTGTCTACACGATTAGGTTGTCATAAACTTCCTTCCCGATCTATTGTCGATTATCAATAGGACTGCTAATATGTAACCACGACCATAAAGGTTATCGATCGATTAGCTGAAATTCGCAAACGACTAGTTGAATCGGACTTTTGTTAATTTCCATATGAACTGATCAGCTAGCAATGACGTATTGGGTCGGGCAATAAACCATAGATTATATGACCCCGATTTGAATAGGAAACACTTCAATGCCCAGCATAATACATTTATTGTCTTGACAACGTGATCTAATCTTATAGTGTTAGTTTCTCGCATTTTCTAACTGCGAAATGCAAATTATAGAGATCTTGCTTTGATAATGTTTTCAGGGTTTCGTCAGTCCTAGTGCGTAGCAATATCACTAATGTGCAGCTTATTTGGTTTTTTATGCTAAAATGTTTCCATATTTTGAATTAATTATTCGATTAGTGGGTGTTTGAATAACTGCGTGACATAGATACATACAATACATACGGAAAAAGGTATATGCAAAGTGAACTCCGGGAACTCCAAGAAGACGTAAGAATGTAGTAACGATGACACCATCTTTTCAAATTTAGTTTTGATAAGTTAGGTTAAAGCATGACTTTTGCGTAATATATCTGTACAATTATCTGTCAGGTTGTAAATCTTCATATCTGTTGAATAATAGAGCTACCTACGTAACCTGCTGGTAATCAAAATATTGAGTAAGAGCCCAAATATCTGTACGCTGTAAGGATTAAGGATATTGGAAGTGACATTTTAATGTACACAACTCCGAAGTTATGGTCGAGGGATACTAGAGGCGCTTATCATCCCTTTTTTATGAGGAGAAAACTAACAACAAAAATAGAATCTTATTATGTGGCACTTATGCTCCCTGTTATCCCCATCAATTATTACATCGCTCCTCTCCTGCCTATTAAACCAATCCCGCAGAGTATTTTGGTGGCTGTTCATCTCGCCATTTTTCTCTTATCTGTGGTATACAAGAAGGCACCATTCTGCGCACCCCATCATTTTCGTTTCTTATCAACGACCCTTACTTTCTCTCCACCAACCCTTGTTTACTGTACGCTAATGGCCTTGAACTGCTTTCTTTTGTCTCGTCTTCAATGGATTGTACCTTCCTCCAATCCTCCTTTGACATTTTAGTGCTCTAGTGTTCAGCTAACGGCTTTGTCCAAAAGCTTTTCAGGACCTTTCCTACTATTTTGGTGCACAACCTCTATCCGTTTCGAGCTGTTGTCAAACCTTAACATGATCAGCGACAGTTGGCACCGCGTCAAGAATTTCAAATTTCTTTACTACACTCTTCTATTCATACAGTCCTCAACAATATATCCTAAGCCATTTTTTGGAAACACCCTGGTGTATATTTCTTTGATTCAATATCCCTTCCGAAATCGTGACTGCCTCATATTTGAAGCGGTCACTCGATCAGAAGAGTAGAAAATTGCAAATCCGCAAACTTTGTTACACAAGGTAATCACACACATCGGAAACTGTCAGCAATATGGGTCCCAAAACAGCTTACAGGATAACACAAGTAGAATCGAGTTCAGACTTCTAAAGAGTCTTTGGAGGGCTACAACCTCAAAGGGGATGATTTTCACCACCCCATTCTTACAGGACATACAACTACAGTTACCCACTACACGCCCGACACCGAGAACTATGGTTTCTTGTTTGTTTTGAGACCATAAGGGCATAATTTTCATTAAGTATCTGACCCTTGGGGGACGATATATCCGGCAGGATACTGTCAAACCTTAACAAAAATTGAAATGGGTGATTCAGAAAGAAAAGAGGAATATTCTGACAAAGGAAATCTGCTGTTGCGCCCCCAAAACCATGAAGTACCTCTTGAAGTCGCTTGGTTTGGGCGTTTTGAATCATCCCCGCATTACTTCCACCTGATGTCTTCAGATTACCATCTGTTTACTTTCCGGGATGGAAAAAAAATTCAATTGTTGAAGTGGTGTAGAGGGAAACGAGAGAAATGAGTTTTTCTAGGCAGGCATCAAAAAAATGATCTCCACCTCACCTTCTGCAAATACACTTTTATCTGGACGTGCATGGCACTTGCCAACGGCTGTTAATTAATCAGACTACAAATTGTTAGGTCTCTGACATCAAATCAGATGTGTTTTTCCACCAACTACACTCGGTCCGAGGAGGAAGAAGGCTGTGGAATTGGATCAAGGGCTTGCAAACGGCAACACATGGAACTGCAGGCCAAAGAAATCTCTTAGAGTTGTCATATCAATTACGCCAAGGATTTTGACAGCGTCCCGCATACCTGCCTAATCGACGCCCAAAGTCTGCATCGCACGGATCTCCAACTAATATAATACAATATTAGGCGACAGTCGTCTCAGAGACAATCCGAATATTGAAGGACATCTTTTAGGGCGGTTCATTGAGTCCTCTTTGGTCCTGTTTGATACTGAACTTCATGGCGACTGAATGACGCTGGAGGACTGGGTTCTGCAAGAAAATATGGCCTACGTGCTAAATGTTAGCTGACATATTAATCTACTTAGATGACAGCAAATTGTACACTGGTACTGATGATCACCTTAGGAGTCTATTACGAGCAGTAGACATGTTCAGCCGTGATATTCGGATAAGTTTCGATTGATTAGATGAACTCGATTAAGCTATTCGCAGAGGTTATCACGAGTCACATGTTGGACATAGCATTGATGACCTCCTCATCCAAGTTATGACCGGCACAGGCTTGTATAAACACCTAGAAATTCAGCGAAGAAACTTTGCTCGAGTTGGTGATATGAAGCTGGTACAGAAATCGCATCCTTCGGGTAAGAATAAAATAAGCGCAGTAAATGTATTCGCTATCCCTCCGCGGGCTTATGCGGTCGAAATATTGCCGTGAACGAAGACCGATCTCGAAAACATCCAGCAGCGGATACGAACTACTATGTCCATAATCTGAATGTATCACCCAAATTCTGCCGTTAAGCGGATAAACCTGTCTTGTGACATTAGAGGCAGGAACGTGGTTGACGTGGCACAACCAGACCGCTAAGTCGACTCGCTACGTAGTTGTTTTCAGCGAAAGGAGTAGGAGCACTTTGCATGCGGCTGTTTGTAAGGCAATTATGAACTGTCTCCACTTAAGTTGAAGGATCGTTTCTTTCTATCCTTTAAGTGGGGTGAAGTCAGACCAAGAGCGGATCGATGAATGGAAGGCTAGGCATGGTCAGGATGTGACTTGTCTCTGACAGCTGCTTATCGATCTGCATTTGTTGAACAGATGGCTGTGTACCGGGGAAATCTTTAGTGAGACCGCTTTATAAAAAGCTCATAGTAGAAAAGCGGGCGGAGAACGAGCATTGAAAAATGTGTTCTTCGGCGTTAGAGACGTTGGACCATTTCGTTTCTGGCTGCACTGTTTTCGCGCAATACATGCACAGGCATAATGTTGTATGAAGGGGGATCCATCAAAACCTTGCATACAACCATCACAAGCGGTACTCGATAGTTCTTACAGTATGTATTGGGACCACATAACAACCCTATTGTGTTAGTGGACAAGACAGGTCGCTCCGCGTATGTTATTGATGTTGCTATCCCCCCTAATAGCAAGTTTGAACGGAAATACGCGAGGAATATATCAGCCCCGTATACGAGCTCGATGTTGTCGGGGTATTTGGTAAAATCCGGTAACTGTCGAGATTGTGACAACGAATCGGAAAAATAATAATCGATAGTGCAACAACTCATTTAGATCCATTAGCTTACATTTTTAAGCCGCAATTTAGCTTTCCAAACTGTCAAATATTCTAAATGATATATGTAGCTATATCTGCTTAGTGACACAATTTTCACACCCTATCCTAAAGTATGCGGTCCAAGAACTCACTCCCGATTGTGCCACCAGAAGTGGCAGAAAATAAGAAGGTTTGAAGTATATTAGCGTCGTTTCTTTAAGTTTTGGGATAGCTCAACCCTTGTGATTGATCCTACTCCAGTAATCCAGGAGCATCATTGTCATATTACAGACATATAAGCAAATTGTAGGGGTAGGGCGACTTTTGGTTGTGGATGGGGTGATTTACCAAATGTAGAATATAATCTATGGAAATTCCCTGGAATGACCTTATTGATCTTAGGAAATGAGAACGCGGATTGACCACAGGCAGGCCGTCGAAGTGGGTTGTCATTTCGAAGCTGACTATTAAGTAGGTAATAATTAATACCGAGTTAAGTCTGAAGGGCCACCTAAAAGTGGGAAACACCGTTGCGACACTTATACTACAATTGCCACCTGCCTACTCGATATCGATGCGGTCATGATTAGTGAGCCATATCGTAATTAAAGTCACGCCAAGTACTTGTGGGGAAAAGGGTTTTCAATAAATAATGGGGTAACTGGAGGAAGGATTCATGACAGTGAAAGTGAGCATTACACTTGTTGAGTACAAGCAGATGCTGAGCGCCATACTTTTGGAAGTTAGCTGGCATAGGCCGAAATTCATAGCAGAATTTTGAATGCGTGTATTCTTCAATAGACCAGCAGGGAAGCCAATGTGAGAGGACGTTGGTTGTCATACATAGTCATAAATTAGTGAGCGTTATAGGCAACTTGCATGGAAATCAAAGGCAAATCGTGTTACGCAGAATACCGGGTGGGCTGCCCGGATGGACGGTGAAAGCTTTTTGTAGAATATATTTTCCGTGCCGCTCAAACTCGAGCAATTTCACACTGGTACAGCCATAAATGCAGTCGCGCACATAACCTAATGGGTGACGTACCAGAAGACGCCTGCCTTTCAGTATTTAACTCAAACATAGATGAGATATCGAAATCGTTGCTAGCAACTGCATGTTTTTGGGCAAGTAGGTTTCTTCAGAGGCCGGGAAAACTCAGTAGTGGCAAGAAAAGCACAGGCAAAGAGGAGCACTTGAAAGTGGACATCCACAAAAAACAAAAGGAACTGCTATGATCTCTCTTCACTTTTTGAAAGATATTGCTGTCATTCTGTTTCCTCACCCTTAAAATAGCGCAAAGCAGATCTCCAGTTGACAGTAAGGCTCCAGCTTTGGATAGCATACTCGAAAAAGTGTTGAAACTGACAATGAAAACTAGTTCTGACCTTTCTCACAACACATTGGAGGCGTGCCTACAAGAAGAAATATATCTTCCTCGTTTAAAAAAGCAAAAGTTGGTGTTTCTTCCTAAATAAGCTATCTGGAGATCCAGCATCACATGGCCGATTGCTTGTTGGATACAATGGGCCAAAACACTTTCAGCGATTGCTTTTAGCCGGTTTTTGTGCGCGAAGGCGCTTGCAGACTTTAAGAGGTGCAAGCAGGTGAACTCGATTTGTCGGCTGACAACTCTAAGGGTCTTGAGCGTTCTTAGAACTACATCAGATGACGTGGTACTGGTGGTATGGCTATGATTCGTTCTGGTTCCTCAAGGGATTCGTTGAAACAGGCTGTATATACATCACTTTTAGCTGGATAATTCGCCGAGTTGGCTTGGATGCGAACGCATACAAGAAGGAAAACTCAAAGGATAAGAAAAATGAGTGCCTAAAAGCAAATGCACTCCGTGCAGTGATAACGAAATGGTGAACACAAAGGGCCGTGTTAGAGTAACTGGTGGTTTTCAGCGTTTTCGAATCCTTTACACGACCGCTCTAACTAGGACATGTTTTTTTAAGGATGTTTAGACCTCCACGTATGCAGAAAAAATATACATATTATATATTTCCATTAACGAGTACACTGACTCCTTGGAAATAATGGAAAACTCGAGGTATTTATGTCTGCGTTGGAAACTAATTACTGCTATTGAAACGTTGAGAACTAATTACTGCTAATTCGTAAAGACATTTCTATTGGTAAATCATTGTTACTTTCAAAAGCTTCGCTAATTTCTTAACAATCTGAATTCCAACCCACCTTTGTAGGCCGAAAACACAACAAAGTTTGGCAAAAATTTTACGTTCTATCGGCCTACAAACCGTTAAGAAATCAATGAAAATTTAGAAAATTATAATTACTAAATTACAGAAAATTATTGAAAGATGTGTTTCGATACTTATCCGAAAGATAAACATCTCTGCAAAGGGGTCGTATATTATTCTATGACAACCTCTATAACTGGTATAAATGCTTTGCTATCATCAGTTTAGTATAATCGAGAAACGTCTGTCAGTCATACTATTTGTTAGAACTTTCAATTATGTAAGCAAGCACCAAAGATGAGAGGAGAAAGCAGACATAAGGCACTAGCCCGCAGGCTATCAAATCAATTCTCGGGCACTTTTGCTTTCCACCTATTGATCGATGGAACAAACAGAACCTCGTCTGAACACAGAAAGGGTTTTTCGTTCCATTCAAAAGAATAATGCTTTGGGGGATAATTTACTACTGAAAAGTATCACAGATCTCTCCATCCGTCTAACCTCCTTAAATTTCAATGCGGTCATCACCAACTGTCTTCAATTTTCTAAATTCCAAACGGCCAACGGTATAAAGAGGTGATAATTACTGAGCGACTGACTTTCCTAAAATATTCGACCTTGCAGTGAAATGATCATTACCTTTAATTGCTTGTTTTTTACCTCTCTTCTCTGGAAAACGGTAAATCAACAGAATCTACTTTCAGATTTATGCCCTGCATAACAAATTGCTGCCCCTGTAGTGGCTACTATGGAGCGCGGATCAAATTCATCGCTCCAACTTTCGAAAAAAAAAAATCTTCCATTGCTTGCATTGTAATAAAAAATTGCGTTAGACATTAAAATAATAACCTCAGTGGCAACAACAGCAATACGTTGTTCTCCCATCAAGGCTAGTGGTTTCTGGCGATTTGCTGGTGCAGCCTTCCATTTCGATCATTAATTTTTGGAACATTTCATTGAGGTGTTTCGAATGCGATCGCGTTATTTTATCTTTTGATTTGTTTGCTGCAATCGTTCATGAATAATTTCCAGATATGCTCATTTGAATACCGAACGGAAGTCGGAGTGGAGTATGCAACTGATCGATTCGAGTTACAAATGAGGCTCTCGGCCATTTGGAAGATATCAATTAACTTTACGAAATTATCTGCATGAAACCCATTTGATGCGTTTTTCAAGTCTGAATTGCTGAGCATTAGGCAAAAGATTTTAATGAGGAAACGAAAGTCAAGTCAAGTCGGAAAAAATTCTGTTGGATGCATACTTACAAACATAATCACCGCTCAAAGAAAGGCAGCCTCATTAACCAAATTCCCTCCCAATAAAAGTCGTTTAAGAACTTCGCAAAATAAAGTGCTTGATCATTGCCCCAAGGTCGACGCCGGGCGAAACACTTTCCATTGTGGGCGCATTAGTGCCTTTGTTGAAAGTGATCAAAACGATTCGATATAAGAACTCATGTGCACAATCCCACAAACTCATATATGGACAAATATGACTAACAATTATGTCGTAATTGACATATTAAGTGATTTCAATAGCAAATGGAATGCTTGGTCCGCAAAAAAGAGGCTCGAAATCGAGTAAAAGCTTTAATGAATGGCGGCAAAAAGGCGATCAGAAGTTTTCGATTTCAATTACCATTTCACAGATTCAATAATAATTAAGTCAGTATCAAGGTAATTTGGCACAAAGAGATTTTATTATGATCACGCTTGTGATATATTGACAGCCTTTGGATTTTTGCAAAGTGTGGCGATCGTGACTTGTTCTGTAATAATATGGAGTTGGGAGTTGTGGACAAAAAAAGATTGGCAAACGGATTGTGTGAATAAATAATTTGCATATAAACGTGTGAAAGTAGGGGCGCCAAGTTTCCTGATCGAACGATTGGAAAATTCGGAAAAAATCTCGGTAGCGACAAGCAAAAAAAAAACGGGTCGGAAAATCATTGTTATTCTGATTCGTCAGATTTTTCAGAGTAAAGGTGACATGGAGATCAAGCATGAACACCACCCTTCATGCACTATTCCCTAAGCTGTTCACTGTGGAGGCTTTACGGTGTGAGGGTGGGAGTCGAATAAGTGATTGACAAAAGTTTGTATGTTCGCTTCTTTGTGGAGTATTGGGCATCCTCGAAATCTCTTTATCAAGATTATTACTTGTTTCCTCGCATTTTTATTATCAGTGAGATTATGCTTCAGTTGAATTTCAATCACACCTAATCTGTACTAGTGATATCCTTACATCAGCGAGACAAGCACAAACACGGATCCAGGGTAATGAGATTGCGAGGCTAGCATTCTATTCCCTCCACTATTGCGCCGTCTAAAACATAACTTTCCTGGATCATATTTGAGACCGAAGTCTGTGCTCATTGTATTATGAATTGCGAATGCCGGCACTGTAGACACAACGGTTTGGTTGAGAGGAGCATCTGCTCAATGAAAAATCCTTGGAGCAACCATATTCATTTTGGGAGTCTTGGTAATTACGTCTGAACAACCGGTGCACAAGTAACCGGTGGTCCGAATAGGTGTGGGTTCGGATGGCCTGTCTTGCCTGTGCAGTCTGCTGCTGATCGATTGGAAAACGATTTGACAAGCCGGCTGGCTTGTAGGAAGTTGAGGCAAGCCGGTACGTGAGTGGGGTAAGAGGCCAGGCCGATGGTCGCCAGACAGGCTACCAAAGTAGTGAACGTTCTGTTTATCACATGATATATGCTTGCCGTTTATTGCGCGCCTACTTTCCTTTTCGAATGACCAAGAAAGCAATAAAAATGGCGAGGTAAGCATAATAAAGTGATATAATCGTTCAGGGAGTTAATAACCTCAGCATTGCAATTCTCATAATAATATTTTGTTTTCCAAGTGAATCAACCAATGATAGGTAGTTTTGTCGATCCTTTGGGGTCAGCTTCCCTCATTAAGTAAGTTAATGTGTGATTGCGTGTTTCTCTTTAACAACCACACACAGTGGTGTCCAGTTTGTCAGTATGGACATATATATATGCAGTTTCCCGTTCAAAAGGCGATCGGTTGGACTGGGTTTAGACATTTCCAGTTTCAAATAAACCACCGCCCTATTAAATATATCACCGACGGACCCTGGCTATTCACAGGAAGCAAATAAATAACTAAGTACAATCGAACAAATGGGCAGAAGTTACCTCGGGCACTATCGGACAACAAATCGAAATAGAGAAAACTTCATCATAGGGTTCTAACACAGAAACAAATTTAGAAACATAGATTTTTGTTTTGGAGTGGTCTTGGGCCCACCATCTACATAATAGCCAGCCCCACTAATTTGAGGAGCAACTCCCCATTCGGTGTAGGGCAGAGGTGATCTCATCAGACGCTGCCTCGCGCCTCCATTATGCGGAGCACCTATCAATATGGGGAGCTTGTTCCCAGGTTTTGATAGCAGCATTACTGGCACTTCATTTGCTGGTTCCGATCCCGGCATGGGGGAAATTGAATCCGAGATTTAATTTCCCTTTATAGTACAATGGCCAGCTACCCAGAATAATTCTACCATTTTGAATCTATAAACAAAGTTCAAAATGTTTCAATATTCCAGGCCATTTTTGAGGTGACCAAAGTATTTCATAACACCCTCGGAGCCGCATGAGTATCGCTGCAGATTGCAATGCGACCCCCCTTTAACCGGTCGATTACCCAGGTTGTTGCGCTTAGGATCGCATACACATCAGCCTGAAAGAACGTTGTATGTTGCCCCAATGGAAAAGCCTACTTCTCGTTTCTATTCGAAAGGGAGACTTGCTCCCGAATCTTGTCCTGTTTTTGAGCCATCGATGCAGAAGACCTCAAGATATCCTGCAACGCATTCTTCTGATTCGTCTCAGTTTTCTTCACGAAGAATAACTTCATATCTTCACACGCATTTCATACTATTTGGTAATCTACGACTAGGTGAAACTCGCATTCTGCAACACTCGAAACTGAAAAGAGCGATCTGCAGCCTTTCATCGACCAACAGCAGCAAGAATAATTAGTTACAAGACATCAGGACTGGTTTAGGTTAAGTGACTCAGGGCAAGTCCACTGTATTGTCCTTCCTTTCTCATATGGGCTACATATAGCTAAGCTTATTTAAGATGCGAATAAATCTCCTTGGAAATTAAGGAAGTTGGTCACAAAAGTCACTGGACGGCTTTCGAAACAGTATACTTAATAGTATGTCAATTGTTACGTAACCAAAAGTGTTGCGTTGATATCAAGTTAGTTTGCTACACAGCATGGTGGTTGGTATTAGCATGCGAAAACTCTCAGATACACATCCACTACTAATAGTTTCATAGCGTAATACAGCTAAGTGTCGACATTACACTCCACATGATTTCAGATACTGAAAATGACAACATAAACGATACATTTTTAATAAAATAGACCGCCTTTTGTACAGAAATGTCAAAATATTAAAGGAAACCCCGTGACTCCGTGAGGAAAAACGACAAGTTCTTTTTAAGGTTTTGTGTGAAACAAAACCTTATTCCGTCCGTCTTGTCCGTCTGTCTGTCTGGCTGTCTGTCCGTCTGTCTGTCTGTCACAGCCGATTTATTCGGAAACGGCTGGACCGATTGTCACGAAAATTGGTAAGAGTATGTGATCTGCCTTCCCTTTACATGCAGCAACTGACGCCATTTTGTGTTAAGTTTAAGGGGGCTCCCCATACATATGAAAGGATGGTGCAAAATTGTTTTTTCACAGAATGTAGCCATATGGGGTATCAAATGAAAGGTCTCAATTAGCGCTTTTCGAAACTGGTTCAATATTTGATATTGGGTGAAACATAGGAGAGTGAGGGCTGAAAATACGACCATCAAAAAGTGTAACAGGTCTCGTTTTCAGAACCTATCCAACCGAAAAATCTGGAAAAAATCGTAGTAGTGCATCTCTACGAAATCTAGGCCTCAAAATATATCCGGTTCCGATATCTGTACAAATAAAGTTAATAATAGTATATTTCTACATTTTAGAAATTTACCCCGCACCCCCCTTATGTTCATTCCAGAAGCACAAAATTTGGCATGCATATAGCGAAGAACATAATGCACAATTTGGTCAAGTTTGAAGAAAATCAAACTATTATTAACAAAGTTATAGGGGGTAAAACTTTACAGTTTTTTGTGAATTTCATGCACTCTACAACCTGCATGACGTCATCATCACATATCAATTCGTCAATACCACAACCAAGTAAGTTAGTATGAATTGGGTGGAAAAGAATTATTTTGTTTTAGTTTTTTAATCATTTGTATATGAATATCAAGTATTCCAACGAGACATGTGTGTATGTAGGTATACAGTATATGCGTGCTAATGGACTTTGCGGGTAGTACCTAATTCAGATATATGTAAGAAGTAAATCGGAAATATAGGTACGATCAATTTATATACGTGCCTATATGTGTACAGTATTGGAAAATAGGCAGTTTATTTGTTTAGGGTGAGCGTAACTTCTGTAGCTGTATATGGATTGAAAAATGTGCGTGTTTCTTACATAAGACACAAAACCTCTATACACGAAGCGCGAGCTTCCGGTATTCCGACTTGTTTATTATGAGCAGTGCAACTCCATGCCAATTCTGCAGGCGGTGCTTATTATACTTGTGGAGGGGGTAGGACGTTGACATGTATGTGGTGGAGTTGGGTGGAAAGAAAGCATGTATAGGATTTGTCTTATTTAGACCAGTTTCTAGTATGGCCATAGGGAATCAGTCTCTAGGTCGCTTAGTCAATGAAGCACTGAATGTACATGTGTAGGTGAATACTTCCCCGGCAGAAAACCACAGCCTTAGAATTTGGATGTGACTCCAACTCCGCAAATTGATATCGAATCAAAGATTCTAATTCAAATAGCTGCTCCCCAAAGATCGTTAGTAATTGCCTCTATAGGCCTTTACTCTTTAATACGAGGGTACATCGTCACAGCGAAGATTCCGCAATAGTCGGTACTAGGCCGCATATGGTGCATTGCGATATATTATATTAGGATCCCAATTGAAAGGATTCCACCCCAGGCGAGGACAAGATTGTTGGCCTCTTAAATAACTGGCAGTGGTGAAGAAAGTATGCACGTGATGTAGCAGAAGCCCTGTTTGGAAAGGGCTAGTTTGACTTTGACGAAGGATAAAGAAAGCGATCATGATCAGGGATCGTAGGAAGAAGAACGCTATCAAAGTGGAACTCGGTGGATACACGATCATCTCGGAGTTGGCTTTTGTAACCTGTATGTATGTCACCTTGTCCCATCGGCTTACAATGGTAGGTAATGGAGAGATGACATTTCGAGCTAAAAACATTTCTGTGACAGTTGTAAGATTGGTTGATTCAGTTTCAGTCAAAGAAGGATACTAACAAAAAGAAACCACGCCGTATTTAATTTCGAGAAAGGCGAGAACGTAAACCAGGAGGCCGAAAGTGTAAATAGTGTTTATGCTCCTCATACTGTAACAGCCAATTATGGGTCATTTGGGTTGCATCGATTCCGATCTGGTATGCACAATGCCACGCACAAGGCAAGGTAAAAAATAACTATAATATCATGTCGAAGCGACATGTAAGCAATGTTCTGATTGCTCAGGAGCTAAATATTACACAGCCACCATCAGAAACATGGTGGTTGATGATGAAAAGAGAATTGCATATCACAACGTCAAACGACAACGGTGAGCTGGCGCAAATGGTGGCAAACCAGTATTGATGGCTAAGAAGGTTTTGCTACATGTTTGGTGGGGTTGGCAGGGAAGCAGCTCCTCTACGACGAAAATCTTTACTTGCAGCTGTACTATCAACAATTGGACTATCTGAAGGAAACAATTGCTCGAAAGCGTTTGGCTTCATGTTCGAGCGAAATAACAGCAGGCCACATACTTCGATAGTAACTCCGCAGAAGTTTTGGGAGTTTGGTTGGGAGTCTTATATGTGGTAGCTCAGAATATGCACTGTTCTTTTGTCCCAGATTAGAGGTCGAGAGAAAAATGCTGAAAAACATATTCTTTAGAAATATAGCTGAAGGGATGCTAAAGTGAAAAGTGAACTGGCTTGTTTTTAATCTATGACAATTGAGGAGAGAGCTAATCCGCATAATGCAAAATCACCCTAAGAAGTAATAAATAATCGATGGTCTCGTGGGTCAGAATCGTGGCCGCTCTAGCTCAAACCAGTCAACTGTAAGAATTCGAGCTAAAGCGAAAGTCTTTTTCTAAATATGGGCGCCAAAAAATACCCTGAGGTACCAAGTACTCCGTCTATGCTGCGCATGGGACTGACTATTAAAATAACATTTTTAGATCTAATTTTTCAAGAATATGACCTACGAGAGCCTACGAGAAAATTTCCCCTATGACTTGAATGTCCTCTAGAAGCAAACTGCCTTGAAGGAAAAAAATCTATATTAAAAACATCACAAGCCATAACGGCTTTCCATTAAAACATTCCTGGAAAGAGAATGCGTCATCTAAGTGAAGACTAAATTCCTTTTGGAGCAAAAAAATTATAACAAGCCTGGATAAGATGCCGAAAACAACTAATCTGTATGTAAGGCACCCGGAAAGTTCCTTTACGAACCTTACTAGACATTCAGGAATTTTGACAATATCTTTTTAACCGATAGCGTAGGATTCTAATTTGTAGGCAACTGAACCTAATTTTTATAATGAGTCCACCTTTTGACAACAGTAAGATTTTAGCGATGTGCTTCTTCGAAAACTCAGCTTCCTGCTTGCGAAGCTAACTGGACATCTTTTATGTATTCGTTAGAGCAGCAGGATTGGACAAATTAAGGGCAGTTGTTCTGCGACAAGCATTACTTTTACTTCTTTGGTCGTTGGCTCTAAATAAACTCCTAGGTGTACCTTGAGGAAGTTACGGAAATATATTGAATTTGTCAGAAAATACTCCTGATGAGAAGTCCCTATTTGAAACATTCGCTTGAAACTCTGCATCTAACCTTATGTTGAAAACGATTTCTTCCTTTTATACTTTCGGTAACAGATACCCTTTTTCTAGATCGGGTTCACCACTTTTCAGGGTTATAAGCTTGGTCTGGATTAAGGCGAAAGATTCTCAAATCATTGTCTAGCGCCAGTTCGTCAGGCTTTTGTGTGACATGACGTATCATAAAAGACGTTTCCCCTGCGAATCAGAACGATGGCTGCAAACATCACATCTATACCAAATGCCTGTATGGTGGCCGTAGCAAACAATGTCGCTCATCTAACATATCCTCGTCTTCCGATGATGGTGATTGATGCTGTAGTTGGTTTTGGATTCGGGAGAACACAGCTTCACCTAGATTTAGATGATATGTGACTCAATTTGAGAACGCAGTTCACTGTTGGTTGACAGAACCGATCCGCGATACTTCGACCGCTTAAATCGCATGTTTACAGTGATCGTACCTCGGTCATTGTGCTCTGGTGTTCTGCACTTTCAGTCAAAGTCTCATTGCAGCTTTTTTGTGAGATGGTAGGGAACCATGGATTGGATGTTCCGCATGACAGTGTCTTCAATAAGCACAAGCAGGGCCACCCTTCATTATTCAGCATCAACAGAAACACGAAAATATTCTACTATGTCTGCCACACTTCAACCTCTCTCTTTTTGATCGCGGTAGAGCAATTTATTTCAGCAATCGACTAGAATTTGAAGTTGCTATTAGAGGTTATCTCAATCGGAGCCAAGAAAATATCGGTTATTTGGTTTACTACTCCAAACAGCATAAATGTATGAGGAAGCAAATGTCAACCAATCTTAAAGTGAAGTTTTCTTCGAAATCTCAAAGTGAAGCTTGGTTCGAACTAGAAGTTGTATAAGATACTCGACAAATCTAAGATCACCAACGGTCGAATGATACTCGAGTTCCTAAATGGATACTTATTATAGGATTTTCGGTTTCGATGACGTCACCGAATACAAGGTGCATTTGCTAAATCCGCAGTTTGCGATCTGAATTTTCCTCCATACCTTGCCTCCACTGGGGATCACTGCGAGCGGTGCAAAAATAATGCAGTTATTTTTTTGGTTACGGAAGATCAATAGTTTTTGATGTTGCAGTTAAATATTCAGGTATATCGGAAAAAGTAGGCATTCTGTAAGATGCTCCTCAGAGGATCCATTTCTGTTAATATATATATACTTTCACAGCTGCGAAGTCGGTTGCGGTACATGTATGTTATGTATATGACCCTTCTGCCAGGAAGGCATAGAATCAGCTAGAAGGTATCTATTTGGCTTTGGTTGAGTCGATCGGAAGAGGCTTGTACATTTGCTATATTCCGTAGTGATGACAAAAGATGCTTATACGAGATATTGAATACCAAATATTAAGCTCCTCCAAACCAGAAAACTGAAACTGAAGCCAACAAAAAGCTACTATAGATAACCGCTATTCCAGACTATTGATCTCATTTAGTTGATCATTAAAATCGAAACATGTTCCAGCCACATAAATCACCATCATTATCAATCTTGGAAATCAGATACGCAATCTAAAAGATTGTTTTCAGTGAACGCCAATCAAAAGAACACTATGTGGACTTATATTGCTATTTGTTAGTAATAATTTACAAGAGGCAGCCTCTGTGATTCCAGGGAATGCTCTTTAATATTTTCTAATGACCATTGATGTGCGGCACTGATGATCTCCTACCGATCTTTGATGAAAATTGCTGATCTTTATGGTAAATTAATGAGTTAGTAATGGACAAATGGGAACCGTTTCTATTTCTCTTTTCTAAAAAAAAAAAAAGAAAATCTAAAGAAATGGAAAAGTCATTCACATGATCTGAATATTTGGTTAGTTCGGTAAAATGCAAAATGAATTTTGTATGGGCAATTTTCCATTTCTATCCCGTGGCTAATGTGCGTGGTGAATGGTCCATCAATGAGTTGGATGCAGTTTCGGATGAAATCTTTTTTCTTTCACTTGATAAAATGTTACGTTTGGGTTTTTATAGATAAACTTGAATGTTTTATATAAATGTTTTTAATTCGTTTTATGTTGAATTCCTTGGTACGTTTGCGTTTCTATAATGACTTTCTGTTAAGGTAATGAAATTTATGATGAGAGGGCTGAAAACTGCATGAGAAAGCTATTTTCGCGCATACTGAATGAATATGCGACCTTGAATGATAGACAATGCAAAAATGGAAATTTCATTTTTTTTAAATTTAAGAATAATAACGCTTTCAGCTCTCACAATCATCTCACTCATTTAAGGCATTTGCTCAGAAAAGACCGACTGAAAAGTCACTGTAACTTCTGGCAAATATTTAAATTGACAGCGAGTTTTTATAGAAAGTGCAAGGTCGAATAAACCTAACTTTGTTAATAAAAAAATACGTTCTGGAGATGAGTTGAATTGAGATGTACTATTATTAAACCCCTTCGAGAATGTTTTTTTGAGTATAAGAGCACTTGGAAGCTAAGAGTGACGTTGTGATCAAACGTCTTTTTGGAATACTATCCCCTACTATGTAGTTAAACGCATAAAGACACTAAAGCCCTGGAATGGATAACTTCACAATCAAAATGAGGTAATAACGGACATTTTGAGAGGCCACTGCGACGTTACTTGACAGAAAGAACGAAACATCAACACAAGTTTAGATACATAGATACTAGTCACAGGTCGGCTAAAGTCCAAGTGCAAATGTCTAGATCACCAGATCAAAAATATAGACGAGTCGGCGAATAAAAAACCTTTGTAAGTATGGCCAAAGTCACAAAAAAGAAGGCAAAAGGAGGGGGACTCCATCCTGAATAAAAATACTTATTTGATCACACCAATTTTGACATGCAATAGCAAATTAAATCTGAAAAAAATATTGAAAATATAAATTATGAAACTGCTTTCGAGAAGATTAATATGCAGAGTAGACTGTCTATCAACATACAAGCAAATTATGCATAGTTTGAGAAGCGCCAGAGGGGCGGGATATTCCCTCACTCGTGACACCTTGGATTTTCGATAAATCCGCACTTTTAACTTTGACTGAATCTCAAAAGTGATAATCCCTTAGTTCACAAACAAATCAAATCGACCTAGAACTGTTCAGGAAAGAAAGAGTTTGCAAGGAAAAGCTTAAAAAGCTATAGCTGACCAAGTGTTATAATTGTCAGAGGTTTGGACACATGTTCAAAAATTGTCCTTTTACTCCAAGATGTGCTAAATGGACTGGTACACACGAATCTGAAAATTGATCCACACCAAACGAGAATCCACAAATCATGAGGATTCGTAAGGTGTTTTGTAGTACACCAACTGTAGCGTTTCTTTAAGTATCCCATACCCTAGATGCCTATCCTTTGGTTATGAATAAAGTTTCTTCTTAATAGATTTCGAACGTTTTTGATATCCTCGATTAATCCACAGAACTTTCTATCGCTTCTAACGTCTGAATCGAATATAGCGGCTGAATATATAATGCGTTCATACAGGGAAAAGTCAAAATGCAAGGCATTCTTGCTATAAAGACTCAACCAGCAACTCAAATGGAGCCTAGTTAATTAACTGGATCCAATAAGGACCTTTTCTGAGCGGCGATATTGTCAATGCTGGAGTTTTGCCGTTCCCTCGAGATTCCTCTTTCTTTGAATGTTTCTTGCCTTACTCCAATAGACTGCGTTATTGTTTTTAATGAAATTGAATGAAACTTTACTCATTGTGCCTGAGTAGAAAGCTTATAGAGCATTTTAACTCCTGTATTTGAACGCTTGCGTTAGAGACCTTTACACGTTTCTGGATCCTTCAATGGACAAATCAGATTTAGTTCAAATGAGATAATAGAAGCAAATAAAGATAATTTCAACTCGACCCGTCGTTTATAGATCGTAAAGCACCATGTAATTCCATTTCCTCCCTTATGTCATCCTACGCCGTAGGAGATTGCTTAATTACCAGAAGAACAGATGCAGTAGAGAGAACTATCATATTATATAAAACGTTAAACTTTTATCAGTTACAATTAATGAAGCTATCAGACAACACTTAAAGGAGATTTTAAAAAGCTACTCATTTCCACAAAACGTAGAATAGAAGTGTTCAAGACAATAAACAGGCTGCCAAAGTGGAAAAACTCTTCCCTTGGTATATATAAACAACTTTTTCCTCAAACTAGATGACCTACTGCATCACTCGAAGGAAAAAAATGTCATCCTACGCAACTTTTAACGGAACCGGGGCACACGCTGATAGTGGGCGGAATAATATAAGGGTGACGGAGAATCGTTGGGCTAGAAGATCTGTTCCAGTTAAGAGTGCCTCTTTTGGTCACCACGACTTATAAAGGGCAAACCTACAGGTCAAGATGATTGCCCAATTTTTCTCCCCAGAAATGTATTAACTTCATTAGTGAACCATTCTCCATTTTATACAATACATATAGTAATGCATATTCCCTACCATCTGGAAGATAGCGTACCTCCGTCCAATTCCAAAACAGAGCAGACACCAAGGGCATGAGAACCATTTCTCTTCTATCCAATCTAGAAAAGATTCTAGGAAGAATCGGCCTAAAGTTTTAGAATAGATATTGTTTCACCCTAATTCCTAACTGACAATTTGGTTTCGACTCGTCCATCACGTAGGTAAATTTGCTGGCTCATCCGGCCGTTTCTTGCAAATTATTTCACGGACACGGCGCAGAATACTCAAGTAATATATATGATGGAAGGAAATCATAGCGCGCAATTCTATGGCATCGTTTTTAAGGTTTTGTATAAACACAAAACCTTATTAAAATCGGTTTACTGTCTGTCTGTCTGTCTGTCCGTCACACGCATTTTTCTCGGAGACGGTTATAGCGATTGACACCAAATTTGGTAGAAAGGTGGGAATCCTCACGCATATAGTGAGTTACATCCTTTTACGACGAATTTAAGGGGGGGTCCCCATACATGCAAAAGGGGGGTGTAAATTTTTTTTTCATCAAATATAGTCATGTGGGGTATCAAATTAAAGGTCTCGATTAGTACTTTTCGAAACCGGTCTTAGTTTTGACTTTTGTTGAAAAGGTGGGGAGTGCGGGGGGTTGAAAGTAGTCATTTTTTAACGAACCCATTCTCAGAAACTACTAAACCGAAAAATTTGAAAAAAATCAGGGGGCTGCCACTATATGGTGCCTAGGCTCCGAAATATCTTCCATACCGATACCTGTTCAAATAAAGTTAATAATAGTACATTAGTATAATTTTTAGTAATTGACAGGAAAACCCCCCTTAAGTTCACTCTAGAATTACAAAATTTTGCAGCAATGTAGGTTACAGTATAGAGCATGATCCTGCCAAAATTGGTGAAAATCGCACTATTGCTAACAAAGTTATACTAGATCAAAACTGTCGCTCCTCTGCAAATTCAAGACTATGAATGTCAATATCACTTGAAAGTGGCTATTTTCACATAATATACGCATATTTTACGGGCTACATGCTAATGGGACAAATGCACACTCAAATATTTTTATAAAGGAAATACACAAAACCTTTCTTACTTGAAGCGACTAGCTTCCGGTTTCCCGACTTGTTTTGGTCTTGCCTCGCCTTTAACACGATATTCATTGGTCTTCGTTTTGGATCTTGAGCATAAATTCAACTTTTGTATCCCGTAATAATGCGTTTGTACGTGTCCAGACAATTAGAAATCATCTATTCACAAACTTTTACGCGGCGCCCTTTTTCGAGAAAAGTCAGTGTTTTAAGTAACAAACGAGATTTGATCCTTCTGGGGTCCAAATTATCCTTCAAAATGGCTTCAACGAACGTCAACCATATCGACAAAGTCTCTGATTGTCAATCTATGGTTTTCGAGTACCAAATTTCTTGGATTTTTTCACGTGTAGTTAACGTTAATGGTTGTCCGGGGTGCTTCAAGTCATCAGCACATTCTCTGCCGTCTTTCAAGTCTTTCTTCTTCAATTTACCAAAGGTGCTCTACAAATTACTAAATGTTTCCACAAAAAATGAGGCATTTTTAAAAATCGCCAAAACCACTTTTAGTCGTTTAGCAAATACAGTATAGTATAGTCAATGACGACATTGACATGAAATTTGGCACAGATGTTACTAACAGTAGCATCACCAACCATTTTAAGATCGCCTTCCTTTTTATACCCACCCTCATCCAGAGCTCTGTTCCCATCCACCAAAACCCCTATCTCCAAGACGCTTGTTCAAATTTTATTAATATATTTATAGTTTCCCAGTCTGTGCAACCATTTTAGTTACAATGGTTGAATAGCCACTTAACCGTGCAAAGGTAAGACCTCAATTTCTTAGAAACTTCCATGTTTATGAACTTCGAGGGTGTCCCACCAAATAGGCATATATGGAGGAATTCTCGCAATTAAATCTTAAAACCTGGTCATCCCACTCAAATGGGGGAGTTCTACGTCCTCACTTTGGTCGCCTTTACAATCAGATATCTGCTACTTTTTCAGAGGATAGATTTATCGTGGACTCAAGCATTTATTTCTCTAGTTAACCAGAATTTCAGCGCTGGCTCTAATTATGTCACTAGCTCTGAGGGGTTTCCCTACGTCGAGGGGGCAGGTCCGTGATTGCAGATCCGAAATTGATATCAGATAAAATCCACCAAGGCTTTGGTCACTTAGTAAATATTTTAGATAAGACCAAATAACGCAAATATCTAATTAACACTACTTGCCAACTTGCAAACAGGAAGAAAGGAACACAACATCTATGAAGTCCACTGTGCCAGATTTTGTATCTAATATGTGATAAACGTTAATTTAGTGACACAATTCACGCATGCGAGAACGAATTATTTCGTAGCCGTTTCCCAAAATAACGTTTGGTTAGATGCAGTTTAAATTGGGTTTAAATCACACGTACCCTATCATTACAAATTCATGTAATGTTGCGTGATGGAAGTGAAGACAATAGGAGCAGAAAAGCACACAAAAGTAGAACACCACTAATAGCTAATAATTTCGCGACTAAATACACTTTTGAGTCAATTTTTCACACCGAGTTACCGAAATGTACAATATTACGATGGGATGTTCGCCATGTTGAGCCGGTAAGAAAGTCCAAAACTGATCACATCACACGGGGTGTGACACCACAACTTAGGAATTATTTTATGTAAACCACTTTTCGAATTGGTGGAAACTCGGACTTTTGAATTCACCCTATTTTCTTCCTAACTTCAAACACATGTTTTCCTAAAACGTTATAAACCCTAGTACTACCGATCTGCCCGTAGACAAGTACGTGCATTGTACACTTCATGATCAATTGGTTTCCCATTGATGTGGAATGTTTTGAAACTTGAATAACGTTATTTCGGTCCCGCATTTACAAATCGGTTCAAACCTGTCTGCCAATTACCGGCGAAAAACAGTTTTTTTTTGACCATTCATTCAATGCCGAAAAAAAGAACAGAAAGGGATTACTAATCCACACAATTTCCTTGAGAGAAATGAGGACCTGTCGTTGAAATGCTCTGCGAACACGTTTCGATTCGCTCCGCTTCGCATGGTAATTTTCCAGTTCTTTAATAATACAGTGACCTTACGAAAAATACAAATTCTCATTTTATGATATTTAGAAATTTTTTAAGGCATTGGTTGGTTTACATAAGTACATAGAAAAGAACAGGCAGCACTTTTGAAAACTTAATGGTCTCCTACGTTTCCTTGCTGCTTATGATATGGTTTGATCAGTGATTTCAGTAACAGGGAGAGTAATCCATACTTGTCTCTCTATGGTATAAATGCATCATGAATCGGTTATCTGCTTATATAAAAAGATTCTTCAGGGAAAAGCAGGCAACCCAGGTACAGTCGATTGATGAATTGCACTGACTATGACAGTAAGATTTCGAGCGACGCGACTCTCCAATGTAGCTTCCATTATAACACTTGTTACAGAAACGTCTGTTAAGGGATTATTAATTCATATCATTGGAAATGACACTGAGGTCAGGGCCTTGAATTCTGGTGGAGCTTCAGTTGCTGATGCCAAATCTGGAATATCGAGTTTGAGGTGTCGTGAGGAAAACTCGATAACAATGTTTCGCTAGCCAACACTACTGACCATCGTTATTTTCAATTACCAAGGCTTGCAGAAAACATATAAATGAGAAAGAAAGGGAATAAACTGCAACAGCCGGTATCCGGTCCAGGCCTGCCTTAATAAGAAACTCCAAACATCCCAGTTTTGCGTCAAGGAAATTCCCTAAAAGCAGTCTGGCGTTCTGGTGTACGCCACCACTCCATCTGAGGCAGGGTCTTATAGACTTTCCGAACTGGATCGTCTTCATCCATACGGATTAAGTGACCCGCCCACTGCAACCTATTGATCCGGATTTTGTCCACAACCAAAGGGTCATGGTATCGCTCATAGATTTGGTCGTTATATATACTACGGAATCGTTCATCTTGTAGGCTCGAACGAGGCAAAGAGATCGCAATTTCGCTAAGTGATTCCCACCCCTAGCGAAAGTAGGCACAACAGCTTTTAAAGTCGCATAGATAGAGAACATCGGTTCCTAAAATTCATTTACGGGTTGTCATCAAGAGTGTCTCGATATCTTCCGCCGTATTACGAAACAAATTGTAAGTGATCGTAAGAACGTTAACGTTAAAAAAGCGCTTCTTCAGAATATTCAAGCGAATAATATTCAGAGAAGTAACAGCCTTCATGAACTTTATGACACAGAATAGTTATCGTTCCGATGCTTGTAGTTCTTCTAAATAAAAGTAGGTAGCTTTACTTAAGCTAGCTTAAGTACTGAGGAAGAGAGTAAGTAGCTCTCGAAATACGTATTTACTAACTATTAAAATATAATGCAGTAGGAGCAAGCTACCTAGTTCTATTTTTATTTAGAAGAACTACAAGCATCGGAACGATAACTATTACTTACAGGTTTTAATTTCAACAGATGGCAATCTAAACAACAAGGTACTACGTTGAAATACAAGAGCGAGCTGAACCTTCTATGCAGCCTTATCCATAGTCAAATCAAGGCTATACTACGAACACAATAAACTTCGATGAAATCCTATTATGATGGCTGTGAAATGTAAACATCAACAAAGTCCGATTGATATATTTTAGGGAAAGACGCTGCGGAAGAATTTGAAGCCATTGAAAAAGCAGCAGCATAGCGATTTAGATGCACTCATAAATTGGACGAGGTCAAAATATGATAAGTTCCGGGAGTTGGTATCTGCATAGACCACTGCCTGACAGCAGAATTGCGAGTGACCTAAGGGACGACCTGGTGTCCGACAGAAAATCTAGATCGATGAAGTCCTTAGCTGTACTTCTATTAGAAGCTATATATCCGGAAGGAAAAGACTTTTCATGAGCTAGTGCGCCATTGAAAGAAATTAGCAATTTCCTTCTTTAGGCCAGTTTTATCAATTTGCCTTTGACAAGCGTCTGTGCTAACTGCAACTATGTTTGCAGCATTCGCCGCTCATACTCTAAAATATGTTCATTACTCGGTCCTTGCAATATGTGCATTCCACATGATAAATATGGCCGCGGCGGCTTCGGACTAGAACGTCTGCTGTTCATTCCTTTGTAGAGTATAGGACATTAACGCAGTCTCAGTTTTCAATGAGTTTTAGTTTTATAATTATCAAACTTAATACTCTGCAGGTGCTAAGTTTACTGCAGTAGGTCAGCTCATGACGAGCCGGGCTAACGAGATCAAAAGGGCGGTACTCAACGATTTCGACCATGAATGGAGCATGTGTTACCGAGCCCTGTAATTTCCCTTCAACCCCTACAAGCGGCAGCCAATAATGTTTCTGGAGAAAATAAGAATGATATTGAAAAACATTTTCGAGTTTAGAAACCTGTCTTTAAAAATGGACAAGTACCCTTAGCTTAATTAGTTTATCTACTTGGTCTTCAAGATAAGGTAATAACAAATCAATCCCCAGTACCATACAAGTAAAAATTTGCTGAATGGAATTCGGTATCTTCCAAGTAATTTTCATAATAAAGGAAACAAGTCGGAATACCGGAAACTCGCGCTTCGGGTATAAAGGTTTTGTGTTTATCTTATGTAAGAAATTTCAAGGCACATTTTTCTATCCGTATATAGCTACAAATCCAACATATTCCTTCATATTTTTCCAAACTACGAGACATACTTACATATTACAGCCATAGATAGTACGCTCACCCTAAACAAACAAACTACCTATTTCCGAATACTGTACACATATATGCACGTATATAAATTGATCGTAGCCATATGTCCGATTTACTTCTTATATCTATCTGAATTAGGTTCTACCCGCAAAGTTCATTAGCTATATATACTATATACCTACTTACACACATGTCTGGTTGGAGTAGTTGATATTCATATACAAATGACTAAAAAACTAAAACAAAATAATTCTTTGCGACCCCATGACTGACCAATGTGCGAGGCCAGATAAAAGCAGGAGGATCACTCTCAAGAACATTCGACATCAAAAACGGTCTACGACAGGGGGATGCCCTATCATGCGTCCTCTTTAACCTGGCCCTCGAGAAAGTGATTCGTGATGCTGAGGTAAATGCAAGAGGTACTTCAAGTTCACCCAACTACTGGCCTATGCTGACGATATCGACATCATAGGAAGAACCACCCGAGACGTGTCTTCATCCAGATCGAGCAGGCGGAGCGAGATCTTGGGCTGCATATCAATGAAGGCAAGACAAAATATATGGTGGCAACGTCAGCACCGAAGACGAATCAACCAACAACATCAAACCGCACTGGTCAAACACGAAGAAGAATAAGGATAGGAGAATACAACTTTGAGACCGTTGACAACTTCTCCTATCTAGGGTCGAAAATCACAACCGATAACAGCCACGATGATGAAATCCGCGCATGGTTGTTGTCAGCCAACAGAGCCTATTTCAGCTTACCAAGACTGTTCCGCTCGAAACGTCTCACCATAGGGTCAAAGCTCTTACTGTACAAGACTATATCTTCCCAGTCCTCATGTATTCCTCGGAAACTTGGGTTCTTAGCAAGAAGAATTGCGAACTCTTGGCCGCGTTCGAGAGAAGCATCCTCCGAAGAATTTTTGGCCCCCTACATGAGGATGGACGATTCCGTAGCCTACACAATGACGAAATCTATGAGCGATACCATGACCGTCCGGTTGTGGATAAAATCCGGCTCAATAGGTTACGGTGGGCGGGTCACTTAATCCGCATGGATGAGGATGATCCAGCCCGGAAAGTCTATAAGGGCAATATATATGGTAGAAAAAGAAGACGAGGCAGACCCTGCCTAAGATGGAGCGATGGCGTAGGTCAGCACGCCAGACAGGTTTTAGGGATATCGAATTGGTGGACCTCGGCGCAAAACCGGGATGTCTGGAGTTCCTTATTAAGGCCGGCCTAGATCGGATGCCGGTTGTTGCGCCGTTGATGATGATGATAATGATACATAAAATGGGTGATATCAGACTGGGTAGCAATTATAGAAGTATCACGTTGCTAAGTACTATCTGTAAGATATTCTGCACAATTTTGGTAGGCCGAATAGCCTCGTACGTCCAGCACATAATTCGACACATTTCAAGCAGGATTTTCTCTCAGTTCTATTCTTACTGTACAACACAATGATCTTGCCTCGTGTGCTTCTCGGAGACATGGGTTCTTAGCAAGAAAAATTGCGAACTCATAGCCTCGTTCGAGAGAAGAGGAAGAATTGTTGGCCCCCTACAGGAGGATGGATGATTCTATAGCCTATAAAATGACGAAATTTATGCACAATAGCACAACTATTTGATTGTGGATAAAATCCGGCTCAACAGATTGCAGTGGGCCTGTCACTTAATCCAAATGGACAAAGAAGGTCCAGTTCGGAAAGTCTACATATAAGAGTAATCTATGGTAGAAAAAGATGCAGACCCTGCCTCAGATGGAATGATGGCGAAGGCCAGGACGCCAGATTTTGGGGATATCGAATTAGTCTGCCTCGTCGCAAAATCGGGAAATCTGAAGTTCTTTACTGAGGCACAGACTGGATATCAGTTGTTTCGCCGTTGACGATAGCCTCAATAGCTGTCAATCAACAATACAGTTACGTAGTCAGTTAGTAAATACAGGAGCAAACCCATATAATAACGCGCTAAAAATTTTGTTGAAATATCCAATTAATTATGAATATTTTTTAAGGAAATAGGTATCTTTTTTTTTGCAGATCACTATAAACCCAATGCATTTATAGTTATTATAGTATGTAAGTTCGTAACGGGATCAAAGCCAAATCAGTATTCCCTTCTCTGGCATTGCAATAACATGCAATTTACATTTTTCGAGTGTGTTTATATAAATATAATACAAAGTCATTGAGCGTATTCAAATCTTTTCTTTCCTTGCAAACTTAAAATGTTTGCATTTCAAACCATCTTCAAGAATGCAATATTGCAAAGTAATTCTCTCAATTCATAAAAAGCATCCAAGTACATTTTTCGTCAAAAGAAAACGCAAACTCCAATGTCACGAGTAACAAACGAAATCAGCGTATCTAAAAGCCGGAAACAATGATCCGATTATATTTAAGATCCTAAAGTGGAGATCACAATCACATGAAAAATTGAACAAGTTGAAAGATCACTGTAACATCCGGCACTGTTGGAACATAAGAGCACACAATCATCTCTACTCAGACCCATGATTATAAGGGCTTAAGAATGGCAATCGGGTCCGTTTCAGAGAAAATTGCAGAGCATTCCAGCTAATGCGAATTTAACTCCAACTTTCTTTCTTCATCCACAACCATTGGCTGATGTTTTCCCTTCAAACTTGATTACAGGAAATGTGTAGCAATAGAAAAACCACGACAATAGTAACCACGACCCTTGACTTCTCTCCCATGCACTTGTGAGCCGGTGCAAGAAACACAACGGCACGATCTCTAATGCAGAATAAATAACATTCAAAAGGATCATCTTACACGATCATCAAACTTGCAAAATCGTCTGTATTATCGCATCAACTATTTTCTCCGAAAACGTTAGCACTTGTTCTAGCAAAAACTATCTCTGGACCAAGATCTGTTTTTTGCTCCTTGCGGATATCACCATCAGATCAGTGAGGATCACTTCTGATCAGTCCGTAGATAGTGCACATATCGTTCAGCGTTCCCGATCGGATTAACCATGGTCACAGCGTGCGATCGCGAAAACGTGAAATTTATGCAGATTACACATTGAAGACACACAACATCTCAGGTGAAGGCGATCAGTTCTTCACTATCGCGCAGGTGGAAAAAGATCGGGGACCGCGAGATAAGGCCAGGGATGACTATTCCGAATGTGGGACCGAGTAGTTCGCTTATTTTATATCGCAGTCCGGACGGCAGCTGACTGATCATCGGTAACACATCTATTGGGACTCGAAATACGAAAGCGCGCACGATATGTCTACTATCCAGATACAGATACAGACCGACAATCGACAGATGCAGAGTCTTGTTAAACCGACAGAGACTGACTGACTGAACTGTAAGTTCAATTGGGGAAAAACATGATTTTTTGTTCATACTTATGTTTGTTGTTTGATTTGTTGCTATTGTGGAGTACGCTGGCTATATACACTCCGCGTCCACACACGATCATATGGGGAGCACGAACTGCATCGAATCGTACGCGCTATCCGCGACTGGAGTCCCAGCACCAACTCCAACGGATCAACTCGATGGAAATGGAAATGGCGTTGGCCATATGTGAATGGAATGGAATTATTATAATTGTATTTTCTTTTTTAGGGAGCTAACAGTCTAGCAGCTAACGTTGTTGTTGAATTAAATTGCAATCAAAAATGTTGATGATGTTCATATTACTCGACATAACGGTTGGGGGAGAGATGAGGAACGATGGCGATTGGGATTGCCATTTGCGGAATGTTCGCAATGATGACGGCGAGATTGGAAAATAAATGAAGCTTTGCCTATGCGGTAATGGTAATAGCATTTCGGTTAACGTTTTCTTCCAAGCATAATTAATGGATTCCAGAGAGCGCACTGCAAGTCTTGAATAGTTAGCCTTAATCCCGTCGGCTATGGGTGACCATATTCGTCCCCGCAATGCCACGAACGACGTAACTCAGTAGAGAATTGGACAACCTACCTGCAGGCTAATAACCCCCACCGGTCGCTTATTGCATCGTCTTAAGTCTCTATATTTATTCTTTCAAGCCCATCCAGCCCATCCTTTGATCTTGTTCAACACATTTCTTGGGAACAAATGCAAAATAAAGTCTTAATGGGTCAATGCCATAATTCTAGAACTGGATTCGTTCTGGGAACTAAAACTCGTTCCATATCGTGTTTGATTCAATTCAATGAACCGAACAATGAGGGGAATCAGGCGACCGAAATGTGTATGGGAAACACATCATGTTAGTCCAATCTATTCAGGAAAGTCTCCCAACTTGTTGTTTTCTGAGGAGATATTCGAATTTTTTTTTTCCCAATCGCCAGATCCGGATAGGTTATAGGTTCTTCGTAATTAGTGCATTTCTTCGATAAGTCCATTTCCGACCATCGTTTCCAATCATTTCCTATTGTGTTTGGATATGTTATGCAACACAAGATACTATTTTAGAAGAAATTCAGGAGCGAATGATACTTTCGACAGTTTGCGCCCCGGGTGGGATTTCCTTTTAGCCACGGAAAGTTCGATTCTGTTGATTTCGTATTCGAAATGGGTTCCATTTAAATATTAGAGGAATATTTTCCAGTTAGGACCCCTCAATGATTGGTATACAAAGTAGAAGGAGCAGGTATGATCACATTTTTTGGTGGGACAAGAGGAAAAAATGCCTCTTGGTGAGGTTTCATTACGATAGGAGTCTAGAAGATAGAATCTTGCAAACCTATTCCGAATACGTGGAGATTATTGATTGTGAATAAAAACCAATACAAACGTATGTTCATAAGGATACACTAGACGAAACTATATACATTTTACTCAATTCATTGGATTTCAAATGAAATAATTTCTTGGAGCCCTTTTGCTCTTTGGGAATGCTGCCCCGATTTTCTCCTAGTGAATGTGGTTTAATTTATTCGTATAATTGCAAATTATTATTAAAATTATTGGGTATCCACGGTACCTTCGACAACCCTATCTTGCAAGGGGGTCGGTATAACCATGACCTTCTAGATGAGTAAAATGCTTGAAAACAGACAAGTGGAAGAACCAACCAACCATTGTCATGAACACAACCCAAGGTCGTCCACAGGGGAGATTCTTTCACTGTTAGTGTGAAAAGTAGTAGTGGACGACCTCTTAAAAGAGCTAACAACAAAGGTCTATAGGGGTAAATATGAAGATACCGAAATAGGATTGCAAAAATTGCTAGAAACTGGTCCAGTAGGACGAATCTAAGCATCAATCCAGCCAAAATTGCTATTGTACCATTCACTAGGAAGTGTAAATTAATGGAAAGATCGCCTCATGCAACATGGTCTCTAAATTTTTGACGACCGATCCCCATGAAACAGGCGTTATGAAATTGTTGTATCAACGAAAGTTTCAAATCTAAAATTTACCGCAATGTCGTCCGTCCTGTCGCTCTCTATGGTTCTGAGTGTTGGCCGACTATAAAAGACAGTCAACGGCGTCTTGCGGTAATGGAGACGAAGATGTTGCGTTGGACTAGTGGCGTGACACGTGTTGATCACATCCGAAATGAGGATATCTGCGATCGTTATGGGGTTGCACCGATCGTGGAAAAATTGCGAGAGAGGCGTGTTCCATGGTATGGTCACGCAATTCGCGCCCAAGATTGGTCTGAGCATCGAAGTCGATGGTAAACGACTAAAAAGCAGGCCGAAACAACGGTGGCTTGATACGCTGGATGGGAATTTAAAAGCCTCGTGATTGCATTAAGATCAGGCATTTGATAGAGCCAAATGGCACGTAGAACCGACCCCGCTTGTGAACGGGACAAAGGCTGAAGAAAAAGAAGACTAGGAAGTGTTAACTAAACAGGAAATACAAGTCACATATCTAAGAACTGCGAAAGACCAAATGTTACTCTAGAAGACGCACGTGAGAAATACATATATGTAGAAAACTTCAAAAGGTTTGTTAATTTGCAGGCTCATACCAGGAAAAAAAAATGGCGATACTCTCTAAAAATAGTGCGTTAGATACATACTACAATAGTAAACCCAATGATTACCGATGGGACGGACACCAACAAACTCGGTAGAGGCTAACATAGCTTAGAGACTGGCTTGTGTGTATATCACTGGGAACATGCCTAACGGCATTTCCTGAAGGTTCTGCTGTGATTGACCCTTCTTCATATTTAAATACGGATGATGAAAGAGGTCGCATCTCAAATTACTGATGAGGATACCACGATGGCGGTCAAAGGGTAGTCTAGGTCCCAAGGCGAAAGGGTGAATCATTACCAATGACGGAGTATGAAATCCGGGAAACCCCTCCTGAAGCACTAACGGCTTTGCTACCAAATCCTATCATCCCCACTACGTAGTGATCACCAGGAATTCTTGAATGAAGAATGAAGACGAGTCTCCTGCCCCTAAAAATGTATAAGAAAGCTGTATTAATGATCTCCAGGTTAAGAGTTGGGTGCGGTTGAGAACCTTACTTGGAAAACTCAAAAAACTGACTACTCTGTATGGAGACTTTTAATATCAACCAGGTGGGATAAAAAGTTCGTAGGCTTACACGCAAATGGCGCTGCTAGTACTAAATTCATATGATTATAGTTAACTTTAGCCTTCAAAAGAATGTGCACGTGTAGCTGTCGCACTATTAGTTTATGAGGTCGAGCATTTTCAGTGAAGTAACTTTTGTTAGTTTGAAAAAAATGGATAAAAAGGAATTTCGTGTGTTAATAAAGCATTGCTTATTGGCGAAAAAAATACTCCCGAAGCCAAGGCTTGCCTTGGTTTGCTAAATTTAAACAAGGCGAAATGAGCACCGAGGACGATGCACGCAGTGGACGCCCCAACGAGGCGATTACCGACAAAAACATCAAAAAGTCCACAAAACAATTTTTTGAGACCCTGAATAAATCAAAGGAACGTGTTGAACATATCATGCATAAATGTTTATAACTTAGAAAACATAAGCGAACGGTTATGCTCTTAGCGCTCGCAAGGTAAATTTCGAAACATAAGAATTAACTTTAATGCCCCTACAGAAGAGCCTGCAGAGCTAACAAAAGATGCCTTCTTAAAGGTACTGGAACGAATCCTCAAAGTTTGACAGAAGTGTGATGACAAAATCATACTTGGAAATTTAAACAGCTAAGTAGGAAGGGTGTCCATGTTCGGGCGGCGCATGGGCTTCCACGGCTTACATAATACCACCGACGATAATGGACTGCAGACCATTTAACTAGCAGTGTCACACGAAATGGCTGTTGGAAGTACCTGATTTTCGCGGAAAGTGTACAAACATGGGTATCATGTTTATTGAACGCTGCCACCTCTCAGCCTAGATCAATGTCAGAACATAAAGAGGAGGGGCCAATATACACTCGGATCACTATCTCGTTGGTATGGTGCTTCGGTTCGACTAAACACACCACCTGAAAACTCCTCTGTCAATCAGATGAGAGCAAACACTGAAGTCATCCATAAATACTGAAGTTAACGTTGTCATTGGTACGGCTGCAAAAAAGTCGGAAATGCTTTAATAATTTGTAGATTACGTGATGGTTAAAAGACTTGGCCGGAGGAGACCTAGAGGAGAGAAATATTTTGCAAGTCTAACAAGTTGACGAAACTGACCGTGAAGGTCCGCCCGCAAAGCTAAAGCTTCGCATCGACACTTGCTTGGATGGGTCTGTCCCAGCCAGGCTCGAAAATGTGGGGAGGTCTTTCGAACACTTCAGTGTCCTTTAACCAATGCGTTAGAACGGACCAAGACCAGAAATATAGAAAAAGGAAGCCGTAAAATTCGAGACCTAAGCACCGCGTTCCAGAAGGTAGACCCAAGATGGTTCACATCTTCTTCTGCTTCAGATCTTCATGATGTGCTGCTTTTGGGTTTCCCATAAAGTAGAAGAAGGAGTCCTAAAATAGGAAGGAAGATTCTATTCTTTTTGTGTTAAATACACGCCAATGGTACTGTAAACTGACCCTTCGAACTCTGGGAAATTGGCAAATGAATTTCTTTTATTTATCAGGATTTATTTCCTATTATTTTAATCAATTTCCTGAAATTTTGTTTTCTCACCTTTCTTATTTTTTTATCGTTTTTTTTTTGTAAAAATTAATTATTTTACTGGGTTTTTTATTTTATTCTTAGTTGAAATTGGTTGGATTGGAGGATTCCGTCTTCCCCTTCTCCCCCCGCGCGTTCGCACTACTTATGATAGATGAGCTTACTTTTTTGGGGTACCGATTTCCCCCGAAGAAACTACAAGAAACGTTTTTTTTTTTCTTTTAGAGATACTCTTTATTTGTAAAATGTTTCACTACTTATCATAGATTTGCTACTTACTACACAGAAAAAACAAAAGTCAGCCCAATAGGATATGTTAGGCTTTAATAGAGCTCTAGATAGCTGAAGGGGCTCGCTAAAGGGAGTCGTCCCATGTGAAACTCGATATTTTAACTTTTATTAGAATTTGTTTTTTGACAATAATAGAAAGTTCAATTGTTTTATAAGTTGTTATTGGTGGGTCTTGAATTATTATACATTTTTAATTAGCGAATTTGATAATTTTTTGTATTTACCTTTTGCGGTTGAAGTGGGTTCCTCGAAAAAAAGGGTGGGTAGCTAATGGGACACATCTCCAATTGCGTTAATCTGGTACCCAAATTCATATGTTTTCTTATTCTTCTTCTAACTTAACACTCAAAAATCGGGAAACCGGGAGCTCGGCGCTTCAGGTATGAAGGTTTTGCTTGCTTCTTCTGTGAGGATATTTGAGTGCAGAACTATCCCATTTGTACGAAGCCCGTTATGTATAGGCATTGAGCATGTCAGACTACTCACTCATGGGGACCCCCCTTTTAATCTCAGCGTAGAAGGATATCACTCACTGCATGTCTAGGCGTTCACAGTTTCCATCTTCTCACCAAATTTCGTGTCAATTGGTATAGCCTGAGAAAAGTGCATGTGACAGACAGACAGACAGACAGACATTGAACTGACTTTAATAAGGTTTTATTTTGCAAAGAAAAATTGTCAAAAATCGCGCCTACTTTTCATTGAAAATCCAAAATAAAAATAATAAATTACATAACTGTAGTTCGGACACTGATGTGTAGAATAACATGAAAAAATTTTAGCCCGATCGATATATTCCCAAATATATCCTTTTTTCAAAACATATATAAAAGAAAAATTCGATTTCTGGAAATTGCGACATAGGAAAACACCCTTAAATATGATATTGACAAACTACGGCCTCGAAAGATGCGCGAATCTAAAATTTGTAAATTCGAAAAGCTCTATTAAAAAAGCTTACTATTACTTTGTTCTTAGTAGTAAGATTACCACCAAACTTTCCAGTATCACGCCTATACTATGACTCCTGCTGGTGCAATTTCCCACTCTTTTGCCTAGAAGGTTTTTCAGTAAATTAAAAAAAAAAATTGTAATATGCCATTATAAACGTTTTCGAGCAAATGCGAAGAGGAGGTGTGTTTCGATATCTGAATTTCGTAGAGCGGTGTCATTTGGACTTCTTTAGATTGTTTGGTCGAGTAGTTTCTAAGAATGGTCCCTACCTATCTTTTCGTTTGAACTTTTTGTCCGCTCACCGACCTATTCCCCAACTGATGTCAAGTTTTGACCGCACTTTGTAAAGTGCTGATTGAGATCTTTCCACATGCCTATATTCGGAAATGTAAACATTTTGCACTCGACCCCGCCTTCAAACGTAAAGTAATGCCATGCTCACAATTGGATGGTTTCAATATGGTCGCCAAGTTTTATTTCAATGGATCTTTTGCGATAAAAGATGCGATGGGACTTTAATAAGGTCTTGTTTTACATAGAATCTTAAAATCGATTGCCTCCTCTGGTATACGAAACTCATCATATCATATCATTCCATATTATACATTATCATCATATTTAGAGCACTAGGAGCCCATTTAGGGAAGAATTAGAAAAGCATGTTGCTGGAATGAACTACTTGAGGGTACCAAGGGAGAAATGGATCACCAAGAGTATATTTTGCCTCTTCTTAGCACTGTATTCCGTTCTATTTGCCCCTTGAATACTCTTTTCAGGTTATAGATGAGCAGTCTGCCGGAGTCTTTGTAGCCATACGATAGTCAAGACTTTTAGCAGATTTTTAGTAGATTTTATACAACTCCTTTGTTGTATCTGATGCACCGATCTCCTGCAATACGAAATTGTATACAGGACCTTCTTTTCAGCCGCATTTAATATTTTTTTGCTGCGTCTGCAGTCACATCATAACGCACGGATTTTGAGTTTAGAATGGAGAGGACCGAGTAGTATGTTTCATTTGCCACCATTTGATTTCCGCTCAAAACTGTATCCATCAATTATAAAGGCCTGCCTAGGCGTTCTTTTTAAACTCTCAAGTCCATTTTCACTCGCTGAGATATTGAGGAACTCCAGCGTTGCCAGAAATTGTGCTACCGATGGGCTGCCGAATTTTAACATTATTTTGCAATAAATACTGTCATAAGCCTGTTTAAAATCAATCTACAAATATTTGGTTCAGAACAACAGGAATTTTGTCGACTTTTCATCTCAGATGTAGCTTTCCACTATCTATCCAGATCAGGCATTTGATAGAACCAAATGGCGAAACTGATCACGACGATTACCTCAAAAATGCTAGAGTTGATTACGGACTGGCGGGTGCTAGCCAAAGTCTCAATGAAAATCAGTCGTCTTCTGAATCATGCCAGCGTAAATATAAGAGGCTTCTGTGAGGAACTGGTAGAAAAAGAAACCTCATGCCTATTCAGAACTCTTAAACGGGATGAGTCGGTTGAGAAGGAGTCTCTCAGAAAACCGCATGGTACTTTCATAAATTCCAGAGTTGAGCCAGTGCGGACTCTCTTGGAAGTACAGTGTTACACTTGCAGAAAAAAGAAGAATTAGCGAGATCTGTAAACCTTTCAACAAGAAGATGTTGCAAAGGAAACTGGACCACTACGAGAGCTGTGAATACTAATGAAAAAACAGGAGCTGCGATTATTATTTTTTGAACATTTGGAGACACTTGCCATAGATGGCATTTATTCAGCGATGTTAAAGGAGGGCCTTTTTCAGTCTGCTCACCATTTCCCGATTTCTAAGATAATAATAATAATCGTTGGCGCAACAATCCATATTGGATCAGGGTCTTGAAGTGTGTTAGAGCACTTCATTCAACACCGTAAAGGTACACTACAGGATTACAGTACCCTGTAGGAGGCAATGTGGTCAGCATTGCGCTCGCCCGAGATTATTACCCTGATTTGACTCAGATACTCATTCACAGCTGAGTCGACTGGTATCCGACAAGAAATCACGATACAAATCCCACTGCCACTAGAGAGATTTGAACGGCGACCTTTTGTACAACACCCTTGCACTCTAACCACTCAGCTATCGGAACACTCCGGTTTCTCAGATAAAGGACGCAACTCTGAAAGATGAGCAAGCGAGAGGGGTGTTTCTGAACACTGACTGTGAGCGTTTCCAAGCTTCCGATGCCATCAAAAAACGTAGAGTCGACGATTCTTTAGTTCAGTGAACCTATGCTCTGTTAACGCAGATTGCTATGCGCTAAAATAGGTTTTAATCGCTACTTGAAAATGGGAGCGCTAGAATAATCCTCCAAATTTTCAAAGAAGCACAACACACTTGAAGGCCCTGATCCAATTAGATTGCTGCGCCAACGATTATTATTATTATCCTACATAAGCAGCTTCTTTGGAACAAATATGTAAAGGTAGAGATGAAACGAGTTCACACAGTTTACGGGCTAGACGGACATTGCCTCATTTGGGAATTCAGGCCACATATGGTAATGTAGATATACGTTGGTATTATGAGGCGGATGTTCATCTATGTATCCCTAATGTGGTGGATAAAAGTGCGTGGCATGGGATTTCCTTTCAGAGCGCTGTAATGAGAGCCCCTCTAGACTAATTCGTGTAAGGATTGGAAAATGAAATCCAGTTCTTATAACGCCATCTGATTTCCTGATGCCTGCCGGAAGCGCAAAGTAAACTAGGATAGACCATCAGAATCCAAGGTTTTCTAAACCGATGATTCAAAACAGGAAGTGTTTCTAAAGCAGACGTCTAACTTTTGGATAAAAGCAAGTTGGTGTCTTTTCTTTAGAACTCTATATAAAAAGTGTTTAGGCTGATGTATACGCGAAAATCTGAGTAATTGATTTACGGATGACTATCCTGGATACCTGTTTAACGCGGTGAAGGGAAGAATGAAATCCGGCATGTCTAAGCATAGGAAGATTGGAGTCTCAGTAGCATTGGCTTGTGCAACTATCAGAAACTGCGAATGTGCTTTCCATGAGGACACATGGCAAGTTTACATAGCGATAAACACGTCACACTTTTCCTTCTGGAAAATTTCTTCTGTCGAAAATCAGGCATATATATTAAAGGATGGTGGGCATTCTGACTGGCTATAGTTGGAAGTATGTTCAGAATATTAGTATTGCGCGATGACATGGAGGAAGGGCAATCTACGGAATATTCCCTATATGATCGCCCCGTACATTTTCTTGCGTGTTTTCCGTTAAAATAGATAAACATAATATCATGTGATCATAACATTCTTCGTTTTGGATGGAATCAACCCTAAGGAACTTCACTCAAAGTTAACAAAAGCTTACGAGAATATCACTCCTCCAATATTAACTACTGAAATGTGGGCAGCTGAATTTAATCGGGATCAGGTATCTCACTTCTATGGCCTTTGCGAACTCCAACTATTCCGGAAACCATCGAAAAACTGCACCATATTGTATTGGAGGATAGGCCAGTGAACGTGAGTGTGATAGCTACGGCTGTGAGGATGCGAAACGTCTTGCACAAAGAATTGAGAATAAAAAACTTCTGCGCAAGATGGGTGCCACATAAAGGTGCAAAATTGATTGATTTTGTGCAGCCATTCATCACCATGGATTAGGCATGGGTCCATAACTGAACACCAGAAAGGAAACAGCAGTCAAAACAAGCAGTGCCAAGAAAGCGAAATTGATGGCATCTGTCGGAAAGACCATGGACACAGGTGAAGCAGCGTCTGACGATTTGCCTCTGCCCTGGTAAGAAACCGTAAAGCCGTCATCGCCTGACATTTTTGTAAAGTTTGGGTGCAAGCCCTAAGCGAGAGGTACGAGGACCAAAAAAGGAGGGAGTAAGTTGCTCCCCATTTGGTCCGGTCCAGCATTAACTTGATGGGGACTTAGGACCTCACAATTCTCAAAAAAATAGCATGGACAGTGTTTTTAGATTGGGAAAGGGATCCTGTTGTTTGATTACCTTGAAAAGACAAAATAATTACACGCGCGAGTATTATTCCAGTCTCAGCTGGATGCCAAAATTTGCGGAAAGAGGACTCGTTTAAAGAAGAAAATAAAATAGTTTTTCATCGGGACCATGCTCCTATTCATAAATGTGCGCTTCGAATGGAAAAACTGCAGAATTTCTGGTAGAATTTGCTCGGCAATCCACCTACATATTATCCTGACTAGGCATCCACTGCTGCTTTCAAACTTAAAAAAATTTGTCTCTGGGAGGCACTTCGCATCTGAGAGAACCGTAAATGGGTATTTTCGCAGCCTTCTAGATTCTTACTTCTGGTAAGGTATACTGATGTTGGAGTAACGCCGCACCAAGTGTATTGAAGCCAAGGGACATTATGTAGAAAAACTTGAACTTCACTGAAAACCGCAGTCCTTCATTGTCAGACTGAAAATTTTGCACATTGATTGCGTACATTCTAGGTACCAAAAAAATAAACCGGATTTCAAGGTCCGTTGACTCAACGCAATCTAATCCCTTGTATCTAGTTTCTAAAGAAATGGTTTCTACAGTACTGGTCCACTGGCCGATGTGAAGATAATTCTGCAGAATATTTTCACACCCATAGACCACATATGCACATATGAAGCAAATGATGATCATTTCATAATACATACCACACTTTTTATCAAATTTAAGGTGTGCTTTATCTTTTGTGAAAATTATCTTGCGTTAAGTGTTTTCCGGTTAATTTCATCAAAAATTCAAAATTCACGAAATCTCACATTCCGGTAATTTGCGATAATTCGAAAAATAAGTGAACGTATCTCTAAATCTAATTAAAAGCGGTATTACCTAATTGTTACGTACATTCGCAACAGAATATTAAAAGTATATTCCAGTTTGAATAGTATTAACACTTTTTTTATCTAAAGTATCTACGGCTTGCGTTTTCATCACCCTCAAAATTAACTGCAAGATGTGTAAGTGCATCAATGAATTGCCATCCGAACTATGTCAGTAAAGTCTCATAAAACAAGTTGAGAAATGTTGATAAGAAAATTACATCAACGTTATCAGTGGGTGTCGGAATACGATGGAAATTTTCTTATGAAGACGTTACCTTCAGACCGTGCCTAGTTTCTTTCACGAAAAGTTTCTTTCCGAAGAGCTCCTATATCATAATGGGGTGCTTAAATGATCTTAATGATCTGATAACGATTAAAAATGAACGCTATATGCTAATTTATGAATATGCAGCTATCTGCATTGCTCATAAAAGCATTCACGCTATCATTATTTGGACCACCGCCTGCAAAAAGACTCTCGCCGACTCGGAAATAAAGCGAAATTCAAATGGTTGCAATTGGATGGAAACTTCGATATTGTTTCCTGACCGGAAGAAAAGTCGCGATCTCTGCTCTTATTTATAAATTTTTATAATTATTCACTTCCTTAACATATATCAATATTTATTCAATGAAGTGAACCCCATGCCCAGCGCAATTCAGTACCTACAGCGTTATGCATGAATACGCTCATATGTACACCCATGCAAGCTGGAAATATGAGAATCCAAGCAATTAAGCCACATTCGCTATTGCAGGCCTGTCTAGGGATTCCTATTTTTGTGCGGAAATGATGGAAACGATAATGCTAAGTGAGTCAGTCATCTTTGTTGGAGTTTAAAATAGATTACGCACTCGGGCCCTCTTAGCAGTCTACAAGAATGAAGACATTCTATCCCTTGTAGCGGAAATGCTTGCACGCATCATAAATATGTTTGTTTATTGAATTTATTGTGACTCTTACATGCTCCAATTTATGAGATATAAAGTGATCGATATGAAAGTTTGAACCATCTTTTTTCTGAAAGTGATAAGAAAATTGGATTTGTAAATCAGACGTTGCTCGTGAGGAACATGCGGTGAAGGCCCTGGTTATGAACGAAGCCAAACATTTGTGCCCATTTGTACATAATATACGTACATATGTGCTTGTCAGACGGAGCAAGTCAATTCATTATCAAAAAAGATACATTTCACCTACATTTGGGCAAGGTCTTTCTACTTAAAGTACTACCAACTGCTCTTGAGAAATCGTCACCGAAATATCTGCCTACCAACCGCATACTTACTTCTTGAGCAAGACCAATTTATGGACAAGTAGTGAATGAATCATGACATTGTGAGTCAACATGTATCTGAGTAACAGGTCATTAAATTTAGAAACGTATCAAAGCAGCCAGTTTTCCATAGACAGTTTCAAAGGAAATATCTTGAACACAAATTCATTGTACTTACATATGTACATTCGAGCAAAGAAATCATTCAGACGGAATATGGATATTGGATTCTTACCTGAAATGGAAAGAAAAGAACACAATTAAATAATTTGGTAAAGATGTATTAAAATTAAGTAATATTAGAATATCTAAAAATCTACGTTTTTCTATCAAATTGGGGTGTTAAAAAGGAGAGATCTGACATAAATGTTGACATATCATAGTTTTTCGAGAACTTTTAATGATTCTCCCCGTTTTATACAATTCACCAGACCCAAAAACAATAAGTGAGATATGATAATCCAGTGTAAATTGGAGAAATGCTTTGGACTTAGATTTCCGCTCGATATACCTGTCATAGACTTTAATAGATTTGAAATAGTCTTAAATCTCAACAATCTAAATTTCCTTTTAAGTATTATGTGAGAACTCTGCCTAAATTCAATAAATAAAATGCGTCCTATGCAAAAATTTTTAATTACCAGCTAACATTTATAGCTATCAGAATTCTATTACCAAAAGTTCTACGTATAATTACTGAAAAAGGAAATCATCAAAAAAATCAAAATTTCAAGCACACAAAAATATAGACCACTAAAAGATTTCCAGAGTATTGTATCTATAAGGATAATTAGTGACCCGTTTTTACTGCAAAATATAACAGGGGATATATATTTGGAGAATTTGAAGTTTTTCATAATAAATAGTTGCACCAGAGTGATAAGATGCTGGGCGGAAAAAGGCTCAGTGAAGGGCAAATAAAAGTTATAATCAATTTCCGCAAGGAAGGATGGACAATTTCAAAAAGAGCAAAAGCATGTTAAGAGAAGCAGGAATGTGATAAAGAATTTGCTGGTATCCCCGAAAACAGGGGGAAAATCCCGTTATCAAACGGAAATATTGGCAGCCTCTATTAGGAGCTGCCGAGCTGTAAGGCTATGACTATGATTGGCATAGATGCCAGTGTAGACGCGAAAGTACGAGGACGATAAAATGACAAAATGAAAAGGACATCAGCACTGACAATCGTCCATTAATGGAGCGTGTCACGTTTACTTCCTCTGAATGAAGTGACAAAAATATCTTTTCTGTGACGGATCCACGTTTGTTTTACACGGAGCTTATCATTATGATCATGATATCTGCAGAAGAAAGAAAGGATTTTTAGCCGCCTTCAGATGTTCTGCAATCGTTTGGGCGAAAATTGGGTACTTGGGAAAACAAAAAATGAATAGCCAGGCATACATCGAGATGATCCAGAAACAAGCTCGCGATCAGAGAATGCAAGTTATGGAAATATGTTTTCATGTTCTTCCAACAGGATAACACATTAATTCAAACAGTACGGACCAGAAAGGATTTTTTGAGGTTTTGTGTGAAATAAAATGTTACTGAAGTCGGTTCAATGTCTGTCTGTCTGTCACACGAAATTTACTCCGAAACGACTGCATCTACCGTCATGAAATTTGATGAGAATATGTGGTCTGTGAGCCGCTACACGCAAAGAGGTGCATCAGTTTGTGTTGGCTTTAAGGGCCCTCCCCCCCATATATGCCAAAAGGGGTAGCAACATTTTTTTTTCACAGAATATGGACATGTAAAGTACCCAACGAAAGGGCTCAATTAGTACTTTTCGAAAATAATTCTGATATTGGGTGAAATGCAGGGGAGTAAGGACTCAACATGTTTATTCCAAAAAGTGAAACAGATCTGTAAAAAAAACACAGTAATGCATCTTAACATAATTGATGCCTCAAAATATATCCCCCCCCCCCCCAAATAAAGTTAATAATAGCACATTACTATATTTTAGGAATTTACCTGAACACTCCCCTTAACTTCATTCTAGAAGTACGAAACTTGGTATCAGTATAAGGGATAATATAAGACACAATTCTGGAAGGCAATCCAACTATTATTAACAAAGTTGTAGAAGGTTAAAGTTCTGTATTCCACGTGAATTCATTGTTCTCCAAAACATGTGTAACGTAATCATTTTATAAAGCGAACTCACATCACGCGCCATCTACTAGCGGTCCGCCAGTAGTAACTCGCTCCACAACTCGCCTTCAATACTCAGACTAAATTCTAAGTAACGATGATCTGAGAGTGAGACTATCTAGCACTCACCAGTTTCTAATAACTCTAACAACTTCGAAGTGCAGATTGTTAGGTCAAATACTTCATTTCTTCTTGGCCCCACAACATCAGACTAGCTCCTCTAGGCTTGCTTTTGTTACTGCCCAACATATACTATATGCTGAGTGTTTGCATCGCAACCTATTGAGAGTTAATTCACACTACCACAAAGAATCATAGGGTAAGTAAGCAGTGGAAAGGTTTCTCCTCGTACCATTAACCTGGTATTGTTAGTTGACCGCAACAAAGTCCTGGGGACAGAATTGTCTCAGCATGGCTGCCTCTAATAATTTTCATTTTTTTTTCAATCAGAACGCAGGGCCTCAGTCTCGAAGAAGATCCTGGATTACTTGACTGGCTGAATACCACAGATTTTGTCAAAATGAACCCATGGTTCTTGAACCAGAAATATATTAGGATAATCCTAAAATTTTTGCCAGCCTTGCCTTTGGCTTTGGCATGCTACAGGTTAATTTGACTAACTCTTATGTTTGTAGCCACAGGTGCAGTCTAATATGAAAACCACCGCTAATTGAAAAGTTTGCTGCGTTCAGGGTGGAGCTCATCGGGATTACCAGCTTGTGCTTACCTCCCAGGTTCACGGTGTTCGGGTTGCATGGATTTGTTTCTACACACCGGAATTAGAGGAGTTGCGCCCACATCACCAGCTGCCCTTTCTTCCGCTTTTTCTGGTAGAGGGGGAGGAGAAGATTCTGACAGGCAAGCCTGTAGTCCCTTCTCTTTTGCGGCTGAAGTTTCCTTCTGCTGAGCCTTCCTTTCTCGTTTTTTGGAAGAGTTAGGCAACCGTGGCAACGACAATCTGGCCGTAGTTAGATTTCCAGTTCCTTTCATTAAGGGACTTGCTGCACTATACTTTCTGGCTGACCGCGACACGGGGTGCAGGTTTTCCATTGAAGTGGAGAGCCTGTTTTTAACCAATTTTTGCGGGGGGAACATGAATCTGGTGAGGCCGCCGAAATGTGTGCCTCGGCCATGACTTGATTTCTCATAGTCGCGGACGGATTCGAAGTCTGTCACTTCTTACCCTTGAAGAGTTGCAATCTTTTTTTCCATCTTCATGTGTTTTTGGACACCTTTAGTGTAGAAGTAAACTCCACGACAAAGTGGTATCCGAGAGGAATCTTTAATATGGATTTACTTGTGAAAGAAAAGTGTAACATTTTTGGATCAGAATATGGCGATGTGAGGTATCAAATGAAGGCACTTAATTAGTACTTTTCAACTAACTTTCAGCATCGGGTGAGAGGTAAATGAGTTAGGACTCAAAATGTATGTACCAGAAAGTAAAATAGGTCTCATTTTCAGAACCTATCCAACCGCAATGACAAAGATGCACCCCATGTAAAATCTAGACCGCAAAATCAGTCAGTACTCTATTTTAGAAATTAATTAACAACCCTCCATAAAACAAAATTTGGCATGAATATAAAAGTTAATGTAAACTTCAGTTCGTTCTGTCAGTTATGCCGGAAGAGCCTGCGGTACACTCGGCCGCCTGGTGCATTGAAAGGTTAACTCTAAACGAGGAAGCGCTTGAGACGAAAATTTGAGATATTTTTGTGTATGACAACATTTATAAACAAGTAGGGATATCGGAAGCTGGTCGCTTTAGGTGTGGAAGGCTTTGTTGACTTTTTATGTAAGAATATTTGGCACGATGGTTTCATTTATATTATACATAGAAGGTGGGGCAAATGCAAATGGTGCCAATTGTCAACTCGGTTTTGAGATTTGTGAAGGTTTGCTCCGCAAGAACGTGAAATAATTGTTTCCATTTTTTTGCGCAACAATGCGTCGTTTGCGTTGGCGCAGCATGAATTTCGTCGCAGATTTCCGGCCGCCCCACACCAACTGGACAAACACCGCGGCGTTTGGCCGCTCGCCTTGAAGAGATTGGGGCAACACGAGATCTTCCCAAGGCTAGCCGACCTCGCAGCAGCCGTTCTGCTGAGAATATCGCTGCTGTTGCCTAAGATGTCGAAGAGGAGTCGACGACGAGGACGATTTTTCATCGAAAACTATCTAAACTAAATTTTTCCTTCCTCAATTGGATCAATTGGGGCTGGAGAACATGAGGTTCCACCAGGATGGTGCAACTGCGCACACTACTCGAACTACAATCAATATTCTGTGGGAAACATCTCCGAGTCACTTAATCTCTCGTTTTGGTGATTTGTGTGTCCTGATTGCTGAGTGGTTAGAGCGCAAGGCTGTCGTACGGAAGGTCGCGGTTCAAATCTCACTGGTGGCAGTGGAATTTGTATTGTGATTTGACGTCGCATACCAGTCGACTCAGCTGTGAATGAGTACCTGAGTTAAATCAGGGTAATAATCTCGGGCGGGCGCAATGATGACCACATTGCCTCCTAGTGTACCGTTAACACACTTCAAGGCCCCGATCTAACATGGATTGTTGCGCCAACGATTATTATTTCCGAGTTATCACAATCTCGGCAGATGCCGGATTTTACCTAATACAAGCACTAAGTGCCAAGCATTTAGGCTCGGACGATCCTACCTACTTAAAAACTAAAGGGGCACTGGTGGTGGTGGCCGATGGTAGGTCAGTGGGAGAATCCGTCGAGTACTCCCCGCAACATCGAGCACGTATGCAGAATGGTGTACTTGTGCATGGTTTGAACCAGACTGTGCGAAAGTCCCAGGACATCAAGGGAAGCCGTCAGGGATTTAGGTACAATACCTGTCGCTGACAATCTTATGGGAAATACAACCATTTGATTTCCCGAGCCAATGGCTCATAGTTCATCTTCTTCTTCACGTACTTCCGTTCAATTTGTTATTATGGGGGATAGCAACATAAATAATATACGCGGAGCGAACCGTCTTGTCAACTAACAACACGTCAGGCTTGTTGTCTGGAGTGTGACCATCAGTTAGAAATTGCCGGTCCCAATACATGCTGTAAGCAGAACTATCAAATACTGCTTTCGGCTCATACCGGTAAACCGGACATGTTCCCGTGATCAGCTCATGCTTGTATGTCAAATTTTGATGGGTAACCTTATATACAGCATTATGCCTGGTGATGTATTGCACCGGTGCCATAACAGTATAGCCAGAAATGAGATGGTCCAACGTCTCTAACGCCGAACCACACAATCTGCACTGGTCGTTCTCCACCCGTTCTTTCCTGATGAGCTTTTTATAAGCTCGGGTGGCGACCACGCCGTCCTGAATGGCACACATGAACCCCTCCGTCTCAGCAAAGAGCTCCCCAGCACACAGCCATCTGTTCGACAAATGGCTGCCAGAGACAATTCACGTGTTTACCGTGCATTGCCTTCGACTTTCATTCATCGATCCGCTCTTGGTCCGACTTCGCCCCACTTAGAGGATTGAAGGATCGATCCTTCAAGTTGAGTGGAGTCAGTCCACAGTCTGCCTTACAGACAGCCGCATGCAAGGGACTCGCCTGCTCTTTGCTATAAAAATAAGCGCGTAGCGAGTCGACTTGACGATGATGTTGTGCCGCCACGTCAACCACGCACCTACCTCTGATGTCACGAGGCAGGTTCATCCGCTCCACGGCAGACTTTGGGTGATGCATTCGGAATTTGGACATAGTTGTCCGTATCCGCCGCTGGACGTTTTCCAGGTCGGTCTTCGTCCATAGCAATATTCCGAATGCATAAGCTAGTGAAGAGATAGCGACTACATTCAACGCGCTTATTTTATTCTTCCCCGAGAGATGCGATTTCAGCACCAGCTTTACACGTCGCAGAAATTCGGACAGCAGAGCATCCTTCAGATCACCAACTCGAGCATGGGTTCCTTGCAGAATTCCTAGGTACTCGTAGAAGTCTGTCTCGGTCATAGCTTCGATGTGGAGGTCACTTATTATTATTTGGTGATTTGAACTGGCTGGCCAGGGCACCCGATTTAACCGTCCAAAACCCCTTTTTATGGGTTTTTTTTTGAAATCGCTGGTTTACGTCAACAAAGTTCACACTCTTGAAGCCCTTAAGGAGAATATTCGCCAGGAATGCGAGAACCTGTTGATCGAAGTTCTGGCAAGAGTAATGGAAAATGCCATAAAATTTACCCATGTGGTCATCAACTATGACGGCGGCCACTTGGCCGATATCATTTTCTCGACTTGATGGGATAAATTCTAATGGATTGCGTTATCCCCAATTATTTTCTAGCAACATCGATAACTTGTCAGACGCGATCATATCGTGCAGAAGTTAACATGCAACAATACACCCCTACTTGTTTTTGCTTACCTAAGGGGATCAATATGTACATTTCTTACCTTTGCTTCTGCATATTTACAAGTTCTCACATTGCTGCTGCACCTAGCCAGCAACAAAAGTTAGTCAAACACTTTCGTGAATCCAATCGCTGACCTAGTTTTGGCTTGCAGGCTCCCTTCATTTCAATTTCACCTTCCACAACAAACAAAAACTTCTCCCAATTAAGGCTTCTTGCGTAATTATCACACGATACAGCCGGATCTAACCCAAAAATATCGAGTGGCTCCTCGAGCTAATGGAGTGGAAAATGAAGCGATTAAAATATTCCTTAACTAGTCTCTGTGAAAATACCATTGCGACTGCCATGTTGCCATTACCCGCGGCTAATCCTTAGATAGCTTCTATTCACCAAATATCGCGCTATCAAAAGCACTTAATGCAAATTTCTTGAGTCGCCTCTTGAGGCTTAGAAAGTGCGCAGAAATTCATTCGGAATTCTTCTGGGATCATTAATAAAATTTTATGCAACAATAGAAAACAGTAGACCCGATAATATTCACAAAGTGGTATGTCAGCGGCAAAAGTGTCCAAACACTTCGCATGCAGTTGACCCCTCGGGGAGGCTCCATAATAAGGCTTTTACCGTTGCTATCGTTTCTGCCTCCCGTGTCTCGCGTTCCATTCAAGTCGCACAGCGCCTTGGATCGGATGCTGAGTGCCTTTGCTGATCTATCGTTTGTTCCCTCGACCGTTAGTAACAACATCCATCAGAATCGGATTGGTTTTTGTCACTTGAGGAGATTGATGAGGAAACTGTGTGAAGAAATTGTTGTTCGAAGCGAACTATCGCTCTCGACAGACGATCAATGGTTTCGCGAAATGTTATTGTTAGCTTCCTCTTGGGCGCACTATGCTGTTACCAACAGATACCAAATGCAGATAGAATGGCTCGGCTCCGCAGCATCCAGGGCCCCCGTGTACATGCTCAAGACGCTGCGACCAGTAAAAGCGGGCATTTTCATTAGGCTTATCCAATCGGAACCGATTTGTCTATTGTTTAATGCACGCCAACTTGGTGTAGGAAGTGTTGCTCTTCAAAATTGAACCAAATTGGAATACTTTCTCCTCGTGCGCTGCATTCAGTCTGGTTTTCAGCACAATCTGCGGATATTTCTCTTTGGGGAAGACAACTTTTTTTCGCAGTGACTTGATTTTTTCGGCAAATTCGGAGCAGTGGGAATAAGTGTTCATTGCATGACCACAAAAAAGTAAGTGTTGTCAATTCGGCTTCTACCTCAGGAATGCTGGCCAGTGCTTTGGAGGCCACCATGGTTATCCACCTGCGGGTTTTAGTGGCCAAGCTCACCTGCTTTCATAAGATAGAACTGCATGAATTATCTAAAAACCGCAATGAATCAGCCGCATATGGCAGAGCCTTGCTCATTTGGCCATGGTACCCACCTTGGGCTGCGAACTGCATTCTTCTCACTTGGCCACCTTTCGCTGAATCCAACCCAACTCATCTCTATCGACAAAGAATCGGCAATACCGGTAGAATCTTTTCATCGTCCAAGAGACCCAGTCATCCAACGAAAAAAAATGCGATCACATCTTTGCAAATGATTTTCTTCAATTATCTGAGTCGAGCCTGTTGAGAAGCACCTACACCAGGTGAAAGCAGGTTAAGAATGCTTTTAGATGGATTTTGCGCAATTCACTGATTCGCGCAGTGACTGCGATTGTGTGGCTGCGATCAATGCCTACATCGTCTCCGTCGCTTGACCCAGTTCTCGGGTTCAAGTGATAAATATTGGCAAGAGATCAGCGAGTTTATCACAAGAAGGGGGTTCCACCTTTCGCATTATTCATACTTGAACTCGATGAGCTCGCAGAGCAAGAATTGTGCGTGCAATGATAATTAGCAACAAATGAGCTTATGCATCATTTAGGACGCAGAAGGCCCGCCAAGTACGTTTGATGGTGCCGTTTACAGGCACCATAAATCACGTTGCCGAAAAGGTGTGAAGCGCTTACATATTAATCGCTGACATAAAAACATTAAAGATACAAATTTGGCTGGAGCAACAATAAATAAAATTAGCAAACAAAGGCATGGAATCAAATTCAGTTGAGATTTGAATATTTCACTTTTAGAGTGCAGCGGAACGAAGCGATGAATATTTTGTGGCTGAAACGGGCAATATCTCGAATTGATTAACATAATCGGAGGTAGGTGTCCGAAAAGAAAGGTGGAAAACGTCGGTGAAATATTGGGTAAACTTCAAATAGGCAAGTGGAGTTGTGTATCACGTTAGATAATGGGTTTGCAGATTGGAATACAACTATTTGTCGTCAGATGCTATTTTGTCATTCTATTACGAGAAATGAATAATTTTAGGGATTTTAGGGTTATTATATAAATTATTGGTATCCTATTAAATAATCAACGGTTTCAATGCGGACTTTATGCAAAGAGAATGTATACTCAGAGGTAATTTGCCAATGTATCAAACAGTCGACTGCAGGACAGACTGATGCGGAATGTGACTCTCTAGTAGCCGATGTATTGATGTCCGGAGAGTTGAAGTCAAGCGTCTCTTTTATCAAACGCCACGCCTTGTATGAGGCGACCTTCCTGTTTACAAAACGCTACGAATCTAGATAGGAAAATCGAAAACACGATCTCCAATTCAGAGTCTTATGCGAACAATGTCAATTGGACGCAGAAGCTTCTAAACCCCTAAATCAGTCAAAATGAGTGTCTTCTCACAAGGCTGTGAACAATGCTCAGAAGTAAAGGAGAGAGCAAAGGTAAACTCACCACGATTGGAATAGGTGACCAATCCCGGAATACGACTAAAAGCCATAAATTCTGCAACAATTACAGATTAAATAACATTCAGGTGCATGTACACAAGAAGAAACCAATGAGCGATACTACGAAGAAAACATTGGGTGAGATGCGCATCAAGATCCCCGAAGGAAACGCACAGGTCGTAAAGGCCGCAAGAGTAGAATCGAGCAGGCAAGTGGACCTGCTGCTCAATTAAAAAGCGAAACTGGACGACCTAGACCTCCTAAGGCTCAAGGCGGACGGTGCCATGTCGGAGAAGGAGAACGATACTTCGACATTGGAGAAGACCTCCAAGCATTAATGGCTACCGCTAAGCTAGCTTAGTCTAAGTTTCATTGGAAGACGGTAGGAGAACTGGAAATGCACTTGTGGCGTCAGGCTACTTACTGGAGAGGATAATAATAATAGTTTTAAGTGCAGGTACCCCACGTCATATGAAAACTATTGTGCCCCTTTAATGGTTACAGAGTACCTTAAAAATTGTATGTCGATCAAGCCTATAATAGACAACAATTTTAAGATTTCTTCCTATTTCCAGGCATTTGAACCTGGTATTTGGTATTAAGTATTCTTCTAGGTGTCTTAACCTACTTTGCACAAGTGCTGGGCACTGTATCAGAACATGTATGGAGCTTCTCGAGCTGGTAATTTGGCCTGCACTGACCAGTCAGTATTCCTTATATGATCGTAAGGCTCTTCTTGGTGAGGTTTAAACATTCCTGCGAATGCTTCGATTCATTTCAATACCACCAAAAACTCCTTAGGCCACACTCTCGATCTCTTCCTTTCCCACCTCCCCGAGCGCCACCTATCTTTATATCCTTGCACATCCCCGTGTGTCAAAACTGACGCTCACCACCCCGCGGTTGAATTGGAAGCGGAGCTCCCTCGTTCAAAACCTAAAACTAAGCGTAAATCCACTAAGTTCGAGTTCGCCGACCTTGCTCAGTTTAAGACTATACGCTTTACTGTGAAGTCAATGGTCAGAAAAGCATCGAAGCCACCTTTGCCCGCGGTAACTTAAAACCCTTTTGGTCTCGCGCTCGCAATTCTCGTAATCCAACTCAATCTCTCCGTTCTTCTATCAGTTTCGCTGACTCCACTGCCAAACCCCCACAACAATCCTGCGACCTTCTCTGCAACTACTTCTCTTCAGTGTTTTCTCCCTCGAGCCCTCCATTCTCTACACCTCTCATAACTGCAGACTCCTCCGAATCTCTAGCCATTCCTCTCCTTACGCCTTCCTTGGTTGAGTTCCTCATTGGTAATCTTCACACCAATGTTGCACCTGGCCCCGATGGGCTTCCGCGCACTTCGGTCACCTCATTGTCAAAGAGCAGCATGGTTTCGTGAAACATAGATCAACGGCTTCAAACCTTCTGGTCTTTACCAACTTTGTTGCTAAATGCTTGAATTCACGTCAAAGCCTTTGATACCGTTGACCATAACATTCTCCTCTCTAAACTTTCATTACTAGACTTCCCTCCTTTAGTCATCTCCTGGCTTTCCTCGTATCTCTCATACCGTTCCTGCAAAGTTTCTTTTCATGGTTACTCATCTCGTTCTTTCTCTACTTCCTCTGGTGTTCCCCAAGGCTCTATTCTTGGCCCGATATTCTTCCTGTTTTTTATCAATGACCACGCCTCCATCCTCACCTCCCCGTATTTGCTTTATGCAGACGACCTTAAATTCTTTGCCTCTGTTTCGTCTCCGTTGGACTGTGCTCTCTTACAGTCCAACCTTGATAATTGAGTCCGTTGGTGTTCGATAAATAAGCTAACAATGAATGTCAACAAATGCCACTGGATGCACTATTCCCTTAAACCCTCCCCAACATCCTTTTCCTATTCTCTCAGTGGACAACCCCTTTCACTACTGACCTCCTTCAAAGACCTGGGTGTAATATTCGACGATTAACTTCGTTTCAATTCGCACTTCGTTGACATCAGCAATAGAGCTTCCAAAATGTCTGGTTTTATCCTACGTTCCTCCTCCGACTTTACCTCAATGCAGCCCTCCTTAACAGTCTTCAATTCCCTTGTCAGAAACATCCTTGAATATTGCTGTGTAGTCTGGTTCCCCCTCCGCATCCGTGACTGCCGCGCTCTTGAAGTTGTACAACGCAAATTCACCCGGACCCTCTTTTATAAAAAGAACCTTCCACGGGTTGATTATCCGCCACGATTCCGCACCCTCAATCTCCCCTCCCTACGAGCAACGCCGTATCTCTATTTACAGCTCTAGCTTTAAACGTAAAATAAGCCATTCACTTGCTCCTCCCTCTGAGGACAATATGTAATAATGAATTTGTTTTCTATGCATTGTCCTCATTAAATAAATAAATTAATAAATCAATAAATATTGTCCTGTGAGCCCCCTGGACTATTCTATTCCTGGTAAGTTCGAGTAGTCTAGTTCCTTCAGCTGTTCCTCTTCATTCTTGAACGTTATAGCCATGACTACCTTTCTGATTTCCTAGAAGCGAGTTAGACGATTGATGTAATCTGAGAGAAAGGCGCTATCACGTCTCATCAATTCACAGAATAATAAGATTCGGCAATGAAGGCAATTCTGAAGTAAAAGGAAAAGTAAGGAATACCGAGTGGACCGATTGGGATTCTTATATAAGACACTTGAGCAGTAGCATGTTTGATCTAGAGGTGGGCGGTGGTATTAGAAATGAACTGGACTTAAAGACGTAAATAACACTTTTGTGGCACATTATAATACAGCTTTTTTTGTTTTGGTGTAGGCAGATGAAATGTATTTAATAACAAACTCCGGTCTCAGGCAACAAAGACGTTGCTCCAGAGACCAGAGAGCCTAAATATCTTTCTTAATCATCTGCCTCTTTTTCGTCTTAAGGATGCCTTGAATGTAATCTGCCACTCTGCTCCATGCATTCTCACTTTGCAACATGGTCACAATTATGATGTCCAAAGACACATGAAGCCCTTCCGCTAATAGACGATGGCTGTGGCGCTTCCACATTCTGCAGAAGAAAAAAGGGGTGGCAGGCATCCTCCACCTCATTTTTCCAGTAAATGCACCCAGACGACAGTCATTTCCCAATAGTGTGCAGATAAAATTGAAAGTACCCGTGTCTGCTGATAAGCTTTGTGAATCTGTTCATCTTGATGTCTATCATGATGGCGAGGTATTTCAACGCCAATTGGGGCAAGACCATGATTTTATCAACCTGAATAGCGAGGAATCTAGGAACCCCCTTCTTAGGCAGGATCCAAAATCTAGGGAGAACCCATGCTCAGCCATCCATCCACCAACTCGCCGTATTATCATGTGCACCGGGCTGATTCCAGTTAACCCGTTGGGGATTGTCGTCCCCACGTATTCGACGAGGGCGATCAGACTCGAGTTTGTAAGAAACTCATCTGAAGTGGCTTTTGTCACGGAGCCTCATCAGAGATTATCTGATACCATGGGAGCCAGGATGGCCCTCTGAGATTACATGTTCCAGAAGAATTCCTGGAACCCGTTCTCGGTCCGGTTATTTGCGGTTGGTGCCCTTATGGGAGTTCATGGTGGTTGTGGTTACACTCATATCCTGCAGTGCGCTGTAAAACTCGTGTGTCGTACTCCTTAGTTGCAGTAGAGACTTTAGGAAGGCCTTGCACCAACCAGAATGAATGCTGAGCATGCATTCAGTATAAACTGGTACTGTTGTGTCTGCCATAGCCCTGATTGTGGTCTCCAAATCATTTCGTGCCCGAAGAGGATCGTGAGATTATGCTTACACGGCAGGTTTTCACGTTAAATCTCCAGGACCTTCATGTCTCGCTGCTGTAGATTTATTACTTCCTTGTTATTATGATAAAACTGAAGTACAGTCTCATTGTAAATTTAGCAGGGGAAAACATGATAATAGAAATATGAAAGAGATCATGTTGATGCCCCATATTCCATAAAACAGTGAACAGAAGGCATTGAGTAATCCGCTTAAGGTTTCTGAAGTAAAGTAAGCATAGAACTTGCAAGTAGGGTATTTGATTTCAAATTTAAATGGGCTAGTCACGTAAAATTTACGAATAGCAGTTTAGTTTTATGTAAACTAGGAATAAATCACAAGAAAAGTGATTATCAAAAGAGTTAAAAAAAATGAAAGGACTCTAATGGGATAGAAGAGTAGTTTCGTTTAAAAGTAGCCCTGGTTTAAGCCGGAAGTTTTTATTCACAATAAAAAATATGCTACAAAGACACTTTAAAATCAAGGACGAACTTGTCAACTAGAGAAAATATATTTTGTTGACCAAATTCAGTCATCGTGCACATATAATAGACATACATACGCTAAAAAATGTCGACAAAAATGTGATCATTTACTAAAATTATCCGAAATAACGACATTTCTCATGACCCTGCTCCACACACAGCACAGCCAATTGGCAAATTGTGAAAAAAACTATCTCATTAATCAATCAAAGTTTGTAATCCCAAAACAAACTCAACTGCTGAGTTAGCGCATTATAAAAAACTTTACAGATAAAATGGGTTAAATGTCTTAAAAACAAGTTTATCTACTTCGCGTTCTACAAATGTTAACATTTGTTTGCATTCATGGGATAAAAATCGAATAGCATTTTATAACAACAATAAAGATACTCTCCTGCCCACTTCCTTGAGAATGTTATAGCGTAATTTGCAATAAAAAAAAACCGATAAGATTGGATAGATCCTCTAAGGCATGATTCTCATCCCTCGCCAGTTCTATGAAGCTGCAGTCACGACTTTATTAGTTTTAATCCATATTTCGTGAACATGGAATTCCTACACATTTGAGGAATTAATCCAAAGTTATTTGCTTTTGCGAAGACGTACTGAGTATCTCAGTGAATGGGTCCTTACACTTTCCAATCAGAATAGAAACCTCAAGCTCTTTATCACGACAACTTTTCTATTCACTCTTTTTGCCGCCTCTAATCGTAAAAGTCCTATAAAGTGTATTTACAGAAACTCCAAATCTGTACATTAAACACAGAAAAAAATCGAGAGACTTCCGTGATTGAGAAATTTCGAGATAAGGTCAAGATAAATCTTTTTTTTTGCGAAAAGAAAATGGGAAAAATTAAAACCATGACAGACATGCAGACAACGACGAGCCACTTTTCAAATGCTTATCTTCACATTGAAAGTGGTTTTGGGGAATCGAGTGCTTATTTTCGTTAGCATGAAATTATTCATTTGTACTTGGTCTGGCTTTTAATTTCTGAAGAATCTCTACCAGAAGCGTCCATTTCTTTTCTTTCGGCCACGAGTACGGCTGTTGACTGAAATCGTTGAAAGAGAAATTGAATTGACACTTGAGCGGTCGACAAAGAAAAGAAAGGGAACCTTTGTAGGCATATTACGCTCATGGATCTGCAGTTGAATTGGATAGGTGTTTGCTTACGGTGAATGTTGCGTGGTAGACGTTGATTCGTTTCTAATTGCTGTTGCAAAATTGAGTGCTGCTGGCGAAATTGAAAGTGGCAAGCTTCTCGCTCAATTGCTGTTTATGCTAATTTCAAGGCGATTTGTATGAAACATCCGATGTTCGTACTTAGCCCACCAAGTAAGGCTTCCAGTGCGCAGGCATTGCGCACGCATTGGAAATTATAGAGTTAGCCAAAGTTGCCGTCCGAAAAATCTCCACTAATCAGGCAACTCCTAAATGGTAGGAACTGGCCTAATGTGCATACACTATCCAACAGCGGCGTTGAGGCTCGCTTCTTTCAACTTGAGCCAGAATTCCAGCGATAGATGTCGGACATTCTGCGCCTAAGGGAAATAAGATGGTGGGACTCCAGAAAGTACTCCTCGGCGCTTTACGGTACTCTTCTTTTGTATTCTGGAAAAAGCCTAGTAGTAGCAGACGCGAATAGGGTGCGCTCTCTTGACCTGGAAGGCGGTGATAAGATTTTGACTGAGATTTCGACCCATGTTATTTCCGCTGGTATCATGATGGGTAATTTAGGTGTCCAGGGAAGATCTGGTAACACCTGGCTCAGGCATATTATGGGGAGGCATTGTCCTGGTGACCGTAGTAACCGTGGTGAAAGCTTTATAGATGTTTGCAACTTTCACCTCGTCGTCACTGCTCGAGTACCGGGCCTGCCACAAGCTCAGTTGGGTTTCGGCTGACCAGAAATGAGTATCTAGTCAGATCGGCCCCATCGCGATCGCAACTTAACAGTAGATTAAGACCTGATAACTTCTACCAACGATGAACCCAATGATGCTGATTTGCCTCTAGTACGCTAAATAAGACTGTTTAATACTAGTAGATCGTGTCTATAGCATCATTGCGTCATTGGATCTGGGTTTTAATACCATTCTATCTTTATCCATCGCCCAATTACTCTTCCGCGTGCAAGCCCTTGACCAATTCAACCCTATAAGGGGATCTCCGCCTACAGTGTGCTTATGCATACACTCCTCTCAGAAGTAAACTAGCTGATGGGTACTGTGATTACTACCGTATTGCTTGAGTAATCGCGTGGACTTCGGTAGCAGTTTCAGAACCCATTAGATGGCTGGAATATATTTGAAATAAGGCCGCATTCAGGCAACAAGTTTTCCAGCTCCATGCATGTGTTCAAGTTGAGATTACCGCAAAATTGGTAAAGAAAGCAAAATTGCATGGGGATGAGGCCATGGGCGGCGCTGTACCAATAGGTGTGGCAAAGACTAGGGAAATTTGATGCAAGGAAGTGAACCTTCGGGGAAAGGTGGTGACAAACTGGCAACCGCAATAAGGCCTACACATCTCCCAGGAGGAATGATTTGTTGTTCTCTGCATTATGGTATACTTCCACATTATCCTTGGAGATAAGAACCTGTATGGTGTAAGGTTATCAAAGGAGATGTCAATGAAGTTAGTTCATTCCATACGAATATTAACACGAAATCGCAAGTCCAAGCCTCGTTCCTGATTGCAAAATACCAGACGGACAAATTATCATCCTGCGGGAATATCTGTAGGAAAAAATGTTGGAGCCTGAACGGAAACCAACTTTTAATAATCAAGGTTTTCAGGATGGGCTCCTCCAATTGGGGTGCATCGATGACGCTACCTTCAAGTTGCTCCAGCAGGCGATCCCAGCTATTAGTGCTGTCGGTCAGCTTAAGTTCACTATCCTGAAATCCGAGCCGAGCAGAACTGAGTCCGCCAGATGTTGAATACTCGGCCCTCGGAGGAAAACGGAACACATCATTCCCATACTTGGCAAATAGAGTCCGAGCATTGATCTTAAATACTGGAGAGTAAAGTTTCTGCATGCGAAGAAGGATAAATCCACGAATGTGTTGTTCTCAATTTTGAGGATGTTCAGGGACAGTCACCATATAAATCTTTATATTTTCATAGAAGGATTGAAATTCAATCATATCAGGAAAACGTAGAGCATCATTTTCATTTGAAGAGTGATGTACAATGATAGCCTTCGGCTCATACAAAATAAAATGAATCATATTCAGTACGCTTCTTAACCATAGAATTACGCGCGGAGGATAGTGCCAAAATTAGTATAACTACAGGACTACAGGCTAACTCCTACATGGCAGAACCTTCTTTAAACCTTTAATAGAAAAAACGGAGATAGGGAACCTAATGGCTAATGAAGAAATCGATCGTACTGAAATAGAGTTTCTGATGATAGAGTGGAGACAGAGACGTACGGTTCTAATTATTTTCTATTACATATAAGACTACAATTTGTCAAAAACAAACGTTTTGCTAATCAACCTGTAGCATTGTTGTTGCTGGCGGCAATACTAACAAAGCTGCAACAGTGCCTTTAGATCTTTCTAGTACAAGATTGGATCAACAAAGTGGACTAGGATTTACGCGTACCATCAAACATTCGCAAGGATGAGAGCTTCTGTCCTGATATCAAAATTCTTAGAAGCAACCATGCTGAAGCAATCGAGTGGAGGGGGAGGAGACTAAAAGATGTTTCCCTTTCAAAGATGTAAAAGTGAAATATCCAGGAAACATTTTCGACAAGAGACTTCTTCAGATCAAAAATGTAGCCTGTGTGAAGTTACCAAAACTCCCATTAGGCGCGTCCTTTGTGTGACTAAGAGAACGTTCGGCAGATGCGTTATGGGCATAAACATAGAAGCATTGGGAGATGTACGGTTATGGATATGCTCATCCACAGCTTGGGTAAGTGGGAGTAAAGCATACCCAAAAATTACACGAAATATGAAGGACGAGAAAGGACGTTTTTTTTACGATGCAGGGCTTCGAAAACCCAGTGCCAGCCGTCAATATCCAGCGACCACAGTGCCTCAGTAGTGGGATTCTCGGTTGCTCTGGCCTTTAATGTTACAAGAGATGATAGTGAAGTGGAAATAAAATTCAGATCCTTTTCGTAAGAGCTCAAGGCTTTAAAGGTCACCATCGAGGCCAACGCTACTCGTTCGCGGCTGAAATGCGCCGTAGGTCTCAGGGAGGAATGCGGATAGACGCCGACATTAACGCTGCTGTTGCAAAAGAAGAATGTAGAAAATAGCAAACTGGAACAGCGTTACTTTCACAGGGATGCATGAAAGTTTGTCAAGGAACATTCAAAGAGCATAAGGCAGTGGAGGAGAAAAACGCCCGCAAAATCACTCGAGAAACGCAGGTAACATCTTCTTAACATAATGTATGTGACAATGCGGGAAAATGCAATACTTTTTAGTGCCTAGTAAGCGGCCAAGAAGTAAAAACCTCTTCACCGAAGAAGTCTGAGAGGAAGAATCGGCAGTTCGTAAACAATGATGGGCAAAGGTGGGCAGGAAATGACGGCAAAATGCCAAAAGAAGGATTCATCCGAAAGTAAACATTGTTTCCAGGAAAGGAGATATATCCTATGCCGACATCCTTCGAAAAGTGAAAGCGATGATGAGGACACATCAGGATAGAACATCTGTGTTGCGGTAATGAAGACCTCTAACCTTAGCGAAGTAGAAGGGAGTGTAATAAGGAGGATAGAGAAGGCATATGGAGGTGCATAATAATATAATAATCGTTGGCGCAACAATCCATATTGGATCAGGGCCTTGAAGTGTGTTAGAGCACTTCATTCAAGACCGTAACGGTACACTACAGAACTCTGTAGGAGACAATGTGGTCAGCATTGCGCTCGCCCGAGATTATTACCCTGATTTGACTCAGGTACTCATTCACAGCTGAGTCGACTGGCATCCGACGTCAAGTCACGATACAAATCCCACTGCCACCAGCGAGATTTGAACCGCGGCCTTCTGTATGACAACCCAGTGCTCTAACCACTGAGCTATCCGGAGGTGCATAGGCTGCTATTATTCGATTGCCGGTGAAGTCAGCAGTTAAACAGATTACCGCGGAGAAGGTAAGGACAGGTTCGATCGTTTGCCGACTTAGAGAGCACGAGGTGCTTCAGATCTATCGATTTTGATCATTTTAAAGCCGCATGCACAAGTCAATACGATACATCGAAAAGGTGCAGGAAGTGTGAAAGGGGCCATCTGGTCAAAGATTGTAATAAAAATTCACCGATGCATGTTGTACAAAGGAAAAGATGGAGTTTAGGACCGCACAAAATAAGACAGCACATATAGGAGGGATTTGAATCGTAGGACCGAATGAAAACTATTCGAAAGTCGAACGTAGATGTAGCGACTCGAACTGCTCTGGAAAAGGTGAGTCAGTAGCCAGCGGGTAACTGGGGCGTGCGACTCTACAATGCCGCGACAGCGCTTCCACCACAGCAGGACCCGAAACTACTGGCGAAAACAGTAAATGTCGCTGTTGAAATCATCATGTTTGCGAGCAACGAGACTTAGCAAAAGGACAAGAGGAAAGCCAACGCATTAGGAGCTGGAGACAGCAATCTTCAAAGTAGCCATCAAAGTAAGCGGAATTGTTACAGGCTGCTGTGCCCTGAGACAAATGCGGACCCGTGGGATGCAAAATAAGGTCGTAGTGAATGAGATTCATGGGCAAAAATCACCCGAAGTGACATGTCCAGAACTGTTCAAAGTGATTGCAATTCTTTTCCTATGACATGAAGAAACCAAACTTCAGCCTACGGTTCAACAGGACATTTTCTCGTCAGAAGGGATTCCGAGCAAAGCCTTTAAGTTGGCTGCTAAAATCCGCACCACATGGTCCATTTCAGGCGTGCATGGAAGGAGTGTTTCCCGCCCAGTGGACGAGATGGAGGTTGGTTCACCTGCATGTCGCCGTATCTCGTTTTTATACGAGAAAAGAGAGATGTTGAAGTGGTGATATACAACAGGTTGCTTCCGTTTGCCGAGCTGGTGGCTGGTTTTTCGGAGCGGGGGTATTCATTTCAACTAGCAAGTTCTCGGTGTTGACGCTAGATGGTTCTATTGATTGTCTCTTGTTATTTAGCTCGGATAATTGAGAGTTACTTCTCTGAGAGACTTCTTTGGTATGAAACGAATGACGGATCGAAAAAATATGTAGTAACACCAGATTTTCCCCCAAACTCCGTATTGGGGCCCTTGCTGCGGAACGTAATGTGTTACTGAGTGGCTCGCCTTTGCCTGCCAGAAGTGGTAACGTTGATTGATTTTGTGTCCGGCAGTGGTGGTGGTTGCTAAGCACGAAACTTTATGGAAATGAAACCATTTATGCCATCAAATAATGGTTACGAATAGTTAAACTGGACTTGGTCAACGAAACGACAGAAGAGGTTTTTATTTCCAATCGCGGGAAAAACAATGCGGAAAATTCGGAATGGAAATAACGAGATCGTTTTAAAATCGATCATAAGATACCTGACGGTAATGCACTGCGTTAGGGCACTTGGCCTTGCCTGCCTGGACGCGAGCACTGAAGAACACGGTGAACTGGAAAAGGGTGAGTTTGGCATACCGGCCAATGTGCAGCGCACAGAGGGCAGTATCGGGTAATGTAGTGTATGAAAATGCGATAATGATTCCCTCGGATCTTTTAGCGAATGGGAGAAGCTATCACTACCAGAGGAGGGCCAATCTGCACGATCTGACTTCCGAATGGCCACTAAGAAGGAACTATACAGAAGATGGTGGCCACTGTGGGATGATTCCGAAAAACCTTGATCCCCTGTTTTGAGAGATGGGTCGAGCGAAAACACGGACGATGGAATTACCACCTAGCAAAATTTCTTACGGGACACATTACAGGAAGTATTAGCATCGCCTTAGATTGGACGAGACCCCCGACTATCCCGAATGCGCCGGTAGAATCGCGGACTCTGAACATATTATGTTCCATCGTACGATATTTGCGGATGAAAAAGCGAGGTTAAAATTCGCCCCCAATACAGTTATTGGACCCCGTAAAAAAAGAATACAAAAAAGATCCAGAAATTGGATCGAGTCCGGAAAGCACGTTGTATGATGATATAGAGCCCTTTCTACGAAATAATACTTCACGTTGGTTCCGCGGGGATATTGGCGGAGAAATGGGTGTGGAGTGCAACCTAACGCAACTGGGTGTTTATAGGATTTCCAACTCCGTCCATAAAAACAAGGTCAAGCATGTAGAGGGAGAAGCAAAACGAGCTCATGTGGTAATGTGGATATAAGCTGCTATCAATAGGTTGGTGTTCGCCGATGCGATCGTAGTGTGGTGGATTAAAATGAGATAAAAGCATTTTCCTAGTAAGTTAATGCCACCGGAAGAAAATGTATGTCAACGCATTATCGCTGCGATGAGCATGATATCCAGCGGAACTCTAAGTGCATTACTCAATTTGCTGCCCTTGGACCATTTATATGTATATATTCACAACACTGTAATGAGAGAGCTCACAGGCTAATTCGTTTAGGTCCATTCGGAACAAAGGATATGACGCACCTCTCTAAAAACATATTGGAAGAACTAAATCCAGTTCTTTTAATGCCTTCCGATTCCCGGATCCTTACACAACTTTTTGGTAGAAAATATAAAGCCTCAAGTGCAACGAAAGCTGCGACATACCAGAAGAATGCATCGTAGAATATACTGAGGTCTTTTACATCGATTGCGCAAAAATGGAACAAGGTCGTGGCACATATTATTACATTTTAAATGATTAGATGCGAACTTTTTCCTTGGAAGAATATACAACGATTTTTCAGACTAAAGTGAATGTAATCCTAAGAGGTCAACTTACGTGATTAATGAGCTCAGATGCATTGCACTCTACAGCAATAGCCAAGAATCCTTCCGGGATCGAGTAGTCATTTGATCACCTCAAAAATGATTCCGAGCTCTTTTGAAGTCTATATCTAGATTCCATACATTGAAACTATTTTGGGTACTTCGCCATTGCGTAGAGTAGAATTATATCGCGAACGCCTTACTAAAATCGGCTTTAATCACTTCCATGGCTGGAGTGAAACCAACAATTGGAGTGCCAGTAGCATTGGCAAATGCTACTGTCAAAAATAGGCTCCCATAGGCATAATTGCTAGAGCCTAAATGCCACTAGGGACACAAAGTTTTTCCTGCCAGAAACAAGCAAAGACACCGCAAAGTTTATCCCATGGAAAACTGGAAGACATGCAGAAGTATTTTAGGCATTTTGATTGGTCATAACTCACTAGCTGGACACTCTTGGTGCTGATGTGCTCCAGTTGCAAAGGGCAGCATTGTATCCACTAATGGAAATAATGTGGACGAATTTGGTATATTCCCTTAGATTGGTGCGTCGAGAGCAATGGGCCACCACAGTTTAAGGCTCAGGCGCTACCCTAGACACACGGACATATACAACCGTTTTAAACTCCCGAAGACTATATACGTCCGCCAACGTTGTGAATTTAATAGCTCGGTATATACAAGATGAGATTAAGATTTTTTTTGCAGTCAGAGACCAGACATATTAGTTTGGCGGTTATTAACCTGATTTCTAAAATCAAGTCGGTCAAAAGTGCCGGTAAAATTAATTTTTACATCTATAAGACCGTCAGTCAGTCTGGCGTTTTATATGGCTATGAGGGGTTGACTCTTAGACAAACTTCTGGAAATATGAATTTTATGATCCACCTCTGCTATGACTATTCAAGTAAAAGGAATTTAAAGGACTGTAAATGTTAAAAATATGTCGGCCAGTAGAGTATGTAAAATGGCGATAAAAACGAGGTAAAATAATTGGGAGAATATCAACTTGGGTAAAAAGAAAGAATGCCCATGATGTTTACAGAAAAAGTATACTAGGCTTCGCTGTCTGTAGACTACTTTGGTGAGGTCGAGATGGGTGATCTCCTTCAGCAAAAGAGGTCATGGCTTGATTTAATCTTTTGTGTCATCGATGATGGTCACAGACCTGCACGAACAATGATATGCTATTTCTATACATATATGTTTATATTTTAATTCATTCATTGTAGCAAGGATACTGAATAATTACTGCCACCGACGTATTGGACTAATGGCAGATGCTATGGCAACATGTTTTTATAAACACCTTTCTCTTGTTATTTCGCAATAAAATAATTATTACCCTGAAATGGATTGTTGCTTCAGCTGAATGCTTGTATTCAAAGGTTGAAATGATGCCGACAGTTTATATCACCAATGTCCTTTTCGTTAGCTCACAGTCATCTAAAATAAACGCATCTACATATGTACATATCTGTACTATACAATCAGCCACACGTAACCATGGAATGTGCTGTGAGCATATGGCTGGCTTCAAATCCAGGTGGATATTATATCAAGGCTCCGATCAACCTGTCCTTTAAGGTTCGCCGGATGATGTACAACAATGTATCGAGTTACCTAAAATATCTTCGGGTGGTATAAAAAAATGCAAGACTTCCTTCAAGTTAATTGAACGTGAAAGAAATCGGAATGCCATTTGATTGGTAAGCATTTCCGGCGATCTTCCACTTTCAATTCATCGAACAATTTAAGAATTATAACTGGTGGGGCGTTTGCAAATACTTCTCCATGAAATTGATAATACCTCAGAGAAAGTTATTGGGTTCTAGACTATCAGAACTGGTTAATATATGCTCTCAATTGCAGCACAATTTCATGCTCAAGTACTCGTTTTTATGAGATATCCCAAGGCATGTTTCATGAATTGTAAATTTTTTTCATTTTCCATAAAAAAACATATCAACATGGAGCAAAATAATTCCTACATTCCACCGAATCTAAACGCAGTGAAATGAATGAGAGCCATTGGATTACCTCCAGGCAACGGAAATCCATTATCATTTGCATGAGCATTGACAAAGGGAATCCATCCATCCATCTATCTACAGGAATAGATAACGCTAGGCACCCTATTTGAATAGTTGACCTCCCATGGCAACATACCCACGAACTGGATGGTGACTCCATGTTGCTGTGTATTTCACTTGAATGTCCCGGAAAGCTGAAACATCGAGAGTGGATCACTCCTCTCGACCATGCATCATATAAATGTAGGACAAAATGTAAATATCGAATTTGCACTGTACGAAGTGGATATCTCGCTGCACTCAATCTTAGTCACTTAGAGCAGCTTTTGTGCAGTCCACTATGTTTCCCCAGACACATGGCAACCGGCATTATTCTGCAAAGCACCAGCAGATTCTATTGGCAATTAGAGTGATTTTCTCCGGGGGAAAATATTGTGTGCCATATTGTGGAGACGTGAAATAGTTGTGGGCACCACCGAGTCACGACCTGTTCCATTTTAGAATCTTTATCACCTTTACAATCACAGTTGCCCTGTTTTTCACGTTGCATATAGTTTCGTTGCTCTAATATTCGTTACAGGGCATTAGAATGTATCTTGAACCTTTAATATCGCTTGCCGCGAAAATGTACATTTCGAAATGTTGACCTTTGCTGCTGTTAGGAGTGATTTGGGAGCCACGTTTTAGAAAAATTGAATGAAACTTGGAATCACTTTGACTCAAGGTATGGCCCCAGAGAGAAAAGGGTAATGCACATAGTTGGAAACAATTGTTAGCGAGAATACTTCAAATTATGTGGTTGAAGTCGGAAGGGAAGTAATAAGTAAACTATTTAACATTTGTTTCTCGAAGTACTTTATAGAGAAGAAAGATTGTGTGCGTAAATAGTTTGTCAACACACGCGTCCCCACCTGAAGTAAAAGACAATTTTACGATAGCCTGGAAAGACTATACGACTTATTCCCTCCGAATGACATCAAGAGAGACACACATCGAAGAACGACCGGAGGGCACAGTCTCCATGACATATCAAATGACAAAAGCTACATTTAGTTACAAAATTGACATGCTTCCCACACAGCCGCATTCACAAAAGCCAAGAGCGTCTTCAGAAGAAAACTTTCAACCAGTTAGACCACGTTCTCACAACCAAAAGACGGTCACCCCGCATCTTCGACGTGAGATCATACCAAGAACTAAACTGTAACACCGACCACTTCTTGGTAGAGAGCGTCTACAGGAGCCGAATTTCAAAAGCCTGCAGAATAAAAATTAACCTACTTGGAAAATTTGAGGTGGGAAACTAAAAATAATATTTAATAGCGGGACAATACAAGTCGAAACTGGAAGAACTTCCCAGAATCCTACGGTGAATGCTATAGATGACACCTGGTATGACCTAAAACACGCTATCAAAACAGTAGCAGAAGAAGTAGTTGGATATGAATCCCGGCGCCGGAGAAATGATTGATTTGATGACGAATGCCAGGAAGCGCTTGACAAGAATCACGAGGCATACAGCCGACATTTAGAATGAAGACAGAAAATTACGAAAACCACGACAGGCAGTCAATAAAATACTAAAGTAAAAGATAACATTTTGGCGAAGGGTTGAAGAAAATTGACGATTTGCGAACATAGCGAGCAACAACAGCAAGCTTACAAAGTAATGAAAAGCATCCAAAACTAACCTTTGTAAAAACAAACAAGTCGGGAAACCGGAAGCTGGACGCTTCAGGTACGAAAGGTTTTGTGTATTTCTTAGTACGTAGCACGTAATATCATATATGCATATGTCCACTTTCGGGTGATATTGACATTGATAGTCTTCAATTTTCAAAGAAGCAACAACTTCGACGTATTATAAATTTGTTAGTAATAGTGCGATTTCCATCAAACTTGGTACGATCATGCTTTACATTATAGCCTACATCACTGCAGAATTTCGTGCCGCTAGGATGAATTTAAGGAGGGTTTCCAGCCAATTACAAAAAAATATAGTCATATACTATTATTAACTTTTTCTGAACAGATATCGGTGTGAAAGGTATTTCGGAGCCAGACAGACAGACGTTCTATTAGAGCGACGTACTTTAAGGCTAAAGAGGATGTAAAAGCACGTGAAGAAGGTATACTGCCGAACAGCCAACAGAAAGTGATGGTTACTGTAGCAACACAAACTATGGTGAAAACATCTCTTCCCAAGAGGCTTTTTGACAAAGAAGGTATCCAAGGTGAAAGAGACATCTCAGCAATGCGCAATAAGCGACAAAGAGACCCCAACGAAGAGGTACAATCACCCCAACGGACAGCGAAACGCAAAAAGGAGAAACCAATTCCGGCACAACCTACGAAGACAGGAGACGGAAGCTTATCGGCCCACCCGGAAAAGGCCACTAATCGCGCCGAAGAATCTACCTGGACTAAAGTAGAAGGTAAGAAACGGTTGCAAAGGAGAGCCAGGCCAGACACGCTGATCATAACAAAAACTAGCGAGCTGACGTACGCGGAGATTTTGCGTAAAGTAAAAGCAGATACCTCCCTGACTGAACTAAGTGGTAATGTTACGCGTATCAGACGTACGCAGAAAGGTAATCTGTTGCTGGAGCTTAAAGCGGGTGAAGATGTAGGCGAAAACCTACGAAAAAAAATCGAAGTGGCACTAGGTGAGGCTGCAGCAATCAAAATGAGCAGAGATTTAGTGGTGATAGAATGTAAGGACTTGGATGAAATCGCCACGAAGTCGGAGATCTGTGAAGCCTTGCAATCTCAATTAGGAATACAGTCAGTGAGCGAGGCCAACGTGCTACAACTTAGGAAGGCGTACGGGGATACACAGATAGCGTCGATAAGTCTTCCTGTCGAAGCAGCAAAAAAGGCTATAGCAGCAGGTAAAGTTCGTATTGGATGGGTGGTTTGCCGGATACGAGAGCAAAGTCAGGTGCATAAATGTTTTCAAGTGCTGGCAGTTCGGCCACATTGCGAAAGCCTGTACCAGCTCACAAGACAGATCTAGTCTGTGTCGCAAGTGCGGAGAGCAAGGCCATTTTGCGAAGGATTGCAACGGAAAGCCCAAATGCGTGTTCTGTGTCGAAATGAAAAATAGCGACAGCGCCCTCATTGCAGGAAGCAGTAATTGCCCAGTATTCAGAAAGGCGTTCATAAATAAGCACAAATGAAGTTTATGCAACTAAATCTGAACCACTGTCGAGCGGCCCAAGACCTGCTCTCCCAGAGCGTGTTTGAAAATAATGTCGACGTAGCTATTGTATGCGAACAATATGAAAATCTTCATAGCGGAGTATGGGTAGCTGACAAAAAACAGCAAAGCCGCGATATGGAGCTGCGGAAGTCGTGCTATAGAAGATGTAAAAAAACATCCAGAGAACGGATTTACACGTGCCAAAATAGGAGGTATATACATCTATAGTTGCTACGCAGCCCCGAGCCTCACGCTGGAGGAATTCACTTTGTTGCTTGAGAAACTATCTTTTGATGCCAGGCGCTATAATCCCAAAATAATTGCCGGTGATTTCAACTCATGGGCAGAAGAATGGGGAAGCAGAAAAACAAATGCAAGGGGGCAAATACTGCTAGAGGTATTCTCGCGTCTAAATGTCGTACTTGCGAACTTTGGGGGAGCCAACACATACCGAAGGGGAGAATTACAATCGGTAGTAGACCTCACTTTCGTCAGTGACACCCTTATCAAAGACTTGCAGTGGCATGTTAGCGAAGAGTACACACACAGCGATCATCAGGCTATTGTCTTCCAAACCTCGCGTAGGAATTACATGAAGCCACAAAAAAGAATAACGATGAGCTGGGTAACTAACAAATTCGATGAAGAAATGTTCAAGGAGGTACTTCTAGATGACGCATTAGCTTTACAGGCCGCGGAAAAATTGCAGCGGGCATGCGATGCCTCTATGCCACGGCGTAGCGCTTTCCGAAGACGAAATCCCAATTTCTGGTGGAATTCAGAAATTGAGGAATGTCGGAAAAACTGCCTCAGAGCTAGGAGATGCTCCCAGCGCAGAAGAAATCAACCTGAATTCGTTGAGCTGCACATGCAATACAAGAACGCGAGGAAAAAATTGCAAGTAGCTATCACGAAGAGCAAATCCGAACATTTCAAGCGGATGTGTACCGAAGCTGATTCTGATCCATGGGGTGGCGCCTACAGGTCTGTAATGTCATCACTGAAAGGCAAGCGCTCCCCACCGATTACCTGTCCAAAATTACTACAAAACATAGTGGACACTCTCTTCCCAGAGGATGTGAACTACACAAATCTGCCTAAAGTGCATGTAAACCCCGACGAAATTCCTGAAGTGGTAGAAGAGGAAATTTTTGATGCAGCAAGTAAATTCGCTGAAAATAAGACCCCAGGGCCAGATGGAATCCCGAATATTGCCCTGAAAGTGGCAGCCAGGTCAGCACCAGGTATGTTTGCTAAAGTTTTTACGGCATGCCTCAGAGAAGCCCCGAGCAATGGAAGCTGCAAAAGTTGATACTTATTTCGAAGCCAGGTAAACCATTGGGAGACCCCTCCTCATATCGACCGATATGTTTGGTCAATACCATTGGTAAACTATTTGAACGAGTATTATACAACAGACTGCTCGCTGTTGCGGAAAAGGAAGGAGGCCTATCCGACAAGCAATTCGGATTTCGTAAGGGGAGATCAACCATCGATGCAATCAGCATGATGACTGGCCTGGCTCGCGCTGCAATACAAGATGACAAATGCTGCGCAGTGGTGACCCTCGATGTAAAAAATGCTTTCAACACTGCAAAGTGGACGAAAATGGTAGAGGCTCTAACCAAACTAAAGGTTCCACAGTACATTGTACGCATCGTTGTTGCATTTCTTCTTGGAAGAAGATTATATTGCGACTCGGACGATGGAGAGAAATTATTCCCAATGACGTGCGGCGTACCACAGGGGTCTGTCTTAGGTCCCTTACTGTGGTTAATTATGTACAACGGAGTGCTGACGCTACGCCTTCCTAACGGCGTGACAACTATTGGTTTTGCGGACGATATCGGGGTAACAATAGTGGCAAAACGCTTAGACGAGATCGAAATCTATGCAAATGAAGCGATATGGGAGATCAATTCCTGGTTGAAAAAGTCCGGTCTATCACTTGCTGAACATAAAACGGAACTAGTGCTAATCAGCAAAAGAAGGAAAGACACGACCGTGAAAATTAAAGTTGGTGGAAAAACAATTTACTCCCAAGAGTCGCTTAAATATTTGGGAGCAATGATTGACAAAAGACTCAACTTTAAAAAACACATTGAGTGCGCTGCAACTAAAGCATCTTCCATCGCTGTAACGATCTCGACGATACTACCGAACATTGGTGGACCAAGACAAAGTCGACGTCGTCTTATTTCAAGGGTAGTTAGTTCCGTGCTACTCTACGCAGCTCCAGTTTGGGCAACCGTTCTGGAAAACAAATCAAACTGCGGAAAACTAGGAATGGCGTATCGACTAAGTGCACTCCGGGTATGCAGTGCTTATCGAACGACATCAGGAGAAGCAGCATATGTACTGGCAGGGACAATCCCCATAGACATCTTGGCGGATGAAGGTCAGCGTCTCTACGACAATATGTATGCAATCGGTGAGTCTATTGTACTTCGACGGCAACTAGCACGGCGAGAATCCATCGCAAAATGGCAAAAGAGGTGGAACGAGGCACAAACTGGCCGTTGGACCTACCGTATCATTCCACACATTCGAAGATGGATGGAAAGGAATCACGGGGAATTAAGCTACGAGCTAACACAGTTTTTAAGTGGGCATGGAGGTTATCGGGCTTATCTTTATCGATTTGGTCACCATGGTGCCCAAGATGTGGTAACGTCGCTGAGAATGCGGAGCATGTTGTGTTTGAGTGCCCAAGGTTCACAGCACACCGAACTAGGCTGGAGGCGATCGCAGACAGGCGCTTAACACCTGGAAATATAGTGGAGTTTATGTTGGAATCAACGGAGGCTTGGAATCAAGTGGTAATTGAGCTGAAAATGATTCATGAACAGCTAAGGCATGAAGAACTGCGAAGAAAGCAAGAAAGGGAGCGAACAATAATGCGCCGCAGTTAAGAACTGAGTCCAGCCCCACGATGCAATGCTTATAGCAGTCCCGTGGTTTTAGTGAGTAGAAGTCTCACATAACTGTTCGGCAGGAGCCAGCAGTAGGTTTTGAACCTTCCCACCTTCCAACGATTAAAAAAAAAAAAAAAAAAAGACAGACAGACAGATGGTAAACCGATTTTAATAAGGTTTTGTGTTTACTCAGAACTCACAAGAATTATGTTCGAACATAATGAAGACATTGAACCGTCAACATTGGAGGAGATAGAGTCAACAATCAAATGTCAAGAAATGAATAATCGATGCCCATAAAATATTCGTGGACTTCGAGTAGGCATTGAACGAAATGTACTGTAAAGCTAAACTTGAGAATTCCTGCAAAGCTGTTCAGCCTTACCAGAATGACAATGTCAACAGTGGAGGACAGAGTCAAGAATAGCCTGACAGATAGGTTTGAAAGAAACAGCAGATTAAAACAACAAAAATTATCACGCCGACGAGAACTAGTCGAGAAACTGGAAGCTGGGCGCTTCAGGTATGAGAGGGTTCGTTGATCTTTGACGTAATAATTTTCGGGTACATTTCGGGTTTCATTAATACAAAGTACATAGTGTATACACGTAGAACTTACCCGATATTCAATCCAATGTGGTACTGACAGTGTATATCTTAGGGAGTACCAATTTGACCCAAAAGAGGCAATTTCGACCTACTGTAACTTTGTTATTAATAGTAGGATTCCCACCAAACTTTCTAATAATCTACTTAATATTACAGCCTATATTACTAAGAGCCTAGTATGAATTTAAGGGAGATCGTATCAAATTTTAAAAATATATTAATATACTATTATTAACTTTATTTTATCAGATATCGATATGGAGGAATTTCGAAGATCGGATGTCATATAGAGGCACCACCATGTTTTAGATTTTGCTGGTGGTTAGTTTCTGAGAATAGCCTCTTAATTTAAGTGACCCCTTTATGTGTGTCCGGGTGGCTCAGTGGTTAGAGCGGACAGTGGTATATGGAAAGTCGCGGTTCAAATCTCACTGGTGGCAGTGGGATTTATATAATGACTTAACGTCGGATAGCAGTCGACTCAACTGCGAATGAGTGCCTGAGTCGAGGGTGATAATCACGGGCGAGAGCAATGCTGACCATATTGCGTCGTACAGGATACTGTAATCCCGTAGTATATTACTACGGTCTTCGATGAAGTGTTCTAACACATTTCAAGGCCTAGATTCAATTGGATTGTCATGCCAACAATAAATATTATCCCTTACTCCTCCGTTTCGCAATCGGCTTCAAAACTAAGACTTGATTTGGAAAGCAATAATCGGGACCTTTTATTTGACACCCCAGATGACTATAGTCAATGAAAAAAAGCTTACACCCCTCTTTTGCATATATAGGACCGCACCCTTAACTCATTGTATGCGTGAGCGTTCCCATCCTCCTAGCAAATTTTGTGTCAATCGATACAATTGTTTCTGAGAAAACTGCGTGTACAGACAGACGGACAGATGGACAGACGGACAGACAATAAACCAATTTTAATTAGATTTTGTTTTCCACAAAACCTTAAAAATGACGTCCACTAGAAAAAAAAACTTCGAGAATGTTGATAACTTTATGTACTTACAACGGACGAAAAATTGACTTGCGCTTGACGAAATAAAGTGGCGAATTCAGTTTGCAAACAGAGCCTTCTACTCGGTGATGCCTATTATTAAATCGAGCTGCATACACAGGAGAATAAAGAGTATACAAAAAAATAAAACTGAACAATATCTTCGAGAGGGGGGTCCTGAGAAGAATAACAGGAGCTGAACGAGATGATGACCAACGGCGAACCAGATTCAACCAGGAGTTGTACGTAATATTTGTCGACGCTGAAGCCTTCAAATTAAATAAACCTTCGGAAGTTGTAACGGACTGACCGCATTCAGCGTATAGACAACGCTCGAATGACTGAAAGAGTATTCTGTGGAAGAATAGAAGGACTAAAATTGACGTGAAATCCCCGAAAGCGCAGATTTTTTGACGAAGACAGCGTATCACCGCTCAAATTTCAAAATTGCAGGACGCAATCAATAGATCGAGATGATTGGAGGAAGGACATCCTGGAGGCCAAAGCTCGAAATGGTCTGTAGAACATCGGTGACCACGAACCCAGGATTAAGTATAATAATGCAGTATGGTTCACAACAAAAATGGATTTTGCCAATGAACTGGTGAGAGGGTAGCAGAACTAGATTACTTCGCTAGAACTCTAAATTAAGTTGCTTTTGATCAAGTTCACTGGCTGGTTGCTTTCTGAAATACCGTATATGACCTAAATCCTTTCCACGGTATCGTGCAATCACAAATTTACTTCACAAAGCTCCAGCTTTCACCCAAAATCTGCTATATTGACAGCAACTGCTCCTTATGGTATCAGGGTGAAATAATATCGTCATCAACGGCGCAACAACCGGTATCCGTTTTAGACATGCCTTAAGAACTCAAGGCATCCCGGGTCTGCCTCGTCTTCTTTTTCTACCATAGACATTGTTCTTATAGACTTTCCGGGCTCCACATCCATAGGCAACCAAATAGGTCGGATTTTATCCACATCCAGACGGTCGTAATATCGCTCATAGATTTCGTCGTTATGTAGGCTCCGGAATCGTCCATCCTCATATAGGATCGAAGGATTCGTCTTTCGGACGCAGTCAAGAGTTCGCAATTTTTCTTCCTAAGAACCTAAGTCTCTGAGGAATTCATGAGGATGATGGCAAGGTCATTGTCGTGTACAGTAAGAGCGTTGACCCAATGGAGAAACGTTTCGAGCGGAACAGTTTTTGTAAGCTCTGTTGGCTGCCAACAACTGCGCGCGAATTTCATCGTCGTAGCTGTTATGGTTTTGGACCCTAGATAGGAGAAATTATCAACGGTCTCAAAGTTGTAGTTTCCTATCTTTATTCTTCTCGTTTGACCAGTGTGATTTGATTTGTTGGTTGTTTGATTTTTGGAGCTGACGTTGCCACTATACATTTCGAGTGAAATAATATGCCGAATTTAAATCCCTACTTCACAGACTTACTTGTTAAAATCAAGTCAATGTCTGTCTCTCTTTTTATCTGCATCATAAAATTTATTTGGAAACAAATCTATTATCATGAAACTTGGTGAAGGTTTAAAGTGTGATGCCAGTCATTCTCAGAAAGTAAACAACCGTAAAATCTAAAGAAAAGTGTTTGTGACTGTTTAATCATCTATCACCCAAAATACCAGTCATATTCCATTATTCCAGTCCTTTCCATTTAATTCAAGAGATCAGTCTACTTTTAATTTAGTTTAGAAATATTAGGTTGTTGCACCTGAAATGGCCGATATGGTACTAAAATTTGAAACGACTGTAAGGATTGCAAAAATGTATTTAATTAATCAAAATAGGTGCCAGTCGATTCAAAACACTTCTGTCAGCAAGATACAAGAGCATGTATGCCAGTTTCATAGAAATCCAATTTTCAGGTGTTCATTCATTCATTCCTTCATTCCTAAATTGGTTTTCCGCGAAAAAATGATCCAAATGCTTAAAAAAAATGGTAGTCGGTTGGCGAAAGGTCCGGTGAATATGGTGGATGAGGCAGAGTCTCATACTGTAATTCGTTCAACTTTTGAATCGTTGTTCTGGAAACATGAGGTCGTGCATTGTCGTGAAGGAGTATCACACCATCTCTGTTGACTAATCTCGGCCGTTGAATACTGGGGGGCATTTCCTCGAATTGGGCACAGTATTTCTGTGCATTTATCGTTTCTCCAAGCGTCAAAAAAGAATAGTGGATAACTTCAGTTGTAGACCACAAAACAGTCACTATTACCTTTTTCGGATGGAGGCTCGGTTTCGGCATATGTTTCGGTGGCTCATCAGCACCTAGCCATTGTGCTGATCGGCGACGATTGTCGTATAATATCCACTTTTCATCACATGTCACTATTCCCTGCAAAAAGGGATCCCTTCTGTTGCGGGAGAGTAAAGAACTGCACATTTCCATTCGAAGCGCATGTTTTGCGCCTTGAGTGAATGTTAATGTCCTCACAGGATACGGAGGATGTAACAAACGATCGCCGGAATTGTCCCACACTCCAGACTGTAAGAAGAAGAAGGAACCAGGCACCAAAAATATATTTTTGGAAGTGCTCAAATGAAGACAAGCCATTGAAAGAGAAAACCCTGCTAAAAGAGTAGCATCTAAATGGATGTGACGTACGAGAGACGGCGAACACCTTTTGGTCAATAGGAATCCCGTACATATATCATACATGGCTAAAGTTCTCTGTTTAATAGCATAGTGTGAGAAGATTAGGAAAGGAGCAGACGCTGAAGAAAAGCATTTCAGTGAGAAACGGATAAAGTAATTATTGCAAAGCAACATGACCTCGGCGCAAAACCGGGATGTCTGGAGTTCCTTATTAAGGCAGGCCTAGACCGGATACCGGTTGTTGCGCCGTTGATGATGATGATGAAAATGACAGGAAAAATGCACAAGGAAATCCCCCACTGAAGTTCGGCAAGGAACTCATTCAGTCGTGCCTCGTGTATGGGCTGACTTTGCGACTACGATCGTTGTCTATTGAAAGCGAATGCGAATGCGTTGGACTGATGCTGAGAAGTACCATAAGGCGCGCTATAATGACCTGAGAATCGGCTTCTCACAAGACACAGTTAACTGCAAGATTGGTGCTAACCACACGAAACTTTTGGAGACGAAAGGCGACATTGTGATTCTGTGTGTAATTATGCAGCGTTTCCAGCGACTAATTATTTGATCACAGAAGCAGCCAGACTTCACAAACTTACAGCCAAAGATGGGGCATATCTTCTGTCTGTTTGAAGAAGAAGGATGGAACATTTACTGAGCATAAGGAGGACAGAGTATACCTGCTTCATTTCCTGGGATCCTGCCCCACGGCGGCAGGCGACACCATTCTGCCTGATACCCCAACAACAAATAAAAGGGGAAGACAGAAGAACTGGAAATTAGCGAAAGAGATATGCTCGGAAGCTAGGGTAAGGTGGGCAGTGGGAATTTTTAAACAATTGAAATCACCCGGAGTAGATGGCATCTTCCCAGCACTAATCCAGAGGGACTTAGAAATATTCTTAGAGTCTCTTCTGAGGGTTGTAAGGGGCAGCATAGCCCTGGGATACATACCAAAGACATGGAGGCGGCCAAAAGTAGTCTTTATTCCACAAGGGGGTAAAAAAGATCCCTTTCACGCTACATCTTTTAGACCGATTTGCCTAACATCGTTCGTTCTCAAAACGATGGAGAAGGTCATAGACAACTATATTACATCAGTGTCAATACACTTACCGGGCAGGACGGTCAACCGAAACTGTTCTGTATCAACTGACGGATGATGTACTATGGGATACCATAGAAACAAAAGAAATAGCACTGTGTGCGTTTTTGGATATCGAAGGAGCATTCACTAGTGAGAGCGGATGCTCTGATCGGCAAAGGAGTGGGAAGCTGGTTTTCTGGATAGACGAAATGCTAGATATTAGTACCGACAGGTACAAATTCTATTGCCATGAATACTACTCAAGGTTGTCCACAGGGCGGGGTACTATCACCGCTTATGTGGAGTATGACTCTGAATGAACTCCTGTGCGTGCTAACAAATACTGGAATACAAATCCAGGTTTACGCTGAAGATATTGTTTTAATCTGTAGGGGCAAATATGAGGAGACCCTGTGTGATAGAATTCAAACTGGGGGTTACTAGCGCCTGGTGCAAGAAGGCTAGACTGCGTATCAATCCAACCAAAACCACCATAGTACCATTCATTAGGAAAAGTAAGTTTGATCACCTAATAGCCATAAGGTTACATGACATGGAGGTGAAACAAGAAACAGGGATAAAATATTTGAGAATTGCTCTAGAGCAAAAATTATTCTGGAAGACGTATGTTGGAAACACTTGTCGGAAAGCAGCAAGGGCTCTGATAACGTGTAGGTGTCCATAGCAGGAAAAAAATGGGGTTGTAGCCCTAAGATATTACTTTGAATATACACTGCAATAGCAAGCACGAAGAACTGAACTCAGCATACAAGCCACGAGGACATGCCCAACGGCATCTCTGGATGCACTTCTGAAATTAACCCCTCTCCATCTACACATAAAGAAGCAGGCAAGGAGGGCAATTTTCAGTATGGCTGGGGCTATCAGGTAGGCGCTGCTTAAATCGAAGGAAGATTGATATTCTTTCTAGGCGGTACCCCGAATTATTGATACCAAAGGATAACATGACAACGAGGTTTCACTTCGATAAGAAGTTTGAAACATGTTAGAGTAACAAGGCAAACTGACAGTAGAGGGAGCGGGTGCCGGCGCCTTTACATGGGCCAGAACCCTTCTGTGGAATCGGAAACGAGTTCATGGCTATGACATTAAAAAATGAAGAGGAACAGCTGAGGGAACTACACTGGGCGGGTCTATCAAGAATGGAGCAGTTCAGGATGCTCGCACTGGTCACTGACGACTAAACTATCATCTAGGGAAGTTAGGAATATATACGGAGACTGCCTGCAGTTTCTGTGCGGAGTGTGATGAAACCTCTATACACGTTCTGGGACAGTGTTCGGCATCTGCGTAAAGTCGGTAGTGGCACCTGGGAGAACACTTAATACCAGATTCAAAGTTGAAAAATTTGGAAGTAGGGATATGTTCCTAACGGTTATAGGCTTACTTGAGATACTCTAATTAATAGGTGCACTATAGCCAGGAAAAGGGGTACAATAGTTGTTTAAGGACGCGGTGCGACTTCCCCTTAACAGATTAATAATAATAAAAGTGAAACATTGCATCTAGCCAAATGGCTCATCCACTATATGTTTACGTATATCTGGAAAACAGCCCATCATGGGACTCTGATATTTTTCTTTTAGTCACATACGATGTTTTCATGAGCATAAGCTTTTTGGGACGTTTTCCGCCTATCTTGAGTCCACGATGGGATGGGCTTATGCCTTGGTTAATTTTCATTCAGAGTTTTTGTTATCTAAAAATGCGATAAAATGATCGAATAATCCCAACATCTGAAAAGACGGAAAAATGGTTCAATTTGCTCTTGCCTACAAGATACCGAGGCGGCATCAATATAGCAGCGGCCAAAAAAAAGAAAGGACACAATTTGTCCTAGATTTTTGCTTTTCCGATCCTGACATTCGAATTCCTCGCAAATGATCAAGCCAACTATTTCTTATTATTTTCAATTTCCGTATATGTTGGCATCGCTTTTCTGACCCGATTGCGATTAGTGTTCTAGGTCGCAAAGTCCATGTCGGTGTAAGTTCATATGAACTGGATTTAAGACATATAATTTTTATTAATGACATTTGGGGTTCTGGAGTAACAAATGTCCAATCGGCCTTCTTGAATCGGCTAACAAAGCAGTCACTGAGCGCGTTTCAGCAGAAATGCATTTAGGTAGTGGACGATTTCAACGATAAAAATCGCTACAGGTGATTGTATAGCTTTACATTCGTGGTTGACAATAACCAATCCAGATTATCCTTGAGTATCTTCCAATTTGTGTTCATTACACCCGGAGTGTTTTAAGCCACGCGCCTTCATCTGACCATCATCGTTATTATCATCCAACAGTGAAATGCAGGATTTTCATTAAGTCAAGAACAATACATCTGCTTTATTATTACTGGAATTTACGTGTGCCTTTTCTGATCATTCCAATGAAAAAGCTTGGAAACGCAATCGAACTCAATCACCAATATTGAATCACTTACGTTGCCTAGGGGCTGAAATATAAATCAGATAATCCACACATGCTAACAATCAAATAATATCGCTCGTTTCGTATCTGTATGGAAACTCAATCGACAAGTTACATAAATTAATATACGAGTATTAATTCATATCGGGGTTGCAATCCATATCTCGAGCGTTTCATGAAAACTCTTCTACCTCATTCAATAGATAAAAGTATTACTATCGATACGAATGACGAATTCCATTTTAATAAAAAGCAAGTAATAATTATGCGGATTACAAATTATTGGAAAAGTATTTTTAGCTATCATAGCTTGGGGCTCTTTCTGGCAATTGCGGATAATATTGGTAAAATAAAACGTTAAACAGCATGAGATTGTCATTAAATACGGTCCACATTAGCGATTTCATTGGCATGGATCAATACTGTTAGCCAATTTAAATACTAGGTTAGCTCCGTAATTTTTTGGCTATGGAGAAGATACTCGTATTTCAGAAATAAGATATGATGAAACAGTCATAGATACATTTTGGTGTCCCGCATCTTTGCAATATTTTTTCAGGTCTTATTAACGATCTCTGATTCCAGTGCGAATCCCAGAAAGCATTCTTACAACGATTGGTGGATTCTGTTGCTATTGCGTTAGCAACCAATACCGGATAGAATTAATGCCCGATAATTCCTTCAATGTGAAAAAATCTCCAATAAATTCCGTTCAATGCCAAGTTCAAAAATTCCTTGATATTGGCATTAACAACAATTTTTTCACTAATCTCCTGATCTTCATGCACGAAGCCATTCCATTTCCGATTCCAGCGAAGCAACAAGCCAACTAGCGAGCCAGCAACCAGTAACGAGCAATTGCAAACAAGTTACCATGTCTGATTCCCCCGTGTTCGGGCTCCTTCCACATTCGAAGTGTGTGCTCGATCACGAAATCCCAGAAAAAAAGGTAAAACCGCTGCCAATGGAATCAAATTGTAATCAAAATGTTGTGCTTGAAAATCAATTTACAAAGAAGATCGATTCGCAGAGATGGGATGCGCGAAACGCGACCGACTGAGCCAACCGGCCAGGCGGGGAGCACGTCCGGAGGGATCAGTGGCATTAGTGCAGACCAATATACCCAGAAGAACTGGGAAGGTTGCAAAACCTGCAAGAATCCAGAGGAACGGCGCCCGGTCGTGTTCTATTCTAGACGCAGAGCATTCCACGGAATGGAACTCGCAGTAATAGTTCTGGCTTTTTATCTATGTGGATGCCAGTCGACTGGTGTCTGTGGTATGTCCACAATGATCGAATCTACAGTTCATAAACACGTTCTGTGGATGTTCTTGGTTTCCAGTTGATGCAGCAGCTACTGCTGCTTGAGCAGGGGCTGCTGTTGCTTTGACCGCCGAACAACACTTCTACATCTCCTCAAGTACACCCGAGGTACAAGAGGAAACGAAGGAATAGTTGCAAAATGCATTCTTACAACAGTGAAACGCGACACCGCAGCATAATCGCTGTTAGACGTTAAGTAGAAGTGCAATGACAACGTTTAGGGACTATGCATAAAAACTTGAAGAATCCAAGATGAAAGACAAAACAACAATCGCTCAAGAGCAGATCTGAAAACTTGTTTTGGCTGCAAGATGTGGCGAATAGCATTAGACTTTAATGCCTTAACTGTATCGATAAGGAAAGGAGGATGGGGCCCAGCGGCGAGAGGAAGGCGGATTTGGGAGAACGTCGGAGAATGACTTGCTCATGATGTTCTATACGTTTCCATATACCCTCGAGACGCTAGTCAAACTTAGGAGCAATTAACTCCTATTCATTCATCTGCTTCACTTTCATCCCATAATTTATTAAATTACCCAAAATCAATTCTATTCTGTTCTGCTAATTACTGTTATTACTAAGAAGGGGCGAACTACCCAAGCCACCCCGAATAAAGCAGCAAATTTAATGCCATCTTGGAGCTACATGGACCATGAACGACTTTTATTTCTTACTTTCATCCGCTTCGGAAACTGGCCATGATGTTTCCCATTTATTCTCTCCTTACATGCACAGAAGCTGGTGCAGGTTCATTACTTCTTTCTACGATGCATCTTTTGCCTAATCCCTTTTAGACTAAACAACATTAATGCCGAGTCATTTTCTTTCTTTGCATTTGTCGTGGAAATGTTAGGCTGCCTGCAATGCTTGTTATGGCTCCCTACATGGTTGAGTGGTTACTTTTGTAACAATTGCACAACTTGCTCGTTCACAGCTTATACAGAAGACCAACTAAATAGTCTTTGGTAACCGACAATTTCTTGAATAGTTGCCATTCCTTTTTCAGGTTCGATTTCAAGTTCTTTGTCTTGCGTGAATATGGCAATGGTGTATTCTTGAACTTTCCTTAGCATTTCAGAAGGTTTCGGGAAGACATGATTTTGATGGAATTTTTTCGTGATATTACTTTTTCTGGATAAATCTATTGAAGTCGCTGGTATTCAAGTAATTATGAATTTCCGCAATAGTTCCAGCAGCGTAAGAATTCCTTAAAGGAGGGAAGCTTAATGGGTTAACAAAACCATTGCAATACACTCAAATTCAATTTGGTTCAAAAGAAGGTCAAATATTAGACTAATCAGCAACAAAGGGAACAAGCCAGACAGCCATCACCTGGATGCAGAAAGATTCTCATTAATGACTCTCGTCATTACGTAGTTCGACAATCTAGTATGGTCAACCAGTGGATTGCAGGATAAACTGATATGAAATATAACTCATTGGGAACCAATTTATGGCCTTCCGGGGGTTTATATGTGGTAATCAAAGAACTCAGCCTCTTCCCTACCAATGCCGCCAGTGTTTGGTGATACCCACACGCTGTACAAAGTGACCTTATCATCAACAAAACGCTTCGAATCTAGACTGGGAAGTCGAAAAATGCCTCCCCAAATCAAAGTGTCGTGCAAATCATACCCAATGGATGGTCTGCAGTCGGGGGTAACGGACTGTATTTGAACAGAGCCGCACTAAAATCTGGCCGCTTCAGTTAGTAAGAGTCTAGACTTACCGTGCTATTGGGGGCTATAGGATGGCAGATCGCACGACCCCCTTATTTGTGTTATCATATAAGTATAAAGAACAGACCCAACTAAAAACAGCGGGACCTATACCACCCCAGATGAAGACACATTTCCACAACACTAACAACCAGGAAGGAGGAGCAGAGAGAAAGAAACCTCGGATAGATTAAGGACGAACGTAGGTTAGGTGACCTGGGGATAGCTTTGCTAGTGTAGACAGACCGCGTCCAGAGCAAATAATCACGCGGAAGCAGCAGGAATTCCTTATTGGCGGGCAGATGTGTAAAAGATGGAATGGCAAGCTTCTGTTCACCGGCATACAATTTCATCCAGGTCTGATACACGTAAACTGGGCGTCGAATGATCGATGGTTTGACTTAGGACCATAGCACCTAAAATGGTAGGCTAGAAGATAGAAGAACTGGGCGCGAGTACTGGAAATCATATACCCTCGTAATCGCCTAAAATGAGGGTCATCACATTAGTCTGTCGAAACCACTGGATGTGTGTGAACGTTTGATCGGTTCTGCCAAGCCTCCCTTTAAAAGCTATCCTTTCCTATCTGTGCCCTCTGTATTAGGGCTTAGGAATACGCTCAAAGTCTTCTTGCTTGTCGTAAGAGGCGATTAAAATGGATTACAATTTGAAACTTTATTGCTACCGAAACGTCAACAATGCCTCCGATAGGGACTAACATTACGACTACGATCTTCGAGCTATCGAAAATGGACAACGATTGGTTCCTAGAATGTGCGCACGTTCCTCGACAACGGTAGAGATGGCCCTCGGAATGGTCGCTTACTCCAACTAATTCTAAGGATATAAGCTGGACATTTTGGGCCTTAGCGAAGTAAGATGGTGGGACTCTGGAGAGTACTCCTTCCCCTCTTGCTTACTGGCAATGTTCTTCTGTACTGTGGAAAGCCAAGTGGTAACAGACGCGAATCCAGTGTCTGCCTGTTGACGGCTACCACAAGGCGCAGTTTCTTGACCTGGGTGCCGGTTTCTGACAGACTTCTAACTCCATCATTGCGCTCCAAATTAAAAAGAATCACAATTATATAATGCACCAGACTTCCGATATAGTGGAGTAGGATGCTTTCTACGAGCAATTATACACAGTTCAGAGAAAACTACCGAAAATTGACATTGTCATCATGGTGGGTGATCTGAATGCCTAGGTGGGCTTTGACAACGCCTTGCTCGGGCATGCCGTCTTAGCAACCGTAACGATAATGGTGAAAGATTGTGTGGCAGAGAGCATGTCATAATGTCTGTTGTGTTTCAGCTGACCGAAATGAGCCTGACCAATTTGCGATCACCGTGACTGAAGTCGAGGAAGCAATAAAACAAATGAAATGTGAGAAAGCAGAGCTGGGATCCAGCACTCTAGGTCAGCGAATTATTCAATCGTACTATTGGGGAAGGTACAACACCAGAACAGAAAGGTAGTCCAGCAGCATGTTCAAGTTACCGTTTGATCGGGTTGCTACCCCATACCATCAAGATTTTTGAACGCACTCTCGACAACCGTATTCGCGAAGTCGTTCAAACAACCATGAATCAAGTTGGGTTTGCCAAGAACTGCGGAACTACTGACGCAATGCACACTGGGCGGTTATTTATGGAGAAACACCGCGAGAAGCATCGCCCCCTCTACATTGCATTTCTGGATCTAGAGAAATATTTTGATCATGTGCCATATGAACTCATCCGCTTCGTATCTATGTCGGCGTTCATCAAGGTAGCGCCCTTTCACCGTTCCTCTTTGTTCTTGTTATGGATACGGTCACACGTAACATCCAATGTCTAGCGTCCTATACACTGCTTTATGCTCTTGATGTTTTCGTGTCGTCTCATAGCAAAAATGGTCTCGAGTAACTTGCCCAAAAATGGAATAATCGCCTCATGCCCCACGGTCTCAGAATGAATCTGAATTTTTATCGATCGATCCCTACAAACAGGCACTATCGCTATCAATGGCAATGGCCTGCCCCGAACTGAACGATTTAAATATCTCGGATCAATGCTATCAGTCAATGGGGAATTGTATTCTGCTTCACGCATTAGCGTAACCTGGATGAAGTGGCGTTCAATAACTAGTGCTTTTTGTGATCAACGTACCAACAAACGTCTCAAATCTCACATTTACGCAATGACGTTCACCCTGTGGCCCTCTATAGTTCTGAGTGTTGGCCGACTATAAAAGGCAATGAATGGCGTCTTGAAGTATTGGAAACGAAGATGTGTTGGACTAGTGGTGTCACACGCCTTAATCACATTCGAAATGAAGATATCCGCGCTAACGAGAATTCACTTGCCAAGATTTGTCTGAACGAAGTCGATGGTAAGCGATCAATAGGCCGGCCGAAATAACAGGCCTACACAATGACATCCAAATCAGGCCTTTGACAAAACAAAATAGCGCAATCGATCACGACGAGCCGCTTGCGAACTCGACAAAAATTGAAGAAAAAGATAAAGAAAACATCTTCCTATTTCCGGGGGTCCTGAGGAGGAACTGGGAGGGATCTACAGATGTATTTGGGGTAATAAAACTGTAGGATTAGACGGTTCATAAATATATTTCATTCGCGCATGATGAAAGGAAGATTTCTTCACCAGTTGAGGAGGTGGGAATTATTGTGACTATCGAAACCCTAAAACCACCAGACCTTTCTATGGTGCATGCAGCTAGGCAGGACATTTGGAGCCATATAGTTCGGTAGCTGGGAGCGGCCTCCCTGGTACGCTAGTTTAATTAGCACCTGACACAGTCCCTTGCGGGTCAGGATGGTTGGGTACAGGAAATTTTCCAGCGTTTCGGATTTTACGAATCTTTCCACTTTCTCAAGTGCGTAGTTAACATGAGAACCCGGAACACAATATGTTTCATTGCCTTAAATTCATTGTGCAGAGAAGAAGGTCGAACGACATCTTCAGGTATTACGAACCCGACAATTTGACGAAATCGTCTCCTAAGCGTCTACCAGGAAAAGTGGAAGAAAGGAAAGCTGGTGATGTGGACGTAGTTGGTTTAATTCCGGTATATTGAAATAGATCCATGCAGTTCGGACACCGTGAACCCGACGACAACACAAAGCACTTCAAAAGAAAGTGAAGCTTCTTCAGAATGAGAACATGGGCACCCCTACACCACCAAGTGTGCGATATCCAGAAATCGAACTTAATTTGAGGACAAATCGGCTTGAGGACAAACTAGTAACCCTGGTGAGATTCACGCTGGACGCAGCAAACTTTTCAGTGAGCGGCGGTTTTTACATGTGACTACACTTAAGTCTGCAAACATAGAGGTTAGTCAAAGTAATCCGCAGTATACCAAAGCCTCTTCCTATCTACTGGCAGCAATGCTGGCAAAATTGCAGGACTGTCTGGTCGAAGATCCACGAGTTCCTTTTAACAAAACCTGTGGTATTGGATCAGTAAAGGGGACTAAGATCTTCCTCGACGAGAAATACTCGAGAGAAGCTGTTTGATTTTATCACTTCAGCTGGTTTGATGTTCGCGAACGTAGGGTGCACCTCTAAGTTCGTGGGGCCAAGACCAAATGAAGCAACGACCTAAAAATCTGCACTACAAATTTGTTAGAGTTGATTCGAGATTGGCGAGTGTTAGATAAAGTTGCACTCTCAGATCACATACTTGGAATTTAGGGTGACTATTGCAGGTGAATAGTCTGTAAAACAAAGACGAAATCCTAGAAAAAAGGATAAGGGAAAGTTTAATGAACTTCTTGGCAACAAAATGAAGCTCCCTAGGCGACTAAGGACTCCTTTGGACCTTCACGATGGAATGAAAACTCTGAATCACACACTTTTAGAGTGCTATGAAGAGCTTTGTCCTATTTCCCGAGGCCAAAACGATAAAACAGCTCCTTGGTGGAACCAAGAACTGGAAAAACCCAGTAACTGAAAGGTGAAAGAAAAACTTCAAAGTTGTGCAGAGTCCTTAAAAGGGATGAGTCGGCCAAGTTGGACTCTCTTAGAAAACCCGATGGCACTTTCACGAACTCCAGGCTGTAATCAGTACACACCCTCTTGGAAGTAAACCATCCGAGAGAACTGGCAAGAGAAATGGAAGGAGAAGAGTTGGCAGATCCTGTAATCCTGCTGCAATGGGAGTTGGAGCGGTTATTACCAATAAAAAGGTGAGTGCTGCCACACTGTCCTTTGAACACTTCAAAGCACGTGGCATGGATGGCAATGTTAAAGGAAGACATAAAGCACTTAGAGCGCTTGTCAAGACATATTTTTCTAGCATGTCTTGCTTTGTACTAGGTGTCTACCTCTTGGCAGAAGGTTAAGTTAGTCTTCATTCCTGCTGAAAGGTTTGGAGAGACTGGTTGAGATCCCATTCCTTAAATGAAAACCAACATGCTTACCAACGTGGAAATTCCTGCGCGTCCGTTTGTGGTTTCAAAGGGTGAGAACGTGATGGTGGTGTTCGTGGACATAGAAAAGGTGTTTGACTCTGCGCTTTTTTTAAAAACACTGTGATGCCGCCAAAGCGCATGTTGTTGATGATACTTTAAGTAAATGGATCTATGTTATGCTAACAGGGATTGCTGTGTGCTGAAAAGAATATTGATCGCTACTTAATAACAGAAGCAACGAAAGGCTACCTCCAAGGAGGTGCGCTGTCGCCACTTCTGTGGAGTTTGTTGATCGACTTACTACCATGGGAACTGCAAAATTTGCCAATACCCGCTCGAGTTACGCTGATGACGTGGCTGTACTTGCTGCTGATTGGGATCTCAGAACGGTGTGTAGAAATTACAATGTGCAGCATTGGAAGAGTTACTGACAGAAGTGAATCTAGTTCTTTCACTGCCTTCTGATTCTAAGGTCCCCATCTATTAATTTGGTAGATAAAATATGAAGTCATCTTGAAACGTAGAGAAAACTGGGAAGTCCCAGAAGATTGCCTAGTGGGATATATGGAGGTCTTCTGCACCGATGGCTCAAAAACAGAACAGGTTCTGGAGCCGGAGTCTACCTCTCGAGTAAAAACGAGAGGTGGGCTTTTCCTTTGGGACAATATTGAACGGCTTTTCAAGCTGAAGTATATGCGTATTTGATTGACGAGCGGTTGAAGGGCAGGCGCATGGTAATCTGCAACGTTAGCCAGGCTGCACTGAGGGAGCTGAGTAGTCTTTTAGTCACCTCAAAAATCATTCAGGAATGCAGAAATCGATTGAACTCCATCTCTAGATTTAATATGGTAGAGCTACCCTGGGTATCCGGTTATTGTGGTGTGGGAGGAAATGAAATCTAGGATGCCTTAGCAAAAGAGGCTTCAACCTCCCCCATGTCAGGACCGGAACCAGCAACCGGGGTATTAGTAACATGGATTAAGGCTGTCTTCGATAAGTTTTCCATAATGACAAGTGGCAGAGCCTAAATGCTGCTGGACACCCCAAACTTTTCCTGTCAGAACCTAACATGCATACCACAAACTTATTCTGTCGAAAAGCCGGCAGACTTGCAGAAGTATTTTAAGTCTTCTGAGAGGCCATAATTCACTACCTAGGCATATGTTCAGTTAGACGACGGAGTGGACCACTACAGTCTGAGTGCTCAGAGGCTATAGTTTCTCCCCCACTACAAACACACAGACAGACACAGAGGAACAACTCTGACCTCAGGGTTGGCCACAGACATCTGGGGGGGATAAGCTTATCATTCCAAAACATTCACAATCATTCCGAGTACCGCTCCATGTAAAGTCTGCCCTAGTTCATCCTTCTTCAATGAAATCATGTCCAGTGATAATTTACCATTCAAATGGGTTCAATCTGGTGTTCTTCAGTTCGCTTAGCGAATCAAAGTGGTAGAACAAAGTTCATAAATTTTCCAAGGAAGGTATGACGGGCAGATTAGTAAAACTCAGGAATTTTCCACGAGATATTTCCGATTGAACCTGTTTAATTTTAATAGTAAAAGCAACCTGTTGCGATATAATCTACTTTTCGAGATTCTTGACTGGGTTTTCCAAATATGCTGTCCCATCACCTGTGGTTCACTAGCACTTCCTGCCTTTTTTGCAGAATATCTTCCATTCCAGCGAGTTAAAGCATCAAATCAATTTTCCTTAAAGTTCAGAATTATCAATTTTATTTCCGCTTCAAATTCCACAAGAATGATGGAATCGACGTTCAATGCTCTACTCCTCACAGAATGGTGGAGAATCAATTACAGGCTTATAATTTATTACAAATCGAAGTCTGTACTCTTTAAACTGAACATGTAAGACGCAGCTCCAAGTCTGGTCATTAGCGCGCAACGTGGAGAGAATGGGAAAGAACAGGAACACAAAAAATATGAAAGCAGAGGAAAAAACTCCGGGAAAAAACTGGAGCACATAAACTTGAAGTCAGCCAACGTTATATCCATACAACTCTTGTAACTATCCCGTGGATGAGGCAGAAGAAAATATGCGACGGCTCAAGATGTTATTTGCTGCAGTTATCGCTGCTATGGTAGAATCATCATCATATTTTATTTGCTGAAATATCTTTCTGCTGTTTTTCCATATGAGAATTATACCTACGAGTACACGTCTCCGAGGAAGAAGAAAAACTCCAAGAAAGTTTGATGGCCTGAAGCAGCTCGGAATGGTGTGTAATGAAGGTCGCTGTCAGCAATCAAATGACCTTGACGTTTATAGTCATTTTTAATGGCTCTTCCGTCGAGCATTTTTCTTGGAAGTCGGAGATATGGAAAATTATATAAAGCATGTTGGATAAATCCAGAAGCGCCAGTAAGAAAGTTCCAATTTGAAAATTGATGCACAACTCCAATCCACGGCTGTGAGGTAGCCGGGCTCCATTCCCATGGTGATATCTTTATAACGATCTTTTGAGGTCATAAAATTCGTTCACATATTGTGGGCTTCTTTTCGGGTTACATTCTTGCTCGAGCGCACAAATATTGCAGCTGTTTGGATAAATTAAACTGCCAGGCCAGGCATGAGAAACATAACTCCAATAAAATAGATGGTGCCGGATTGAAAAGGTAGTGCCGAGCAGACGCGCCAAGAAAGTTGATGAAGAGGCGGCAAGAAGCTTATATCCAACCGGGCTTCCCTCACCGTAACAAAGATATTTCAATTTGAATTTTATTGTACGAAAGCACGCTGCAGAAAAAACAACACTTTTACAAATAGCCACGCAACTCTCGACCTCTGATGGCTTCTCCCAGCTATGTGATAAATTCACCAAGCTGGCATTGATTGAAATGTTTTTCACTTGGGCCCAATCGCGTCCACTTTCACCAAAATGATCAGAAATCTTATGATGCGATTGATGTGATGACGGTCGGGCCAACGGTTCCATCCCAATCAATCGCCATTTTTACGCAAAATCATTCGGAATTCAATTGACGTTTGCGTAGCTGCACATTGGGGTATTCATATGGGAGCCTCTTTTCGCCTAGTCGGAGGTGAGCGCCTCAGGTGGCATGGCATGATATGGAGGTGAGGTCATCCTATTAGATAATTTCGAAGTTTTGGAATTTTCATGCAAATTATTCAAAGATGTTTGTTGTCTAATTTTCTGGTCTAATGTGTGGATGCATTGGGAAACAATGTTGGGTAGCAAATGCATTCCTTTTCTCATCCCATGCGCTTGTATTACTTAAACGAACCAAATTTTCCAGAACTAATCGCTAACCATTAAAATCAAGAATACTTTAATTTGGGTTTACCAGAGAAACTGGCTACCAGGGTTTTAGTTATCAGCTTTACACTGTCAGATAAGCTCATCTAAGACTGAATCTCAAATAAGCGGATGACCGAAAAGTGCACACTTGAGAAAATTTATAGGGTATGCATGAGATTTTACTAAAGACAATAGAAAGCAAAATTTTAATTTTTTTGTGACTTTGTTGAAACTTGAAATAGTGGATGTCACTTACTAGGGTACTTTTCAATCTACCGTCCGTCTGTAACCAAATGAACTATATATCAATGGAAAGGTTGTAAGCTTAGATGTCATTAATTTTTCCTTGACTTTCGAAGTAAGAAACCGAATCTCAAAAGACAATCGTTAACAACACTTATTGAACTATAGCCAGTTGAACAGGGAGACCTGGATTGTGGTTCAACTTCCAGTGGTGTCAAAGTCGTAAACTGGATGTCAGATATCGCTTGGCTCAGCTGTCAATGGATGAGTGAAATCAGGGTGATAATCCTTTCAGGAACATTGCTGACCGTATTGCCTAATACTGGACTCTTGCGATCTAACATGTTTTAGCGTTTGGGTTCTAACTGATTTCTTCAGACTGGTTGGATATTCCACCGACGGACCCTGCAACGAAAACGGCGTAACGATTTGCGCATTTTCTCATGGAACGTGTGCTCCCTGTACAGATCGAATCAGCTAGCCGATATCCTGTTCTAATATAAGGCGTACCAACATTAAAAGAGATGAGCTAGACAGGGACCGGTTTCCTGGAGAAGAGCAACTACAACATATATAATTGTGGCCATCCGGCAAATTTTGAAATAGAAGTGTCATTACCGTTCACGCCCCTACAGACGAGACTGCAGAATTGGAAAAGCCCAAAGCCTGTTCCAGATATGATATCAAAACCACACTTGAAAATTAGCGATGTAGGGACAGAGTCCAAATTCAGCCGATACGTTGGTTCCCATTGGTTACATAAGGATATCGATGATAACGGACTGCGGATTTTTCAATTAACCGTGCCGGACGAAATTTTTGTTGAAAGTAGTCCACAAACAAACGTGGGCCCCTCCAGACGGGACTACTCTCAACCAAATTGACTACGTACTAATTGAACGCCAACACTTGATGAATGGCAAAACATATAGGGAGTCAATGCAAACTTGGATTACCAACTCCTTCGCATGGTGCTCCGGGTTCGAATAATAACATCGCCTAAAAACTCCTCTGACAATCATGTGACAGTGAACACTAAAGCCATTTCCGACACAGTCCTCCCTAACACCAATAAGAGGAAAATGGATGTCGCAATTACGGCAGATAATAGAAATAACGTTATCATTAATACAGAAAAAGTTGGAACGCTGGTTCGACGTTAAATGTAAGCTAGCAAAGGAACGGAATAATGCTTCATGCCGAGTAATGTTCCATTCTCAACGAACACGCGCGGAGAAACAACTTCGCAGACCGAAAAAGGAAACCTGGGCGAACCAACAGGTCTGTGAACTCGAAAAATACAGGGAGCAGCCGCACCAAGCACGCAAGTTTTACCAGCAAGTTAGCAATATGGAGCCTCATATATCTCGAAGCACATCTTGCCAAGATCAGCAGGGAAATCTGATTTCCAGCAGAATGACCGTAATACTGCCACCACCAAGCATGGAAGAAACAGTTTGTGTAATTCATCGGCTGAATCATAAGCTACCAAAAACCGGTAGAATTACAGCCGAATTGGTTAAATATGGAGGCGACCAATTACAGATTTATCAAGGTGCAGAACAGCGAATCAACACCTGGTAGCAGGCAAAGAGACATTATCTCTCCTATACATAGAGAGGACAGGACTGCACTCAGTGCAGCAATTGTAGAGGTATCACATTGGTGCGTACCATCTACACGATATTCTACGCCCAGAATATCATCGGCTCATACCAAAAAAGCTTCACTGCAGGCAAATCAGCAGCAGATCAATGGATGGTAAAACTGTTGGAATATGGCCATTAGCGGCACCATTTTTTCATCGACTTCAAGGCCACCTATAATAGAATAGCCAAGGCTAAACTGTACATGGCCATGAGAAAATTCGTTATCACGATGATTGATAAGACTTACTGGGCTGACCCTGACCAATGTGACCAGATAAAAGCAGTAGGGTCAATCTCGAGATCGTTAACAACGGTCTAAGACAAGGAAATGCCCTATCGTGCATCCTTTTAAACCTGGCCGTAGAAAAAATGATCCGTGATGATGAGGTAATTGCGAGAGGCACCATCCCCTTTAAATTCACACAACTATTGGCCTATGCTGACGATAGCGATATCAAGAGAAGAACAACCAGAGGTGTACCGTCTTCATCTAGATCGGGCAGGCGGCAATTGGCGCGAGATCTTATACTGCACATTATTAAAGGCAAGGCGAAGTATATGGTGGCAACGTAAACATAAAAAAATATATGATTCCAGCTTTGAAACCGTTGATAATTTCTCCTATTTAGGGTCGAATGCCACAACCTGCAGCTATGATGATGAAATCCGCGCACGGTTGTTTGCAGCCAACAAAATCTGCTTCAATGTTTGGACCCCTGTAAGAGGATGGGTGATTCCGTAGCCTATATAACGACGAAATCCGTGAGCGATATCATGGCTGTCTGGTTGTGAAAAAAACCGGTTCAACAGGTTGCGTTTGACGGATCACTTAACCCGTATGGGTGGGGATAATCTAGTCCGGAAATTCTATTTGGGAATATCTATGGTAGGAAAGAAGTTTGCCCCTGCCTCAGAAAGAACAATCGCGTAGGCCAGTACGCTAAACTGCTGTTATATATATATATATATATATATGGGATATCGAATTGGTGGAATGTTTGAAGTTCATTATTGAGGCAGGTTTAGACCTATCGATTGATCTAGCGTTGCGCCGTGAAGATGATGAGTTATTCTAGCTGCCATCTAAATATCTCTTTATGAGAGAGACCATTTGAGCAGACACATAGATGAAGTAGGAGTATGTAGTTCTTCACAATGTGGCTTTGTGGAACAAATTAAAACTAGAAAAGCTAGATGTACGAAACCTACCATCAATTCAAGCTTGTTCCCAGCTTTTGATAGCAGAATTTGCCAATGCTACTGATAATCCAATTACCTTGTGAGAGTGCCCCAGTGACTAGGTATCCAAAGTAGTTCTACTATATTAAATCTAGATATAAAGTTCTACATTCCTGAACGATTTTAGAGGCGATCAAAGGACTGCCCAACGCCATCAAGGCGGCTTGGCAATCGCTGCAGATTGCAACCGTCCTTCCCTCTTAAGATCGCCTGGAAAACCATTGGATATTGTCTCGAAGAAAATGCGTACCCACCCTCTGTTTTTAGCTAGGTGGTAGCTACCCCAGAACCTTCTTCTATTTTTGAGCCATCCTGTCACGCATTGTTCTGGTATGCCTGAGCTTTCTCTACTTTTAAGGCTAACTTTTTTATGTCTTCTGCCGAACGTATATACGGCGGTATCAAAGAATCACAACAGTCAATTCCTCTAATCAACATATTCCCCAGAAGTGGCGGTATCAAAACTCCTTTTGATTACTTCGGGTGTCAGATAACAATCTACACCTACTTCTCTCGGTTGCAAAGTTCTTACCAAATCACAGTACAAAATCCTGGCAATGAGTACACTTTCAGAATTGCATTCTCCATAAAAACCAGGGAATGAAGAGCAGACTTTCGGAGCTTTCCCGCTGATAAGCAATTTGGTTGTTATTTAGCAGGAACGACCTTAGCGCCTCCTCAGGAATGTGGCGCTCAACTAGTCTCTCCAGACATTTTAGCGAGAATGATGTTAAGCTAATTTTTCTGAAACTTTGTCCTTCTCAGGCATGGTATGAAGATTAGCCTAACCTGCTGCCAACCGGTAGGCATGCAATCCAGAGCAAGATTCGTCAGAAAGATGTCAATCTAGTGGATCTATTTCTATAACCTGCTTCCGCATCCCTCAGTAAATGACATAAATGTTACGTGCTTTAAAATTCCTAAGGGAGAGTATCACAGTCTGCATTTTCACCACCGCTCCCACTATGTTCCAGTTTTACTTGCAGCGCTTTCGTGTTGAAAAGTTTTCAAGAACCGCTAACCGTCTCCTGTGCAATTAAATTTCCTGTTCTCCCGGCTGGTGTATTCCCAAGCGAGTCTGTGTTGATTCAAATCTGGAACTTCCGAAGTAACCAGCCGATTTTGTATGAGGGCAAAGCTTGGGCGTCCTGTCTAAGATCCCTGCATAGTCTTAAAATCTTTTTTACGCCTCCACTCTAAACAGTATCTTCTAAAAGAGTCGCGTTTCGATTTTTTTAGTTTCTTTAGATCCACACTAGGAATTCCCGCAGTTTTACTAGTCTTTATTTGCATTGTATTTGGATTTATCTAGGGCAATAGGGGAAGTCTCCTCAAAGAACAAAGAAAGAAAGGCTTTGCTATACTCTACAAAAAATGTGCGGCCAAAGGAACTAAACTGCAGATCACATTTTACAACTTTTTTTCCTGTTTTCAAAATTACATACATACATAATGACACAAATTAAGCATTTTATGAAGAATACTTTTTAACCTTCAAGCTAAACTGCGACTGATTATTGTTCTATCAGTTTAATTTGATAAAACAAAGCAACAAAAATCTGATTAAAACTTGAAAATATAAGAGACGAAGTTTACTTACATGAATTTTTCAAAAGGAAATGTTCCTGAATTTTGAAATCACTGAATTTGTAGGAATATCAGATGCTTACCTAAAAAGAAAAAAATATTTATTAAATATCATATTTATGTAGGAAAGTTAGCATGGGAGCAAAAGGTTTTTAAACTGAATGTCGACGGTCATCGCGTTTTTATACAAGATTTACTGGAAGTAATGTTAACCACTACAAAGGACTGAATATTTTTCATTGCTGATGTAAGTTGTTACAAGTGCTGGCTTTATCAGAAGACAAAACTTCGAGAAAATTTCCGGCCCGCCCGTCTGCCTCGCCGAACTTGGATGAGTTTCATAATTTAGGACTTTTTAATCCAAATGTTAGGGGTTTAAGTACAAAGCTCTTCCGTTTCAAGTTATTTGCCATAGTATTCTAACCTCATGTTATCTACATTACTTAAACCTGGTTGAATGACATGGTCTTAGATTTCGACCTTCTCAGAGCTTATTCCGTCTTTTGTTGGAACAGAGACTGCGTTACGCTTGGCTAGACAACCGGCGGAGATACCCTAATAGCTGTTAAGTCCCCTCTCCGTGGCAAACCATCTTTCCTCCTCCTCCTCCACCTACGAATCTGTGACCATACGAGTTATTCTGCCAAACGTATTTCCTTTAATCAAATTCTGTGTATATTTTCTTGTTTCAGTCTCCCTTCCCTGCACGAGGATTTCTTCGAAAAATTAGTAGGAGTCGTAACTGTTTTGTTCCTCTCTCTTCGTTTCAAACTCTGTGGCGAGTTAAACCTTCCTATGCTCTCTTAGCCTACTACTCTCGGCCTTCCTTCCATTCCCAATAACTCCACCCATCTTTCCCGTCCTTTATACTCTTTCGTGAACACCTGTGCCGCCCTCCAATTTAACCTCTTCAGAAATCACTTAATTCGACCTCTTGATCTCGTCCTCTTTAACCTCCCTCTACGTTGCCTTTCCAAGCTTCTTATGCTCCCTCTTACGTTGCTCCTGATGCCCATCATCCTGCTCTTGAGTTTGATGTTCAGATCCCCGCCTCCACTCCCCCATCGTGCGCAAGCCTGCCAAGTTTAACTTTCATAAGGCAAACTTTGAAGATGTGAACTTAGTCCTGCCGACAATCAACTGGCTTTCCCTCCTCTCCATTAACATGTGATCAAGCACTGAGGAAGGAATATCTGGCCAGTGTTGAAGATTCACTGGGGTGCGGAAACCTCAAGCCTCTCTGGTTTCATATTTGCAACTCCCGCAATTCCGCCCAGCTATTTCCTCCTTCCACTAAATTCTGCAGCTTCTCTGCTAATTCCTCCTAAATGTCTTGTGATTTAATTTGCTGCTACTTTTCCTTAGTTATGTTCCTTCTTCTCCCTCCGGCTTGTGGATGTAGTCTGCCCCGCATTTCCTACCCTTCTTCTTGTCGAGCACCTCATTGACAAGCTTGACGCCAATGTTGGTCCTGGCTACCGCGTTCTTCCAAACATCTTTTTGCTTAAACCTGGTCAGTCCATCTTCCTTCCCCTATCCATCGTTTTCAAGAAAAGCCTTCGAAAGAACGATTCTCCTGCCCTGCGGAAAGAGGTTCTCATCATCTCCAATCACGAAAGTGGCGATTGTACTTTTGCCGAGAATTATCATATCATTTCGCTCCTCTGGCTTGCCTCTTACCTTTCCAACCGATTCTGACATGTCCCACAGAGATCTATTCTAATCCCTTTATTATTTTTATTTTTAATCAACGACCTTCAAAGCAATTCAGCAAATATTGTGTGGTAATAACCTTAGATGAGGGAAATTGAATTGCAGCAAGAAAACTGACCCACATTCTGAAAATTCTGAAAAGCGTTTTCAAGCCCAGATTGCAAACTTATTTCTAAGTGATAATTTCAAGATTTTTCGACCGACTGCTCTTAATCTTCCCCTATTATACTTTTTTCGTGAACCCTTCAGTCAACCATCCCCACTTATTTTACTACAATGAAAAATTAAAAATATAGCTGACAATTTCGGAAAAGATATCACCCCATTAACTGGTGTTACCTCTATCTAGGCTGCTGAAGTTCTATGAGCTGGTTTTATTCCTATGATCAATTAAGGTAATAAGAGCTAAGTAACAACGCTTAGTGTGTATTTGTTACACATTTGTTTCTTTTAGTACTTCCGTACTGCGATATAGAAACAAGACTATTGTAATATCGAAACAAGACTGAGGTTCCTTCTCGGTCACCTCGTATTTATATTTCCTTAAAATTATTTACATAATATACATATGTTCCTTATCTTCTATGAAACTATCTAATACATAACACATATTAACATATGGTTCTTATCTACGTAAAATCCTTCATATCTACGTAAAATCCTATCCTTTAATTAGGGTCATTCTGAGCAGCGAAGATGCGCAAATGCATCTTCGTTTATTATTCAACAACAGGACGTGTTGTGAAAGAAAACGGAGGAAAGAAGATGCGCAGATGCATCTTCGTTTATTATTATTTAGAACCAGGATTTATGCTGATCGTTAAAACATGCCGACGGTGCGGACGGTTCCATAACTATAAGCGTTTTGTAAATTTCGCACAAGTCGATAATCGGAAATTAATTTTTTCGGATTTGAAAAGTTTCTTTATGCAGAGAAATTTGGGTGCGAAACTTTTTATATCTACGTAGCTGAACGATGTGTTCTATTCTTAAGGGGAGATGTGCACCTAGCAGCCGGGAAAAAGTATCAAAAATGTACAAAGATATTGTATAATTGTTGCCGTAAAATCTGCGCATACAGTACCCACTGGCGTTCCTTCAAAAATCATCCAAAAAATGAAGACCAAAAAGATTATTATATTAGCTGCTATAAGTACTTTTTGAAAATAAATAATGATTTTTGAGTCAAAAATTAGTTATTACTTTACTTTATTTTATAATAAGAACAAAGTAACGGAAAAAAATCCTATGACAAGTACTAGGCAATAGTGTATAGAATAACCACAAAAGTTCTCAAGATAATCGGTTCATTGGCTTTCGAGAAATTTTGGGTACCGGCTAGAAAAACGTAGTTTTGAGAAAAACGCCTTTAAACATTTTGGAATGAATAAAACCGTCGTAAAACACGTTTGACCATCCCGTTGGGTAGTTTCTGAGAATGAGTCCGAAATTATCAATTTCAACTCCCCCCACTCCCCGCCTTTCTAACAAATGTCAAAACTAAGACTTTTGAAAAGTGGTATGAAAGGTCTCCTTTCATTTGATACCCAACATGACTAGATTCGGTGAAAAAGGAATTGGCATCCCCCTTTTGCATGTATAAGGACCCTCCTCCCCTTAAACTCAACGTGGAAAGATATGAGCGCATTCACAGTTCCCACCTTCTCACTCTCCATGTCAATCGGTGTAGCCGCTTTTGAGAAAAGTGAATGTGAACCGATTTTAATAAGGGTTCATTTTAAAAACAAAACCTTAAAAATTGACATCGGTCATTTACAAGGCAGCCCCCTCTCGGATTTCAACTTGGCGTAAAATGATATCATTCACTGCGTGCAATTACGTGTGACAAACTGATAGATATAGGATGGAAAGAGAGAGATTAAAAAAATTCTGAGTAGGCAAAATTAGTTTCCAATATTGTTCCACACAGTACTCAAACGTTGTCTAACACTAATGACTGCCATTTATTCAGGAATTTTTCCACGAAAACCAATTTTATGAACATACTTTTAAAATACATATGCGTTACATAGAACTGTATCACTACATACATGCTATAGGTCAAAATTAGTTAAAAGCAAAAATGATGAGTGAATAAAATCCAACAAAGGAGTTTATTGTTTATGACTAACATTCCGGTAATTGTGGCTTTATACCACATACCAGATTGAATAATCATTTCGAATTTGATTATATTCCAGGTATATATGGTGGTTTAGGCTAGAAAATATGGTTATTAATTTTTGAATAATGAAATTATGATGGTATCCATTGGATGTGTTTGCATGTTTTAACTTGAATGTTTAGCAAGTTTGATATTACAGATAAATGCCATTAAAATGTTTCAACCATATCAACTTGGTGAAGCTAAAGGGGACCTACGTAGCTAAACAAATGAAGTAAGGGGAAACATAGCAAAAGATGATTCCTTACACTTTTTGTATACAGTTATAATAGGTATAGTAACTTGAGCCAGAGCGTCTATCAAAAGACCATCAGAGAGTTGATTTTTTCGCTCAAGAGTAAAACTCAACCGTCATATAAGACTGGCTGAAAATGTTTATGCATGCTGCCTGAAGCTGAACGGTCATCACACCATAACCCTGCCCCACCTCAATACATTCAAAAAAGGCTATTATCACTCCTATCACGACCACTCATCTCTTCCGGCGCAGACAGTATAGAAACAGATACTCCCAGTAGTGGTCCACCCCCCCCCCCCCTTTCGATGAAAAAGCCCACAACTTTGACATTAGCGAATTTCTCCTCTGTGAGTTTTACAAATGTTTCTCTAAGATCAAGCTGAACCCTAACACGTTTAGTGTCCTCATAAAAACTTATCTCTCCTTGAAGAGAGAGAACAACCCAGCATACACCATTTCTACCTCAAAGGCCGTAGATCCCAGCAAAGCGATTCTTCGAAGCCCACCATCGCATCCAACGCACATGGAACCGTGATTCCCATCGATTCCATCATCTTGCCGCAACCAACCTTCACAAAACCTTCTTACACTTTGCGACAACGAAGCGTCATCGCATCGATTGTGACATCTTACTAAAAAATCGGTAGTTCCAAACAAAATTCCATCCATAGTTCGAAAAAATATGCATCAAGCATTTCCATTTCTCTTTCCTCGTCCACAATGTCTACTTTCCCACTGATTAGTAGGGTGCCCGTATAACGTCCAAAAAAAATTAAAACCCTCTTCAATCCAATAACCACAGGCCAATCTTCATGCAAGCTTCCTCCGACAAGATCTTCGAGCCGACCATTAATTCCATTTTCGACGAGTAGCTTTAATTGCACATTTCCCAAATGCCAGTTCGCCAACGGACCTAAACACGTCCTTCTTATTCTAATCGGTATGAGCTGGGAGACGTTAACCATAGCTTACCCTCAAGACTTAAGGAAAGTGTTTGATTCCGTATGCGAACCCGTTTTTAAGTTCTCTAAAATCCCTCTCTACAGCACCTCTTTCAGTCGGTTATTAGTTTCCTAAATGGACAAGTCAATATCCAACAAAATCTTTCATACTCAGAAAGCATCCCGCAAGGTTTAGATCCTTGTAGCCACCCTGTTTTCCTCATTCACAGATGATTTTCCTAAAGGGAGTCCGAACCATAATCCCATCGAAATTCTGACCTGATCCTTTACACATCCACCAAAAACATTTCCCTCGGTCGGTAATAGCTCACCTGAATTCCTTTTTAGACGGCCTTTTTCGAAACTCTACCCTTTAATAAATATTCTTTAATCACCCGAAGTATGAAACAATTGTATATCCAGGCAGCATGAAGATAACGCTTAATGTAAGGAAGGACACAGCCGTCCATAATCCATAATATGCCCACTCCCACTGTGAATGAAGTCAATTACCTAGAGGTAGCAATGAACTCAGGTCTGTCACAGATACCTTATATTTCGAAGGCACAGAACCGTGCAAGCAACGCTAGCATATCCCTCTACTATTATCAACAATGGCGTAACAATTGGTTTCCGGTTTAGGCCTGCTAAAGCAGGCTGCTAAGCAAGGACATCTAGACATCCCGAAGTCCGATATCCTTAAAAACTGTCTGACGTTCTGACCTAAGCCATCACTCCATCTAAGGCAGGGTTTGCCGTGTCATCTTTTTCTACCGTAGGTATTGCTCACCGCAGCCTATTGAGCCATTCATCCTTATGTAGACAGCCGAAAATTCTTCGGAATCTTATTCTCGTGAACCCGCCTGAAAGTTCGTAATTTTTCTTGCTCAGAGCCCTTGTCTCCGAGAAACACATGAGGATCGATATGATCATTATCTTATACAGTAACAGCTTTCACGCTACGGCGAGACGTTTCGAGAGAAACAGTTTTTGTAAGTTGAAATAGGCTTTTCCACGTAGGCACCTATCCACCGTGCTCGAATTTCATCGTCCTGGCTGTTATCGGTTGTGATAAAATTATCAACGGTCTCAAAGTCGTAGTTTCCTATCTTTATTGTTCTCGTTTGACCAGTGCCATTTAACGATGGCTCCAATAACGCGTAGCCTACGATCGCGCGTCCATCGCCGCCTGCTCGATCTGGATGATGGTAGACTGTACATCTCTGCTTGTTCTTCCCATAATCTCAATATCGTTAGCATAGCCCAATAGTTGGGTGAACTTGAAGAGGATTGTGCCTCACGCATTAACATCAGCATCGCGGATCACTTTCTTCAAGGTCAGGTTAAAGTGGATGCGCAACAGGGCATCTCCGTCGGCAGACCGTTGTTGATTTTGAATGATTTTGAGAGTGATCTTGCTGTTTTTATTTGGCCTAGCACATTGGTCAGGATCAGCCTAGTAAGTCTTATCAAATTTTTCGAGATACCGAATTTTTTCATGGCCGCGTACAGTATTATCCTGGCTATGCTATCATAGGCGAAGTCGATGAAAACATGATGCAACTGATGGCCACATTCTAAGAGTTTTTCCGTCGCTTGCTGAGAGAAAATCTGATCTGATTTGCCTGAAGTGAAGCCTCCTTGGTATGGGCCAATGATGTTCTGGGCATATGAGGCTATCCGACGTGATAGGATAGCGAAGAAGATCTTATAGATGGTACTCACCAAAGTGATATCTATATAATTGCTGCAGATAATGCCTCCTTGCCAGTCCTCCAGGCATTGATTCGCTGTTCCACAGCATTAGTTGATGAACTGCTTGTTGTAGTTGATCGCCTTCATATTTAACCAATTCCGCTGTAAAACCGTCGGCTCGTAGTAACTTTAGTTTTTAAGCCGATGAATTACACGGACTGTTTCTTCCACGCTTGATAGTGGCGGTATTTGTCCGTCTTCTTTAGTTAACGGGACCTCCAACTCGTGTTCACCAAAGTACTCAACCTGCCGCTTCAATATGGCGATGCGGTCGGAAATCAGATTCCCTTCTTTGTCTAGGCAGGATGAGAATCGAAATGTATAAGGTTTCATCCTGTTGACATAATGGTAAAACTTCCAAGTCTGGTTCTCCCTGTACTTATCGACTTCAAAAACTTATTGGTACGGGCTTCCCTTTTCTCTATGTGAAGTCACTTCTCCATTTGATGCTGCACTTTCAGGACCTCTGTTAGCTGCGAAATCCATTTTCAGCTGATAGGTGCTACGGAGAGTCTTGTTGTGCATGGCTTCAGTATTCACTTTCGCCCGATTTTCAGAGGGGCTTCTGGGGTTGTTGTCATTTGGGTCCGAAGCGCTATCTTAAAGAGATATTCATTTATCCCCAGCTCAGATACATCGCTTAATATCTCGATTAAGCTATTCTATGATAAACAACTTAGCAGGCCTCTCCTTATTTTTAGCTTGATCTTATGGTTCGATAGTTCCCTGTACTATGGTTCAGTCTGAGAAAACTGAAGATCCTCCGCCAGTGCCTTAATATCCAAACGAAAAAAGACCATTCGAAATACCAGTTCCATTGTTATTACATGGTGTACATGATAAGATCGTCAAAACATAAAGCATTCTCAACCTAGTTTACGACCCTCAAATTATTATTATTATTATTATAAGGTTCCAGATTGAAATCAGCGAGTACCTGAGCTTGAATCGAGTTTAAATTCAAGTTCAGGTACTCGCTGATTTCAATCTGGAACCTTATCGGCAGCTTTTTAGGATCATATAATATGCAATCCATACTCTCCTGGAAGACATCATCAAGTGGTTAAAAGGGGTAAAGCTCGACAACCAAAGGACACCTAGTTGGTAATTTTTCCACAACACACGTATGATGCATGCGTGCAGAATAGGCTTGAGTAACGATATTTCGTTCAAAAACGGTCGAGTCCGGAGCTGGAAGCTGAATACATCGAGTATGGAAAGTTTTGTTCATTTCTTATGTGATTTAATATCCCATATTTTCTATATATGCTATTCGGGAAAAAAATGTTACACTCTTGCTTTGGATATATCTGAATCTTTCTTAAACTCAACATTTAATGATGATATTCACTGAATGCGTGGAGGGTTAAACCTTCGATATTCCTAGAACATTTCTTAACGCGCTTTTCCGGAAGAACCAAAAAAAGAAGAAACCAAAAAAAGAAGAAATCTTTTTTTGGAGTTACAAGTGGCTGATGAGGGTGAAAATAGCGGAGTGCGTGCTAAAAAGTATGCGATCTCCTTTTAGTTCAAGTATGTAGATAAGATTATATTCAATTGACAGCTCTGTATAGGCTGACTACAAGCAAAGGTAACTCCAATTTGCCGCACCAAGGAAAAGTCTGCATTGGATGGATTGAGAACTGACCTTCTGCCTTATACACTAGACATGTCATGTTTTACGAGCGCACATACACGTTCGATCGGAGGGAGTGCATCAAAGTTGCACAGAAGCCAAAAGCGCCCCGAATTTAAGTTGTTAATTGCAATTAGAAAATTAGGTTGATCCAAATTAATCTCAACCACTTCACGGTCATCCAGAATCAGAGACGCGAGTTGTTACAAGAAGTGACCCTAAACAAACCTTGGTAATAATGAGCACCTTCGTTTCGGATATAAAAGAGCGGACACGGAAGATCAATGCTAGTAGCTTTAATATGCAGACCACAGAATCGATTGTGCCATTCTTCGCGCAGTTAGATTTTATATTGACTAATGAAGATGAAGAGTCTACCTAACGGAAAAATTTGTACATTAGTTAGTTACCTGCTAGCGTGATATATCCTGAAGCACTACACCTGCTGCGGCTATCCAAGAAATGGTCTTGAATTTGAGAAACAAATCAAGAGTTTGAAGACCTCCATGTGTTAAAATTAGGAAGACGTTAATTTGCACCGAATAACTCATCGATACCGAACGCCGACTCTTGATGAAATAGTGATTTATTTGATTCTCGGCCAGGATATCATCATTCCAGGGAGAGTAGGGAGGTACGGTTGAGCAGGACCTGTAAGAAGGCATCCCAAGAAAACCTTCAAAAAATTCTAAGCACGCTGTCCGTGCATCACATGTTACATGTACCGATTTCCTGCAGAAAACGTTTAAATGTTATCCCTTCAAGAAAGCAGGCATGATGGCTACCTGTAGGGAATCTTAAATGCGGTAGTAATAATTGCATTACCGAGGGAGGAATTGCTGGAAGTTTGGTGCAGGAATGGAGACAACAGAAAAATGAGCTTTGACGATATATCCAACAATTCTCTTAAATTGGTTACTGAATCGAGGGCACATATTTGTGGAGTTGTTTAAGATATGCTTGATGGAGGCGACTTTTCCTGGGTTATTATTATTATTATTCTGTTAAGGGAAAGTCGCACCGCGTCCTTGAAGAACTATTGTGCCCCTTTTACTGGTTATAGTGTATCTATTGATCATAGTATCTAAAGCAGGCCTATAACCGTTAGCTACTTTAGTATGTTCCTTACTTCCAGATCTTTCAGCTTTGCATCTGGTATTAAGTGTTCTCTCAGATGCCTCGACCTACTTTGCACAAGTGCCGGACACTGTCCCAGGACGTGTATAAAGGTTTCGTCCTCCTCCTCACAAAACCTGCAGGCAGAGTCCGTAGATATCCTTAGCTTCCCTAGGTGATAGTTCAGCCGACAATGACCAGTGCGAATTCTCACTATGATTCGGAGGTTCTTTTTGGTGAGGTTTAAGCAATCCTTTGTGCGCATGGGTTCGTATCCCCCAATAAGCAGCCTGGACGGCTCCATCCCTAGTAGGTCCGGCCAGTATAGTTCCCTCAACCGTTCCTCTTCATTTCTTAGATTCATAGCCATGAAACCGTTTCCGATTCCACAGAAGAGTTCTGGTCCGTGTAAAGGCGTCCCTGCTCCCTTCTTGGCTAGTTCGTCCGCTGCCTCGTTGCCTTCCAACCCTGTACGGCCTGGAACCCAAAGTATCCAGACCTTGTTGGACGAGCCGAGTGTATTCAGCCTCTCAAGGCATTCCCATACCAGTTTAGAGTTCACCTGGTTGGACCTAAGTGCCTTGATCGCCTTGATGGCTATCGGTGAGAATAGCTATGTTCTGCCCCCTGTAGTTCCTTTGCAGATTAAAGGAGGTATATTTGTCTAGGGCGTATATTTCCGCGTGGAATATGCTAGTGTACCTGCCCATTGGCTCAAAGTACATTTTCCTTGGACCAATGACACCGGCATCCGCTCCCTCTGCTGTGAGGGATCGGTCGGTGTAGTAAGTAATCAGTTCCTGGTTTAAGCCGTATGTCGCAGCCACGTTCTCCCAGTTTGCCTTGTTACTCCGACGTGTTTCAAACTTCTTATCGAAGTGAAACCTCGTTGTCATGTTATCCCTTGGTATCAGTAATTCGGGATATCGTCTAGAAAGAATATCAATCTTCCTTCGATTTAGGCAGCTCCCCGCCTCACTCATACTACCGGCCATCCTGAATATTGATCTCCTTGCCTGCATCTGTATGTGCAGATGGAGAGGGGTTAATCCCAGAAGGACCTCGAGGGATGCCGTTGAGCATGTCCTCATTTGGAACTTATGTAATTCCCTGGCTTGTGTGCTGAGTTCGGTTGCAGTATATATCTTCGAACTGCAACCCCATTTTTTTCCTGCTATGGATCTGCAAGTCATCAGAGCCCTCGTGGCTTTTCGACAAGTGTTTCCGACATGTGTCTTCCGGAGTAATTTTTGGTCCAGCGTAATTCCCAAATATTTGACCTCTGTTTCTCGTTTCACCTCCATATCATGTAATGTTATGGCTCTCAGGTGATCCAGTTGACGCCTCCTAGTGAATGCTACTATCGTGGTTTTGGTTGGGTTGATCCGCAGTCCCTCTTTCCTGCACCACTAGTAACCCTTAGTCCAGTTTGGATTCTATCACATAGGGTATCTTCATATTTGCCCCTACAGATTAAAACAATGTCGTCCGCGTAACCCTGGACTTGTATTCCAGTATTTATTAACACGTCCAGGAGTTCATCCACTACCATACTCCACATCAGCGGCGATAGTACCCCACCCTGTGGACAGCCTTAAGTGGTGTCCATGATAATAGAATTTGTACCTGTCGGTACCTCTATTTGACTGCTTTCTAGAATTTTGCCCATCCACAATGCCAGAGTGTTTCCCACTCCTTTCCGGCTCAAGGCATCTTGTATCTCTGCGTGCGATGTGTTGTTGAATGCTCCTTCGATATCCAAACGCACACAGTGCAATTTCTTTTGTTTCTATGGCATCCCGTAGTACCTCTGTCAGTTGATACAGAGCAGTTTCAGTTGACTGTCCTGCCCGGTAAGCGTGTTGACAATGATGTAGGGGATTACGCTTTAGAACGTTAGTTCTAATATAGTTGTCTATGACTTTCTCCACCGTTTTGAGTACGAACGATGTTAGGCAAATTGGTCTGGAAGATTTAGGATGAAAAGGATCCTTTTTACCCGCTTTCAAAATAAAGACTACTTTTACCCGTTTCCATGCCCTTGGTATGTATCCCAGTGCTATGCCCCCCTTACCACCCTCAGAAAAGACTTTAAGTTAATTCCTAAGCCTCTTTGGATTAGTGCTGGGAAAATGGCATCTACTCCGGGAGATTTGAGTGGTTTAAAAGTTCCCACTGCCCACCTTAGCCTAGCTTCTGAGCATACCTCTTTTGCTAGTTTCCAGCTCTCCTTTCTTCCCCTTTTATTCGTTGTTGGGGTGTCAGGTAGAATGTTGTAGCCTGCCACCGTGGGGTAGGACCCCGGGAAATGAGTTCTGAGAAGCAGGTGTACCCTGTCCTCCTCATTCTCGGTAAATGTCCAATCTTCCTTCTTCGAACAGACAGAGAATATTCCCCCATCTTTGGCTACAGCGTTGTACAGCCTGGTTGCTTCTGTGATATGTTCGATCCCTTCACAGAATTCCCTGAAGCTGTTCCGTTTCGCTTTCCTGATCGCGTTGCTATATGCAGTCAGTGCATTTTTATACCTCTGCCAGTCTCCGGTTTGTTTTGCCCGGTTTCCTGGGTTACGGAAACATCACCTGATACTACCGTTCGAATCAGCCACTGTTGTACGGAACCAGACACCTTTTGAATACTATTGAACAAATGTTGGATCGCATTGTCTTGATAAATGTCTGAGAAAGCTATCTAGCGAACAATTTGGTTTCTGCAGAGCCATATAACCCATCGATTCCACCAAACTGGTTACTAATTTGACCAAAAATATAATGCGTGAAAATGAGAGTGCCAACAAGCATCGTATAGTGATTAGCCTGTATGTGTGAAGTGCTTTCAGTAGGGCCATTTGGAACCTAATAAAAAGTCCTTGGGGACAAATTGGCTATACTTGTAGGCGGCTACCTGAGAACTTCCTGGTAGAACAAGGAGTGAGTAAGTTGTCACCACAGCTGTCCCACGGGGCCTTATAGTGAGCCCACTTCTGTGGACCACTACGTATAATGATCTTCTTAGCGCTGCGGTTACTTGGGAAGCTGCGGCAGAGCATTACACCAGTATTGTAGTTGTGAAAGAATTCAATATCTGCAAGCTATATTCGCCTAAAACAAGAATGTGTTGTGTCTTTAGGATCGTCTTGGCACACACTATTGCCGGATAGGACGGACCAACATTCTAGCCGATGGCTAGCTGCCATTTCCTCCTCAATGGCATTATTTGTGATAGCCTACATGGAGCCTGGGTAGTTTCACCTAGATGGCGCCAGGAACAGTGTTTTGGCACTAGCATGGTTCTAGGTAGATGGTAGTGTCTTATAACTATAGATTGAAATTGGATTAGTTGTTTGCTCGAAAATGTAACTAATACTGCCAGGTGGGGTTGAGGATTTCGTTGTCTGGGGTTGGAATCGCACTAGTTACGAATGTTTTTCCATAGCGTCGAGTGTATTATGAAATCTCAACTAAAGCCTCAGCGAAAATGAAATTTTACAGAAATAAATAACTTGAATTTATACTATTTTATAATAATTTGTCACTTTTAAGAGCCTTGTTTGATGGAAACTATCCGGAGGGGAATGAGGTTAGAGCATTAAGCTGCCGTAACGGAAGGTGGCGGTTCAAATTCCGCTCATATATCATTCAAGGCAGCAAAGTATTTGCTATAACCCCGGGCAAGTGCAATACTATCTGCTACGATCTAAAAATGTTGTATTCTAACACACTTCGACGCCCAGCTTCAAATTGGATTTTTGTGTCAACTATTATTTGAGGATAGCTAGAGCCTATCTAAAATGGATTTTCTAGGCAGACTAGGTCAATTTCAGGTAATGAGAGGGAGAATGAAACTAATTTGGGATCACATTACGGAAGTCCAGTGAATCCGATTCACTGTAGTGATCAACGAGTGGTTTATCCTAGCATTGCATTATCAAAACAGCTGAAGAGTGTAAATTTGAGAGAATAATCTAAAGATAGTTTACATTTGCGTGAAAATATTTTCAGATAGTCCTTCTTCGTGTAATACCCAAAGATATAAAAATTTAAGCGAATCTCAAAATGATTGTAGTTCCAAAAATAAAAACAAATCGTAGTCGCCACTGTTCGATACTCCCTCGCAATCTTTTATGAGCATACTATCAAGCATATAGATAGGCTTACGCAACTATCTTTCATTCTGCTAATTCGATTAAATACGCTCAGAAACCATATCTGCATCCAGAAAAGAACAATATATCAACTCCAACCAACCGCGATCATATAGAATGCTAAATTTGTGATAAGTATCGGTCAGTCTCCTTGAAATAGATATCATTTCATTAAAAACCAATAAAGATCAAATTTTAATATTGTGATTCCAGGACCGGTTTTTACCATACGGATTTCCTATAAGCATTAAAACTAGTCAAAGTCGAACCACCCAGGTAAGGATTAATAGATCAATTAATTTTCTTATAGCATATGAGGCTCCCTCTTTGAAATCGGTATTCGTTTATGGAAAAGCAAAAAACCCAAAGGCTCTAGTCAATATCAGCAACAGTTACAGGAGGAATGATAGAAAAATGAAGCCACTCCAAATTTCTAACCAAATTTCAGTATAATGTGATAAGCACCGATTGAGAAGTATGATTTTTAACAGAGATAGAACTACTGAATTTGGAATAATTGCCTTTGATGTTATGGGTAATTAATAGTCGATAATCTGATTTAATTCTTTGATAGATAAGGAAGCCTAAGGCAATGCAATAAAAAGTCTTTGCCGAGGAGGTGTGGGAAATTTATTGAGTTGAGAGTGAAAGCAAAAAATGTTAGCTTACTTGTAGCCCAGGTGCATTGGACAGAGAAGCAAAAAACCCAAGAATTAAAAAAAATGAGAAGTCATTAGTATCTGAAACTTTCAGAACAGAGGAAAGATATCTGGTTCAGCTGCAAATTCTTCAAAAATGTTATACGCCTCAATGCTAAAAATCGTTTGTAATTTGGTGAATTCTATTTAGAGCAGTTTTTATTCTGAAGCAGTTTTTTCTTTTCACTGCATTAGAAATATATAAATATATGTAAATTCACCCAGAGGAAACTGAAGCAGTTCAAAGCTGACTTTGTTTCAAACGCCCGAAATGACACCATCATCGAAATCTAAAGAATTGAGAAAGGCATCTAACTTTTGAACTGAAAAGATCAACGGGCACAAAGTTAATAGCCTTCACGAGTTTAAAATTCGCTTGGGGAGAATTGCGCAACGCTTTTCCGAAAAAATAGGATTTATATAAATGAAGTTACTTTCGGAGGAAAAATAACCATTGTCCGAGAGAGATGTTCGCGTTGTTGTAGAGAATAGATCTCATTAAAGGGGTGATAAAGAGGGAATGAAATTGCTACTATAAGTGAACTCTACAGAAACCTTGGGGGAAATCGTAAAACAAGAACCACACCCAAGAACTGGCAAGCAATCGTTCCAGAATGGTGGAGAGCGGAAAACTTGGGCACTCAAAGTCAATGTCAAGCTGTTCTGTGAAAAAAATGAATGAACGCTTGTTCGAAAGTGCAACTACACCAGTCGACTATCAAAAACCAACCTCTGCCAACTCTGAAAAGTAGAGTAAATGGTGCAACTACAAATAGAATAGTGAACTGACTTCCAAACCTTCGATCGACTTGCCAGCTAGATAGACGAGCGACTCAAGGTGTTGATAAAGAATTACAAGGAAGCTTGCAGAAACTTAAAGCTGACTATTCAGCGAAACAGTAGGTATATCTTAAAAAATTCTACTCAGGGGCCGGCGTGTACAATTTGCAAATTTCCACAGAGTTATCATGAAATGATTCAAAAGCCACCTCTCCAAATCACGGGCTTAACGGGTTCGGGCAGACAGGATAAAGTTACTGGATGGCGATAATCTTTGTTATTTCCGAACCAAGTCGACTCACGCCTCGCACTTGGTAGCCCCGAATAACCATTAGCCAACCTGGTAGTGAACAAATGTGAGGGTCGACAACGACGACGACCCAGCAAGACATTGATTTATGATTTGCACGTGAGCTGACAGCTGTGGCATTCTGTTACCTTATTACACCAGATGTCAAGCTAATGTTACAGCTGCCTCCGTCCCGATAATAATTTTGGCAGGGCTGCAAGTACGTTCAAAGCTGTGATACCATTAAGTTGGCAGTGAGAGTTCAGTTGAACTGCTAAGTAGCGACTGCGAGACAGTCCAGAGCATTCTAGGCACGAAAGCAGTGCTTTCCAGTCTGAAACCCAAGGGCACCCTTCAAATAAGGGATCTGGATTGTCTCACTAATACGGAAGAGGTGGAGGAGGCGATACAAAGAGATTACCCAGATATGAGCAACCTTAAGGTGGGAGTTACGTCTGTCAACTCGACGGAATGAAAATTAGCCATTGTCACTGCCCCTGAGAAGACAACGAGCCAACTTCTCCGCTACGGGTAAATAAAGATGGGGTGGATTATTTGCAGAGGCGAAGGGCAGTTCCAACCCGCTATTTTAAGTAAGAGAAATGTGGACATATAGCAGGGGCTTGCAAGGGCCAGCACAGAAGCACTTGGTGTAACAAATGTGACGAAATCGAACATAAAGTAAAGGCTTGGGAGTCAGCAAAGTGCTGTGTACTTTACAAAAACCGCGGTATGCAGAAACAAGACCTGGCTCATGTTTCCTGTACGGAGCGTTGCCAGGTCTTTAAAGAAGTGTTACAAAAAGCGAAAAGTCAAGCACCATGAGCAACATCCTGCAAGCAAACATGTACTGCTCACGACCTGATGGGGTAAATGGCACAAAAAAGAAGGGTTGACTTGTTGCTTCTTAGCAACCAGTACCGGGATAGGAGCTCACCATCGTGGTATACCGATAGATGTGAGATATGGTTAACTTGCGAGGGCGCACCCATGGGCGAGGAGACGGCTTCGTTTGAGTTTGTTGTGCGGAAGTGACATTTTTTAGCGTTTACCTCACCCCGAACGAATCTACGTAAGCTTTTCGAAATAGGCTCGCCGCCTTGGAGGATAAGATTAAAAATACAGAAGGGAGAATTCTAGTCGAAGGAGACTTTATTGCAAGATCCCTCGAATGGGATGTGCCTCAAACAGACACTCGAGGCACACAGATTTTGGAGTTGGCCGTCAGGACAGGATTTATTGTCTTAAATTCCGACATTCCGACGCTTTGATGTGGCTTTTACTCCGGCCGCCATAGTATCAATGATGGAAGGTACTGGAAGATTTCTCGGTCAATGATCATCAGCACGTTTCCTTCGAAGTGACAAACGGCTCTTCTCAGAGCCGTCCGGCAAATACGTACCAGGTGGAATATCGGGAAAATCGACTTTTCAAAATTAGTCGCAGCTCTCTCAAAAGCGATAAATCAACGACAAGACCCAGGCGCAGATAGAAGAACCGCAACTGAATCGCTAGTTCATTCAACAGTGAGCTTTATCACCGCAGCTTGTAATGCTCCAAAAAGTAAATTGCGTCCTGGTAAATTACCCATGTACTGGTGGACGGCTGAAATTGTAAGCCTACGAGGAAACTGACTCAGACTTCGAAGGATTGGTCAGTATGTAAAAGACCAAGACGAGGTGACGCCTAGATTCACATATCCCGATCCCGGATATAAGAGTGGGAAAAAAAAAAAGGAAAAAAGGAACTTCGCCACGCTGCCGGCAGGAACTAATCAGCGACGTAAACAGAGAGTCTTGGGCCTCGGGTATAAGCTGGTTACCAAAAAATTCGGCACCCATCGGTAACCCCTGTCCACTCCCTTCGAACTGACGCTGTCGATGCAGGAGTGAGTACTGATAATATTATTTCCAGTGAAGTGTTGAAACTCGTATGTAAATACAAATCGAACTTGCTGCTCAAAGCATTCAACACATGTTTGACAGCGGATATTTTTCCCTCTTGCTAGGAGGTTGCGCGACTTCTGCTGTTAAGTAAGGACAAAGGCAAGCCCGAGGCGCCGTTAACATATCGTCCGAAGTATCGGCTGACTCTCTCAGTAAGGAAATGTATCGTAAGCGCCTAGCGCAAGTACAAAGACGAGGGGATCTGCGAATTGTATCCACCTATCGTACCGTCTCGGAGCCAGCTGTAATGGTAATCGCAGAAGCTACTCCGATTGCTCTCCATGCCGCCGAGCAGAGGACTATCACGTGCCCTAATCGCCTAATAAGTAATATTCAGGGCAATTTTGAAAAATGCACTCTAACACGCCAATTATTGAATTCGTCTTGCCGCTTAAGTGGTAGCTGCCAATGCCGAATCAACCCGGACTGAATTGGGGTGCGACTGGAGATCTAATCAAGGCAGCCGAAGTAGCTCTTTTGAAATTAACTTTTTGGAAAGTTCTTTTCCGGCCCAATAATTTGCGATTGGTTTTTCAAGAGAGCTTCACACCGACCCGTCTGATTTTTTAAATCGGGGAAATGAGAGACAGAAGGAGACAGTTCTTTTTGATTGGGCTGAAATTGCAGTTTCCTCCAACAACAAGCACTGGCATCTGAATATAGCCATCTACCGGTATTTTCTGCTTAAGGTGGGAGAGCACCGAGGAAAGATTATCAACTCGTATTTTTTGTGTATTTTCGATACGCCGAAACGTACATATACTGGAATGAGGAAACTCAAATAATTTTCCTCCTTCAGGTCATAAGTCTAATGCACGATTAAGCTGATCTATCGCGGGGGCAGGCAGAGGACTGGAACCTAATAAGAAAGAGACAAGAGAATAACAAGAAAAATACTTTCTATGAAACAGTCCAGAGCATATTAGGCATGAAAGCAGTAGTTTCCAGCCTAGAACCCAAGTGTATTCTCGAAATAAGCAAAATTGATTGTCTCGCGAACAAAAGAGAGGTGAAGGAAGCGATAAAAAGGCATTATCCAAACGTTAGCAACCTTAAGGTATGGGTTACATCTCCCGACTCCAGATGACGAAAATTGGTCATTGTCACCGATCCTGCGAAGACAGCGAACGGATTCTTTCATTATGAAAAAAACAGAGGTCGGGCGGATCATATGCAAGATAAGGCGAAGGGCAGTTCCTTCTCGCTGCTTTAAGCGCTGGGCTTACGGGCACGTAGCCAAACTTTGCAAAGAGCAGGATAGAAGCACTTTGTGCGAAGTTATGTTCTTCGCAAAGATTGCGATTTATAATAAGAAGAAGTGGCTCCTGTCCCCGGTTCAGTGTGATGCAGGTCTTCAAAAAAGAGTTGCATAAAGTGACAAGGGAAGCGCCATAAACCACATTCATCAAGCGAACATACATAGAAGCGCAGCTGCGCACAAACTTATTGTGCATATGGTGCAAGAAAGAAGGGTTGACTAGTTACTCCTCAGCGAGCAATACCAAGACCATTGTGGTTTGCTCATATATCTGGCACGGCTGGCATCTGAGAGAGTGTCAGCAGGATCAACGTCCGAATACGGGGGTGGATTCGTTGTGCAGAAGTGACTTTTTTTAGCTTTTACTTTACCGGCGCCTTCAAAGTTTAGAAAGTAGAGTTCTAGTTGGGGGAGTCTTCATCGCTAAGGCCCTCGAATAGGACTTTACTTAACCAAATTCGCTGGCTGCACGAATTTTGGAGATAACCGCCAAGGCGGAACTTATTTCTCTAAATATCAATAGCACTCCGACATTTTGAGACTTTAATTGCGGCGGCACTGTACGCGACGTATCTTTTACTACAAAGTCCTTAGTGTCGGCGGTGGAACGACGGAAGTACTAAAAGATTTCATCTCCAGTGATTTCAGTACATTTCTTTCGAAGCGTTTGTCACTCCGAATCGATCCTTCCAATGTTCTGATATTCGTCAATCTAGATGGAAGAAATTGTGCTGGGATTTTTTCTGATCAACCCGCGCGAGCTAACGTTGTCGATGAAAAGCTGTATATTGAAGAATGTCCACCCTTCATTGTAAAGGAACTGGAAGAGGCGATCTTGTCCGCGAAGCTGAGAAGCTTATCAAAGTTGACTGACAGGTTACGTGCTGCGGGTGACTTCTTGCTAGAACCATATTGTTTCGGGACGAACCGATTCACAACTGATGCTGCTGTGAGACTGACCGAGGCATACAATCCCCAATGCCAACGATTGGTGCTCCTTTTGACTCTGAAGATTTGGGCCAGCTATATTCTGCTCCCTTCGCCCCTCCCGCGGCAGTCACAGTCTTAGAAGTTTGTAACATAAAAACAGTGCACCACAGCGCTAATTACGCTGCTGAAGGCGGCCACTGATACCTACCCACCTACTACCGAAATACTCGCAAATGATGTAGGGAGCTCACAGTAAATCATAAAACCTACTTCACAACGAACAAAGAAGCAGCTTCCCGACAAATTTGCTAGGTAAGGTGCTCAAATTTGAATAGCTTGGGCGTGCGGATCAGTGGACTCTGGATGATCTCCGCGTTTCCCAAAGCAATATTCATTGGACTTCAGCCTGGAAGTCGAAATGTCTGCAGAACACAGTGAATGCTGATGAAGGACCAATGAGTCTATCTATTAAATTTTATCACTGGTAAGGATAATTTGTGGAACTCATTTGTCGTACGTCGCCAAACCTGAATATGAATTTCTATAATAATAATAATAAGCGTTGGCACAACAGTCCATATTGGATCAGGGCCTTGAAGTGTGTTAGAGCACTTCATTCAAGGCCATAACGGTTCACTACAGAATAGCCTGTAGGAGGCAATGTGATCAGCATTGCGCTCGACCGAGATTATTACCCTGGTTTGCTCAGGTACTCATTCACAGTGAATCGATTGGCATCCGACGGCAAATCACGATACAAATTCCACTGCCACCAGTGAGATTTGAACCGCGACCTCCCGTACGATAGCCTTGTGCTCAAACCACTCAGTTGTCCGGACACATTTCTATTCTCCAAATTAAACAAAAACCTCTTCGGCCACGCCGGGAAAATTATGTGTTTTAGGATCGACGCCATTTCTGGTGATAGACGATAATATGTTCTGATGAACTCATTACACGCGCCAAGCCACCTCTTATGGATATTGACGGATTATCTGAAAGACCATTATTTGCTCTATGAGACGCTAGAGGACCAGAGAAGGATGGAAAGCACGCCGGGAGTAGCACAGAGATTCATCCTAGGGTCGGATTTCTGGAACGCTTCCTACTATAGTTGCTGAGACTCGGTATTCCCGAAGAGTCGCGCCTGATCGATTATGCAGACGAGGTTGCGGCACTTGTTGCCGGATGCCCTGTTGAAGGCGCGTAAAGCAGGCTTGGTATATTGATGCGACGAGGAAACTGATGAATTGGACTGCTCATGGTGTCCTGGTTAGTCATCTTGGCCAAAAAGGGAATCCCCCTCCCCTCCGCTCCATATCGATCGGCGAATTGACTATAGAGTCAAAAAGTCAGCGGTTAAATACCTTGGTTTAATACTCGACTCGAAGAGGAGCTTCTCTGAACAAATTAAAGCAGCAGCGGATAAGGATGCCCTATATCTACTAGGAGACGTCTCTTTATGGGAGCTATCCAGTCGATTTTGCTCTATGGCGCGTAGGTATACTGTCTCAGAATCGACTTTGATATTAATCGCGGGAGTGGTGCACGTTGCCCTTCTTTCCAAGGAGGGTAAATCAATCTACCGCCGAGAGGGCGAGAACTTAAGAGAGGTGGTTCCCCGTGAAGAACGTCTACGCACCCTTACCGAGTGAGAACTCTCCTGTCAAAATAAGTCAAGGGGCGGATGGACTGCGCGGCTTATCGACAATTTAGATCCGTGGCTGAACCGAATGCACGGTGAGATTGATTACTACCTTATCCAATTTCTAAGAGGGCATGGAGATTTTTAGTCTTACTTGCACAGGATTGGGAAGGCGTGATTGTGTATTCTGCAACGCAGTGGCCAACGACGCTGAGCACATCTTTTTTCCTTACGAAAGGTGGGACGGCTTTCGTCAGCAGCTTTATGCAAACACGGGGGAGTCCTCTCCAGACAACATTGTCAGAGAGATGCTAAAGAGCGCTGGCAGCTGGAATCGTATTGCGCATTATATTCGAGCTCTTCTTATTGTGAAGAAGATTGAACTCGACCGGCGGAAGAACCGGATGTCAAGGGTTCTTTGAACTAACAACTCCCTTCCTCCCCTCTCCTCTCGTTCGAAAGGGATTCCCTGAATTGAAGGCTCTCAAAGCCGGGAAAGCGGGAGGGTTAGCCCAAAATAATATGTCAATCGGTTCCAGGCTAGTTCTCTGATGACAGGGAGGTGTTCAGTTTGGTAGTCCGACAGCTTCCTGTTGCGTATTCTCTGCATAAACGCATTCACCTGTCCTACTTCCAAAAAAAAAAATATGTTGTGATAAACCACGTTGGGCGCCATTTTCGATTAATGTTTGGTTCTTCACAAGATGTTCTGGCATAATGGAAGAACTCAAATGAGCAAATCAAAATCGGAAAAGTATAAGTATTCCCCTCAAAAAAGCTAGCCCAAACGGCGTCAGCTGACCCGTCATTTTCTTGCAAAGGTTTAAATCTTGAATGAATTAGCACCTAAGTAGACAAAATATTCGATTGAGACGCATTAGATCTAGCGACGAAGGGAGTGAATTATGTTTAATATTTCCTCAAATATATGACGGCGAAATGATAAGGTATAGACATACAAAAACTCTCTAGTGCCTACGAAAATGCATCGTCCCAGACGATTGCATAGAAGAATAAATAAATGGTCAACCTTTAAAATTATATAAATATCATAAAAGATATTCGGTTTCTTCCATTTCAAAAAAAAAAATAGGTGACCTTACTTTTCGGATTACCCTCGTAGTTTTTGCTTATAACCATTTGAAATTTCCCACTGTTACATAACGGTAACAGCGCGCTGCATGTGCTTTATTTAAACAATCTCTACAGAAGGTGGTTTTGAAATCTATTGCTTTCATACCCCCTGCTTGAACTAGTTCAAAAGGGTTGCAGCAATTGCATGAATTGTATAATCTTAAAAATGCATACCTATATAAAATGTGTCCACTTCCAATTTCGAATACCGCTTACCTGAAAGAATAAAAAAAGCACTTCATTAATCACTTCTTCATTCGAGGTGCATAACATCAAACATGTAATCAAACTGTTATTCCAATCAAACAAATACCACCTAAGTCTATTTCGTCAACCAAGTCTCAAACAATAAACATTTATATGTTAATTATCTGCAACAAAACCTCCCAAATTTCCATATTTTTGCAAAAAAAATCGTTCATTAGCTGCTGAATGTTTGAAAATGTCTTCCAGTATGAAGCTTTGATACAAAAAAAAAACGAACATTTTTTCGAATGCACCGTTCGAGATCGAACGCGATCACCATGATCAGATAAACACAGAAATTATATGATTTTACCAAAACTCTCAAGGCAATAAAAATAAAAAAAACTAATAAAAATAAAAAGCAAAAAAGAACAGACAAAATACTGGAAAACAGGTTTCGTCCGTCCTAAACCCCAGGCAAGAACAATAACCTTTTCATTGACTGAAATCGCACGGGAAAAAGATGTTTCTGCATATTAACATTAAATGCGAATTTATACATACATTTGTTTATATAAATATCTATGATGGCATGGAGGGCACATGCGAGCTTTTTGAAAAATGTGAATGCTTTCTTTTGAATCTGAAACTTGTTGAAAATATTATATTTACGGTACTCCAGCGTGAGGTTAAAGATTATGTAAATCTTTTTTTTGCGTGTTTCAAAGACAGAATGGCTGCCATCCCAAAGATATTAAAGTTTTTTGGCAATTAGGCATACGACAGCAGTAAACTTGGAGTTATCTGAATATGAAAGAACACGCAGATGAAGATAATTAATTTCGGAAGTATAATCGCCATAAAGGGCACAGAAGGAGCTCATTATTGTTGATTCGTGTTAATTCCCTGGGACATGCAGTCCAGTATTAATTTGTTAAAGGATGGACTTACAGGTCGTTGAGTTGAGTTTAGAATGAAGTTTCGTTTTTTTATGTTTAGTTCGCCGATTTTTTGAAAAAAAATGAACGCTCCGGAATTAACGACCAAGGGATCAACACATGACTGGTTTTTTCGGTCATATTTTCGCATGAGTACCCTATCTTCCTCCATCACAAATGCATTCTTTGATCCAGTGAAAGTTTAGATTTATTTCGCGATTCTATAATAGATAAAGAAACTTTTCCAGTTTTTTGGCAGTTGAAGCTCTTGTTTCTAGTATGGAGCATTGGAGAACAATGGAACTGAATACCATTTTAAATTTCCACGAAGAAAGCAAAAGCGCTAGGTCACTTTTATTTTCATAATTCTGTTAATAGCAATTTCTCCGAAATGAAAATTCGAAGTGAGGACTGAAGTAACTTCAGAAAATTAATGAGCCATTTCCCATTGTAGTCAGAGGTTATACTTAACTTCGTTCAAACGAATTGCACCTGACCTGGATAATGAGGTTAAAGGAGTTCTGAAGCTATTCATATTTTTAATTTGATGCTCACTGGAATATTTAGGAACATACCGTACAAGATTAGAGTAACAGCTGCTTGGAAACGGGCAAATTTCCGCCATTTACAATCTTCAATTTTTTGTTCCATTCAAGGAGAAAAATTGTGAATGAAAAGTAAACCAGTTCACTACCGGAATTTCCAGAAACTCAGACATAATAAAGTTAATTCTAATGGAAGAAATTGCACTACGTAATGATGGTGGCTCAAACCACAAATTATGATAATACTTTGAAGCTTGCTCGTAGAAAATAGGCAGATAATATTAATAATAATCGTTGGCATTAGATCGTTGAATCTGGACCTTGAAGTATGTTAGAGCACTTCACTCAAAACCGTAATGGTACACGGGACGAGGCAATGTGCTCAGCATTACGTTCACCTATGATTGTTACCCTGATTTGGCTCATTCGTAGCTGAGTCGAATAGAATCCGACATCCTATTCTTCTACCACTAGTAAGATTTGAACCGCGACCTTCCGCTATAGCATCAACCCATCCGGCATAGACAGATAACCTCAACGGTTTCAAACCAGTTAAGGGTCGAAAGTTACATTATCATAAATAGTGAAACAGCTATAGCGAACCTTGAATTCCTCAAAAATCTGGTCTTCTAGACGAATTCTGATATATCAGGTCTGCTTATAAAGTGATTGAACTTTGAGAAAAAAGCTCATTCAAGAGAACTCAATCTTAATTCCATCAAAGTACTCTCCTCCTCCAGAGATACACTGATGCTAGTGATGTTTCCGCTTCACCATACAATCGCAGACAGTAGACGCCCAAAAAACTGGGCATATCTGTGCAGAACGTCGTCCTTGGATACAGTTCGTAGAACAGGAAAAAATCACAAGGAACAAGACATTTGAGAGAGAGAGGAGGAACGGTGATTTGATGGGCAGGCGCATTCTCATTGTATTGAAACAATGCATTTTTTGGCCACAGTGTTAGTCTCTTCTTAGGAATTTTCCTCCACAGCCACTGTAAAACAAATTAGTAGAAATTCATGGTGAACAATTCCGCCAAAATCAAAAGCTCTGCGCTTAGGTTTTAGAGTGCCTTCGCGAAAAATTCTTTTTTAAGGTTTTGTGTGAAACAAAACGTCATTAAAATCAGTTTACTGTCTGTCTATCTGTCCGTCCTTCTGTCTGTCTGTCACACTTTTTATCTAGGAAACGATTACTCCTATTGATACCGAATTTGGTAGAAAGGTGGGAACCCGCATTGCACTGAGTAACATAGCTCCACGTTGAGCTTAAGGGGATTCACCACACTTGCAAAGGAGAGTGGGATGCAAGGTGGGAAGGTGTAATTTTTTTCACCAGATATAATAATGTAGGGTATCAAATTAATTAAATTTGACATTGGTTGCAAAAGAGAGGAGTGTAGGGATCCAAAAAGGATCAGTTACTTCAAGGAGGCCAACCCAAATATCTGAAAAGAAATATGGTGGTCCAAGCACATGACATCTCGGCCTTAAAGGACTCTCCAAACCGCTACCGGTTTGAATAATGTTAATAATAGCATATTACCATATTTATTATAATTATATTTTTTAGAAATTGACTCCTTGACCTAAAACCATCAATTGTTGCAGTAATATATATAGGCTATATTACAGAGCATGATACTACCAAGTTCGGCGGAAATCGCACAATTACTAGTTATAATGGGTCAACTTTGTCAATATTGTTCAAATTTCTTGGATTCTCAGACTGAATGTCAGTATGATACTAAAATGTGTGGTCTGACAAACTAAATTCATAAACATTACGATACAAATATACACCTTTCATACCTGAAGCGTTCAGCATCCGGTTTCCCGACTTGTTTCCAGATTATTGCCCAAGGAATGGAACAAATAAAAATCTGAATGGGCAAGGTGAAATTGAGACGTTCATTCGTCTCACTTTAATTGTTTAAGATTTTCAGTGAAGATCCTTCTCGATGATTCAACACATAGCTTTTTTTTTGGTCACGGTAACAACCGACAGCAACAAGTTTCGGATCAACTGCTCTGGATGTTCAAAAATCAGCTACTAGCCTGTTAGAAGATGGCGGGCGTTTTGGCAGTGTGCTCCTTCGAGGGCGTATTTCTTGTGGATAAAATCTTCTCCAACTCATAATACTTTGCAACGACATCATACACGGTCGATTTCGGGTACCCGATGCACCCAATGTCGCTGTTGAAAATTTGGAATAAATTGGCAGCTCGACCACTGACAGAAATCTATCATCATCATCAACGGCGCAATAACCGGTCTAGGCCTGCCTTAATAAGGAACTCCAGATATCCCGGTATCGCTCATAGATTTCGTCGTTATATAGGCTACGGAATCGTCCATCTTCATGTAGGGGGCCAAAAATTCTTTGGAGAATTCTTCTCTCGAGCGCGGCCAAGAGTTCGCAATTATTCTTGCTAAGAACCCAAATCTCCGAGGAATACACGAGGACTGGCAAGATCATTGTCTTGTACAGTAAGAGCTTTGACCCGATGGTGCAGTTTTTGTAAACTGAAATAGGATCTGTTGGCAGCCAACAACCGTCCACGGATTTCTGTTATCGGTTGTGATTTTCGACCCTAGATAGGAGAAATTATCAACGTTCTCAAAGTTGTGGTCTGCTATCTTTATTCTTCCCGCTTGACCAGTGCGGTTTGATGTTGTTGGTTGATTCGTCTTCGGCGCTGACGTTGGTACCATATATTTTGTCTTGCCTTTACTGATGGGCAGCCCAAGATCTCGCTCCGCCTGCTCGATTTGGATGAAGGCAGTTTGTACGTCTCGGGTTGCCTTCCCATGATGTCGATATCATCAGCATAGGCCAGTAGTTGGGTGGACTTAAAGAGGATCGTACCCCCGCATTTACCTTAGCATCATGGATCACTTTCTCGAGGGCCAGGTTAAAGAGGACGCATGAAAGCGCATCCCCTTGTCGTAGACCGTTGTTGATGTCGAATGGTCTTGAGAGTGATCCTTCTGCTTTTATCTGGCCTCGCACATTGGTCAGGGTCAGCCTAGTCAGTCTTATCAATTTCATTGGGATACCAAATTCTTTCACGGCCGTGTACACTTTTACCCTGGCTATGCTATCATAGGCGGCTTTAAAGTCGATGAGGAAATGGTGCAACTGATGACCATATTCCAGCAGTTTTTCCATCGCTTGCCGCAGAGAGAAAATCTGATCTGTTGCTGATTTGCCTGGAGTGAAGCCTCTTTGGTATGTTCCAATGATGTTGTGGGCGTATGGGGCTATCCGGCCTAGCAAGATAGCGTAGAATATCTTATAGATGGTACTACGCAACGTGATGCCTCTATTATTGCTGCACTGTGTGATATCTCCCTTTTTATGTATGAGGCAGATAATGTCTCGTTGCCAATCGTCAGGTATTGATTCGCTATCCCACGCCTTGAGCATAAGTTGATGAACTGATTGATGATGAATATTTGTCCGTCATCTTCAGTTGGCGGGACCTCCAACTCGCCGATGTTCTGGTTGTTCAGTAGTTCATCAAAGTGCTCAACCCATCGCTCCAATATGCCCGTTGTGTCGGAAATCAGATTTCCCTCTTTGTCTAGGCAGGATGAACATCGAGGTGTGTAAGTCTTCATCCTGCTGATTTGTTGGTAAAATGTCCGCGCCTGGTGCGGTTGCTCCCTGTACTTTCCGAGTTCGCAGACCTGTTGGTTCTCCCATACTTCCTTTTTCCATCTGTGAAGTCGCTTCTCCGCTCGCCGGAGTACATGATAAGTCTCTGCGCGTGCCCACGTCCTTTGAGAATGCAACATTAGTCGGTATGTGGCATTCTTGTGTTCCATTGCTAGCTTACATTCATCGTCAAACCAGCCGTTCCGACTCCTTTTGCGGCTGGGGCCAAGTATGTTTGTGGCCGTATTTATGATAACGTTCTTCAGGTGATTGTGAAGACCATTTGTTGATGCTTCATCTCCAGATCCTCTGTTGACTGCGGTTATTGCGGCATCCATCTCCCTCTTATAGGTGTTGCGGAGGGTTGTGTTGTGAATGGCTTCAGTGGTAACTCAAACCTGATTGTCACAGAGGATTCTAGGTGGTGTTGTTATTCGAGCTCGGAACACCATACCAACGAGATAGTGATCCGAGTCTATATTGGCCCACCTATATGTTCTAACATTCATCGAGGCTCAGTGGTGGCGCGGTTCGATCAACACGTAGTCAATTTGGTTGAAAGTGGTCCCGTCTGGAGAGGCCCATATATGTTTGTGGACCGCTTTCCGCGCAAACCAAACTTCCAACAACCATTTCGTGTGAAACTTCTAATTGAATGATTCGCTGTTAAAATCCTCAAGTATGATTTTGATATCATATCTGGGACAGGCTTCGAGAGTTCGTTCTACTGTCTCGTAGAAGGTATCCTTCTCCGACTCTGCAGTCTCCTCTATAGGGGCGTGAACGTTAATGAGGCTTATATTTCTAAATTTGCCTCGTAAACGCAGAGTGCGTAGCCATTCGCTTATGTTTTCAAAGCGCATAACAGCAGGTTTCATTTTTTTGGCTGACTAGGAAACCTACTCCGAGCACATGGTTTACAGTCCGAGGCTCCTGCTGTGGCTTCGTAACTTCGGTTTTCCGTATAGAGGCAGACAGCCCTACCCAACCCCCAACCTGGAGGACCAATTGGTACAATTTGCCCCGTTTTAGGCATAGGAGATTCGCCTTCATCCTTCTCCTTCTGCAGCTTTTCGTTAAGAAAGAGCTCCCAACAGCGGTCACCACGTGGAGGTGGAGATAGGGTTTGGTTGTAGAGCTGTTTGTGTTGGTTCAAAAGGCGTTTCCCAGGTTTTATGCTCCGTCGTGGGTACCAATCCACGTTTCGCCCTGGGAACTATACTACCCTTTGACCATGCCAATTGTTAGACTTAAAGTTAATCTTGAACCCTTCCGACATACTAAAGTATATTCACATTCAGTATTACCGATAAAAATTACCAAAATTACCATACAAATTATTTATCTTCAATAATTTACACGGCATGCATTGAACGATTCCAATTTAGGATACTATTGAAGGTTGGTTCTGGTATGGAGCAATCGAAAGATCTCCAAGTAAAAACGTCGCTTCGCATACGTGAACTTGGATTCAAATAAGATGCTTCAGTTTCTACCAGCTTCGTTAATCAGCGCACAAGCTGCCCAAGAGATATTTGCGATGCAAATTTTCCTGTTAGCAAACTTAATCATAATTTCGTCGGAACGTTAACATTTATCTCCCCAAAGAGCCTACTTTAGGTACTAGTCAAACGCGCATCATAGCTCTACCCCACTGAACTAAATTGTCCCAAAACACGGTTGCATTTATTATTATGAGCCACGAAGCTATTGTGGTAATTTCAATATGAATTGACTAGAAGGTCCCACCTAGTACCATCTGGCAAACAATCTTATCAGCCTTCTCTCAGGCAGTACCCGCCCATTGGTCACAGATTCTCCGCAATTAATTAAACATATCCACCCACACCGCGGTCTCCATTCGGCCCACATCGCTACCAAAGCCTGGGAAACAAAAATCAATCTATGTATGCATGATTATCGTTGATTAAAACGTGACGACGACCCTCCGGGAAACATCGCTTTTCACGTAATCAACGGCAACAACACAAACTTTTATGCATCAACAACAGAAAATTCGATTGCCATCGGAAGATAGAATGGAGATTTCGTTGGCCTGTTACAAGTGTTACGTACGATTTGTGAGAATCCCATGCGCGGGTGTTACACGATAAATGAGTTCGTTAAACATATTTGGTAAATTGAAATCGAATAAATCGAGAGAGGTGTGGCGCATAGCACAGGATTGAAAAATAACAACGGCCAGACATATTTATTAAAAATAATGACACCATTATGCACCGCGTTTTGGGAAAATCACTGCGGAGAAAAGCGATTTGTTTCCATGTCCAACCGATTGGAGGTAATATATGAGTACATATTGACACCTGACCTAATTTTCACCGTCGTAGAAAAATGGTGGTCGTTCCGATTGGAAAGGAATAGAAAATGCAAATTAAACGTGAATTAAACTGACAGAGGAGCAGAGAAATTGTATTGGTTTGATTATTATTGGGGGGTCTACACTTCACTATTGTCTATACGAGGAACGGGACCGAATTGTAGTAGAGGCAATCATCTCAGGACTACTAGAAATGTTGAATGTTTCACAAACCATTTAAAGTGTCTAGATTCCTAGATAGCGCAGAGAGAGTCATGGGGCAATCGTAGCCGGAGTAGATTAAAAAGTTCACTGCTGGAAATACAGGACCGAACGGTAGCTGAACAACTATCGAGAGGGATGGACCATGCGAGGCATGTCTTTTCGAAAAGAGTCCTTTTTTAGATAGCACGTTAAGAGGGTATAATGATATAATTCTTAAGGTCAGCCCTTCTGCCAAAATCTACAGTCATCATCAAGTGGCAATTACTGGGGAATAAAAAGTTTGAAACGCGTGAGGGTGACCAGCGAGTTTTCTAAGCCAGAAAACGGTGACATGATGACTGATGGATTCCTAAATTTGTACAGAAGCAATAACTTTGATCTATTGTAATTTTGTGTAAAATTGAAGGATTTCGACCAATTTTGGTAGAAACATGTTTTAGCCTATACCATTGCTATAATTGACTAGATAAGTCATATACAAATCGTTGAGTAGCTTTGGAGAATGGATCTTTATAAGACATGATAACTTTCCAGCCCTCGCACTACCCTCATTAGTAACAAATGTCAGAGCTGAGAGGAGCTTTGGAAAGTACTATACATTTCATTTCATACCCCACATGACCATATTCGGTGAAAAAAACTTACATCCCCCTTTTATATGTATAGGGACCACTAAACCCAACGTACTTACCGCATACGAGAGGGTTCATAATTCCCACCTATCCAGTAAATGTCACCCCAATAGTAGTTATCGTTTCTGAGAAAAGTGTGTGTGACAGACATTTGCCTAGTCAGATATACTAATGACCAGCCAAGCTGATGTGAAAACCTACCAGAAAGAGGGATGTGGTTCAACTGAAGTTCTGACTTTTGTCAACCCTGGCACGTAATATGTCCTTGCAAATTATGGAGAACTTCGCCTACAGCGACCACTAGGCAATCACTTTTGAAGCTGCACGCCGAAGGCCAAAATCAAAAAGAACACCAGGATGGGTAAACATTCATGGAGGTATGGCTAGACCAGCCTGGCAAAGTGAGCGCTTCCATCGTTAGAGACTCCATATAACGCAATGCTTCGGCAAGCATGTGACGAATCGATGCCCAGGAGACGCTCATTCCCAATTACTGGCGGAATAGTGAACAGACCAACCTTTGATCGACTTGCTACTGAGCTAGACGAATGCATACTTCCCAGCCGGCCATCAAATACAGATGCAAGACCTAATTTTAAACATTAGTACTCTACTTGCGGAAAGCATCGACCACGAGTATGGCTCCAGTAAGAATGATGCCAAATGTAGGAGGGCCGTGGCATACTTGCAGGCCGCTCACAGCCAGAGTGATGAGTTCCATCTTGCTGTATGCAATCCCAGTTTGAAGAACAGTGCTATATTTTTTTTTATGTAACACACATAAATTGAGTGCGGTCTACAGAAGGATAGTGTTGAGGGTGTGTTTTGCTTTCAAGACCGTTTTAGATAATGCGGCCTTCATAATTTCGTGAAGGATACCGATTGGGCAGATGACGAACATATATAACGCCCGGTCTTCTATATCGCAACTGAAAAAACCCGAAAGGGAGAGATCCATAATTAAAGGACAACAGGAATGTGACTACTTAGAAAACGGTCGTTAGACACCCAGGTTGGCTGGAGAGAAGACATGAAAAGATCAATTATAATTTCACACTGTTTCTCACCGACCATGGAGAATACCGTCAATAGCTGTATAGGTATAAAATTGAACACTTCACCTGGTTGCCCATGCGATTCCGAACTCTGCGCATAGAAGAAAAGAAACCTAACTAAACTAGACTAACTCCACCCCGTGATGTAATGCTTAATGGTAGTTTCGTGGGGCACGGAGGGGAGTCGGGGGTAGTTTCGGTGAGTAAAAATCTATACTGTGGCGTGTCCAGCTGAGAAATTTTTTTGAAGATTTCCACCTCCTTGAAAAAAAAGACAGACAGAAACACAGACATTAAACCGATTTTATTAAGGTTTTGTTTTACAGACCTTAAAAAAGGAACAAAACAAATGAGGTAAGATCGCAGTTGGCAGACCAAATAAGCTGGAAAATTGGCATTCTTAAGGAGTTACTCGTACGAACTCTGATTAAGGAGGACAATTGGTAGGCGAATGTGGCCAAAGAATACAGTCAATGTTGTACGAAGATATTCTTTAAAATATGGCAGAGCAAAGATTGCTAATTGGAAAGAAAGAAGTTACCAACATAGAGAATGGAGATTGTTTTTGAGACATGTACTAAGGTGTAGGAGCATCAAAGGCTCATCCAGGGTGTATTATATCAGCGTAGTTTTTAAAGAATTATGTGAGTACCACAACAAACAACGAGTCGAGTATTAGACCCATGAATAGAGTTGCTTCAAATTGAAAACGATGTGACTCAATTCAATCCAATAGTGCGATTGAGGCTGCATATTATGCTCTTTAATGGCCTGACACAGTAGCAGTAGGATCGGCAACATTAGCTAGAATGGACGTGACTGATCCTAGAATCCGATTCTTAATTGCCTTGGGAAGTTATTCTATGGCGTTAATGAATTTCAACTTTTTAGCATATCGTAGTGTAATCTGGGTTCTGACAGTAAACTAAGTAGCGGCAACTGAGCGCTATTGGGCTTTGGATGAGTCCTTGAAATTCTTGATCTTTGCTTTGAACTTCGTGGATTGTTTCCTAGTCTAAACTCGACAATATGTTTGCTGTTAGGTTTTCATTGTCTTTGGTGAGAATGATTCCGCTGATAAACTACGAGATGAAATCTTACTTGTTTTTTTTTGTGAAGTTTCTGTGGCTTTCAGTTAAACACATATTCCGGAGACGGATGACCGCGAAAATTGCAATCAATTTCCAATGGCAGGTGCTACTGGAGAAAATACCCAGTGGCTGATAATTCCCTCTAATGGAAATATTATAGTGGTAGGTGGATCCTACCTCAGATGGAACAATGGCGTAAGCCAGGATGCTAGACGGCTGCTAGATATATCGAGCTTGTGAACCTCAAAACTGCGATATTTGGAGTTCCTCCCCGATCATCGAGATTCGGTGAAAAGCTTTGGACAAATGCAGTGACGAGGTTTCACCAACAGGTCCTATATGAATGGCACTGGATGGCAATCTGAAAAGGCTTAATTATCTGCAATTTTCACTTGCCTTTTCCGACGATCAATATAAGGGGTTAGTGCCCATATTTTTGTGATTGCTCTAATAACGCTTTTGAAAAAAACTGATCGCCGACCTTGAGTCGATAAGGAATTTATGCTTGATTTACGGTCTCTAAGGTACACGCTTCTCCCTGCCTAGCTGCTGCCCATGAGTTGCGCTTGTGACAGTGAAGTTAGTTTTTAGGTCTGAAGCGCGTCGCTTTCACTACCTACGGAACTGTCTACCGAAATTAAAGAGACAAATAAATCGTGTGTTTGATCTCTTTCTTCATGTTTTTTTATGTTTCATGACCTCGTCTGAGTTCTACGATTGGATTCTCTTCGTCAGTTGGAGGGTGGTTGTAGGCAGCTCTTACTCCTTTTATGTCGCTCCAGACGTTGAATGCGTAGACATAGTGCATCGCTAGCATTGAGAAATCGATTTTATCACCGGAAAACTGCTGACTTTTCGTCGTGTGACTCAAGTACTCAGATTGGTTTACGTAACTTTTCTTGCTTTAATTAACGTTACGTTTATTTTTTTGTTATTTAGTCAATGGTGCTTATGTTTCAGCGTGGGTGAACCAGTTTTAAAAAAGGTGTCATAAATTCTTCTCATCCAGAGTGGTGATAACATAATAATAATCGTTGGCGTGATAATCCATATCGAATCAGGACCTTGAAGTGTCTTAGAGCACTTTTTTTAAGACCGTAACGGTAAACTATTCACCCGAGATTATTATTCTGATTTGACTCAGGTACTCATTCTCAGCTGACTCGACTGATATCCGACGTCAAATCACGATACAAATTCCCCTACACCGCTATCCGGACAGCGGTGATAACATACTTGATTGAATTTGATTCCATCGGCGGTTATTTCAACCAATGCGATTGATACCCCTATTCTGGGGTTCTTCTACCAAAAGAGAAGCCTTCATTAATTTCGTGGCTAGGAGGTACACCATTTTGTGGTTGTTGCCACGCTGTGCTTTTCGTGTTCAATTTAGTTCGGTTATTCAGAACAAGGGTTTTTGTCCTTCACAAATTTGTGCTTGTCTGATAGCTGAGATTTCATATTATTTCATGAACTCATGCAAAAAACCGCTAAAGTGCAGAGAACAACAATCATAACTCACCATTGCGAAAAGATTAGAAGTTAATTTCTGGTTACACCACTTGTCTCAGGCAATCTTCTCTGCAGATCGATAGATGCAAATTTCATACTCTTGAAGAAGTGAAAGTCAGGGAAGTGTTTACTTTATTAAGTGCAGACCCTCGCACCTATTGAACGTGCAAGGGGCGTGCACATATATTTTTGGGTCACAGGGTTTCGCACTACTATTGAACACACTACCTACCTAATGACGAACGTTAGTCGTTGTGAATTGATTCAGAAGTGGGTACAAAAAAACTTAAACGAGTTTTACGAAGTAGATATCCTCGTAACAGCATGAAATAATTGGAAAAGTCGCAACTCTCCGGAACTCTGCAACTAGGACTACCCCTGACTACTCTGAGAACTATTCTCCATTTTCCAGCCATGATCACTCATGAATTGCAGTAGCTATTGCACTGATAAGAAAACTTGCGGGCCTGCTTAACGCCGTCCACATGAGCTGAAGTCTCACATCCCTCGAGATGGGGTCATTGGATGATAGGGTTGATAGAATTGCAGTCAATCAAGTCATCATTGAAAAAATTGCATGGGAGAACGCGGCATTTCCTGTTGCCGGACCAAATTTCGATCCAGACGATCCAGACTTCCTATTCGTTACACAGAATCTAATAACAAAAGTATTTTGGTGGGACCTGAGGAAAGACACTTCGTCGTATTTCCGAAAGTAAGACTTAAATTTCACAAATTGACAAAAAGTAAATATTTAGGTGCTTTGATAATCAAGCTTCAATTGGATGGCGATTTGACTACTTGGATACCAATAGTTATAGGAAGTTTAATAGTAATGAAAAGCGTAAAGAAAGAAGAGAAAGGTGGCAATAATTTATTATATATAGGAAAAGTGGTTTTTCACAATGAGGGCGTCCTGCACCAGAAACCAAGTGATACTTTCTTTACAATTCATGCAGTTGGGCATCAAATGACTATGGACTATAAGTTTTCTAAATCTGACAATCAAATGAGAATTTGAATGCATATTTAACCAGATGTCCCTAAAATGGAGTCGTTTTCAAGAACAGATGTCCCTAAAATGGAGTCGTTTTCAAGAACAGATGTCCCTAGAATGGAGTCGTTTTCAACATGCAAAAAAAAAATGACAAGCATATAATACTTATTAACAAATATCCATGTGGCTAGCATCAGAACGCTGGTTGTAAATATCCAGTACGAAATCTGTAGGTGTGGTTTGGCAATTAAGAATATTCTAAAGGATCCGGAAGAGTTCGGCCTTCGTTTGCCTAAATAAGTTGACTACCTATTGAGCGGAACATTTCATTTAATACCGAATCATAGAACTAGCTGGAATTTTATTTGAAATATAAATTAAGCCAGAAGTAGTTTCGAGAAATGAAACTTCATTGACGACAAATTTCCTATGTAAGCACTTCTATCTCAAGTTTTCGAATTTTGTCATTATCAACTTACTTTTTCCCCAAAAATTCCATGTTATTCCTAAAAACACTCAACCATACAATGCTCACACTTTCCGTATCTCTCCAAGAAAATACCTGACAGTTTTCTAATGGAATCAAGATGCAATATTCCAAAATTAATTGAATAAATAAATATCGTGCATGTTTTTGGCAGATACATATTTGCGCAACTGATAAATTCGCAAATTGATGCCGACATGATATATCACGTTATTTCCGAAACATCAGAAAAATGATAACCTAACGAATAAGTAAAGAGAATTCATCTGTGTTTGACAAAAAAGATAGAGAACAAATCAGTAATTAACCAATGTCGTTATCAACACGTCAATAAAATAGCAAAGCCCCACAAGGCCAGGCAAGGTCGTTCCAAAAAATTGAAATTGAATTGTCTGGCGAGTGGTGTGAAAAGGAAGATAACAATTAATTTGAAAAAAATGTAGTTAATAGGAATCACTCGTTTCGACTTTGGATGGTCAAATATGATGAATAAATGAAATATTTAATTTGGCACATGGGCAAGGCGGAAATTCTCGAATTTTTTATACTGAACGATCTAGATGTTAAAAGAACTAGAGAGATTCCAGTGCGGTAAACAATTAACTTTGTAGATTAAATGAGTTGTCTCCTCTTCAATTCTTTGTAGACTGCAGGGCATCCAAACAATCTCGTTTTCGTCTTGTTATTTTTTCCCTTTTTTAAAGAATCTGTCCTCCATTATCATCTAAATGCTATGCAAGTGATAAGCCTGCAGCAGCAGGACACCAAAAAAAGGAACTTAAACTCCCATGACTGACCGGGCTTTGAACCCGAGGCAACAAAATCGAGACGTTGACGCTTACCACCTATCTCCAGCACAATTGAAAGTTTCATCATTTAGAGAGCAAACTCCTTGTAATTTGTGCCGCTTGAAATCATGACAGATCTCCTAATTTTGCATTTCTAATATTATGAAGCTGTCCATGCAGATAATTTGTTATATTTCATTTTGAGGCTAAAATTGTAACTGTTGGCTAAAAAAATGTTTCATTTTAAAAATACCATATGTTGGAAAACCCCACGTCCTTTCGAGCCTTTCCTTATCGGTACGAGCCCATTTCTCAAGAAGTTTCGTACTGATGAGGCGAACAATTGGTTCCCAAAATACGGTATCTTCAAAATAAAATAATTTTTTTAAACAAAAAAAAGGAAAGACACTACCAATTAATCAACCTGTTAAGTACAGGATCTTATCGTATAGAGTTATGTGGTTCCAAACAGAAAGCACGGTCTCTGTATCTTTTTCTTTGGAATACCAAGGACTGTTGAGGTCTGTGTCTGTATTGTTAAATGAGATGGGCAACTGAAAGCTGAACGCTTTCGGTATGAAAGGTTTTGTGTGTTTCTTACACAAATAAGAACATTTGAGTGGGCATTTGTCCCATTTGTATCTAGCTCGTAATATTTATGCATTTATTATAGTTTGTGAGACTATTCCTTATTCCTTCCTTATACTATACATAATCTTAGATTGTAATAAATTTGCACAAAAGAGGCAAATTTGACCTATTATTACTTTGTTAGTAACAGTGCGATTTCCACCAAACTTGGCAGAATTATGCCCTATGATATAGCCCATACTGCCGCAAAGCCTGATAATTCTAGGATAAACTTAAGAGAGGTGTCCAGCCAATTACTAAAAATATACAAATAATAGATCTGCTAATATATTATTATTAACTTTTTTTAATTAAGTGTCAATACTGCGAGTATTTTGAAACCTAAATACTATGTGCCCGGATCAACATAACTTCTTTCAAATTTTTGTATTGCGTACCCGTATCCATTTCGGACCCCCACACTCCTCCCCTTTGCAACCAATGTCAAAGCTAATGTCTACCTCTAATCGACAAACGGACAGATAGACAGTAAACTGATTTTAAAGACGCTCTCCCCCCCCTCAAAAAGAAGTTTTTCTTGATTTTTTTTAACCAAGTAGCTAGCAAATCTCTAAATATTATAAAGAAAAGATTAAGATTAAGGACATAAGGTATATTTTTGATATTCTCATCTTATTTAAAAAAATCTACGCAATAAAAGATAGAGAAGACCTCATCGGACAGATCCATGGGAAATAAAAAAAACAATTATTAACCAAAAACTGCGGTTAGAGCGTTTATGTAAAGTTATGGCACTATAAATAAAAAACCGTTTCCATTAATTTTACTAGAATTTTTTTTGCATATCGATAAAAGAGGCGCTCTGCTCTTTTAAGTAGCATTACTAAAGAGAAAAGAAAGCTCAACTGAGTGAAATAAAAATATTTGACAATATATGAAACTAGTCTCCTTGTGCATGAGTGAAACTTACTTCATCTTTGGAAGGAAATTTTGCGAAAACAACCGCAGGAATCGCAAAGGGCAACTTCTTTTCACCTATACTTAGCGAATTATTATGAAAAAATGAAAGAAAAGCAGGAAAAGAAGGGACAATCCCACCATTCTGAGCAAGATATATAGATTATACTCCTGCCGTGGTGAAAAGACCATAAGAAAATTTTCTTCACTGTAAAGATGTAAATGGACCATAGTCTCCATTTTTTGGACCTTAAACCAAAAAACAACGAGGGAAAATTAGAACTTCCCATCCGAAGAAAAATGACGCATACACAACGAATCGTCGCAAAAATATACACCTCTGCATTAAATCAAAAAAGGTCCTTTCAACCTCATGATTCAGCGAATATACATGGTCTGGTAAATGAGGAAGGATTTTAACCAGGAAAAGAAACACATAAACATGAACTGGTACAGTACAAATATGGTACATTTGATGAGACGTAAAGAGTGACAATTAAAGAGGACGAAGATAACCCCATCTAAGCGTGCAGCGGGAAGACCTGGAAACTGATAAAAGGTATCTACAAAAGAGCAACACATATACATAAGCAGAAAACAATAACTATCGCAAAAACTGAGTTTCATAGAATTGAATGCCCTGAATATTACCAAATCTATGGCGGACAAACGAAAAGACTAGTCGGGAAACCGGAAGCTAGACGCTTCAGGTATGAAAGGTTTTGTGTATTTCTTTTATAAAGAGATTTGGGTGTGCATTTGTCCCATTAGCATGTAGCACGTAAAATATGCATATCAAGTGATATTGACATTCATAGTCTTGAATTTGCAGAGGAGCGACAGATTTGACCTAGTTTAACTTTGTTAGTAATAGCGTGATTTTCACCAAATTTGGCAGGATCATGCTCTATACTATAGCCAACATTGCTGCATTTCGTGATTCTAGGGTGAACTTAAGGGGGGTTTTCCCGTCAATTACTAAAAATGATAGTAATATACTATTATTAACTTTATTTGAACAGGTATCGATATGGAGGGTATTTCGGAGCCTAGGCACCATATAGTGGCAGCCTCCTGATTTTTTCCAGATTTTTCGGTTTGGTAGTCCCTGAGAAGGGATTCGTTAAAAAAATGACTACTTTCAACCCCCCGCACTCCCCACCTTTTCAACAAAAGACAAAACTAAGTCCAGCTTCGAAAAGTACTAACCGAGACCTTTAATTTAATACCCCACATGACTATATTTGATGAAAAAAAAATTTACACCCCCCTTTTGCATGTATGGGGACCCCCCCTTTAATTCATCGTAAAAGGATGTAACTCATTATATGCATGAGCGTTCATAGTTCCCATCTTTCTACCAAATTTGGTAACAATCGTTATAACCTTCTCCGAGAAAAATGCGTGTGACGGACAGACAGACAGACGGACAGACAGTAAACCAATTTTAATAAGGTTTTGTGTTTACACAAAACCTTGAAAAGGATGCTAGAGTCCACCGAGCTACCTAATTACCTATTATAATTATTGTCAGGATAGAAAAATAGCCCAATTCCCTACTCACTATATTTAATAGAGAACAAAAAAAGCCTGCAGAGATAGTCTGAGCATGTTTTAAATGTTTCAGGAATTTGAATTTAGCGTCAAAAGCAAACATAGTACCAATAGAGCGGATCTCTTAACTCTTACAATAATCTTACTATATTACAGTAGAAATAAACTAGAAGCCCGTCCTCCTTGATTGAAGTTTCTGATTTCATTACTGTCTCACAGTTCTGGCGTAAAATATGCGAGGCTGCATCTAGCTCTTTGGGTCCACTGATCGATTGCCTGTCTGCGAAGACATCATGTCTTACCTTTAACGGTATCTGAAGATGTCTCGCTTTAGAAAATGAAAAGCCTTAATTAAAAGATTAAACTAAGTCAGAACGGGAATTGCATGTGTTGTGCTTTGAATTTTCAGAACCCTTTGTCGCCTTTTATGAGTCTTCCATGAACTCTACTCTCCAGATGATTACTCATAGATAACAAAGGGTAATTCAGAATTGGAAAAATGTGTAAGCCATGAGAACAAGTCCCAGAAAAATATTAAGTTTATTGCTTGAAGGACAATGGTGAACTTGCACCACAAACTACTAGGATAGATAGAGTAGGACCAAGGACGCACTTGCAGGGCAAATGTAGACTAAGTGATATTTAGGCGGCTCATCTTAAAATCATTTGAAACAGAAGAAAGGCATTTTAGAACCTACATCGGGCCGGGTAAGTTATTCAAATCTATCCGGTTAGGGTATTAGTCTGTAAAGAGATTGAAAAAGAATTTTTCTAATTTAAAATTTTGATGGCGCAATTATCAGTTAATTTTTGTTGGATTATAATTTTTGCTTATAATTCAGCATCGGCAGTTGCCAATGAGTGATTGAAGGTTTTGATTGAAGCGGAATCACAAACAACTGTTCGAAGTGTAACAAGATTGAATGCTACCACCTGGGAGAAATTGGTCGAAGGAAATCGACGAATGGATAATTCCTGTGAAATCCTCACTAACTTTGCCTGTTTCTTGATCACATAGTGATATGACATGGGTAGTTAATGATAAGGTAGTCGACCCAATAGTTGAACCATGGCGAAGCACCATAATATGTATTTTCCAAAGCTGAAATTCTATCCAGACAAGGTTACTGTCAGGAATATCTCACGGTCGTAGGGAATTGTTTTTCGATATGTTGATAATACTGCTGGGTAGCTTTACTCCCTTTCCCCTTAAAAATGAGACCAATACAACGATAGTATGTTGAAAATTCGTGAGCGAAGATCACCTGAGAAAAATGTCGATCGAATTTCCCGTGAAGTACGAAATCTGCACCATCATCCGCTACCTAAAAAAGGAAAAACTCTAGTTTCGATTTATAATGAGATTAAAATTGTTTGTAGGGGTTGTAGGCTACACGCCTCAAACTAAAAGATAGTGTGAACAGTGGTGTCACTACCTTTCACCCTCCGCTAGCAAATTCAAAACGACAACTTTAATAAAAAAAAAACATGGCACTCGAGTTTCATTTTATACCACTTCCCCATTCTCCTGACTTTCTGAGCACATCGGTAGAAAAGGATTTCCTACAAACCAAGAAGGGGAGGTGGAGATGGAGAACTGCGTGAAGAAGTTGGCAATGAGGCATCAAAAAATTGATTCCTCGTCGAAATGGATGGCGGCTACGACGCAAAATAATTTATATATGTCAGTGTGTATTTTTTTTAAGATTTTGTCTAAAACAAAACCTTATTAAAATCGGTTTACTGCCTGTCTGTCTGTAACACGCATTCTCCTCGGAGACGGTTGAAGCGATTGACACCAAATTCTGTGCAAAGGTGGGAACTATGAACGCTCACGCAAGTGAGTTACATCTTTCCACGTCGATTTTAAGGGGGGGAGGGTCTCCATACATACAAGGGGGTGAGAATTTTTTCACCAAATAAAATGAAAGGTCTCGGTTAGTACTTTTTAAACTCGGTTTTAGTTTTGACATGTGTTGTAAAGGTGAGAAGTGCGGGGGTTCGAAAGTGATCACTTGTGTAACGGACCCATTCTCAGAAACTACTCTAACTCGAAAAATCTGAAAAAAATTAAGAAACTGCCAGTATATGGCGCCTAGGCTCCGAAATACGGTCTATACCGATATATGTTCAAATAAAGCTAATAATAGTATATTACTATAATTTCTAATAATTGGCTGCAAAACCCACCCAAAGTCATCCTAGAACCACGTAGGAATGTAGGCTATAATATAGAGCATGATTCTACCTAAGTTTCGTGGAAATCGCACTGTTACTAAGCTATTGATATTCTCGGATAATACATGCATATATTACGTGCTAGGTACTTATGGGACAAATGCACACTCAAATGTCTTTATAAAAGGAATACACAAAACCTGAAGCGTCTAGCTTCCAGTTTCCCGACTTGTTTTTATATAAATTTTTATGAAGCCTACACAAATTCAGTTTTCTTACTTTCTGGACGTGCTTCGAATTAAATGGTCAGCTGTCGGTGTTATCCATTACAAATTCCTGAACCCATCGCGGCAGTGGCATATTGTTACCAAAGCGACCAAGGCAATGGACCCCACGAACTTTATCAGTCCTCCGACCACAGGCTACTTCTTCAAAAATCTCGAAACACTTCATGCAAAAGAAAGCTTTCACCAAGTGGAATGTCATCAAAACTAAATTCGAAGAATGCATCACTTCTAGATTGCAGCATTTCTACAGGTTTTTTTTTGAGGCTCCAACTTAGGCAAGTTATTTTGACTGAGTTACTTATGCTAACATTCAGGCTGCCCTTCCCGGTTAACGTCAAATTCAGAAGCACTCTACAAAGCTGTTGTGATAATATTTAACTGGACCGGACAAAGCATTTAGACCGATCCTAGATCTACATAGTAGGTTTAGATATAATGTACTTCAAACGCAAAGCTTCCGAGTCATAAGTTATAAAAATGAATAATGCTGGTGAAGAGGTATACACTGACTTTTTTACAAAACACAGACAGAAGTGTAATGGAACTTTTTCAGCGAAATCGACAGCTACACTAACCTGCATGGTTTACAGCAAGAAAGAGAGGGAAAAGTATTTTAAATTCCCGGGCTGTATAAGCGAGAGTTAAAGGCGTATTACAATTGAAAATAATGAGATAAATTAATTTTCTATTTCATTCTATTTCAATCCGTTAGTCTTTAAAATCCTGAGACTCTGCAGTCAATCTAGGTGTCTAGATCTAGATTTCGTTATTAATAGGATTTTAAATTGTTATGTCTTTATTTCAGAGCAGATCACCTTAGCGCAGATCACCGCAAGTGATCTCTGTTTCCTAACCGCCAAAGCAGTGGAAGGAAAACAATTCCAACTTAACAAGTGTATGATACCTCCATTAACCTAGAAGGAACTGTGGGAAATATGTCGTAGGATCGGTGACATCCAAGGTTTCGGTGACATCCCTAACAGAGTTTTGAAGCTGGCAGTTAAGATTACGCCAGAACTTTTCGCCAACCCCTTCGAGTATGCCTAAAAGAAGGAATATTTGCTGTCTACTGGGAAAAGCGAAAGTTGCTGTTGCCGTGCAAACCCGCTTAGTCCCACTGGACATTTGGCATCATACCGCCCGATCTACCTGTTGGTTACAGTGAGAAATATTACAATAAGAGTTATCCACAACAGATTATTACCTATCGTCGAAAATATTATAGCAATAACTCGTCGGAGCGCCAGTAAGGGTTCAGCCCGCCCACTCGACGTTGGAATCATGATGGTGAATCTGGTAAGAGACGCGTTTGCTATGCCGTCTTGCCATTGGATGTCAAAAATGAATTCAACTCCTTCCACCAGCACCTAACTAAAGGGTCGTTGGCTGACAAGATGTTTATGGATTATTGGCGAGACTGGTCAAGGATTACCTCTCAGAGAGAACTTTTTGGTATGAAACAGATGTGGGTTTCAAAGAGTACATCGTCACAGCGGGACCCCTGCGATCCATTCTGCTTTACCCGTCACCTGTGTAGCTAGACGTTTCCAAACATCAGATGCGGCAGTAATATCATATATATAATTGTAAAAATACAAAACGACCCGTTGAAGCAAGTAAGAAGGGGCAAAGCAGAAAAGAGCGGAAACATGAATGCGTAAAAACACACCTACTCCGCTTAGGAAACCCTGAATGGCAGTTCCGTTTGGTTGGGGCTGGAGATACCGGGGTGGTTTTTAGTAGGGGCGACTCCCACACGCGCCTCGGTGTGCGAATAAAAAACATTTAGGGCAAGTACTTTGCTATTTCAAATTATGAGTTCATAAATTTATTTAAATATTGATACGGTTGGAATTTATCCAATTGTGCGATCCAATAATGCGAGAGTTGTGGAATAAATATGTAATCCAGAGGAAAAACCAGAATGTGTTAAATTCCATCAATTATATGATATTAGTGTTAATCATTTACAAATACTAATAACAGATCCATGATGTCATAGATGTCGCGTTTAGTCATGTTAAAATTGGAAGTGGGAATATTTTTAGACATTCTCTGATGTGATATCTCAGATGACCTATTTATGACGGGCTATACAAATAGTAGGCGGAGAGGGCACCTGAATGCTCAAAGATGATGATTGAATGGTAATTGCCCCATGAAGTCATTTGCTTCTTGTTGGTAAAATCTAAGGTAAACTGCAATTGTCTTTCTATCGTGATTCAGCAAAAAATGGTTACGAATATGCGCATCTTATGACAGTTGAGGACCTCGAATGATTCAAACCTGGACAAGCTACCGCTTTTCAGAGCACAAGTTCAGAAACCTATCCTGCAAATCCAAGAGACGCAGAAAAAAGGTAAATATTTACGATAGTAACTGGTGGATTTCGTCGTCAACATTGTTTTGTGCCTAATACATACATATATAGAGGCATAATCCACCACATGTGAGCTGCAGCTTCCAAAGTATCTTCCTTCCAGCTGTCTCGGTCTACGTCTACGTCTTCCATTTCGAAAACCTTAAAAACGATCTGCTATTTGTGTCGATTGAATCCTTCCACCTTTTTCGCAGTTTTTCCTATGATCATTTTCCTTGAACCCCCCACACCATGTCACGTTCGATTATATCAATTGAGGCGCGTAATTTTTGAAGGCTTGGTTGGTTTTTGCTCCTGCACAGTAGGAGAAATGCAGCTCTCCAAACTGAGCGGATTGCAGTTAGGCCGGGGGGAGTGCCGGTCCCTCTACTTGGAGAAGGCAAGCAGACCCGAGTCTGAAAGGGATTCATCTGAAGTGGCCTTGCCACGAAACTTCATCGGAGGTTATCTGATACCGGGATGGATGTCTAAGAGCATATGCTCCATGAAAACTTCTGGAGGATATGCTTCGATGCGGTTTTTTGCGATGTTTCCTTGTGGAAGCTTCATGATGATTGTGGTTACTCCCATATCATGGGCAGCGTGACGTATCCTATGATTGTAGCAGAGGTACTAGATAGGCCCCGCATCCACTACTCTGAATGCTGGGCTTGTACTGAGTGTAAACTAATACCACTTTGCTAATCACGACCTGACTCTGATTGTAGTCCCCAAATTAATCCGGTTCGAGACCGAGACCGTGGAATTATGCATGCTTGACAAGTACTCACGTTGAATTTTCAGGACTGTCAGACACAGTAGAAGTGAAGGTTGTTCAGAAAACTAGTTTATAAATGTGCAAGGACCAACTAGTTTCTGCTCAAAGATCCGTTAGTATCAAGCCAGCTTAAACAGAAATATCATTTTAGCATAAACTGCGTGGTAGAACAAATTCATTGCAAAACCTGAACTTTTAGATTTAGGAGATCAAAGGAAAAATTGGCGACAATCTTATGGTGTATTGCGAATATGCTAGATTTATGCAGCTGCATATTATTTAATTTCAAGGTTCAAACTCAATAGTTTGGGTAACACACTCCGATATGGTACAACCACCTTGCACCACTGTACGAATTCGAAATATAGGGTGCGTATGGTATCAACTTTGAGGGGGGAGATATAATCTGTGCAGTTACAGTCGATAGAGCGGTGGGCATTTGAATGAGAAAAATAATCCAAAGATTTTTCCGTTCTAAGCTGAAAATCTTACACTGAAGAAGGAATCAAAGGATTCCCGAAAAAAATGACTAGAAAACATATTCGAGACCCAACAGTGATCTCAATAAGAACGAAAAGATACTATCAGGATACAAACATTTTAGGAAATAGTTTAAAAGTAGAGATTGCGATAATTCGACATGCCTCGGTTGGAATCAGAGAACAAAGTTAGGATAAGACATTGAGGACGCAATAGGCATAACTTTAGCGCCTCCATATTCATCAAAGTTTTATGTCACCCACTACTTTATCCCAAAGAGAAAGTAAGAATATTAAAGCCTTCATGTAAACGAAAGAAGGGATTGTCATTGTCAAATCTGACACAGAAATGGGACATCGACTGAGAACGTAATCCGCGATTCTTTCGATTGCAGCACTCAGGTGCCGAGATTTCTAACTCCATACAAGCGGCTGATTTTCAGTTCTGCATCTGTTTGATTTCAACTTCGCACGATATTCCTACTTTGTATTTCAGGCCCCGATGCGTTACTCTGCATCGGATTAAAGCACACTTGAAATTTCTGCTAAATAGCGTTTGAAGTGCCCAAAAGAACCCCCATGACACCACATTTCCGAGGCTGGCTCGCACCGAAAAGCTTACAAGCGCGTATTGACGAGACGCTTCAATGAAACTGCACTAGCACGCCTACTTCCGCCATTGTCTTAAGATTTTAAAAATGGCTCTGCCCTCTTAGTTGACTTCAGACAGCTCGTGTAGTCATGTTCCAAAGACCTGTGGGCAGTAGCAGAAAAATTAAATATCGAAGCTCTATTAATAGACACTGATAATCCGTTTACAACTGGGAGCAGCTAATGGCAAGTCAAAAATAAAAATATAATCAGTTCGGAGATCAGATAATTTCATTGGAGAAATCCTGATACCGATTTGGTTTCACATGAAGTATCCATCCCTTATTCATTGACCGTGCAAATGATTAATCTAAATCGTTACGACACGATGCTCACCTATGTTTGCTAAAAAACTAAGAAAGCAGCAAAAATGCTGCTCAGACCCAGAGGTATCGGGAAGGAGCGATCGGCAAGCTCACGAATCATGACAACTAAGCTTGACATATTATCAAGTAAGAATCGTTTTACTTCTTTCCGTTCTGAGGTCTTACCAAGAACATACGACTTTCGACTAGTTTGAGTTTTAAAGTACGCCCCGTTGCAGATCTGAGAGGCAACAGGTTGAGTGGTAAATTTTTGTTAAAATCTTCATTTTTCTCTCTGAGATACACCTCTGTTTGAGCATTCCATCCTAGCTCTGAAAACCGACTTCATGCTCGGAATTTATCGCAAGACACCCACAATAGCTGGTCTTTTTGAAATAAGAAAAAAACGTTCTTTATATTGCAATACGGACTCGTTTGTAAGTTAGTCAACATCCTTCCCTTCCAGTCACATCCCTGCAAACTAATCTTTAGTTTTGTAGAGGGAAGGGGGAGGGGCGGCAATCTCAAGTAAAAATTAAGCAACAAATGTCCTCTCCTTACACTAATCCAGCGGGAATTCCACAAGGCTTTGTCCTTTCCACATCTTTTAACGCAGATATCCTGAAACCCGGTTCAATATGTCACCCGTTCAATATGTCGCCTCATTGTTTACACTACCACAAGGGACATAGTACGCGCAGGGTCCCGTCTGCATTCATACTTAGGCGAGCAGAACTGATAATTCACTAGTGAAAACCAGCCCTCAATGCGTAAAAAGGGGCTCTATAACGTAGAAATGGCGTCTTTAAATTAGAGTATCACATTCTTCGTCTTCTCCAGCCTTTGCCTCGTTCAGAAGCGTGGTCGGCTCGCCTTGTTCCGTTGTAGCATTTTGTTCTGTCAAAGGCCTGATCTGCAGGGTGGTGGCTAGGCCTTCAAATCACTATCCAACCTATTAGGCCACCCATTGTTTCTGCCGGTCCTTTAATCGTTTATACTCCGCTCTAAAAAGCCAACTTCACTAAAGTCAAGATCTGGACGGACACTTCTCCTTACCAGATGAATAGATACCATCTCAAGGAAAGCCAGGTCCTTCGACATATTCAAAACCAACAAAGTACATATCAATTAGATGTTTTATGAAACTTCCGAAACAGCAAACATCGGTATCTTCCTTGAGAGGTATCGGTCAAACCCTCTTTGTTGCCAAGTGTCTGGAGATTGAGATCACCAAGTGAAATTTTTCTCGACAAAGAAGGTGAAGTAGCCCTCCACGCGGATCATCACCCTCACATCAAAAACGTTCCTTCATCCAGACAAAACAGCACACACCGTTTATAATCCTTCCCTCCCTAATCTTTTTCCTAACCTTAGACAGTGGCAGGCTAAAGTATCGAGACTACTAAAATCCTAATCTTCGGGTAGTTGTAGCTTCACCACGAAGCACATATTAAGTGATGTCCTTAGTTGAACTATGACAAACTAAGCAATATTTCGGAAATAGAACTTGCCCTACGTCATCCAGAAAGGGAATGATGATGGAAAGGTAGTCTTAGGCCCTAATTCCCTGCAGGATCAGGAGAGAATAGACAATATGTATACAAAGGTAAAAGGATCTTTACATCGAAATAAATTTAGGAAAGATCATATCTTAATTAGCTTCCTTCAGTTCTTTCCTCATCACAGACGATTCATCTTCGAAGGCAACCGCAACTTAGCTCATACGAGGTCATGTGACGATAGCGCGAAACCAGGGTGCTCCAGTTCTCCTTCTTCCCGGGCTCATATTCCCTCCAAGTAGTCATTCGCAACTGGTCTCTACCGCGTTGCTCTTGCTACATAAAATGATATGATATTCCTATCGCTATTTGCGGTTGCTGAACCATATGAAAACTTACATAATATTAATTACAAAATAAAAGCGAATGGCATGCGCATGTAATGCACTGACTCTTAGAAGGTGGATAGACTTACACGTTCATCCTTCGCCGTCACTGCACTTTAATCAGCAAAGCAGAATTGATTTCAAGTTCATCTGCAGATATCCACGTCGCGATCGTTTGCACTATGAGATAATTTTCTTAAGACTGTGCGGTAGACGAATTAGATTTCACTTTTCAGATACGCCTAGTCGATGCACATGCAAAGTGTACATATACAGAGCAAGTGAATCTTTGCAGCCACACTTTAGCCTCGAATATGATAACAAATGTATGGGAGACTATTCACTTCAATTAACCGGCACTTTAGAATGGGAAATTTGAAAAACGGTTTACGCCGCGAATAAAGCTGATGATTAGTTCGAACTATGTATGCTAACCCTTGTGAAGTCAATGGGCCGCCGATTAAATAATATTGAGCACTCGGAAGTCACTTGTAAACGCCACTAAGCAACAAACAAATGCGACTGAAAACCAACCTTGGCCCGAGGATAACTGCCAGGAAGCGGACAAACAAGTTACAGGAAAGGGAGACCGAACCTTCTGTAAAAGTGCCTATAAGAATCTTAACACCATATCCACGAATCCTCTCAAGTGCTGCACTCTAGAACACCGCCGAGTATCTATCTCCACTGTGTCTGTCTATTCGAACTTGAACCACCTGGACATACTGAAGCAACTCGAAAAGTATCTTCAAGCGTTCTACTGCTGCAATTCAGTCTGTTTGATCACCTGGGTTGCGAATTCTGTTCATACACGCACATACATATATGTAATTTATATTGATAAACTTTCGGCTTCGCGACGAGGTACCCCTTTCAAGTTTCGTTTTTTTCCTCAACGAAACATTTCAAAAATGAAGCACAATTGAAGAAAACACGGAAAAAGAAAGGTAAAAATTCGCACAACCGTTAACGTTCACTGCACGCTAAAATTCTAGTCGGAAGAATCTTTGGAATGTCTCGAAGAGGTCTTGGCATTGCTGCTGGTGCGCCAGGTGCTCGCTGGATGCGCTTTCCAATGAAGATACAGATCAGGGTGCGGAGGCAAAGTACTAAGAATTTCCAGATGGAGCGCGCCGCATAAGATACATATCCTACAAGGCAAGTCGGGTCCTATTTCTAGCTGAAGCGGCAGAACCTGGAAAATTATTCAAGTCCTTGATCACTTCTAATCGGTTCCACGTCGTTTCCTACAGAAAGTGACTGGAAATTTTAGCGCACGCAGTTCAATCGCGACGAACTATTAACGCGACCGACATTCACAACACGCTGTATGCAACAGAAGTAGTAGATACTCCCGATGTGTCCGAAACGTTGCTGCTGCGCTGAAGTAATCGAAGATCTCCGGTGTATTGTGTTACAGATCTATAGACCGGTCGCGCACTACGCCAAGGAGTGTAGTCCATTTTACTCGTCCACCGCATCGTCATCATCTTGGAGAGATGCTCTCAAGCGAGCTGCCCAAGCATCTAGCGCTGCTTCCATTCTCATCTGTTAGATACTTGTATCTCACAGCCAGATGAAAACTAGTAACCAGCGCGAAGAAAGTCAGAATGAAGAAAGATGGAGCTGAGGCGAGAATTCACAAGAATCTTACGAGCGCTGCTCTGAAGAACCCACTGGGCCTATACCAGCATCTTGAGCTCTTTCTTCTATTCGCGGATTTTATGGTGGAGTCGTGAAACGATACGAAAAATATAGAAAAGGTACAAACCGCATTGAAGGTAAAGGCTAGCCGAGGAAGACGAAGAAATCTCCTAGTCAGCAAAAATTACGACGATATGGACGCCAGCGTGGAGAGGAAGCAATAAGATATCATACAATGCAATGACTAGCAAAAGAGGAAAGACTCGTTTCAGTAGAAGTAAGAACGGAATATGAAGAAAACTAGAAATGGTAACTACAACAACAACGTCCGCGGTATCTGGATGCAATCAATTGAGAGCAGCTTTTGCGTTCGATTCTATTGAAGATTTATTAGACGCACACACTCTTTCACGATCCCAAGATTGGTGACTTTGCTGCTCTCCCCGGGTAACCTTTGCATAGTTGACCGGGAAGCATGAAACGCGGCAAATGAGGAAATGTGCGGAAAAGAAAAGAGGTACCCACAATAAAGAAGTATCGGTCAGCACACAATGGATGACTGTAACATCTAAAGCACAGGGTGGCGAGGAGCCGTTGGGTAGTATTGATTAAGATTGCGTTTCTTGCCAACCTGGTGTTGATGCTTTATCTGCAATTGCTAGAAACGGATGTTTGTGGTAGCGCTTATTAGCAAGTTACGAATAACTCATTGTTCAAGCCATTTTGGTTCTCGGCCTGAGTCATATATGTGAGCCCACATTATGGTTTTACGTCACTGATCGTAAACTTTGCTAATGTGCAACTGGTGAGGTCATCGCCAGAGCACCGAAATATGGTTGACGCATTCAGTTTGCAAGTAACAGAATAAATAAATGTAAGATATGATGTAACTAGACTAGATCGTTCAACTGGAACTATCAATATCACAATATCATTGAAACTTTACTCATTTGTACCCCCACCATTGAAGATGACTGAAAATTCTGTGGGGCATCTATAAATTCGCGATCACGACTAATTATCCTAATATGCAGTTGCCAAGCACTAAAATGATATGAGGTATCTTGCCAATACCAAATTCTAGAACGGGAGCGTGACTCCAGGAAATTATCCTACTTGTTCACGAGTGTTTCGAATCGTCATAAGACCGCCCTGGAATTAACTTTTATCAATCAGGAGAACAAAAGATAAAACTTTGAAAGGAATTCGGAGAGTAAATAGTGTCTACGCAGATTGTTAAAAGTCAACTCCGAGATGATATTATGACTAGCCCCGCCACTATAAATTCGTCACAAATAGGTCCCACTTTGAGAAGAACTTCTTAAATCAAAGGAAAGAAATCCCTAAACCTATCATCTGGTCATTCAGCACCCGGATAGTGAAAATGTCTCTTCTCGATCGATAAGTCATTCCGTAGCTTCTTTGACACTGTAATTCCCAATGTTATTCCCGCAACCTTCAGTATCCTCTCATATGATTCTAGGGCCACCTGTAGCAGAGCCCAGGTTGCCTTTGGCAGGGCGGTGCTCCGTCCATGCGTGGTGGGTCTGCCTGTGCGATGGTTGGTCCGGGCGAGACGCAAGTCTCACGTTTTTCCTTGGATGTCAGTTTGATTTTGGCGGCTGAACTTTTTGCCGTGTTTCAGGCCATCAAGGTGGATTTAAGGATGGGTGACAAACTCTCTCCATACTTGTAATTTACTCAAACAAACTACGACATCACATCACCTAGTGGGGATATACATGGGCTTGCTTCTGACTCCCTTTTTAAGTATTTAAAAGTTCTATGGTGCCGGGCGCACGCGGGGCACTCATTAAATGAACTCGGGTATGTAACGTTCTGGGCTCTAGTCCCACAAGTTTGATCGAACCCTCCCCTTTAGATGTTCTGAATGCAATTCAGGGACACTCCTATAGAGAGTGGAAGGATGACGTTTTAGCGATATCACGTGTCAAAAGGCTATTTTTCTTTAACATTCACGCTGCTTTCCCCATAATTTAACCGGAGGCTACGCGTATGCTTACAGCTCCCGAAGGAAAATTACTGAATCGTCTTCAGACCAACCACACATATAACATATATACAGAAACTAACGGACATATAATCCTCGAGTGTAGGGATTATGCCCGGTTTTGGGTTAAGTGTTGATGGTATAATAAATTTTTTAACCTTCAACAACTCGTTTTGAGTAGAAATGCTTGCATGATGAATGGTCTTTTATATTTCTTTAAGGAAGCTAGAGTCGGATTATAATACGTATAGTTTCAGTTTCTTCGCTGCGCGGCATTTCCTGCCATCCGCGTTCTTGTTTCTTGAATTGATCTATCATTATCCCTCGGCGCTCCAATGGTTCGCAATGGTTGGTAGCGTCGCGGAGAAGTAGCTGACCTTCACTTGGTCAGATACCTTTCAATTACCGAGCAGCCTATATGTGCTCGTGCGTCTAGTAACTACTGGCTTTCTGGTCTGGGCTGAGGATCTTTTGGATGGAGGACACAAACAATCCTTTTTTTCACTCGAAGGAATACTGAATCTTGGTTTTCTAAACCTCAACCACCCTTGAATCTACAATGAATCTTGTTTTTCGCGGATCTCATCTTTTTGCATACTAAAACTTATAATGCATCCTGGTCATCATCATCAACTACGGTGACGACCTAAAACCACTAACATGCATCATCGCGTGAATTATTTTTTCAATTTAAGTATTATCAACTCAATAACGACTAAACATTTATTACCCTAAAACATTAATAACTAATACCTGTTAAGCTGTTAAGCAACACGTGTCCAATCTGTTCGGGCAGGCTTTGACACTTATGTATTTGGGAGTGTGTCGGTTAATTAAAAAAAATTAAACTTAGTAAATTTGATTTTGGTTGTTTTTGGTCATAAACGATAGTGTGTTTATGGCAACTTAGGCTAAGTGCTTGCCATCAATCCTGTTGGTGTACTTCGTGTGTAGTATCAGGTCCTGTTGGACTGTTAGCCTGCCGGGTCCCAGGAGGCAAACAAAAAACAACAACATGCTATTACTGGCATTTTGGGACAACTCGTTCGACGGTTCTGATATATGGGTAGACTAAAACCGTGGCTATGATGCATTGCATCAGTGGGCTTTGAATAGAGCGGTGAGTAGAGAGACGACATGAAAAATTACCCCACAAGTTAAGGATCGAAATAAAACCGTCGATATTTTCCAGTGTTTTGAATTTTCGAATTGGATTATTATTATTATGCCTCCTTGGAATGAAAGACAGGGAACAATATCTCGCATTGCGTAGCACCGGTGGCCATGATGACATCGAAGTGGTGACATCCACAATCGATATTGATTGAACTCATCGTGGAAAACTTGCGAGAGAGGCGTCTTCGTCGGTATGGATATTTGGAATTCGTCCTGGCGAGAACTTATTTGCTAAGATTGGTCTGACGTCCCTGAAACTACCAAAACAACGACAACGTGATCGTTTTACTTTCGCTCCACGGACCATGATTTGGACATCGTCATTCCAATGCCGAGTATCTCGGTTGATGAACCACTTACCAGGGCTGCTAACCCAGAGCGATGGGTAGGCCGCTTTGTGGATTGTGTTTTTAGCTTCATTCCCTGATTTTTCAACGTTCGTAATTGTCGGCAATTGTTTGAGATCACTTATTCTATTTTCTCACAAAATGGGCGGTGGTCCAACGCTTTCCTCACGTTGTTTTATCGGTAACTTTTTCGCGAGGTAACAATGAATGCTCGCTGGTGGAGTGCGATGATTTCATAGGGAACGGCTTTGTAGTCAGTGACGGTGATAAAATTGTGGCGTTTTATGGGGATTATTTTACGTCTTATGAGTTGCGTTTAATAAAACACGTACTGACCAGTACAAGGTTGTAAGCGCTTACAAAATCGAGAACACGCTAGTCACTTTTATGGTGTATTCCAAACTTTTTCTCCTTTTGCACGTTGCCACCGTTTCACCATTCTTATCCCCTGCAATTACGATATAATCATTGACAGGTATGTTGCAAATCTTTGCGTCAAGTGGTTCCCGCCAGAAAGTATCTTTCTCGACATCGAATCGACCTATCTGTGGTACGTATGCGGCGAAGAAATGAATCGCGCGATCGGTTGAAGTATTTGTGAGCTTCATCAGCCGACCACCAAAATGCTCGGGCCCGTCCAGCCATGTCCGCTGAGGTGAACGTTCAAGCATTTCCCCAAGGCTTTTTATTCAACGATATCATTTTTACTTAAATTTTATTATCTGGTCCGTATTATAATAATCACAAGTTCCAAGCGATCAAGCTCGAAAGATCCTACCTACTAAACAAAAACCGGAAGACTATGGTGGTGTGGCCTTGTGAGTTTTGATTATTGCGAGAAAAGTCTTCCATCCAGGACTATCCGAAATTAACTTCTGGCTACATCGAGCACATTAGCAAAATGAGATAGTCTCAGGACCTTTTCATTTATCCTTTATTTTCGGTTATTATTGATGTTAGTTGCATGATGCTCTGGTGGTTAATTTGCTTCTCTATTTTCTTATTTTTTTTACTTTGTTATTATGAAGAGCACTGAACAAAATCTTAATATCTCAAAAGTTTAATTAGGAGATCCTTTTCTCCCTGTTCTCGTATCTGAAACTTCCACATTCTAGTAACTAAGGGCCTTCATATTTTTATACGAGGAAATGGCCTCCCTTCCATCAGAGGTAGGAAGATATGGCAGAGAGAAACCAGTCGTCGAATATCCCACCCTCGATCACGGTACTGCGAAGTTCGACAAAACCATGGCAGTCAAGTCGATTGTCTTTTTCGTCCATTCTATTTTTTCGCTCTGTCGGACAAAATTTTGACTTCGCGTTGCTGCAGATTAGAAAGCCTATTCTTGTAAAATACGTGAGAGGAAGCAAAGCAGACGAAATACCAAAGGAGCATTTTCAACACGCTCAGTCTCTAAAAATCTTTTGGCATTCTCCTTTACAGTGTCTCCTAACGCGGAAGGCGGTAAAAAGTTACAAATGATCTTATCTATATTTCTACAGTCGCCCAAGGAAACTATAGTGAAATAAAGGATCCATGGACTGGTCAGCTTCACGAAAGTTGCTGTCGGTAACAGAAAAACTGTATGAATAAGTAGATTGGAAATTGGAACTGACATCAGTCAGTTATTGTTTATCAAAACAATAATGTTAATGTTGCATGAAATACCAGGTCCCAGAGCAGATGCGCTGCAATTTAGCAAAATTGCCTGACATTGTAGGGCCGAATAATCATAGTTGAAATTATCAAATTTGGTAGACAAAATTAAGTCGTCAACTTGTAGCATTACCTGTTAGGTAATGCCGACGACAACGATGATTATGAGATGCCATATTTTGGCTCCATTTGTTCTTTAGAGCTCCCATAATCCTGGGCAGACTCCGCTAAACTATTTCTTCGTTTGGAAAAAAGTTATTAAAGAGAAATGTTGAGACATGAACAAAAATATCCAGGCTCATGTAACACACACTCTAAAGAACATTTAAAAGAAGTCTTCCAGGCTTGAGGAGGAGGATAGCATTCCAAATCCTTTTGCCTAATTACACGAATATCAATAAAGGTTTTCTTATGAATTTGAAAAATTTTTTGTGGAATGCATCCTGTATTAATTGATCACACACCCACATTATAAAAGGAACACACAGTAAATGATGGGCTCTGAAGCTTATTGCGAACTTCATTCGACCCACTGGAATCAAATGACATTACAATAATACTAGGAGACCTAAAGGTCAAAGCTGAAAAACTCTTCTCTGTATAAGCGATGATAGTGACCATCGACTTTGCGAATCATGAAGGTTTCATTGCAAGTTCCGAGCATTTGCTACATGGTTATATATACAAAAGGTACAAAGAACCCTAACCTGAACTGCAGATTCGTGAAAACTCGATTTGTTAGAAAAGTCGAAAATTTCCAAACTTCTGATAGATATAGTTAGGCGTAAGTAACTCCAAGGTAGTTTATTGGCCACTTTAATCGTCACCCCCACTATCCCCCATGCATTTTAATAATAATAATAATAATAATAATCGTTGGCGCAACAATCCATATTGGATCAGGGCCTTGAAGTGTGTTAGAGCACTTCATTCAAGACCGTAACGGTACACTACAGAACACTGTAGGAGGCAATGTGGTCAGCATTGCGATGCATGCATGCATTTTAATGCAATCCAAAATTGTAAATGTCATCGTGTTTTCTGAGCTCGAGGGCTATGCCGAAGAAGAAGACACGGGAGGATCATGAGGAATTTGATAAAAACTACTGAGACCTAACATAAAATCTTAACGAAAATACGTGCACTGCATAAAATGTAGGTCGTACCATATATTATAAAAAATAACAACTCTTCTCTTCATCTCAAGAAGATGATAGATCTGAGTTGCTAATCCAAAGGGATCTTTTCTCGGTAACTGCGCTTATCGTTAGGAAACTACAGCAGATCTGCAGGATTAGAGCAAATTCCCAAAAAAAATAATGATTGTTTAGGCCAAGTCTAATTCAGAATCACATATGGTAGAAGGAATCTTTCCTACTTAATGGAAAAGACAGGAGTATGTTTTGCTACCGAAACCTCAAACGCTACTGCCAATTGTGAGAACTAGCAGTAGGAACAATATAATCATAATATCCGTCTCATTTAACCGTGCCTTTCCATTCGATTTTCAAATCAAATATAATACATTATATTGTGGAGTGCTGTCAGGTTCCGTGAATGAGGATACTGGACAGCCAAACCTAAGGAATTGTTACCACTGGATCTCCAACAGATTACACTACACGAAAGTTGGACTTCAAAAAAAAAATTTTCTACTGTGTAGGCTATGGTGTTGAGTGGGCAGTTTTTCCCAAAAAAACATAGCATGTGCAAATTGCATGCTATGTTTGCACCTTCCTATGTTAACATGTAATTCGATTCATTTTGCCTAAGCGGTTCTTCCCAATCAATAGATGCTCGCTGCATTTGAGAATTCGTAAACGTTAGCTGGTCATTGTTCTGATAAATCAAGTGCAATAGTCGTTGGGGGCGAGGATTTTGGGTGAACCAGGTGAAAATGTATTCGGATAGGATCTTCGTAAAACGGCACCCTGACGATAATGTGGTGATATGTTGGAAACATTGAATTCTCACAGCATCATCAGGCTATTCTGATTGATTTGGTGTCCAGATAATCGGTTGAAAGGAATTGTTTAATTTGCGGTTAACAAGTTCTCTTTGTAATTTTTTTAAGCAATTGTGGTGTTGTATCTAGAGCCCCAAACAAACAAAAGTGCAGCTTTGATTCATTCTTCAAGGATTCAACTGGTTGTTTCGGACAGTTTCCCTCAATTTTGTGGGTTCTTTTGGTTAAAAACTTAATGACCAAACCTTATGAAAGTACAACACTCAGCAAAGGATGAGTAAGCAAAGTAAAGTTTGTTTGGACGGTATATGACCTCTATGATAAAACGCGCAGGACCAAATCACTACCAAAGTTGAAAGTGTGATTATTTTGATGAAACTAGATTTTTAGGATTTTTCACTATTCGTCCGAATGCGTACCTTGATGTTATCCAAATGCAGCAAGTTCTTGTTAATAAATAAATTTTGAAGTATTCAAAAGGATCCTATAGAATTTGCTTTCGTTATATAAAATTACAACATCGATGAAGTTGAGGCTTGGCCTTCTGAGTTCTGAGGATAATGTTCCATCTGCAGAATTCATTATTTGATTTAGTTTATTGTTTTATTCTTTCTTTTTCTTTATAATTACTTCTACTATGCTTTAGGTTCTTTTGTTATTACTTTGTTTATTATCAACTGATTTTCCGTTTTTCACTGTAATATAATCATATGGTCACATAACTAACTCTTTAATTTGAGGGTTCTCCTCTTCTCCTCCTGCTAATTCCCTGTAGATTTCACAAAGCACTAAGGGATATCTCCAAGTGCAATGGTCGGAAAATGCAGAGAGGGAGTCCCAAAAGTTGCATTTTATCTACACCGAGGACGGGAGAGATATGATCAGTCGTGAAGCTTACCTCGTCGATCGCAACATACGAGACTTTCAGACTGCATGCATCCAGTCGAACCGGCATTGCATTTATTCTTCTCTGATTTACCTGCTTTCGCGTAATATTCTTTTATTTAATATTTCAAATGCTGACGCAACTTTTTCTATGTGTGAAGGTTTGTATGTGCTGTGGAAAATGCTGAGGTATTCAAAGGACCCCCCGCCCCCCTCCCCAAAAAAAATTCACGAGGCGATCATAGTTCACCCAGAGGTTCATTCTGGCCATCTTCTACCTCCCCGTTCATTACAACTTCCCCTTAAACTAACTCGACCAAACAAACAAATTGAGAAAGTGAAGTCCACCCTCGGACAAAACGGCTGAGATCAGGGTGGTTTAAACCCTACTTATGGCTATGAGGTCCCCATTTTATCTAAATTCATGAACACTGAAAAGAATGCAGCACAAGTCTCTGGCTCCAATCAAAGGAAATGGATTAAGGGGTCATCCCGTGTGAAGGCCGGTTTTTGGCTTTTTTTAGAAATTTTTTGTGAAGAATTGAAAAAGGCACAAATACGAATTTTCCACCATAGATTTACTAATATCTTGAATATTCATAGTAATTTTTCCAGTCCGATCGCATAGTTCGTTATTGAAGTACAGAACGATTTCTACACCCATCTCCAAAAAAGGTGTTTTTCTGCTGCCACGCTAGAGGACGCTGTGATCATCTTAAAGAAAAAAAGTGAACGGCATTTTAACGTACAGACTTAACTACAGTCCGCAAACTAGGATTATTAAAAAATATTGAAAGCTAAATTTTTGGTGCCCTGTTAAACTTTTTTTGTGAATTTTGGTGTTTTTTCAAGGCTTCTTCAATGAATAAAAAAAAAACTACTGAATGAATCGCAATTGTCCTAGTTTGCGTACCGTAAAAATGTGTTCTGGATAAGTCGTGAAAATTTCAAAGAATTTGGTTGGATAGATTGTGGGCTATGGTGGCAGCCGATTTTCAACAAGCGGTTTCGAGAAAAACGCATTTAAAAAGTAGAATGTAATTTTTAGCGATAAAACTTTAACTGGTCATTAATTTGCTACACCTAGTCCATAAACCTGAGGTTTCTTTAAGAAACACATGTACAGCCATCGCTTCAATTCTTGTCCTTTTAGTGAAGTCATTCGAACGTCATTCGGATCGATAAATACGCGCTTTATTATGGCGATCGACATAAATCCGTCATGCGACGTATCACGTGTTTAACACTATAATTTCCGAACGACTCCGAATATCAAAAAGTGCTTTTTTGATATATATATATATATATTCTAAACTCTAGATATCAACTGTATCTGTGAAAAAAAAATCGATTCCGCGAATCCAACACACGGGATGACCCCCTTAAACTTGAAAACGCTTAACTCACAACATCTTCCTGGAAGCAATGTCATACTACAACTCCAATTCTTTCGTTAAAAGGAATGGTGATAGTTAATTTATTCCATATCCAGACAATTAGATGCAATTATTTGAATCGAGTAAAAATTGTTATCCTACTGTATCCCCAATCAAATGATTATGAAGTTATCTCGAGTGCACAGGATTGCATTCACCGCGTCTTATTATATTCGTTGCAGTCAGCAAGATCACAACTACTGAGTGCAACTAACAAAACAAATCTGCAACACAAATGTTTGATTTGCAATCAGCATCAACATCATATTCTTTCGGCTATTGCAAAGTAACACCACAGATGCGTAAAACCTTACGTCCCACCCTGTTGCTTCTTCATTTTCGTATAATATCTGCAGAACAAAATCCCATGAACACTTACCCTCCCTGCCCCACGGCCACGTTAGACCGCGCCGCTTCTTTCGGCCACCCGCTCTTTATCGTGTACCTTTCAGACTAAGGCTGCGGATTAACAAAAGTTTTTTGGTTTCCTGAAGCTTAACCTGATCGGATCGGCGAAAACTATGACCAAAGCAGCCAAACCAGCAACAGCGCGGTAACATGGTAGCGAGCGCTGAGCCTACCTCGCACAGCATTCTTTCTAACATCTTGAAGTCGTGATGGAGCAGTTGGGGATTGTGATGACCGCATTAATCGATGACGTCCAAACTAGTGGAAGCATTGAACTTCGGTTCGCTCCTCTGTTTTTCTTGTTTTTGCGCATAGGAAGACCATCGAATGCTCTTGTACCCTTCCGCCATGGTTTCGTGTACTCTCAAATGTTTCGTTCGATTTGAATAAGGCAGATGTGCTCCCAGAGGTTATTAAATGCATTTAGGCTGTAAGGTCTGCCATTGGAAGGACAAAGAAGGTCGACCGTCGCAGTATATAGTTCACCAACACATGCAGGTTTGCTTGGATCCGCCGCAATCCCCATTGCATGGTACCGTCTTTATTAGGCATTCTACTCGCTTTTTTCTTTCGACAAACTCAAACTTTTTATTGTGTCAGCTGCAAAGTATAATGGACACTTTCGATACATCCGAAAAGTGGAATTCTAACGCGAATTAATTGAAATTCTTTCCAGATCACTTGCTTCCAAAATAGACGATTCAGTCATAGAGGCGGCAAACTAGACTAATTAACTGCTCAATAGAAATGGTTTCCCAAATGTTTTTGTTATGTTAATGGTGTTTGGCCAATATCTGTTTTTGTGCTTCGCAATTCCTTACAAGCGCAATAAATGATGAAAGCAATCCACGAATATAAATGAGTTTCGATATAATCTGCATCGAAACCTTTTGCTGAAAGGTATAATCTGCATCGGAATTTTTTCAGAAGATAAGATTACGTGTGAATTTTATCTTACCGGAAAAAAATAACTATTTTTTAATTTTATTATATTATTGGTATCCCAGTTTTCGGAAATCTTTGTCTACGCGCTTCGAAAATGTAAATCCCTTCACTTAAAATATATGTTGATTCTTGGGAAATGATCCTACAGTGAGGAAATGAGCCAATAAGGTAAAAAATGAAATCAAACATACGCACATATAATCAGAGGAAAATGATAGTACGACCCCGTAGTAAATAAACAAATGCATGAACGCCCGTTAGCAAAAACGATAAACCCTCCACTTAGATGGCGGAATGGTGGGTTGCCCCAGAAATATATAGCGCAGAAAAGTAGAGGAGGAGTCCAAGCTCCTCGAAAAGTCCTGGACGGTGCTGCAATACATTTGTTTGCATACCATCAATTATGGGGCATAGACCTAGTTGACGCGCTATGCGCTATTGCGGTAAAAGTTGAGTTTTGAACTCCATTGCCCCTTTCCTTTCAGAACCAGTGAAAACTCGTGGTACAATTGCAATTCTTAACCTTACTCCGTGACGTTGAGGGGTTGCGAACGATATCTCGAAGGAGGAGGCTCCCCCCTTTCGAGGTGGATTACCCCATTACCTCTCCATCCTCTCTCCACCTGCGCGGGGATGACGCTATACTTCTTCAACGATGTTAGAAATTCCTATATACTCTCTTTATACCTTCTCTCTCCGTGGGTGGGGTGGCACATCAGACTTTACCACGATGATGTTAAAGTACCTCTATTTTAAGCATCATAAGGATTTTTCAACAGGGTTAGAAAGAGAGGCCCGTCCGTTCCTCCCACCATATCCTCTCTACCATTGCGGGGATATGATTCAAAGTTAAACCTTAGTCTTTTAGCATCAAAATAGCCCCACTTTTTAAGGGGCGTTGGCCGTCGCAAATTCGGAGTCAGAGAGGGAAAATCTTTCCCTTCCTTTTCCATACTCCTTCCGAGTTTTCTCCTTAAAGTTTACTATGATGATATAAAAAACACCATTTTGAACTTTTTAAGGGAGGAGGGTTAACCACCACGTGTTTTCATCGGATTGAAAGAGGGGAACCTCCCCCGCTCTTACCTCATAATCGGAGAAGTTTGCCCTCGTGTCTTGAAAATATCAAGCAATATCGTACAAGTGTAGTAGTGTCCGGATGGCCCAAGTGGTTAGAGCGCTGGATTGTCGTAGCGGAAGGTCGCGTTTCAAATCTCGCTGGCGACAGAGGAATTTGTTCTCGTGACTGGATGTCGGACACCAGTCGACTCAGCTGTGAATGAGTAACTGAGTCAAATCAGGGTAATAGTCTCGGGCGAGCGCAATGCTGACCACATTGCCTCCCACAGTGTACTGTGGTGTACCGTTACGGTCTTGAATGAAGTGCTCTAACACACTTCAAGGCCTTGATCCAATATGGATTGATTATATATTAATAATACGAACGATTATATTATTAATATCGTACAAGTACCAATTCTTTTCATATGGCAGTCCAAAGGTGGTAAGCTCCACGTTAAATATTATACTACAGGCACTACAGAGGCATCATCACCTCTGGCATCAACTTCTATCCTTACCGCCATGTAGTCATTGCAGGAAAGCAAAACGTATGCAGCAAACGACAAGCCATGGCTGCCGATATTTTAGTTCGCAAAAAAGGACCCTACCGAATTGGTCTTTCCAAATGAATAATGGGGATAGATGCTATATAGCAAACTATATCAATTCGGTGAAGGTAGAGGGAAAAGAAAACTGAATCCAATTAAATATTATGCCCAGAAGAAGGAGAAAAGAAAAACTTGGAGGAGTCTAAAGGACAAGCCGTAATGCGTAACATTGACTAGCCCTAACGTTCGCCCCCGGTGAAGGGTAGTCCAAAAACATCTGCGTTGAGTGTGATATATGAAGCGGTGCGGTCGATTATGTTAGTGGTTGCGGAACAGTCCGGTAGAGAAATTCAAAAGAATGCACATTTTGAAGAAGGTTCTGCGTTGTTTTAGGTAACGGAATTTGAAAGAGTGGAAGCGGATCGGTAGGGCAGACCATACGGGAAAAGGTTTTTCTTAAAGAATAGGGATCGAGTGAATTTGCGTTGAACTTTTCGAAGAGCAGAATAATTACATGGCGACAATGCTTCTAACCAGGCAACTGAAGAATGTTAACAGGGGTTGAACACAGTCGAAGTCAGAAGAGGAACGCTCTCTGAAACCTGAAATTCTGGAAACACGATTGGTAACATCGAAGCGAAGCTTATTATGGATGGCAACACCACTGTCTTGAAAGGAGCTCAAATATGGAAAAGAGTATCCTTCAAACGAATTGGAAAAGAAAGTGGGTAAGCAAATAACTGCCTGTGTGGATAAGGTCAATTTTAAAGATTAGAATTCAGACACTTGCTAATTAAGTCAATGAAATCTAGTAGGTTGACAGCACTGAACCAACGTTTAACAAAGATATTTTACCCTTTAACTACAAAGTGACTAATTGTGCGGTCAACCAGCCGTTGATATATCTCCCAAGGATTCTGGAATAGATGAGAAAAGTAGAAGGGCGGTCATTTTTAGGGATAGTGTGACTGCCATTTTTGAAACGGGGGTTAATTAGGTCCTTTGTCCTCGTTCCTCTGTCCCCTGTCCTCTGCCCACTGCCAGGAAAACAGCAACTTTCAAGGTTCACATTAAGCAGAGAAAAGGGGATATATGCTGATTAGTTTGTAACAAAAAGATCTTCCGATGATTCAACGTGTGAATGAGGTACCCGAACAACAAAGATGTAAGAAGGTGCAAGCTGCACCTAAAAGAGGAGAGAAGATAGAGGAATGGAGTTGTGCACGGAAGAAAAGCAATTGCGACTACCAGAAAGGTTTGAAAATCTTGCATGCCAAATACTCCTTCTTGAACTTAGTTATCAGTGATTTTACCGAAGATCACAGAATGAAACCTTCCTGCTTTCTGGAAAACATATTTTTTCCTTGCTGCGAATTTCAGATGAAACCTTTCCTGAATCTCTCTGATGAACCAGGATGGATTAGATCGCAGGGATTTGAGGGGTAAAAAGACCTAACAAGGAAATGAATTGAATGTTATTCGAGGTGTCGGTGGGGGGAGGAATTACATGTTAATGGTGTGAGGATAAAATCACGAATATGTCAAAGCGGGGTTCAGATCATCCCAATTGGTCTTTCGCAGTCTCAAGCACAACATGAGAGTTAAGACGAACGATTTGAGCAGCGAATTCAAGTGGAAGATGGTGGGTATCAGAAGCAATGCTGGAAGATTTTTGAAAAGCAATGCAAAAGTAGTGTGAAGAGGACAAAATTAGAAATGCGATTTAAATTATTTGTGGTGAGGTTTAAACAAAGGCCTTATAGGTGTCCATGAGTATACATAAGAGAAAGGAATGGTGGAGAGTGTTACTAGGAAGGGATGGAGAGCCCGGCTAGATGAGCGCAATCAGAGTCGTCACAAACAACGAAGAAGAGAGAGGGAAAACCGACAATTAAATCTTTTGATAATCTGTTGAAGAATGTATAGAGTGGAGGAGCTAAGGCCGGCAAAATAAAAATAAAAAAAAATAAATAAATGTGCGTTGGGCACAAAATACACAGGTTAACCGAATTAGAAGAAGAGACAAACCCGGTTCCTTAGAGAAATGTGAGCTAACAGCGACCAGGACGCTTCTAATAGTTGCTTTACCTAAAGCCATGCAGTCTTTGCAGCAGTGAGAAACAGAATAGCCTTCGAGGAGCTCATAGGTCGAAATATTATGATCCAGGTAGATTTTGGTAATGCAGAAGATGAGAAGGTGAAAAACCAGGACTAGAGGATTCTCATTCTGGTAAAGAAAGTCTTAAACTAATAACCTTTTCATTTATATTGGTTGACGATACGGAAATTTTCTTATAGTTTATCCCTTTGGTAAGGTTTGATCAAAGGTGGTATGTTGGAAAGCAAATTCGTTACGAGCCTGCTGAACGTTAATAGTATAATATGCGGTCCTACGTAGCCTTACTTTTACTGGATGAAGATGATGTTCCATTAGTGAAGTATAAATACTAGACGAAGCTTGAATTGGAGGTTAGGTATAACACTCGCTGGGGTGCTATAAAGCGAATAAAACGCTACAGTGGTGGCTTGACGATGCATGTGCATCACGGAAGTCGATGAAGACGGTTCACCGTATGAAGCGTTGTACAGTAAATGACATTGAAAATGCCTTGAAATCCATCCCAGGATTCCTCGTAAGAAACGCCCTTCGAAACGTGTACATCATTTCCGGTGATTCTATGTAGCGAATGGCTAAACCTGACAGATTTATTCGGAGGTATAGCAAATCCATTCAAACATGGGAGAGATTTCTTTAATGATGTCAGTAAAAAGCTGCTTAATATTTTCAATTAAAGAATGCAGTCACAGCATCGAATTGCCTAGAGAAGCAGCGCTCGACTGACCTAGTCAATTACGCCCGAACAAATTTGCCTGAACTCATTTCAGATCAGCCATTTGACCAAATCGTCATAAGTTACTCTTTAGGGCTCCAATTACAGGTCTTAGTTGACAAAACTAAATTTAGTATAAAATTTTGATTAACTCACTCCAATTTTTCATTGTGGAAATTATCCCATTTCTATGACAAATCAATAAATAAGGAAGTTCATCAGTTTTATATATACTTTATTAAGTGTCCCTGTAGATCCATTTTTACTATCCAACCATTTTTCCGTTGATGGAAAAGGATGTACTTTCGCTTCTCTTTTTGGATCAAGTAAATACTTTTTACTAAGTACTAAGTTTCGAATTCCTTTTTACTTAGAGCATCCAGTTCAGAAAAGGAAGCAAGGAAAATCAATCAGTTAGTCTCATGCGTCGTCGCACTTTCTCTATCCTCAGATAAAGCATTGACGCCAATCTATGTATTAACAACAATAGATCCGACTTCTATGAAAGCTTTTGTGTAGGCCTTTCATTTGGTACCCCACATGACTATATTTGGTGAGAAAAAACGTACACGGCAAAGCTCCATGCAACTCAAAAAACTTCAAATAACCGGCAAGCGCTTTAATAACCAAGGTACTTGGATCTAGAATGACGATGTCCAAATAAAAGTCGATTCATAATAGCAGTAAGTAATTTGCATATCGACCAACAAACTATGAAAATTGCGAAAATAGTAAGACAGACAATTATTGGCTTCATCCAGGGCAGAGGCAACTCATCAGATGCCCCCTCACCTTTGCCCTGGGAGCAGCGTGATGGGAAGTGGCAATAGATGGAAATCGTTGCTTTTTATACAAACGAAAATACGAAAAGGGTCCGAATTATATCCAACTTAATACCACCCTTAAAGCTTTTCTTTGCGGTATGAAGGATCCACATCTTCTTGATGTTGGTCGGGACCCTGTTGTGGTTGTGACTGTATGAAAAAGAGCGATTTCCATCTCACTTTCGGTCACGCCGCTCCCAGGGTAGAGGTGAGGCAGCGTCTGATGAGTTGCCTCTACCCTGGACGAAATCGAAAATTTTTGAAAGCTTGGGTGCTATTCCCAAAACGGCCTTAGGATCCCTCATACTCCAAACATGGAACTCATTTCCAAGAATCTTATCCCACGGTGGAGGACAATAACATGCTGTTTGAAACTCCAATGACAGGGGGAGGAAATGCAAAACTAGAAAATAGCTAAAGAAAGTTACACTAAATTAGGCAAGTGCACGTAACCTTGCGATAATAGCAACTGCAAGCAAGCGGGCCAAAGTAGTTTTCATTCAACGAGTGAAAGAATCCTTTCCATCCTCTTCCTTTTCTTCAGCCTTTGTCCCGTTCACAAGCGGGGTCGGCTCGTCGTGATCGGCTTCGCCATTAGGCTCTATCGGATGCCTGATCTGGGTGCAATCTCGAGGCTTTCAAATCCCCATCCAGCGTATCAAGCCACCGTTGCTTAGGTCTGCCTTTTGGTCGTTTACCATCGACTTCGATGTTCAGACCAATCTTTGCAAGTGAATTCTCGTTTGCACGTTTGAACTCTTTTAAATCAATTTGTCTTACAGTGTTTGTCAACAGTGGAGAAGGTTCTGGACGGCTTCATTAGAATCAGCGTTCGAAAGCGTAAAAGAAATAGCTTTGTTTGTAGTTGTGGATATCGAAGATATTTTCGACAATACATTGCATGCGGAAATGCAGGATGCTCCAATCTGTCAGGGCGTCACAAATAGATTAACCTTCTGCATCTGAAAATGATACAAAACTTCCCTTAATTTTCACATGTAAATGTAGGCCAGGAGGTCCTTTCTAGGCAACATCCTAAATCACAGAAACCGAGGAGTTTCATTTCGATAACAAATTTCAAACATGATGGAGTAACAGGGCATACTGGGAGAGCGTAACAACAACCTACTGCTTGAACCGTTACCTGGTATACTCACGAATTCCTCACAGCAACGGGAGCTGGCGAGAAGGTCATTCATCCAAGAAAAAAGTGCTTTGAAACAATGGGTGAACATATCATCATTTTTCTATAAATATCTGACATGTTAGATAGGTATACCTCCAAAACATCCAAGCGTCATAGAAAGAATACTCACAGATAACTGATGACTACATTGCCACCTGGGTAAGGTGGAAATATCTGCGGACATTGTTTGCAAATTCTGTAGGAAGAGCAACCAACCTTCATGCATATTCTGTGATAATATGCGGGACACATACTTAACACCAGAAGCAAGGCTAAAACATCTAGAAGTATGAGACATCCTAAAACCCCTTTCTGTCGATTATAGGACTGGTCGATATACTGTAGTTGATAGGTACACTATCTATCAAGGGGGAGCAAGTACCCTTGATACTATTATTTCCAAGTTGTCATAATAATGGATTTTACTTAATACTAACACTAAGTGCCAAGTAGTTGGGTTTGGACCATCCTAGCTAAATAAAAGTTTTGGGAAGACCCGCTAATCATCCGCCGCACCATTGACAAGCCGTTGCCAGAGACAATTCACGTGCATTCCATGCATTGCCATCAACTTCCACTCATTCCATCGATCCATCAAGTTAAGTGAAGCCAGCCTCCAATCTGCCTTACAAACGGGCGTATCCGAGGGACTTACCTATTCCTTGCTATAAAAATACGCACGCAACGGGTCGACGATGACGTTGTCCTTGAACGCTAACCAGGCCCCTGCCTCCTATATCACCAGGAATTTTTCACGGCAGAATTTGGTTGGTGCATTTAAATTCGAACATAGTCCGTATCCGCCGCTAAACATTTTCCAGATCGATCTTTATCCACGGCAATAATTCGGATGCATACGCCGGGAAGTGATAGCGAACACAATTAGTGCGCTTATTTTTTTCTTCTCTGAGGCTCGCGCACCAGCTTTACGCGTCGCTGGAATCCGAACACCAGCCATAATTCAAATCACTAACTCGAGCATACTTGACACATACATTTGGGCAGATCTACGGTCTGGCGCAAGACCAAGTATCCTTATAATCCTTGTAAATGAAAATCCTAAGCAATGGTGTCATTACCTAACCTCCTCCTCCTCAAGCCAGCAGAATTCAGGATAGTCTTCTTACTCACGGCTATCAGTTCTCAGAATTCATGAAACCGTTTTGAAGGAGCAGCGTTAACCTAGATACACTCTTAGACCATGACACCCGCTTAAATCAAAAATATTATGGAGTAAACAGTAAAAAAAAACAACTTCAAATCAAAACCGCTAAATTAAACTTGAAATTGAATAGTGTGAATATTCGCAATAAAAGTCAGTAACTGGTCGCACACAAGGCGCATCTGGCCTAGCAGATACTGACTTTCAAGAGACAACTAACATCTTTTGAAAGAAATTTTAGATGCAATTAGCGACTGGGGTAGATGGAACCGACAAATATGGAACGGACACTAATGGGTTTGAATCACCAGTCAATATTCCCTTCCAAGCGGGTTTAATTAATTGAGTATTGAATGGACAGTTCCATTGCAGAGGGCTCATTGTTCATTAGTGACCAGGTCTATGAACGAGTTCAAATGTTTGTAAATATTCCCATCATAAAATTTCTTTCCAAAGTACAGTTTTCTAAGAAAATCCCAACTGAATCATGAGAACACTCAGATGTCAAAAGAAAGTCAAATTCTATTGTAGTTGAAGATCTTTGCCATTAACATCTCAAAATGAAAATGAGAATAAAAACGCTTGCAACAATGACCGCATCAACTCTCTCACATTCATGCCTCACATCAAAAATTAGCACACACACCTGAAATCTCAAATGGTCAATTTAATTACCAAATTTTTTTGCGTACACATGCAAGAACAAAACAGACAATTCAACACAATCATCATCTTTTAATGACTGGGTCAACATGGACCATTCCCACCGGTAAATTCGTGAAAATCTCAAGTGAGCATCATCATCTCCATGGCATCATCCGCGTCATCAGATCGGTGTTGGCTTCAATCTCGGGATTAATGGCTCAATTCACGGACACGGAAAAACATTTTTTACATGAATTTTATTAAAGACTTAATTTGTACCGTCAGCCGACGACATAATTACCATGAGAATTAAGACGGTGCAGAAGTGCTAACTCCCTAACTGTTCATCTGCTTCTTAAATCATGTTGTTATGGAGGCGCGTTCCATTGCGTGCAGCATCCGCATTTAATATAATAGAAGTATGTATCTCGTCCCGAGGCCGTTACTGCGGTCACAAAAGCGCATTGTAAGTCGTGTGGAAAATTTCTCCTATTATTCTAGCCGCACGGACTGCGGGGACGACATAGAAAACTCACAAAAGTCTCATAATTATGTCAGAAGAACAGGCACAGATTTAGATCTCGTGGACCGGTTTTTCGGAAATCTATCAAAAGTGAAAATTTTCAGAAAGAACCGAAGAAATGGAGGCAGTTGTGGACGATGAGTTTATAAAGACGATGTTGTGTGTGGTCAATGATGGGAATCGATCGTAAATTAAGCTCTAAATGGTGTAGTTACGATTGCTTGATAGGATAGGGATATTACCGCCTGATTAGGAGGATACACCGACGAAACGTCTCTATTACTTTTCTGATTGAATGAGAGCCACCCTGAAGGCGATTCAAACAGATATTTTACTTAGTGACGACGTGTGGGTGAGATCTTTAAAATTTGGATAAACATTCTTTTGGAAGTTGCTTTGTCGAGATATTTTCATAAAATCCGAAATACAAACTAAATTGAGTCTTTATCCAGATAATCAACTCCAAGAATTGAGCTATAAAATCAGGTAAATTCCAAGAAATCTTTGTTCTTATTGACCTTCATTTGCTGGTCTGATCCTTACCCCGTTAACTTAGTATTCCTGTCCAAAGCGTCGTGTTAGCACAATGAAACCTTTTTCAAATGACCCCTAGATTTGAATCTACATTTAACAGCGTTTTATTATGAGAAGGCATTTCCAAATCAGTGAACTTTATTCGAAATTAGACAGACATAAAACAGTGCAGATTTTCATAGTTTACACATATGTGTAGTGACTTCTAATTGCTGTTCCTTCGATTAACTTCAGCCAATTAGGATTGATAGCTCCCTTCTTTATGAAAGTGACTAATTACCGGAACAGCGCAAACATGTGCTAGCAAAGTTTTTATTGGAGACATCAGATATTCCAAATCAAGTGAAACTTTTAAATAAATTCATGATTATCTTAACGCAAATTAGCGGTTGGCGACTGTATTTCAAAGAGATGTGTCAGGGTGAACTTACGTTCTGGGTTAGATTCCCAGTTGCATCATGGATGTTGGTGTGGTTGAGTCTTACTTACTAGTCTTACTACTAGCTAAAAGGAAAATCGAGTTGCTAAACAATGTAGAACGCATCCTTTTCGTGAAAGCCTAATTTCAGGTTAACTACTACTCTCTTACTCTTCATTCTCTTCGGTTTTGAATTTACTTCAGGTGAATGTGCTAAATCAGGAAAGTACTCCACCGCGACACGATGACGGCCCAGCCAGGTCTGTTATGGCTGGGCAGTATGTCTCTCACTTTGGGCATTATGTACTTAGCAAACTGTCGTGTTTTCTCGACCTTGGATCTCGCCTTGACTTACCATGAAATCCCTGTAGCTTCCGATACTACGATACTCGGACTTCTGTCTGGTAAACTACTACCGTCGCTTCTTGCCAAAAGCCCCGCACCAGGCATTATTTAACGCCTTCTTGTCTGATCGTAAGACTTAAGAACTGCGGAAGGTTGTGTGGTCTCTAGAACTCGTCCATTACTTGAAATAATAAAAACTTGTTTCTTTTTCGTTGGTGTGAATATTTATTCTTGCAAAAACCGATATTTCGGGAACCACTTGTTCCCTTCATCAGTGCTAACAAGTTTGCTCACTTTCACTCAGATCGTCCATTACGTCATTGATTCCTCGGCGGTAAATAATGCAGAAATTATGGTAATTTTCCATGCTTGACGATCTTGGGTTTATGCTTTGTAAGAAGTCATTGCACCGATGTCAATTCATGAGATATTATGAAGTAACTAATCTTTCTTTGAAGCTGAGCAGGGAAGAAAGATAATAGTTAAAATTCTTTGGCCAAATCTGCGACTACAAAATTGATAGTGACAATCTTAACTTATTGAGAAAAAATGCAATCCTTTTTAGAATTTTGTGTGAAGCAAGGCTTTATGAAAATCGAGTGTTTATCGACTTTTCTTTATAGTTGGAGATGGAAACCTTAGAAAGACAGTGACCTGCCTAAAAGCAACGCTCAACTTAAATCACTATGGATTAAGCAGCTGCCATGCTGTGGAGGTGCTACCAAACTCATGGCAAATGGGAGAATCGCAGAGAATGCAGGTACCTCCTACAATCACCACGTGCCATCAGGGTTTGCGCTAAGTGGTAGGTGATTCGTCAATATCTTTTCTTCGTACAAAATTAGCAGAAGATTCATCGGAACTATTTCTGCAATAACAAACGTTGGCCACCGATTAATGATCGTTTAGTGGTAATAAGGACCCTTACGACCATCAAACGGTGGACCAACTTTATCTTCCCCGGTTCATCCTCGATTAAGGGGGTAGTTTAGTTTACTTTACTGAGGGGAGCACCAGCTCCGAGCACTCAGGCCATTGTTCAGCTCATTGTACTATCCCCGTAAATCGCCTATTCAATGGCTTCCCACCTACGGTGTTCGCAGGCTTTAGCGAATCTGAGAACATTCTCCAGAGGCAGAGAGGCTGCAGATTCTTCATTGAAGAAAACCTTGCCAAGGTGTCTTCGTCTGAGATCTGAGGAGGCCGGGCAGCTGCATAAAAAGTGCAGGTCCGTCCCCCCCTCCTCCTCACATTGGCTGCACATAGCGGAACCCACCACCCCAATCTTTCCCATATGGTAGTTTAAGGAGCAGTGTCCCATTAAGGGGGTCATCCCGTGTGTCGGATACGCGGAATCGAATTTTTTTTCGGCATCAATTGTATCTAGATATAGTGTAGAATATATGGGGAAAGTGATTTTTTGATATTCGGAGTCGTTCGGAAATTATAATGTGAAACCAGATTTATGTCGATCGCCGTAATAAAGCTCGTATTTATCCATCTGAATGGCGTTCGAATGACTTCACTAAAAGGACAAAATCTGAAGCCAAGGCTGTACATGTGTTTTTTCAAGAAACTTAATGTTTATGGATTAGGTATAGCAGACTAATGGTCAGTTAAGGTTTTATGGCTAAAAATCGCATTCTACTTTTTAAATGCATTTTTTTCGAAACTGCATGTTGAAAATCAGCTGCCACGTTCCGCAAACTAGGATAATTGCTATTCGTTCAGTAGTTTTTTTTTATTCATTGAAGAAGCCGTGAAAAATACCAAAATTCGCAAAAAAAAAGTTTAACATATCACCAAAAATTTAGCTTTTAATATTTTTTAATAATCCTAGTTTGTGGACTGTAGTTAAATCTGTACGTTAAAATATCGTTTACTTTTTTTTCTTTGAGATGATCACAGTGCCCTCTAGATGAATGTAACTTTCAAGGGTTAACAGCAACGTTCAACAAAGCCGTTGGAACCCGGATGATAAAATGTTTCATTGGAAAACTTCTCGACAAACTGGGACTGGACTTGAACTGAGTCTTCTGATCCGTCGTAATGTTTTCTGGGGTTTCGAAACAGGCGACCCAACTGCTGAAAAGTGTTTTGGTCACTGAGGGCGCTTGTTGATCTGCCCAAAAGGACTACATTTGGGATCTAGTGAAACAATCAATGATTGCGTAAGTATAATCTTGCGGTGTTTCCAGGAATTAAATTATTTGACGTGTAACACTGATGAAGGGAACAAGTGGTTCCCGAAAAATCGGTGTAATAAATAACACTAGCGAAAAAGCAAAAATCATCTAATTATTTCAAAAAAACAATGATTGCAAGGTAGTATCTATAGACTTCCAACAGTATGAGTGGGCGCGATTGCTTTGATGTGAGGAGTCAGGAGTCAAAAAAATACTCACATGAACGTTGGCATTTCAATGTCGACTCGAGATAAGGCATATGCAACATAGTTGCTATTCTTTAATGTGTCTAATGATAGTAATAATTTACGAAATGTAGTTAAGCTTGCGTGCTTGATAACGAGCGGCGTATTCAGCGTTCTATTGGATGGCATATATCAACAGTTTATGGTCTGTTACCACGTGGAACTTTGCGCCCTCAAGAAAATGATGATAATAGCGAATTCCAGCCAGAATTCGTACTGCGCTTTCTATTTACTGAGGACATTTTCGTTGGTAGTACATTGAAGTAGAGATCCAACGGAGACCTCAGATATATGAATGGCCAAGAACAATAGAGTTCCAGATTGGCGTCAAGCAGGATGTTCTTGCAGTTTTTGGAAACTTCCTTCGTCTCAGCGTCCTAAGCTTTTTCAAGAAAGGTGACAATTCTTTGTTACTGCAAAATATTTATTTGATGACACTTGCATCTAAGCAGCGTTTTTTTTAGAAAATGAGGCCAACGTTTTCGAGGAGTCTTTCAAAAACTAATAGCGCTGCGGATGATCTTTCAATATATGTTATTTGATATTATGAGGATGTGTCGACGTAACAGGTGCATAAACTCATCTGATACATGAATTTTTATAACCCCTGTGCCGGTTTTTTCAAGGCAAATGCCATTACCGTGACCGCCCAATCTGTTTAGTCTTTGAACTATTCGGATGCCAATTGCGTGGTGGATGCAATACGCACACTGGTGAATTCGGGTTGAATTCTGGCGACTGTAGTTCGGTGTTCGAGTTTGTTACCGAAATCATATTCAACTCCATTATTACCTCTCGGAGACTAGGACCTTTGTTGCTATAGCATATTATAATGAAGTGCTCACTCCAGAAATGCTACGATTGTCGACATAGCTGATGACTGAGCCATAGTTGTTATAGTAAAACGCGCAGAAGTCTAAGCAGCGGAGACAGTGAGAGTGATAAAATTCTGAGTAGAAGGGGCCAGCCTGATCCTGGCTGATGAGAAATGATTACGAACTGAAAAAAGAAAAATACTTCAAAGTGGGAATTGGTAGATCGACCGTCTCTCAGCTGGGTACCAAATATGTAGTGATAATGCTTTAGAGGGAGAGGGGGGGAGGGGTAAAGTATATTTGCTAGAAGGCAGCCGTCATCACTGAGAGAATTGCCATAATGTTGCAGAATGTCGATGGGCTGAAACGTTGTCGAAGATTTTTAACAGGTAAAGTGACGGTTTTTTTTTTGCTATACGCATCGTTTACATAATTAAGGGCGCTTGTAAATTCATATAGACGGAAGCGGGAGTATATGATCATGGGCAAACCCACTTCACAAACGAATACTTAGAAGGCGGTCCCGGGATCAGGGCTGAAAAAATCATGGTCGTTTTTAGTAAGTACAAAGTCTTGATGCGCAATCTAGCTATGATGTTCACACAACTCAATCGAAGCGGACGTGCCCCTCTAAATAGAATAGCTAACTTTAGAGTATCTAAAGAGTATCAACAGCAGAATAGTCGAGAAAGTCACTCGATCTTGACATGTTTTTTTAGATATCCTTAGTGGAAAGCAAACTTACCAAAACAAATGCATCTAAAGAGGACAACATTGGAGGCGTGTTGCCTTTATACTACGATATCTTCTTAAAAGTATAAACCCGAATGAAAGTAAAACGCGGGAATCATAAGAGCCGGAGAAATTGTCTTTACCATGGCGGCGAAGTCAATGGTAAGAAATATTCCAGATCATGACTAGAGCCTTCTTGTATAAAGGCATGCTTGCCAGAAGCAAAAAGGATTACCAACTGTACAAAGACAGATATGGGCTCAATGAGAGAAGCATGGACAAGTCAATATTTCATCATGGGAAAGGATTGCTGAATAAGTTTTTGCGACTTTCTTTCTCCAATATCAGGACCAAGACTTTCTATAGCAGCCGCCAAAGTTCTCTAGGCAGTCAAATAGTCCGAAACATCGCAGCACGTAGGCTGGACTTAACTCGTTATCCAAGCTCGTATGAAAGAAAGGTGGTTCCCTACAATGTGGAAGTGGCAAATACCACTGTTGTTTAAGCTTTATGGAACACTCCTTTCTTAAATCAATGCCTTCTAGTATTATAAAAGTAGAAACCCGTCTTTTAGTTAGAGTAGATATCAGTGGCCGCTCCAAGGATCCCAATTAGCGCTATGGTGCGCCGTTTTGATGCCACAAAAATCCTAAAGCCATGACTGCTGTGGTAAGAGCAAGGCGCAGAGTCCAGCCGGCTTAGATCTTCAGAGCTAGTCCGTAGCAGTCAGGAAGGAAATCAGCTCTTCCACCATGAAAATCTCTTTGAGATTCTTAAAAAATGGTTTACTTAGTTTTCGTAGCCTGGTTCTAGCTAGAGCTGGACCATCGTAAAGGAAGTGTCTGAAGGTTTCCCCCTATTCTCTGCAGTTTCGGCAATGCGGATTGTAGGGCATGTCAGGTCCGGCGTCATGGTCCTCTATGAGCCAGTGCCCCGTGCAGACCGACGCAATATTGCATGCATCGTCTGGCACAAGAGCTTTCATCATCATCATCAACGGCAGAATAACCTGTATCCGGTTTAGGCCTGCTTTAATAAGGAACTCCAGACATCCGGGTTTTGCGCCGAAGTTTACCAATTCGATATCCCTAAAAGCTGCCAGGCGTCCTGGCCTACGCCATCCTTCCATCCCAGGCAGGGTCTGCCTCATCTTTTTGTTCTACCATAGATAATGACATAATAGACTTTTCGCGCTGGATCATGATTAAATGACCCGCCTACCGCAACCTATTGAGCCGGGTCCTTCATAGATTTCGTCGTTATGTAGGTTACGCAATCGTCCATCCTCATGTAGAGGACCAAAAATTCTTCGGAAGATTCTTCTCTAGAACGTGGCCAAGAGTTCGTAATTTTCCCTGCTAAGAACCCACGCTTCCAAGGAATACATCACGACTGGCAAGATCATAGTCTTGTACAGTAAGAGCTTTGACGCTATAGGGAGAAGTTTCGAGCGGAAGAGTTTTTGTAAGCTGAAATAGGCTCTGTTAGCTAACAGCTTCTACGATCGGATATTATTGTAGGCGCAGGTGGTGGGTCTTCGCCATCTAAAGCCCATCACTGCTGGCCAGTAGGACACAGACACAGACTCACCAAAGGACTGCCAAGAGTAGAGCCCAGCCTGACCAGTCCCGTTTATGTTCAGATGACGGAGAACCCAGAGGAGAGTGATCTTGAGCGTGCCGGCCAGACTTCTCAGCGCGTTTCTGCATTGTACAAGGTTTAATAGCCTCTTGGTTGTCGGTAAGAACGGTTATGTTACAGTTGGGGCTCGAATCATGCCCAGCCATCGGTAAGCTTCCAGTATCGCCAATACTTCCGTTTAGAATACACTGGCGCATCCTGGGAGACCGTACGACTCGGATGCACTGTGTGTATTCTAGAAAATTCCTGCACTGACTCCACAGACCGTCTTTGATTCGTTAGTGAAGAGTACTGTGTCATAGTCTTGCACCACACTGCCGGTCTTCCACTCTGTCCTGCTTGGAAAGAGCACAGCAGTTTTTCGTGAAATTCGGCTTGTGTGTGGCGTGGTTCGTGGGGACTGCCCAGAGTTCAAGAGGTACTTCGTCTAAAATGTTATTATAGTTATACGGTTTCGCTGTCCAACATCCGGACTCACGTAGTCTAACAGCACTGTCCCTACAGCGTATTTAATGTGGAGATATAAAGAGAGAAGGTGAAGGAGTACGTTGAGTACATCTGTCGGGCAGAACTGCAAAGCCGGGAAGCACTTGCACTTGCGATCCTTTGAATCCTTTTAAGTTTCATTTATTGTATCTTTTGCTCAGCTTGCTCAGCATATAATAGAATCGTAGGTTAGAATGGGAGTACCACGGCTGTGTACATCTAGAGGACCATCGTCAACCGGAAGTCCCATTTCTTTGCAAAGGTCCTCTTGCAGGCATAGAAGACTATATACGCCTTGTTAACTCAAAGTCCAATGTTCAATCTTCAATTCCAATTTAACATCGAGTCCTCAACTATACCCAGATATTATACATTGGAGGAATGAACCAATGTTTATTTATGTAGCCGCGTGATTTGGAATTCGAGTATCTTTGTTTTGGCGGTGAATGGCATCAGTTGCGTTTTTATTGAATTTATGCTGTGTCCGCTTTCTGCGGCCGACAGTCACTCTTTTTCCAACGCCCCTTCCATGATGTCACTCATAATGGAGGGAAACATCCCTGACACAAAGGTCACCAAATCGTCGGCATACGCTACGACCTTCACCCCGCTCCTGTCCAATGGCAACCTCCCAGATCATACTGGATTATCCTAGTTCTTGCGTGGATATTATCTAATTTCCAATCCAATATCAGTCAAGGTTTCCTTGATGGCGTTGATATTAATGTTGTTAAATGCTCCCTTTATATCCAGGAAGACACCTAAAGGCACCTATACTGCTTCTACTGTAGTGACCACTTGATCAAGTCAATTACCTAGTAGAGACCTGTCAGTAAAATGAGGAAAAAAATCAAAGAGATCACGCTGCAAATCAAGATTGACGAAATTTACGAAGGATGACAGAAAAAAGTGATTTACTCTGGAACTAACAACCATTCACCAATAAAATCGTTTAGCTAACATGGATTGATTCAGCTTTTCCTACTTCGTTTCAGTGAATTAAGTTGAAATTGATACTGAATTCAAAATTTAAATCTGAACAAATGCAAATGCGAAATTCATTATTCCGTACAATACTCGTCATGCAAGTTCTGGTATCTTCGTGTGGATAAAACGACCTTACAAAATATTAGTATTTCTTTTCGATATTTATAAACTAAAAATAAAACTATTTTCGTATTTTGCTGGATTTGCTATTTTTATTCTATGGCGTTCAACCTACACAAGAGAGTTAAGTATATATTCGTTGAACTACCTCAACATTCCTCGATCCGAAGATGTATCTTTCAAAAATTCCAAAGGAGTTATGTATGTTGCTGTTAATTGGAATTGATCCATAAATAAGGTATCATCTCCACCGCAAGCATCTCTCTTTGAAAGTGTGGACAATTACGCTTTTGATATGTTAATACTTCTAACCGACGTAAGGTCACTTTCGATCATTCGAACCTTTATCTCTCTATGAAAATCATGAATTCCCCATCATTGCAGTTCGAGGCACTTTCGCAATCATAATTCATATCTCTGATATCATCCGAGATACGGAACTGTTAAATATTCAGCAGGTATGCATCCTCCTCTCGCCCATCTTACCTGAGGCTACACTTCCTCATTCACGCTTCCATCTCGTAGTTCGGATCAATCTTGGGTGATGTTGCGTCCTCTATTCCATCCCGATATTGGCCATGACTGTCCGAAAAATAGCCATCTTTGACCAAAACTAATTCTCAAGCGTACATTCAACTCTCCATCAAACAATTCGAATTTTTATCGAATGGCCACGGCACGACGGCCACGATCACCATCGCCGTCATCATTCTTCTCGCATTCTTTGCCAAAATATCTCAGCTTGCAAGAGGACAACCGACAACGTAAGAAATGTGAAAGAAGAAGCTCGATTTTGCCCAGTGCCCGGTTTCACTCAACATCGAAAAAAGCCCCGTCTCCATCTAGCGAACGCGAGTTGGGAAAGATTTAGCAATTGGTAGGCTAGGAAGTTCCCGAGTGCAAGCAATTTTACTTTACCACATGCCGAGCGTAAACCTGAGTCGGGGTTCTGTGCTACGACCGGGAAAGGACGGGACGCAATGGTCCGAAGGTTCTACTTCACCAGAATCGCAATCGAATGGACAGCAAAAAACAACAATAAAACGTGAGAGCAAAAAGCATCAAATGGCAAATATCAAAATAGAAATCACGTCTGGCAGGAAAAGTTATTCACAGGCGATAATGACTCCCAAATGAGACGTGTAATAACCTGAAGGTGGTTCTATGATAAATGACTTTCGAGCCGAAAGTTCTATTGGATTTGACATGGACAGCCCTTGCTGTGACCACGGGTTCTTTCTTCAATTCCAAACTGGATGGTGGTAGCAGAAATTAATTTCACATTTCTCCATTATATCCAGAAATTACATTTGAAGCATCGAAAAGCTCATTGAACTTCTGCAGAAAGATGTTATCAGTTCCCATGGCAATCACTCGGGGCTCCTACGTAATTGAATGAAAATCAATGGTTTTTCAAAAGTTATGTTTAGAAGTTGGTCGTCAAACTAAACAGCGTAATGGGAATCCGAAATCACTTAGATACTCTATTGAATTTGGTAATTATTACTGGTGCTGGACAAAAGAAGGCAGTCACACAGCAAACGTCAATCAGTTGTGGAGTCTACGGTGGAGATGAACAGGTCTAATCACCGACTGCATGCAACATGACCTTCTTCCGTTCCCCTAATACTGGTTAACTGACATAGTAACGCCTAAAATTTCTCATGGGACGTAAAAACAATGCGTGTTAGCCAGCACAGCATCTCTTGGAGCAGGTGAACCAAATGCAAGAGCTTTGAGGTCTTATAGAGTACTCTCCGAGGAACATGTCACGTTACTTAGCAGAAAGATACCAAATCCTCCACCCGATTCGAAAAGTTTAACTACTGAATCCTGTCTCCATCTTCTCAAAAGTGTACATACACATCTGTCGGCTACCGTGGACTTTCAGTGTAAGTTGTGGAAAAAGAGTGAGTTTCCCATGATATACATAAATCGGAAAACTCCGCCATGCTATTAACATAGCATGTTGGTCCCAAGCCCAGGTAAGGGAGGAGGGTTTGAGACAACGTACTCTGCTCTGTACTATCCTCAGTAAAACAAAAATAAAATGCTGAGATCAGGGAAAGAGATAAATAGAGTATAGTTGGAGTTATTCTACTATGCTAAATCCTACCTGATCTCTCTTGGTGACAGGCCCCGCGACAGGTCGACCAAGAAAATGCTCACAATGTCGTTACAAACATGATGTTCGGATTGAGTCACAAGCCTCGGAGAAATGCTAGGGCGTCCACCTCAGTTGACGCGGCAGGACGGATTCCGGTCCTGTCGACAAATGGGCAAGGGTTCTTGACGCATGGACGGCGTCAGGACGTAAACAAGTTAGACTGAACACAACGAACAAAACAAATACGTGTCTGCACGCTAAATGTTGGTACCCTAACTGGAAAGACCGAGGAACTCGCAAGAGCCCTTCGGAGAAGGTGCATTGACATCTGCGCTCTGCAAGAAACCCGATGGTCTGGTGCCAGAAGCTGCGAAATTGAACGCGAACGCGGTAAAAATGGCTACAAACTTCTCTATTTTGGTAACCCACACACTCAATATGGTGTTGGCATTGCCATCTCAGAGGGTTTTCCTGATGGCATTAAAGAAGTCAAACGATTTGATGATCGGCTGATGAAGCTCACCATTATATCAGCTGATCGCACTATTCACTTCTTCACCGCGTATGCACCACAGACAGGCCGACCAGATGCCGAGAAAGATGCCTTCTGGCAACTTCTCGATGAAAAGACTTGTCACGTGCCTGCTGACGATTACATAATCATTGCCGGCGACCTTAATGGTCATGTGGATGAAAAGGCAGACGGTAACAGGTGCTATGGGGGAAAGGGGTTCGGAGCACGCAATGAAGGTGGCGAGCGTATAATCGATTTTGCGGACACCCATGACCTTGTACTTATGAATACATGGTTCATCAAACGATTGTCTCATCTTCCCACATTTTATAGTAGGAACAATAAAACGCAAATCGACTATATTCTCATAAGACGTCAGCATTTTACCACTGTCACTGATTGCAAAGTCGTTCCCTATGAGACCATCGCACCTCAGCATCGGCCGTTGATTGCTGTCCTGCGAATTAAGCCACCGATAAAACGGCGTGAGGAACGCACTGGCCCACCGCGCATTAAATGGTGACGATTTGGTGAGAAGAATGAAGAAACGGTCTCACTCATCCGATTGCCAACCATTACAAATGTGGAAGAATCATGGAACCAAATGAAAGACACGATCCACAAAGCGGCCTCTGCAACCCTCGGGGTCACCAAGCCGGGTAAACGGTACATCAACCGAGATACTTGGCTTTGGAATGATGATGTTGAAATGAAGTTCCGTGAAAAGAAACGTCTCTACCACAAATTTCTCGACGATAAAACGCCTGCTAATTGGCAAATTTATAAGAATGCCAACCGGGAAGCAAAGAAAGTGGTCGCTGTCACCCGAGCGAACCATTTCAAAAATCTTTACGATAAACTGGACACTCGGGATGGCGAGAGAGATCTGTATCGACTTGCTAAAAGCCGTGATGAACGCACACAGGATATCGAACACTTCTGTTGTATTAATGACAAGAACGGTAATTTGCTTACCAACCGTCGAGCCGCAACGGATAGATGGCAAGAATACTTGGAGCAGATTTCAACTGAAGAATTTGCTCATCCTCCACTTCCACAATCATTGCCGACATTTGGAGCAGTTCCACCAGTCAGCGCAACTGAAGTCGAGGAGGCAATAAAACAAATGAAATCGGGGAAAGCCACAGGACCTGACGACATCGCATCTGAGCTCTGGAAAGCGAAGAGCTGGGACCCAACATTGTGGCTCAGTGAATTCTTTAACCGTCAGGAAGGAAGAACACCATCTGACTGGCAAGAAAGTACCACTGTTTCAATATGGAAAAAGAAAGGTAGTCCAGCAGAATGTTCAAATTACCGTCCGATCCGGTTACTTTCCCATACCATGAAGATTTTTGAACGCATTCTTGACAACCGTATTCGCGAAATCGTTGAAATAACCGTGAATCAAGCCGGATTTGTCAAGAACTGCGGAACTACTGACGCAATACACGCTGCGCGGTTACTCATGGAGAAACACCGTGAGAAGCATCGCCCTCTTTACATTGCCTTTCTGGATCTAGAGAAAGCGTTTGACCGTGTACCACACGAACTCATCTGGTATGCTTTACGACAACACTTCGTGCCAGAAGAACTCGTGCGCTGGGTTCAATTGCTCTACCACGATCCGAAAAGTAAAGTTCGAAGTATGGCGGGGGTATCAAAACCGCTTCGTGTCTCTGTTGGAGTTCATCAAGGAAGTGCCCTCTCACCACTCCTCTTTGTCCTTGTTATGGACACCGTCACACGGGATATCCAACGTCTAGCGCCCTGTACACTGCTTTATGCAGATGATGTTTTCCTAGCATCTAATAGCAAAAATGATCTCGAGCAACTTGTTCAAAAATGGAATGATCGCCTCATGCAATACGGTCTCAGATTGAATTTAAACAAAACTGAATTTTTGACGACCGATCCCCATGAAACAGGCACCATCACTGTCAGCGGCAGTGATCTGCCCAGAACTGAGCGATTTAAATACCTCGGGTCAACGCTATCAGCCAATGGAGAGCTGCGTTATGAAATTGCTTCACGCATTAACGCAACCTGGATGAAGTAGCATTCCCCAACTGGTGTCCTTTGTGATCGACGTATCAACGTCTCAAATCTAAAATTTACCGCAATGTCGTCCGTCCTGTCGCTCTCTATGGTTCTGAGTGTTGGCCGACCATAAAAGACAATGAACGGCGTCTCGCGGTAATGGAGACGAAGATGTTACGTTGGACTAGTGGCGTCACACGTTTAGATCACATCCGAAATGAGGATATCCGCGATCGTTATGGGGTTGCACCGATCGTGGAAAAGTTGCGAGAGAGGCGTCTTCGATGGTATGGTTACGCAATTCGTGCAAACGAGAATTCACTTGCAAAGATTGGTCAGGGTGATGTCGAAAAAAGGAAGGGCCGTGGTATACGTCCAAGTTGCTTATAACCAGGGTGGTGAGCTCAATCATGATCTATGCGACCGCAGTTTGGAGAGAGGCGTCGTGGATGTCAATTAACGCCACTAAACTGAGTTCAGTCTACAAGAGGACCGTCCTGAGGGTATGCTATGTCTTCAAGACTATCTCAGATGATGCAGCGTTCATCATCTCGAGAATGATACCGACCGATATTTTAACAGATGAGATGGCGAACATATACAATGCGGAGCCAATCTCTCTCTTATCGCAAACGAAGAGCGCTGAGAGGGAGAGATAGATGGCAGGAGCGTTGGGAACACTCAGGAAAGGGTCAATGGACTGAAAGGCTTATCCCTACCTTGACGGGATGGTTGGGGACACGACACGGTGAGATTAATTATAATGTTACCCAGTTTCATACGAGATATGGTTTAAACTGGACACCTCCCCCGACTGCCCGAATCACGATATAGTCCCGGAGGACCCAGAGCATGCTCTGTCCAAGATTTGTGGCAAAAAGAGGAATTTAGAAGAGACTCTAGAAGAGGTGCGGGTAAGAGAAAATCAGGTGCCGAGAATGGTAGCACGTCAAGAGGATTGAGATGCGATCAACTCGCAGATCAGGCGGTGGTTTTAGTGGGTTAAAATCGACTCGGTGGCGTGTCTAGGCCAGTGCCTTTTGAAGATTTCTATCTCTTTAAAAAACAAAAACAGATAGAAAGGCAGACAGACAGACAAGTTCACGGTTTCGCAGACAATTAGAATGTAGAATATTGGCATGATGATAATTATGGTATAATGCTTTAGGTGAGAAATACATCGGATAGGATAAAACCACGCCATTCCTGGCGATTAGTTTAGCATGGCCGAAAATCTATGACATCCATACTTACAGCTGCTATGCTCCTCAAATAACACAACACTATCAATAAATTTTGAGCCTGGGCGATTTTAATCGCTGCGAACGCGGCTCTATCCTGCGGAGTAGCCTAACCGGAAGCGACTATAGGTAGTGTCCTGCTAAATATTTGTTTAGGAATGATTGGTCCTCAGCCCGTCCTTCATTTAATGGCGACCCGCACAAATATGAGAAGCAACTTTGCCCAATATTGGGCATATGCCCAAAACAGAGTGGTTTGAGCACTAAACCGAAGGAGCGAGTTGGTGGCCATTTAAGTATATCAAGGAAATAGAAAGAAACGTTGACTGTAGTTAGCGGGGGTGGTGCATGATCCAAAATGGTCACGTGAACTCGTTGCTAAGAAATATCCAGTCTCAGATTTACCCAAAAATATGCTAAAATCGTACTACTATTGCCCATGGGTCTGAAATGTAACCAACAGTTCGAGATCAACACAAGACTGTGTGTTGAGAGGTAACAAAATTACCAAACTCCGAGACGATTCTACAGACCAAACACCATAGCAGAAAACTTAAGAGGTCGGAAAAACCACCATCTTTGCGAACTTGAAACCTTCGCGGTAGTACACATTATGAAAAGGTTCAGCGTCAACTGATTATGAATGGGCGTTATATTGCTTCAAAAATAGTCCAACGTTGGAGATGTTGGAATTTGGTAATTTTATGTTTCAAAATTGTAATTCTCTTCGTTAAGATGATGATTTAACATTCGTTAATGTTACTTCTACGATACAAAATATCCAGACAGCAAAACTCATGAATATTTAAAGGCCAAAGTTGGGAGTACTGAGAAGTCCACCTTCAGGTAACATTCATTTGACAGAATTGGCTGACGGAAGAACAATGCGCTTTACCCAATAAAATTTAAAATTTTCTTTCTGTTGATGACTACAACACAAAACGCCACCACTGAAATTCAGGCCTTGTTACCCAACACAACACAAATACTTATGGGTTGCACCTAAATTACCTGACGAGATTCAAACGCTGTTTCCCTCCAAGCATTAATCGGGGAGAGAATAGCAAAAACATAGACCTTCATCGCTGAGTTGAGGAAATCGAGATTTAGATTTTGTATGTATTTATTCTCTTGAGTAAGGTATGATTGCTAGTTTGGAAATGCCACGAAAGGAATTAAGTGTTCCCAACAATATGAATCTCCTATACAACTCAAGGAAAACCCTCAAGGGAAGAAGTGACCTGATGGCTAATTATATTTTCATCTTTCAAGAGTTACTCCACGAAAGACACAAACATTTATTCCTTTCCAATCCTTTCAATCCATAGAGTGCCCCAGAGTATGTACTCATTACAGGAAAACTGGTCAAAGAGCTGTAAAGCATACCCATCTACGCTTTCACTGCGCTGTTTTGGCTTCAGTTTTCCTCCAGGGCATTTTCATAGATTTTGAATTTTCCAAAATGTGGAAAAGACAAAACCCTAATTACTTCCTATAGATTAATAAGTGATGACTGAAGAAGGAGACTGTGCTGAATTATCTAGAGGCTTTTGCCCGCTATTTTTCGGAGACTGATAACAGGTAGGAATGGCTGAGTAAAGTACCGACCGATCTCATCTCAGAAAGGCCAAACGCACTACGACATACTAGCATCCCCTTGTTATCGATTTTACTACTTTAGATTATTTTTAAAAGGGTTTTCATTGTCAAGTCTCTTCCTAAATGTATAACTAAAAATATCTTAATTTTTTGCACGAATTTATCCACACATAAAAATGTCTACACTCTACCTCATGCCTTAGTCGCTGTCAAACTTCTACCTAAAGTTTCTGGTTTGAAAAACTCTTCATAATTAATAGCCTTCCGAGAATAGAATTAAACGACAATTTGTCAATGTTCTACTTCTTAATTTAGCTGAAAGTCCCTAATCCGATTCGTTACACCTGCTTATTTTGATAGCAAGTTTGATAGACTCGTATCTAATGTTGAAAGTATGCAAAAAGGTCACAGATTTAGTGAAATGGAGGTTAACCTTTCTCAACTTCAGATAACTTGAATTGTCTTAGTTAATTGGAACGCCATGAATATAAGATACCAAAGCAGCCTTTTGCAGAAAGATATGTGCTGACAATTTATGCGATACATTCACTCTTCTCCTTTTATCTCCTTCCTTCCTCCTAATCAGCTTATCTAAACTTTCATTAAAACTGGACCTATTAAAATCATTAAATTTAGTTGAAGTTCGGATAATAACTTTTCTTGTTTGCGTCAAGAAAATGTTTAGAACTCTTTAGTGAAGAAAGTTTGTTGATAGTGCATTTTCTGGATAGGTTTGTCGGCATTGTTCGTAATCGGGGCGATAAATTCTTCAGAAGTTGTGATTTTTCGAAAATAATGAAATAATTTTCCGAATATAAACTGGAAAACTTGTCGACTTTTTTTTAATAAATTCCACTTCATTTCTAGCCTTCCTTGCTGGATGAACGTAGGGAAAAACTTTTTCAGTTTCCCGTTTTGAATTTTTTTACGAAGTCGCTGTGTTTGTTTAGGTTACGGAATGTTAGGTTCCCGGCGCGTCTTTTCCCAGCATCATAGCACTCTAAGGATTTGATACAGTGTTCCATCTGATGAAATCCTGAAGAAACATGTTTTTGCAGTGCATAATTCTGAAATATTTCTCGCGCGTTTAAATTTGTCGAACGAGCAAGTGCGCTGGTACCTCAGTCTTGATCAGCGCCATATTCAAATTACCTATGTAAGAACATACATATATATATCGTTTGAAGAGCGGAAGTACGTCGGCATTAAGCACCGATAACAATCGACATCTCAAAAAGCAAGCTGGTATCGAGATTTCACCGAAAGTATAAATGGCAGAGACCAACCAGAAAAACCCAGACCGAGTTGTAAAGATAGATTTTAGTTACTTTCGAACCCATGAGGAACCTTAAGTCTAGAAAGGAAAAAAGGATATAAAAAATTGCCAAAAAAGCATTCAGGTCCAAATTGGTTTACTCCTTAACTCAGCAGTTCGGATGCAACAGCATCCACGTAGTACAAATGAAGAAAAGCTATGTAAATGAAACGAAAGTTCAAGTTTATAGCGAAGGCGGCTATCGAAAGATCACCAAAGGATCTGACTTGTGAATTTTGGCACATCTCCATCTATAGCGGTCGCAGGATAACGGTTGAAGAGCCGATGAAACGTGCAGTGCCATAATTGACAAAAGTTTAGACACACGAAATCGTACTGTGTGCTTCCAAGTGTATGTATCATATGCAGTGGTCTCCACCTCACATTTAAAAACCCATTAAGTAAGAAATACTCCTCTGTAAAGAAACCCGATCACTTCGGTAGCAACCACACTGCTAATTACTCCCTCAGGTGCCCCAGTAAGTAGTTGTGACCCCCTAGTTGGCAGTTTATCTGCGTCCTAGGTAGCAACCTTGAGAAAGCCTCACGGTGAAGAGCGAACCGCGAATAACCGGCACACGTCGGGGAACACTGGGAGTCCCCGGAGCCGTTGACAGCTCTCTGTCGATGTCGATGGGGTGGTGTGAGTCTAGCTCTGCCAAGGTGGTAGTTGTGAGACGTATCAGGAGCCAGCCCCTTCGGGGGCCTGCTCGGGTAGTGTGCATTGAACCTGTGTTGCCAGACCGCGTTGCCCCGAGCGAACTCGCATCCGTCCATGCGTTCCAGGATTAGCTAAGTGTAGGTCAAGCCTCAGGGAACTGGAGCAGGGGCCTTGTCCCCGAGGATACATCCGTTCCTGACTATTGCGACCCGCTCTTTTGCACACAATGCGCTGGTGAAATTAACATGGAGAATAAATATAACAAAACTAATAAATTGGACAAAATATCAAGGAAGGAGGAACAGCGTAGTCAGCTGTACGAAAATGCGTCGCTCACCGCAGAGATCAGCGAAAGCGGCAGCAAAGAGCCAGTGGTGAAGCGTATTCGGTCGCAACATTCCTCCAGAAAAATGTCAGCAAAAGCGTCAGAAACGGGCTAATGGAATTGGAGGAACTACTGTACCGCGTCTCCTTCTACAGGCGAAAGGCTCAAACACAATTACGATACGTGCGGAATGTGGACCGCACGCAGCTTCAATGTATAATGAAGATTTCAGGCAAGGTTCGCTCTGATGATAGTTTACAGCCATTTGCAATATGGCGGCGCTTTTCGTTTTCGCCTATTACTTTTGAAGGTAAATAATTTGATTGAACTCGTTTTGAGAACTGTGGAGGGTACTATTTGTGTTGCAAGGGCTAATTATTCATGCCATATGCATTAGTCCCGTCGCTTCCATTCATAAAAAATAAATTTATGCCGGGGATATGTGTCTTAGTGGCATTAAATTTTATGATTTTCATAACATAAAATATACACGCAGGTCGATTGTAAGCTCACAAAATCGCGGCATTGCCCAAAATCTTCAAGTTTATGCAATTGGTGTACGCATCTTCCTATGTTTTATGTTATGAAATTCATACAATTAAATACCACTAAGAGTGCACATATCTCCGGCTTAAATTTATTTTTTATGAATGGAAGTGATCGAACTAATACAAGTGACATTAATAATTAGCACTTGCAACGCAAATAGTGCCTTCCATAGTTCTCAAAACGAATTCAATCAAATTATTTACACTAAAAAGTAGCAGCCGAAAACGAAAAGCACCGCCATATTGCAAATGACGCGACAAACTTATCTGTCACGCATCGAAAAAGTTCAATTTTACGAAGTTTATTGGGTGCCGCATTGCGCATCTTACTTTTTGTATATTGCCTCATACAATTCCGTGTAATGAACTTCATTTGACAGCTTTCTCACTCCGCACGCACGCAGTCACTCCACTGTTGGGTTTGGGCCTGGACGTGGACATCACCGGAAGACCCACGGAAAACAGAAACAACCGCACGTCCCGCTAAGAACACTATTAGCGCTAAACGGATCGCAGGTAGTCCACTGCAAAGCGAACTGGGGAAAAACGAAGAAAAAGGAAGGAACGAAAAAAGGAAGATGCGCCTGTAGTTTCCAGGGCCCACAAAAAAAGGCAAAGGAGCACAAAAGGAAAGAACTCGCTACGCTGTCAGAGAGCCGTCTGTCCAAAAACAAGAAAGCTTCAAAACCAGTAACAGAAAAGACGAAGAAACGGAGGACTTGACGGTCGTCTCTGGTCATTAAGCCGACGGAAGGCAAGATATTTGCGGAAGACTTCAGTGAAATCCGCTACAACATGAAACCCGAAACAATGCAGCAGAAGTGTGTTCCATACGGAAAACGAAGGGTGGCGGAGACCACGCCGAACTAGGCCCGAAGACGACTAGCAAGAATACGTTCTGCGAAGCGGTCAAAGGGTTACAGGGTTAGAAGGCTTTCGTTTCTAGTCTAGAGCCTATGGGCTCTCTAGGAACCCAAGATCTTGACTGAAAAGGTCGAAGTGAAGGAGGCCATTAAGCGTGAATTTCCAGAGGTAACCAATGCCCGGATAGGTATCATCCCTGTAAATGCTCGAGGCCAAAATCTCGCAGTGGTGGCAGTCTCCGAGCTATGTGTGGACTCTGGACACACGACAACAACTTGCAAGGGACCCGACAGGAGGACAGCATGCCGCAGATGCCATCAGGTAGGTCACCAAGCGAAGACCTGCAATGAAAGTAGAAATTACGTTTTCTGCAAGGATCGGGGTGTGTCTGGTGAACGCGTTGCACACACTGCGGGTTCGGGCCGGTGTCCAATCTTTATCTTTTATAAGCTGATTTAGTGCTAATCAGCGAACAATATCGGAACAAGGGCCTTCATGGCTTCATGGCATCTCGACTTATCGGGTATTGCTATTATGTGGGTTCGTGACAACGTTCGACTTTGTCGACTTTCAACTGATTCGTTTCAATGTTGCTAAAGTGATAAAATCCTCGCAACTGCGTTGGAGTAGTGTGAGAGGATGACGGATAACCAACAGAGAACTGTAAGGAATAAACGAAGACCCGGATGTCTCTAAGGCGATAAAATTACGAAACATCCAAAGGGCTGGCGATATTTAACAAATGGACCGCTCGAGAATATCGAAAAGGGTATTCTAAGGGGATATGGATCGCTCCAGACCGGTTGGGAAGCCGAGAAAATGATGGGAGGATTGAATGGACGTCGACAGCGATTCATACACAGGGGCCTAAAGAGAAAATTCGGGTCCGAAGTGAAAATTCTGCAACAAAACCAGGTTCGAAGTGAAAATTATGCTGCTCACCCTATTATCCTTTCTTTCACTGAAGTTTCTATTTCGAGCCTCAGGGAAGTCCCGGGCCCGCGGGTAATTTCATTCGTTCCACTCTATCTCGTTGGGCATGTAAATACATAAGAAGCTGGCGCACACGGCCATTGGACTGGAGCAATGCATTCTGGGCAGACATTTTGGACCTTTCCGTCCTGAATGCATTGAATAAGTAAACTTAACAAAAAAAAATAATATAAAAATTTCTTCATTTTGAATTCTTTGTAAATAAGATTTTTCTTGCAATAACAACTTCCACTCTAAATAATACTCGCAGCCAACAGGGAAGCAAAGTGTTTTGTGGTCTAGCAACGAGCAAATCGCTGTGCATGTTCAGAGAAGAAGTATTCAACAAAAGGATCATAGCGAAGTTACTGCAACCTTACAATCAAGTAACACAAAAGAGATTTAATTAAGAATTCTTAGGGATACATTTCACAAGCATCCCAGCTTGAACCTTATCACGTTACAAAGTGACTATGGAACATAGCCTGGTAGCCATCCCCCACTGGATACGAAACCACTTACAGACAATTTCCCACAGTCGTTTGATAAAGGCGCAACCTTGATGTAGCCGGCACAGCATTTAATTGTCTTGGAATTGAAAACTTTTACGGTTGCCCAGTTAGTAATTGAATTACCTCACACTCACTTCGAGATGATGAGAGCAATGATGATTGTGCTGATGCCAGTGGTGAGGTGATACTCGTACGCGAGTGTGGTGATGCTGGTTACAAGGTAATTATTCGACACAAATCCCATCGGTTGTTGTCGGTTTCATAAACTAGAACTGACGCTGCTAAAAAGATAATTTCATTTATGAACAGGCCATATGGATCGGAGCAACGATACTGCTTTGGGGCACGTAATTGTTGCAAGACGTTGGGATGCTGAATGACTTCCAAAGAAAGATCACCCAGAGTTGAATGCCATTAAAATTAAAGGTAACTCGCACAGATGTGGTTCTTGACGAAGATGACTATTGCCATAGAACCGCCGATCAGCACCCGGTTTCAGCTTACTGTTTGGGCTCGAGTGTGATACTTGTGTTTTGTTCAAAACTTCTCGGTAATGCTCAGACAAAGAAGAAACCGAGCCTAGTCTGCGTCAACAAACAGCAGCTCGAGAGCCCAATAATTACACGCTATTATTCTGGGACCTCGTTCTTCCACGAAGTGTTTACATACTGCTTCCAGACCATATTGTCTGCAGTACTATTGCGGACGTTGCGCTGCCAATTCCTGTTGCTCTCATGCAGAAGTTCGTATTGAAAGCCGAGGGAGTTAATCCGACAGTGATGGAAGGCCACTCAACAAATAACGCTTTACCGCGACAATTTCCATCTCCACTCATTGCTTTTTGTCCAGTCAACAGCACGACAAACAGTCGGCAAGTTGTTTGGCCTTTTAATTTACAACCTTCGCAAAAATACTGGAGCCCAGATAGCCTGATTGCATCAAGTACCAGCTCCAGTGCCAGGTCGATCTGGACTTTTGTTATCCGCCACATAGCTCCACTCTCGATTCCGATTTTATTTATGGTGTTGACAAAAGAAGTTGTCACCTAATTGCCCAGGTGAGTAATTTGTGTTTGCGTTTCGTTTAGGTGACGAATCGGATTTCGCTATTTGTTTAGTCGCACTGCAACGGCGAATGGGGGGCGGGAATGGGGACCAAGCCGGCTTACAAACAAACGATGGACATCACGGTCGGGACAGTTCAGGGATTTCGGATTTCACTGACTGGTCATAATTTGTATTGCAAAATATGTAGTTTTGCTTACACGGGAACATATGAGAACGGAAATCTGAGTCGGTGGACACGACTCCAATTTATTTCGCTCTTATGCAGGTATGTATTGCGGGTGAGCTCGTATTTAGGTTACGGTGATATTTCTGTTGATCTATGCACCACTGATTTCGGTGAAATTATATAAGATTTTAAACTTTGTAAATCTCTCAGGTCCTTTCAGAAATGTCTACGCAAACAGATTTTAATTTATTATGCTTTACGGCGCTGCAATGGTTTCCAGACTAGGCTTTCAGTGGATCGTATGTAGGTCAAGAGATAAACATTCAGATTGTACGTAAATACAAAGCCGCAAACGTCCGAAAGGAAAGTACGAGCTTTAGACAGGAAAGATATATCAAACGCCAATGTAGGACGACACTACAATGTTAGTTAATTTTCAGGAGATGCAAAGTGACATTGCCCTGCATTTTAACACCGTTGGTGTTAGTTCTGGGCTACCATAATCCTGCAGCACTTCATCACGACGCACTTCACATCCTCTATTTCGCCGCTCCCATGAATTTGAAACAGCCAGCACTGATGAAAGCCTTTCTAGTAGTAAGAGCAATTGGCTGCCACATTCCTCCACATACCAAAGTTAGGATTCCTTCGGAAGCATGGCATTGATTAATCTGAAAACAGTAGCCTGATGAATTCACATTCTTTTTCTGGAGGGTAAGCTCAATTTTGGACAGCAAACAAATACGTGTGTTGAACATTGCTGAATAATTTGGAAAGGTAAAAGCCGCATATAACTTGAAAAGCAGCGTTATGCGAACCATGACCATTGGATATTTGCTAGTCAAAGGTAAATAGCCAATCCGTCTTGAAAAGGAACACTAATACCTGGTCTCCCCGGTCAGTAAGTGTTGAGAGTTATGTCACGGAATATTGGAGCATCATACTCTTGGGCACTAAATAATAAAACCAAAAGGAACAAATAAGCGGAACCTATGCCACATAAAAACTGGAGCATCGAATGGATCGACACCCCCCTAAGCTTCAGAATCAAGAAATAACGTTGGAGAAGGTGGAAGCCGCAAAGTCAAAAGAAGAAGACTATCAAAAGCAGGTTTGAGGATGGAACAACATGGGAATGCTTCCAAGATGGAAGCTAGATTTCAAGAGAGAAAGAGAGAAAACCTTGCCCAGGTCAGATGATAAGGGATCCATGGGATCCGAGGTATTCATGGGCAACCAAGAGTGTTAAATTGGAAATTCTGACCAAGAGGTATTCACTCGAGAGACGTAAGAGACAGTCGAGAATCTTATTGCTCACCAGATGTATCAGATAAGGAAACCCAAACGACGGCTACGGCTAATACTGTCAGAGGGTGCGACAGAAGATACGATTTTCTGAATTTCAAAACTGATATATATATTAATAGATGGTTGCCCTTTACTCCTTGGTGGGGTTTAGCACATCAACAACACCTACGCACCATCACTCGCGGTTACCCAGCTTGAACTCCCTACAAAATTTCCCGAGACGCCCGCACTCCTTGGGGCGGGTCGCCAAGTGCGTTCCACTGCATGGCGTAGCCAGTAATGTAAGTGCCACCTCTCCTTAATATGTTACCTATCTACTACCACTTCCGTCTTGCAATCATATTGCGCACGAGTGCGCACAGAACAGTCTCAACTTGATCTTGGTGTTAACAACGCTAGATTTGCTTTCTTTGACTTACCTAAAGTCTGGAAATAACTGTATTTCTAGCGCTGTTGGTGACCCGGTGAGAGCGGCAAAAGAGCAAACAAACGTCATCAGCATAGTCGAGGTGTCTGAGGAAAGATATTATCCATTGAATTCCTCCAGACAAGACAGCATGAACAACACCACTAATAACAAGAAGAAAATAACACCAGTAACAAGGTGCAACCCGCCGCTTTACTCAGTTTGAATGCATTGGTAGCCAAAATGATTTCTCTTCTGCTTGAAGGAACAGTCCGTGTCCGCATGTTATGGTGACTGGCCATTCCATCTACAAGAGGAGGAACTTCACGAGCACGAGCATACCAACCCTGCAGGGGTGTCTGACGCAATACGCAGACGTAAACGACCATTAGATGGGACTTGAAGGGGATCACTCGAGTCAAATTTCAATATTAAGAGGGAGCGAAATTGTTGCCACGTGCTGGGGACATCGTACCGGGGATACAAACTCTATCTTTATTTACTGCTCAAAAACGAGTCTCTATTCAAATTGGGAGAGGGTGTTCAGGAGCAAAATGAAGCGCAAAGGAAAATTGCTGACGTTAGACATACAATTCAGTAAAATCACTTTCTCGAAGGCTGGATCGATAGAGAGCAGGCAGGTACTCATCACATCATAACCTTTGGGATCGTTGTGGAGCCGTGTACGGACGTTAGATTACCGCTTCGTCCACTCATCATCGACTTTCGAGACTTTGGCACTTTGAATAGAAAGTTTATTTGGAATGCTTTGTGCAGGAAAAGCGAGAGAGGGAGACACTCCGCCGGGGCTCATTCATTTATTTTATCGGCTACGCTTCCGCTTCTCGTTATTACGTATAACCTTTATGGCGAAGAATCTTACTCGGGCCTAGCGAGACTACACTTCCGCTCTTTAGGAATGTTTGGCAGCGGTAGAAGCAGCAGCATTCGAAGTGATAATTGATCCTGGTTCACTCAAATGACTGATAAATTAGACAGGTGAGCATTGAAGTTTCAAGGATTCTCGTTCATCATAACACATTAGAAAGTTTTTCAACTTCTTATGCCAGATTCGTCAGCTAAGTTCGAAGTTTTGGAAAGAAATGAGAACACCGCAGTTGCGTATTTCACTTCACTGTTGGATTGTTTCCATTTGATTGATTGTATTAGGGAGAATTCCGATAAACTCCTTTTTTGCAGCTATGTAATGGGTTGATATACAAGTGAATCAATCACGCTTCAGGAAATGAGTTGCAAGAACAACAGGCTTTGGATGCCAAAGGTGCTGATGACACAGCTGACCACTCATGCCTACATCAATCTCATAAATGTCATTAGAGTGACTGATTTGTCGAAAAAGAACACCTCCCTCATTCTCGGGCTTGGCAAGCACAGAGGCCTACCAGCGCATGTCGATGGAATATTTTAATAGATTTGCACTTAGGTTTTGGCGGCCCTACGCGGTGAACTTCGCCATTTTATATTAACTTTGAGAATAGCCGACCCTGATGGTCATTTCAGCAAAACCACAAATCAACAAGTCATTCTAATATATGGAAAGAAAATGAAATCAATTATGGAATTATCTATTTAGGCCCAGAAATGTACGTCAGATAGTGCCTGGATATACCAGAGATTAATTGAAGATAAGGGGCAGTTCGTCACCAGTTTCTTCCTGGTTCCGGTCGCGCAATCGGAATGTCGAATTATTGGAAAGCTTCTTCCTACAGTTTTCTCCTACTGCGGTCCTACCAAAGCAGCACCACTGTATAATTAGTTTTGAGTTTCAAGGCGCATCCCGTGCGGATCTTCAAAGCAAACTATTTTAGATGTTGGATGATGTGATAAATATGATAAAATAACTCTGACGATCACAAGTATTAAAAGTTCGGACTTTCCCAAATTGATTAGTAGAGTTGACTGTGGTCGTCTGCTGGAGGAAATTTTTGCAGAGTTGTACATAGGCTTGAGCGGACTAATCTTGCCACTTCCCGCTTACGTGAGGTAAATGAAGTATACTTCTACCTTTTTAATTGAAAAAAGTCAACCAGTGGTTCTCTTTCAGATTTCATTATCTCGTAGCTTTATAACAATTTTCAACCAAATCTGAATTACCTTACAATACTAGAATACCTTTTGATCTTCCGGTTTATGATGATAAATAGTACATACCTGAAACAAAGAAAAACATTTCTTAGCAAAAACTCGAAATAAATAGAACAAAATTATACTAAACTACATTATTTTGATAATTTTCCGGCTTTCCCATAATATAACATTGTACAGCTAGCATTTCTGAGGTTGACAATATTTTTTTCTTGATGACTAAGTTGGGAGGTCAAACAGTGGAGCCAAGGCCAATATTGGCCTACTGCAAAGACCATAACCAACAAAGACCCCCGCTCAAAAAGCAAGGATGAGCAAAGGTACGTCTTAGGTCACCATATCAAACGTCAGGACGGAAACAGGTCTCGGTGGCGTATGTGCTAAATGGTATCTGCGCTATATGATGGACCGCCTGAAACCAAAGGAGTCCCTTAAGAAGGCTCAGATCGAAGCCTTCAGCATCGGTGCCAAGAAAGCGAGGAGCAGTGAAAATCCGCCCGCAAAAGGGAAATGCTCCCAAGAGACCTAAACTCGAGCACAAGAGGGAAGAAATCTCAAGGCGGTCAAGGATGAAGGCAGGAGCCAGGAGACTCACCGTTAGCTATGATGATGCGGTAAAGACCATTCGGCCTTATACTGGTCGACTGCGCGACGGAGAACAGGGCGCACTGGCTTACACCTATAGTCTCTAAACTGCCAGGATGGAAGTGGACGAAACTTTCGACATGTTCTGGGGATGATGTGCCAGGGTAACGGTCTATCTTCGCAAAGCCGGAGACGGAGAAGCTTCATCTCCTCACCACTCAAAACATGGATCTCCACACGCGGTAATGGAGAGATTTTAGAAGTAAGGGGAAGGGCGAAGGAAAATTCCTCACGATCAGAATAAAGGACCGATCCCTGGAGTTAATTAAACGGCAGCGTCATCAGTTACAAATTTGGTAGCATACTTTTGCACGTGGACAGAGAGAAACCAAGGAAAGATGCCTCGGAGAACACATAGGGTGCTAAGCCTATGGAGGTCGTCGGAGGAATATCGCAGAAGCCATAGAGGCTGGAAGGGCAGGACTGAACAGGACCTGCTGCCCATAGAAGAGGAGATGCAGGACAACATTGATCTAGGCTTTCTAGAGCTTGAGTTGGACAGGGAAACGCAGAAGGAGGAGGGTAATGCACAAACGTAGAAAATGGCCAGCGCTAAATTAGGCCAGGTAAACCTTCATAACGCAAAAGCTGCATCTACAGTAATTACAAAGGCAAGTTCCAAGGATAACATTGAAAAAGTGCTGGCTCAAAAACCCTGGGTGTACCGGAGCAGATTCGCGGTTTGCAAAAAAGAAGCATGCAGGTAATTGGAGATTCCTCTTGTTAAAACCCAAGAGCTTGCATCATCCTCAAAAGATATGTCATTCAAAATTTCTAACTGGAGACCTCGTGGCTGTGTAAGCCGCCCTGGAAGCCGGGAGAAGAACTCGAGACGCAGTCGTTACATGAGGATACTTCCCACGAGACGAGACCCGTATCCGACCAGAATTAGTCGTAAGATTGGCGAAGTTCTGCCGTAGAGGAAGGCACTACCACTTCTTTTCGGCTGCGATACCAACTATCACTATGAAATCTGGGGAAGCACCGACATTAAGTGTCAGTCAAGTATTTAGGAGTACATTTCGATTCCAAGTTAACGTGGAAGGACCATATCCAAGAACAATATCAGAAATCCTGCAGATTGCTCTGGTGCTGTAGGAATACGATAGATAAGACCTGGAGACTTTCACCAAAACGGATACATTGGATGTATACATCCATAATAGAACCCATTTCGATGTATGCATGCATGGTCTGGTGGCCGAGACTGAACTTTGCTAACAGCAGGAAGTTGAGTCTTGGTTGCCTGAGTATTACTAAAACAATGAGTACTACGCCAACTGAAGCTATCCTAAATCTACCCCCCATTCACTTGGAGGTAAAACGGAATGTTCTCAGATTCGCTAAAGCCTGCGAATGCCCTAGGCCGGAAGCCATTGAATAGGCGATTAACAATGGTCTGAGTGCTCGGAGCTGCGGTTCCCTCAGTAAACTAACCTAAACTAAGGCATTAAGCTGAGAGGTGAGTACCTTCTGAAATTCATCTTCAGTAATAAGTCAGAAGTATATAATGTAGGGAACACATCAACATTCGTGACCAGCACTAGATATGAGGTACTAGACATAACTCTATAGAACACTCGGATGAGCGGCTTGGTCAAGAATTGGAGGATGTGGGATGAGCCTTCTATGTCGGATCAAAGGCAACTCGGAAGTAAATAGAATAACAAGGAATCCCAGGAGAACAGACTGGGACTGATTAGATGGGCAATTAAACAGGTACTCGCTTGGATAGAAATGTCACCGTTTTCAACCCCGTCTCCACTCCAGCATATATGTTGATGCTACTGAAGGTTCAATTTCGAAGAGCAATATAAAAGAAGACAGTTCGAACCTTTCGTAGCTAATGGGACACTAACTGGCGCTCTGAACACAGCCACTCAAAAGCAATAATAGCAGTAACTGCAAATTGCGCACCAATCAAGTTACCAACAGGTGCATGTAGTGGCTTCAGTATCACAACAGTCTTCATCCGTAATGATCAGCTGAAGGAACCACTCCTGCGATGACTATTGAAATTTTCCACCTCCCATCAAGAGGTTCTTTGAGGTGGCGGTGAGGAACACGAACAAGCAGCCGAGTTCGAGGAGAACCTCCACGCGGTAGCACTAGGATATGCTGTACTCACTCACTGGTTTGCTAATCGTGATGCAGTAGCGAATGCTCCAAAGGCCTAATTAGGATGACCAGACCTGAGTATGTATGGAGACTCATATTTCATCATCATCACGAAACGTTACCAGGGCATACTGTACCATGGGAACCGGGATAGCCCCTGGATTCACATGTCCTAGGAGAATCCCTGTCTCATGTACGTTCAGCTCGGTTATAGTTTCATAGGGTTGTGGATACGTTCAAACGAAGGCCTCTAACGTGGTATTATGTTTCAACACGGGTAGGTCTTGTATCCACCAGTATGAATAAACTGGGTCATGCACGTAATATAGACCGGTACTGTTGTGCTTATCTCAGCGGAGCCCTGGTTGTGGTCACAAAATCAATCCGTCTCTTAATAAGACCGTGGGGTTAAGTCCGCACGACAGGTACTCACGTAAAACCACAGACACCTAACTGCCACTGAAGTCACCAGAGCAGGATAAGACTAATCCTCGGTCATACAGTGCCATATATCTTCTCTTCCTGATGAAAATTATGGCCCGACGAATGGGGGAGAAAACAACCCATCTGGCGTTAGAAAGGCAGTACGTCTTTGGAATGTACGCAAATTTCAAAGGTGCATTCCATTACCTGAGTTGATTATCCATGTTTTTAAAACTTTGTGAGGGTATCCGACAGAAATTAGCTGTCTGGAGGAGCTACTTCCATGGGAGAAAAGCATTTTCCCTAATGTGGAGCACGGTTCGAACCTGATAGTGGATAAACTTAGTTCGGTGGTTGAATGCGTTGCTTACGCGGATGATCACCTTCCCCCATGATGTCCTCATGAGAGGAAGAGACGATTAAGCTTGAGCAGCGGGGTGTTGAGTGCATGTGCATCGTTAATGCGTTTTGTCTTAAAGTCGGTATTGTGTTCTCAACGGAAAAAACCATCGCACCTAAAAGTTGGATGTATGTTGAGGCGAGTAATATAGTATGATTGAAGTCTAAGTAGTAGAGCTGCTATATCCATACATGTGCCACTCTTCTTTGCATCTCCTACGAACGGATCCGCTCTGTTATATGAGTTTGCGATGATGGTGCAGGGTAGGAAACTGCTCTACGTTTGTCAGCGAGTGACGTGTTAACATGTTTTCCGGTATGTTGCACAAATTCGACCGATGCCATGCAAATATTATTCGTGTTCCTCCTTTTGATCTAGAAGTAATCCGGCGTGGTGTGGCCAGGAAGGGAACTTTGCTGTAAATGATTTAGTTAACGCTGATGAGGTGTAGGGAATAGGACGGTAAGGAGGTTGTTAGCTGAGAGTGTGGCATCTATTGGGAGATTAGGAGGAATGAATATGGTCAAGGTCGGATCAAAATGAGTGTCTGCCAGAGGAAGTCATATGGACTTTCGTTCGCGATGGGTTTCCTCCTGACGAGGCATGGTAGTTTGAATGAGTTGCCCTTCTTGCTCTCTGCCTCCAGTCAGGGTAGTGTCCAATGTCAGCAGATTCAGAGGACTAGTTTCATGACCTCTACGTCTGCCCTCCGACGACATTGGCGTTCATGTAGCGAACGGTATCTATGAATTTAACCAGTGCCTTTCTAACAGTGATACGCTTCAATGGGCAGTTGCTGCTCTCCGGTGACGGAAGGAATTTCTCCAAGCTGCTTCATCTGCAAAATGATGCGCGAATGACCATAGTCATTGTGGTTTTTGTGCCTCTTATGTATTGCACACAGAGCGGTAGTTGACTGGTAGAAAGGTTTCGTTACAGCTATCCGCACACAGAGCGATCAGATCCGAACCTGAATGGAACTTGTTTGAAGTGGCTTTTGCAAGAAGACTCAGTGGGGATTATCTGATTCCACGGGAACCAGTATAGTCCTCTGAGATTTTTTGCTCCAGGAAAATTTCTAGGGGATATATTGTCAGCCTGGTTTTTTGCGATTTCATAGTTGCAGCAGAGGTCCTAGATTAGCTTCGCATTCATTGGTATGAATATAGAGCCTGCACTCAGCATAAACCAGTACCTCTGTGCCAGTCATGGCGGGGCTCTGATTGTGGCCTGCAAATCGATACGTGGCCGAAGAGAATAGTGGGATATGTCTGTCGGCAAGTACTTACATTAAACACCCAGGAACACCGGAGACAACACAGAATTATAGCGAATATTGAACGGCACTATGGCGAAGTAAGTTACGATTTAGTGATAGATTCGGAGCGTTTAAACATGACACTACGTGCAGAGGAAGAAGAACACGTTTTATTTCAGTGGCGAAGTTCGCTGTTCGAGGCACTCAATAGGAAGCTGCAGCGGAGGCGAAAAATTCACGGTCGTTGTTGAAGTCAAAGAGGACGTGGACCAAAGTGGAAAAAGTGATCACAACCATCCTTAAGAAACTGAGGAAAGAATGGAGGCACCGGAATAACCACTACCAAATAAATTCTGATCTAGTGCCACGACGTAATATCATACGGCAGCCCACTGGGCGAGTGGAAGGGAAAGAAAATGGTTTGGGTGGGACCAACGACCGAACGGTAGCTTTTGAAATTTTCTTACTCCGATAAAAAAATAGTAAATCGTTCTACACAAAATCAGAAAAAGCACTGGCAACTTTCTCCATAGACCGAGCCAGAATATGTGACAAAGGTACACTTGCTTTATAGGGCAAATGGGAAGACTAACCAATGAATGGGTATTGCTCCAAAAAGATCAATACAAGTGCATGTGAAGCATAGCGTGGGCCATTTTGGCACATCTGCATCCAGTAATCCATGACTAGGCTATTTCTAAAAAAAATATTTATCGAACAATTTGTCGTAATCCATGACTAGGCTATTTCTAAAAAAAATATTTATCGAACAATTTGTCGTCTTTCAGCCCTATAATGAGCGCTTCTACAATTTAACCGAGGGAACTGGGGTGGATTTATATGACACTTTCACACAAATATCGGTTGTGAGCTGGTTGCCTTCTTAGCTAAGAAAAGTCAACTGAACTGATTTTTTGGTCTTCCCCAGAAAGTTCATTAGATTTTTCAGGTAACAAATTGTAAATGTTTTATGCGGATGAGAAAGTACCTTCACCTGCGAGTCCCATCGTGGTATTCTATTTCTTTCTAATCGCTATCTATATTAATCAATGGGCATTGATATTTAAAGAGGGCTCCAGGCTTATTATGGCGTCATGACTAGAACATAGGTAAAATAGTCAAGTTTAGGCACAAGTTCAAGTACACGCTGTAAAGCAATCTAGGAACGAGTCATAATCAATTTAATATGATTCGTGGACCCAACAACAATTTCGCATCACAATTCACTGAAGCCGAACACTCAAAACGTTTAAAACCCACTCGGCTAGGGAGCATACTAAATCTTACCATTATCAAAAGTCCCTCCATCTCCATTCAATTCATGAACTCACCACAAAAAGCAAAATGAAATAAACCCAGACTCTCATCTTCACTATCATCATTTATCTACGCAAAACCCAACTCCGTTTCCCATCCATTTGTCCATAGAAGAGAGGCATATGCCACCCAAGAAGTTAAGAAGATTTGTAAGTTGACTCCTTTGAACACATTATTAAGCGCCTAACGTCACATTTTATTTTTTCCGAATCTTCGTTTTTCCTTCAATCCTTTTTGCCATGATCCAGTTCTTGATTCATTCTCCAAGTCAGCCCAGACGGTCTGGGCTGACACTTAAAATTGGGAATATCAATAAAACGCTTCATTGGAGCAGAGTAAGTGGCGGTGAGCCCGGTCTGCTGGCAGCCAAGTACGAAAATTGATTTAGACGCTGATGACGCTGAGGGATGAGGAAAAAAGATTGCTAAAGTTTAGCAGATTTTTGCGGTTTGTGCAAGATATGATTGCTGCATCATCCATTCCAGGTCGGCAGTGAGTCACTCCTAGAGTGATGGACAAACAATGCAGAGTGGATTTGCGGAGGGTGATTCATTTCAAATAGTTCTTGAACGCCCCGGCATACTTGAGATGTTCTCGGTTATCTGATAATTCTGAAGGTCTAAGCGGACTCGGCCACGAACACTGGGGTATATTCTTTCCAACAGACCTTTCCATCAGAATTCGGACACAAACCGTTAGTAATTGATTTTAAATAGGCTGCACCTTGTCAGATATCAATGGGAAGGAAACTTGCTTGAAAAGCCAACGTTCATCCAATTGAATGTAATTTAGGCGCGATCGCATTTAATAATATGTAAATTCGTTGTTGCCTTTCATTTAAATCGAGTTGCATTGACTAATCCCCGTCATGTCACCATTCCATTCAACAAGAGTCGTGTAGTCAATCAATTGATTCAATCGACTTTTTCCTCATGCATACAATACACCGAATCGGGCTGAAAATAATTGAAGTCGAAACGACAGTCCCCGGCGCTGGCTGCAACCTGACATGGAAAAAAATGGTGTCAAATCAGGTGAATGTACAGCGCTCGAGTCTTTCTAGTCTGATCCAGATAATTTGCATGCGATGATTAGTGTAATCCGTAACTGTAAGACGTGATAAAATTCATTGATCCGATTTGGTCACATTCGTTTCTGGCTGCCCAAGAATGCGTCGAACCGCTGGATGAAGGGGAAAGCAAACGTGGCCAGGGTGCAACCTGTACCTGTACTTAATTGACTCGCACCTTTGGCTTCTTCCTTAACTACTTCGCACACACGTGCTGCGTAAACTACTACAGATTCTGGGAAACCACTTAGGAAATGATACGGTCACTTTTCGCCAAGACTGACCTCAAAAAGATAATCTCAAATTGGATCTTAAGATTTTTATCGGAAATAGAGAAGCCATTAACACTTTGAACGACGACCGAGGATCGTGGAATAAATTAGATTCTGTGTTGGACTTCGGAAAGTGTAATTCGGTAGCTGCGGTCTGGGCGAGAGGAGCTCTTCAAGGCAGCAGAGGAATGTGGATACTGCCGAGTTTCGGTTGGTCTAAAGTGCGTAAGATTCTTTCTAATCAACGCAACATAAACGTAATTTTATAGAGTTTCATGTAACTGAAACCAGAACACTGTCCATCTGACGATTATAAGTAACGGCAGTGCCATCTCTTATCTTTATGTTTGGGCTGTTTATCTATTGGCAGCAGGAGTCATAAATAGTGCGGTATTCATCTCGTCTCAAGGTAGATTGTTTGCATGTTTTTAAATATGCTTAGCATCAGCGTCATTTAATGGATACTTTAGCATAAGATAACACCCTGCAAAAACAGGTAATCACCGTAAGAACTCGAAACATTAAGAAATTATATCTGAGGTCATGTTGATCTGATCATAGAACGTAGCATAATTAAAACATACCTCGGAGAAGTCAAACATCGGCCTCAGTAATTTGCGTCACTTTCAATATACGAGCGGGAATACAAGGTTTATTTGACAACATGAATCCACAGAAAAATCAATTCAACAACTGAGAAAATGTGCTAAGTCGAGAATATGTGACCAAAAAATAACTCCGTCTTTAATATCCGATAGCGTTTCACCTACCTTTCTTGCCGTGGTGGGTCAACTCAATAAAAGGTATCCGCTGGCGAATCTGAAGCTAGGCGGTATTCCAACCCGAAGCCACTGTGTCGCTCATCGTTCCGAAGGTTGAATGATAACAGAAATTAAGATGTGGCTGTGAACGGTGAACTCTGATTACCAGTCGTCTGCCAGTTTCATTAGCTTTATATTGCTAAAAAAACGATTCTACCGAAGTCGACCCAACTTTTCCGATAAAACCAATGACGTATCATCCAACTGTGAAAATAACACAACAACACAAAAGATAAAAACAGAAATCAAATTTAGATGGTGACTATCCAATGATAGGCGGCCTGGTCTGATTATGCTTCAGGTTAAAGTTGCGTAATTAGGCAAGTCCTCACACGACCTCCGCGTGGTGGCCGCTGGAAACCGTCTTCGGGCGGGCCAAGAGTGTGTAGGGCCGGGCTGGGAGTAGGCTCATCCAACTGACGAGGATCTGCTTGTCTGCTGGTCATGTGTTAGGGGCAAGTAGATCTGGCGGGGGGATGGACTGAAGTAACAGCCCGGGGATCGTCCTCCTTGCACCGGAGAAGGTGCTAATAGGACCCCAAGCCAAGGTGGAACAGCATACGCCGAGGGCTGCGTGGCCAATGGGGAGCTTGGTCTTTAGTATGCGAACTCTGAATAACTTGGGCACCTTCAGTTTCAAATAAGACCCTTACCCTGGTGGCCGGGCCAGCCAGGGTGGACATTTTTCCCGGACTACTCGTGGGACCAAGACATGGACTCAATTAATAATAAAAAAACCAAAACGACGATAGAAGAGGAGGCGATGATGCCAGGCGCATCATCGGAGGACGAGCTGCTGGCCTCCAGCCAGGAGACAGTAGCCGTCGAGAGCAGTACACTCGGTGCCAGCCGTAGCACCGTTATGCTGAAACCAACCGCAGGGACCTCCCGGAGCGAGGCGTCAGACGGACTAGTGGCTTCTAGCCTGGAATCCACTGCCGTCAGGCTGGGTGTAGCGAGTACCAGACATAGTACTCCTGACCCGAAGCCCTCAGCGTCGGGGGATCCCTCGAAAGCGAAAACCGACAAGAATCGCCGGAAACCGGCTAAGAAGCGAAGGTCCACGGGTGTCCTGCTCAAGAGTCAGTACCAGAAGGCCATGCATATTCTCGGCAAGATTGCCAAGAATAAGGAGGCCGGTACTGTCGACGAGCGGGATGAAAAAGACCTCGCTAAATACCAGGCGATTGTTGATGAATACAACAGCAAACGCCGGGCTGACGAGCAGAAGGCGAAGCCCATCGCTCTAAAACGCAACCGATCTCAAGACGAGGTCGAACAAGATAAAAAGCGGAGTAGAGTGGGCAAGAGCGCAGACGCCAAGCAACATACGAGGGAAATTGTTCAGCAACCGTCAGCCGGCGGGCCACGTACTGCGAAGACCTTCAGCGATGTGGCCAGGAGTCACTTATGGGTGGCGCTGGCGGATGGCAACTCTGCTAGCGGCAAACTAACGCTGGAGGTGTGGACCAGTGTTGAGGCTAGGCTGTCGGGCATGGTCTATGAACATCTCGTGGAAACCGGAGGCAAACACCCGGGACTCACTCCCGACTTTGATTCATCTCATGTGGTCCGTGGGTTCCACGTAATAGCTTGCATGGACCAGTTCTCTAAGGACTTTCTCGGCTCGTGCGTCGCTAAGATCAGCGACGCTTGGGAGGGCGTTAAGCTCAAGACTATCCCTTACGACGAGATTCCCAGGAGACCGGTCGCTCGCATTTGGTTGCCGAAGATCCGCATGGAGAAGGACAAGCTGGTCCATTTCCTGCGCCTTCACAACCCCGGGATTCCCATGGACGACTGGGTTGTTATAAAGGAGGAGGAACCTCAGATAAACAGCCAGCCCGTACTACTCCGCATAAACGAGGAGTGCCTGGAGGCACTGAAAAAGGCCGATTACAAAGTGTGGTTCGGAGTCAGGAATGCCAAAGTAAAAGTGTTCCGCTCTGCAAAACCGGACGATGACCTTGACCCAATCGACGCCGCCAACGAGCTGTTGGAGGAGATGACGATCGACGGTCCGACGGGGGCTGTCGAACCCCCCACGCAAGCAGATCATGCTGAGGGTAACGCAGATAAATCTGCAGCACTCGAAGTGTGCCTCGGCTAATCTGCTCGTCTTCCTCTTAGAGGAAGACATCGACATCGCATTAATACAGGAGCCCTGGGTCGGAAGCGACCGAACCATCAAAGGGCTCCAAAACAAATATTTTAATCTATTCCACAGCACAGGAGACGCTGATCAGGCTAAACCTAGAGCATGTATTCTTGCGAGGAAGAGTCTGCACGCTTTTCTGTGCCCGGACCTGAGCTCCAGTGACCTAGTTGTGGTCAAGCTGGAGCAGGTGGGGGCAGAGAACGTGTATATTTCCTCGGCGTACATGGCTCACGACCGATCAGCTCCGCCACAAGAACTACAACATCTGATGAACACCATAACACCAAAGAAAGCCAACCTGCTGATAGGCTGCGACGCAAATGCAAGGCATACGCTTTGGGGCAGCTCTGAACTCAACGAAAGGGGTGAGTCATTCTTTGATTTTATTATTACTTCAAATTTATCGGTGTGTAACAGGGGCAGTACACCAACCTTTCATTTCCCCTGCTCGGAGAACTGTGACGGTTGGGAAGAGGTCCTTGATATCACCCTAATAACCGACAACGGGATTCTTAGGGTGGAGGACTGGAGAGTGTCTGACCAGAGATCCTTCTCTGACCACAGTTGGATACTCTTCAGTCTAGATCTCGCCGCAGAGGTCTCCAAGCCCTTTAGAGACCCCAGGAGGATCGACTGGAGAAAGTTTGGTCAGGTAATTAAGAACAAACTCTCCGGTGAGCAAATTGGTAGGATTGGCACGACAGACGAACTGGAGTCAAAGGTCGGGGCTCTGGAGAAGGCTTTTGATACCGCCTTCAAAGTCTCGTGCCCTGCTAAGTACAGCAAAAAGACCCTGCCACCGTGGTGGAACGAAGATCTCTCTAGTCTCAGGAAGTTGACCAGAGAAATCTTCAACATCTGCTACAGGCAAAAATACTGGCAGCCATACAAGGACTGCCTAAAGAAGTACAAGTCGGCCATCAGGACCGCCAAGAGGCGGTCTTGGCTAGACTATTGTCAGAACATTGAAAGCACTAGTGAATCCGCGAGGCTCAATAAGATTCTGTCCAAGGAACATAAGAGTCCATCCTTCCTTAAAAAGTCGGAAGGCTCCTGGACGGAATCTTCTAGTGAAACCTTGGAGCTGCTGGTGCAAACGCACTTTCCCTCCAGCGAGGAGGACTGTGAGTCAGAACCTCGCTTGGAGGGTTTGCGGCAACCCCAGCTGTGCGAGACTATCAAATCGGTAATTACCGGGGATAGGATCGGCTGGGCTATAAACACCTTCTCTGCATACAAATCTCCGGGCCTAGATGGCATAATGCCAGTCATGCTACAGAAGCAGCAGGAAAGGGTTGTGCCGTGGCTTGTTGAGATTTACCGGAGCTGCATCACTTTAGGATACGTACCGCAGTCCTGGAGGCGCGCACGGGTGGTTTTCATACCGAAAGCGGGCAGGCGCGGTCATGAGTCCGCGAAGGACTTTCGACCAATCAGCCTGACCTCTTTCGTACTGAAGACCCTAAAGCGCGTCCTGGACATTCACTTAAGGACGATTATGGAGAGAACGCCTTTCTCTAAGTCCCAGCATGCCTACCTCAAAGGAAAATCCACAGAAACCGCCCTCCACGAGGTAATTGGCACGGTTGAGCGGTCGCTGCAGTACAAGCAGTATACCCTTGCTGCCTTCTTGGATATAGAAGGAGCCTTCAACAACGTCAGTACCAACGCCATCAAGGAAGCCTTGACCGGTATTGGATTGGAGGGGTATCTCACGCATTGGATTATATCCATGCTGAGTACCAGGATAATCCAATCCGATCTGGGAGGCAACCACTTGACCAGAACTGTGAACAGAGGCACGCCCCAGGGTGGTGCTATCTCACCGGTGCTCTGGTTAATAGTAATGGACAAAATTTTACGTACTTTAGACAGCAGCGGGGTGAAGGTGGTGGCGTATGCCGACGACTTGGTGATACTAGTATCTGGGATGTTTCTGTCCATTATGAGCGACATCATGGAAGGAGCGTTGCGAAAGATGTGCCTGTGGGCCGCAAGATGCGGACTCAGAATAAACCCAACCAAAACGCAACTGATGCTATTCACCACCAAGACAAGGATACCTGAATTCCATCTACCACGGCTGAATGAACAAAGATTGGTTCTTTCCTCTAATGTGAAGTATTTGGGTGTAATCCTGGATCCTAAGCTAAATTGGAGGTTGAACATAGAACTGAGGGTTAAGAAGGCCTGTATAGCCTTCTATGCCTGTAAGAGAACCTTTGCCAAGAAATGGGGTCTCCAGCCGAGGATGGTTCTCTGGATGTACACCGCAGTAGTGCGTCCGATCCTGACGTACGGATCTATTGTATGGTGGCAGGCTTTGAAGAAGAAATACAATAGAACGAAGCTTAATAGGATTCAAAGAACCGCGTGTGCAGGTGCTACGGGGGCTCTGCAGTCTTGCCCGGCAGATGCTCTCAATGTACTCCTGCATCTCCTCCCCCTTGACCTCCACATCAAATATGTTGCAGCGTGCAGTGCCGTAAGACTGCGTGAGTCCGGATGCTGGGCAGCGAAGTCCTACGGCCACAGCAACATTCTAGATGAAATACCTCGAGAAATCTGGGCATCCCCCACGGACTATGTCACACGCAAGCTGAACTTCACGAGAAACTTTGCTGTGGACCTTCCAACCAGGGCAAAGTGGAAGACCGGCGCCGTGTTGCAAGACTATGACACGGTATTCTTTACGGACGGATCAAAGATGGCCTATGGAGTCGGCGCGGGGGTTTTCTCGAATACACACGGTGTATCCAAGTCGTATGGTCTCCCAGGTTTCGCCAGTGTATTCCAGGCGGAAGTACTGGCGATATTGGAAGTCTGTCGATGGCTGGAGCGTGATTCGAGTCCCAAGCGTAACATAGCCATTCTGACCGACAGCCAAGCGGCCATCAAGGCCTTGTACTCAACGACGACATCTTCCCGGTTGGTGGGGCAGTGCAGAGACACGCTCAACCATCTGGGCGGCACGCTCAAGATCACTCTCCTCTGGGTTCCCGGGCATAGGAACATAGAAGGGAATGAGCGGGCTGACGGATTGGCCAGGCAAGGCTCTGCTCTTGGCAGTCCCTCGGGGAACACAGTCGGTGTTCCGCGGGCGGCTGTCGGGGGCCGAGTCTACTCGCACTACCTAGCAGCCGCGGGCCTGAGATGGCGAAGGCTTACAAGCTGTGCCAAATCAAGGAGAATTTGGCCCGCTTATAACATAGTCCGATCACGAGAGCTCCTGTGCCAGACGCGTGCAAATGCATTCAAGATTACGGCGGTCTGCACGGGGCACTGGCCCATAGGGGACCATGCCGCTAGGCTCGGCTTACCCTACAACTCGCTTTGCCGAAGCTGCGGAGAAGGAAGGGAAACCCTCATGCACTTTCTCTGCGATTGCCCGGCTCTGGCTCGAGTCAGGCTGCGGACACTGGGTAAACCATTCTTTGGGGACCTCAGTGAGATTTCTAGTTACAGGGTCGGAGAGCTGCTTTCCTTCGTGAATGCTACGGGCTGGCTCTGAAGATCCGAGCCAGCTGGACTCCGCTTCCCTGTTCCTATAACAACAGTTACGGTCTTAGGAGTTTGTGGCATCAAAACGGCGCACCAAAGCGCTAATTGGGCTCCTCGGAGCGGCAACTGATACCTACCTACCTACCCATCCAATGCAAGGCAGAATCTGAGTCTAGGATCCAATCCACAACGGACTAGGCAACACAGGTACCTTTTTAACAGAAGGCTGTTGTTAATAACTGCGTTTTCTACCGGTTAACCTGGGCCAGAGGGACCCTCCGACGTCGAGGCTGAAATAGTGTAGGCCTCACCCGAGAATCTAATAGGGACCCTCGTAAGGTAGCTATAGCGTTCTCCGGGAAGCGCCCGTCCTAATTAGAATATGCGTGCAAGAGTCCAGATCTTTGGACACGTTGGCCACGTTCTTCACTTGGTTGGCGGGTGGTGGTGGCTTCAGCTTCCGTTACTGTGTCGGTAGGCAGACGCAATTATCCGAGGATGTTAAGGCTCGACTTAATGTCAAGAGCAGGACCTCTGAGGAGCCTCACCTTCTCTCAGTATGACAGCTCCGAGATATTTCCGGCAAATTATTCACGATTGGCTGCCCCAAGGCCAATTAGAAGAAGTAGCAGAACTTGCGACCAAGAAGGATTGTCTTGGACCATTATAGGGGCTTACAGCGTAATATGCCATCATTCAAGTATCCCATTGGACTACGAGTGGTACCTGGTTGTCGAAGAGAAGGATTCGAACTGCATTCCCTATACTTACAGTTAAGTCCTTTAGAGAGTACTGGAAGGCGAAAGAGAGACGTGAAGGCTACGCAGAGTCCTCAAAAGGGATGAGTCGACCAAGGTGCAACCTTTTAGAAAACCCGACGGTACTTTCACGAACTCCAGACTGGATTCAGTACAGACCCTCCTGGAAGAACACCACCCGGGAGAACGGGTGAGAGAAGTGGTAGGGGGAGAGTTGGCGGTTCTTGCAACCCCTTCAATATGCAAGTGTTGCAAGGGGAACTGGAATACCGCGAAAGCGGTTGTTACCCATGAAAAAGTGAGAGCTACCATACTGTCCTTTGAACATTTCAAACCACCTGGCATAGACACCATCTATCCAGCAATACTACCATTTACTACCATTTAGAGCGACCTTAAGAAATATTTTCCGATGATGTTTTGCTATGGGCTACGCGCCTTCCTCTTGGCAACAGGTTAAGGTAGTCTTCATACCGAAACCTGGGAAAGATGACTATTCTAATCCAAAGAACTTCAGACAAATCAGCTTGACTTCATTCTTGCTGAAAGGTTTGGAGAGATTGGTGGAGCGTCACATTCGTGGAAACGCACTTAGGTACTTAGTGGAAACCAACATGCTTACCAACGTGGAAAGTCCTGTGAGTCTGCTCTTCATTCTTTGGTCATAAAGATAGAGGATGAAACTTTGAATGGTGAGTACGCGATGGGGATGTTCGTGGATATTGAAGGGGCCTTTGGTTATGCGCCTTTTCAAAAATTTTGTGATGTCGCCAGAGAGCATGGTATTGATGAAGCTTTAATTAAGTGGATCCATGCTATGCTAATGCAGAGATTGCTGTGAGTGTTGATAGCTACCTAACTGCAGAAGCAACAAAGAGCTGCCCCCAAGGAGGTGTGCTTTCGCCACTTCTGTGGAGTATGCTGATCGACTCACTACTATGCGAACTGCAAAATTTGCCAATATACGCTCAAGCTTATGCTGATGACGTGACTGTGTTTGCTGTTGATCGGGATCTTGGAACGGTGTGTAGGAATATACAACGTGCCGTTGATTTGATAGACAGCTGGTGCCTCAGACATGGTCTGTCAGTTAATCCAAATAAAACTACAATGGTTTTATTCACAAAAAGGAGAAAGCTGGATGGGCTTTGCCTCCCTGAGATGAGGGGTACTACCCTTCAACTCTCCGAAGAACTGAAATATCTGGGAGTCACTCTAGATACAAAAACTTCTTTGGAACAAACATGTAGAGGTAAAGATGAAACGAGCTCTCAGCAGACGGACCATTGCCTCGACATGGGGGCTCAGCCCTCATGTGGTAATATGGATATATGTTGCCATCGTTAGGCCGATGTTCGTATATTCATCCGTAGTGTGGTGGGTTAAGGTGAGACAAAAAGGTTTTCACCGTAAACTAGCCGCACTGCAAAGAACTGTGTGTCTAGGTATCACTGATGCCACGACATCCGGCGTAGCTCTGAATGCACTACTCAATTTGCAGCCCTTGAATTAAATATTCAAGCACTGCAATGAGAGCAGCTCATAGACTAATTCGATTAGATTTATGGGAAAACAACGGATGTAGGGGGCACAAAGCATTGGAAGAGCTACTGGGAGGACTGAATTCAGTTCTTACAATGCTTTCCAATTCTCGTGTCCCCATACATCTGTTTGGTAGAAGATATGAAGTTACCCTGAAGCGTAGAAACGACTGGGAAGACCCAGAGGCATGCTTGGCGGGATATACGGAAGTCTTCTACACCGATGGCCCAAAAACAGAAGTGGGTTCTGGAGCCGGAGTCTACCTCTTGAATAAAAACGAGAAGTGGGCTTTTCCTTTGGGACAATATGCAACGGTTTTTCAAGCCGAAGTTTATGCGATCCTAAGGGCGGTAAACTGGGTGATTGACGAGCGGTTGACGGGCAGGCGCATCGCAATCTGCAGTGACAGCCAAGCTGCATTGAAGGCATTGAGTAGTCCTTTGATCACCTCGAAAATCATTCAGAAATGCAGAAACCGTTTGAACTCTATCTCTAGATTCAATACGATGTAACTACTCTGGGTACCTGGTCACTGTGGTGTAGAGGGAAATGAAATCTCGGATGCTTTAGTGAAAGAGGAGTCAATCTCCCTTATGCCGGGACCGGAGCCAGCAATTGGAGTATCAGTAGCCTTGGCTAAGTCTGTTTTCAAAAACTGCGAACAAGCTTCCCTTAATGACAGGTGGCAGAGCCTAAATGCTGCTCGACACACCAAACTTTTCCTGTCAGAACCGAACATACGTACCGCAAAGTTTATCCTGTCGAAAAGCAGGAGGACTTGCAGGTGTATTGTGGGCATTCTGACAGGCCATAATTCACTAGCTGGGCATATGTTCAGAATAGGAATTACTCAAGATGATACGTGTCCCTCCTGTAATAATGAAGCGGATTCCACAGAGCATTTCCTATGTGAATGCCCCTCCTATGGACGCATCAGGCATCAGACCTTTGGGGCCGATGTTCTCCAATTGCGACGGGTAGCATCACATCCACTAACGGAAATCCTGCGGTACGTGAACGAATCAGAAATATTCCGCTAGACGGGAGTGGCGAGTACAATGCGCCAACACGGCATGAGTGTTCAGAAGCTGTAGTTTCTCCCCCACCATACGCACACACACATATCCAGTTAAATCCTTCAGGATTTAACGTAAGCACCTGTCTGGGCGCTTTAATCCCACGATCTCCTTAAGACACGTATTGATTTTGTGACCACAATCAGAGCCCCGCTGAGACAAGCAACAACGGTACCAGTATGTACCAAGTGCATGGCTTATACTGGTGGATGTAAGACATCTCTATCGAACTAAGCAGTACGGCCCCCTATGTTGAAACTCAACACCACGCCGAGGCTCGAAGGTCTTTTCTCGCTTGAGCATAACCAACAACCCCCATGAAGCTCCCACTAGGGAGCCAACCGCAAATAACCGAGCTGTACTCACATACAACGGAAGTTCACCCGAAGTATGAGAGTCCAGGGGCTATCTCGGTTCTCATGGTATCAGTATACCCCTGGTGAGGTTTCGTGACCAATTTGCCACTTCAGATGAGTCCCCGTGCAGACTCGGGTCTGATCGCCCTAATTAGGCCTTTAGAGCATTTGCCTACTGCATCACGGCCGGCAAGCCAAAGTGGATACATTGTCTCCCGGTGCCATCACTATGGAGGTTCTCCTTGACCACTTGGTTTTGGTTTAGCCGACAGGGTGGCCGCCCCGTCTTTCTCACCGCCACCTCTGAGCACCTCCCTATACTTACAGGAACATCGAAACGGGGAATTTACTCTCGACAAAGGACCTCGGAACAAGACTGTGCAGAAATGTTTTTCAGAGGAATGGCGTCAGACCATCGCACGGATCTGCCGATGATTGTAAGGCTATAGCTAAAGCGGTGCAAGTTTTGCAAGGGGCCGATTATTTCGAAATGGACTGTGTGAACGCACTTGGTGGATAGAGAGAACACGCCTACCTCGTTCCTCACATGTTTCATATTTTTGCACTCCCGGCATACGATACACTATCTGACTCCAGAATTAATGTTCTTGTTCAGGAACAGCCAGAAATACTTTGCGGTGATTCACATTCCGGCTGCCCCGACGCGCTGATTGTGTAATACTTCCTTGCGAAAATCCATCGGAATATATGGTTTTGGTTCTCTTATCTGACGCTTCGCAGGATATACTAATTTCTAAGCCGAAGAGAGGACTCTCCCTAAATGTCGATTCGGAGTTAGTCCTGACGCTCTGAGGAACCACGCCATTGTCGGAAAATCGACGGTACCGGGAATCTTGACCTCTGCAACACGTGACACGGTATCTTTTCCAGACATGTGTTGAATGTCGAAAAGGTACTGGCTGATAAAGATCTGTTTCAAAGCAAAGGTGCGTGGCTTATGGTCCGTGAATGTTGTGAATGGCTTGCCTTCAAGGATATACCGGAAGTATTTTATTGCAAGATATTAACAATGACAATCGTTGGCCCAACAATCTAGTTGAATGTGGGCCTTGAAGCGTATTAGGGCAGTTTGTTCAGCCGTAACACTATGGTACACCACAGGAACACGGTACATTACAGGAGATAATGTGATCAGCATTGCGCTCGTCCGTGATTATTACCCTGATTTTACTTAGGTAATCATTTATAGCTGAGTCGCCTGGTATCCGACATCCAGTCACGATACAGACTCCTCTGACACTCTCCATGCGATAGTCTATTGTATAGTGTATAGTTCCGTTAAGCGGGGTTCGGTTGCTTCGAATAGAAGCTCAACGCTGCAAGACTTGGTTCACCTTTTGGTGAACGGCCGTGTCTAAAGCAATGTATGAACCGTTGACGACTACGGGTAGGAGGGGGGACTGCACAATCAGGCGGAAGTCTTTAGTCTTCGGTCCACGCACGTAACATAACCGATCCATTGATGGTGAGCAGCTTTGAGCAACAAATTACGGTAGAAGTTTAACATACCCAAGAACCTTAAAATCCTTGACTGTTTTTGGAAGCGGAAAGTTTGGAATCGCTTGCACTTCGACTGGGTCTGGTTGGGTGCCTTCTGAAGTTATCAAGTGGCCCAGGAATCCCATCTACGATTGTATGAATTTGCATTACTCAACATTAAGTACTAGACCGGCTTCAAGGAGGCGTTGAAAAATACATTCGAGATCCTCTAAATATTTAGACTCAGAAGAGAGCGTGAATAGAACATTATCCAAATATACGAAACAAGTGGAGGTTTTTGCGACACAGAGTGGATGGATCACTGAAAGATTTCCGCCACTTCTCACAGCCCAAAAGTCATCCTACTCAATTTAAAGAGCTTTTTTTGGAATATCTTCGGGAGCTACAGGGACTTGGTGATACGCCTCGAATAAGTCCAAGATCGAGAAAATACGGCAGTCTGCGATGGAGTGTACAAAGTCGTGAATGAGTGGAATAGGGTATCAGTCTGGAATCGTTTAAGCATTTAGACGTTGTAACCACCACAAGACCTTCAATCGCCATTGGGTTTAGGCCACATGTGGAGTGGGGAAGACCAATAACTGTCTGAAGGTATGTTATTTAGCTTAGCCGTTTCACTCACTGACAGACGTTCGATGAGTTGTCTTTTGTAGGAGCAATCTTCAAGCACTTCGTAGATAAGCTCAACTCTTTCCTCATCTAGCCCGACGAGCGCGTGGTTAGTTGATGCCCCATCCGAATCGAGACTTCGATGATTTCGGTTGCTGTCAAAACAGATGGTGGAGGCTCCAATTTTTTTTCCTTGAAATACCGACTGGCCTACGAAAATGACGACGATGTTGCTGTCGGTGATGTTTGCTGCTGCTGCTCTCGTTGGCACCATGGCACATACAATATATACAAAGCACAAGAAGACCAAAAACGTAACGCACAATCGAGAAAAAATTCTTAATTTCCACCTTGAGAGCGTCACATTTATCGTTAATTTTCACGCACTTCCGCTTCACCAATTTTCGCTGGCGGGTTAATTTGTGGAAGTTTTATCCTTTCGCATAACGTAATTGTTATGACGATACATATAATTCTAGCAAGTGAAATTTGCACTGGAATTATTCTTTTCCCACGAAGTCTCCACCATGAAGCTTCAATAGGTGAGATCCGTCTTTGGGAAAAACAAGGCCATCGGACAAACTACCATCCAAAGGTTATACTAAGGCTGAGGGAAAAGTAACCGAAGTGTGCACCGTTCTGAACTTATAAACCTTAACGGCATCAAAGAGGACTCGGGCGCCTAACTCCAATAGTTTTAGTCTAAGCTAGACCAAAGTTGGTAGGAACGAGTATCACCCGTTGTCATTTCGGTCACGCTTCCAGAGCAGAGGTGAGGTAGTGTCCGGTGATTTGCCTTTGTCCTACAAAAAGCCGGTAGTTAACTTCATCTTGTTTTGAGAGGGTCTCGTGACAGTAGTGCATTCCATTTAGACGAGTTTGACATCAAGCGGAGATGAACTTAGGATCCCTCGTTTCCCAAACAAACAAGATGGTCGTCAGAACCAGCATACAGCTTGATGTCATCTAAGCACATCAAGTGTGTCTGCACTGATAAGGTGGTATCCCACCCTTCCATGACTGTCGCCAACAACTTTATTAGTTTCGGATCAATGCGATACAGATGTAAGATATCGATTAACTAGGTATGAGGAACGCTAAAGAGGTTTCTTTGGGCTCTAGTTGCTTGTCCTACAACTACCAAGTCGATAATGAGTTGCTCTTTGCAATCCCTTGACCCAACTCGGCAGCCCTTGTGCTCCTCGGATAGAATGTTGTTGGTCTCGACGTGCGCACTAATAATGGACGTGATGAATTTGTAGAGGGTTGGTAAGCAAGTAATCGGTCTTGTGTCTGCGGAGTTCTGCACCGCGTCCTTCTTAGGGATAAGATAGGTAATCCCCGCAGTGAGGAAAGGTGGAAATTCTTCCGGCCGACTTATGACCTGATTTATACTGTGTGCCAACCGACTGTGTACGCTGGTAAATTTCTTATACCAGAAATTCTGCGCCCGATTCAGACCTGGGCCCCTCCAGTTCTTCGAGCTGTTTATGGCTCGTCGAACTTCCTCTTCGGTAACATCCGCCAAATTCATGCCCGGCATACTGGCATGGCGGGTGCCTTCGGCGGTGATCCACTCATGCTGGACGGTAATCCCCCAATACTCTTTCGCTTCCGTCACCGAAAACTGCAGTGTCTGGACGCTCTGTTGGGATTCGTTGAGAGATCTCAAAAAGCTCCGCTGGTTCCTAGAGCCTGGGAATACCTGGTCTATGCGAAGGATCCATATATATGAGAATTCACGTTTTTTGGAATTCGTCCCGAACCTCAGCGTAAACCTCAGCTGGACGGTGGAGCAGAGTACTTCGGCGAGTACTGAATCTGTTGCCTGCAGCGCGACGTGGTGTTGTTGATGCCGCCGCGTCTGCTCCCATCGACTCTCGGTCACCAGTTCCCCCGATGACTTCAAGCCGAACACGCTCCCTGATGGTGGCCGGGATTGTGTCGCTGCGAGTAATAAAGCGGTACTGGTCTGCGACTCTGCGACTCGCTGCACAGTCACGTGCGCAAATTGCGAGAAACGCTCGATGAATCTCTGGTGCAACAAGGGGCAGTAAGATATTACACCCGCCCCCGTCGTTATTTCGAAGTAGGAACGGATGATGAAGAGGTTCATTTCTTCAGTCCATTTCATCCGCTACCTACGCGAACCTGCTAAAGTGGTCGCCACAGATTGTGGCGAAACAGCTCCAGCAGGCGGGGCTGTGCTCCTGGTCGTCGTGGCGCCTAGAAGTCGAACCGCCCCACGACTAGCGGTTTCGACGCCGTGCTTTCCATTACGGGAGCCCGACCCAGTCACGAAATCAGAGAACTCCCGCCGGTTATCCGTATCGGATTTCAAATTCCTTCTTCTTCTCATTTTTGGTGGTGCATTTTATCCCTAGCTGCCAGGTGTTAGGATAGGTTCCTTAGTGAGTAATCTGCCAGACTGCAAAGTTTCTGCACTTTCCTCACCTACCCCCTGACACGCTGCGGTGGCGTACAGCCATTCAGACTGAAGCTATCTATCCCTCCTCCTTTCACAACCGGGCATGGGACCGGCTTCGGCGGAGTTCTAGAATTATTATTATTAACTGAATAATTGACTTTCCTAGTATTCCTTCTCCTTTTCGAAAATTCTTTTTCTTGTTCTTGATTTTAGGCAATAAAATATATTTTTCGTTCTAATATATCACACATATGTACCTGTTGCAATATTAACGCCGAAACTATGCTCGAAGCGCATTATTTTAATAGAATTTCAACATTGTAAATAAAATATTGACGACCGAGCTTTCACTAAAACTGTTGAAAGCAACTGCATCTCTGGCTAATTTGCTCATCAAAAGATGGTCCCCATCGTGCCTGAAGGACTGTTGACTGTATGCACATGAAATTACTCCAAGAAAATTTAACATTTTCCTTACATCGAATATAATTCATTGCTTCATTCACAGCGGCCATTAAATAATAATTGCAATGCGCTGCATAGTCATTGCAAGAATGTTGCTCATTCGATTTTAAATTCACTTCATCAATACCAAAATCGATCGCAGGCACGCCAAATTGCTAATTTGAAAATTCCACTCTTCCTGCCAATCGAAAATGATCCCCCATGGACCAGCGAAATGAGCAAGGCCGTTTGCCCATCTGTCCGGCCTGCAACGGCCAAGCCAAGTACATTGAAAACCCACCTTCCATTATCATCACAGAATGCGCTTTTCTTAATTGAAAAATCGAGAACCGCGCGGTTGATTGCATGCAGGGTCACGTGAACATCGCAGCGCATTACAAGATAATCAAAGCATATCAATATTTTAGAATTATGCTTAGACGCTAAGATGCAGCCGATAAGCGGCATTATCCCGGGCTGATCTTGCACTCGAACAACATAATCTCGCCAATCCATTACTGCTTCCGTGCATGGATAATTTCGAGCGCGGTAATCATCATTACCATTATGTGCGGCCACTTTTTGATCGCAAAGGCGAATTTCTAATGCACATTATCGCTAATCGTATTCGTAGCCAACACTGATTCTGGATGGTCCTCCGTGCAAAGATCAATGCGGTAGAATTACTGCACACACTTCTCGTGCCAGATAGAATCACGCCGGAGTAATGTCTGACGTCAAGGGCGCATTCACTGATTTGAAAAATTTGAAATATTGGTATTATGTGAGAAAAAGATACATTTAAAACGGAACTATTGCAATGAAGCCATAATGGCAACAGGTTTGTCACGCCATTGACTCTGGATGGGGATTTATCGGTCATTGATTCCTCGGCGGTAAATGATGCAGAAATAATGGAAAATTAAATGCTTGACGATGTTGGGTTTATGCTTTGTAAGAAGTCATTGCACCGATGTCAATTCATGAGATATTATGAAGTAACTAATCTTTCTTTGAAGTTGAGCAGGGAAGAAAGATAATATTTAAAATTCTTTCGCCAAATCTGCGACTACAAAATTGATAGTGACAATCTACACTTATTGAGAAAAAATACAATCCTTTTTAGGATAGTCGAGTGTCTATCGGTTTTTTTTCATAGTTGGGGATCGAAACCTTAGAAAGACAGTAACCTGCCTAAAAGCAACGCTCGACTTAAATCACTATGAACTAAGCAGCTACCATGTTGTGGAGGTGCTACGAAACTCATCGCAAATGGGAGAATCGCAGAGGATACAGGTACTTCCTACAATCACCACGTGCCATCAGGGTTGGCATTAAGTGGTAGTTGATTTCGTCAGCATCCTTACTGAATACACTCCGTAATACACCAGATGGGTCGAGCCTCTTTTCTTCGTACAAAGTTAGCAGAAGATTTATCGGAACTATTTCTGCAATAACAAACGTTGGGCACCGATTAATGATCGTTTAGTGGTCATAAGGATCTTTATGACCATCAAACGGTGGGCTAACTTTATCTTCCCCCGGTTCATCCTCGATTAAGGGGACTATTAGTTTAGTTTAGTTTACTGAGGGGAGCACCAGCTCCGAGCACTCAGGCCATTGTCAGGCTCATTGTACTATCCCCGTAAATCGCCTATTCAATGGCTTCCACCTACGGTGTTCGCGGGCTTTAGCGAAACTGAAAACATTCTCCAGAGGCAGAGAGTGTGTAGATTCTTCATTGAAGAAAACCTTGCCAAGGTGTCTTTGTCTGAGATCTGCGGAGGCCGGGCAGCTGCATAAATAGTGCAGGTTTGTCTCCCCTCCTCCTCACATTGGCTGAATATAGCCGAAACCACTACCCCAATCTTTTCCATATGGTAGTTTAAGGAGCAGTGTCCCGTTAAAAGCCCTACTAGGGTTTTCATGTCTCACTTCTTAAGGGGCAACAAAAATGCCGCTCTAGTGGGCCTAGGCTCTTTCACAAGGATTTTCGCTTGCCGGTAGCCTATAGCTGCCCCACCTGACATTCCTAGTGGACATAACTAGTCCAGTCTTCCTAGCGTCCACCGTGAGTCACTTGCGGAGGCACCAACTGTGTATTTCATGCAGAGTTGCATTCAAGGGGTCACATACTGTGTCCGCAAACTTGCCGGTAATTATTGTGACTAGATCGTCCGCAAATGCTTGGGCGAAGCATTTTTTGTCCTTCAGGAGCCACAGCAGGGTATCCATTAGGAATGATGCCCCTAAGACATCCTGCTTCAATAGACTTCTGGCCGACCGATATGTGGATTTTTCTCCATTCTAGCATGTAAAAATGCAACTGATTAGCAGCAGTTCAATTCCATGCCGTCTTACCGCATTACAAATTGCCGCGAATGAGGCATAATTGAAGGCACCTTCGATGTCTATGCATGCACCTAAGGCGTATTCTTTTCCGGACATCGCCTTTTCAATTTTTGCCGTAAGTTCATGGAATGCTGTCTCCGTGGATTTGCCTTTCTGGTAAGCGTGTTGCCTATGGTGAAGTGGCCACTTAGGAATGTGTGTATCCCTTATGAACCGATCTACAGTCTTTCTAGTCCTTTTAGCAGAAAGGAACTTAGGCTAATCGGTCGAAAGCTTTTTGCGTCTGTGTAGGTGGGTTTTCCTGGTTTGGGAATGAATAATACCTTCACATCACACCATTTAATTGAAATATAAGCGTGTGCTAGGCATGCGCGATATATATTCCGAATATGTAGACCCAGGGCATCCATTCCCTCTATTAATAGCGCAGGAATGATGCCATCCGGACCTCCAGACTTGTAGCTATGCAACGAGTTAAATGCCCATTTTACTCGTTCCAGTGATACTACTTTGCATGCCAGATTCCAGTCTCTCGATTGAGGGCTGTATGCACCTGTTGGTCCCGAGATTAGATTTTGGATGCTGCCTGGCAAGTGCACTTCAAGCAAGTGGTTTGCCGTTTCTTCATTGCTTTCTGTCTACCTCCCGTTCTGTAAACGCAAATAGCCTAGTTATTGGCTATGTTCTTTAACTAGAATCCGATTGAGCTTTGAGGTTGCCTCAAGAGGGTTAGTCTCTTCGCAAAAGCGTCTCCATGATGATCGTTTAGCCGACCTTACACTATTCTTTAGAGCCTTCTGTGCCTCTTTATAGCGATTCCATCTAGCGCCTGGATCACACTTCAGAGCACGATTGAGGAGCATCCTTGTCGTTCTCCTCTGTTTTGCTAAATCCGAGTTCCACCATAGTGCTTTACCCTTCTTTGGCATCTTGAGTGGACAGCTTTCTTCGAAAGTTTCTCTCATGCTAGTTGTAATCATCTGGGTTGATTTCTCAATTTCAGCAATGGATTTGATGCGCTTCCGAGGAATCGTGACTCTGTCTTCCGCGGATTCCGAAATGGAGTGGCTCCGAATTGATGCCAAAAAAAAAAAATTTCGCGGATCCGACACACGGGATGACTCCCTTAAGGGAGCTTCTAGCTAAATTTCTTAAATATGGAAATATACTATTATTAAATTTATTTATGCAGATATCGCCAGTTAACCCGTTGGGGAATTCCGTCCCCACGTACTCGAGGAGGGCGATCAGACCCGAGTCTGCAAGGGACTCATCTGAAGTGGCCCCTAGTGCGTGTTTCATAGTGTTTGTGGTTATGCCTACATCGCGGGTAGAGCTTCTCGGAGCTCAAGCGTGGAGTTCGCTGTACAACTCGGGTGCCGTACCCCTTAGTTGCGGCAGAAGTGTTAGATAGGCCTCACATCCACTGGTATGAGTGCTGAGCCTGCACTCAGTATAAACCAGTACCGCTGCGCCAGTCATGGCGGAGCTCTGATTGTGGTCCCAAAATCAATCCGTGTCCGAAGAGGACCGTGAGATTATGCCTTCACGGCAGGTACTCACGTTAAACCCCCCAGGACTTTCATATGCAGATATCGATAGGAGGTATTTTGAGGCCTAGATTTCGTTTAGATACACACTGTGATATTTTTCAGATTTTTCGGTTGAATAGGTTCTGCTTCACTTTTTGCGGGATATATTTTTAACCCTCACTCTAGTACTAATTGAGCCTTTTCATTTGATACCCCGCGCGACCATATTCTGCGCATGTATGGAGAGCCCCCATTTAAAATCAACACAAAATTGCGCCGCTATATGTAACGGGATTTACAGAACACATGTTCTTACCAAATTTTGTGACAACCGGTCCAGCTGTTTCCGAATAAATCGGGTGTGACAGACATACAGACAGACATACGGACAGACGAATAGACGGACAGACGGACAGACGGAGTGAGCAAGCGGGCTCCCGTCCGTCGATATCCCTCGACCGCAGTGCCTCGGTGGTGGACAACTTGGCCACCGTGGCATCTAATGCTACAAGTGTTTTAGATTTGGAAAAGGATGTGTTCAAGCGAAGTACCACTCTACCAACGACATCAGTAACAAAACCGAAGAAGGGTGAATTGAAAGCAGATCGTTGGACAACAAAAACAGCAACAACATCGACCGCACATATTCAAAAGGAGCAGCAACAGGAGGTACTCCAGGACCAGGAAAAGGACCCATTCAGAAGAAGTTCGTCAACTTTGAGATCTCCGCTAATGCCAAACATCAAAAAAGATAAAACGGAGGGAAGGTCAATGAATGCCAAATGTGAAGGAGTATTTAAAAGTAGTAATCTGGTTAGGAATCATCATGGAGAGCAGAGCCCTGAAGCAGAGGAATTACCCTTCACACAGCTTGGTGCAAAAATAGTGGAGCTGTCTGAGTTCATCAAGGACAAGCACAACGTCCACCAAGCCATAAAAAATATGGTGAGAGCAATTAGAGTGCTCTACAACAAATCGCAGCAGAAGGAACAAAATTCCAAGGGCAAGTCGAAATCTGTTGCCCCAACAGTGTCAGTAGCGACCCAAGTGACACCTAATCGTGTTGCAATCGGCCTGCCACCAAACAAGAGAGTGCGGGAAGGAGATGTGGATCCTCTGGGAAGTCAACAGGCGCCTAGCAGGAAAAAAGCCATGCAAACAGTTCCGAAAAACGGAACTAAAGGCACCGAAGAGAGAAAGCAGGTACCCCAAGTGCAAGCTCCGGCAATCGACTCGACGAAATCCAAGGGGAATGAAAAAGGTGGTTGGACCAAAGTAGTTAGGGAAAAGGCGAAGAAAAAGGCAAAAGTGCGGATTCGCCCAGAAGCGATTGTAATCTCCAGCAATGGAAGTTTGTCTTACGCGGAGATACTAAAAAAAGGTCAAAGCTGACCCCGACCTAAAATATCTAGGCGGAAATGTCAGCAAGATTCGAAGGACCCAAAAGGGTGACCTCATGTTTGCACTGAAAAAAACCAGCTTGGGGAAAACTGATGGCTTCCGAGCTCAGGTTAAGAGCTCACTTGGGGAGAATGTCACAGTACGGACCCAAAAACATGAGGTCTATATACAGTGCAAGGATCTCGATGAAGTGACATCCAAAGGAGAAATTTGCACTGCCTTGATGGAAGAATTCAAGTTGGAGGAACTTGCCGAAGAGTCCATTGTGAGTTTGCGGAAAGCCTATGGCAATACTCAGACGGCCACATTGCGATTGCCAGTGGACGCCGCGCAGAAGTTATTGGCGGCCGGGAAGGTTCGAATCGGATGGGTTGTTTGCCGTCTGAGAGAGCAGATTTCTCTAAAGAGGTGCTTCAAGTGCCTGGCGTTTGGTCATTTTGCGAAGGCATGCACCAGCGGCATTGATCGGTCCGATCGATGCAGAAGGTGTGGGGAGAAAGGCCCTATTGCCAAAGCCTGCAATAGGGACCCCAAATGCTTATTATGCGAAGGAAGTGAGGAACGGGATTACCGGCATATTGCCGGAAGTGCTATATGCCTGGAATTTAGGAAGGCGCTGACTTCAATGAAAAAATGAGGTTTATTCAAATAAACCTCAATCATTGTAGGGTCGCTCAAGATTTACTCGAGCAGACCATCTACGAATCCGAGGTGGAAATTGCCATCATTAGCGAACCCTATAAAAACCGTCACGGTGGCGTGTGGGTTATAGATTCGTCTGGTGGAGCGGCGATATGGGCATGCGGTCGACAAGCCATCCAATGTACTGCGAATCAGACATACAGCGGCTTTGTATGGGCGAAAATAAACGGGGTATATGTGTACAGCTGTTACGCCCCACCAAGCCTCACACTGCCCGAATTCGAGGAAATGCTTGACAGCCTGCCTGATCTCGACGCAAGGGGTCGTAGTCCAAGGGTGATAGCTGGTGACTTCAATGCTTGGGCCCGTGAGTGGGGTAGCAGAGAGACAAATGCAAGGGGCCGCAGTTTATTAGACACTTTTGCACAGTTGGATGTCGTTCTGGCCAACGAAGGATGTGTAAACACCTTTCAGAAAGGGGGGTCTACCTCAATCGTAGACCTAACTTTTGTCAGCCCTGCACTGGCACGTGGTATGTCTTGGTGTGTCAGCAACCACTACACCCACAGCGATCACCAGGCAATCTTCTTTGGGCTATGGGTGGAGTCACCGGGCATAAGATCATCATGCCCGAAACCGAGAAAGATGTCAGGCTGGTCCGCTCAAGCTCTGGATGAGCAGACCTTCACGGAGGTGTGGTTAGACCAACCTAATAAAGCAGGCGCCTCTAAGGAACGAGCTGTCCATGTGGCCGAATGCATCGCCAAAGCGTGTGACGCGTCCATGCCGAGGAGGTGCTCATTCCCCAGTAGATGACCAAACTACTGGTTGCTGAACTGGCCAGCCTTCGATCTGCCTGTCACCGAGCCAGAAGAGCGGCTCAAAGAGCGGTAGGCAGAATTGACCAAGGGCAAAAAGAGCGCGCCTATAAGGAAGCCCGCAAAACCTTCAAGCTCGCCATCCAACGGAGCAAGAGGGAATGCTTTAAGGAGCTCTGTTTAGAAACAGACGTAAACCCGTGGGGGAGCGCCTATAGAATCGTGATGGGGCGATTCAGAGGCCGATCATCTCCGCAGATCACGTGTTCTACACTCTTGTTAGAAATCATCCAGGGGTTATTCCCTCAGCAAGAGGAGGGCGGAGACAGCTTCCAGCGACCTCTGAACGACACGGCAACACCGCCAGTCACCAGTGACGAGCTGCTGGAGATCTGCACTAGGATAGGAGATAATAAAGCTCCGAGTCTGGATGGCGTGCCGAATAAGGCCCTTAAGCTTGCCGTGAGATCCAGACCGGACATGTTCGCTGAGTTGTTCGAAGTGTGCATGTCCGAGGGGATATTTCCTACATCATGGAAACGACAGAAGTTGGTGCTACTGCCTAAGGCTGGCAAACCACCAAGTGAGCCAACCTCTTACAGACCTATTTGTCTTTTGGACACTGTGGGCAAAATGCTAGAGCAAGTAATCTATAATAGATTACTCCCGGTTGTTGAGAGCCAGGGAGGTCTCTCAGATCGGCAGTATGGGTTCCGTAAAGCCAGATCAACCATTGATGCCATCAGAATGGTTACTGGCTTGGCCGAAAATGCAATCCACGGAAGGGGCAGTACTAGCAAATACTGCATAGTGGTGACCCTGGATGTGAGAAATGCATTCAATTCGGCCAATTGGAACCTAATACGGGAATCTCTGGCGAAGATTGGTGTTCCCGCTTATCTTGCAGCTATTATCAACAGCTATTTACAAAAACGGAGGCTTTGGTATGACACCGATGACGGACCCCAAGAGTACGTTGTCTCCGCGGGTGTCCCACATGGCTCCGTACTGGACCCACTGCTGTGGAACATCATGTACAACGATGTTCTTAATCTTCCCCTTCCGGAGGAAGCCACGGTGGTGGGCTACGCCGGTGATATAGCGTTGGTTGTTGTCGCAAAGCATCTCGAAGATGCTGAGTTATACTCATGCGAAGCGATCAGTGCTGTTAAGGGTTGGCTTGAGAGTCGGTCCTTATCACCAAGCGCCGTAAAAGAAATTTTGCCCGTATTCAAATTGGGAATCATATCATCACTTCTAAGCCTGCCATCAAATACTTGGGAGTGATGATAGATGGGAAGCTTAGCTATAAAGCACATGTGCAGTATGTCTATGACAAAGCACCCACTGCGAGTGTGGCCCTGGCAAGAATGATGCCGAACGTGGGAGGGCCACGGCATGCTTCCAGGTTGCTTATAGCGAGGGTAGTGAGTTCGATCCTGCTCTATGCAGCTCCAGTTTGGGGAAAGGCATTGCAGGTTACATTTAACGGTAATAAACTGAGTTCAGTCTACAGAAGAACAGCCCTAAGAGTGTGCTCGGCATTCAGGACTGTCTCAGATGATGCAGCATTCGTCATTTCCGGAATGATGCCCATTGACATCTTGGCAGATGAGATGATGAATATATATAATGCGAAGTCTACCTCTCCTTTATCGCAGACGAAGAACGCCGAAAGGGAGAGATCGTTAAATAGATGGCAAGAGCGTTGGGAACGCTCGGGAAAGGGTCGGTGGAAACACAGGCTCATCCCTGCCATCAAGGAGTGGTTGGAGAGATAGCACGGTGAGATTAATTATAATCTTACTCAGTTTCTCACGGGGCATGGAGGATATCGCCAGTACCTGTTCAGGTTTAAACTGGATACCTCACCCCATTGTCCAAACTGCGATGGAATCCCAGAGGACCCAGAGCATGTATTCTTCCACTGTCCAAGGTTTGTGGAGGAAAGGAAGAGCCTAGAGGAGACTCTAGGAGAGGTGCTTGTGCCAGAGAATCTGGTGCGAAGAATGCTAACATGTCAGGAAGACTAGGATGCGATCAACTCCATGGTCGTATCTATCCAGAGCAAACTGCGAAAGGCAGAGGAGATCAGAAAAGCGCGGTTACGTACGCCGCGTAGAGACGAAAGGGGACGAAGCTAAAATGAGCTGACTCCGCCCTGTGATGTAATACCGTACGGTGGTTCCACGGGGCTTGGAGGGAGTCGGGGGTGGTTTTAGTGGGTAAGAAACCCACACGCTGGCGTGTCCAGGCCAGTGTCTTTTGAAGATTTCCACCTCCTCAAAAAAAAAAAAAAAAGACGGACAGACGGACAGACGGCCAGACGGACAGACGGCCAGACGGACAGACGGACAGACAGACATTGACTCGATTCTAATAAGGCTTTGTTTGATACAAAGCCATAAAAAGAGTAAAGAGATTTTGAAGGAGTTTACGGGATCTCTACAACACTGAAAAAGTAAAGGGGTCCTTCGCCAAGAAAAAAATGCAGCTTCGTCACTGTTGGGAGGAGATGAGCTCAATAAAGAAAGTTCAGGTAAAGAAAATGAGGGAGAAGAGAATTCAACGGAAGGCATCATATTCTACTGGAACGTTAAAGCCAATCCGGAGTGGAATGGACTGGGAGAGAATATGAGTCATATTAGAAATAAAGGAACACTAGGTTAAAATGGGGAAAGTTAATGAACCGTTTCCGCAATCAGTTGGAAAAATCGTATCAGCAGGCAGAGAATAGGAAACCCAAGCATCAGATGTTAGTCGAGTGCAGGTTAGGGCAACAATTAAAGACCAGTATTTTGGGGAGCAATGAACAGCCGGAGTTTAAGGGGGCTATGAAAGACTGAATCGCAACCACTGCAAGGCTTTGATAATTACTGAATCTTACTAAATTCGATTGCGGATTGCGATTTTTTTCAGAATTGTCGGTTGGATAGGTTACACCTTTTTTGGGCTCACATTTTGAGCCCTCACTCCCCTATGTTTCACCCCGTATCAAAAATATCATCAGTTTCGAAAAGTACTTATTGAGCCCTTTCATTTGACATCCCACACGACCATATTCTGTGGAAAAAAATTCCACACCCCTTTTACATGTATGGCGTAAATAAGTTTAAACTCAGTGCAAAATGACGCAAACCACTTTGTAAAGGGATTCACAGAACACACGTTCTCACCAAATTTTGTGACAATTGGTTCAACCATTTCCGAGTAAATCGAGTGTGACACACAGATAGACAGACATCGAATCTATTCTAATAAGGTTTCGTTGCACACAAACCCTTAAAAAATGCAAGCAGTCGTAATCAAACTGAGAGGGTTTTCAATAGGGTGCGTTTATCGAGGCATCAGTTTGTTAATATTTAGGTGATTCTCATATAAGCAGATGATACATATCGGAAACTGAGTATTTGAAGCAAAAGGAAGGGAAATTACTAGTAAAATGGAAAAAATCCTTAAATACGATCTGCAGGTTTTCGAGGGAGGAGGTTAGCAGGCCAGAAGAACTAGAACAGTAGCCCAGGTAGACTCATGGTAAAAGTCATAAATGGAAGTCAGAGAGAATGCTTCAGATATCTGAGTAGATTGGGTAAAAAGCCATCGAATATTTTTCCAATAGATGGCGTTAGTACAGTTGTGGCAGTTACGGTGTCATTTAAACATATGATTATGTATCCACGATTTTGCAGCAGGTGCATCATTTCGTTCGCCTAGTCCTCCACCTCCACTGTTCCTCTTTTAACTTCCTATTTCCCATCCCGAAGTTCACTCATTTTAAAATATGAAATTACAAATAATCATTATTATTTTTCAATTTTACCCACCCTTTAAATTTCCCAAAAGACTAAAATTAATTATAATATTTCTAATAATAACACAAAATTTTTTAAATATTTTAAAAATGATTTTTAACGTTTTTCATATTGTTGGTTTCACCATAGACCTGATTATATCGTATATATTAAATGCATTTCTAGCATTTGTTTCGCACTAAGGTGAAATGCTATGCATGTAAATGCAAATGCTGGGATTTTTGTGTTCGAAAGAGGCCGGTTCGATAGAGGACGGCTCAAAGCAAAATATACAATAGAAGAAATCGAAATAGCTTCCACTTCTAGAGATCATAAATTCTGAATTCATTACCTGGGCCGAAAAATTCGCGAGACATTCAGCAGTTGGGCGACGGTGAATCGGCAAGTAAGCCTCTTAGTCGGCTTGACTCATATAGGTTGCTGAAGTTGGATATTCTTGTGATTTCTAAGGTTGAAAATCGGGAAATTAGAATAGAGCAAGTAGTCCTACTTTTTGAAAATTGGAGGAATTAACAATTTTAAAAACTTGATTGGTTAAGTGCTGCACAAGATTGCACCGTCACATTGTTACTTATTTCGCGCTCTTCGAAACTCCTTCAGCGAAATAAGGATGCATTTGGATGAGGCGTTAAATTAGCAACTTAAGTTTTTCGCTAGCGGAGACAGCTTCTTCTACGAACCTGAAAATTATGAAATTCATGAAATTGCCATGAAAATATTTCTTAAATAGATCTTTTCTCTATATAAATGAAGGACTTCGAAAATATTTGCAGAAGCGGGCATTAACCCTGGATAAAAAACTAACGATGAGCAAAGCAAAGATAAGGGTCCTTACAAATAACTTGTCTTAGGCTCCAAAGAAAAGTTATTACCAAGTCTTTCCTTTCCATGAGCCGAACAGTGCGCCGCTTCAGACATATACGATATCCTCGTGCTACCCCCGGCTATGGAAAAGAATAGACGATAGTGCAGAACGCGAATCCAATAGAGAAATTATGCAAACTGTTAAAGCCGTACTGCAAATGTTCCCTGGAGCCTTCAGAAATACATAGTTCAAGCAATATTTCCCTCGCTATGGGAAAAATAGAGAGTGAATCCCCCACCAAATTTTAATAAAAAAAATTTGGGACCGAATTCGATAGACAAATCTATAACAGGCTGTTCCCCATCATCAAAATGGACTCCCGGAGACACATATTGTGTTTCATCGAGTTCGATCTACAGTCAATGCGATGAGCACGGTAGTGAGACTAGTGCAAAGAGCAACGATCTTTAACGAATACTGCGCGGTGGTGATGCTAAAAGTCAAAAATACCTTCAATTCAAAAAGGTGGGAGTAGATTAAGCGAATGCTGGGTAGAATTCAAGCACCAAGCAAAACCCGTAAAGAATTACGTAAAATAGTCCTTATTTTTGATGCGATGCTTAAGTTGGTTGAGAGTCACTCTCCCAATTTTGTTGCCCTGGATTTGAATTACGATTCGTCATGGATGTTTCTGTTGATCTTTGAGCTGTCGCGTTGCTGTAGACTTTCCATTTGGACAGTATTCACCGTACCGGAGAAGTGATTACGGCGGGAACATGGGGAACATTGTGCTCCTCTTTTGTAGAATTTTATGTTTGTCCTACCTGTTCTGAAGGAGGTCACTATAGTGGTCTTCGCCAATAACCTGACCGTGGTTGTGTTTGTCCCTGAGAACATTAAATTATACGTAAACGAAACCGCCCGTGTAGTAAAAGCATGACTGGAAGTGGGGAGGAGTCGCTAAGTTGGACGAGAAAAGACGGGAACGATCTTAGTGACCAAGCGAAGGAAGAACAATAAGATCAACATTCGAACTAATAGCCATACAGACATCTCGATTATCACATATCCTAGTGTTGTGATCGATATGAAGTTGAACTTCAACGCAAACTTGTCGTATGCTAGCGACGAAACAAGAAATGCTAGCATATTGCTGACAAGGATGGTGCCTAATACAAGTGGACCAAAACACAGGCAGAGGTTGTTCAGACACTCTCTACCCTGTTGTATATGGCGTCGATTTGGCTATGGTAAAAAGGCCGCTAGAGAGTGAATTCAGCATATTGTGTGACTGTGCTGAGAGTCGACTGAAAAACTACATGGAGGGAGAATTACTTCCTAAGTTACTGCTTTATGTGGTACGGCGAATACTACAGGAGAACATATCAAGGGTATGTTAAACTACGCAACTTCCATTTACGGTTTAAGTTTTAGGTCTCCCTTCAATACAATTCAAATTTTGTAATCAATTCCTTGCTTCCGCGGTAGCTTATTTGCAGCATCCCCATCAAGTTGATTATGTTTTCGAAAAGAGGTCGATAAAGGGACTATATAAACTATGTATTATCCGACAAAATATAACCACTATGAAATACACCTCCATTGGCTCCTGCTGTATTCCTCGTAGTTTTTAACTCCGGCAGTTTGAAAGTTGTATCCATTTCGATGTATTACAGATATGATTGCATCAAGCGTACTGTGTGGCCAGCCTTCGACATAGTCCCTCAGGTGATTTCAGATATCTTCTGAAATTGTCAGACAATGTCTTCTCACAAGTCGTTCCTTATCATTGCACATCAAGGCATGGACATCAAACTTCTCAGGCTCAGGCTTGACGTATCTATCATCTAACGCTAGCTCCCAGTCTGCCTATTTACGGCCCCATAATAACGCTTTGCCGCCGCAGTGCACCTCATCAATTCATCGATTGAGTAATAAACCTTATCTCCCATATTAAGCAGCGGTACCTTTCCACACACATTGTTTTTACTTGAACATGAAAACTATTCGGTTTCCCGGTATCCTCGAGGAGCTCTAGACATCGATTGCATTGTTGTAAATCAATAAAAAGTGACATAATGATCATCAATTTAATGAACATTGTTGAGCGTCCAAGACGCACCACATTTTCCTAATAGACCCCGGAGTCAGTCGCCGGGTGAACTAGTGGAGTTGAGCATACGACATTATATACGCGTACGTACTGAAGAAAATCAATTTGGAATTGCATTAAAAGACATGACATTGCAAACAGAACAGAATAGAACCGAGACGGATAGAATAGATACGACCATTGAGGCGGGGACAAAAACTGCAGACCTCAATGTAATTATTGCTAATTACCGTGTAGTGTAACAGAATTTTAAACCTGATGCTTCGTCGCACTTTGATCATTTTCCGCTTACTCAAAGTGAGTGAATTGTGAACGGTTTGACACAATGGATGGCGACAGTCGTGGCGTCTATTGCTTTTTGTGAATAAAGAGGAGCCAAGATGCTGCTCTGCAACCCCTTTGGGATATGGGCTTATAAGGTTAGATGACACGGTCGTGATGTACTGACAACTTGTCTGATACTGGAAAAATGATACAAAGTTAACTGAAAACAAAGTATCAACGGGAGCCGAAATATCTAAATTCTGGCACTTATCTCAATCATCACTATTGACAATGGCTTAGATTACCATGTTGAAGCTAAGATTTGTGATATAAAGAGTTCAGAAAATTGAATTTATGCGTAAGAAAGCAAAAATGTACTCAATAAATAGATTTCTTTTTATGGTTGGGCACAATGTCCAAATTAGCAATCTTTAACAATTTACATTTACTTTCTCAGCAGTTTCGATAACTGACCCACCCTAAAACAACAGGGCACAGAAGCACCAGGCTAGGAAGCCCTACCCTACCGTGCGTATTCCTCAGACATAGCCCTTCCCAATACTATTTGTTTCGTTCGATGTAACAAGGACTGATGTAGGATATAGCTCGCTGGTGGCCTTATGATGATATGATATGTGGCTTTCTGAGAGCCAAGCCTTACGTCTACCAAGATCTTCAGTTTGCGGTGATAGCCACGTCGTGTACGAGATGAACCTATTATTAATACAACGCCGCAGATCTAGCCTGCGGAATCGGAAAACTTCTCCCCAATCCAGGATGTTATGCGAACCGAATATATTTAGACGGTGCCTCCCTGATACCTGGTCGCCACAGAGAGTATGTATGTTTGAGGTTAACCCATCAGATGTCAGAGGGCAAATAGGTCTCAGTGACGCAGACGCTATTTGCGTAGGAGCCAGAAAACTGACCATTCTACCAGGATCATTTCGGAAGTATATACTCACTTATCAGAAGTAAAATCGTCAAGAACCTCATCGTTGAGCATATGTGCCAAGCGGCAGAACTGTCAATATGAGACAGTGTACCTTCTCAAAATCGTAACGATGCATGCAGAACAGCTTCCTATCCTCGTAATTCCCTTAACACATGACTGTGGATAGTATCAGGAAACAAAGCGGAACGAAGAGGCAAACTCAACACTCCAAAAGCAACAAGTACCGCATAAAATGCAGACTCGGTAATGTCCCGGTGGACACTTAGAGGTCGAAACCGAAAAAGGGTGCTTTGGAGCACAGGTCAGGTGGAAAATTTACTGAGATCCCTGGAGAAATTTTCAAGATTATAGAGATCGAAAGGGCAGGAGATAGTAAAAAAATGGAACCACTGTGTATTAAAAAGGAGGGAGTGTGTGATCCAGACCTAAATGTACTAACACTTGAAGCAGAGATTAAATTACAGAGAAGGGCCTTGTCAGAGGAGGAGGACGATACCCATGAGATTGGAGAAGAACTTCATCCGTTAATGGAGCCAAAGAACAACACTTAGATGGCCCTGCTGTACCTCCACTATGCAAAAACTCCTCTGCAATAATCGTCAATTCTATTTCCAAAGACAGCATTGACATGGGATTGGCTCAAGAATCCTGGATATGCCAGCGGCAGATTTGTAGTCTACAAAGCAGAACTACACAGGTAATTTGGAACTCCTTCTAGGGCTGAAACCCGGATCCCAGCGGAACGAACAGTTACACTGGTGAAGTGCAGCGAAAGGAAGGTGCTGTCACTTCATCTCAGCTGGAATGTCAACAAACACATCAGGATCTGGGGAAGTAATTGCAGCAATCGGTGAGTACTTTGTTGAATTTATCCAATAGGTTAGAAGTATACAATGAAGGAAATACGCCTAAATTCGTGACTAGCACTGGGCAAAAAATCTTACGTCTAGACAATACTCTTATGAACGGGCTATTCGGGATTTAGAGACTTTCGGAAGCAGTCTCCAAAGTCTTATGATATAATAATGGAGTTAGGTATAGAGAGTAATGCAGAAATAGCAAAAATAGTTAAGAATCCCCAGAGAACGGATGCTGATTCTTTTGTAAGCTACTTGAGCAATAAAATTGCTCATCTACTCACTTTCCGAAGTCCTATCCCACGGTGGAGAATGGTAACATTTTGTTTGATATCCCTATGAGTGGTTCATCAATTTGTGCTCAAGGTATGGGACAGCGAATCAATGCCTGACGATTGGCAAAGAGGCATTATTTGTCTCATACATAAAAAGGGAGATATCACACAGTGCAGCAATTATAGAGGTATCGCGTTGCTGAGTACCATCTATAAGATATTCTCCACTATCTTGCTAGGCCGGATAGCCCCATACGCCCACAAATCAGCAACAGATCAAATTTTGTCTCTGCGGCAAACGATGGAAAAATCCTTGGAATATGGACAACAGTTGCACCATCTATTCATCGACTTTAACGCCGCCAATGATAGCATAGCCAGGGTAAAACTGTACACGGCCATGAGAGAATTCGGTATCCCGACGAAATTAATAAGACTGACTAAGCTGACCCTGACCAATGTGCGAGGGCAGACAAAAGCAGCAGGATCACTCTGAAGACCATTCGACATCAACAACGGTCTACGACAAGGGGATGCCCTATCATGCGTCCTCTTTAACCTCGAGAAAGTGATCCGTGATGCTGAGATAAATGCAAGAGGTACGATTCTCTTTAAGTCCACGCAACTACTGGCCTATGCTGACGATATCGACATCATGGGAAGAACCACCCGCGACGTACAAAGTGCCTTCATCCAGACCGAGCAGGCGGCGCGAGATCTTGGGCTGCATATGATGGCAACGTCAGCACCGAAGACCAACCAACCAACAACATCAAACCGCACTGGTCAAACAGGAAGAATAAGGATAAGAGAATACAACTTTGAGACCGTTGACAATTTCTCCTATCTAGGGTCGAAAATCACAACCGATAACAACTACAATGATGAAATCAGCGCACGGTTGTTGTTAGCTAACAGAGCCTATTTCAGCTTGCAAAAACTGTTCCGCTCGAAACGTCTCACCATAGGGTCAAAGCTCTTACTGTACAAGACAATAATCTTGCCAGTCCTCATGTATTCCTCGGAAACTTCGGTTCTTAGCAAGAACAATTGCGAACTTTTGGACGCGTTCGAGATAAGAAGAATTTTTGGCCCCCTACTTGAGGATGGATGATTCCGTAGCCTACACAATGACGAAATCTATGGGCGATATCATGACCGGTTGTGGATAAAATCCGGCTCAATAGGTTGCGGTGGGTGAGGATGATCCCACCTGGAAAGTCTATAAGGGTAATGCCTATGGTAGAAAAAGAAGACGAGGCAGACCCTGCCTAAGATGGACCGATGGCGTAGATCAGGACGCCAGACAGGTTTTAGGGATATCGAATTGGTGGACCTCGGCGCAAAACCGGGTTGTCTGGAGTTCCTTATTAAGGCAGGCCTAGACCGGATACCGGTTGTTGCGCGGTTGATGATGATGATGATGATCCCTATGAGAGGAACGAAAAAGGAAAACTGCGGAATAACAAAAGAGGTATGTTCGCAAGCTAGAATAAGATGGGCAGTGGGAATCTTTAACGTACTAAAATCACCTGATACGGATGAGACCTTCCAAGCTCTACTACAAAGGAACCTAAAAATCATTCCATCTTGAGATGCATCCCAAAAGCATGTTGGCGGCTAAAAAAGGCCTTCATTCCGGACCTTTTTCAGAATAAATTTTTGCCTGACATCCTGGACAACGAACTACAGTTACAATTAAACATGTAACCCCTTGTATCCATGCCAAAATGCTGGGCAGGAGAATCAACCGAAGCTGCCCTATATACGTCGACCGTCTATAACACTACACGATGCAATAGACCCGAAGGGAACAGTTCTGTATGCAGAATACACTAACCTGCAAGGAGGTTAGGATTACTTTGGCCTTCCAAATAGACAAAATGTTAGAGAATAAATAAATAGAAGTACCAACAGGTATTAATTCGATTGTCATGAACACAACTCAAGGTTTTCCACAAGGTTAGATTCCACTGTTTTTATGGAGTGTAGTAGTTAACGAACTTTTGAACCAAAGTTTTCCACTGGAATCAAGATACTAGCTCACGCTCACGATATTGCATTAGTTCAAAGTTACTAGTGACTGGTATACGAAGGTGGAGCTGAACATCAGTCCAGCTAGCGCAACCATAGCATTATTCACCAGGAAGTGCAAACTTGATTTCGTGAGAGCCATTAGATTGCGTAGTATAGAAGATCAGCAGGAAGCACAGGTCAAATATATGAAAATTACACTAGGTCAAGAGCTAGCCAAGACGCAAGTCGGAAATATACTTAGGAAAGCTATACTAGCTTCGACGATTTGAAGGCAAGGAAAAAATTGGAGTTCTACTTTATTGCATAGATGCTGTAATAGTAAGGCCAATGATCAACTACAAGGGTGGTCGGAACTAAACTTAGCACAACAGTCAGCGAGTTGCATAAACAACAAAGGTTAGTTTGTGTGAATATCACCGGGGCGTTGAGGGGGGCCCAACGGTAATATTGGAAATCTTTTTGGAATTGACTTTTCTTCATTTTCATATACAAATGCAGGCAGGAGGGAGTATCAACAAGGCGAAGAGTTGTCTAAATAGAAAGACTGACTTTCTTTCTAGGCGATATTCCGAATTACGGATACCGAGCGATAACAGCATCATGAAGTTTCAACAGAAGATACCTACTTTAAGCTCAAAAGGAACTACAGGTGCTTTGGGCCGGCTCGCCGCGCTTCGACCACGATCTTTTTCGCTTGAGATTTTCGGACGTAATCCACTTTTCATCACCAGTCACCATCCGCTTCAAAAATGGGTCGAATTCGTTCCATTTCAGCAGTGCATCGCAGGCGTTGATTCGGTCCAAGAGATTTTTTTCCGTCAACTCGTGTGGCACCCAAACATCCAGCTTTTTTTGGAATCCAATCTTTTGCAAATGGTTCCAAAGGGTTTTATGGTCTATACCGAGTTCCTGGCCAATCGAGCGAATACTCACATGCCAGTCTACTTGGATGATTTTGACGATTTTATTGGTTTCTACGACGATTGGTCTACCAGTACCGGGTGTATCATCGACATCCATTACACCAGAACGAAATCGATCGAATCAACGCTGTGCTGTGCGAATCGTTACAGTATCGGACACATAAACTTCACAAATTTTTTTGGCCGCCTTCGTTGCATTTTTACCTCTCAGGTGCACTTCATTTTTGACGCGCTATAACTTGAGACTGAAACGTACGATCATAAAACTGTCAAAGAGACACCTGTAGCCCAGATTGTCGTCTTCAAATCGCCGTATAGTATGACCCGATGCGATAAGTACAACACCAGATACGTTTAAGTGTCGCCATCTATTGACAAAATACGACATTACTTTTCCCCAACCTAATAGTTAGCCTTTCAGCATCATCGCGACGGTTTTTTTCGTTGAGACTGTGACACCGACTTTTAAAGACCACGAGTTAACGATGCGCATGTACTCAGTACCCCGCTGTTCGACCTCACGCCGAGTGTTCCCTTCAATTAGAATGAGGAGATCATCCGCGTAGGCAACACATTTAGCAACAGTTGAAAGCTCACCCACCAGTTCGTCCATCATCAGATTCCATATAAATGAACCGGCGATAGATCCCTGCGGGCAGCCGCGCTCCACGTTCACCCACACACGTTCATTGACACCTTGGACGAATGCTTTTCTACCATAGAAGTAGCTCTTCCACAGAGCAGTCACAGTCACAAAGCTTTAATAACACAGACGACCAACTCAAATGCGCCTTTGAAATCTACAAAGATTCCAAAGACATACTTGCTAGGAAAACGGAAAACAAAGTTCTTGACATGTATCAAGGCCTCGTCGGTGGACCTACCAGGACGGAAGCCATACTGCCTGTCAGACGTCAATGGGATGTTTTCACCCCCTGTCGCTGGATCATAATCCTCCCCAGGACCTTGCCAAAGGCCGGGAGTAGAGATATCGCCCTGTACGACCGAGGACTATTCTTATCTTTCTCTGGCGACTTCAGGAGCACAATCACCTTGGCAGTCTTCCAGAATGCAGGGAAATAGCCCTCCCGAAAACAAAATTCAAACAAACACTGGACATGAGAAGGGATCTCGCCTGTCATCCCATCTCAGCCAGGTGACTTCCGAGACCTGAGCCTCGCCATGCTCTCCTCGATCTTACAACTCCTCAGTGGAGGAATTTCTCCACTTACAGTGGGACTACTGTTAACTTTCAAGTCTGTCATGGCAGTCGCGACAACCCCTGGATGATGGTGAAATGAACACAGTTGATGCCTCATATTGTTTAAGAGGGACCCTATTTTTATCTTTCATCAATAACTTAATTCAAAATATTTTTTTAATGGTGACTGAAAGGATGATTTAACTTTCAATCAAGAATATCGTAATGACAAAGGTGTGAAGATTAGAATAAAACGAAAAGTAATCAGGAGCAGATAACACATATTATTTAGTCCAGGGTGTTGTAATGTCTGCTTTCTCATTTTTTACAGATACTTGGAAATCAGAGATGTGCTCATTTTTATCGATATCTGCCAAATTATCATCAAAACAGCAGACGCATGAACAAAGTGCATTATAATTTCCTTTCCTGCCACTGGAAACAAGGCTTAAAATTCCACTCGTGAAAGCAAAGTTAAAAAACAGAGGAATGTTGGAAATGCAAATTCTAGCCCGGACCATATACTTATTTCAAATGAACACAAAAAAGTGGTAAGTGTACTGATTTCAAATGCAGGCGAAATTAATTCAATTGCAATTGGAGAAACGAAGTGTTCCATTCCAAGCAAAGCGCATACAAAGTGCAATCGTTTGCAGAAATTGGAAACTCCCGTCTACAAAAACGGAATGAATGGCTAAATCCAAATGTGGACTTTCTTGTAAATGACACCAATAAAATGTCTGAATTTATGTTAACCAATGAGGTCAATGGATCACTTGAAATTAACACAAAACCCACGTACTAGGAAACTGTTCAGTTTCCTATGTACGCATGTAGCAGAACACTCACTAAACCTCAACGAATCAGCCTTGCGAAGCATATGAAAATAATAGACAAGAAACTTAATCCTGAATCAGAATGTTCAAAGCAAGATTTTTATTATTTTTTATCAATTTCTTCTATTTTCATGTTTTAGGAAAGAAGTGGAGCTCACCAGATAATTATAAATTATTATCTTTTGCGCGAATTTCACAGTATATCTCGCAAATGCCTTGGAAAAAAGCAGCGCAATCTCCACTAGCTTATGTCATAAGCAGCGCAAAAGTAGTCTCTCTTATTCCTACCATTATTGATGACAGGCACTTTGATAGTATGTCGCGAATTTTATGAACGCCCACGGACCATAAACTTTTAACTTTTGCCTTAAGGCAGAAGCCCGAAAAGCGTCCCCTTGAAAATTGCGACACTTTACCTACATTAGCCAGTTTACATCGGACATTCAATATACTCTGCAATCAAAAAGTAAGGTGAATTTGTTTATAAAATGTAAATTCTTTATCTAATCTTTCAAATCAATTTGATCCCCTTCAAAGTAATCCCCGTCCGATAAAACGCACTTTTGCGAACGCTTTTTTTCAGTTCGGTATAGCCTTCAAGTCCTTCTTCGATTCGGTTTTTATCTCCTCAATCGTGTCAAAATGGCGTCCCCACATTGGCCTTTTGAGTCTGATGAATAGCGAGAAGTTGCACAAAGCCAAATCAGGCGAATACGGTGGTTGCGGAATGATATGAGCCGAGTTTTTGGCAGAAAAGTCGCGAAGAACCAATGTAGTATGACATGGTGCATTATCGTGATGAAGGAACCAAGATTTGTTCGCCCATAATTCCGGCCGTTTCAGACGAATAGCTTCGCACAAACGACGCACAACCCTCCAATGATATTCTTTGTTGACACCTTGGCCCGGCGGAAAGAATTCATAGTGCACCACACCATGATAATCAAAGAAAACTGTCAACATGACCTTGATTTTCGATCGACTTTGCCGTGGTCTTTTCGGTCTTCCTTAACCTTTTGCACCATATTCGCTGGATTGGTCAGTGGTTTCCGGGTCGTATGCATAAATCCAAGCCTCGTCTCCAGTAATGATGCATTTCAAGTGATCCTAATTGTGAGACAGCAAAGTTTCACACAGATCAACCCGACGCTTTTTTTCCAAAAAATTGAGCAATTTTGGCACCAGTCGAGACTTGTCGCGTTTGAGACACAAAACATCCTTCACAATGGTTTGAGCTGAGCCAACTGATATTCCAACACCATCAACCAGGTCTCTAATTGTCAATCGACGATTTTCAAGCACTAAATTTTTGATTTTTTGGAGATGGCCCTCGTCGGTATACATTGATGGTTGTCCAGAGCACGGTTCGTTTTCAATGCGTTCTCGGCCCGCCTTGAACTGGTTGTACCACTTATAAACATTTTTTTGCCATATTTTGATCACCAAAGGCCTTCCACAAAACTTTCAACGTGTCCACACAAAAATATTCGTTCCGTAAACAAAATTTGATGTAAGTTCTTTGTTCAACAAAATCACTCATTGTAAAAATTCACTTTTGGTTGTTTACAAAAGCACGTGTAACTCGGAGATAATGAAATTTTTTGACAAACCCTGGCAAAGGTTATAGACAGTCCTACCAAGCTAGGAAAAAAAATTGACTTGCCTTCCTGATGCCCGGGAGTTTTAAATGACAATTTCACCTTATTCTTTGATCACATGCTCTCTCGGATCTCCTAGATCATCATCCTTGCCGCAATCGATTTTTTGGCAATCGCTGAGATCTCCGCCATTTTTAAAACACAGTACGTTCATTCCGCTGCGATGCCACACGTACCCAAATGTAGGTATTCGCAGAAAGAAGCTGGATCCAATCAGGAAAAGCTCAACGATAATGAGATGAGAAATCTACGATGATAAAAAACTTAGAGCAAAAGAGCTTCCTAAACTTTTCGCAATGTAGAGAAGTAGAAACAGAGGTCACCCAAACGCAGAAAAGGGCTGTTGAACAGAAATCTGACCGAGGAGTCCGAGGGAATCCGAATTTATTACAAAAAGAAAGCAAAACAAGCAATCACTAAGCGTCAATCATCTAATGAGAAGCTTCCGAACCGAAGGAAAGCTCTAAAACTTCAATTAAAAAGGTCCAGTCAAGATACCATTTTCCAACCAACGGATATACTTATAGAAAACAATAGAAAGGCATAAGCTGCCACACAGACGGCGACCATTCAACTACCAACATATGCAGCGGAAAAACTCTTGGACGTGCGGAAAGTTGACACCATATGTATGTGTTAATCTCTGCTTCTTGTACGGACATCTGTCGAGGGTACGGACAAATGCCATTGATCAATTTGATTAATACAGAAGGTATGCGAGAAAAGGTGACATTGTCAAGGAATATGATAGCGATCCCCAGTACACGGTGGGAGATGGAAAAGAGGATCTGACCAGCAACTCTCCAGCAGCCACCTATGAATTGGAGGTGAAAGTGCGTATAATAAGCGAACGCCATAACAACCCTTGGGAATAGTGGGTGTTAGCCGGTCTAAAATTTGGGGCAGCGTTATGACATGCAATGACACAGGCATACAAGAATGTATGAGACATCCAGGTAACCTGCAACTGGTATCGTATGTGTAAAATAGATGACATATACGCATATAGTTGTTATGCTCCTTCAAGTCTCACGTGAGGAGGAGTTTGACATTGGACAGGATGGTGTCCAACGGAAAACAAGCCGCCGACTTTAATGCTTGTGCCTCCGGATGGGCAAATTCACTGATGTTTTATTTGGCTTTCGCATAGTTACACATTAAATTACGATCGGGTCGTTTCGCAAATCAGATATCCCAACTTTCCTGCAAATTGTTCGAGGCTTGTTTCCTGAGTAAGACAGGAACGACAATACTTTTAGAAAATTTTCAAACATGGTCGTCACACCCCCAGTAGCACGATAAGAAGTGCCAGAGACATTAATTGGGCTAAACATTAAGTGGGCAACAAAGTACCGAGTTTCGTTGGTATACCAAACAACGTGCTTAAGTTGGCTGTTAAATCTAGGTGGGACATATTTGTGGAATTACTTTAAACCTAATTGCTGTATTGGATCTTTCCTGAGGGATGGGAACATCAAAGATTGATATTGTTGCCTAAGCAATGCGCAATGCTGACCACATTGCCTCCTAGTGTACCGTTACGGTCTTGAATGAAGTGCTCTAACACACTTCAAGGCCCTGATCCAGTATGGATTGTTGCGCCAACGATTATTATTATTATTGTTGCCTAAAGCTAGTAAACCTTCTGGTGAACTATCGTCACATAGATCTATATGATGAGAAAGAAGATTGCTGCCTGTTGTAGAAAGCTTGGGAGGTTCTCCAGACCAACAACTCCGCTCTTGTACAGTCAGACCCATCTTCGACGCCATCAAATTTGTTACTGGCTTGACTAAAAATGAAATGCACGCAAAAGCAGGCAAGTATTGTGAAATCATTACCACTGATATGCAAAATGAAATCACTTGGCTATCATCATCATCATCAATGGCACAAAAACCGGTATCCGGTCTATGTCTGCCTTTGTAAGGAACTTCAGACATCCTGATTTCATACCGAATTCCACCACTTCGGTATGTCTATCGTCCTGACCTATGCCATCGCTCCATCTCAGGCAAGGTGTACCTCGTCTTCTTTTTATACCATAGATATTGCCCTTATAGACTTTCCAGGCTGGATCATCCTCATCCATATGGATTAGGTGACCTGCCCACCGCAACGTGTTGAGCCGGATTTTATCTACAACCAGACGGTCGTGGTATCGCTCATAAATTTCATCGTTATGTAGGCTACGGAATAGTCCATCTTTATGTAGGGGGCCAAAAATTCTTCGGAGGATCTTTCTCCCGAATGCGGGCAAGAATTTGCAATTTTGCTAGCTAAGAACCCAGGTTTCCGAGGAATACATAAGGACTAGCAAAATCATTATTTTGTACAGTAAGAGCTTTGACCCTATGGTGAGACGTTCCGATCTTTTTGTAAGCTGAAATAGGCTCTGTTGGCTGCCAACAAAAGTGCACGCATTTTATCATCATAGCTGTATCGATTGTGATTTTCGACCCTAGATAGGGCAAATTTTCAACGGTCTCAAAGTTATAGTCTCCTATCTTTATTGTCTTATCTTTGTTCATTTGACCAATGCGATTCGATGCTGTTGGTTCTTTTTTCTTTGGCGCTGACGTTGCCACCATGTACTTCTTCTTGCCTTCATTAATGTGCAGAATAAGATCTCGCGTCGCTTGCTCGATCAAGAACAACCCTAGACACCGCACAGAGAAAATCTGATCTGTTGCTGATTTGCTTGGAATGAAGCCTCTTTGACATAGGCCAATGATGTTCTGGGCGGATGGGGCTATCCGGTCTAGCAAGATAGCAAAGAATATCTTATAGATGGTACTCAGCAACGTGATACCTCTATAATTGCTGCACTGCGTGATATATGGGACACATAATGCCTCGCTGCCAGTCGTCAGGCATGGATTCACTGACCCACATCTTGTCCATCAGTTGATGAACCGCTTGGTGTAAATGGTCACCTCCATATTTAACCAATTCGAATGTAATTCCATCAGCTCCTGGCGACTTATGATTTTTAAGCCGATGAATTTTATAGGCTGTTGCTTCTATACTTGGTGGTGGCAGTATTTGTCCGTCGTCTTCAGTAGGTGGGACCTGGAACTCGCCGATATTTTGGTTGTTGAACAGTTCATCAAAATACTCAACCCATCGCTCCAGTATGCCCATTGTGTCCGAAACCAGATTTCCCTTTCTGTCTCGGCAGGATGAGCATCGTGGTGTATAAGGCTTCATCCTGCTGACTTGTTGGTAAAACTTTCGCGCCTGGTGCCGTTGCTCCCCGTGTTTTTCGAGTTCACAGACCTGTGGGTTCTTCCAGGCTTCCTTCTTCCGCCTATGAAGTCACTTCTCCACTCGACGCAGTTCGTGATAAGTCCCTGCGGGTGCCCGAGTTCTTTGAGAATGCAACATTAACGGTATGCAACGGTATGCGGCATCCTTCCTTTTGTCGCGACTGGGGTCAAGCACGTGTGTGGCCTTAGTAATGATAACGTCCTGCAGGTAGTTGTGAAAACCATTCTTTAATGTTCCATCTGCGGGACATCTGTTAGCTGCGGTTATTACGGCACTTGTCTATACTTTCTGATAACTGACTAATAGGTTTTGGTACGACACAGGCGATATTCTCAAGGAATATATTGTCTCCATGGGAATTACACAATGTGCTGGGGCCACTATTGTGGTGATATAGCGATGATTGTAGTTGCAAAGCACCGCGCCGATGTTGGGTTGTATCAATTCGAATTCCTACTATAGCGGACTGGTTGGAAACATGGGCCTCGTATTCGCGAAAGACAAAGTAAATACGGTGCTAATTACAAAGTGTCGTAAGGAAAGGTTCGGTCGCATCAGACTGGGGAATCACATTATAACTTCAAAACTAGCAATTAAATACCTTGGAGTGACGGTGAATGCTTGGCTGAATTTCAGGCATCACTCACAGCATGTGTGGATGATGCCAAATGCTAGAATGGTCAACTCTATATTACTCTATGTCGCATCAGTTTGGCGAACTGTATTACAAATCACATGCAATGCCTAACAGATGGGTGCGGTTTATGAGAGAACCACTTTGTGTGCGATCGCCATTCGACGCACATCTATTATGGACCCGGATATTTTTCTGGTCGCAACGTGAGAAATGCTGAAACTGCTTCCAAATGTCAAGACCTGGATGCAGAGGCGATACGGAGAGATAATCTATAACATTGCACAAGTCCTTACGAAGCATTAAGGATTCCGCATATACTTATATAGATTGAACAGAGTAGCTCACCATTGGCAACAGTATTTCGGAGGACTCGGAGATGTCTTCTTCCATCGGCGAGGAAGGCCCTATAAAATCGATTACCACGATAGAGGTAGCGAGAACTTTATCCAAAAGCAACGTAATACTTTGAAGGTGGCACATTTGGGTGAAAATAAAACACACTAGTAACATACATAAGTGTCAATGTCTTTCCTCTGCTACGAAGATGGAGCCGAAAATGCGGAACACTTTTTCTGTACCCGCCCAAAGTTTGAATGTTTAAGAGGAAACCTCGAAGCTGGAAAGTGAAAAATGTAATAAGCAACATGATGGGATCGGATGCAGAGTAGATCACGTAGTTGTAAAAGTGAAATCGATGCACCAGCGGCTTAAGGGACCCGAAGCTGAACGGAGGCGTAGAACGGAAATTATCGTAAATAACATCGCGCCAAGCAACATACCCTAATGCAACTAGACTAATCAGGTCCATGGAGCAATACCAGAGAGTATGATGAAACCACAGTTGAAGTGTAGAGAAAACATAGGAGGTTTAGGCCAGCGGGAGTCCAGCATACGCGTCCTAGATTAAAGATGCCTTCCCACGATGAATTTTCCCTCCAAAAAAAGATAGACAAAATCATTTTTTTAAGGTTCTGCACAAAGAGATAGATGTCAAAGAATAATAAGGCACCTAGTGGGCCACCCTATACTGCCTTGTACTTTCTTTTAATGGACAGTGTGGGAAAGTAACAGAAGCCCAGTATAAGTAACAGGCCGCTCCCGATTGTAGGCACTAAAAATGTTGGAGCTACCACAGGGATTTCGAACTGGCAGTTCAACAATGGATGGCATTAACGCAGTGATCAATCTGACAGAGAAAAAAAACAGTTGCTAGCGTAGGAAAACATAGATGTCCATTAACACTAACGCAGTTCCTAATCAATAATAACGGATACAACCCCTTTTACATCGTTTTAGACATGACAATTCTCTTGTTTAATCCAACTGTGTACGTACCCAAAAGTGAATGGCTTGAGTTATCTATTATTTAAAATCCTTATGAGTAGAAATTACCACATGCTCCAATCCTAATAAGTAAAGGATATATTAAGCGACATTCGAAGGTGTTATTCTACTAAGAGTGTATAAAACATGGATATAGGCGCTAAGAATTTGAACTCTCCAAGTGATAAGATGTGACAAACTTCGAATCGTGATTGTAACCAAGTCACAGCCAAGGTGTGGATTTTGCAGACCTCTATGTTTCTCCGCGGGGTAATCTCTGGAACACATGATCTTCACTTCACTGGAAACCCCTCACTTAGTACTTACAGCGCATTTAGCCAAAATGAAGAGAAATATGGAAGAAACTGGAAACCGCCCGTCCGATCGAGGTATTTTCACCTAACTTTCCCAAAAGGCGGAAGAGAAAGGCATGACAAAAGAAAATTTTAGCCACAAATGTGGGGAGTATAGGCTAAATTTTGGCTTCCAGAATCTTTTCTTCCGTCTACCAAGAAAGGCGGAAAAAATGATATGGTTACAACTGGTCTAATACTGATATATGGAAACGGATCTATGCGTCTCCGACACTGTGAAACCGGGAAGTCTCTCAGTCGACGGAAGAGGAAGCCACTGCGAAAGAAGGCGGAGCTCTTTAGGAATAAAGACATGGGCGTTCTGGCACCAGCAGGTGTGGCGACATTCGAAAAAATCGGTCGCAAGGAAGGGGGATCCTCGACGGAAGTTTGGAACAGGCTGGTAAACTCTGTAAGAACCAGGATTGACGCAGAAAGCTCTCTTTTTAACAAAAATAAAAGGAGGTAGAAATCCCTATGATGAAAGATATGGAGGACCAGTAGCGTATTAAATTTGTTGGAGAAAACTGTGCTGAGTCAGTTCAGCCAGGACCTAGTTGTGTTCATCTTACAATAATATATAATAATAATAACAATACAATGGTAACGGGACAAAGGCTGAAGAAAAAGAAGAAGTGATAGTTGTTGGATGCTGGTAGGAAGTAGAAAATTCCTAGACGAGGGAAGCTATTTGATTTCATCACTTCGACTGGTCTCATTACTGCGTTTTAGGATGTGCATTCCTCAGACTAAGGAGAAATAGTAGTGTATTTCAAAAATGTTAAAGTTGATTAGGGACTGGTGGGTACTACGTGTCCGGCAGCCAGACCTTCGTTACTTAGAATTCATTAATATTGGGCGAACAGACTGTAATGCAAAAATGGAAAATAAAAATAAAATGCTGAAATTAGGAAAAGAGATAAATAAAATGTAGTAGGAATTATTTCAAGATACTAAATCCTATCTGATGTCTCTTGGTGACAAGCCAACCAAGAAAACGAATTCAATGTCGTTAAAATGATTGCGTTGAGTAAAAAACCTCGGAAAAATACTAGGACGTTCATCTCAATCGAAGCGACAGGGCAGGCCCCTGACTTATCGAAAAATGGATTGTTAACGCATGGACGGCACCAGAGTGTAAGCAAATTAGTGCGAGCAGAAGAAATTCGTGTCAGCACGTTAGATATTGATACCTTTCAACGGAAGAATTTGTTCATCATTAGCTTTCGCAAGTACTGCTGACGTTTGGACCAATTCCACCTGTCAGCGCTACTGAAGTCGAGGAAGTAGTCAAACGAATGAATTCAGAGATCTAGAAACGAAAGAGCTGGTACCCAACAGTATGGTTTGGGGAGTTATTCAATCACGTTATTGAAAAGGTAGAACACCATTTGACTGATTTAATAGCATTACCGTTCCTATATCAAATTAGTCGAAAATGAAAACGCTTTAGATATAAAAGGTTTTGTGGAATTTGTATGTAACAATGCATGGGCAAACGATGGCTCCACTTTTACATAGCTCGAATAGTATATTCAAAAAGCCCACGGACCCTCTTCACGTCCAACCGGACCGAGGGGCGACCAACCTAAGGATGGGCTGAAGGCAACATCCAAAGGCCCGCATCAACCTAAGGATGGGCTGAAGGCAACATCCAAAGGCCCGCATCACAGCGATGATGCGTTTTAACGCAAAGTGTGTGCGACCATGCGAAAATGTATTACTACATTCCGATTGTCGCAAACACTTCCGCCAATGACGCGGAGGTTCTACACTACAGAGACATGGATCTTATATCGAAGACAGTGCGGATCAAGACTGAAACCCATTAGGTCAGATTGTTACCGGACAGGACTCTTCGGACTATAGCAAAGATTGCAAGGATAACCGCTTTTTGCATCTCCATGTATAGTCCAGCTCGAAGATCGAGCGTTTTCAGCGCTTTATGTAAGTTCTGCGGGACTAATCCCGTCGCTGAAATTACTACTGGGACTACTTCGATCTTTTGTAGTCTACAAGTCTGCTTCATATCGTCTGCCAAGGGCCGTAGTTCCGGATTTTTTCGTGCTGTTTTTCAACAGTGTTCCGGTCCAACGGTACGGCTACATCGATTATAAAGCACGCTCGTTCTTCCTTCAGAAGCAGAACTAGATCGGGTCTGTTATGATTAACACTGTGGTCGGTGGCAATAGTGTGATCCCACAGTAGTTTGACCCGATTATTTTCCAAGATTCTCTGCGGAGTATACTTATAGTAAGGATGGTAGGTTACCAGTAAGTTATACTTCAACGCAAGGTTTTGATGGAGAATCTTGCAGACGGAGTTATGACGATTGGTATACTCAGTACTGCTCAACATCCTGTACGCAGATGTTATGTGCTGGATGGTCTCCTCTTCACAGTTGCATAACCTACAACTGGAATTGGTGATTGAGGAGTCGTGAAGAATGTACCGTTTATAATTTTTTGTTAGGAGGGAAGCATCCTGAATTCAAGTTAGAAATGCTTCGGTCTCATAGAAAAGTACACCATTTGTCAACCATTTGTTGGAGGCTTCGATGTCAATGCCTGACAACAACAAATTTTGTATATGTCCGCCGTGAAGGGGTTTCTCTTTCCACATGTCGATCTTCTGCTGGACTGAAGTAACATTCGACATGGGATCCCATTCTCTGCTTCTCAAGTTCAAAGGAGATAATTTATTATCTGCCATGACGGTAGCCTGATGTATTTGACTAGAGGATGCACTTGATTGTAGTGCAACGGTTTCAAATCAAGTACCCCCCTTCCTCCTTGATGATGTGGGATAGTGATCCTCAATTTTTCGGCAGCTCTATTGTGCATCTTGTTGTTTGCAAGAACTACCCTTATCCGTCTATTGACAGATTCTAAATCAGTATTACTCCATTGTATCACACCGAAAGTGTATAGAAGGACGGGAATGGCGAAGGTGTTGATTGTCATGATTTTATTTTTCCCGTACAGCTCAGTTTTAAGGGCAAGATCCAGACGCCGCTCAAATTCCCCCAGCAACTTAGATTTGATTATTGCCACAGCAGGTGTTGTTGCTTGCAATATGCCGAGGTATCTGTAGACGTCGTTCGAATCCATACCCTCAATTCGGATGTTATTTTGGCTGTATCCTTCGTTGTCGGTGTGTTTTCCCCGAACAATTGTTTTTATGCGACATTTTTCCAAACCCAACTGCATGCCGATATCCCTGCTGAACTGGATGGTGATGTTCAGCAAGGAGCAAAGTTGGTTCTCGTCTTTGGCATACAATTTGATGTCGTCAATGTACATCAAATGGCTTAATGTACATTTCGACAATATGCCATGCTTGACTTGGAACCCGTATTTGCTTTCATGCAAAAGATGGGATAGCGGATTCAAAGCCAAACAAAACCACATTGGGCTTAGAGAGTCGCCTTGGAAAATGCCACGCCTGATTGGTATCTCTCCTGATGTTTGTGAGGATACCGATAGCTTCGTGCTCCAATTCTTCATTACTGTCCTCAGAAGAAGAACGACATTCGGGTTGATTTTATACAAGCGTAACACTCGTAGTAACCACGAATGTGATATGGAGTCAAAGGCTGATTTATAATCGATGTAGGCTGTCGAGATATTTCGTTTCTGATGGACAGCCTGCTTTACAGCTACCATATTGATTATAAGCTGTTCTTGGCAGCCTCGGGAGCCTTTTGCGCATCCTTTTTGCTCCTCAGCTATCAATTTATGAACATCAAGATGTTTTGAGATGTTCGCGCACAGAACTGAAGTGAAGACCTTGTAGATGGTAGGAAGACAAGTAATTGGTCGACATTTTGAAGGGCAAGAGGCACCCTGTTCTTTGGGGATGAGGAAAGTTATCCCCTTGGTGAAAAATGGTGGAACTAAATCAGGATCGGCAATCATCTGATTAAATTGATTTGCCAATATCCTGTGAGTGCTCTTGAACCGCTTCAGCCAGAAGTTGTGAATCTTGTCAACTCCTGGCGCCTTCCAGTTACCTGCCTTGTCAAGGACTGCTTTAACGTCGACTTCAGTTACGTCAGGCATGGTCATTTCGGGGAGGGCCTCGCATGAACGCATAAGGTGTGGGAGCCACGCTGCTTCTAAATTGCAACGACTGGATTCGCTCCAAACACTTCTCCAGAAGTCTTCTGCCTGATCCAGATTGAGGTTACTTTCCCTACCTGAGTTGATGAGATTTTTGTAGAATCCCCGTTGGTTCTGGAAGAACAAGGTGTTGTCTGTCCTTCGCTGAAAGCTTTTCTGATACCTACGGATGCGATTGGAGCATACCGCAAGTTTCTGCTTCAGCACCTCGAGGATTTCTTCGATTGGCATATCATTGGACAGATGGTAGTTTCCAATGATGTTCGCAACACATCTGTGCACTCTTGGTGATGGATTTCCAAGGAGTGCTTGCGTCACACGACCAATCTCCTTTCTCAACTTTTCGACTCTTTTGTTGAGTCGAAACACCCAGAACGGTAAAGTCCTTCTGCGCATACCTCTGTTATTCGCTCTAAGATGTTGGTTATGGAGACGAATAACCGTGGCAGCTGCAACGTAGATCAGGCTGTGAACCTCTGTAGCAGTAATCTCGCTAGCCAAACGATCAGCCAAAATTCTGTCAACGGCAGCAATGATGTTAGTAGTTGCCGAAGTAAACTTCAGTTTTGGGATCCCTGGCCTAGCGTCTGGGAGAATCTCAGCATACTCTGTGAATGCGACCTGGAATGCGGTCAAAGCCTCATTATAAATTGGGTCGACATCCCCAGTTACTAAGCTTCTCCTGACTACTGGATTCATGGAGTGCCTTACAGGTGGAGTACTTGTGTTACTCCTTTGACTAGTCCGGTAATTTGATGACTCCAGCCCGAGCTCAAGTGAAACCTCTTGGAAGATTTGTTGCCTAGTTAGTAAGGCAACTCGGTTGTTATTCACGATCACTCGGTACTGGTTGACGACGTTCTGTTCCGGAACATGACTTAGCTCCGGAAATCGGGTTATGAACGCGTCATGTAGTCGATGTCTGTACCCTGATGGATTCCGTTCCAAATCCGTGACACGGTAATAGGCGCGGACGATAAATTCGTTGAGTTGGTTCGTCCAAACCATACGGCGCCTAGGTCTCCCGTCCCTGGTGGTTGACGGCATAACCGCCAAAACATCCAAGGGCGAAGAGCCGCTCTGATGTTGTTGAACGACCCTTAACCGTGTTGGGTACTGTCTTCGTGTCCCTGGGGTCCCATTTAAAGAATTTAAACCAAAGTCCCCAATTTTATTCCCACGAGTAATGGGGAACCAGTCAGCCCTGCAACAGAGCCCCAATGTTGCAATGCCCCATGGTTACCTCCAAAGGTAGGGAAGGTATTTGGAGGGGAGCCGCTGAAATACAGTGTAACGTCACTGCAATTCATCCGATAGGCGCGTCGATCCCTTCACCCCGGATTACGGATTTGTTAAGGAGGTTTACTCCCCCTGAACGGGAAGAATCGGTAAGGGAGGACGAACACAAAGGGAAACGTTCTGCTTGTCCGCGGCTACTTATTTACAAGATTAACTTGCGATATTCGTAGCTGACCCGGTGGGTCATGTCATTATCCGCAACCCATGACACGCGCCTGGTCGCATGCAGCTCTGCGTTTGCAACTCAGGTGAGGGTAAACCTGGTACGCCAGGTATATATATGGAAGGCGCCAGGAGTTGACAAGATTCACAACTTCTGGCTGAAGCGGTTCAAGAGCACTCACAGGATATTGGCAAATCAATTTAATCAGATGATTGCCGATCCTGATTTAGTTCCACCATTTTTCACCAAGGGGATAACTTTCCTCATCCCCAAGGAACAGGGTGCCTCTTGCCCTTCAAAATGTCGACCAATTACTTGTCTTCCTACCATCTACAAGGTCTTCACTTCAGTTCTGTGCGCGAACATCTCAAAACATCTTGATGTTCATAAATTGATAGCTGAGGAGCAAAAAGGATGCGCAAAAGGCTCCCGAGGCTGCAAAGAACAGCTTATAATCGATACGGTAGCTGTAAAGCAGGCTGTCCACCAAAAACGAAACACCTCGACAGCCTACATCGATTATAAATCAGCCTTTGACTCCATATCACATTCGTGGTTACTACGAGTGTTACGCTTGTATAAAATTAACCCGAATGTCGTTCTTCTACTGAGAACAGTAATGAAGAATTGGAGCACGAAGCTATCGGTATCTTCGCAAACATCAGGAGAGATACCAATCAGGCGTGGCATTTTCCAAGGCGACTCTCTAAGCCCACTGTGGTTTTGTTTGGCTTTGAATCCGCTATCCCATCTTTTGCATGAAAGCAAATACGGGTTCCAAGTCAAGCATGGCATATTGTCGAAATGTACATTAAGCCATTTGATGTACATTGACGACATCAAATTGTATGCCAAAGACGAGAACCAACTTCGCTCCTTGCTGGACATCACCATCCAGTTCAGCAGGGATATCGGCATGCAGTTGGGTTTGGAGAAATGTCGCATAAAAACAATTGTTCGGGGAAAACACACCGACAACGAAGGATACAGCCAAAATAACATCCGAATTGAGGGCATGGATTCGGACGACGTCTACAAATACCTCGGCATATTGCAAGCAACAACACCTGCTGTGGCAATTATGAAATCTAAGTTGCTGGGGGAATTTGAGCGGCGTCTGGATCTTGTCCTTAAAACTGAGTTGTACGGGAAAAATAAAATCATGGCAATCAACACCTTTGCCATTCCCGTCCTTCTATACACTTTCGGTGTGATACAGTGGAGTAATACTGATTTAGAATCTGTCAATAGACGGGTAAGGGTAGTTCTTGCAAACAACAACATGCACAATAGAGCTGCCGAAAAATTGAGGATCACTATCCCACGTCATCAGGGAGGAAGGGGGGTACTTGATTTAAAAACGATGCACTACAATCAAGTGCATTCTCTTCGTGAGTTTTTCTATGAGAAACAATCCTCTAGCCAAATACATCAGGCTACCGTCATGGCAGATAATAAATTATCTCCTTTGAACTTGAGAAGCAGAGAATGGGATCCCATGTCGAATGTTACTTCAGTCCAACAGAAGATCGACATGTGGAAAGAGAAACCCATTCACGGAGGTCATATAAAAAATTTGTTGTTGTCAGGCATTGACATCGAAGCCTCCAACAAATGGTTGACAAATGGTGTACTTTTCTATGAGACCGAAGCATTCCTAACTTCAATTCAGGATGCTTCGCTCCCAACAAAAAATTATAAACGGTACATTCTTCACGACTCCTCAATCACCAACTCCAGTTGTAGGTTATGCAACTGTGAAGAGGAGACCATCCAGCACATAACATCTGCGTGCAGGATGTTGAGCGGTACCGAGTACACCAATCGTCATAACTCCGTCTGCAAGATTCTCCATCAAAACCTTGCGTTGAAGTATAACTTAGTGGCAACCTACCATCCTTACTATAAGTATACTCCGCAGAGAATCTTGGAAAATGATCGGGTCAAACTACTGTGGGATCACACTATTGCCACCGACCACAGTGTTAATCATAACAGACCCGATCTAGTTCTGCTTCTGAAGGAAGAACGAGCGTGCTTCACAATCGATGTAGCCGTACCGTTGGACCGGAACACTGTTGAAAAACAGCACGAAAAAATCCGGAACTACGGCCCCTTGGCAGATGATATGAAGCAGACTTGGAGACTACAAAAGATCCAAGTAGTCCCAGTAATAATTTCAGCGACGGGATTAGTCCCGCAGAACTTACATAAAGCGCTGAAAACGCTCGATCTTAGGGCTGGACTATACATGGAGATGCAAAAAGCAGTTATCCTTGCAACCTGTGCTATAGTCCGAAGAGTCCTGTCCGGTAACAATCTGACCTAATGGGTTTCAGTCTTGATCCGCACTGTCTTCAATATAAGATCCATGTCTCTGTAGTGTAGGACCTCCGCGTCATTGGCTGAAGTGTTTGCGACAATCGGGATGTAGCAATACATTTTCGCATGGTCGCACACACTTTGCGTTAAAACGCATCATCGCTGTGATGCGGGCCTTTGGATGTTTCCTTCAGCCCATCCTTAGGTTGGTCGCCCCTCGGTCCGGTTGGGCGGGAAGAGGGTCCGTGGGCTTTTTGAACTATATATATATATATATATCTACCCAGTGAGTTGTGGTTTAAGAATACATTCAAAGTTTGCCTTGCACGTCGCAATAGACGATTAAAAGCGATAGAAATTTGTGGGCTAGCAATCTGCAAATTTTGAAACTTTATTGCAATCGAAACGTCAACAACGCCTCGAACAGAGACTGACCTCAAGGCTACGATCTTTGGTCAGGTTAGTTAGGTTTCAACTATGATCAATTAGATCGACTAATTCCCACTAGGCTCAACATTGACCGCTTGAATGACCGAGATGTCGCTCGACGGTGACAAAGCTATCTTACTGATCGGACGGCAGATATACTGAGTAACCCTACCCAAAATGTTCTCCTCTCGGGTGTTGCACAGGTGAGCGGCCACGTCCCGAATGGGCGTCATGAGATCTGGCTGAGTGCAGAATCGTAGAAGTGGATTGATGAACGGAGGGGGTTGAACGCCCTATTGACCGCTGCGAGGTTCAGGGTACTGTACATCCTGCCGGAAGATACCGCAGTACGCAATGATTGCAGAAGTGTGTATCACGAAAAAACTTACATGTGGTCGTTTCGATGCTCCTGTGAAGAACGTCATGGTGAAGAGGTGAAAAAACACTTCACCACAGTTCTTAACCATATCGTATCCGGTGAAGTTCCTCCTCTTGTGAATGAAATTACTAGTCACCTAGCATGCGGATATGGAATATCCCATCAAGCAGCAGAGAAATCATTTCGGTCATCAATGCACTCAAATAGAGTAAAGCCGCTAGGTTTAAGGGCCTCCGCACAGAGTTTTTTGTCGCTGATGCTTGCAGTCGTACTGAAATCTTGGGAATCCGAGACCTTTCCCAGAGGATGGAAGAAGCGCGTGATCATTAAGATTCCAAAGAGGGGCATCCGTTTTGAGTGTGACAATTGTAGGGGTATCTGCGTGCTCCCTGCCGTTACAAAGACCAGAGTTAACATAATTCTCGAACGCATCAAAGAACATTTCGGAAGCTTGATCGACAGAGAGCAGGTTGGGTGGGCATTCTGGAGAAAATAATAGTCATTATCAAAACAACATATGATAGCGCAAAATGTCACGTGTGCACCGAAGTAAAATGATGGAGGACTTGGAAGAATTCAGTAGACTATCATATGTTTCCGCAAACTCCTAATATATCCTGGTGGCATCTGTTTGCTCTCTTACCGGGTCATGGACGTTAGCCAAATGGCTCTGGATTTGGAAGGAGAGGCATGGATAGGCGCACTGAAGATAAATACCTAGAAAACCAAGGTCCTTAGTCTGACGGGTCATCGCAATCTCCCCATCTGCATTAATGAGCAGAGCATCGTTGGTCAATTTGTACGTCTAAGAAGCGTGGGTTCTGCCAGCGGTAGCACTATATTGCATGTTGCCCGATGTATTAACAGCGCTAGATCCGCTTTCATTGCTTTGTCTAAAATCTGGAAATACAGTAACCTCAACACCAAGCTCAAGTTGAGACTGTTCTGCGCTAGTGTTCTGGAATGAAAAGTGACCCTCACTGTTACTCTAAAGCTCCAAGCCTTCGTCAGCACTGACACTATCTCAAATGAAGAACTTAGTTGGCGCACAGGCCTGGCACTCATATGCGTTATGATCGGAAGGCGGAAGTGGCAGTGGATAGTTAACGCATTAAGGAGGGGCGACAATTGCATTGCGGCCTAGGCCATGCAGTGGGATCCCAAGATGGTCGATGAGTGGGCCGTAGAGAAGGAGTGCGGGCGTCTCGAGAAATCTGAAGTGCTTTTCAGATACCCGCGAACGATGGCGTGCGTGTGTGTGGTTGACCCCCCACCAAGAGGTAAACGGCAACCAACCAACATGAAAAACAGATATATATAAAAGAAAATTAGTTACCATTGTTCATAATTAACAAGCAGAATTTTACTAGGCGGAAAAATATTTCTACCATTTTCACAAATCAACACTACTCAAGTGATTCATGAGCGACTATTTTTTACTAGTAATATAAATTATTATCGAATATCAATCAAAAAACAGTAAAACTCCCCTTTCAATCTTGCAAATAAATATTTATAATTTTGCAAATTAGAAATTGCGATTTTATCTCATATTTACTCATCACTTCCCCTTGCAACTGCACACATTAATCAATCAATAAATGCCCTTTGCTCGCTAATGTCTATTCTTAGAACCATAAGACGTTATTTACCAACTATTTTGCGTGCATACTAAAATAGCTGCCCGTTCATATTATCAGCGTTAAAAACAAAATGTGCTTATCATTCTCCAGCTTTACGGCAGCGAACTTCAATAGATGAAAGCCTTGAACTATAAATTTCTCAGCCCATGCAACTAATTCACTTGTTTACACATAAAGACAGTGATTTTCACATATTTCACTCAAAATCGTTGGATATAAATATTTGATAGAAAAAATAGTTTTCTTACCTTTAATGCAACCACGAAGACTAGTTGGTTTTGGCATTGGCGTTGGTTTCACCGGCTTCGTATCCAGCGGTGCAGCGGGAGCCTGTATTTGATTTGCTTGTTGTTCTGGTTGTTGCTCTTTCGTCAGTAATTTAGCTGATGTTGGTGGTTTTGATAGTTGCTGGTTACTATCGCTCCCAAGCGGAGCGTAAGTTGATTGCAATTTTGTCGAAACCTCCCTTTTTGATGTATCCGTTAATGAATTTTGATTATTTTCGACACCCAAAATAATTCGTTCAATTGGTTTTGATGGCGGCTCATCAGCTTTACTGATGGGTGTTCTTTCAACTTCGGTATCACTGGAACTACGTGATGACGAGGAATCACTTGAATGAGAGGTGTTGTCCAAAGTGTTTTGAGTGGGTTCAATATTTCCTTCAACCGCGGCCTTGACATCCTCCTTGCTTTCGTTTGGCTCAATGGGTACCAATTCAGGTGTTTTTTCAGTTACAATGTTTTCCGTGATTACTATACTTTCTTCAATAGTTGCTGGAATGATCGTAGATTCGGAAACTACTTGACGCTCGATAGCTTCGGTTTTGGGTTCATTTTCTAACTTAGGGGCTGTTTGAACTTCTTGTGGTTTCTCTTCTGCAACCGTAGTTTTATGCTCCTTATCTTTAATTGTAGACTTTTCTTCTGGCTTAGGGACTGCTTCAACGACTTTTGGTGATTTATTTTGAGAGACTTCCAGGTCGAATACTTCAACTTCAGATGTATTTTCTGATCTAGGGACTTCGTCAATAACCTTTGACGGGTTGTCCTTCGCCTCGTCGCCGATTGGTGCCGCAATATTTTCGGTTTCACTTGGTGGGGAATCTAAGATTTGATTATTCTCAACTTTTTGTTTCACTGGCAGATTCGCTAAACTGGCCGCACGCTCTGACAGGAGCATAGTTTGTGTTGTTTTAATTGGACTCATTACTACTGGACTAACTGGCACATTTGGCAAGCTAACTGCACGCTCGGACCCTAACATTTTCTCCGTTATTTCCATTGACTTCTTTGCTATAAGGCTAGGTGATGTTTGTGGCAGACTATCCACACGTTCCGAAACTAACATCGCCTCTGTAATTTCGGTTGACTTTTTCGTATCTGGTCTAGCTGGTATGTTTGGTAGGCTGGTTGCACGTTCTGATGTCAGCATTGCCTGCGTTACGTCAATTGCCTCTTTGGTCTTTAGACCGTCTGACACATTTGGAATGCTTACTGCACGTTCCGAAATTAGCATTGCTTGCGTCACTTCAATTGATTCTTTGTTTGATAACAACGATAGTGAGCTTGTTGCGTTCTTATCTGGACTTTGATTATCATTCGAAGGTCGCTCTACTGCAACCACTCCATCCGTACTATCAACTGAATTAACAGCTGTTTCGATTTTCGTTATTTCCATGACACTTTCAGCACTAGGAACTTCTTCTGGCTCCTCCACATCTACAGTTTCAACAATTTCTATAATTTCTTTAACGTTTGGTTTATCGGCTGATTCCACTGGGTTTGCTTCTTTGACGATAATTTCTTCTACGATTTGAATATCGATATTCCCAGATGGCTCGTCCTCCTTTTCGTCTTTCTCAACATTCTTAATTTCACTATTTATCTTGTTTTCTTCCTCGACTTTAGATACAGAGACCTCCTGTTTAGGCAACTCAATGCAAGTACTTTCTGTACTCGAAGAGTCTTCAACCGAGGGTGACTCCATATTTTCACGTTTTTCACTGTGCACTTCAATGATTGTTTTTGCAACTATCTCAAGTGGATCTTCAGACTCCGGGCTTAGATCCGCGAGCTCCGTTGCATTTTCACGTTTTTCGTTCGTTTCGTTAGTTTTCGACATTTTCAAATTTTCATCAGCGATTCCGTCACCGTTACTTCGATTCTCGGTAGAACTAATTGCGAAATTTACTTTCGAATGCTCTACAAGTATCGATTGGGGTGGCTTATTGCTGATTTCATTGATTTCTGCTGTTGGTGTTATCTTATCGGCTTCGACATTGGCAGCCAATTTGTTTTCCTCGTCAACGCTTTCTAGCGGTATCATCATGTCAATGGAATTCTCATTTTCTCTTGCCGCAGTTTTTATTATCGTTGTTGTTAACGTAGGTGTCGGTATTTCATTACTCAATGATTCTTTGAAGTGTTGCACTTCAGATATGTTAACAATTTGTTTAGGTTCGGCCTCAGTTACATTCGGTGCAACCTCGGCAGGGTTAACGATTCGTTCACGCTCAGACTTAGTAGCGTCTGTTAAATCACCAACATCTTCCTCGTTAGGGGGGCGCGTTCCATTACTGCTGTTATTAGCAATTATCGGTCTAAAAAAGAAAAAGAAAATTATGGATTAGATAATGCTTTCTAAGAGATATAACATACTATAAATGGATTCAATTATTTCAGAGACAAAGCCTCCTCGGTGGAATAGTAAGTATGATAGAACTCGAGGTTGCCAATAAATCTTATTGATAATTTAAGACCTGGGAGTGGGTACAAATGACAAATTATGATCGCATTATAATCCCCCCAAAATCGAATCATCAGCAAGTTTTCTTCTTGATGATGGTCTAATTTTCAACGAAACGTGCGTTCCAAAAATAGCTGTAGATGTCGTAACGTTTAGTCTTGAGTAACTATTACCCTAGGATCAGATAGTCAATACGAAACTCACCTCAGCTGAAAAGTCCCATCGAAACGTGCTATAATTCCTCTGCGCTATCCAGGCTCGGAAAGATAGTTTGGTCCTTTGGATGTTTCAACCCTCATCATCCCAAAACCAAAAATGCAATTTGTGATTTTCACCATAAGATTACCATCGAAAATGAGGAGCTCCGCGACTCTTCTACGACACTATTTGACAACGAGAGTATATGACGAATTTCCCCGTAGAAAAGTTGTTAGGTAAAGAGATCAGCAGAAAAGTGTTATGAACCCCAAACAACGTTGCTTGTTAATTTGATACTCCCGAAAGCCTTCGTGTCGAAAAACGCGAAACTGCCAATGGTATATTTTTTTTGAGAATAATGGGGTCCTAATTCCGCATCAACTTAATGCTGGACCGGACCAAATGGGGAGCAACTTACTCCCTCTTTTTTTGGTCCACGGACCCCTCGCTTAGGGCTTGCACCCAAACTTTTCAAAAATGTCAAGCGATGACAGCTTTACGGTTCTCAAAAAAAATATATTTTCAGCTCTGGTCAATAAGGCGGATTGGCGCTTAATATAATTCGTAGTTATGTCGTATTCTACGAATTATATAAAGGAGCACTCAACATCTGCGAGCCGCTTCGGTCACGCTGCTCCCAGGGGGCAGAGGTGAGGCAGCGTCTGACGATTTGCCTCTACCCTGGTAAGAAACCGTAAAGCCGTCATCGCTTGACATTTTTGGCAATGCTAATTTCAAACGTTGCTCGCTGGTGACGCAAGTCCCAATCTCCTCTCTGAATCGGCTCAAAGACAAGTTAGTCTTCTCCATTTGAATTGACTGTAGACATAGAAGGCAAACACGATGGTTCCAGTATTAATCGCGTTTAAGACATTGAATTAGGGGTCTGACATCTTTATATGGAAGAATGTCATGTAAAGAATGGTTGTGAAAACTGCAAAATAACAGGGTTCACGCTTGCGCTTTATTCGGCGTGTGCGATTCACCCACTAAAACCACATCCAGGTTTCTGCCCATACTCCGCAGGACCACCCAGGACGCCTCCTGCATAAGGGCTGTTGTTGCACTTGTTCCTGCACTAGATTATGAAGAATTACAACTCATTCATCAGCCTCAAGCAATAAAATATAATATGCGCATTCGGGACAGTCGAAAGATCCACCCAATCTAATCCAAAGCAATGAAAATGTGTCCAATAATCATCGTGTCGTGCAAAGAACTGCGTCAGCTGTTAATCCCCCGTATTTTCTCCCGACCCGTTTCTCAATAGCGCTATCTAGTGCTCCCGCTTAAAAAGAAAGACGATAGATCCCAACATTCTCGATTTTGAAACAGCCCTGTGGTCACCAACCGGACATTGGTAGTATTATTTTTCCCACGATTAGTAATAAGGGTCTCCGTCCTGTTGGCATGAATTGCTCCACTTTCATATAGTTCCAAGTCCTCGGGATATATCGCAATTACAACCACCTTGACATGCAAGGGCCAGGCACTCAATCATACATGATGTTCCAAAGCAGGGAACCCAATGTCCCTCAAGCTGTCACAATGTATTCTTGCCTCCCGTCGTTCATCATGTACCAAACTAACCTATCCGAGAGATAAATTGCGATTAACCGAACTAGTGTGCCTTCAATCCAATGGTATTAAAGGCATTCCTGACATTTAGAATCACTACCGCGCAGTATTCGCTACAAAAAATGGTTGTAATTATTTTAAACAAAAGCCGCCTGCTTTTTGGTTTTGCCTTTCAGTATGGCTACCGCTATTTCGAAGATCGTGGTACTCTTCCCCTAGCTCTTAGTGTCACAAAGTTCCCCCTCTTCTTTGACAAAGTTTTCTCGCTCGCGTTGTTGTTTAGATTTCCTGGTTCCACCAGTGGGTCTGTTTCGTTCTGTGGTGCAAATGCGTTTGCGGCATTCTAGCGCCACATCATCATCATCAACGGCGCAACAATCAGCATCCGGTCTAAGCCTGCCTTAATAAGGAACTCCTGAAACCCCGCTTTTGCGTCGAGGTCCACTAATTCTATATCCCTAGAAGCTGTCTGGCGTTCTGACCTACACCATCGCTCCATCTCCCGTAGGGCCTACCTCGTCTTCTTGTTCTACCATAGATATTGCCCTTATGAACATTCCCGGTTAGATTATCCTCATCCATACGGATGAGGTGACCCAACCACCTCAACCTGTTGGGCCGGATTTTATCCACAATCAGATAATCGTGGTATCGCTCAAAGATTTCGTCGTTATGTGCGCTACGCAATCGTCCATCCTCAAATAGGGGGCCAAAAATTCTTCGGAGGATTCTTCTCTCGAACGCGACCAAAAGCTTACATTTTTTTTTTGCTAAGAACCCAGGTCTTCGAGGAATACGTAAGGACTGCAAGATCATAGTCTTGTACAGTAAGAGCTTTGACCCTATGGTGAGACGTTTCGAGTGAAACAGTTTTTGTAAGCTGAAATAGGCTCTGTTGGCTGCCAATAACCGTGCGCGGATTTCATCGTCATAGCTGTTATCGCTTGAGATAGGAGAAATTATCAACGGTTTCAAAGTTGTAGTCTTCCATTTTTATTGCTTTCTTTTGACCAATGCAATTCGAAGTTGTAGGTTCTTTGTTCTTTGGCGCTGACGTTGCCACCATGTACTTCGAGATCTTGTGCGCGCCTGCTCGATCTGGATGAAGGTAGATTGTACATCTCGGGTTGTTCTTCTCATAATTTCAATATCGGCAGCGTATGCCAGTAGTTGGGTGGACTTGAAGAGGATAGTGCCTCTTGCATTGGCATCTGCGTCGCGAATTACTTCCTCCAGCGCGAGGTTAAAGAGGACACATGATAAGGCATCCCCTTGTCTTAGACCGTTCATGATGTTGAATGGTCTCGAATGTGATCCTACTGCTTTTATCTTGCCGATAATTGCGGCACTGCGTGATATCCCCCTTTTGATGTATGGGACAGATAATGCTTCGTTGCCAGTCCTCAGGCATTGATTCGCTGTCCCACACCTTCAATATCAGTTGATAAACCGCTTGGTGTAGCCTTCATATTTAACTAATTCGAATGTAATTCCATCGACTACTAGCGACTTACCGTCTTTAAGTCGATGAATTGTACGGACTGTTTCTTCTAGACTTTGTGGTGGCAGCATTTGTCCGTCGGTTTCATTTGGCGAGACCTCCAACTCGCTGATATTTTGGTTGTTGCGCAGTTCATCAAGTACTCAACCCATAGCTCTAATATGCCCATTCTGTCTGAAATCAGATTTCCCCCTTTGTCTCGGCAGGACGAGCTCCGAGGTGTATAAGGTTTCATCCTGCTGACTTGTTGGTAAAACTTCCCCGCCTGGTGCGGTTGCTCCCTGAAATTTTCACAGATATAGATCTGTTGGTTCTCCCATGCTTCCTTTTTCTGTGAAGTGAAGTTGCTTCTCCGCTCGACGGAGTTCGTGATAAGTCTCTGCACATGCCCGCATCCTTTGAGAATGAACTATTATTCGGTATGCAGCCTTCATCCGTTCCATTGCTAACTTACTTTCATCGTCGAACCAGCCGTTCCGACTTTTCTTGCGGCTGAGGTGAAGTATGTTTGTGACCGAATCAATTTTAACACTCTTCAGGTGGTTTTGGAGATCATTGGTTAATGCTTCATCTCCAGGGCACCTGTTACTTACGGTTATTGCGGCTCCCATTTTCCCGTAATAGGTGTTACGGAGGGCTTTGTTGTGGATGGCTTCAGTATTCACAGCCACTGATTGTCAAATTGGATTGTCGACAGTGTTGTGATTCGGGCCCGGAACACTATGCCAACGAGACAGTGATCCGAGTCTATATTGGCCCCCTATATGTTCTGACATATAGGCTGAGAGGTGGCGGCGTTCAATCAACACGTGGTCAATTTGATTGAAAGTGTTCCCGTCTGGAGAGGCCCACGTACATTTTTGGACCGCTTTCCGCGCAAACCAGGTACTTCCAATAACCACCTCGTGCGATACTGCTAGCTCAAAAATCCGCAATCCGTTATCATTGGTCCTTATGTAAGCTATGCTAGCTGACGTATCGCCTGAATACGGGTTGCGTCCCTACTTGACTGTTAAAATCTCCAAATATGATTTTAATGTCACATGTCTTAGTTCCTGGCACAAGTGGCACGCCTTTTCCATGGCCGTTCTTTTCGGGACGTGACCTTTTGCTATAACCGCCAAAAATATCTCCTCCTCAAAAGCTCCAGTGGACCAGCTAACCATCTCAGTTTTTTTAATACCAGTGTGCTTTCGTTTGGCGTTTCTATTATTTCCAATGTCAAGAGAGATAGCCTGGCGGTTATTGTTGGCGTAGTGTTCATTCACACACCAACCAATTAATGAGATATGTCAGGTCAAGGATCACCCTAATCCTTTTTAGCCTTTGTCCCGTTTAGAAGAGAATTCGGCTCGTCGATCAATGACGCCATTTTTCTCGGTCATAGGCCTGATCTGAGTGGAATCGCAAGACTCTCAAATTACCATCGTTGTCTCGGTCGAGTTTCTGGTCCTTTCTCATTACCTTCGACGTTCAGATCAATGTTAGTGACTCCCCGTTAGTGTGAACTATACTATAAAAGTCGCTTCCCTCAAAATTATTCTACGATTGGTGCAGCCCCATATCAATCAAGAACGTCCTTATTTCGGATTGATCATGTACTGTCACGTCACTGATCCTGCACAACATTTTTATCTCCATTACCGCAAAGAGCCACTCATTGTCTTTGATAGTCGGCCAAAACTAAGAACCATAGAAAGCGATATAATGAAAGATACTGCGGTCGATTTTGGATTTGAAACGTTTAATGATGGGTCGATAACAAAGAGCGCCAGTTGTAGAACGCGTGAAACAAATTCATAGCGCAGTGTACCGCAGGCCAATCCCAGATGCTTATATTGCTCAGTTCTTGACGAATCCGACCTGGTTCACGCTTATCTGAACGATGTTGCGAAAGCAGTTAAGAATTATCAAGAATCTCCATGATATGGAATAGCAACTGCTCCTGCTTTCAGACGCTAATCCTAGCTTCCCTACAAAAAAACCTCCACCTCACCAAAAGAAACTATCTGCTGATTGCAAAATCCCTCAATTCTGAATTTCTTTTTACCTCTCGTGCTAATCTCTTTTTATCCTATTTATCTTTTTTGCTCATCGTATTTATCCACTGCTCGGGCTTGCGGGTTTTTCCACTTCCGAGAATGCATAAGCCGCAATCACAAAATTACCAACTTTAAACGGTATTCTCATCGGCTCAGCTTTCTTCGATAAAGAGCCTTTTTCTTCTTAGTAAATCACTAGGGATTCACACACAAGTCGGAATGTCATATCACGTGCGTTTCTCGTGTGACTTTCCCATTTGACTTACCCTTGATCAGAGGCCGGATATTTCGGTGAATATTCCGATTTTCCACGATTAACTCACACATATTTTGTTGTCGATTCGATCCTTTCCGTGTGTCACCACAAATTTCGACTGGCGAAGAGCAATGCTATCCGCGGGGGTGACCTCCCAAGCTTCGAGCTTTTCTGAAGAGAATCCGGGACTACCAGTAGAAGTAGCCTCTAAGATTACTTTCGGCGCTGTTTTCCGGAGACCGAAGACTTAACGGCGGACACATACAGGCTAAACCGTGCCCTCGGTGCGGGAAGCCCAAAAGCATTGTAGCAAATGCTTGCATGGTGGTGCGATGCTGAGCATGGTCTTCCAGAGACAATAAATAGATATTACCAATTGGGAAAGTTAAAAGGTAAAGCAGTCTACGGACCCTGGCGATAACATAATAAGTTCCATAATTTAGCGATAGAAAGTTTGATATAATAAATATAATATTATATTATCTATGACAATAAAGGTGACAGTGACTAATCCGGCATATAAAGATAAATTTGAGATAATGTTCGCTAATATTCGATATAAAATTTACATCATGTATAGTACTATACTGAGATTAAAAATTGATGCCTAAGAAAAACCTATCATCAACATAAAAGTGGGGAAGCACAAGTCTCCGCTTTGCAACAGATACCCGCTAAGGACGCTGAATTCGAACGCCACTGAAAAGGCATTTACCGCGAGACCTCAAAGTCTACAGACAAACATGTCCCCGCTAATAATATTCCATAAAAAGAATTGGCGTGGGTCGGTATCCTATCGTTAGTTAATGCGCTGAAGATTCGAAAGGCCACAGCGCTAAGCTACCGAAAGTCGTTAAATATGACCAAGAGCCTTCATATCCTGTGCTGAAGAATCTGAAAATTAAAAGCTAGTCCCTTGTGAAAACTTTGAAGATCAAGCTAATAAAATGTATATCCTAAATTGCTCGAACAATCCCAGTTAGGATAGTTTGAAAAGGAACTTTTTGCCTTTGTTCTATTTGTTAGTGCGAGCCACTCCGTGTGGGTTTGTAACTTCCGTCAGTCATAAGCTTAGTATGAATGAAGCGGCTTCTGCTGTCTAGTGCTTAAACAATCGCATGGAAATGCAGAAAGTAACCAAATATTATATAAAAGAGGCTGCGATGGCGGGCTTCATAAAACGAGCACCTCTATGTATGGAAATAGATGTTAGCAGAGAAAGAAACACCAGCAAATTAAATATAGTTGGTGCAGTCACAACCTTGCTAGTCTAGGACTGAGAACACCCCAGCTATTTAATACGGTTGATATGATAGGTGAATGGGAGGAACACAACTAAACATTCACTCACTACAGTACAGAGGTCCATAAACTCAGGAGGGACTCTTGAAGAAGACTGTGTGAAGATAAAAACTTCACCAAAAGGAATCAACCTCCAGCAGACCCCAGCTATCATTCGACCATTTGGGAACGAAAATCTGGAATCCCTTTTAAAAGCTCACTTCACAGGCCCTGTGAAAAAATTACTGGTGAAATTCAGTTGCGTGAATCGTTCCTATATAAAAAAGCAATCTGAATCAAGGGTACTTTTGTGATGGGATCATGTACGACATCTACACATAATCTTCTATAATATCATCACCACTGTTGGACCTTGCATCTTCAGCATGCTAAAGCCTCTGCCTATCTATTGACAGAGATCCTTGAGATCAAGAGCCAACGTCCTGATGTGAAAATTGTTAGAGGCAACCATGCTACTACAATTTTGTTCCCAGGACCTGGTTGCTTACTAAGGACTGCTTTGACAATAAAAAATTAATTGAAAAGCAAAAGAGTTTTCACTGTAAGTTGGCCTCACTACAAAGAACTTTATGTTTGGATATTACCGGTGCATCGAGCACGACATCCGACGCAGCTTTAAATGCATTACTCAATTTGCAGCCCTTGGCTTTATTTATTCAAAGTACCGCAATGAGAGCAGCCCATAGACCAGTTTGATTAGATCTATGGAGAAATAATCAACGTGAGGCGAACGGAGCATTGGAGGATTTATTGGGAAAACTGAATCCAGTTTTAACAATACCTTCTAAATCCCGAATCCCGAATACATCTGTTTGGTGAAAGATATGAAAGAAGATTAGATTATCCTCAAACGTAGAGATTTAGAAGAATGCATGTCGGGATATATTGACGTCTTCTACACCGCTGGCTCAAAAATAGAATAGAGTTCTGGAGCAGGAATCTACCTTTCGAATGAAAACGAGAATGGGTTTCTTCCCATGGAACAATATGCAACGGTCGTTCACGGTAAGTAACTCCGATCTTAAAGGTAGCAAGCAATCTGGGTGATGGAGGAGGAATTGAAACCCTGTCCTCCGACCACTTCAAAAACCATTCAGGAGTGTAAAAACTAATTTAACTGTATATCCAGATCCAATACGGTGATAATACTTTTATTCAGTTCACGGGTATTACTTGTTGATTTAGATTTTCCAAATGACTTAATGATTTCGACTGAGGAACGTGTTAAAGAACGTTTCGACCCTTCACGCTTTCCTTGTAGATTCCGCCTTGTCAAGCTATGCCTAAAGCCTCGTTTTAACGGAGTTTACTGCGTCTTCCCTGCACTCTTCAGCATCTCTTCGATAATGTTTTGAAAAAATCTGGATCGGTATACGTATTTCTAGTAACCATCATGGCCTGTCAGGTAGGGCAGTTGTTAGATCCACTCTTCAATACAGGAAATCAGTGTGTGGATCCAGTGACCTTTTTTCGAATCATCCTACTGTTATTGTCATTTTTTCCGTGATTCGTGTATTGCCGCTCCTCGGTATATCTTTTTCAAGTAAAATTATTCTCCTTTTCTCATGTAAACAGCACGCCATTCGTATGGACTATTCCTGCAATAATACATTCAATCTCGTCTGTAGTCGCCCTGTAAGCCCTGCATACCCATAACACTATCCTGTAAATGCTATCGTACGCCAGTGTTTCATCCCAGCCAGAATCCAGATGTCCCTTGAGACTGTGTCACACGCTAATGTTCACCCCGGGTATTTGATAACTGGCTTTGAAATTATAGTGTGCTCATTAACCGAATCTTCTTTCTATTCCGAAGTGGAGTCAACTTGTCTTGATCAGTTATGGTCAAAGGCTTGACGGAGCCGCGAAACTTTCAAATCACCATCCAGGGTATGAAGCGATCGTGGTTTTGGTCGGCCTTTTGGTCGTTTGCCATCGTCTTCGGTATTCAGACCAATCTTGGCAGGGGCGTGGTGCAGGCAAAGCCTCTGAGCAGTCAAATCTTAGAAGTTCATTATACTCGATTCTCCCGTCTAACGCAATATTCTGCATTCGTTCATGTATCGCAGGATTTCCCATAGTGGATGTGATGCTACCCGTTGCAACCGGAGCACATCAGCACCAAAAATCTGACGTCTGATGCGTTCATAGGCGAGGCAATCACCTAGAAAACGTTCCCTGAATCCTGCTTCCTCATTACAGGATGGAAAGTATCATCTTGTAGAATCTCTATCCTAAGCATATGCCGAGCTAGTGAATTATGGCCAGGTAGAATGCCGACAATTCTTCTCCAAGCTTTCCTGCTTTTCTACAGGATTAACTTTGGATTATGTTTTTTTTATGTCTCATATATATAATAGAAAGGACACTTGCCAAAATTGGAGAGAAATGTCCTTGTTGTGTACATTCTAAAAGAACTTTGACGAAAGTTATCGAGAAACGACTGAACGTTTATGCTGCCGATATTATTGAAAAATACCAAGGCAGTTTCGGAACTGGGCAATTAACTACTAACTAAATGCTTTCAGTTAAACAGATACTCAAAAAATCCTGAGAATATAGCATTGCGATATAATAACTATTCGTAGATTTTATTCAGGTTGGCGACAACAATGATCATAGCGCTCTGTATAAACTATTGCTGGAAGGGAGGGTTCACCGGATTTGGATCGGTTCGTTAAGGACATGAATTGATAAGTATCTACGCGATTTCGGTCACTCCTTTGGGGAATGCCGTCTAAACGTATTCGAAGAGGGCGTCCAAAGAGGACCTTGGGATTATACCTACACGGCAGATATTCAAGGTTAATCCCCAGGACCTTTGCTGCACTCTCATTAAACTCTCCGGACCTTCTATACGTACGCGGTCAGAAATGTTGCATCCGTAGATAGAAATCAAACGAATGAATAGAGAAACCTGTTTAGTTACCAACGGCACAGATATTATTACAGGAAATTTCAAAAAGCTTACTATGATATTCCAGTAATTAATGGAGTCGGCAAAGGAAGTCGGTTTACGGGTGAACGATAACAAGACAAGGCTCAAAGTGCAATTGCGGATTAGGACGACAAAACATCACCAGGAGCGATTTCAATAATGAGGAAATGAACCACTTCGCTTGCTTATAAATCAAACCAAACTGATATCAGCACCGGTAAACCGGTAAAGGTCAACAGCACCCATACATGGATTTCATAGGTTTTTCTTAATTTTCGGTATGATCACGAGAATTCGCTTGCTAAGATTAGTCTAAACATCGAAGTCGATGGTAGGCGACCAAAAGGCTGACCGAAACGGCAGTGGCTTCATACGCTGGATGGAGATCTGAAAGTCAATCGATTGCATCCAGATCAGGCATTTGGTAGAACTAAATGGCGAAACCGATCACGACGAACCGACTGTGTTTGTGAACGGGATAAACGCTGAGGGAAAAGAAGAACTACACCTTTTCTATAAGTATCATACTTATAAAAATGAACATTACTATACTAAATAAATTAAATTTACAACTCACCTGGAGAGCGTCTCCAATGACGAGTATTCTTCTTCTACTTCTCCGATTGTGGGCAACATATTTGAATGCCATGAAAAATTGAAATACGCTTCAGAAGGACCAGGACCATCAATGACTTCCGGTGGGCCAAGTTTCTCACCATCTTCAATCTCATATATTTTTTCTTCGTCCTCATCGCTACTACTCGAACTTATAACGTAATTAGCGTCGTTATCATTCATGACCTTAATACACTTCCTTATAATAACTGGCTCGTCCTCTTCAAAACTGTCTTCATCCTGATGAATGGTCGAATTTCCATTTCCCTCTACTGTAATATTTGTGACATTGTTTCCTTCATTTTTCGGCACCATGTCAATCAGACGTGGCAAAGGTTTGCGCTCATTTCCGTTTTCATCGACGCTGGAATGCTGAATTTTCTGAGGGATTTTAGTCGAAGTATGACGATTCGGTGAAGGACGACTCAAATCGTTTACTTTTGGGTCAACATCGAGCTTATCGCCTTCGTAAGTTTGAATTGTAAAACGAATCTCAGATGGCGGGGATCCTGCTTTTTTCGACGGTGAAGCTTCTGGTTCTGTATTTGATTTCGGTACAACTGGCAAAGGTACTGGATTTCCTTTTGGAGTCGTTGGTAGTGCACTAACATTAAGGATTTTCCGCTCTTTATCTGGAGCAATGTTAAGAATTAGGTGACGCTTTTCATTGTCTTTCGCAAAAGTTTTGAAAGAACACTCATTTGAGTCAGGAGACAAGACTGGAATATGAGATTTTGTACGAATTGGCGTAACTATGGACACTTCGTCAAAACCATTTTGTGTTGGTGATACCATCGGCGCAATTGAAAAATTAACTTTCGGTTCAATGTTCAGTTTTGTAATAGGCGGATTTGCAGGAATGTTTAGATTTAAGTTGAGTTTATTCTGTGCAGGTGGAGGACTCTTCACAGCAATTCTGGAAGGCGGAATCTCCCTCTGGGGTGAAATGACCGGAATATGACTAACTTCATCGCGGTTAGTATCTTTTAATTGAATTTTTTGAGAATTCAATTTCAAATCAGTTTCAGATTTTTGTTTTTTAAATAAAATTTTAGGCTTCAGGACCATTGTCTTTTCCGATGTTTTAACTGTAACAAAGTCAACTGTGTCCAAGTTTTGGTCAACATCTGACCGCCTCCTTGGAATTTTCGATTTCGGAGGCTTCACTTCCACCTCTGTAACTCCTTTGGGTAAACTTGATCGGCCCGATTCGTTGTGTAGGAACGATTTGCATTGCTCCTTCATGTCAATGTCAACTAGGGCGAATGTCGGTTTCTTGTGAGTAAACTTAATTTCCCCTTCCGTTTTAGCGCGACGCAAGAGTTTTGGAGGAGTTGCTTTTGGGATTTTCGAAATAGTCTCTTGGGACTTTGAAGATGGCGACGGGGATTTTCCATCAGTTGTTGTGACTTGCTGCAAGGTTACTTCAGATTTGGTGGCCTGATCATGTTCGGTTGAATCTTTATTTGATTTTCTTGGAATAGGTACAATTGAACGTTTCTTGGGCTCAATTGTAGGGATTTGTCTTGGTTTCGGTTTAGGAGCACCTACTGGACTAATTTCGATGTTTTCATAAATCTGAGTTTCATCTAATTTTCCATTGACTTTAGATGCACCAGGATTTGTTGTTATTTCAATGTTCTCATAAGTCTTTTGGACTTGTTTTGGACTATTGCCAGGTGAAATTCTTGTCTCGGGATCCAATTTTTTCAAACACTCCTCCAATTTCGCAGAACTATCCACGTTGAACTCTTTTTCAAGTAGCGTGAACGGCTTTAGAACTTTCGCTAGATCAGTTTTGCTGATGACTTGAGTAGTATTATTTATAATAGTTGTATTCATTGAAGACACAGTACCACCATTTGAATAATCTGACTCTGTGGAGTACGTAGAGCAAATCGAAAATCTATCCACGACAGTAGAAATTGAACTGCCCGTGTCATCCGATTCACATTCACCAAGAATTGAATTTTCATCTGAGAACAAGTTTATGTAGTATTCCGCATCGGGAGGAGGCGTAAAGGGTTTGTCATCCTTGGGGCTTCCTTTTTCATTCCCTTGCTTTCGCCTGACTAATTTCCGTGGCGGGACTGGTGGTGGGGGAGGTGGCTGATGATTTGTTGGCCGTTTTCGATTCAAATCTTCCAGATTTTCAATTCCCAGGCCATCTCCATTTCGGACTTGTAATTTTATTGCAACATTGCTTTCTTTTAAGCACCGCACGCATTCTATGCGAGTCATATCGGCAACAGGCCGACCATCGATTGAAATAATTTCATCGCCTTCTTTTAATGGGCCCCAACTGGCTTTGGCACGCGATGCAGGACTGTCGGTAGCACATGATTGGATGAATAGGCGCTGAACTTTCTCGTTGCTCTTCATCATTTGAGGGCTGTTTGTTAATTGATCATAGACCTAAAAAGAGAACAAATAAGCCAATGTTTACTTAGGTGAAATAGTAAATGTTTCGATGGATAACAAAGTGCGATATAGGGAACTGTCCACTTCGAGAGTTTGGAAGTGAAGAACCCACGTTGAGAAACGGGCCTTCGAAGTTTGATCGTCACTTGCAGGCAGGAACTTCAAATCTACCCGCAAGTCACGTTCATGCCGTAGATTTCGAAGGCGCCACCAAATTCATCCTCCCCACGGAGAAATCTGTAAAAGGATGGACAACCTCCACTTAGTGCTTACAGCACAGTCAACTAGAAAGGAAAATACGACAACTTTCATGGTGTAAGAAACTAGAAACCCGACTACGATTGGTCCGTCCGCAGCACTAGCACCTAAATGGATTAGGAAATGGAAAATGTAGATTCGGTAGAAACTTCAGCCATTAAATAGGTGGGACTACAAGTTAAACCCTGCCTCTCCTCCACCCTTACCAGGAAGAAAGCGGAACTGGTTATGTGAACGCAATTAGTCTAATGCCGATATGCGAAAATGGATCAAATTACGCAAAGACAAAAGGAAGCTACAGCGAAAGGTGGAGATAAGCAAATATTCCTGTTGAAACCCACGCTGGATGCAGCAGGCTCTTCAGTCAGCAGTTATGCGCGGAGGAAGCACAAGACCAGCACATCAATGGTAAGCACCACTTCGTTGTGCTCAAACTAGGCCCTACTTCCACGTTTTCTGCGGAAACTAGGATTGAATGTCGAATAAACGAGAGAGATCTCAATGAAGTTAGTCCCTCTCATTGAAATTGTGTGACAGTTTCCTCTAATGATAGTAAGATGTCAAAGGGACAGTTTATCATCCAGCGATGATGTTTATGGAAAAAAATGTTGGAGCCTGGATCGAAGTCAAGGAATGCATTGATGAGGCTATGTTAAAATGACCCCAGGAGGCAGTCAAAGCTGTATCGTATATCGTAAAATGTTACAGCTAAACTTTGCCGACGAAAGTATGAACGATTGGCTCAGGTAGTATTGTTCTTCCGTCAAAGATGTGTGGAAAGGTGCGCGACTAACCCTGAAGAGGAACCTTGAGGTGAAATCTGTCGAAAAGTGCTTCTTCTGACCTTCAGAGTAGCAGCGTGATGGTGCTAAGATTCTAAAACAACTTGGTGTCGAGACCAATACCCTCATCTGGATACTGTTAGGCAGAGAAAGAGACCTGGTTAGTCGAGAAATTTTCTTACTATCGGTGTTTCTAAACCAAATATTAAAAATGTTCAGGACTCAGGACCTTCACGTTACAGGTCTGGGCTCTTAAGGCCAGTGACGGGAACGTGTAACCCATTGCATCTTCATATGAGGCGTAGATGAGGTGCCATAATTCGCAAATCAATTTGCAGCATTGTGAAGCAGCAATTGCACTGACCAGTTTTGGAGTAAATAGACATTTACATACCTCGTACAAGAACCACGGATTTTGGGTGAGGAAATCAGAGACTTAAACTTTTGTTGTATGTCAATGGAAATGATAGACCCCGCTCCTGCATGATGGTTTCGAAAGACCTCCAGGCGAATGCGAAACCACACCGCCAAACTAATCATAAAAAGTCATTTGGAAGATAATGAGATTCTTTGGAGCTTTGCTTATTTCCCTACGACGTGGGTAAAATTTCCTGTGGAATATGCATGAAAACCAAAAGGGAAGGTAAGATGGTAATTGCAAAATTTGATGTTAACGCCCAAAAAATGTGCTGGGGAAGTTCCGATATCAACTCGAGAGTATAAGTATTATTGGAGCATTTGGTGGCAGCCAATCTGAAGATTCTCAACCTTGGTAATCCACCTTCTTCAATGTAGTAAGGCGAGAGGTCATCGACATCGCGATGGCGGCTCTTGTAGGAGAGTGAAAGTATCAAACAATATCACGCTTTCGGATCACTGCCACAGTGATTTCGCAGTGAGCATCTCCAACCACTATGTTTCAAAATCCACCGAAGTAGCCTAAAAACCAAAATTCAATTTCGATCGCGACGGTTTAATCCTGAGTGAGGGGATAACCATTTCCAAATCTGCGAAAGACAGGTTGGGCCACGTGCAAAATAAAACTGAGCATTCGAGTTACAATCCCGCATCGAATTCATTGTTGTAATTGTGAGAACAACCCAGATGAATCATAACTAGCACGAAAGAAGAAAGGTAAACGACAATGGTGGAACCCGGATTTAACAAAATAAAGGAAAACGGCAATGGTACTCCTTAACCGAGCTTTAAATTCTTAATCAACTGTTGACTGGAATCGGTACAAAGAGGCTCAGAAAGCTTTAAAGCTGAACATAATAATGGAAACGCTTTTGCAAAGAGACTAATTCTTTTGAGGCGATCTTCAAGTTGAAGCATCAAAGGTTGTAGCCAGCTGGGGTTATCTACGTTTACAAGCGGGAGGGGTAAACTATTTGCTTGAAGTGCACTTCCCATGCAGCATCCAAAGTGTGAGGTCAGGGCCGACAGCCTTCAGCCGATAGACTGCAAAGTGGTATCACAGGAGCGAGTAAAATGGATGTTTAACTCGTTCTATAGATACAAGTATGGAGACCCGATGGATCTGTTCATATATAATCGGAATATACACCGTGCATTCCTAGCACATGCTTATATTACAATTAACTGGCATAATGTGAAAGCGATATTTATTCCCAAATCAGGGAATCCCCATGGAGGTAAAAAGCTTCCAACCCATCAATTTGACTTCCATTCCACTAAAGACCTAAAAAGGCTAGTAGATCGATTCATAGGCGATGCATAAATTCCTAAGTAGCAATTTCAATGTAGACAACATGCCTACCAGAAAGGCAAATCCACGTAGACAGCACTCCGTGAGCACACAGCAAAAATTAAGAAGGGGATGCCCCAAAGAGAATATGCCTTAAGCGTACCAATTCACATTGAAAGTGCTTTAAATTATGCTTCTTTCGCGACGATTTGTGTCGCGGCAAGGCAAGATGGAATCGACTCGCTGTTACTCAATTGGACTCTTTACATATTTAGTGGAGAGAGATCCACAAATCGGACGGATATCATAGAGACTTACCACAGGGAGAGTTTCCCTCTTCTCTTTTATGGCTCCTGGTAATGGGTACCTTGCTATGGTTTCTGAAGGACACAAAGGTCTCTGCACAAGTATCTACGGATAATCTAGCCGTAATAAATATCGGCAAGTTTGCAGACATGGTATCATCATCATCAACGGCGCAAAAACCGCTATCCGGTCTAGGCCTGCCTTAGTAAGGAACTCCAGACGCCCCGGGTTTTGGGCCGAGGTCCCCCAATTCGATATTCCTAATCACTCCATCTCAGGCAGAGTGTGCGACGTCCTCTTTTTCTACCATAGATATTGGCATTATAAACTTTCCGGGCTGGATCATTCTTACTCATACGGATTAGATAACCCGGCCACCGCAACCAATGGAACCGGATTTTATCCCCAACCAGAGGTAGTGGTATCGCTCATAAATTTCATTGTTATAGAAGTTGCGGAATTATCCATCCTCATCTAGGGGATTTCAAAAAATTTTATCGGAGGATTCTTCTCTCGAATGCGGTCAAGAGTTCGCAATTTTTGTTTGTTAAGAACCCAAGTCTCCGAGGAATGCATAAGGACTAGCAAGAGCTTTGACCCAATGGTGAGATATTTCAAGCGAAACAATGACCTGACCCTGACCAATGTGCGAGGCCAGATAAAAGCAGCAGGATCACTCTCAAGACCATTCGACATCAACAACGGTCTACAACAAGGGGATGCCCTATCATGCGTCCTCTTTAACCTGGCCCTCGAGAAAGTGATCCGTGATGCTGATATAAATGCAAGAGGTACGATCCTCTTCAAGTCCACCCAACTACTGGCCTATGCTGGCGATATCGATATCAGTGGAAGAACCACCCGAGACGTACAAACTGCCTTCATCCAGATTGAGCAGGCGGCGCGAGATCTTGGGCTGCACATCAATGAAGGCAAGACAAAATATATGGTGGCAACGGCAACACCGAAGACGAATCAACCAACAACATTAAACCGCACTGGTCAAACACAAACACGAAGAAGAATAAGGATAGGAGAATACAACTTTGAGACCGTTGACAACTTCTCCTACCTAGGGTCGAAAATCACAACCGATAACAGCTACGATGATGAAATCCGCGTACGGTTGTTGTCAGCCAACAGAGTCTATTTCAACTTACACAGACTGTTCCGCTCGAAACGTCTCACCATAGGGTCAAAGCTGTTACTGTACAAGACAATGATCTTGCCAGTCCTCATATATTCCTCGGAGACTTGGGTTCTTAGCAAGAAAAATTGTGAACTCTTGGCCGCGTTCGAGAGAAGAATCCTTCGGAGAATTTTTGGCCCCTTATATGAGGATGGACGATTCCGTAGCCTACACAATAACGAAATCTATGAGCGATACCATGATCATCCGGTTGTGGATAAAATCCGGCTCAATAGGTTACGGTGGGCGGGTCACTTAATCCGTATGGATGAGGATGATCCTACCAAGAAAGTCTATAAGGGCAATATCTATGGTAGAAAAAAAAGACGAGACAGATGCTGCCTGAGATGAAGCGATGGCATAGGTCAGGACGCCAGACAGCTTTTAGGGATATCGAATTGAGGGGCCTCAGCGCAAAACCGGGATGTCTGGAGTTCCTTATTAAGGCAGACCTAAACCGGATACCGGTTGTTACGCCTTTGATGATGATGATGAAACAATTTTTGTAAGCTGAAATAGGCTCTGCTGACAGCCAACAACCGTGCGCGGAATTCATCGCCGTAGCTGTTATCGGTTGTGATTTTCGACCGTAGATAGGGGAAATTATCAACGGTCTCAAAGTTGTAGTCTCCTGTCTTTACTGTTCTCGTTTGACCAGTGCGACTCGATTTTGTTGGTTCTTTCCCACCATGTACTTCTTCTTGTCTTCATCAATGTGTAGCCCAAGATCTCGCGCCGTCTGGTTGATCTGAATGGAGGTAGACTATATATCCCAGATTGTCCTTCCCATAATAACAATATCGTCATCGTATGCCAGTAGTGGGGTGAACTTGAAGAGGATGGTGCCTCTTGCATGACCATCTGCATCGCGGATCACTCTAAGACAAGGGGATGGCCTATATCTGCTTGTCTTAGATCGTTGTTGATGTCGAATGGCCCCGAGAGTGATTCTGCTGCTTTTATCTGGCCTCGCATATTGGTCAGGGCCAGTCTATTCAGTCTTATTAATTTCGTCGGGATACCGAATTCTCTTATGGCCGTGCATAGTTTTACCCTGGCTAACATACGTGGCCTCAAACTCGATGAAAAGATGGTGCAACTGATGGCCATATTCCAGCAGTTTTTCCGTCGCTTGCCGCGGAGAGAAATTCTGATCTGTTGCTGATTTACGTGGAGTGAAGCTCCTTTGGTATGGGCCAATAATGTTCTGGGCGTATGCACAGTGGTTGCATCCATAACGGACTCGAGGTGAACACTGGGTTATGTTCATTAGCATCGTTAGAGGGCAGTTACACGCTACCTACCTTACCTTATCGGGAGTAGAAATCCAGCTGGTACAAACAGAGAAATATTGAGGAGTACATCTCGACTCTAACCTAACGTGGAAGTATCACATCCAAAACACTATCCTGCAGATTGCTCTGATGCTGTAGAATGGGATAAGTGAAACCTGGGCATTTTCACTTTAAATGAAGCCCATCTTGATGTACGCATGCATCAACCGTTGGCAAAGGCTGATCTTTGTTAACAACAAGAAGCTAAGTAAGATTTTATGATGTTCACCGACTGATCAGTCAAGGAGGACCAATCGGGCTCACAGCTCGAAAAATCTGATTGTCCAACATGGCATTCGATTGACAGCAGAAGAATTTTTGCGACAAAAATAGTGGGGTCACACCACTCAATATGTTCCTACAGCCGAGAAGCGTTATTAGTACTAAAAGTAACCCCATATCAAATTAGATGGTTTCAAGGTGCCGTCAGTTGCTCCTGAAACTTAACTGAGCGATACACTCCTGACACCTAGTCAGGGCCCTCGAACATTGCTCGTAATGAGGAGCCTGAAGGACAGGTAAGATTTTCTTCAATGCAAAATCTGTGTGCTCTATGCACCTGGAAGATGTTCTTAGATTCGCAAAAGCCTGCCCACTGCCCCAGGAGACCGTTAAATAGTCTATTTGAGGAGATAGGACAATGGACTTTACAAAATGCCTGAGTATTAAATATCTAACAAGAGCCACTAACTCATCAGCCAGTCCATGGTGTGCGCCGGTTGCGCTTGCAAAAAGCAAAATGGCAGTACTCGATCCTGTGGATCCTGGGAGTTCAACGGCATAACAATAAAAGATAGTTACTCACTGTTTCGAATCGATGACAGTATCCGATGAAAAAGTTGATACTAAACGATTGAAATAAAATTGCCTATGTTTGTAATGGATTATGGTGCGCTCCAGCAACATTCCAAAAATTAATTAATTATTGAGGTGTGCATTGCGACCAGAAGCATACTTAGTCTATCTGGATGGCACTATAGTCGTGGAATGATAACCTGAAGAACTCACGCAAAGCGTTACAACAAACTGCAGGACTCAAGAAGTGAGGTACCTTGGTCGCGAATAGTGATAAGGAAAAAATTGTAGTGCTGCAAAATTGACCAAATTGACCAAGACGTTGAAACTTCCACAAGCTGCGAAAATTTCTTGGTTTGCGTACTTAGTATCACCGAGAAAATCAATCAATCGTCTACTGAAGATTTGATCCCATGCATAGACCGAGGAATAGGAACAAAAAGATCGGAATGACAATGCTGGACTAGCCACGATAATCGAGTTTAAAAAGAAACACCAGAGACCTACCTGAGAAGAAGTTCCAAGTGAAAGTCCAACTATGAAGATTTATTGGGTTCAATGGTAGAATCTCCTGTTTGAAGATGGATATCTTTATCTTGTTTGAGAAAGTGAGGATGAAGAAACTTCGGAAAAGCAAAGTTTTACTGGGTTGGATGCCAAACAGCCCGTACATGCGATTTACAAACATGTTCATTTAGAGTCCTGTTAGAAATACATAGTACATACAAATCTAGGAAGACTTTCGAATTAGAGTTTTTGAAAAACGTAAATAAATTACGAGGGGTGTTTCAAAAATAAGGTTCCCAACGCTGTAACTAGGCTAGGCGAAATGTGGCAACACCACCTTGTTCGCTGAGTTCCCCGCCTCCAATCCCAATAATAATCGCCCGTCTGTGACAGTCGATACCGGCCTGGCAGCCATCCGCGGTGGGGTCCGTCAGCGCTGCGCCAGGTGCGAAATTCGTTCGTGAAGATCGGTGAATCACGATCCGGCAATTGGCTGCTGAAATTCCTGAGACTTCTGAAGCTTCAATTAACAGGATTTCGAAGGAACAGCTAGGCTACCACAAGGTGTGTGCGCGCTGGGTGCCACAAACGGTAGGGCGTCGACTGTGCTCAGGAGTTTTTGAGGGAATATGGCGAGAATAACGAAGACTTCTTAGACTCCATTGTTACCAGGAATGAAGCGTGGTGCCATTACATTACTCCGAAAGCAAAACAGCAATCTCGCCAATGGAAATAGACCGGGTCGCCCAAACCAAAAAAAGTTTCAGCAGGAAAAGTCGTGGCAACAGGGTTTTAGGACTAGCGACGGCGGTCAAAGTGTAGAATAGGTCCCAGGGCGAAACGTGAATGGATACCCACGATGGAGCATAAAACCTGGGAAACGTCTGCTAAAGCAACACCAACAGCTCTACTACCAACCACTATCTCCACCTCCACGTGGTGATCACAGGGAGTTCCTTCTTCATGAAAAACTGGAAACGGAGAAGGATGAAGGCGAGTCTATCGCGCCTAAAAACGGGACAAAATGTACCAACTGTGGTCCTCCAGGCTGGGGGTTGGGTAGGGCTGACAACCGTACACGGAAAACCGATGTTACAAAGCGACAACATGAGCCTCGGATTGGACGGATTACACAACGACATCGGAATAACGATTTGCGCATTTTCTCATGGAACGTGCGATCCCTGTACAGAGATGAAGCTGCTGAGCAGCTAGGCGATACCCTGTCCCAATAAAAGGCTGATGTAACAGCGCTACAAGAGATGCGATCGACAGGGACCGGTTTCCTGGAGAAGAGCCGCTACAGCATATATTATAGCGGCCATCCAGTAAACCATGTGCTCGGAGCAGGTTTCCTAGTCAACCAAAAAATGAAACCTGCTGTTATCGGCTTTGAAAATATAAGCGGAAGGCTATGCACTCTGCGTTTGCGAGGCAAGTTTAGAAACATAAGCCTCTTAAACGTTCACGCCCACACAGAGGAAACTGCAGAGACGTAGAAGGATACCTTCTACGAGGCAGTTGAGCGTACCCTCGAAGCCTACCCCAAGTATGATATCAAAATCATACTTGGAGATTTTAACAGTCAAGTAGGGACGGAGCCCGTATTCAGGCGATACGTTGACTCCCACAGCTTACATAGGGATACCAATGATAACGGACTGCGAATTATTTAGTTTGCAGTATCGCATGAAATAGTTGTTGGAAGTACCTGGTTTGCGCGGAAAGCGGTCCACAAACATACGCGGACCTATCCAGACGGGACCACTTTCAACCAAATTAACCACGTGCTGATTGAACCCACCTCTCAGCCTTGATGAATGTCAGAACATATAGGGGAGCCAATATAGGCACGGACCATTATCTCGTTGGCATAATGGTCCGGGCTCGAATTACGACACCACCTACTGAAGCCATTCACAATATAGCCCTCCGCAACACCTATAAGGCAGAAATGGATACCGCAATAACCGAAGCTAACAGAGATCCTGGAGATGAAGCATCAACAAATGATTTTCACAACCACCTAAAGAACGTTATCATTGATACGGCCACAAAGATACTTGGCCCCAGGCGCAAGAAAAGTCGAAACGGCTGGTTTGACGATAAATGTAAGCTAGCAATGGAACAGAAGAATGCCGCATACCGAGTAAAATTGCATTCTCAAGGAACACGGGCACGCGCAGAGATCTACCCCTCCGTCCAACAGAGAAGCGACTTCACAGGCGGAAAAAGGAAGCCTGGAAGAACCAACAGGTCTGTGAACTACAGAAGTACAGGGGGCAACAGTACCAGGCGTGGAAGTTTTACCAAAAAGTCAGCAGGATGAAGTCTAATAGGCATATTAGAGCGATGGGTTGAATATTTTGATGAACTATTCAACAACCAAAATATCGGCGAGTTGGAGGTCAATTGAAGACGACGGACAAATGCGGTCACCACCAAGTGTAGAAGAGACAGTCTGTGCAATCCACCGGCTTAAAAACCATAAGTCGCCAGGAGGCGATGGAATTACGGCCGAATTGGTTAAATATGGACGTGACCAACTACACCAAGCGGTCATTAGTTGATGCTCTAGGTGTGGGACAGCGAATCAATGCCTGACGACTGACAAAGAGCCATTATTTGTCTCATACATGAAAAGGGACATATCACACAGTGCAGCAATTATAGAGGTATCACGTTGTTGAGTATCATCTATAAGATATTCTCCGCTATCTTGACGACATCGACATCATGGGAAGAACCACCCGAGACGTACAAACTGCCTTCATCCAGATCGAGCAGGCGGCGACTAGCGCGAAATGTTGGGCTGCACATCAATGAAGGCAAGACAAAATATATGGTGGCAACGTCAGCACCGAAAACCAACCAGCCAACAACATCAAATCGCACTGGTCAAACAGGAAGAATAAAGATAGGAGGAGACCGTTGATAATTTCTCCTATCTGGGGTTGAAAATCAGAACCGATAACAATTACGACGATGAATGCACTGTTCCGCTCGAAACGTCTCACCATAGGGTCAAAGCTGTTACTGAACAAGACAATGATCTTGCCAGTCCTCATATATTCCTCGGAGACGGCTTCTTAGGAAGAAAAATTGTGAACTCTTGGCCGCGTTCGAGAGAAGAATCCTTCGGAGAATTTTTGGCCCCCTACATGAGGATGGACGGTTCCGTAGCCCACATAACGACGAAATCTATGAGCGATACCATGACCGTAAGGTTGTGGATAAAATCCGGCTCAATAGGTTACGGTGGGCGGGTCACTTAATCCGTATGGATGAGGATGATCCTACCAAGAAAGTCTATAAGGGCAATATCTATGGTAGAAAAAAAAGACGAGGCAGATGCTGCCTGAGATGGAGCGATGGCATAGGTTAGGACGCCAGACAGCTTTTAGGGATATCGAATTGAGGGGCCTCAGCGCAAAACCGGGATGTCTGGAGTTCCTTATTAAGGCAGGCCTAGACCGGATACCGGTTGTTGCGCTGTTGATGATGTCGATGATGACGAAACTCGACAAGTTATTGCGAAACCTTGAAAAAGCTCAGACGTTCAATCCAAAATCGTCGTAAGCAAGAACTCACCAAAGACGAAGAACTGCACCAGGACAATGCATGTCTTGCAACAAACGAAGTACTTAATCGAGGGATTTGGCTGAGAAGTTATTGCCCATCCCCTTTACATTGCACCCAGCGATTCCCATCTGTTTCCGAAGTTGATGGAGCATCTAGGCGGTCAACAGTGCGGACAGACTGCAAGATGAAGTTTCCAGGTTTCTCAACGGGACTGGCGACGGACTTCTTTGAGGCGGGAATATCTAGGAAAATAGCTTAAAGATCAATGTTTCCACGGTATTGGTTTTTTTTTTTCAAATAAAGAATCCCGTGTTCCTGACAAAAAATGTGGGAACCTTATTTTTAAAACAACCCTCGTATTAGGTATCTGGAAACCGTGAAAAGCGCCAATGTTCCATTAATCAGATGGTGGAAGTGTTAATCAAACATTGGAAGAATATCTCAAAAAGGTGGTTGACGATGCTCAGCTTATAAAAGTTTAAAACGGGAAGAGAGAAACAATACGAAAAAGGGTGAGGGTGGCTTTTACTTCACAAAAAGTGAACACGTTAACGTTAAAATGGATGATAGAATCTAAGCCCAGTTGCCCCCTAATTACCAAACAGTTCAAGGTCATCATAAACTTTTCCACGTTACTTACTTTTTCATCGTTTTTTGTCCCGCCTTGAAATTTCAGGCCAAAACCCAGCCTTTCTCCGGGTAAACGATAAACAACCACTGACTCGATGGGTTCCTCTCCATTTTCTTGGGAGCTTCTTACGTTCTGCTGGGACGCGATCTCCCTGGTTGGGGCATCGTTGATGGAGAGCACAGTAATGAACGATGAGTCTTCTGGTGGCTGGTCGTCGTCTTGTTTTGGGGGCCGGTTAGCGTTGAGAGCGTTGCTGACCTCCTCATCGACCGACACCACTGTAATGTAATCGTCCATGGTATTCACTGCATTTGTGATCGTTGGCGGCTAGATGGCAGCACTAAAATCGAAAATCAAATGTTAGAGTGATTTTAGGCGCATGCACATAAGTATATCAGTAATAATGATTGAAATCTTATACAATTCAAGATACCCGAGCATTAATTATTATCTGAATATTCAATTATCTGAACCGGATTCATAAAAAACGATTTGAAGCAGTTTTCCCATGAACTTCCCAAGGGAAGTCACAGTGAAATTAACATTTAGCAAAGTAGGTGTGAGTTGTGTAAAGTATGTGCATAAGGGGTTGATATGACTTAAATTTTCAAAGGTTAATAATAAGGGCTCAGGCATTCTTTTGATGAATTTATAAACCCAACTACGATAAACAAGGAGATAGAGAGTTAGATACGCATGCACGATAACTTAACTTTGTTTTTCACTTCTTTTTTTCCAGTGAAATATTATGAGTGGATCCAGAAAAACAACGAAACTCAACTGTACTTTTGTAACCTCTTTAGCGAGAAAAGTTACTTCTGAGCACAAGAATGCATCATTTTGTAGAAACAAATAGACCGGAAGGTCGACTCTTTAAGTTCAAGATGTTTTGCAGATTTCTTATGTTACAATGTTTGGGTGCACAACAGTTACATTTGTACTTGGTTTTCAGTGTATTTTTATGCATAAAATATGTCAGACTATTTACTTTAATACGGTTTTTTTGGGGGGGTAGGGTAGGTGAATGCATTTACGCACACAGTGTTGGACTCCCGGTTCGGTACGTCGTCGGACTGCCAACTAAACACCTCCCCATTGTCAGAGAGCTAGCCTGGAACCGCTTGTTAAATTATTTCGGGCTAATCCTCGAACCCTCCCGCCTTACGGAGCCTTCAAATCAGGGAATTCCTTTCACCAACGGGAGGGGAGAGGAGGAAGGGAACTGTCAGTTCAAGGAACCCCCTGCCATCCGGCTCGTCCACCGGTCGAGCTCTATCTTCTTAGCAACGCGACGGGCCCGAACGAAATGGGCAACACGGCTCCACCTGTCAGCACTCCTCAGCATCTCTTCGACAATCTTGTCTGGAGAGAGATCCTCTGTCAGTCTCGGTCAGTCTCACCGTGCTTCCGATTCAGCCACGCACCTAAGTTGCCGATGAGCCGCGCAGTCCATCTGCCTCTAGTTTCATTTTGCCACGAGAGCTGCCACTCCTCTAGAGTGCGTTGCCGTTCTTCGCGACCAACCACCTCCCTTGGCTCATCTCCCTTGCGCTTGTATATGGCTTGACGCTCCTTAGCAAGACGAGCAACGGGAATCACTCCCGAGGTCACCATCACGGCCGGTTCAAAGACAGTGCGGTACGCAGAGGCCACCCGTAAAGCTCCCCGTCTCTGTACTTGCGCGAGACGTTTATGATATACCTCCTTGTTAAGAGCGTCAGCCCAGACCTCTGCGCCGTAGAGCAGGATAGACTACGTTGAACTCATTAGGAGACGTCGCTTTCTAGACGGAGGACCTCCAATGTTTGCCATTGGCCTACTTAACGCCGAAACTCTAGCTGCAGCCTTGTTCGCTGCTGCTTTGATTTGCTCAGAAAAGCTCATCTTTGAGTCAAGAGTCAACCCGAGGTATTTTACCGCTGATTTTGACTCGATTATCGACTCGCCAAACGGTATGGGACGCAGGGTTGGAATTCTCGTTTTAGTCAGGATGACTACTTCGGTTTGCAAGGCTGAAACCATGAGTATCCATCCATCCGCTTACCCGTCGCATCAATATGCCAAGTCTGCTTTGCGCCTGTTCAATAGTGCGCCCGGCAACAAGTGCCGCAACGTCGTCACCTTCGCCTCGCCACCTTCCAACGAGCAGGGAAAATGCACTCTTTCAGGCAAGCGTTCAATGCGCCGAGCAGTAGGTCTGGCCGGTGTTTGAATACCAGTTTGTATACCTCTGCTGGAATACCATCGGGTCCTGGCGCCTTCTTGCTTTTCATAGAGAGGACTGCCTGTTCCAACTCTTTTATTGAGAAAAGTGGACAGTCCTCTGCGCTCTCCACGCCGACGTCATCATCCCATACGGGGTGCGCAGGGAAGAGTGCCCTTACAATGCGGTCCATCTGCTCAGCTTTATGTGAACAGGGTTTCTGCAGAGCCCCGATTTATCGGGTTACCAGTTTATAACCGAGTCCCCACGGATCCCCATTCACCTCCATCGACCGGATCTTGCCTTGTTGTTTATTGCGTTGCGGAGTTTCCTTTTGGCTGATTTGTACTCCGTCATTATGGTACTTGCCTGCTCCCGGTCGCCTGGACGTTGTGTTAAGAGGCGGAGTCTGTGACACTCCTTCCGGAGCTCTGCGATTTCCACTGTCCACCAATACATGGAAGGGTTGTCGCGCCTCGATGCCTTCCTGGGCATCCTGCAGTGTGGCCCCACCTGTTCCCAGAGTTTCGACAAACGTCCCGGTGTTCACTTTCGCGACGTTGCATGCACAGAACGAGCGCCGGGGTGGCGCACACCGAAAGTTTGTATCCAACACTTCGAAAGCAATGTATTGGTGATCACTTGCCGAGAAGTCTTCCAGAACTCGCCACCCGTCCACCAGCGACACCAGTGATTCCGATGCGAAGGTTACATCTGGAATGCTTCCCTCGCAGCCCGGGCGCCGGAACGTTGGGGTGGATCCGGTGTTTAGAACTACTAGTCCTGTTCTCGCCGTCATTTCCAGAATTGGTTTCCCTCTGGAATCTGTGTAAGGCATGCCCCATTCAAGTACCCTACCATTGAAATCACCCCCGACCAGGATCCACCCATTTATTATATTTTGGTACCGACAATCTGCATGACAGACAACTTTCACCTATTATCATCACCATCATCAACGGCGCAACAACCGGTATCCGGTCTAGGTCTGCCTTAATAAGGAACTCCAGACATCCCGATTTTGCGCCTAAAAGCTGTCTGCCGTCCTGACCTACGCCATGGCTCCATCTCAGGCAGGGTCTACTTCGTCTTCTTTTTCTACCATAGATATTGCCCTTATAGATTTTTCAGGATAGATTATCCTCATCCATACGAATTAAGTGACCCGCCCACCGTAACCTATTGAGCCGGATTTTATCCACAACCTGACAGTCTTGCTATCACACATAGATTTCGTCGTTATGTAGGCTACGGAATCGTCCATCCCCATGTGGGGACCAAAAATTCTTCGGAGGATTCTTCTCTCGTACGTGGGCAAGAGCTCACAATTTTTCTTGCTAAGAACCCAAGTATCCGAGGAATACATGACATGGACTGTCTTGTACAGTAAAAACTTTGATCCTATGGCGAGACGTTTCGAGCGGAACAGTTTTTGTAAGCTGAAATAGGCTTTGTTGGCTGGCAACAACCTTCGCGGATTTCATCATCGTAGCTGTTATCGGTTGTGATTTTCGACCCTAGGTAGGAGAAATTATCAACGGTCTCAAAGTTGTAGTCTCCTATCTTTATTCTTCCCGTTTGACCAGTGCGGTTTGATGTTGTTGTTTGGTTGGTTTTTGGTGCTGACGTTGCCAGCATATGTTTTTTTCTTGCCTTCATTGTTGTGCAGCCCCAGATCACGCCCCAATAGCGGCCTGCTCGACCTGGATGAAGGTTCCCATGAAGTCGATATGGCCAGCTTAGGCCAGTAGTTGAGTGGACTTGAAGAGAATCGTATTCCTCGCATTTACCTCAGCATCACAGATCACTTTCTCCAGGGTCAGGTTAAAGAGAATGCATGATAGGGCATTCCTTCTCGTAGACCGTTGTTGATATTGAATGGTCCTGGGAGTGATCCTGCTGCATTTATCTGGTCTCGCACATCCGACGTCCTTGAGAGCTGCTTTTGTAAGCAATTAAAAGAGCAGCTCGTAAGACGCCTGTCAGTAAGTGAGACGGCTAGATGTAACTCCTTACTGACAGACCTAACGCTAGGTGTCAGTCCGCCAAACCAACTACTGCAGCTGGGTGGTGACAAAGTCGGCACAGGGCTGCTACATTCTTTGTGGCTGCAAGGGCTTCGGGAGCACACAGGTCATGTGTGGATTTGGGGTCTCTGAATACGTTAGCCGTCCTTGCGGACAAAATTCTTGAGGTCTATGTGGGACCCATGGTTGGTGAGTTGTCTCGCAAGGCAGCTGCAGCAGATGGTAGCAGCACTAACAGTCACCGTTTCTGAGTTGGTAGAGGCCGTCAGTGCTTTGCGTTGGGGGAGTATGAGACGCGATCTAGGTCTTGATCAGCCTCCCCAAATTGGCGATCACATAGTAGGTCGTCGGAACCTTCGACAAATACCAGGACATGCTGATACCATCACAAGTTCGTAATGTACCAGCCCCTGCAATTTCGAACAGAAAAACCGCACTTTCCGGGATTTCTGGCGACTGCCGCCCGAAATACAGCACCACCTCTTGAGCTGGCGCAACTACCTAGTCGATACAGGCGCTGAAGCTTCGGTTCCTCCCGCATGCCGGCATCATAATTTAATACCGCCGTGTACGGCTATGCTATCATAGGCAGCTTTAAAGTCGATGAGGAGATGGTGCAACTGATGTCCATATTCCAACAGTCTTTCCATCGCTTGCCGCACAGAGAAAATCTGATCTATTGCTGATTTGCCTGGAGTGAAGCTTGTTTGGTATGGGCAAATGATGTTCTGGGCGGATGGGACTATCCGGCCTAGCAAGATAGCGGAGAATATCTTATACATGGATGGTACTCGGCAACGTGGTACCTCTGTAATTGCTGCGCTGTGTGATATCTCCCTTTTTATGTATGAGACGGACAATGCCTCTTTGCCAGTCGTCAGGCATTGATTCGCTGTCCCATACCTTGAGCACAAGTTGATGAACCACTTGGTGTAACTGGTCGCCTCCATATTTAACCACTTCGGCTGTAATTCCATCGGCTCCTGGCGCCTTAAGATTAAGCCGATGAATTGCACGGACTGTTTCTACTTGGTGGTGGCAGTATTTGTCCACCGTATTCAGTTGGCGGAACCTCTAACTCGCCGATGTTCTGGTTTTTAAGTAGTTCATCAAAGTACTCAACCCATCGCTCCAATATGCCCATTCTGTCGGAAATCAGATTCCCCCTTTGTCTCCGCAGGCTAAGCATCGAGGTGTGAAATGCTTCATCCTGCTGACTTGTTGGTAAAATTTCCACGCCAGGTGCCGTTGCTCCCTGTACTTTTCGAGTTCATAGACCTGTTGGTTCTCTGCTCGCTGGAGTTCGTGATAAGTTTCCGCGCGTGCCCGCCTTCTTTGAGAATGCAACATTACTCGGTATGCGGCATTCTTCCGTTCCGTTGCTAGCTTACATTCATCGTCAAACCAGCCGTTCCGACTCTTTTTGCAGCTGGGGCCAAGTATGTTTGTGGCCGTATTTATGATAACGTTCTTCAGGTGATTGTGAAAAACATTATCCCTTTGTTAAAAATGTTAGGATTTTTTATGGTCTTATTGTCTTAAACATTGGAACTGTGAACCAATATGCATGCAGTAAATGATATCGTTTACATTTGCCGCATGCATATTGGTTCACAGTTCCAATGTTTCCATCAAAGTGTATATCAATGAAATCGCAATGAGTCGCAACCAAAAGAAGAAAACTTAGAGAAGCTGGGGATATGAGTAGGAAAGGTATTACTACAGTGCATCGATGATCACCGTGGCATCTAATGCTATAGGCAGATTAGAAAAGGAAATGTTCAAACCCCGAATGCGCCCAGGGAAGAAGGGTGGGTGTCACAAGCCGTAATGGGATTTCCTCCAATATCAAGGGGTGGTGAGAGGCTTCTATCAGTCAAACTCTCAAACATCCCGAATTATTTGGAAGCAGGAAAGTCAGCCTGGGGCAGAAAAAGAATAGTGAACTAAAGTGAGACCTAGAAGGATCGGCTTTCGTTTTACTTGGCGCTAAAATCGTTGAGCTGTCTGACCTGCTAAAGACAAAACAACGTGTACCAAAAAATTAAGAGTATGATGAGAGCCATCAGAATTCTCTCAAATCAGTCCGACGATAACAAACCGTCAACAAAGGTAACCCCGGACAGAAAGAAAAGGAACATTTAGGAAGCCGATCACTATCATCACAAACGACACAACAACCGAAGTGCCGGTTAAGTCTGCCTCAGTAAGAAGCTGCAAAAATTAGGGATTTATGTCCACCAATTCGATTCCATATCCCTAATAGCTGTCTGCTGTCCTGGTCTACGCCATCGTTCCATCTCAGGCGTCTTCTTTTCTACCATAGATATTGCCCTTATACTTTGACTTTTCGAACTGGATTGTGGGATGCACAAATAATTTTTGGCTACTTTTGGCCGGTAATTGAAATCATTTGTGGTTGTACTACATAGGTCCCAGGGCGAAACGTGGATTGGTACCCACGATGGAGCATAAAACCTGGGAAATGCCTGCTGAACCAACAGCTCTACTACCAAACCCTATCTCCACCTTCACGTGGTGACCGCTGGGAGCTCTTTCTTAACGAAAAGCTGCAGACGGAGAAGGATGAAGGCGAGTCTCCCGCGCCTAAAAACGGGACAAATTGTACCAACTGGTCCTCCAGGTTGGGGGTTGGGTAGGGCTGACAAGCCTACACGGAAAACAACTTGTTACGAAGCCACAACAGAAGCCTCGGACAGGACGGATTTTAAAACGACGGACCCGGCAACGAACACGGAATAACGATTTGCGCATTTTCTCATGGAACGTGCGCTCCCTGTACAGAGATGAAGCTGATGAGCAGCTAGCCGATACCCTGTCCCAATATAGGGCTGATATAACAGCGTTGCAAGAGATGCGATGGACAGGGACCGGTTTCGTGGACAAGAGCCACTACACCATATATTATAGCGGTCATCCAGTAAACCATGTGCTCGGAGTAGGTTTCTTAGTCAGCCAAAAAATGAAACCTGCTGTTATCGGCTTTGAAAACATAAGCGAACGGCTATGCACTCTGCGCTTGCGAGGCAAGTTTAAAAATATAAGCCTCATCAACGTTCACGCCCCTACAGAGGAGACTACAGAGTCGGAGAAGGATACCTTCTACGAGGCAGTAGAACGAACCCTCGAAGCCTGTCCTAGATATGATATCAAAATTATAATTGGAGATTTTAACAGCCAAGTAGGGAGGGCGCCCGTATTCAGGCGATACGTTGGCTCCCATAGCTTACACCAAAATACAAATGATAACGGACTGCGGATTATTCAATTAGCAGTCTCACACGAAATTGTTGTTTGAAGTAGCTGGTTTGCGTGGAAAGCGGTCCATAAACATACGTGGGCCTCTCCAGACGGGACCACTTTCAACCAGAATTGACCATGTGTTGATCAAACACCGCCACCTCTCAGCCTTGATGAATGTCAGAATATATAGGGGGGGCAATATAGACTCGGATCACTAGCTCGTTGGCATGGTGCTCCGAGCTCGAATAACAACACCACCCTGAATTCCTTTTGACAATCAGGTGAGAGTTAACACTGAAGCCATCCACAACACAGCCCTCCGCAACAAGCACAGGGAGTAACCGCATTAACAAGTCAGCAGGATGAAGCCTTATACACGTCGATGCTCATCCTGTCGAGACAAAGAGGGAAATCTGATTTCCGACAGAATGGGCATATTGAAGCGATGGGTTGAGTACTTTGATACTTTGATTGAACAACCAGAACATTGGCGAGTTGCAGGTCCCGCCAACTGAAGACGACGGACAAATACTGCCACCACCAAGTATAGGAGAAACAGTCCGTGCAATTCATCGGTTTAAAAATCATAAGTCGCCAGGAGCCGATGGAATTACAGTCGAATTGGTTAAATATGGAGGCGACCAATTACACCAAGTGGTTTATCAACTTGTGCTCAAGGTATAGGACAGCGAATCAATGCCTGACGATTGGCAACCAGGCATTATCTGTCTCACACATAAAAAGGGAGATATCACACAGCGCAGCAATTATAAAGGTATCACGTTGCTGAGTACCATCTATAAGATATTCTCCACTATCTTGCTAGGCCGAATAGCCCCATACGCCCAGAACCTCGTTGGCCCATACCAAAGAGCCTTCACTCCAGGCAAATCAGGAACAGATAAGATTTTCTCTGTGCGGCAAGCGATGGAAAAACTGTTGGAATATGGACATCAGTTGCACCATCTGTTCATCGACTTTAAAGCCGCCTATGATAGCATCGCTACGCCCACGGTTGTTGTCAGCTAACAGAGCCTATTTCAGCTTACAAAAACTGTTCCGCTCGAAACGTCTCACCATAGAGTCGAAGCTCTTACTGTACTAGACAATGATCTTGCCAGTCCTCATGTATTCCTCGGAGATTTGGGTTCTTAGCAAGAGAAATTGCGAACTCTTGGCCGCGTTCGAGAGAAGAATCCTCCGAACATTTTTTGGCCCTCTACATGAAGATGGACGATTCCGTAGCCTACACAACGACGTAATCTATGAGCGATACCATGACCGTCAGGTTATGGATAAAATCCGACTCAATAGGTTACGGTGGGCGGGTCACTTAATCCGTATGGATGAGGATGATCCAGCCCGGAAAATCTATAAGGGCAATATCTATGGTAGAAAAAGAAGACGAGGCAAACCCTGCCTGAGATGGAGCGATGGCATAGGCCAGGACGCCAGACAACTTTTAGGGATATCGAATTGGTGAACCTCGGCGCAAAACCGGGATGTCTGGAGTTCCTTATTAAGACAGGCCTAGTCCGGATACCGGTTGTTGCGCCGTTGAAGATGATGATGATAACACAAAAAGTGATCCCATTTACGGGATTACCAACAAATACGAATGTGGAGGAATCGTGAAGCCAAGTTAAAAACACAATCCATAAAGCGGCCTATCGAACTCTTAGGGTCACCAAGCCAGGTAAACAAACACCGCCGGTATTTGGAGCAATTCCACCTTTCAATGCCGCTGAAGTCGACGAAGGGAAAGCAACAGGACTTGACAACATGGCAGCTGCGCTCTGGGAAGCGAAGAGCTGGAAACCAACACTGCCTTTCGTGTATGGCGGTGTTCATCAAGGAAGTGCAATCTCAACACTGCGAGAGGTGGCTTCGACGATATAGACATGTAGTTCGCGCTGGCGAGAACTCACTTGCTAAGATTGGTCTAAACATCGAAATTGATGGTAAACGGCCGAAAGGCCAGTCGAAACAACAACGGCTTATACGCTGGATGGTGACATAAGAGCCTCGCGATTCCATACAGATCAAGCCTTTAACGGAACAAAATGACGCTGCAGATCAAGCTTTTTATCGAGCAAACTGGTGTAACCGATCAAGATGAACCGGGACAAAGGCTGGAGATGAAAAAGTCACACCCTAGAGCACTCATAACAAAGGAGTCGAAGGATGCGCCCAAGGAAGAACGATGAACGTCATCAGCTGAAATGTTACCAACCGCGCCCAAGAATGCGGATCTAGAGAAGCCCAGCAAGTATGAGATCTCCTCCAATATTTGAGGCGATGAAAGATTCATGCCGAGGAAGCTCCCAAAGCATTCTTAAATATGGGAAAAACAGAATGGAGACCACTCTTGGACATACATACCGACATTGGACAGAAGCGGGGTGAAGGTGATGGCGTATGGCAACGAGTTGATGATATTGGTGTCAAGGAATTTTCCTTCCATTATCAATGACATCATGGAAGTAGCACTGGGAAAGGTGTCGGCATAAATCCAATCAAAACAGAAACTACTCACCAGCAAGACAAGGGTGCCCGAGTTCCATCTCCGCAACTGAATGAAAGAGTGGTTCCAATGTAAAGTATCTAGGTGAAATCCTAGATCAGAAGCTAAATTGGAGATTAAACATAGCATTGCAAGCTTGTATAGCTTTCTATGCTTTCAAGAGGACCTTTGCAAAGAAATGGGGTTCCCGGCCGAGAATCATTCTCTGGACGTACACGGCCGTGGTAAGTCCCATTCAAACGTATGGCTCTATTGTATCGTAGCAGGTGCCGAGCAAGAAATATATAATATAATGCACATAGTGTATTCGAGTCACACGGGCTCCCGGAAATCGCCAGTGCATTCCAAGTGAAAGTACTGACGATCCTGGAAACTTTTCGATGGCTGGGACATGATCTGAGGCCCAACGCGCGGCAATTATGACCTCGTACTCAGCGGCGATATCCTCCAGGCACTGCAGAAACACCCTGAACAGTCTTAGCGGCATGCTCTAGGCCACCCTCTTTCGGGAGACGGAAAAGGAACGGGCTTTTCTCTTGGCAGTCCTTCGGTGGGCACAGTCTGTGTGTAAAACATTAATGCTGGCAAGCCATCGGATTGAGCACAAAGGCGAGATTGAGCACAAAGGCGAGATGCCACCCCGAGGCGATCTTCATTTCTAGCTCGAGTAGTATATCTTACGTAGATATAATCAGAAAAGTGAAAGATGAACTCGATCTTCCAAAAGACGATCTCATGATAGAACTGGAAAGGTCAGGCGCGAGCAAAACTGAAAGCGTTCGTAACCATGTCAAAAATTTAGTTGGCCAAAGTACCACGGTGCATGCTCAAACCGATAGAAAACGGTGACAATTCACAATTACTAGCAAGCTAGAGTCAACTCAATCTGAACTCCCTCAACCCTTCTCCGATGCTTTGACTTTGCAGTAAAAATCTCACTGCGCAAGTTGGTGGGAGAACCCAAAGCAGACATTTTCTCGGTAGAAGATGATTGGTGAAGATGAGGCCTTGGGCCTTCAATGATAAAACGCTTTGCATGTTTATTGCTTGAGCCAACTGCTGCTAAAAGAAATTGACACGCCCCTTCACTCTGCGAAGCATCCGTTCAGTGCTAACATTGTAAGATAAGTCACATTTTTATGCTTTGGAAAACACAGAATTGTTCATGATACCATTGCAAAGATTGAGGACAGCTTTGGCTTATGCATGCCTGGATGTGAAAAATGCATTCAATTCGGCCAATTGGAATCTAATACGGAAGTCTTTAGCGAAGGTTGGTATTCCCGACTATCTCGCTGCTATCGTCGATAGTTATTTAACTGAAAGGAGGCTCTGGTATGACACCGATGACGGACCCCAGAAGTACGTTGTTTCCGCGGGTGTCCCGCAGGGCTCCGTATTGGGCCCACTACTGTGGAACATCATGTACAACGATGTACTTAATCTTCCCCTTCCGAGGGAAGCCACAGTGGTGGGTTACGCTGACGACATAGCGCTGGTTGTTGTCGCAAAGCATCTCGAAGATGCTGAGTTATACTGCGAGGCAATCAGTACTGTTTGAAGTTAGCTAAAGAGCTCTGGTCTGACACTAGCGGAGGAAAAAACGGAAGCGGTCCTCATCACTAAGCGCCGGAATAGAAATTACGCCTGTATTAGAATCGGGAATCATATCATCACTTCCAAGCCGACCATCAAATACTTAGGGGTGGTGATAGACAGTAAGCTTAGCTATAAGCAACATGTGCGATATGTTTGCGACAAATCATCAACTGTAAGTATGGCCCTGGCAGGGATGATACCGAACGTGGGAGGGCCACGGCATACCTCTAGGTTGCTTATAGCCAGGGTGGTGGCCTCATGCTCATGCTCTATGCGACCCTAGTTTGGAGGGAGGCGTTGCGGACGTCAGGGAACGATACCAAATTGAGTTCAGTCTACAGGAGGACAGCCCTGAAGGTATGCTCTGCCTTCAGGACTGTCTCAGATGATGCAGCATTCGTCATCTCTGGAATGATGCCCATTGACATCTTGGCAGATGAGATGGCGAACATATACAATGCGAAGCCAACGTCTTCCTCATCGCGAACGAAGAAGGCTGAGAGGGAGAGATCCATAAATAGATGGCAAGAGCGGTGGGAACGCTCGGGAAAAGGTCGGTGGACTCACACACTCATTCCTGCCATCAAGGAGGACGACACGGTGAGTTCAATTATAATCTCACCCAGTTTCTCACGGGCATGGAGGATATCTCCAATACCTTCACAGGTTTAAATTGGAGACCTCACCCGACTGTCCAAATTGCGATGGAGTTCCAGAGGACCCAGAACGTGCATTCTTCCACAGTCAGAGATTTGTGGAAGAAAGGAGGAATCAAGAGGAGACTCTAGGAGAGGTGCTGGTACCAGAAAATGCTAGCACATCAAGAGTATTGGGATGCGGTCAACTGCATGATCGCATCTATCCAAAATAAACTGCGAAAAGCAGAGGAGAGGAGAAAAACTCGGTCACGTGCGCCGCGTATAGAAAAAAGGTGACTAAGCTAGAGTGAGCTGTCTTCGCCCCGTGATGTAATACCTTATGGTTCCGCGGAGTAGGGAGGGAGTCGGGGATGGTTTTAGTGGGTAAAAATCCCACACGCTGGTGTGTCCAGACCAGTGTCTTTTGAAGATTTCCACCTCATTAAAAAAAAAAAGACAAAGAGACAGACAGACAAACATTGAACTGATTTTAATAAGGTTTTCTTTTGCAAACAAAACCTTAAAAATCACAGAGAAAAATAATAATAATAAGATGAACGAAGGACGAAATGGGGTATTTTGCAAGCTCGAAAAAAGACGTTGATATAATGAAGATTAGATGGGGTCCTATTAAACCCTACACCGAGATTCTTTCGATTCGATATAAGTTTAGATCGTCGACATATAGAAGACATGGGTAAATAAATAAAGGAGATGAAAACAAAAATAGACCACGGGCCACTTTGAGGTACCCCCAATGAGGAAAAAACTGGAATCGAGAAGTAAAATTCAATTTATTCTATCGCTTAGGTAAAACCTGAACCACTGGAGAACAATTGCTGGAAAGCCATATGATCCCAGTTTGGTACGATGTAGAGAGTGATCAAAAGAATTCCTTTTGGTTTAGAGAAGTCAGAATCTATGAGCGAAATGAGAGTTAAATATATCGAAGTTGGTAGATGAAAGGAAGGACCTGACCATATAAGTGAAGGAAAATTTAAGTCTTTACAAAGGATGAAAGGTAGGACAGAATATTCATCTGAAATAACATCCGAAAGCACATTAAGAAATATTTCAACAAGATAGGCTAAGCACGAACAAGGAAAGAAAACGCATAGTATTGTAAACAGGATGCTATTTAAGAGTACAATTTTCGCAACGAAAAAGTTATAGGGACGGTTATCGATATTAAGGTTGTCGGGCATGACGGGACAATTTGGTGGATTTTACGATAAACAGGGCTTACATTTCAGCTTCAACAGGCGGCACAAACTGAAGACGGAGGACTTAGTGATCACAAAGCGATGAATTCAGGACGGATGTGAAAATAGCACAACAGTCCGCCAGAGACGGGACATCGACTTCTGTAGATATTAGAACATCAACTTCTTGGAGGCGCCCAGTGTGAGTCATAATGACATGAAATACAAAGTGCTAGGAAAAGTTATTTAAATGTAACCAAAGAAAATACTCGTATAGAAACTGCAAAGGATAATTGAAGGAAAATTGGGGGGATGGAAACAACAGCATTTTTATTAGATTTCATAAATATGTAAATCGATGAACTTCAGGTCAGAGTACCTGTTTTCTCTTGACGAACGAATAAAACTAATTGCAGCATATCAGTCTGGTCTACATGGAACCATTTGTGTATATTAAGGTGAATATCCACCCGTTATTTGAATCATAAAAATCTACTTTCAAATACCTTCTTCCTTGCTTTACTTGAATCTATTTTCTGTTCCCAATCTTCACTCAGTGAACTTAAAGGTAAATGTTGAACACTAACGGTGTAGGCAACTAACATTCGTTTAGATTTAATGGATTTTTATTCTTTCACTTTCCCCGCAGAATTTCTAACCTCGGGCGATGATAGTATCATTTTCGGATTATCTTCACATCAGAAATTAATTTATGAAGCACATTAGAAGACGGACCCAGAGGTTCCCATACTTTATGACAGGCATGTGGTGATGTTTTAATATGCATAGTAATGAATACAAAATTATCTGTACATAATAATGGATTGCTCATATTAGAGTACGATAGTTGGGAAATCTTAATTTCATCGTTTGATTGATAGAGAAAAGATTCAAAAGAACCCCAAAAGGTGAAGTTCGTTGAAATGGGAACTGAAAGGTCGATTGCAAATCGTGATGCTCAACTTGATGTGCAAAGCTGATGATGAAAAATCATCGTTCAATAAGTGTTTGAATCGGGTAAATTATTAAATTTTGGTTGTCAACAAAACCAAGCTAGATGACAACCGTCGTTGTTTATGTCTCTTTATTAAAACTGAAACCTACATTCCCTAATTAATTCCCTTCCCATTTGGTTAACTAGACCAGCAGATTGCTGCCACTATCAATTTCTGCAAGTCCCCATTAGTAGGTTTATTCCCCGTCATAATACATATGTTTCCGTCTTTAGCCTCTGTCCCGTTCAATAGCTGGTTCGGCACTTTATTCTCAGTCAGATAGTCTTCTACCCTCCCCAATAACTCGATTGAAGAATCCATTCAGCCACAGTGGATCTCAGCTCTACGCTTTTCAGAGCTCAGCTACGATGTAGTCAGGTCCTGTTGCTCTCCCCAATTTCATTCAAATCCCTCGATCAAAGTATTCCCACCATCTCTCCGTCGTTGCTCATCGATTGGTATAGATTGGTGTTATTAACCCAACAGAAGTGTTCGATATTCTGTGTGCATTGGTGTCTTCTTTTAACAAGTCTATACATACGGTCTCTCACCGTCCCGAGTGTACACTTTCTGGTTCGCATTCTTGTAAATTTGCCAATTAGCCAATGTTTCATCGAGGAGGCGTTTCTCAAAGCCAAGTATCTCGGTTGATGAATGGCTTACCAGGCTTGGAGACCCCAAGAGGCCTCGTATAGGCGCCTTTGTAAATTGTGTATTATCTTTATACCACGCTCCTTCGGCGTTCAAAATCGTGAGCAGCTGCCTAAGTGAGATAATTTCCTCTCGTTTCCCGCGAAATCCTCACCATTTATGTTATGTAAGTTGTGGCGGACCAATGCGCAGTTCGCATGGTTTTAACGGTGGGTTCATTGGCAGAACAGCAATCAACGGTATTGAGGTACGATGGTTTCATAGAGACCGCCTTTGCTGCGAGTAATGTCAAGAAAACGGTTTTACCGCTCCCACGCCAAGGCAAGAACACAAGCCAACCATATAGGTCGTGAGTGTCTTCAAAACGGACTATATGTTTGCCACTCTCCTTGCGTGTTCCAAGCCCTTTTCCCCCATGGCACCTGTTGTCATCTGCTTTTTCGCCCAAATGACCGTTAAGATTATTCGCAATGTCGATATAGTCGTCGCATCGAGTCAACCTGTTTGTAGTGCGGATGCAGTGAAGAAAAAGTCTTGCGGTGAGCTGAGGTAATAGTGAGTTTCATCAGTCGATCATAAGAGTGCTCAACTTCTTGCATGGCGTCACGGAAGCCCTCAGAAAGGAATTCTTAGTACCGCACCATCAAGTTTCTTGTAAAGTGCAGATATTAATACGCCTCCTCCGGCAATCTCTTCCTCTGTTTTACGTGAAAGTAACAATATTTATCGTGCAGGTACGAATTTCTGTGGTTTGGACTAATTTACCACCCCCTGATGATGTAAAGGCGTGCCCGCAAAGATTTTCCTTTATTCATTCCTGAACAGGATCGGGGTGGGCTATGCCGCGTCCTAGTATTTTTCTGAGGCTTTTTAATCAATGACATGATGACCTTTGCAACGGCGTTGAATGAGTTTTTTTGGTCGGTCTGTCGTCAGACCCGGAGCAGAAGAACTGCTACTATACTTTATCTCTCTTTCCTTGATCTCAGCATTTTACTTCATTTCACTGAGTATATTATAAAGTACGTTGCCTCAAACTCTCTTCCATTGATTGGCGCTGGGACCAACATGTTATGCAAATAAAACGGAGCTTCCCACGTTATATCATATTAACTTGGAGGTTAGAAAAAAAAAACCAAAAGGGTACCGGGCTCAATTCAATACAGGATCTAGTGACTGTTCACTGTTGCCATTCACCCATCGGTGGGGCATTCCGCGTCTACATCCTATGGACCATCGCACACAGTCCCCTAAAATGTGCCTTAGCTCCCCACTTCCTAAGAACCCTGCGCTTCTCCTCTACTACTTTGCGTCAAGTGTTTTTGGGCGACTCATCCGTCAGTGGTCTTGGGAGAGTAGATTCCACTGAATAGCATATCCAACAATGAAATTGTCGCTCTTACTTAATGTGTGAGTTATCCATTGCCACTTCCATCTTTTCATCAACTCCTCCACCCGTAATTGGGCTGTGTGCTGACCAAGTTCTTTGTTCGAAATAGTATCAGGCTAGCATACCCCGTTGACACATAATAACAAACAAGTGTTGACAGTTCGGTACCACCGGCGGCGGCAGAAATTATGCTTCCTAGATACATTATACAAATTGATCGACGCCCTCGATGCTCTGCTCGTTATTTTAAATAGCGAAAGTGTCAGACTGACAGTCACAGATAATAGCTATTAGTTCCTCCGCCTCGCGACCCTCCGTATAGTGCACTCCAAATACACTCCCTGTTCACGCGGTAGGTAGCTTTCTCAAAATCAATGAATGGCACGTGAATCGAGAATCTAAACTCCACATACTGTTCCAAAATATCCCGCAGGGTGTTAATGTGGTCAATAGGAAAGAATCCAAAGAAAAAAACAGCCTGGTCTCTGTCGATCAAGCACTCAAGAAAGGTCCCTTCTTTGGAATCCTAACGATCGTCCCCTTCTTCCACTCATTTGCGAAACCTTTAATTCCCGAGATTTCCGCATTTTTTATGGCCGCCCAATGCTCATCGATATTTTCAGGGAGGCTAATCAGTATATCTGCCGTCTGATTAGCAAGATAGCTCGACCGAGTTGAATCATATCGATATCGGGTCGATGTTAACTTAGGTGGATGCAGCTGTCCACTCCGGAGCTGATCACCTCATAATTGGTGAGGATTTTAAATCAGGGCACACGTAAGATGACAGAATGGGGAATAGTATGGGTCAATAATACTTGCCCGCCATCAAATTTTAAAGGTGATACTAACCGAAGCAGCTATTAGTCCATACAGTCAATACTTGACTGCTTAATGGTGTCCGCTAAAATAAAGCAAATCTTTGAGCTGGAAAACTCTCCCAACCCTGTCGGATCATTTCGTGAATGAAATGAAACGTCTACCTATGAGCGGCTCAATAGGCGCACCACAACACTGAGATCATGCGCTCATACTAATTGAGACAATTTCGAAACAAACTCACAACTGAACATCCATAAGTTGACAACCACGCGCAATCTTATAAACACAAAAATCAATGACGAATTTAGCCACATAAACTATAAATACTACTCAACGAAGAAACTCTAAATTGACTAAAATCGATGAGTCTCGACATAAATCTTTAACAGGCAAATCTGGCGAAGAAATCCTAAAAGATTGTTTCACAGACATGGAAATAAAATTAATGCTGAATATAAGACGTTACTATCCCAGATTAACAGCTCGAGCACCCTAATCCTAGACATGGAGACAAAGTTCTACAACACATTTGAGTAGATATCATAACGTAGGGAATTTTTAGGCCTAGATACAATGTGCCTAAAGCAACATTATTTTTTTTTCAGATTTTTCGGTTGAGTAGTTTCTGAGCTCGGGTCCACCCTTGTCGATCCCCCTTACTCCTCTCCCCTGCAATCAATGTCAAAAACAATATCTGCTTCGGAAAGAGCTAACCGTGGCCTTTTATTTGATACCCCGCATGACTAAACATATCACACATGAGACCCCTCCCCACAAACTCAACGTAGAACGACGTTATTCACTGGATGTGAGAAAATCATAGGCATAAGGTTTAAAGGTATAAAGAATAAGGTTTAAAAAGAGAATGCATACAAGGAAGCAAAAAGCAAAAATCTCTAGCTAGACATCCAGCGGAGTAATAGGGAAAACTTTAAGCAGCTCTGCTCTAAGGCACTTACCGAGTTGTCATTGGACCATTAACAGACCAATCATTTCCGCAGATCAGGTGCCCTACCGTCTTGTTGAAAATAATTTAAGGATTATTCCCCCCAACAAGAGAGGCTGTTGACACCTTTCAGAGATCTCCGAACGTGACGACAATTCCGGCAATAACCACCAACGAGCTGTTTGAGATCTGAAGTAGAATAGGTGATAACAAAGCACCGCGCCTAGATGGAATACCGAATAAGGGCCTTAGGCTGGCTGTGACATTCAGATCGGTGCGAGGAAATCTTTCCTACAACATGGAAGCGGCCGAAGCTGGTACTGTTGAGAAAGACCGGAAAACCTCCAAGTGATCCATTATCTTATAGACTCTTATGTCTGCTAAACACAATGGGCAAAATGTTGGAGTGACTATTAGATAAAAGATTGCTCTCGGTTCTTGATTGCCAAGGAGGCCGTTCTGATCGACAGTATGGGTGCCGCAAAGCCAGATCAATTATTGATGCTATCAAATTGGTATCAAAACACAAAGAAGGAACAACGTTGAATCGCACTGCCAAAACGAAAACAATAAAGATAGGAGACTAGAACTTTGAAACCGTTGACAATTTCTGCTATCTAGGGTCGAAAATCACAGTCGATAACAGCTATGACGATGAAATCCGCGCACGGTTGTTGGCAGCCAACAGAGCCTATTTCAGCTTACAAAAACTATTTCGCTCGAAACGTCTCACCATAGAGTCAATGCTTTTACTGTACAAGATAAAGATCTTGCAGGTCCTTATGTATTCCTCGGAAACCTGGGTTCTTAGCAAGAACCATTGCGAACTCTTGGCCGCGTTCGAGAGAAGAATCTTCCGAAGGATTTTTGGTCCCCTACATGAAGATGGACAATTCCGTAGCCTACATAACGACGAAATCTATGAGCGATACCATGACCGTCTGATTGTGGATAAAATCCGGCTCAACAGGTTGCGGTGGGCTGTTCACTTAATCCGTATGGATGAGGATGATCCAGCCCAAACCGTATATAAGGGCAATATGTAAGATAGAAAAAGAAGACGAGGCAAACCCTGCCTGAGATGGGGCGATGGAATACATCAGGACGCCAGACAGCTTTTAGGGATATCGAATTGGTGGACCTCGGCGCAAAACCGGGATGTCTGGAGTTCCTTATAGGGGCAGGCCTAGACCGGATACCGGCTGTTGCGCCGTTGATGATGATCAAATTGATTGCTGACTTGGCCGAAGATGTAATTTACAGTACGGTATTCATTCAATTCGTCTAATTAAAGCCTTATACAGAAGTACCTGGCGACGATTACTGTTCCCAACTATTTCGCTGCTATTTTCGATTGCTATTTACAGAAACGGAAGGTCTGGCATGACACCGAAGATGGGCCCCAAAACTACGTTCTTTCCGCCGGTGTCCCACAGTGATCCATACTTGGCCCACTACTGTGGAATATCATGTACGACAATTTACTAAATCTTCCGGTCCCGAAGGAAGCCAAGGTGGTGGTTTACCCCGGCAATGTATCATTGGCTGTAGTTGAAAAGCATCTCGAAGATATTAGGTTGAACTCGTGAGAACCAATCGGTGCAGTTAGGAGTTGGTTGGCTAACGCATCAATTATAATCTCATTAAATTTCTCACCGGCGATGGAGGATACGGCCAATACCCTAGGTTCATCCGATTGTCCATAATGCGATGGGATCTCGGAGGAGCGCACATAATTTTCCAATATCTGCGGTTAGTGGAAGCTCCTCCTTTCTTTTAAAGGAAACCCTAAGTGAGATGCTATCACAGGAAAAGTTTGCCCGGAAAATGGTACCTTAGAACTAGGATGAGATTAACCCCTTGATGGTAACGATCAACTCCTTGATGGTAACGATCAACCCCATCATTTATAGTCGGGGGCAAAAGAAAGAAGACGTAGCTAAAGTGACGTAATACCTGCGAGTGGCTCCACAGGGTAGGGGGAGTCGGGGGTGGTTTCAATGGGTAAAAATCCCACACCCTCATGTATCCAGGCCAGCGTATTTTACAGATTTCCGATTTTAACAAGGTTTTGTTTTACACAAAACAAGTTGTGGGGCGAGTCTCAAAAGAAGGCTTTGCACGCAAAGGAGACCCAAAAAGGTGAGCATGTATCAAGGCTTTGTCCATTATTGATGATTGCCTCGGTGGAAAAGTAGAGTGAAGGACAAAAAACATTCTCCTTGATTCGAAGTTGCTAGTCCACCTGCGTGCATTCCAAAGCATTTCTTTTTCTTTCACATAAATTCCATTGAAACACCATCAACAATCGAGTAAAACTCCATAACATAAACATTCTACGAAAATATAGTTTCATTAAAGCCAACCAACTGAAAAAAGAATGATTCTCCTGTTTATGGCGCCACACCGGCCGCAAGAAAACAAAAGTAATAGAAACAACACGTCGTTAATGGTGTGTGCAAACATGTTGAACGCACAATACCGTAAATGAAAGTACTCCTATTTACATGGAGGGTATCCACAGGTGAGGCAAACAGGCCTTTCGAGACTCTGACATAACATTTACGTACGAACTAGTTATTCAAAGGCAGCAGACATTCGTCTCGAACGTTTCCAAGAGCTGTATTGCAACAACCTTGCTTTTTACAGATAGACGAGGTGTAGCAAGCGTGAAGTGTAGTACAGTTTCGGAGCTCTAGTATCGCATTCCAACTAGCAAATGTGAGAAAAATTAACTGAAATTAAAAGGTACTTAATTGCACATGAGTTATCTGAATTAGTTATGCTAATTAGGGAGAATTCAAAGTTAAGCGATTAAGATGTTTCCTGCATTCGTGAAATTACTTTTATGGGCACTTCGCATATTTATGTGCACCGTCCGACCACCATTTGAAACCAATTAAAAGTCTTTTTACTCGAAAATATGCATCAGGTGTAGCTTGATCCATTTACTGGTTCTGCACTTCTAACGACTATGGCTAGTGGAGAGGAAGATTTAGGCATCCAAGCAGAATAGGCTGTGTGTTGTTAGATTTGTTAATAAAAGCTGAGAAATCAGGAGCAACTTCAGATTGTTTACATAGCTGTTATCTATGCTATGTGAATCTGAATCAACAACAACTACCTCAGATGCTTTTCACACCATACAAAGTGAAATGCACCTGACAACCGAACCTTTGAACCAACCGATGCCCAAGAATTTCTGGAAAAACCTGAAAATTAATGAAAATAAGTTTGAAACAGCTAAAGTACGGAAACTGTAGATTTTATGGAATCAAGCATGAACACGACTAAGTGACGAAAGTTCGGAACCTGAGGAAAGGTCTTCAAACTGACGCTTTACTGGTAAATGAAAATGTTTCCAGAATTGCTTGTTGCAGAGACTTGCAAAATAGCATTATAGTTGATGATTCCTCTGTTTCGCACGGCAACTGTTGTTCCGTAGAGAAATTACTTTTTCATTTGAGTACATATGAGTGAAGAACTTTGGGAATTTGTAGTGTTTACGGTAGATGAATTTCATTCTAAAGTAACGTTTCAAACAGTTTTCTGTATTATTAACTCGGGTCTCCATGTCTCCCTTCTCGAGGGACAGTAAGAACACCGCCCTCGCGGCCTACCGAGATGATTTTAAATTATTCGACTTGATTGTCACCGGTATTAAAGGATACAGAACAACAGAGGAAGAAAATGGAGAGGTTTACCCTGTTACAAAAGGTGAATATGCAGACTAGATACGAACACACTCAACGCATTTTTGAAACTAGCCAAAAACATCATCGAGATGAAGAATGACATGAATGAGATGTGTGAAAATCAGCAAAGCAGCCATTTACCGAAAAAAGAAGAAAAAGGAGCATTTCGGAAAGAAAAGTGGAGGCCCTTAAGCCGAAACAAATCGGGAAACCGGAAGCTGGACGCTTCGGGTCTGAAAAGTTTTGTGGATTTCTTTTATAAAGACATTTGGGTGTCTCTATGTGTATAGTTTATATTGTTGCAAAATTTTGTGGTGCTAGAATGAACTTTACTTAGTAAAAATTGTAGCAATATACTATTATTAACTTTATTTGAGCAGATATCGATATGTAAGGGGTATTTCAGAGCCTAGGATTTTTCGGTTGAGTGGTTTCCGAGAATGAGTCCGTCAAAGAAATGATCACTTTCGACCCCCCGCACTCCCCACTTTTCCAACAAATGTTAAAACTGAGACCGGCTTCGGAAAGTACTAACCGAGATCTTTCATTTTATAACCCACATGACCGTATTTGACGAAAAACAATATTTACAACCCCCTTTTGCATGTATGGGGACCGCCCTTAAATTCGACGTAGAATTATGTAACTCAATGTATGCATGAGCGTTCAGAGTTCCCACCTTTTCACCAAATTTAATGTCAATCGCTACAATCGTCTCCGAGAAAACTGCGTGTGACAGACAGACAGAGTCCTTAGGACTCAGATTCTAACTTAGATCAACATTTTTATTTGATTCAGTCAGTCAAGCACACATAGTCAGCGCATACCCTTGTGTTAAAGTGCGCGCCTTAGCCGCGTGACGACAGGAGATCAACCCCGAGCTGAGTCGGGTTATTTTTTTGAAATAAACTACAATTGTTTTACCCTGAACAGTAGTGCATATATAATAGTTACTCGGACAATCCCTATAGCTCGCGGTGTATGCAGTGGCTAATTTTATAAATCGTCAATTGTCAATTTAAAATTTTCAAGATAATTAGAGAATGGATCAGGAGATTCAGCACGAAAGAGATATGTCTACTCCTTTGTCGAAGGATATCACGGCACCAGACGTACAATCCACTAGCGAATGTGCTAAAGAGGAGCCGTTTAAAAATGTTAATGATCCTTTCATGCGCAGCGCAAGAGAATACTGTGAAGATTTCCACAGTGGTGTTTTTGTACCAGACAGAAGCGGCAGAGCGGCAATCTGGACTTGCGGAAACCGAGCAATCGAAAACACACAAAACAATCATATATTCAGCTGCTACGCTAGATGAATTCATACTAATGGTGGAAAGATTAGTTTCCGAAGTAAGCCGCCACAACAAAATAATAATAGCAAGCGATTTTGACGCTTGGGCGGAAGTCGCAAACAAATACAAGAGGCTGCATATTGCTCGAAGTATTTTCACGTCTGAATGTCGTTCTGGGGAATACTGGTGGCGTCAAGACTTTTCGGAAACGGGATATGGGATCCTTGATAAACCTTAGGTTTGCTAGCAACACATTATCTAAGGATCTCCAATGGCAGGTGAGCGAGAAATATACGCATAGTGACCATCAGGCTATCATCTTCCAGATTGAGAGTGGGACAGGAACAAAACGAATCCAGAAACTTGCAGTAGCGGGTTGAACACCCAAAAAATTTGACAACCAAATGTTCGGGGAAATACTTCTGCAGGAAGCGATACCGGTGGGAAACGCAGAAGAAAAGGTGACATAGATCCTTGAAAGGACACAAGAAACGATTGTCCAACTTCTGGTGGAATGCCGAAATCGAAGAATTTCGTAAAGTTTGCCATAAAGCCAGAAGACACAGTCAACGTAGCAGAAACCGGCCACAAGTTCCACAAGCGATATAGGAAGGCGAGAAAAAAACGGTAAGCAGCCATCTCTAGAAACAAAACTGAATACTTCAAAAGCTTATGCAAGGAAGCGGACTGCATACAACGCAGTCATGGCACCAATCAAGGGTTAGCGCTAACCACCGATCACCAACCCTGATTTGCTGCGGAATATCGTTAGTACTCTCTCAAGTTTCAAGTGCATCGAACCTTCCCACTGTCCAGATAGATTCCGATAAGAATAAACGTTTGGGTGATCCTTCGTCTTATAGGCCTATATGCCTGTTAAACGGCATTGGCAAACTTTTCGAACGGGTCATTTTCAATAAGTTTGTACCAACCACAGAAAAGGAGAGTGGTCTCTGAGAAAGGCAGTTCGGATTCCGAAAGGCAAGATCTACTGTTAATGCGATCAGCATGGTGACGGAAATACCTGGTGCGCATAGTCATGGAATTTCTCCGGAATACACAATAGCCTGTGTTACGATTCGGACGATGAACCCACGGCTTATAGAACAACCTGCGAGGTTCCATAAGGATCAGTTTTCTTCTGTGGATAATAATGTATGACGGTTGCGACTGCCCTAAGAAGTGACAATGATTGGCTTCGCAGATGACATCGGAATGACTCTCTCTTGTCTTTCACTCAATATCAGTTTCGGAAAATACTAATTGAGTCCATTCATTTGATACCTCACATGACCATTATCTGTGGGAAAAAATGTTCACCCCCTTTCGCATGTACGGAGAACCCAAAGCAAATAGCGCCACTTGTTATTTGCAAACTGATTTACAGATCACTTGTTCTCACCAAAAGTCGTAGTAATAGCCTCAACCATTTCCAAATAAATCGGGTGTGACAGACAGACAGGGAGATAGATATGTTTTATACAAAAATTAAAAATCATCATTAAAAATCATTTAAAAATGGTATCATTCGTCGTGAAAGCTTTTTTCCGAGCAGCACTAAACTAACACCAACACCTTAACACTAAACTTGTTCGAGGAATCGCTTAAAACTCGATTAAACAATGCACACTGAAATGTAATAATTACTATGGACATCAAAAAGGGGAACTCCCTTCCCTGGTTCCTGGATCATCAGGAAACAAGAAAATTGGAACATGACATCTACAGAAAAGCAACACATATACAACGGATCCGATATCATGTCCCAATATAGGGCTAATATAACAGCGTTGGACAGGGACCAGTTTCCTAAACCATGTGCTCGGAGTAGGTTCCTTAGTTAGCCAAAAAATGAAACCTGCTGTTATCGACTTTGGAAACATAAGCGAACGGCTATGCACTCTGTGCTTGCGAGGCAAGTTTAGAAATATAAGCCTCATTAACGTTCACACCCCTACAGAGGAGACTGCAGAGTCGGAGTAGGATACCTTCTACGAGGCAGTAGAACGAACCCTCGAAGCCTATCCCAGATATGATACCAAAATCATACTTGGGGATTTTAACAGCCAAGTAGGGACAAAGCCCGTATTCAGGCGATACGTTGGCTCCCATAGCTTACATCAAACTACAAATGATAACGGACTGCGGATTATTCGATTAGCAGTATCGTACAAAATGGTTGTTGGAAGTACCAAGCTAGAACGGAAGAATGCTGCATACCGCGTAATATTGCATTCTCAAAGTATGCGGGCACGCGCGGAGACTTATCACAAATTCCGGCGAACGGAGAAGCGACTTCACAGAAGGAAAAAGAAAGCTTGGGGGAACAAACAGGTCTGTGAACACGAAAAGTACAGGGAGCAACCGCACCAGGCACGCAAGTTTTACCAACAAGTCAGCCTTACACACTTCGATGTTCATCCTGTCGAAATAAAGAGGGAAATCTTATTTCCGACAGCGATGGGTTGAGTACTTTGATAAACTACTGAACAAGCAAAACATCGACGAGTTGGAGGTCCGGTTAACTGAACACGACGGACAAATACTGCCACCAACAAACATAGAAGAAACAGTCAGCGCAATTCATCGGCTTAAAATCATAAGTCATCAGGAGCCGATGGAATTACAGCCGAATTGGTTAAATATGGAGGCGACCAAATACACCAAGTGGTTCGTCAACTTGTTCTCAAGGTCTGGGACAGTGAATTCATGCCTAACGACTGCCAAAGAGACATTATTTTTCTTACATAAAAACGGAGATATCACACAGTGCAGCAATTATAGAATTACCAAGTTGCTGAGCACTATCTATAAGATATTCTCCTCCATCTTCCTAGGCCGGATAGTCCCATACGCTCAGAACATCATTGGCCCATACCAAAGAGGCTTCACTCCATGCAAATCAGCAACAGATCAGATTTTCTTTCTGCCGCAAGCGATGGAAAAACTGTTGGAATATGAACATCATGTACGCCATCTTTTCATCGACCTTAAAGCCGCCTATGATAGCATAGCCAGGGTAAAACTGTACACGACCATGAGACAATTCAGTATCCCAACGAAATTGGTAAGACCGACGAGGCTGACCCTGACCAATCTTCGAGGCCACATAAAAGTAGCAGGATCACTTTCAAGACCATTCGACATCAACAACGGTCTACGACAAGGGGATGCCCTATCATGCGTCCTCTTTAACCTGACCCTCGAGAAAGTGATCCGTGATGCTGAGGTAAATGCGAGGGGTACGATCCTCTTTAAGTCCACCCAACTATGATGGCGATATTGACATCATGGGAAGAATGACCCGAGACTTACAAAGTGTTTTAATCCAGGTCGAGCAAGCGGCGCGATATCTTGGGCTGCACGTCAATGAAGACAAAATATATGGTGCCAACGTCAGCACCGAAAACCAACCAACCAACAACATCAAACCGCACTGGTCAAACGGGAAGAATAAAGATAGAAGACTGCAACTTTGAGACCGTTGATATTTTCTCCTATCTTGGGTTGAAAATCACAATCGATAACAGCTACGATGATGAAAACCGCGCATGGTTACAAAAACTGTTTCGCTCGAAACGTCTTCTCGGAGACTTCTTAGGTTCTTAGCAAGAAAAATTGCGAACTCTTGGCCGCGTTCGAGAGAAGAATCCTCCGAAGAATTGTTGGCCCCCTACATGAGGATGGACGATTCCGTAGCCTACATAACGACGAAATCTATGAGCGATACCATGACCGTCTGGTTGTGGATAAAATCCGGCTTAAAAGGTTACGGTGGGCGGATCACTTAATCCGTATGGATGAGGATGATCCATCTCGGAAAGTCTATAAGGGCAACATCTATGGAAGAAAAAGAAGAGGCAGACCCTGACTTAGATGGAGCAATGGCGTAGGTCAGGACGCCAGACAGCTTTTAGGGATATCGAATTTGTGGACCTCGGTGCAAAACCGATATGTCTGGAGTTCCTTATTAAGGCATTCCTAGATCGGATACCGATTGTTACGCCGTTGATGATGTTAGTGTTACGATGTTACGCTCGACGATTACCAGGGGATTTTCTACAAGGATGAAGCGTAAAAATGAGAGACATAATGAAAGACAAAGCCAAAGAAAACAGTGGAACTCAAATACCGTTGATGCTGAAGGATTCACGGACACTCGAAAAGAATATTGCAATCCAACAGATAGCGCGAAAGTAATGTGGTCATATTTGATAGAAAGCCTGAGCATAAGTCATAGGATACTTTTATGAATACAGGGGGAGATAGAGAGCCCGATAGAGCGACAATATCAGTAAGCTAAGAGTTGAATGCTTGAGAGATACCAACGCAACAATATGATCCGCGAGAAAAAAGCTGAGGAAGGTCATAAAGGAGCGCAAATTCAGCTCCTACAACTAATAATGAGTCGAACGTCGATCCTTGGTTAAAGACTATAACATAGTTACGGCTAAACTCTAGCGAAAAAATTTCCGCAAATCAAGTACTCGGTGATCCAACCGAGTAACGAGTGCTGCTCTACGACAAGATGTTTCCTTAGGAATGGAGATTTCCTTGGGAACTGCAGAGGTACTTAGTTGCTCATGCCAGCGAAAGTTTGGAAGGTCTTCCCAATGCAGCAAAAGCAGATGCATGTCTTTCCAAAGAAGCGGAAAAATCAATTTCTTGTGCTTTTTTTAAGTGAGACAAATACCTGGGTGAATATCAATACAAAGGCTATGATTACTGAGCACAGTGGGAAAGTGACTGGGGTAGTTTATTTATAATAGGCTGATCCCAATTGTGGAGACCCCGGCCGGTCTATTGAGTTCATAGTAGCGTAGCCCATTGTCAACGCAAACAACACGGTCATGGACCTCAGCAATGCCAGGAAATATTATGCAGTCATCACTCTCGATATGAAAAACAATTGGAATTTGGCTAGCAGAGAACACATAATGGAAGCCTTGCATATGGTAAACTCATCGCCCTACCTGTTGTGAATCTGTCTATATTACAGTCTGTATTACAAGACAATGAGGGCAGAGTGAACTGTCAAACAATGGTTACATAAAAGTACCCTGAAGCTAGCGAACCATAAGACAGAAGCAATCAAAGCCCACCTCTTGGCGATGTACGAAAGGGTAGGCACTCGCCGCACTATGTATAAATTAAAACATCAACATCACATCAAATTCAAAGTGTAATGCAACTTTTCCAGGGAGTATTCACAGAATAGAACTCAGGGATGTTAACTCATCGGCACGCGGGGCGGATAATGGGTTATACAGACGATCTCCAACGTTGCATTCCTATTCTCGATAACAGATGCGATGCTTTTCTACTCTTCTATTTGATATCAATCTGATGCCAGTTAAAATAAAATAAAGTTAACAGACGGATAATTGCTTTTCAGTAGCACATTGTCAACATTTAAAACAATCATTAATGAAAACAATAATTCAATTCGGAACAATTACTCTTATGCAAACTATGCACAAAGTTGGCGACAATTATCGACTTCAATGGAAAGAATTACAACAAAACGGGTTCCCTTGAAAATGAGAACAATTCATCGTTAAAACTAAAAGCAACAAAAAAGTCAAAACAAAAAAGACCTGACGACTTAAAACCGCGAAATATGTCAACACCACTTTAATGGGTTTAATAACCAGAGCTTGGTGGAGTACAAAGAAAAGACTTTCTTTACAGCAGTCAGCCCCAATTATTTATGCATACACGCCACATGACTACCTATGTTGGAGCTTAAACAAAAAATTGTTGACCATACGTTTCCAATAAATTAAACTTCCTAGTGAATAGCGAGTATCACCTTACGCTAGGTGGTAATGACTTCTGCGGAGATGATTACAGTTTTCACTGGGTCAGATCGCAACTCTTCTTTATGTGCTGTAACTGATGATTGGGGAAAGGCAAGAAATCCATGGAGGCGCAGGTCGGCAGTTGGATGCTTTTCACTAACTCATTAATTTTGCTTAATGACTGAATAACGATTTCTTAGTGAGTTTTCCCGCAGCTAAGGTCGCGACAATGATAGGAAAGACAAATGCCTTCTTCAGAAAAATAATGTTTGGAGGGTAATCGCAGCCAGTGATTGATTGGGACACTGAGCAACATCAGCAAATTAGCTTCAATGTCAGAGAATATTGAACAACAGTGAATAGTGAAGATAACAGAGAAAATTGCTGGTGATGCAACAATGAAAAGCAACCGTATAGATGACAGAAATGATACCTTTCAATTCCATTCCAAAAAGTTTGTTGAGCTACGAGGTCGCTTGGTATAATTAAGGTAATTGCAAGGCCAGTAATTAAGGACCCAAAAATCCGCACACTTTAATTACTGTACGTATCCGAGTATGTCCTCTCAACGACATATCCGCATACATACCACAAACTAGAATAAGCACCATACCGGGTTGGAATTTAGGAATATCCCGAATTGTTTGCTGAAAATAACCGTCCTCTATGTGATAAACAGATATTGTTACCCAAAACTCGTATCATTATTTTGCCCGCCCCTTCTAATAATAATAATAATCGTTGCCGCAACAATCCAACTGGATCAGGGCCTTGAAGTGTGTTAGAGCAGAGGCCATGTGGTCAGCATTGCGCTCGCTCGAGATTATTACCCTGATTTGACTCAGGTACTCATTCACCGCTGAGTCGACTGGTATCCGACGTTAAATCACGATACAAATCCCACTGCCACCAGTGCGACTTTCCGTATGACAGCGGTGCACTCTAACCACTCAGCTATCCGGACACGCCCCTTCTAATACCCCCTTATAATAACAGCCAGTGCAAATTACACTTGCATTTTTCAGATATCCAAATAGGTAGATAAATAAAGTGAACTTCAAAATTCCATGTAAGGATTAAAAACCGAGGGTGAAGCTGCACTGCACCTATGGAAATTAGTGAAATTAACGATGCTATATAAGCAATATTGTGCTTGCTAATCGATGGGCACGTTGGTAACTTCTATCCCTTACAGTTAGAACAACATGAGACTCTAAACTTCAGGATAGGTAGTGTTTGTGGTTTTTCAACATGACCTTTACTCCGTTCGTCTTGGCCAGTGACAATCTAACGAAAGTGTGCCTTTATTAATATGCAGCATTTCTTCTTCTTCGCATTCCTCCAATTTCCTAATTCTCATCCTGATATTCATTTACATCAAACATTAAATACATTGTTTTATTTACTAAAACCTACCACCTTTTACCTTTCGCCAAAACTTTAAAACCCATTTCAATTGTAACATAGTAATTCGCTATTATAAAATGCCCTTGACCTTTTTGACTTGCATCAAAGCTTGCCCAGGCTGCTCATATTGCATGCCGGGCGTTGTTGTTGTTGGGTAAGGCGAATGAGAGTTTGTTCTCGCAATAGGAAGAATATCCTGTAATTTTTGCTTTTGTTACCACCGACTTTGAATTTGAAGTTCAAGGTCGGTGCAGCGAAAGCAAGAATTAGCAGGACCTAGTCCGAATGGGGGACAACTGTCGCCAGCATTGGAGATTTGAAGTTTTTGGAGGAATTCAGTTTGAGAGGAGAAATTAAAAGTTGGAGGATGAAAAAGTTTGTTGGGATTTTTCATTCTCTTTGAGGGGTCAAGCAGTGCATTGCAGGATAGACTGACGCGGAACACATCTCCCTGAGGCCAACCTATCTCTCTCTGAGGATGAGCTGTCTCTGCTCTGGGGCGATGCGTGCCTATTCAGGGGCCAAGCCTCTCGTCCACCAAGACCGTTAGTGAATGGTGATAGCCACACCCTGTACGAGGTGATCCTACTATTAACAAAAGGCTACGGATCTAGACTAGGCAGTCAAAAAACACCTCCCCCCAATCCAGGGTGTTATGCGAATCGTCCCCATTGGTCGGGGGTAACTGACTGTATGCGAACGGAGCCTCACTGATACCTGGTCGCCTCAGTGAGTAAGTTAGACCTTACCGTGCTACAGGGGGCTATGGCACGGCGGACCTCTTACCCCCACACTCGTGAGAATCAAATGAGTACAAAATGAAGAAAAGAAAACGAAAATCAAACAAGCGGGGTGCCGTACCGCACAAAAACTGGTTAATCAGGCGGAGGCACGTCTCCGAATCACTGAGAGCCAGGTGATTACACCCAAGAAGGGAGAAGTTGGGACGCCAAGTAGTGGATCCAAGGTTAATATTGGTATACTGCGTGGACAACAGCCAACGAACACCACTGCTCAAAGAGCAGGGACCAGCAAAAGCACGTCTGAGATAAATATAACAGACGTCAGCAAGGAGACAGGTCTAAGTGGCGCTGGTGTTAAATGGTACCTGCGTTATCTGAAGGAAAGCGTGAAACCAGAAGAGGCCCTTAAGAAGGCTCAGGACAGACCTAAGCCATCTCTACCGGAGCCGAGAAAGCGAAGAGCAGCAGAGATGAGCCCGCATAAAGGGAATGCTCCCAAAAAATCCAAACCTGAACCCAAGGGGGGAAAAAACCCGGGCAGGTCAGGAGTGAAGGCAGAACCCAGGAAGCCCGCCATTAGCTGTGCTAGTGCGGTCAAGGGCATTCGACTGGCCATACTGCCAAAACGGTTTCCCGAGCAAATACTCACTCGTGAGGAGCAAGAAATCATTGAGGACCTTGTCGTCAAGCAGATGATCAAGGGTTGGACGTCGAAACTGGTGTTCACCGGGATACGCTTTCGACCAGGCCTTATACTGGTGGACTGCGCGACGGAAGACACCGCAGAATGGGTAAGAACCATAGTTCCTAGATTGCCAGGCTGGGAAGGGATGGAACTGTCAACATGTGCTGGGGATGATATACCGAGAGCCCACATGGTGACAGTTTTCCTGCCGAAAGCCGCAGCAATGGTGACCACATTGCCTCCTACAGTATACTGTAGTGTACCGTTTCGGTCTTGAATGAAGTGCTCTAACACACTTCAAGGCCCTGATCCAATATGGATTGTTGCGCCAACGATTATTATTATTATTAACGCCGCAACAATAGAAACGGAAGATCTTATGATCCTCCTAATTGCTCAGAATGAAGATCTCCATACCCGACTATAGAGAGTCTTCAGAAGCAAGGTGGAGGGCAAGGGTAAACTCCTCACGATCGGGGTAGATGACCGATCCCTGGAGGCAATTAAACGTCGGACTTGTCATATCAACTACCGATTTGGCAACATACCCGTGCATGTGTACAGTAAAAAGCCGAGGAAAGAGACCTCGGAGGAAGCATCGGGTGGAAAACATACCGAGGTCCCTGAAGAAATCTCGAAAGCCATAGAGGCGGAAAGGGCTGGATCAACCAGGGAAATAGACCTGCTGCCCAGTGAAGAGCAGAAGCTGAACGACCTAGACCTAGGACTCAAGGTGGATAGCGATGCGCAGGAAAGCGCCATGTCGGAGGAGGAGGATGATACTCCGACAGTGGAGAAGAGCTCCAAACAATAACGGAGCCAATGGCCAGCACTAAGATAGCCCAGATAAATCTCTACCATGCGAAAGCTGCATCTGCAGTGATTGCAAGGGCAAGTTCCAAGGAGAACATTGGAATAGTGCTGGCTCAGAAGCCGTGGGTGTACCGGGGGCAGATTCGCGGTCTGCAAGGAGGAAGCATGCAGGTAATTTGGGACTCCTCTTGTGAAAAATCAAGAGCTTGCATAATTCTTAAACGTAATTTAAAATACATATGCCTTTCAGAGTTCTTAACCGGAGACCCTGTGGCTATCCAAGTCTCATTGAAAGCTGGGAGGAGCACTCGAGAGGCAGTTGTGGCATCGGAATACTTCCCAGGGTACGAAATTCGGGCTCCACCCGAACAAGTCGCAAAACTGACGAAGTATTGCGAGGAGAGGGCGTTACCACTTCTTCTCGGCTGCCATGCCAACGCCCACCACGAAGTCTGGGGAAGCAGCGACACGAATCGTAGAGGTAAATACCTTCTTGAATTTATTCTTAGCAATAAGATAGAAACATAGGGAACACTCCAACATTTGTGACCAGCACCAGACAGGAGGTACTAGATATAACTCTAGGAAATACCCTAATGAACGGAATGGTCAGGAATTGGAGGGTGTCGGATGAACCCTCAACGTCTGATCACAGGATAATCAGATTCGACATTGAGGGTAACTCCGAAATAGAAAGAATAATAAGGAATCCCAGGAGAACGGATTGGGAATCCTACACAACGCACTTGAGCAACAACATTGCCCACCTTCAAGGGGGCGATGACATCAGGAGCGAACTGGAATTAGAAACGGTGGTGGAAAACCTCAACACAATCGTCATTGACGCATATGATGCCAGCTGTCCGGGTAAGACAGTCAAGTCATTAAGGGATGTACCGTGGTTGAACAAGAACCTCGCCAGAATGAGAACAGAGGCACGAAAATTTTTTACCGGGCAAAACAAACCGGGGACTGGCAGAGATATAAAAATGCACTGACTGCGTATAGCAACGCGATCAGGGAAGTGAAATGGAACAGCTTCAGGGAATTCTGTGAAGGGATCGAACAGATCACACACAAGGCTGTAGCCAAAGACGGGGGAATATCCTCTGTCTGCTTCAAAAAGGAAGATGGGACATTTACCGAGAATGAGGAGGACAGGGTACACCTGCCTCTCAGAACTCATTTCCCGGGGTCCTATCCCACGGTGGCAGGTGACAACTAGCAAAAGAGGTATGCTCAGAAGCTACGCTAAGATGGGCAGTGAGAACTTTTAAACCACTGAAATCTCCCGGAGTAGATGGCATTTTCCCAGCACTTATCCAGAGAGGCCTAGGAATTATCTTAGAGTCTCTTCTGAGGGTGGTAAGGGGGAGCATAGCACTGGGATACATACCAAGGGCATGGAGACGGGCAAAAGTGGTCTTTATTCCGAAAGCGGGTAAAAAGGATTCTTTTCACCCTAAATCTTTCAGACCAATTTACCTAACATCGTTCGTACTCAAAACGGTTTAGGTATTAGAACTAACGTTCTAAAGCGTAATCCCCTACATCACCGTCAGCACGCTTACCGGGCAAGACGGTCAATTGAAACTGCTCTGTATCAGCTGACAGGGGTACTACGGGATGCTATAGAAACAAAAGAAATTGCACTGAGCGCGTTTTTGGATATCGAAGGAGCATTCGACAACACATCACACGCAGAGATACAAGATGCCCTGAGCCGCAAAGGAGTGGGAAACACCCTGGCACTCTGGATCGGCAAAATGCTAGAAAGCAGGCAAATAGAGGTACCGACAGGTACAAATTCTATTATCATGAACACCACTCAAGGCTGTCCACAGGGTGGGGTACTATCGCCGCTGATGTGGAGTATGGTAGTGGATGAACTCCTGGACGTGTTAACAAGTACTGGAATACAGGTCCAGGGTTACGCGGACGACATTGTTTCAATCTGTAGGGGCAAATATGAAGATACCCTATGTGATAGAATCCAAACTGGACTAAGGGTTACTAGTGCCTGGTGCAGGAAGGTGGGACTGCAGATCAACCTAGCCAAAACCACTATAGTACCATTCACTAGGAGACGTAAGCTTGATCACCTGAGAGCCATAACATTACATGATATGGATGTGGAACGAAAAACAGAAGTCAAATATTTGGGAATTACCCTAAACCAAAAATTACTCTGGAAGATACATGTCGGAAACACTTGTCGGAAAGCCACAAGGGCTCTGATGACTTGCAAATCTATAGCAGGAAAAAATGGGGTTGCAGCCCGAAAATACTACTTTGGATATATACTGCAGTAGTAAGGTATCAGTGGGGCAATACGGACATGCCCAACGGCATCCCTGGAGGTCCTTCTGGGATTAACCCCTCTCCATCTGCACATACAGATGCAGGCAAGGAGGGCAATATTCAGGATGGCCGGTAGTATGAGTGAGGCGGGGAGCCAGAGGAAGGAAGATTGATATTCTTTCTAGGCGGTATCCCGAATTACTGATACCAAGGGATAACATGACAACGAGGTTCCACTTCGACAAGAAATTTGAAACACGTTGGAGCAACAAGGCAAACTGGGAAAGCGTGGCTGCGACATACTTGGTAACTGATTACTTGGTACACTGACGGAAACCTCACAGCAGAGGGAGCGGGTGCCGGTGTCATTGGTCCAAAGAAAATGTACTTTGAGCCAATGGGCAGGTACACTAGCATATTCCAGGCGGAAATATACGTCATGGACAAATGTGCCTCCTTTAATCTGCAAAGGAATTACAGGGGGCAGAACATAGCTATTCTCACCGATAGTAATAATAATCGTTGTCGCAACAATCCATGTTGGATCAGGGCCTTGAAGTGTGTTAGAGCACTTCATTCAAGACCGTAACGGTACACTTCAGAATAGCCTGTAGGAGACAATGTGGTCAGCATTGCGCTCGCCCGAGATTATTACCCTGATTTGACTCAGGTACTCATTCACAGCTGAGTCGTCTGGTATCCGACGTCAAATCACGATACAAATTCCACTGCCACCAGTGAGATTTGAACCGCGACCTTCCGTACGACAGCCTTGCGCTCTAACCACGCAGCTGTCCGGACACTTAATAGAATAATAATAATAATTTCATTCTCATGTATTTATGTAGTTTCGGCGGATTATTAGTGATAAAGTTTCTATTTAATAATTGAAATTATTTCGGAATGTTCCATGTGCCTGCCGGATAACCTGGCGAACAGGCGAAATGCTCGAGGTATTAAGGTAAGGCGCCTATATTCATGTTTTTACCAAATTTCTGCTGCAGCGAAAACTTAGATTCCATAATTGTTGCGTATTATTCAACGCATATCGGAAAATTTTCAAGTTTGTTTGGACATCTCATGACCCGGTTTTATAACGAGTGGTTTCAAGACCCATGCAGCCAGTCGGATTTTTATGTGGCGCTGGGTTGACTACCACCTCAATTTATTACCATCACATATTTTATCCATTTGTCCATCCATTGTCGATTATATCAAACTAAGCAAGTTCGAATGCCATGTTTAATATCGGATGTGGTGAATATAGAACGGGACCTCTTACACCATTAAGGAAAGGGGCGGGTATTTATTTGTTTTACTTTTTTATTTCCTTTATTTTTAATCAGGATATTCTAGATTAGCATTTTTTCCAAATTTCCATATTCATAGTTCTTGTTTTATATCTTTCTCCTTTTATTTTTTTCCTTTCTGCATTATTTTGAAAATTCGGCAAATTCCGAATCTTACTTTACACTAGCACTAAGTGTCAGCCATTTAGGCTCGGGCAAAATACCTGCTTAAAAAAATACTACTGGTGATAGGGGCCGATGGTAGGTTAGAAATTCATCGAAAATTCCACACAACATCGAGCACGTATGCAGAATGGTATACTTCAGCATGGTTTAAGCCATACTGTGTGAAAGTCCCAATATATCAAAGGAAGCCGTGAGAGATTTAGGTACAATATTATACCTGACAATATTATGGGAACTACAACCACCCTCTTGAAACCCCAAATTTCTTTGATTTCCCGAGCCATAGTTCACCTTCTTATTCCTTTTTTTTCGTTAAATGTTGCTATTTTGGGGATAGCAACATTAACCACATACGCGGAGCGATTGTCTTGCCAGCACGTCAGCCTTGTTCCCGATAGAACCTATCAGTCCCAATACATGCTGTAAGCAGAACTATCAAATACTGACTGCGGCTCATAACGGTAAACCGGACATGTTCCCGTGATTAGATCATGCTTGTATGCAAGGTTTTGATGGATTACGCTAGTTCGTGTATTGTTCCGGTGTCAAAACAATGCACTCAGAAATAAAATGACAACTGGCAAGGCGACAGAGGCAATTTACGTGTTTACTGTGAATTGCCTTCGACTTCCATTCATCGACTCGCTCTTGGTCTGACTTCACCCCAATCAGATAATTGTAAGATTGATCCTTCACGTTAACTGGAGTCAGTCCATAGTCTGCCTTACAAACAGCCACATGCAAGGAGCGCGCCTACTCTTTGCTGTAAAAGTAAGCACGTAGCGAGTCGACTTGTTCTTGTGCCGCCACGTCAGCCCGTCCGATGTCACGAGGCAGGTTCATCCGCTCCATGGCATAATTTAGGTCATGCATTCGGAATTTGGACATGCTGGACCTTTTCCAAACTAGTATTTGCCCACGGCAACATTCCGAATACATACACCAGCGAATTCATCCAATGTACTTTTCTCATTCTTCCCCGAAAGATACGATTTCGGCACCAGTTCTGCATTTCGTAGGAATCCGGACAGCAGGGTATCCTTCAAATCACCAACTCAAGCCTGGTTTCCTTGCAGAATTCCTAAGAACCTGCAGAAGTCTGTCTATTAAATCTGACATTACGAAAGGTGTAGAAACGATAAAGGAATGCCGCAAAGAATTTATAGCCCTTGAAGAGGACACTTTGATCAGCAAATAAAAATTTTTCTGTAAAAAGATTTCTTCAGTTTGAGTCTGCGAACTTTTCGTCTCATTTAGTTCTACGGCGACCCACCCGTCAACAACCCCAGGATAATGGTATCCACTGCAAGGCATAACCCACAGTGGAATTGACGTCCTTCCTTAATGTCTGACCCATCCGCAGCTACCTCCGCTTTCTCACCAATAAAACCAATACTACCACCCAAGTTTTGCGCCGAGGTCCACCAATTTGATATCTTTAAAAGCTCCATCTCAGGCAGGATTTCGGATGTCTCCTTTTTCTACCATAGATATGGGCTTTATAGACTTCCCGGGCTTTCCGGGGTATACATAAGAATTGGCAAGATCATTGTCTTGTACAGTAAAAGTTAGGATCAAAGCTGAGACTTTTGAGCGTAACAATTTTTTGTAAGTTGAAATAGGCTCTGTTGGCTGCCAAGAACCGTGCGTGGATTTCATCGCTATAGCTGTTATCGGTTGTGATTTTCGACCCGCCACCGATAAGGAGAAGAAAATGTATCGGCGTAAGATCTCCGCTTTCGATTTCAAAATCTTCTGGAATGAAACTTTGTGTGTGAAACTTTGCTACGTCATATGTGGCTAATTTCTTCGGAAAGCCCGCCCGTCTACGATATACTCTATGCTAAAGAGATATCTTAGCAGAAACCAGATTGATTCCTATGGATCAAGTTTTCAAGGTGTTTCCTTGATATGTTGCAGAATGATTTTAGTTGAATTTTCGTGTTATCAGGAAACACGCAAATACACTACCTATTTTCGCACTGGGTATCTTAAGGATAATCTTCTTCTGTCACTCATTGGAGGCATTTACGAATGAGCACAAGTCTGTAGAAACTCTATGATAGAGTTCCGCAGGAAAGCAAGTAGCATTAGTTGGTTTTGTGTGTGCCGATGGAAAGATAATTTCACTTCTGTTTGGAGAAGCGGCCCGTATCCAAAAGTTACGGACGCTTGTCATATTATGCACAAGAAGTCGAACTTCATCAAGGTTATAGAGAATCCTAACTAATTGCTCCTTCCACGTCCTCAGTTGCTCATAATCGTGTATGCGGTTTCTACCGTTAACGTTTCTCACAGGATCATGAAGAAGTTTCTGGTCCTGCTCTGGTCCTGCTATTTCAAGCAAGCCCTCCTTCCCTCAACCAAATAATTGTGGAATTCCTTTTCTAATGGCCCACATTGCGTTGTGCTTCTCGCATGTATTCACGGAAACTAATTTTCGGAGCGTCGTGCCCATCCCTCTACGCAGCCATCAACAGAGCTCTAACTTCTTATGTTAATCGATCCGACCTCATGATTCCGCAGGCAACTTCACCCGATAAGAGACTGACGTTGTTTTGGTGTCGGCCTAGTTCAGTGTGCGTATCGTTTGCATAGCTAGGGATTTCTCCCAATGTTAGACGACAGTCGGCAATAGACTCGACGTCGAAGAAACGTGGTTAAAGCTAAAAGATGGAATAAAAACATCCGCAGAAAAGACATTCGGCTTCCAAGCCAAACGCACCCGTAATGATTGGTGCGACGGGGATGTCGCAATGCAATCAACGAAAAGAACGAAACTTGCCGTAAATACATAGAACAACTCAAAAGGGGAAAACAAGAAACTTATGACAAGCTTAGGCAAATTGCAAACCGGACGTGAAGGAAAAAACAGCGAAAGTACAAAAAGGACAGAATATTAAAACTTTACAACGACATAAAAAATAAAAATGTACCGCTGCATACGGCGTGGTGAAAGATTTCGTATCAGGCTATAGTCCGCGGACAAGTCTCTATAAGAATGATCAAAGATGCATCCTAGGTAACCCCGACGATATCAAAAAAGATGGATGGAATACTTTAAGAACCTGCTCAATCCAGTGGAAGCAACAGCGAGAAGTACAGCTTTGGCAAACCCGCAAGTAATAAACAACACACCAGTCGAACCTCCTTCTATTTAAGAGATGAAAGTGGCCCTGCGCAACCAAAAATTGAACAAGGCCCCGGGACTTTTTTTTTATTTTTAAAATTTTTTTAAAAATTTTAACAAAAAAATTATCTTACGACTGGCGCAAGAGCATAATTTGTCCTATGCACAAAAAAGGAGACAAAGTTACCCGTGACAGCTACAGAGGCACGTCCTTCAAGACCATGACGAAATTCATCCAAGCTAGGTTAAAGCCATATGCAGACAAATTAATTGGCGGATACCAATGTGGCTTTCGAAAAGGACGATCCAAAATGGACCAAATTTCCACGGTCAAACAACTATTGGAAGAGTACTATGAGTTCAATATCGATGTGCATCATTTCTTCGTCGACTCCCTTCAAGCGTATGATACCATCAAACGAGAAGTACTATATCGTTCCGGCTACCAGAAAAATTGGTACGAATGGCCGAACTGCCGATGGCTAAGACTGAACCCCATGTAAAAGTGCTTGGCAAGCTAACGGAATGCTTCGAAACGAGCTGCGAATTAGAGCAAGGAGATAGACTCGTCCTCATGCTATTTAACCTAGCTCTTGAATATGTTATCCGCAAACTTCACAAATAGTGAGATGACGACATAAAAATCATGGCACGGCCAATTGCAGGAGACAAGGAAGTAGCAGCACAAGAATTCGGCCCGAGAATTAATGAAAAGAAAATAAAATTCATCACGCAATCAAGAAGGCAGGCCCCAACACGACAAAACCTGACAATGGGCGACTTTAATTTTGAAAACGTGGACTACATTGTGTACTTAGAAGTAAACATAGCGAAGGATGCTAATGAGAAGGATTAAGTTCAGTAGCAAATAATGATGGCCAAAAAATCATACTTCACAGTCCTACTCATAATAAAATATCAAAGGATGGACAGGAAAACTAAGCTCCGAATTTACAAGACCATAATACGACCTATGCTACTGAACGGCTGTGAAGCATGGACTCTAATGCAGACGTTGGAGAAGCCCATCGACACATTCGAACGTAAAGTTCTACATCGAATGCTTGAACCGCTAGAAAATGGAGGAGAATTAGATACAACCATAAGTTATACTGGCTTTGTAACGACCCAGCAACATCGGTGGTGGTGCAACTACAAAAATTGCAGCGGCCCGGTGACGTAGAACAGATGCATGAGAAACGAATACCTAACAAGGTATTCAAAGGCACACGGCAAGGAGGCTGCCCAGTGGGAAAGCTACGCAAATGGTGGGAGGACTCAGGGGACAAGGCCAGTAAAACGCTGCTGAAATTTTCCAACTAGAGGACACGATCGAAGAATTGAAAGGGCTGGAGGAAGTGTATTTTGGATGTCAAGGACGGCGATTCGTGTACAAATTACCGAAATCAAGTAGGAATACGTACATATTAGATTAAGTTGGCTTGGCATCCGCAGACTATAATATTGGAAGAAGCAAGGTGGTAATCCTAAAGGCGGTGCATCATAAAATCTCAGACAGGAAAAGCGATCCGTTGTGGATCTCCCTTTTCGATGGCGGCAATCGAATCCATAGTTTTACAGTTCCAAGCGCGCAGTTGAGCCGTTAATTTTTTTGGTTTTATGGCCAGTTTTAGTTCCTGTGTTAACTTCCCTTAGGTACACGCAATATCCCATGTTTGCTTATTTTTTGTTTTAGATTCCGATGTGTGTTGTGTTTTAGATTCTGATGTGCTCAAAAGAACCCCCATATTCTCCAGTCTGGTTAGCAAAGAGGCGGGGAAGCGCGAGTCGATGAAACACTTCAATGGAACTCCAATGTTTGCGGGTGGACCTTCACATTCAATTTCACCAACTTTTTGATTTTTGGTATAACTCTCCCCTCTTGGTTGATTCCGGCCACACATGATGCTCTTTGACCATCGCCCCAAACAGTCAAAGTTATTACAAATGGCACCAACCCACCCTCAAGAATCTCATATTCCATTACCTTTACCGTCAATTTTCCCAAATTTTAGGTTTTTGCAATAGCCCTCTCTTCTAGGACCATTCGGAGCAACCACGATGGTCTTGTTGACCACTACAACATGGAACACAGAATGTGATACAATAGTTCTATTCTAGTTAGATAAATTATAGTAACTTATTGATCTTTATTTTATATTACCATTTAAATACTCCAGTTTCTGCTTTATTTTCTTATTTGGTATTGGGTTGGGGAAAAAGAAATGTCGTATTTGTGATCGAAATTTGACGCTTTATTTAACATACTTAGAATTATCCGATTTAAGTCAAATATGCGCGGTTTTGTTCGCAAACCTGTTGCCATTTAGAAGGCAACTTCATTATCCCCTCCTTATTTGCAAAAAACTCAGACAGCCAGTTTTCGCAAGCCTCTTTTGAGGCTAACTTAGTAGCACCAAGAGCGTTTTGCATGGACCGGAAGAGATGGTAATCACTTGGTTCCAGGTCCAGACTATACGGTGGGTGCTTTAGGACATCCCATCCGAGCTCCCGCAGCTTCTGGCGGGTCATCAAAAATGTGTGAGGCCGAGCGTTGTGCTGGTGGAACACAACACCGTTCCTATTGACCAATTCTGACCGCGTCTGGTCAATCGCCTGCTTCAAACGGTCGAGTTGCTCACAATAGAGGACCAAATTGAGAGTCTAGCCATAGTTGAGTAGTGGATGATTCCCTTCCAATCCCACCAAACACACAGCAAAACCTTCCTGGCCGTCAATCCGGGGTTGGCGATGGTTTAGGCCTGCGCGCCGGCCTTCAACCACGATCTTTTTCGTGAGCCACTTTTCATCATCACTCATCATCCGCTTCAAAAATGGGTCGAATTCGTTTCGTTTCAGCAGTGCATCAGAGGCGTTGATTCGGTCCAAGATATCTTTTTGTGTCAACTCGTGTGGCACCCAAACATCCAACTTTTTTTGGAATTCAATCTTCCGCAAATGCTTCCAAACAGTTTTATGGTCTATACCCAGTTCCTGGCCAATAGAGCGAATGCTCACATGTCAGTCTACTTCGATAATTTCGACGATTTTATCGGTTTCTACGACGATTGGCCTACCAGTATGGGGTGCATCTTCAACATCCACTACACCAGAACGAAATCGATCGAACTAACGCTGTGCTGTGTGAATCGTTACAGTATCGGGCCCATAAACTTCACAAAATTTTTCGGCCGTCTTCGTTGCATTTTTACCTCTCAGGTAGTAAAAACGTATAATATGACAAATTCCTTGCTTGGTGGACTCCATATTTGACGCGCTATAACTTGATACTGAAACGTACGATCACAACACTGTCAAAGGGACACTTGTAGCACAGATTGTCGTCTTCAAATCGCCGTATATTATGCCTCGATGCGATAAATATAACACAAGATATGTTTAAGTGTCGCCATCTATTGACAAAATACGACATTGCTTTTTCCCCAGCCCAATATTATCTTTTATGAATTTTATAATAATGTAATTGATGAAAGTGTGATTCCTTGAGAATTAGCAAAATGGAAATAAATTGACGTTTTGTTTTGATTTGAAGTCCCTTCTCTCTTACTCCTTCTATCACCTCGTAAGGTTGTCACTTTAAAGTGAATCTCAATATTTGATAGCCAGTAAATGCCGAGGCTGGAGAAGGAATCCCATAAACCGCCCCTCATTGGCGCTTGAAACCAAAAAAGCAGTGGACGAGAATGGATCTTCCCTCCTCAATCACAGAACACAGGTCGCGATTTCCAGCATTTAATTTTCATTTTCCACTCCATTAGTAACTTTTCGCGATTCGTCCTAATTTGTGATAGCCCTGCCCTCATGGTTAACACCAGTGAAACCGGATGATCATTGTGGCGATCCTCAATATCTAGCTGGCATAGGATCAAAGGGTATGTATACTTGAGTGAGTGAGATTTGAGCCCTGCCATTCTGCTATGATAGCCTGAATTTTGACTTATACATACTTTTAAATAATATATTGTAAACATGCAGTAACTATACCTTGACGATGCACCTTTCGAAATCCTGAAAAACAAAACATGATTAAGATCAATTTTTGGCATCTTCTATCTATAAATATATCAATACATGAAGGAATGGAATCATACCAAACGACATGCGGAGTTCCACAAGGGCCTGCTCTAAGGCCGCTCTTGTGGATTATTATGTATAATCCTGGTTAGAGAATGCTAGTCTACAGCTCGCAAAGCATAAGACGGAAGTAGTACTTATTACCAAGCGGAGAAAATGCACTTCCATGAAGATCAAAGTTGGAACGCAAACAATTCATTCCAAGCCTGCAATTAAGTACTTAGATGCAATGATTGACCAGAGGTTAAATTTCAGATTGCATGTGGAGGGTGCAGCAACCAAGATATGTAACATCGGAGCTCTGGTGGCGAGAATGCTACCAAATATAGGTGGTCCAAGGCCGAGCCGTCGACACCTTATTTTGAAGGTGGTCAGTTCAATCCTACTGTATGCAGCCCCAGTATGGGCAGATGCACTGGGGAATATAGTAAATAAGAGAAAGATTGGAGCTGCGTATCGCATAAATGTACTCCGAACATGTTGCGCTTACAGAATAATATCCAACGAAGCAGCTGATAGCAGGAATGGTACCGGTTGAAATCCTGGAGAAAGAAATACAACGACTTTACGATCGAACGTACCTCACCGGAGAATCTCCTCCTACGGCAAGAGAAGTGAGTCGAGTCAGAAAAAGGCCGTTGGACTCACAAAATCATATGGGATATCCGGAAATGGATCAAGCGACCTCGCGGCGAAGTAGGTTTCAACCTAACTCAATTCTTGAGTAGACACGGAGGCTATCGAGCATATCTGTATTGATTTGGGCGTGATGATTCGCCGTATTGCCCAAAGTGTCCAAATATTCCAGAGGACGCAGAACACGTCTTTTTTCACTGCCCCAGATTCGAAGCCCAAAGGGCTACATTAGAAGCTACAACCGGGGAGCATTTTACACCCGAAAATGTCATGGAACTTATGGTGACTGCCAGTGGGATATGGACCGAAGTCGGAAAAGTGATTGCAGCCATCGGAAAGAAGCTTAGCCCGGAAGAAGTCATCCGAAAGAATGAACGCGAGAGGAACCGGAATATTAACATGAGCGCAGAATAAATTCTGATCCAGCCCCGCGACGTAATACCAAATGGGAGTCCCGTGGGGAGAGTGGAGAGTGGAAGGAGAAGGAGGTGGTTTTAGTGGGTAAGAGTCCCACATAAACAAAAACAAGTCGGGAAACCGGGAGCTGGACGCTTCAGGTACGAAAGGTTTTGTGTATTTCTTACTGCGTAGCACGTAATATATCCATATATTATGTGAGAGTATCCACTTTCGGGTGATATTGACATTCATAGTCTTCAATTTTCAAAGAAGCAACAAATTTGAGGTATTATAACTTTGTTAGTAATAGTGCGATTTCCACCAAACTTGGTAAGATCATGCTCTATATTATAGCCTATATTACTGCAAAATTTCATGGTACTAGGATGAACTTAAGGGGGGTTTCTAACCAATTACAAAAAATTGTAGGAATATACTATTATTAACTCTATTTAAACAAATATCGGCATGGAAGGTATTTCGGAGCTCAGGCACCATATAGTGGCAGCCTCCTGATTTTTTTCAGATTTTTCGGTTTGGTAGTTTCTGAGAATGGCCCCCTTAAAGAAGTGATCACTTTCAACCCCCGGCGCTCCCCACCCTTCCAACGAATGTCAAAACTAAGATCGGCTTTGAAAAGTACTAATCGAGACCTTTAATTTGATACCCCACATGACTATATTTGATGAAAAAAAATTTTAAACCCCCCTTTTGCATGTATGGGGACCCCCCCTTAAATTCGACGTAAAAGGATGTAATTCACTGTATGCGTGAGCGTTCACAGTTCCCACCTTTCTACCAAATTTGGTGTCAATCGCTATAACCATCTCCGAGAAAAATGCGTGTGACGGACAGACAGACAGACAGACAGACAGACAGACAGACAGACAGACGGACAGACAGACAGACAGACAGACAGACAGACAGACGGTAAACCGATTTTAATAAGGTTTTGTGTTTACACAAAACCTTAAAAAAGACAGGCGGACAAACAGACAGCGAACCAATTTTAATAAGGTTTTATTTTACACAAAACCATAATGGAAAATAGAATACAGCAAACAAATCAGATTATTTAGTCCTTTCTAGGCTCCGTGCCTATAGAACAACTGACCTGAACTGTTACGGATGCAAAGCTTAGGCCGCTAAGAAACTATTAAACGCCTTTGAAGGGATTTATTCAATAGGTGGATGGATAGCTAATCAAGTACAACAAAGAGGAGAACTCAGTCGACGTTGGCAGTGATTCATTATTAGGTATAAGGCATTAGTGCGACACACGCGGTCATTGAAACAAGAGGACTAAAAGAAATTCAGGCTCGATGCAGAGGCTAGAAACAGGCTGTAGCGCTATGAAGGCAAGAAATGAAGAAGAAAATCTTTAATTTCATGCAATTACAATCCTAATATCTGCATTGACTTATTATGGGAAACAATCTGTATATACACCATGCAAAACAATCTTCACCAACGAAGGTCGCCGCCAAGTACCTGAATATTCTCATTATTCCATCGCAAATGTCTTTCATGAGATATTTGACATCTATCCCATTGAATTGCAAAGTAGCCGGCATGCAAATGAACCACTCCTTGCAAAGTATCCTCATCAAGTTCAAAATCTAGCAACCTTCCACACCACGTTCCCAGGTCTACGAATTCCAGGTTCGCTTAATAATTTTCACATTCTTCACTGCGTACGACCAAAATAACATTGAATTACTTAAAAATGCAAATTATTCTGTCATTTATATACAGAAATTCTAGTGCACACACTCATAGTATCTCCTGTAATGAACTCATCTCCATGGCAGGTATCTGCTAGGGGGAAAAAACTAGCAATTGTTAATGGAAATTGAACGCATTAAACGCAACGACCCTCCACAATGAATTTTCACCATGAAAAGAAAAGAGCCCAATGTCTCCATGGCCGAGGAGTTGGATGGTATCGCATATGACTTTGATGAGATGCTGATTGTCGTCATCAGCTTGAACATCATTATCGTTGCAGCCCATCATCATCATGACTGTAGTAGGATTTAGTAAGCCCATCTCTCTTAAAGCTGCCTCCATCCCACCTGCAGATAAATTCATTAGGTATGCGCATTCTGATTTTGTCTCGGATTATCTTGAGGCGGCTCTAAGTTGGCGACGGCGTTGGGATTCATTTTTGACTACCAAATTTCAACTTTCGGGCAATGATTACCAAACAAGATGCAAAGCGTAGAGCTTCCATCGATTATCTTCGCACATCCGTTATCAAAGTACTATCCAATGGTCCAGCAACTGTTTTCTTGTAGTGGCCAAGGTGTAAGGAATAAATTATTGCCAATCAGGTAGTCGCGGAGTGGAGATGAGATCGCGGCATTCAAACCGGCCTGGTTGGTCCGACTGAATTCACATCCAAATCATAATGAACGTCCATTTGGTCAACTGAATCAAGTGGGCAGTTATAATCCGGCGTGGTAATGGGCTCAAATTCAACTCTCTCTTTACCGTTGGTTTATTCCATTTCCAAATCCGTTGGGTATAACCCTAATGCACCTTTGTTACAAGGGGATATATTTCTGATACCATTCTAACATTCTGTAATTAAGCCTGGGAAATTCTGGATTTGATACTAAAATGTCAGATGGCTTGAATTCTTTCTCCTTCCTCATTGTAAAAGCAAAGAACAAAGTCTAATTAGTTTAAATTTATTCACTCAAGAATTGTTATTCGGAACGAACATAATTGAACGGAAAATACGATGCTGCACAAAATGTAGGAATTGGATTATGATTGTTATTGTCAGATTCAGTTGAAAAAAAATCTTTACGAGAGCAATAATGAATGAAAAACATACTTAAACCTTGTTCCCAGTTTCAAATAATGCAGTTTACTACGTAGAAGCTTGCTGATTAGCTGGCCCATAATTTCTTTTGAAGGTGGTTAAATTTGAAACATTGACCCAGATAATCAAGTATATGGGATTTCTATGTTCCTGACATGACGGTGTTACAAGGCTAACTGCAAGCTTACATTTTTCCATTCAGTTCAATACAATAAATCGGGCAGTAAGACAACGTTTATATTTCGGGTCTTTTTGAAGAATCTGATGAAGTTTATTATGTTTGTTTCCTTGAGAATTAAGGAGGTCCTAGGTCCGCATTCACTTGATGAAGGACTGAATCAATTTTCTTCCACCTTTGTGGGGACCCTCGATTTATAGACGAAACAGCCATTCGTTTAAAGGAAGACTAGCGCAAGAGCAAAGGCAATTCATTATACGCTACCTCATTTCTACCCTGGAAGAAGCGTGACCGAAGGGTGGCAATCGCTCCTTTATAAATAATCACAAGCACGACGTGGATGCGAATTTTATTCAGGTGAAACCCGCCTTATGTTCAGACCTAAACTTGGCAAAAGTGAATTTTTGTTTAGAAAGGGTTAAATATATACAGATGTACAGAATACAGATCATATTGAATTGCCAGTTTGCAGCCTCCATGTAATCCATTATTGTGGCATCTTTTGGGAAGGCAAAAACTATTAACATTCCCCTCGGCCCGTTACCCTCTAGTGCTTCTATCCATCAAATAGGTGCCGATAACAGTAACAACAACTGAATGCTTCTCATATCTATCTATGCAACACTTATATGATTGCCCTTCACCCGACGCTTGCACTCCTTCTCTACTGGAAGAGTGGGTTCCACTCCATGGTGTAATGCAATTGCCGCCCCTCCTTAATATATGACCTATCCACTGCCACTCCCGCCTTCCAATAACAGTGCATACGAGTGACAGGCCACAGCCGCTCAGAAAACGCACTCTAATGATACGACGCAGACAGGTATTGACGAAAATTAGGAACTTTTGGGTGACAGTGAAGTTCACTTTCCATGTGCTACTCCCATATAGCAACACAGAAAGAACATTAGCAAACAACAGGCTCAATTTGATCTTGGTGTTGAAATAACTGCATTTCCAGATTTTAGACAAGCCAGCGAAACCGGATCTACCGTTGCTAATCCATCGGGCAACAACCAGTTCGGCGCCACCGTCCGCATAAACCACGCTTCCTACCACAAATATACAAATTGATTGACGTCTTCAATGCTCTGGTCGTTGATGCAGATAGGGAGAGTGCGATGATCTGTGAGACTGAGAACCTTGGTTTTGTTAGTGTTTATCTTTAGTCCAACTCCGCTTGTCTCTCTTCCCATATCCAGAGCCATTTGGCCAAGGTCTAAAATCCGGCGAAAGTAGTTAGAGCAAATGTCATCAGCGTAGTCGAAGTGTTTGAGGATAGACGTCATCGTCCATTGACTTGCTCCACGTCCACGAAAGCATGAACAACGCCGCCGATAACAGGATGAATAACATCGATGGCAGGATGCAACCCTGGCGCACTCCACTTTAGACCTCAAAGTTCTCCGATATTTTACCTCGGTGGAGCATGTGACTTATTGCACTGCAGATACACTCCCTGTTCACCCTTTTGAAAGCTTTCCCGAAATCGGTGAAGAGCAGGTGCAACGAAGATCTAAACTCGGTGCACTGTTCCAAATTGATCCGTAAGGTGTTGAAGTGATCAATACAGGAGGATTCGGAGCAAAAACCAGTCTGCTCTCTGTCGATCAAGTCTTCGAGATGTTTTTTGATGCATTGCAGGATTATTTTAGCTGTTATCTTTCTTCTTTCACCCTTTGAGAAAGATTTGGGGTACCCAAGATTTCCGTACGAGTGGAAGCAGCAAATCTGCAGTAACTGCAGGTTCAGCGATAAATACCCCGGCGGAGAAACCGTCAAACCTAACGGCTTTACTCCCTTTGAGTGCATTGATGCGCCCCCCCCCCCCCCCCCCACTTTCCGGAAAGACCAGTCCACATCCGTATGTCACGATGACTATCCATTTTATCAACAAGAGGAGAAACTTCACCGCTTATCTGCTCAACCAGCCCAAATTTTAGGTCATAAAACATTCAAAGGAAACTTCACAATCAATAATTTATTTGATTGGAAAAGGATCAATCACCAATCCGTCAAAAAGTAAATCACTAAAAATTAATATAATGTTTTGAGGAAAAGTAAAGCACTACAAATTAGCTTAATTGCGAATCCTACTGCGCCACAATACGGTTGAGAACCGCGGTGAAGTGTTCTTTCTATCTCTTCAGTTGTTCATCATTGTGAATGAGAAATTCACCGTTGACCAGCGTAATAGCCAATTCTCTCTTGTTACGGCGTACACTGCGCTGAACTTCTCGGAATCGAAGTTTGAGCGCGTCACACCCAGCATCACTCGCAACGTTCAGTAGAGCCATTAGCACTTCCGTTCATCGATCCGTCCACGATACCGGCATCAGCCAGATCTTATGGTGCCCCTTCAGAACATGACCGTCGACCTATGTAGCACCCGAAGAAAAGAGCATTGTTTATGGCTACCTAATGCTCATCAATATTTTCAGTAAGATAGCTCTCCCACTGTCGAGCGACAACTGGGTCGTACAAGCGTGTATGTTGAACTTAGGGGCAGCTCCCCAGCCCTGCGAGATGTGGCGGACACAACAAGCAACGAATATAAGTGACCGTCAGATGGTAATCCCTTTCGAGGTCGATCTCAACGCCTCTCTTGTTACGCACATCTAGAAGACAACTCCTAAATCTACTGCTGATCGTGAAGTGGTTGATCTAATTGCTTGTAAGGTGTCAGTCAGTTGAAACCTAACTGAACTTATGGCTCTGTGCTTGAACAATGTGCCATAAATGACGAGGTGGTGGATGTTGCAGAAATTCACGAACCTCCCGTGTTTTCCCATCACATGTCCGAGCAAGGCGTTCTCAGATCTCACTTTGGTATTCAGATCACCCATCATGATCACAATGCCACCTTTAGGAAGCCTCCCCTCAACAGCATTTAATTGCTCGTAGAAAGCATCCTTCTCAACTATGTCGGAAATCTCCGTTAGTGCGCAGCCTTGTACAATTGTGATGATCCTTAACCTGGACCAAAATCTTGCAGTTAGAAGTTTGTCAGAAACCAGCCCCAGATTAAGAGAGTGCGCCTTACGGTAGCCACCGAAAGCAGGAGGAGTACTCTCCAGAGTCCCACCATCTTCCTTCACTTAGGTTCAGAATGTTCAGTTTATATCGCTGGAATTCTCGCTCAAGTTGGAGAAAGTAAGCATTCTGAGGACTCTCGCTACTGTCATCGAGGAGCGCGCGCACATTCCAGAAACCAAGCATAGTCCGTTTTCGGTAGCCAAAGGTCGTTGCCGTGAGGTTAGTCCCTATCCGAGGCGTTATTGACGTTTCGGTAGCAATAAAGTTTCAAAATTTGCAGGCCCACAAATTTCTATCCCTCTTAGTGGCCACTTACGACAAGCAAAGAAAGCTTTGAGTGTATTCTTAAACGTTACCTCACAAGGCTAAATGTGGTCAATGCAAGAGGATCAAGAGGTAAAACTAACCGGTCCGTCATCAAGTGGGGGCGGATTCCCAGCATCCTCAACAAAAAAATAATCTGCTTCCTGCCCAACAAACTTTCGAGATGCTCTTTCATACGTTCGTTCATTATTTTAGCTATTATATTTGCAATGGCAGGGTGTACGCAAATACGCCTCCATTTGCCACACTTAAGACGGGTGTCCTTCTTTGGAATCTTAACGATCGTCCCCTTCTTTCACTCTCTGGGAAAGGTTTCGGATTCCCAGGATTTCCGTACGAGTCGAAATTGTGGAACTCCAAAAACTGCAGAAGCAGCGATGAATAACTCTGCAGCGAGACCATTAAGCCTAACGACTTAGGTCCCTTTGAGTACATTGATGGCCGAGATGATGTCTTTTGTGCTTGGAGTAGTAGTTCGTATCCGCATGTTACGGTGACAAACTATTTCATTCACACGAAGAGGAATCTCACCAAGTGGTGAAGTATTCCTTCCACCCCTTCAGGTGCTCTTCATCGTGGATGAGGAGTCGACCGCTAACATATTTTACAGGACCATCGAAAGGTTTTCGACCACATACAAGTTCTTTCGTGATGGAATATACGGTTCTGAAATCATTACGATTTGCGGCAGCTTCTGGTTCTCCGATCAGTGCAATATCAAATACCACTTTATCATTGGTGACGGAACTGCAAAAATCAACGAACCTCCCACCATTACCGTTGCTGCCACCAAGACCGTGTTTCCCCATCACATGTCCGAGCAAGGTGTTGTCAGACCCCACCTTGGTATTCAGATCACCCATCACCATCACAATGCCATCTTTAGGAAGCCTCCCCTGAACTGCGTTTAACTGCTCGTAGAAAACGTTTTCCCCCACTATATCGGAAACCTCCGTTGGTGCGTAGCATTGTACTGTTGTGATGCTCCTTAACCTGGACCAAAATCTTGCAGTTAGAAGTTGGTCAAGAACCGACTCCCAGGTCAACCGGACATCGGATTCGCATCTGCTAGCACTTAGCTTTCCAGAGTACAAAAGTACATAGTGTGGCAAGAGGGAGAGGAGTACTTGTTGGAATTAAAGCGAGCATTCTGAGGACCCTCGCTCAAAGAGGTTGCGCACATTCCAGACACCAATTATAGTAAGTTGGGGATAGTGGAAGGTGTTAGACGTGACGTAAGTCCCTTTCCAAAATGCTACTAACATTTTAGTAGCAGTAAAGTTTCGAACCTTGCAGGCTGTTTTTCTAGGATTCCATCTATGTATTATAGACTGTTCGCCTGCAATAGTCAGACTAAAATCTTATAGTAGGACTTCGTCTAGTACCCACGAGCCTCAAATTAACTTTAAGAGCTCTGAAGTGCAGACTGCTAGATTATTTATCTCACGTCATCAGACCAACTGAAATATTAAAAGCAAAGGGCTTGCCCTCTAGGATTGCATTTGCTACTCCCCCAGCAAACATGCTCAGCGCTGGCATCACCAGTTCAAGCCAGAGTACACTACCAGATTCCTTAGTTGTTGTGGACGCAGGACAGAAAGAACCGTAGGTTAAATAAATAGAGACAACTATGAAGCTTCTCTTCTTGCCATTAATCTGGCAATGTAAGAGACCGTAACTATGTCCCGGGACAGAATTGTCTCGTTCATTTTAACCAAATCTGTGGTATTAAATCAGTAAAGACGACTAGGATCTTCTTCGATGAGAGATCCTCTAGACCGAGGGCCTGCGTTCTGATGTCAAAATTGTTAGAGGCAACCATGCTGAAACAATTCTGTTCCCAGGAAATCGTTGTGGTCAACTTACAATACCAGGTTAATGACAAAAGGAGAAACGTCATAGTTGCCTGTGCTTACTTTCCCTATGATTCTTTGTCTCCTCTGCCGACGTAAGATCTAAGGGATCTAGTAGTGTACGCAGAATCAATTGGCCTCTTTATAGGTTTCGATGCACAGCATATTTGTTGGGGCAGTAGCAAATCCAACCCTAAAGAGAAGCTGTTTGATTTTATTACTTAAGCTGGTCTGATGATCATGAACGTAAGGTGAAGTAGTGAAGTAATTGACTTAAAAATCTGCAATTCAAAGTTGTTAGATGAAGTCTCACTTTCAGATCACCATTACCTAGAATTTGGTCTGACCATTGTAGGCGAACAGTCTATAATACGAAGACGGAATTCTAGGAGAAAGATTGGACAAAGTTCGATGAACTTCTTGGTATGGTAATAAAAGTTCAATTGGAAACTCTAAATCGCACATTTTTATAATGTTTTGAAGAGGCTTGTCCTATGTTCCAAACCCAATCGGTTCCATGATGGAGCCAAGAATTGCAAATATTCACGAAATCAACCAGACGATTTCGAAATCGTGCTTGCAAAAGCAATAAGAAGGAAGACTAGTTAAACTCCCGGAACTCACAGCGTAAATATAAAGGGTTCGAAACGAGACTCCTTTGAGCGTACTGTGAGGAACTGGAAGGTAAAAGGGAAGGATGCAGGATGATGTGCAGAATCCTTAATGAGGATAAATCGGCTAAGTTGAGCTCTCTTAGAAAATCGAGAGATCTGCTATACTATCCTCTGAGCACTCCAAATTACCTGGCATGGATGGTATCTATCCAGCGATGATAAACGTAGGTATAGGACACTTAGAGCAACTTCTAAGAAATATTTCTTGAGTAGACGGAAGGATAAAATAGTGTTCATACCTAAGCTAGGAAAATATGACTACTCGAATCCAAAGAACTTCAGACAAATCAACTTAACATCATTTTCGTTGAAATATCTATTTAAAGTCGTCTTCACTTTTTGGTTTCAAAGATAGAGGACGTTACTCTGAAAGGCGAGCATGCGATGAGGGTGTTCGTGGACATTGAAGGGGCGTTTGAGTGTGCCCTTCCAAAAGTTCTGTGATGCCGCCAGAAAGCAAGGTGTTGATGAAACTTTAATGAAGGGAACCTATGCTATTGCAGAAATTGTTGTGTGCTCAAGTGGGTGTTGTTTGTTACATAACAACGGCAGCGACGAAGGCTGCCCTCAAGCGTCACTTCTGTGGAAAATGTTAATCCTCTCATTACTATCGGTCGGCCAGAAGTCTATTAAAGCAGGATGTCTTAGGGGCTGCCTACAGGGAGGGGTTCTCTCTCCACTGTTATGGCTCTTGGTAATGGATACCCTGCTGTAACTCCTGGAGGACAAAAGTCTTCGCGTAAGCATTTGCAAATGACTTAGCCGTAATAATTACCGGCTTGAATGCAACTCTGTATGAAATCCACAGTTGGTGCCTCCACAATGGACTCACGGTGAACGCTAGGAAGACTGGACTAGTTATGTTCACTAGGAACGTCAGGTGGGGCAGCTGTACGCTACATACCTTAGCAGGGGCAGAAATCCAGCTGGCACAAACAGCAGAGTATTTAGGAGTACATTTCGACTCCACGTTAACGTGGAAGCATCATATCCAGGAACAATATCAGAAATCCTGCAGATTGCTCTGATGCTGTAGGAATGCGATAGGTAAGACCTGAGGACTGTCACCAAAACTTGGATGTATACGTCCATAATAAAACTCATTTTGATGTATGCATGCATCGTCTGGTGGCCAAGACTGAACTTTGCTAACAGCAGGAAGCTGCTAACGCAGATTCAGAGACTCGGTTGCCTAAGTATTACTGGAGCAATGAGTACTACACCGACTGCGGCACTTGAAGCTATCCTAAATTTACTTGCCATTCACTTGGAGGTGACAAAATGGAAAATGGTTCGAAACTGTTCCGACACTCCGGCGGCATTATCAGCACTAAACAGCAACGACATATCAAGCCAGTTGCTGTGAAGTTGTCATCAGGTGCTGCTGAAACTTGGCCGACTGAACGAAACATTCCTGATGTGGGTACCGGGCAATCTAACACCATCGGTAAAGAGGAGGCTGACAGACTGGCTCGCCGAGGTTCTGGATCCACAATGGTGGGGCCAGAACCAGCTCTTGTAATCCGACCATCTACTGTCAAGTCTACTCTGAAAGGTGGAACTGCAAGGATTCACGCAGCCGAGTGGAGAAATTTAGACTTTTGTCGGTAGGCAAAAATCCTTGTGAAAGAGCGTAGGGCCAGTAGAGCAGCATTTTTGTTGTCCCTTAACAAGTTGGACATGAAAACCCTAGTAGGGCTTTTAACAGGACACTGCTCCTTAAACTACCATGTGGAAAAGATTGGGGTAGTGGTTTCGGCTATGTACAGCCAATGTGAGGATCAGGAGGAGACGGCCCTGAACTTTTAATGCAGCTGTCCGGCCTCCTCAGATCTCGGACGAAAACACCTTGGCAAGGTTTTCTTCAATGAAGAATCTGCACACTCTCTGTCTTTGGAGAATATGCTCAGATTCGCTAAAGCCTGCGAACCATTGAAACCATTGAATAGGCGATTTACGGGGATAGTACAATGGGCCTAAAAATGGTCTGAGTGCTCGGAGCTGTGGCTACCCCAGTAAACTAAACTAACTAACTATGCGAATTGCAAAATCTGCCAATATACGCTCAAACTTATGTGGATGACGTGGATGTGCTAGTTGTTGGTCCAGATTGTTAGAATTTCAGTAAATCCAAATAAAGCCACAATAGTTCCAAATTGGGAAACTGAATGATATTTACCTTCCAGAGATGACGAGTACAACCCTTCAACTCTCCGAAGAAATTAAATATCTCGGAGTTATTCTAGACAAGAAGCTTCTTTGCCTCGACATGGGGACTTAGGCCTCAGGTAGTAATATAGATATATGTTGCTATCATTAGGCCGATGTTCGCTTATGCATCTGTAGTGTCGTGGGTTAAGGTGAAACAAGTCGGAATACCGGAAGCTCGCGCTTCGGGTATAAAGGTTTTGTGTTCATCTTATGTAAGAAATTTCAACGCACATTTCTCTATCCATATATAGCTACAAATCCAACATAATCCTTTATATTTTTCCAAACTACGAGCAATACGTACATATTACAGCCGTAGATGTTACGCTCACCCTAAACAAACAAACTGCCTATTTTCGAAAATTGTACACATATAGGCACGTGTATAAATTGATCGTACCCATATTTCCGATTTACTTCTTATATCTATCTGAATTAGGCTCTACCCGCAAAGTTCATTAGCACGCATATACTATATACCTACATACACACATGTCTCGTTGGAATAATTGATATTTATACAAATGATTAAAGAACTAAAACAAAATAATTCTTTTCCACCCAATTCATACGAACTTACTTCTTTGTGGTATTGATGAATTGATATGTGATGATGACGTCATGCAGGTTGTAGAGTGCGCGAAATTCACAAAAAATTGTAAAGTTTCACCCCCTATAACTTTGTTAATAATAGTTTGATTTTCTTCAAACTTGACCAAATTGTGCATTATGTTCTTAGTTATACGCATGCCAAATTTTGTACTTCTGGGATGAACATAAGGGGGGTGCTGGGTAAATTTCTAAAATGTGGAAATATACTATTATTAACTTTATTTGTGCAGATATCGGAACCGGATATATTTTGAGGCCTAGATTTCATAGAGTTGCACTACTGTGATTTTTTTCAGATTTTTCGGTTGGATAGGTTCTGAGAACGAGACCTGTTACACTTTTTGATGGTCATATTTGGGGCCCTCACTCCCCTATATTTCACCCAATATCAAATATTGAACCAGTTTCCGAAAGTACTAATTGAGACCTTTCATTTGATACCCCACATGGCTACATTCTGTGAAAAAAAATTTTGCAGCCTCCTTTCACATGTATGGGGAGCCCCTCCTTAAACTTAACACAAAATGGCGTCAGTTGCTGCATGTAAAGGGAACGGCAGATCACATACTCCTACCAATTTTCGTGACAATCGGTCCAGCCGTTTCTGAATAAATTGGGTGTGTCAGACAGACAGACAGACAGACAGACAGACGGACAGACAGACAGACAGACAGACAGACAGACAGACAGACAGACAGACAGACAGACAGACAGACAGACAGACAGACAGACAGACAGACAGACAGACGGACAGACAGACATCGAATCGATTCTAATAAGGTTTTGTTTCACACAAAACCTTAAAAAGGGTTTTTGGCTTTAAACTGGATTCCCATACATCTGTCTGGTAAAAGATATGAAGTTATCTTGAAACGAAGAGAAAACTGAAACGAACTGGAAAAATGCGTGTCAGGATACACTGACGTCTTCCTACATCTCGACTAAAAACGAGAAGCGGGTTTTCCCCTTGGGACAATAAACAACGGTGTTTGAGGTTGAACGTGGATAATTGACGAGCGGTCGAATGGCAGGCGTATCGCAATCGGTAGCGTTAGTCAATACGCATTGAGGGTGTTGAGCCGTTCTTCGATCACTTAAAAATCGTTTAAGAATGTAGAAATCGATTGAACTCTGTTTCTAGATTCAACACGGTGGAACTACTCTGCGTACCCGGTCATTGTGGTGTGGAGGGGAACGAAATCTCGGTTGCTTTAACAAAAGAGGGTGCAATTTCCCCCATACCCAAACCGGAGTCAGTAATTGGAGCAACAATAGCATTGGCTGAGGCTGTCTTCATAAACTGGGAACAAGCTTTCCATAATGACAGGTGGGTGAGCCTAAATGCTGCTAAATACACCAAACTTTTCCTGTCAGAACTAAATATGCATACCGCAAAGCTTACCTTGTCGAAAAGCGGGAAAACTTGCAGAATTATTGTGGGCGTTCTAACTGGCCATAATTCACTAACTGGGTATATGGTCACATGCTCATCCTGTAATGAGGTAGCGGAATCGGCGGAACATTTTCTATGTGAGTGCCGTGCCTATGGACACATCAGACATCAGATTTTTAGTGGTGATGTGCAAAACTGCAGCGGGTAACATCACATCCACTAACGGGGGAATCGAATATAATGAACCAGTAAGTTCTGAGTGCTCAGAGGCTTTGCCTCTCCCCCATCTCAAATACCCACGCACAGTAAGGAACTGAAAGTTGGGGGGGGATGGAGAATTTGAAGGAAGTCAAGCAAAAAAAAAGGAAAACTGCTGCATACTAGCAAATGAATCTCCTTTCAGTTCGTCTCAGGGCGAACCGAACCAAATTATGTATCTACCGTGAAGTCGTTCGACGCCTGTAAAAGCTCCTTAAATCTATTTCTTCACCGAAAAGAAATTATGACATCAACTACAGCATTCCACAAAAAATCCATAAAAAATTCAAATATACCGAAAAGTAAACTAGAGACTTCTTAGCAAACCGAATTCAATTATTTAACATGAATTTCATGTGCAATGCTAATTATAAAGTCCATTTCGTCTTCCTAACACCATACGGAGATCTTTATGACTAAAAAAAGCGTGGAAATAAAGCTGAACCAAAAAAATCGGTGGGCGCTAGAGCATTAAATAATCAAACCACGCAAAACTTCAAATTCTCGCCTTTGAAAATTTTACTTATCTAATTACATGCAGCGAATGAAAGCCAAACACGCAAACCAATTAATTTACATAGAAGTATGTATATAACATATGAGCAATGATTAGCTAAACTTAAGACCAAGTCCGACTATTTAAATTTGCGGTGACCAGCGAGCGCCGTGGATTAGTAACCATCAAACAAGGTGAACCTCTCGTTTTACACGGCACTCACATTAGCGCCGCAAGGCTAGTGCATACCTGAAACAGTTCGCGGACGCAATCAACGTTTTATAATTGCATCGCTTTGCAATTACACGAAAGTACCAACCAGAGCAGCTCCAGTTGGGCATGAAGAGAAGGTCTACCATCAAATTTATACAATCCACCTTGCTAAGCTTCTGCATCTCGCCCCTATGCAGCGTGTTGCAGCGCGATGTGGCTTCACAGATCTGTGCACTTGCATGAATGCAGGCTTGGCAAAGGAATTCCATGTGATCCAATCAATAACCTGTGCCATTTCAGCAGCACAGTCGGGAAAGGTTCGGAGTAAGAAACCATCTAAGCAGAGGTATCGCTGCACTTACCACTAAAGTGCATAGCAACATCGGAGAAATGCGTGCCGCTGTGCCCTCGCTGTATCTATTGATCTCTAAACTGCTACATTTGTGGATTCCCAACAGGTGAATTCGAAATTCGTGTTGACTTTGTACAGCTAACTACCACGGCCTATTGATGCCTCCACGAGAAAGAATTCGGGCTTATTTGCATAAAGCGTACCATCTCTCAGCCTACTCAAGAATTCTGGAATTTTTCATCATTCATTATTGCAGAAACCTGAACATAATCGGTGTCAATAAAGATTGTCCCAATTTCTTGCGAGCACCGTTACTGACATCTTATTATCATGTTAGAGAGAAAGAAGCCATGAGATCGAATTGTGGTTTTATAATAGAAATTTGGTTGTTCTGGGGTAAATGAGATTAATTTGGCAATAGAGAGAATAGAGCCTAATCATTTAGCGGTTTGGAATATCTTTAAGTAGGTCTTATGGAAAGATTGAACTGTTTCTACATTGGAAAGATAAAAGTCACTTCTGAGCACTCAATTCAATAAATCCTATTGATTTCCCGCTGCTTTTAGAAAAGAATTAATTGATTTCTGCAAGAGGAATGACGCAGGCAAACAAACGTTCAATTTAATTGATAACTCGTAAACATACTGAATTGGTGGGGTGAGATCTAGGTTTTGCCGGTTCTAATGCTTATCATAGTTTCTTTGAAAGCTGGTTTAGATTATGCAAAACCGCAGCGACTCGATACGATCTCAAGGTAAAATAAGTCTGCGTTAATAGCTATATTTCCGCTTGCGGATTAATTTTTGCAAAGATCAAAGTCACTTCTTAGGCATAGAAAAGCTGGAGTGAAGCCAGCACCCAGCCGGTCCCACTGCAGTCTAAATGAGAAAGTGATTTCTTGACTTCATCTCGCGCAGTCATATATGAACAACCCAAGGTAAATTGCATTCCGTAAAAAGATCACAACCGGCTGAATTATACTCGTAAGCTCTGGAACTAGCTGCATGAGGCAGTTATGGAACAAAATGAAGCATTACCCACTTACAATAAAGCCTAGAAACATTAACGTTTATTGAAATGTATGGCAACTGGTTTTGCCTTCCCAGCAACAACAAATCAGCAAATTAATGGAATTTACAGGCAATCAAATAATACTTGCGGAGATACACATACGTACATTTACTCCTATAGATACGATAAACACCTTTTTTGAAAAGAGACTGACAATCAATATTTGTATGTTTGATTAATACTCTTTTCCTCTGTTTGTTTTCTCTACAACTTCTGTTTACCCCACAAAAGCACGGGGTTATTAAACTATCTACCTGAACTACGTACTTCCATATATTTTCGGTGGTACACGGTTAAATAAAAAAATGCCGGTAAGATGTAATCATCCATTTATTATTGGTTTCGGCAGAAAACGGTAAAGATTTGCAAGCGTGTCAATTTACCAAGATGTGGATGAAGTTGATCTAAATAGATAAAATCACATAACTGAGCGTAACCAATAGTAACATGAATAGAAAAAAATAACACGATTGCGCAAATTGCAAAGTAAACTGTAATAAACTACAAACTGCAAGATTGGTTCAAGATACTCAATGAAAAGAGAACTCCAGAATTATGATAATTTGGTGAATATAGAAAAATCTTAAGGAATACCGTGTGCTTGCGATCCTCTGCCATTTTTTGAACTTCCTAGAACCAATTAACAAGCTGGAAAGCGGAAACTTAACAGTTCAGATATGATAAATGATTTTCTAGATTCTTTATGTAAAAATACTTGTGTTTTCGATTGTTCTATTTATTCAAAGCTCGTAATGTATCTATATTAAGTCAGGCTATTCACTTTAATGTGAAATTGACATCCCATGTATGAAAGATGTTTTAGAATGCAGTTAAGTTACACACAAGCAGATCATAACTTTATCGATTATAACAGGATTCGCACCAAACTTTCCAGTATGCTCTACGTTATGATCTATATTATACCACCATATGCAAGTCAAATTAATACTCTTGCAAATGAAATTAACGTTCTTACAAATGAAATCAACGCTGCAACAAATGAAATTAACGCTTTAACAAATGACTTTATAACGAAAATTACAAAAAAATATTAAAACAAATTAAAAAATTACAAAATTATTACTGTAAGTGCATCAATGACAAGGTTTTGTGGTACTCCTTATGCGGTCTGTGTTAACAACAATTTTTGAATAAATACCGACAGAAAACCTTAAAAAGAAAAACAAGTAATTAGAAATACCGGAAATATAGGAAGCGTTGCAAGGAGGATTGTAACATAAGTGGGATTAGTATAATTGATTATATCTCTGGTTCAACTCCGCCATGCTATTAACATAATATGCTGGTCCCAAGCCCAGGTAAAGGAGGAGGGTTTGAGGCAACATACTCTGTACTATCCTCAGTAAAACAAAAATAAAATGCTGAAATCAGGGAAAGAGATAAATAGAGTATAGTTGGAGTTACTCCACTATGCTAAATCCTACCTGATCTCTCTTGGTGACAGATCCTGCGACCGGCCGACCAAGAAAATGCATACAATGTCGTTACAAACAAGATGATCAGTTTGAGTCACAAATCTCGGAGAAATGCTAAGGCGCCCACCTCAGTCGACACGGCAGGACGGGCCCCGGTCCTGTCGACAAAAGAGGAAGGGTTTTTGACGCATGGACGGTGTCAGGACGTAAGCAAGTTAGCAACGGAACGTAAGCAAGTTACTCCGAACAAAACAAATACGTGTCTGTACGCTAAATGTTAGTACCCTAACTGAAAAAACGGAGGAACTCGCAAGAGCCTTTCGGAAAAGGCGCATTGATATCTGCGCTCTGCAAGAAACCCGATGGTCTGGTGCCAAAAGCACGCAAAGTGAACGCAAACGCGGTAAAAATGGCTATAAACTTCTCTATTTTGGTAATCCAAATACTCAATATAGTGTTGGCATCTTAGAGAAGAAGTCGAACGATTTGATAATTGGCTGATGAAGCTCACCATTATATCAGCTGATCGCACTATTCACTTCTTCACCGCGTACGCACCAAAGAGAAGAGAAGAGAAGAAGAGAAAGATGCCTTCTGGCAACTTCTCGATGAAATGACTTGTCACGTGCCTGCTGACGACTGTATTATTATTGCCGGCGAGCTTAATAGTCATGTTGGTGAAAAGGCAGACGGTAACAGGTGCCATGGGGGTAAGGGGTTCGGAACGCGCAATGAGGGTGGCGAGCGTATAATCGATTTTGCGGATACCCATGACCTTGCACTTATGAATACATGGTTCATCAAACGATTGTCTTATCTTCCTGCATTTTATAGTGGGAGCAGTAAAACGAAAATTGACTATATTCTCAGAAGACGCCAACGTTTTAGCACTGGCACTGATTGCAAAGTCCCTCCCTATGAGACCATCGCACCTCAACATCGGTCGTTGATTGCCATCCTACGAATTAAGCCACCGATAAAAAAAACGTGAGGAACACACTGGCCCGCCGCGCATTAAATGGTAGCGATTTGGTGAGAAGAAAGAAGAAACGATCTCACTCATACGATTGCCGACCGTTACGAATGTGGAAAAATCATGGATCCAAATGAAAGACACGATCCACAAAGCAGCTTCTGCAACCCTCGGGGTCACCTAGCCGGGTAAGCGGTACATCAACCGAGATACTTATCTTTGGAATGATGATGTTGAAATGAAGGTCCGTGAAAAGAAACGCCTCTACCACAAATTTCTCGACGATAAAACGCCTGCTAATTGGCAAATTTATAAGAATGCCAACCGGGAAGCAAAGAAAGCAGTCGCTGTCAGCCGAGCGAAAGATTACAAAAATCTTTACGGTAAACTGAACATTCGGGATGGCGAAAGAGATCTGTATCGACTTACCAAAAGCCATTACGAACGCACCCAGGATATCGAACACTTCTATTGCGTTAATGACAAGAATGGTACTTTGCTTACCAACCGTCGAGTCGCAACGGATAGCGCAGATTTCAACTGAAAAATTTGCTCATCCTCCACTTCCACAATCATTGCCGGCATTTGGAGCAGTTCCACCTGTTAGTTCCTACGTACTGGAGGAGAGCGATCAAACCCGAGTCTGAAAAGGACTCATCTGAAGTGGCTCTGCCACGAAGCCTCACCGGAGGTTATCTGGTACCATGGGAACCGGAATGGCCCTATGGGAGCATATGCTCCATGGGAATTCCTGGAGGATGTGTTCTCAGCCTAGTTATTTGCGGTTGGTCCCCTATTGGGAGTTTCATGGTGGTTGTGGTTATGCCTACATCGCGGGCAGAGCTCCTCGGAGCTCAAGGGTGGAATTGCGCTGTACAACTCGGGTGCGGTACCCCTAAGTTGCGACAGAGATGCTAGATAGGCCTCACATCCACTGGTATGAATGCTGAGCCTGCACTCAGTATAAACCAGGACCACTGTGCTTGCATGGCGGGGCTCTGATTGTGGTCCCAAAATCAATCCGTGTCCGAAGAGGACCGTGGGATTACGTTAAACCCCCCCCCCCCAGACTTTAATGCCAGCGCAACTGGTGCTCAGAGGTGGCAGTGAGGAAGACAGGGCGGCAACCCTATCGGCCAAACCAAAACCAAGTGGCCGAGGAGAACCTCCATAGTGGTGGCACCGGGAGACGCTGTACTCACTTTGGCTTGCTGGCCGTGATGCAGTAGGCGAATGCTCCAAAGGCCTAATCAGGGCGATCAGACCCGAGTCTGCACGGGGACTCATCTGAAGTGGCAATTGGTCACAAAACCTTACCAGGGGTATACTGGTACCATGGAAACCGGGATAGCCCCTGGACTCTCATACTTCGGCTGAACTCCCGTTGTATGTTGGGGTTGGCCCCCTAGTGGGAGTTTCATGGGGGGTGTGATTATGCTCAAGCGAGAAGAGACCTTCGGGCCTCGGCGTGGTGTTGCGTTTCAACACGGGTGCCATACTCCTTAGTTCGGTAGAGATTTAGGTAGGTCTTGTATCCATCAGTATGAATGCTAAGCCATGCACTGGGAATAGACTGGTACTGTTGTTGCTTGTCTCAGCGGGGCTATGATTGTGGTCACAAAATCAATCCGTGTCCTAAGAAGACCGTGGGATTAAGTCTTCCAGACAGGTGCTCACGTAAAAACCCTCAAGGACTTAACATCCTAAAACCTTAATTTCATTTGTTAAAGCGTGAATTTCATTTATCGAAGCGTTAATTTAATTTGTCAAAACGTTAATTTCATTTGTAAGAGCGTTGATTTGACTTGCAAATGGTACATATTACGACGAACTTCTAAGATGGATTTAACTGGAGATTTTAACAGTCAAGTAGTAACGGAGGCCCTATTCAAGCGACGCGTCAGCTCCCATAGCTTAATGCGGATTATTCAGTTAACAGTATTGCACGAAATAGTTGGTGGAAGTACCTGGTTTGCGCGAAAAGCGATCGACAAACATACGTGGGCCTCTCCAGACGAGACCACTTTCAACTAAATTGACGACGTGTTGATTGAATGCCGCCACTTCTCAGAACATATAGGGGGCCAATATAGACTTGGGCTCGGAGTACAAAACCGCCTACAATCCCCTCTGACAATCAGGTGAGAGTGAATACTGAAACCATTCGCAACACGGCCTTCTGTAACATATATAAGGGGGAAATCGATGCTGCAATAACCGCAGCTAACAGAGATGAAGCATCAACAGATGATCTTCACATCCACTTGAAGGGTGTTATCATTGATACGGCCACAAATATACTTGGCCCCAGTTGCAAGGAAAGTCAGAACGTCAGAACGGCTGGTTCGACGATGAATGTACAGAGCAATGTTGCATTCTCAAAGAACACGGGCTCCGTCGAGCAGACAAGCGACTTCCGAGACGGCAAAAAGAAGCCTGGCAGAACGAACAGGGAGCAACCGCACCAGGCGCGAAAGTTTTACCAACAAGTCAGCAGGCGAACCCTTACACTCCTTGATGCTTATCCTGATACAAAGAGGCAAATCTGATTTCCGATAGAATGGGCATATTTGCAATTGCAGACTTCAAATCTTTAACAACGATTAGTTGTGGAAGCCGGATCGAGCTGGGGGGAAATGGCCCGACATCTCGAAAAATATAACAATGGAGATATATGTCACTTTCTTGGCAACAGAAGAGTTTCTAAGGCAAAAATGGAGTGGTCACACTGAAGCTTCACCCGATGTGAAACAAACATGGCTGGCAATGAGGAGTCTGGCAGACTGACTCGCCAAGAGTTTTTCTGTTGTGATCAGAGCCAGCATTCGGTGTTAGACTATCCATACTCTACTTTAAAGGGTGAAATCGCAATCGAAAATCCTTGTAGAAAATCCAGGGTCTTCAGTGCGGCATTTTTGTTGTCCTATAAGAAAGAGAACTTGAACACCTAGTAGAATTTTTCATGAGATATCGTTATTTAATTCACTGCATGCAAACAATCTCCGCTTTATGTAGCCAATCTCGAAAATAGGAGGACGTGGTCCTACATTTGATACGTAGCTTCCTGACCACCTTAAACGAAGATACCTCGGAAAGATATTCTTCAACGAAAAATCTACATACTGTCCGCCTTTGAAAAACGTTCCCTAATCCGCAAAAGCCTGCGCACACCGCAGGCAACAAGCCGTTATATAGGCGGCCTAAGTCCTAGTTCCCACCTTTCCAGCAAATTTCACGTGGATTTGTACAGCCGTTTTTGAGAAAAAAAACATGTGACAGACAGACAGACATTGAACCGATTTCGAAAACAGACCAGAATTTTTTAAAGATGCTGCATTGTAGCTCATTTGGAAGTCGCACTCCCTATTTCTTGTCTATGTGTTAGTTAAGCAATTTCAAGATGAAATTTACTCAACTATATATATAACTCGTATTTCAAAATTATTTACGGCCTCCTGTTACTCTTGTAATTATGTCTTTTTTACCTACAATCACGTTTTCAACCTAAAGATAGCGTTCACCTTTTGAAAAGACGACTTGGTAATTATAAGATTGCCAAGCATTCAATTAGCTCCATATTTTAGCCCTTAACTTGCCTCTCATTACTCCAAGACATACGCAGTCTCGTTATGTAACATGTGGGAAGCATTCTGCAACCACAAATATGAGGAAATGAGATACCACAAAAAGTACTAACCACATTTTCTGCGAAAGACAGGCACCCATGGTTACTGCTCAGTAGCCCAATGCAAATCTACTCAACCAGCTCATTTACACGGCAAACAAGATCAAAACAAATCCGACATCGAAAAAAAGATACACCTTCTACATTTTTTCCCCCATTTCTTCCGCAGAACCCAAGCATTCAGTCTGTCTGTCTGTCCGATAGTTGTTGGTCCATGGAGGAATGCGAGGCTTAAACAATCCAAAAGGAAACCAAGAAACTTCTGACATTGATAGCGAATATCAGATGGCGCGTCCCGCCTGTAAGTAAGCTCGGCTCTGTGTAACGAGTGGTACTCGCACGTAACGCATACATTCCCTGCAAAGGCAACTGATTGATCATCTTCTAGGGAGAGTTATCGGAGTGGAAGGCAGACGACCAACTGACGATGCTACAGGTGAGATAGAACAGGTAGAACGATTCGCGAGATAACCGTAAATTCCCATTGACCTGCATTTTTTGCCTCTCTTATTACCACGGAGCATCCATCTCTGGCTGGGTGATGGGAAGGCAATGCATTTAGTTTGGCGGCTAGTCTAACCTGTTGAATGGGACAGCCACGACTGACCATGCTCAACTATAAGTTCTCATACTTGCATCCGACAAGATAAAATTTGCTTCATGTGGTCAGGCAGGGCACCTTTCTGCATCCACCTGTAAGTACACATAAATACTTCATTGCTAAGTGGAGGCTAAAGAGATTTGCAAACAAGTATTAGCGGTAGTTTGCATATGCACCCTAGCCTGCATATATTCATTATTTTTCCAATAACTTGTTCTTTGAATATATCAATGTAACGGTAGTGCCTGCAAAAAGATGCAACTAAATTGCTGGAGACTAGGAAGAAAATATTGAGGTAATTTTTCACTACGCAACATGCAGTGACAGAGGAGCAAAGGGTTAGAAGAAGAAAGAGCAAGTGCATTGCCTTATCGAGTCTGCAGCAAAATTATGCTGACTAAAATTACGAAAACATATTTTTAATTTTTAATTTGTTGATTTCAATTCGATTTAGTTTAATTTTCATTAGTTAGATCTCTCGATTCAGTATTAACTTTGCAATTCATTATTAATTCCATACAATTAATGAATTTCTATCAATGTGGACCCGGAAAAGATAAGGTTATGTTATTGCGCGTTCAGATCTTGCGAAGGCAGTTTCCTTTCATCGAGGTCTGCACCTAGTTGGGTGGCCAGAAGGCCGGATGAGTATCCTATTATACCTTTAAATAATTTCGTTGTATATCTCTATTCTGGGTAAAGTAAAAAGGAAGGAAGTCACGACATTGCTGGAATTGAAGTGAACAGACAACCTATGCTAACATGACCTGATAGTTTTATGCTCTGCTGAGGCTCGCATGCCGGGTCTTGATTATCTTCCAACTCCTAGGGTTATTATGCTCCTGAAGTCACCGTATAAGGGTAAATATAATGCTCGGTCATACGAGGGCATACCTCTTCCTTCAGTCTAGGGAACTGTCAAGTCCATTGACGTCATATTGATATATGCGAGAAACTTTGCTGCCCATCATCCTTGCAATAGGTCCTTGATCCATCAATTAATTAGTTCTTCTTCTGTATTGTTGAAACTTCGGGAGTGTAACTGCCAGAAACTACCTCTGTGAACCAGTTACCCCGTTGATAGAAAGTCGTTCGTCCGAATGGAATGCTGAACATGGGTGTCTACAGGAATCCATTGCAGACCCATTCAAACGGAACCTGAACCGTTGGGCAAGCTTATGTCGGTGGCTGATTGTGTTGCTTACGCGGCAATCTTCTCATTTTTATTGGCAGAAACATTCGACTTGAACTTGAGCAGAGATATGAGAAGTAACTAATCATTGATGCGTGGTCTGAGAAAACCAATGTGTCAGTTTCAATCAATGTTGTTGGAAAGCAGCACACGCCGCAGCCCAGCGACTAAGTTGAACGGCACATATTTAAAAAATTGAAAAAAGTAAAGTATTTGCCATGGTAACGAATCTTTCTGTCTTTCAGTTTCTACCGCAAGTACCTGGTGGGTACCCGACCCCACCTCTCGCGCCCCCTTGACTTCGAAGCTTACTCAACTAAGGTGTTACATTTCCATAAATCGCGGATAAAATGGAGCGAAAGTAGGTAAGGTCATCTTTGACATATGAACATTTCAAATATGTTTCTGCTTGAAGAAACTTTATTTTGGACTGCGGGCTTGAAATGGACATGGTAACTTAAACCAGTTTCTCTTCTTGGTGAAGCTTGTTTCCAGTCCAGATTTTGTTTTGTGTGGCAGATTCAGAAGACTGGTTACATGTCCAGCATACTCTGAAATCCACGATCTAGACGATATGGGCATTTTCTAGTGAACGATATCTTTGATGTAAGTCAGACACTTTTTAGCAGCGAAAATCGATGATGCACTAGTGCATACACGCGTGCTTGCTTCCATTGATGGGGAAGTTGCTCGATGCTGCTTCGTCTGCAGTATGATAAGCGAATAGCCACAATGGCCGTGACAGCCAGCCACCAGTTCTAAGTGCTTTTTTGTTAGTTCTGTTCAACCCCAGAGGAGAGAAGCTATTTGATTTCATCAGTTCAGTTAGTCTCATGATTGCAAACGTGAACCAATACATTCGTGGAAGCGGAAAAAATGAAATAATTGGGCTAACAATCTGCATTTCAAAGGTTTTACAAAGATTACAGACTGGCCGATAGTAGACGAGGTCTTAATATCAGATCACCGATATATAGAATGCAGTTTGACTATTGCAAGCAACAGTCTGTAAGACAAACATGAAATCCTAAGGAAACGGATTGGACAAAATTCAGTGCACTTCTTGGCAATAAAATGCAGCTCCCTAGACGACCACGGACTCGTTTGACACAAGAAGATGAATTGGAAACACTTTTAGAGTGTAATGAAGAGGTTTGTCTTATTTCCTGAGGCGAAGGCCGTCCCTTAGTGGAACCGGAAACTGGAAAAATTCATTAAATCAACCAAATGACTTCTTTATGCTTCGGGTTATAAAAGCAATACGAATGAAGACTAGCTAAACTTCCAGAACTCACAGCGTGAATATAAAAGGCTCGCTTAGTGTTCGAAACGAGACTCCTTTAGAGCGTACTATGAGAAAGTGAAAGACGAAAGAGAGACTTCACGGCTTTGTAGAGTCCTTAAACGAAATAAGTCGGCCAAGTTGGACTCTCTTTGAAAACCGGATGTTACATTCACGAATGCGAGACCGGAATCAGTACAGGCGCTCTTGGATGTATACCACCTAGGAGAAATGGTGACAGAGGATAAAGGGGAGAGTTGATGATTCTTGAAGACAAAAAAAATCGAAACACTTTGACAGCGGTTGTTACCAATGAAAAGGCGAGGACTGCTACACTATCCTTTGACCACTTCAGCAAGCACACGACATGGAAGGTATAGAGTTCATATTATGATCAGGAGTAGTTTCTAGATTAAAATGGAGCCTCTGTTTTTTGGAATTTATAGGGAATGTAAGAATGCAATATTACTGTTGGAATTGAAACCATTTGTTCAGTTCCCTTCAAAGCCACTACAGCACTCACGAACCCATCCTTTTGTGATTGGACCCTATAATCCTTTCTTGACATCTGAAATTGCAAAATGGTTTCATCCACCTTAACAAACTATTTCAGACCATATTCGCAAATAAGGATTAGTTTGGGAATATTCGATAGGAATTGGAATAATCGACCCAATGGAGAGCGAAGATGAAAAGTGTATTATCTTCGAAAATATCATAAACAAAGTTGAGCCTGAGTAAAAGTAAGCTGTGTGCATGGTTTTTTTTTGCGGTTGGAACTCAACGAAAAGCTGAATTCGAAGAGGTATGTCAGGAAGTGCAGCGCAGTGGATAGGTCACACATTAAGGAAGGGGGATAACTGCATTGCTGGCTACACTATGCAGTGGGATCCACTCTTCCAACATGGCCGCCCCAAGAGTAGTTGGCGTAGAACAGTAGAGAAGGAAGACGAGCCTCTCGAAAAGTCCTAGGAAAAGCTAAAACGTAGGTGTGGTCGACGCGATTTACCTCACCAAGCGGTAGGGGAGAGTGGGGTAATCACGGATGGCGGGTGATGGCAAATAAACCAGTCTAGCTTTATTATAATGCAACAATACCCCACATGACTATATTCGGAGAAAACAAAAACAAACGTTGTCCCGTTGTCCACCAAATTTCGTATCAACAGGATTGACCGTTTCTGAGGAAATGGGTGTAACAGACAGACAAATGAACAGATAGTAAATCGATTTTAACAAGGTTTTGTTGAAAACAGGAGGAGCTAAAAGAAATTGATAAAATGAAGAAAGGTGTGAACAATATTAAGGTACCATCCGTGATAATCCCACAATCTCTGGGGTAATCCTGGACCCCAGAGATTGGGTTTTCGATTCATATTTTATTTTATTTTGAAAATTCATCTACTTTATTTAATAATAATCGTTGGCGCAACAATCCATATTGGATCAGGGCCTTGAAGTGTGTTAGAGCACTTCCCTTCAAGACCGTAACGGCACACTAAGGTACACTGTAGGAGGCAATGTGGTCAGCACATTCTACATCCCCTGCATCCCGACGGAATTGATTTGACTGGGCTGATCATGACCAATGTTGGAGCCCGATCAAAACACTCAGTTTATTATAGACAACGTTCAACACCTCCAACGGATTGCGGTCTGCATTAGAAAACTGGCCAAAAGCTTAAGAATAAGCATGTGGGCTACCATCCTCATCAAGTTCATCCAATTGCTGGCTTATGTTTGATATAATGTGTAGGGACAAACGTCCAGATTGAGGAGGCGGTGCAAAGTCAAGGCAAAATTTATGGTGGCGAAATCAGCACCGAAAACCACGACGAGACGTGCTATTCAATTAAAAATAGAAAAACACAACTTCGACTAGTCAAAAGCCGCATTCGGTTCGCACACAGTTTTGGAAGCCAAAAGAACCTACTTTGCTTAATCAGAATCCTTCCGCTTAAAAGGTCTCTCCATACTATATACTATATAAGACCACGATTTTACTAATCGTTATATACTTTTCGAAAGAGTGGATCAAAAGCAAATGAAGAATTCTTAGCTGCATCCAAAAAAAAGATCCTCTGTGCTATCTTCGGTCCTCTTCATGAGGATGGACGATTCTGCCCACTGCTTAACGAGGAAATCTGTAAGCTATATCGTGACTAAGGTCATGAACAAAATCAGATTCTACATTGTGCTAAACGGGTTGTTTGTTAATACACTATTTGTATATGCACTCGGCCTGAACGCTTTCCGTTCGTCAAACATCCAGCAACTTCTACTAAATTCGAATCCAGGAAAACGATACGACGGGTGCGTGTGAATCTGTTGGGATTCATTAAGTGACTTGAAAAGGCTCCGCCAACACGTCTCGCAAATTGGATTCCGGAATAACTTTCTTTGTAACAATTTTCACTAGGAATGGCGTAAATCCGAAAATCCCTCTGCAATAAATCTTATTTTCTACCTCAATAAACTATTTCCATGTTCCTGATGTCACTCAAATGGGCACTTATTGGAATTCATACCATTCTTCAGCAGACGCTCCTGTCTGATGGTACAAAATCTACTACTCACAAAACGGTGTGAAGATGTCGGTACCAGCACTTCGGCCCTCGTTCACTACTATGTAGTGAAGTAATTGCAAAGATAATAATGATAACGATTAGCGAATGTCAGGCGGATTTCCGCTCTGGATTCTCCTGCACTGCATACATCAATATTCTACGGATCGTAAGGGAAAAGTACACGATGATGAGAACGCTACTTCACCTGTTCTTCATTGATTTCAAATCAAGGCTTTCACTAGAGTTAACGAAGAGTTTATTTGTATGTGAACATCGCTTTCTGGAGAAAGAAACAGCTGTTATCAAGGCTATATGTGTACATGGCTACATCGAGGTAAAATCTCGGAAAAAATTTAAGTCCAAAGCAAAATCTGCTAGGCCCTGCCCGTTTAGCTCCACCTAAACCTAGGAGGCAAACCTTGTAAGACATAAACTCTCAAAACGTAATACCAAAGGAAGGACAGGCTTACCTATCCATAAGCTTCTAGGGGACTCCCCTCCCGAAGCCACAAACTTCGATTATACACACAAAAATAAACTTTTGTAATAAACTGTGAAGAAAAGGATATAAAACTCGACATTGCGAGGTGGTATAGAAATATGGCGAAGGGACCTTGGCCTATAAGGAAAAAGTCCTCAACTTCATAAAGGACGAAGTGCACTCTTTTTGTCAGTTTTTCTAAAAAAGACAATCCTCAATTAGAAAAGGCTGTCTATCGGAGAAAAAACAATTGAACTAAGGGGAGGTGAGCATGATATTCCATGTCAAACGTAACTTGAGTTCAGCAGAAGATCGACATCTGGAAAAAGAAATCCATTAATGGATAGCATATCAAACAATTTTTGTTGTTAGCACTGACATCGAAGCCTCCATCAAATGGTTAATTAGTAGAATACTCTTTTATGAGGGAGAGTAACTCCATAGGGTGCTCTGTTGCCAGCAAGAAACTATAAACGCCACATTCTTCATGACTTCCCATTTTCCAACTCCAGTTGTAGTTTAGGCAACTGCGAAAAAGAGACTACCCAGCACATAACATCTGCATATAGAAACTACAACATAACTAGGTCTGGAAGTTTCTGGATCAAACACTCGGACTGAAGTATGAATTATAGGCAAAATACCATCCGTATTATAAAATAGATCATAGAGGATCTTTCGGAATGATCGGGTCAAACTACTGTAGACCACACCATTGCCATCGACTTAAGTGTTGATCACAATAAGCCCAATTTAGTTCTACTTCTCAAGAAAAGCCACGGAGAATACAAAAAAAAAACCCAGTCGCAGTTGTGATTTCAACGACAGGAGTAGTCTCAGATTATCTACATTAAGCAATGAAGCTGTTTGATATAAGGACTGGACTATACATGGATCATCTTTGCGAATTGTGCTTCAGTCTGAAGAGCTGTGTGCAGTAATAGTGTGGCCTTTTCAATCTTCAGTTTTGAACCATAATGTAACTATCTAACTTGTTTGCGACAACCTGAAATTCTCAGATTTCTTTATGGTTCGAAAACAGCTATCACACGATTTGCACCGATCTTTTCTTTCGTCAAAAGTGTGCGTACGCTCCTCGACATCGACATCGAGGCTCTCCAGAATGCTCGTTTGCTCCAAGATAAACGGTACTCAGGAAGGAGCATTCCTTCGCATTCTTATGGCATAGTGCTGTTTTATAAAGGAAAGACTGTAGGAAGTAAGCCTGAATCCAGTTTCGGGTTAATGCTTACAGCATCCATTAGACATGCTCTCATGTTCAGGAAAGCGAAATCATTCGAACAGATTGTGACTGCGAGATTCCGATCTAGAATGCGACCCATCTCAAATTGTTGTATAGCTCCTAGGGTAAAAACTTGGATTGATATCCACGATGGAGCATAAAACCCGAGAAAGGCCTGCTAATCAAACACCCACAGCTCAGCGACCAAAACCTATCTCCACCTACACGTGGTGATCGTTACAAGTCCTTTTTTAGCGAAAAGCTTCAGACAGGGAAAGATGCAAGCGAGTCTCCCGCACCTAAAAACGGGACAAGTTATGCTGCTGTAACAGCATTGCAAGAGTTGGGCAAAAGCCGGGTTCCTGGAGAATATCCACTACACCATATATTATAACCAGCCAGAGAATTAAATGTTATCGCCTTCGAAAGCATAAGCGAACGGCTATGCACCCTGCGTTTGCGGGCAAATTTCCCTCGAAACCTGCCCCAGGTATGATATCAAAATCATAAAGATATGTAACATAGATTTTAACAATCAAGTAGGGACGAAGCCGGCAATATGTTTGCTCCATAAGTTACAAAAAAAACATCAATCAAATCGGACCGCTGATAATTCAGTTAGCAATGTCGCGTGAAATGGAAATGGAAGTACCTGGTTTGCGCGGAAAAAACCTTCGCCTCTCCAAACGGGACGTCACCTATCACCCTTGATGAATGTCAGAATATATAGGGGACCAATACAGACTGGGATCATTATTTCGTTGACATGGTGCTCTAGGCTCGAATAGCAACACCACCACGTCTGACAACTAGATGAGGTTGAACGGTGAAGCCATCGATAACATGGTCTTCCGCAATACCTTCAAAGGGGAAATGGATTCCGTAACAATCGAAGAAAGCCTGAGAGAACCAACCGCTCCATGAACTCAAAAAATACGGGGAGTAACGGCACCAGGCGCGGAAGTTCTACCAACAAGACAGCAAGTTGAAGTTATATGCACCTCTATGTTTATCCTGCCGAGATAGAGAGGGAAATCCAATTTCCGACCGGCATATATTGGAGTGATGGGTTGAGTATTTTGATGAATTCCTCAACAGGGAAAATATCGGCGAGTTGTAGGTTCGGTCAACCGTACACGGACAAATGTATGTACTGTACATGAAAAAAACATTCCCAGCCGCCACGAGCCGATGGAGTTACAGAAGTACTGGTGTAATATGGAGGCCTTCAGCTACATCCAGCATCAACTTGTGCTCAAGGTGTGGGACAGCGAATCATTTCCTGAAGACAGGCAACGAGGCATTATCTCTCTTATACATAAATGGGAAAACATTATGCAGTGCAGCAGTTACAGAGGTATCACTTTATTGAGCACCATTTATAAGATTCGCTGCTCCGCTGCTGGGTCAGATAGTCCCATACGTCCAGAACATCATTGACCTATACCAAAGAAATTTGACTTCAGGCAAATTAGCAGCCTACCACATTTTCTCTCCGTGGCAAGCGATGGAAAAATTTATTTAAAATATACCTATCTGTTGCACCATCTCTTAAGGTCGCCATTGATAACATAACCAGGGTAAAACTATACACGCCCATGAGTCCGGTATCCGGACTAAATTGATAAGATTGACTGGGGTGACCAATGTGCGAGTCCAGATAGAAGCAGCAGGACCACTCTAAATAAGATGACCTATCATGCATCTTCTTTAACCGGGCTCTGGAAAAGTGGTCCGTGATGCTAGTGTAAATGCGAGAGCCACTATCTTCTCCAACTCCAACCAGCTGTTGCCTTATGCCAGTGATATTTACTTTATGGGGAAAACAACCAGAGATGTACAAATTGCCCTCATTCAGATCGAACAGACGGGGCAAGACTTTAGGCTGTATATTAATGAAAGCAAGATGAAGTACAAGGTGGCAACCTCAGCACCAAAAACAAAGGAGGAACAATACCAAACGGCACTGGCCAAATGAGAACAATAAAGATAGGGAACTATAACTGTGAGACCGTCCTATCTAGGGTAGAAAATCACAACCAATAACAGTTTTGAATACGAAATTCGCGCAAGGTTGCTGACAGCCAACAGAACTCATTTCAGCCATGTTCAGGAGAAGAATCCTCGGAAGATAAAATCCGGCTCAATAGGTTGCAGTAGCCAGATCATTTAATACATATAGGTGAGGATGATCCAGCCAGGAAAGTCTATAAGGATAACATCTATGGTAGAGAAGAATATGTGGCAGTCCCTGCTTCAGATGGAGCGGTGGAGTAAGCCAGGACGGCAGCCAGCTTTAAGGGACATCGAATTAGTGGACCTCAGCCCAAACCCGAAATGTCTGAAGCTCCTTACTAAGGCAAGCCTAGACAGAACAGCGGCCTGTGCTTGCCGTTGATGATGATGAACTGCGCGACAAATGTTAACAAAAAAGATTGCTGCTCAAAGTACAAGCAAGGAAAAAGATTACAAAAAGCACTGGCCACACGCAATAGTCCGCATTCCAGAGACTTACAGGAGGCGATCCACGAGACCAGAATCTCAAAACACATCACCAAAGTAAAGAAGGGACAGTTGCCAACGCATGGATGAGAACACTTTTCAAATACTAGCTCCAAAGATCCGTATATTCAAAACATCTGGAACGATTCGATGGAGCTGCTCGACAATTTATCGAATTGTTCGATAGTTCTGTCTTTGTGCTTGATAACAGTCAACTTTGATAACCATTTTGAGCACCCTCCATTCTCGTGTGCTCTTGTATTCGGGGTTAGCCCACCAAATAAATCAAGTAAATAGTGAACCTTAGTGGCAGATAATATTTTTGAATAAATAATTTTACAACTTTCATTCAAACTCATAGTCCAAAAATACAGAGAAACCAGTTCGTTTACCTTTTCTTACTGATTCAAGAGTTAGGGCTGCACGCAGTTTTTGTGTTTGTTTTTACAACCGATCAGGGGCTATGTTTTATCTAAGATGGACAGATTTGACGAGGCATACGTTATCATCAATCTAAAACTTTGCCAGCTTTTTATGGTTATAATAACTGAAAAAAGTGTTTTACATGCAATGAAAAATTTTTTGCATATCACAAAATTCAAATTGTTGTATCGCTTAAATAAAATTAGAAAGCAATCTTATTTGACCCACAAATTGCATTCTCGAAAATCTTTTTTTCCACATTAATTTGAAAGGTGATTCTACAACGAAGAAAGCAAATTGATTTTGCAAAATAATGATACTAATCGGCACCTGAGGTCGTGAAACGCAGAAAGAAACAACTCGGTCTTGACTCTAATTATGAGAGTGAAATTAACCATTGCAATTGGGTCAGAAAACGAAGAAGATAATTCTAGATTCAAGGTTTATTTCGGAAACGCCTCGTATTTAGGAAATCATCTGAAAAATAATGTTGAAATTCGTTTGGTCATTTGATATGAGCCTTTTACAAGCATTTATTGTTAATTGAAGAGCCTACACCAACCAAACTTCAAATCAAGATATTCTCAGACCAACATAAATCACACGTTTTTAAGGAGCAGTCCAGTATCTTAAATGGTAAGAAGCAGCTTCTTTCTGACTCTACTTACACAATATCACCAAACAGCGGGTGAATGATGATGTTATTCCACACACCTTCGACACGCTTACGTAGACACCAGCAAAAAAATGCGCAATAATCAAATCCACTTTACACCGAATGTAATGAACAATGAATCACTTCACTGCAGAGTTTGGGGGAAGCAATTGGCTGTGCTTTGATATATTCCGATATTATTTCAAAACACTTCTACTAAATGCCGAGTATTCAGCGTGGTGCACTTCAACCTTTTACTGTGGTACAGCAAACACTACAAGAACTGATATCCTACTCGCTTGGGATTCACTTGAACTTTCGTAGAACTCGAAAATCTATTTCCAACTCATTCAATTCAAAAGGACTGCGAGCGACTCACCTTGACGATACAAGTGTACGCAACATTAACAACACTCCTCCCAGCACGAGACCGATCAACAAATTGCCTAAATACACAAAATCAACAAAACATGAATGACCGATGGCAAAAATAGCATCTGATCGTGCCCAAGATCAACAAATATCCGCGAAAAATAAAGCCGCTCACGATTGCAATGAATGCGGTAATCCGTAAGATCCGTCATCAACAGAATGTGGAGTGCTTTGGGAAATTCACTTGCAAATGTCACTCAGTCGACAAAAGCCGCAGATTCAGACACACCACATATGTTCCGAGGGCTGGGAGCAGGCTCTGAACAAGTTAGCAAGTATCCCGATAAAATCTAATTTGATCACGACATGTATGATCGGCAAAATCGACCCCGACACTTTCGAAATGACTATGTGCAGCGAACAGATACAAATGGAGAATCTAAAAGAAAACAACTCCGAAAGGTGATGGTTCCGACTTAATGAACGAACCACCTTGCAAATTGCGAGAATTGCGGCTTGGCTTATGATAACTACACCTGGGGACCGAATCTGATCAACTAAGGTGTTGGGTAGTTTTGATTGAGCCTACGACTCTTCCACTGGAGACTACGAGCCAAGTCTCACAAGACCGGTCTGCAGTCCGATCCGGTCCGGTGTTATGGCGATTGTAATCACGATCGCTCAACAAAGTTGTTGTAGTCAGTCGGCTGTGGTTAAGTTGGGTCGTATCTTTGGCCACGCTCTAGGCTTCCATCTTTTGCTCGTAAACACATCCCATCGGAGAATTGTTATGAGCCCCATAAATTCAGGATAACAACACAAATCTAGTTCAACACGCAATGCTTCCAGAAGAACCACGTTTGGACTATCTCTTCTCACTTTTCGAAGAGCATGCACACTCGCTATGTTGCTCCCAATAACATGATACCCTCGACCTGAAATTATCAACAATAAAACTGTTCCTCAGCAGTTCCCACTGGATGAATCCATGGCTATCAAAGCATCCAGTGTGTATCTGACTCCGATGTACCACAGTATCTTGCTGATCATAATTTTGTTTCTCTGGAACAGGTAACACATGTGCGCACATCGCAGTTGAGAAATTCCACAGGTTTCCGACACATAAACTGTTCCAGTGCCAGCCTGGATACGAGTTTATTACGAGGCTGCTTGTCGCTGCGTTCAAGTCTTTTCCTTGCTGCAACGCAACACCTCGGCGATCTTAACATTTCCGTCGACAATGTCTCTTTTACATTTTTATTAACTTGTTTTCAGCTTTATAGAACAGGTACAACTTCAAGGAAATAGCGTTAGGCTTTCAGTGGAGCATTCAGTGTTGCGAGGGATAGTGTGCGGAGGCGAGAAATGTTAGATGAGATCACGAGTCCTTTAAACATTTTATCAAACAGGGATACATTCGTCGTTATCAGATAATTTGATCTTTTCTGTGTTTAAGTCAGTTTGAGGTATTTGTGGAGTAGAAGTGAAAGTACATGGATACGATGTATAGGAATGGGATTGGATGAACCAAACACTTGACCAAGGATCAGAAAAGATAAAATGCAAGAAAAGAAAATTTGTTACAATGTAATAAATTGAATCCCCGTTCTCAATAACTTTAGCGGAGGAAGGCACAATTATTAATTTAAAATCTATTAAAATTTAATGCTTAGCCGTTTTGTAATAACAAAAATTCACTGCAGTGAGGAAACCTATATTAGTTGGTGTTGCAAAGAGTCCCAACCGTCTCATCAATACTTCCCAAAAAGCCCATTCTTCCCCATGTGCTACATGACAACTGAGGTCAAAGTATTTGATCCTTTTCTTAATATGTGATCTATTCACTGTACCTACCACCCTTAACCCGCCGGGGTTATTTGCCTCGTTCTCCGATGTATAATTTAATTTGAGGTTATCTCAAGATCAAAGACCCCAATGACCCTAACAACTTCATCTCCGTTATGGCCAGACGCCGTTCATTGACTTTTATCATCAACGGCACAACAACCGGTATCCGGTCTAGGCCTGCCTTAATGCGGAACTCCGGACATCCCGGTTTTGCGCCGAGGTCCACCAATTCGATATCCCTAAAAGCTATCTGGCGTTCTGACCTACGCCATCGCTCCATCTCAGGCAGGGTCTGCCTCGTTTTCTTTTTCTACCATAGATATTGCCCTTATACACTTTCCGGGTTGGATCATCCTCATCCATACGGATGAGCCGCATTTTATCCACAACCTGACCCATAGATTTCGTCGTTATGTAGGCTACGGAATCGTCCATCCGCATGTAGGGGGCCAAAAATTCTTCGGAAGATTCTTCTCTCGAACTCGGCCAAGTGTTCGCAATTTTTCTTGCTAAGAACCCAAGTCTCCAAGGATTACATGAGGACTGGCAAGATCCTTGTCTTATACAGTAAGAGCTTTGACCTTATGATGAGACGTTTCGAGCAGAACAGTTTTTGTAAGCTGAAATAGGCTCTGTTGGCTGACAACAACCGTCATCATCGTAGCTGTTATCGGTTGTGATTTTCGACCCTAGATATGAGAAATTATCAACGGTCTCAAAGTTGTATTCTCCTATCTTTATTATTCCCGTTTGACCAGTTCAATTTGATGTTGTTGGTATGTTGGTTTTCGGTGTACTTTGTCTTGCTTTCATTGATGTGCGCCGCCTGCTCGATCTGGATGAAGACAGTTTGTACGTCTCGGGTGGTTCTTCCCATGATGTCGATATTGTCAGCATAGGCCAGTAGTTGGGTGGACTTGAAGAGGATTGTACCTCTTGCATTTACCTTAGCATCACGGATCACTTTCTCCAGGGCCAGATTAAAGAGGACGCATGATAGGGTATCCCCTTGCCGTAGACCGTTGTTGATATCGAATGGTCTTGAGAGTGATTTTGCTGCTTTTATCTGGCCTCGCACAATTTTGTCGGGATACCGAATTCTCCCATGGCCGTATACAGTTTTACCCTGGCTATGCTGTCATAGGCGGCTTTAAAGTCGATGAATAGATGGTGCAACTGGTGTCCATATTCCAACAGGTTTTCCATTGCTTGCCGCAGAGAGAAGATCAGATCTGTTGCTGATTTGCCTGGAGTGAAGTCTCTTTGGTATGGGCCAATGATGTTCTGGACGTATGGGGTTATCCGGCCTAGCAAAATAGAGGAGAATATCTAATAGGTGGTACTCAGCAACGTGATACCTCTATAATTGCTACACTGTGTGATATCTCCCTTTTTATGTATGAGACAGATAATGCCTCTTTGCCAATTTTCATGCATTAATTCGTTGTCCCATATCTTGAGCACAATTTGATGAACTCGGTATGCGGCATTCTTCCGTTCCGTAGTTAGCTTACAATCATCGTCAAACCAGCCGTTCCGACCATTTTTGCAGGCGGGGGCCAAGTATTAGGTTGTTGCATATGAAATGGCCGTTTTGGCAATCAAGTGAAGTTAGTTGCGATTTTGGTGTATCAAACCAACAACAGGTGGCGCTGTTGGTGTTGAATATTAAAGTATAAATACTCCTACATTTAATCAAGGAGTCATTTCAGTTTTGACCATCGTTATCCCAACGAGTAAATAGAAAGGAAGAAAGGATGGAAAAGAGCCAAGAACGTATACTTTTTCTGTATGAGTTCAAACTCGGTCATAAAGCGGCGAGGGCGACCAAGAACACCAACAGCGCATTTGGAGCTGATACGGTAAACGAACGAACCACACGGCGATGGTTCAAAAACCGTCCGGTCAGGTGACGTAAATCTTCAAAGTGAGCCACGTGGACATCCAAGACCATCGATTTACAACGACGAGCTGCGTTTGCTAGTCGAATCCGACACACGTCAGTCTGTGAGGGACATTGCAGAGAAACTGGGCGTACACTATTCGACAGTTTCCTGGCATTTGCAACAACTTGTAAAGGTGAAAAAGCTTGACAAATAGGTTCCGCATGCCCTTATGAAGCAAAACATGGCGCTTCGAATGGAAATTTGCACTTCTCTACTCACCCGCAACAGAAGCGATCCCTTTTTGCACAGAATAGTGTCATGTGATAAAAAGTGGATATTATACGACAATCGTCGCCGATCAGCAAAATGGCTAGATGTTGATGAGCCACCGAAGCATATGCCGAAACCGAGCCTCCATCCGAAGAAGATAATGGTGACTGTTTAGTGGTCTACAGCTGGAGTTATCCAGTATTCGTTTTTGATACCTGGAGAAACGATAAATGCACAGAAATACTGTGCCCAACTCGAGTAAATGCACCAAAAATTGAGTAGTCAACGGCCGAGATTGGTTAACAAAGATGGTGTGATAGTCCTTCACGACAATGCAGGACCTCATGTATCCAGAACAACGATTCAAAAGTTGAACGAATTACAGTATGAGATATTCACCGGACCTTTCACCAACCGATTACCACTTTTTTAAGCATTTGGATCATTTTTTTGCGGAAAAACAATTTAGGAACGAAGAGGCTGTCAAAATTGCCTTCGACGAATTTATCAACACCCGACAGTTGGACTTCTACGAAACTGGCATAAATGCTCTCGAATCCCGCTAGGAGAAGCGTTTTGAATCGACTGGCACCTATTTTAATTAAATAAATAAGTTTTTTTAAGCTTTACGGTCGTTTCAAATTTTAGTACAAAAACGGCCATTTCATTTGCAACAACCTAATAAAATCTATTCAAAGTAAATACTTAGCCGTTTTGTAATAAGAAAAAACTCAGCACAGATAGGAACCCTATAGTTGGTGCTGCAAAGTGTCTCAACCGTCTAATCAGTACTTCCCAAAAGGCCAATTCTGCCCCCTGCGCTATGTAGCAACTAAAACGAAGGACTTGATAACATATCTTCCTTTCTTAAATGTGACCTATTCACTGTACCTACCTCCCTTTACCCAGGGTTTCTTGCCCCGTTCATCGATGTATAATTTAATTTGAGGTTATCTCAAGTTCAAAACTCCCAAATGCCCATTACAGGTAAGAATTGGAGACAGTTGGAGATTTTAGATATTGCGCGTAGTCGCGAGGCTTTCGAATCATCATCTAGCGTATCAAGCCACCATTGTTTCGGGCGGCCTTTTAGGCATTTCCCATTGACTAGGATGCTGAGACCAATCTTGCCAAATGGATTCTCGTTAGCGCGAATTACATGATCATACTATCGAAGGCACCTCTCGCAATTTTTCCACGATCGGTGCAATCCCATATCGTTCGCGGATATCTTCATTTCGGATGTGATCCAAGTCTGTTACGCCCCTCGTCTAACGCAACATCTTCGTTTCCATTACCGCGAGATGTCATCCACTGTCTTTTATATTCGGCCGGCGATTAGGCGGATGATAAACACTGCGGTAAATTTTCGATTCGAGACGTTCGTGGATGCGATAATTCCATTTTTGGACAAGGTAGAGTAATTTAACCCAGTGCACGCACAATGTAAAGAGGACTATGCTTCTCACGGTGTTTCTCTATGAGTAACCGCACAGTGTGTATTGCATCAGTAGTTCTGCAGATCTTAACAAACCCGGCTTAGGTCACTGTTATTTAGACGATGTCGCGAATACGGTTGTCAAGAATGCGTTCAAACAACTTCATGATATGGGACAGTAACCGGATCGGTCGGTAATTTGCTGGCCTGCCCTCTTTTTCCATATTAGAACAGTGATGCTTTCTTGCCAGTCAGATGTACCATCTATCTTCCTTATTGCTCCAATTGAAGAACTCACTAAGCCATTGTGTTGGATACCACCTCTCTCAGGTTCTGTTGTTTTCCCCGATTTCATTCGTTTTATTGCTTGCTCGACTTCCATGGTGCTGACAGGTAGAATTACTCCAAATGTTGACAGTGCTTGTGGAAATGAGGAGCAAACGCTATTTACGCTGTTTAGTAGCAGCCAAAACTCCACTCTGTAGTTACTTCGGTCAATTACACATCCACTCCACCGAGCAAGAATTCATCAAGAAAAACATTCGTAAAAGCTGTAATAGTTATCAGTCAACGTAGCACGTTAACCACACCTGCACGGCACTGTCGGCGCGTTCAGTGCTTCAACTTACTCCCGAGAAACTTGAACTTTTCTCTACTTTCTCTTTTTCTCTTTCTGCCCCACATAATCCCTAGACAATCCACTATCCGGCTATTTTAAGATAGTAAATTCAATTGCATGGTATAACTAACAATGGCTCTGGCGTCGATAATTGCTTGCTAGTCCGCAAACGGTATTGCTTCCGCTAATCAATTCAATCTTTCTCGATCGTAAGGCAATACTAGAACCCTTGGCTGAGAAGAAACTTAATGAGGCCCCGCGATTTTACCGATAGATTGACGGGATTCGCACGAGCGCGTCCAACGATTGCGATGTCCGCACATATCAGGTCAAACGAATTTCGAGGATACCAGGTTTGTAGTAGACCTAACGCTCGAATACATCGTAGAGCCGATAGTAGGTAAGGCATGACGTAAGAGATGGAGAAACCGTTGATCCTATACTTGCACCAAGGCAATGGGCTCTGATTCGAGGGCTGCAGAAGACCGTATCAGTGACCACGTTATCTTCTCCCTTGACGTATCAAATTGAATGATAAATCCGCGATTGCCTCAGCGAGGCTCTATCCGAACGTTGGGATGCTGCGAAAACGGGGAGCGTGTGATCAGTGTAGGTCATGAATAACCCTCTGAAAGTTTTCACCAACAAAATAGATGACCAAAAGTTATGTAGCGCATCTCGGTGTCGGAGAATTTCTCAGAGAAGAACGCTAGCAGTCTTTATACTCCGTCAGGATCCTGCTGTCCAAGGGCCGAAGCATCGGTGCGTGGAACTAATGGGGCATTAGCGACTTTACCATGGAGAAAGGCGGCATCTTCTTCGAGAGTCCAAGCGATCTAGATCTTTTTCTTCTTCGGTGGAGGACCTATGAGCGCCAGAACGCGGACTGCGTTTGGAATATATCGTCGGTAGCGATTCGGCAATCCCATGTAGCGACAAAGCTCGTTGGGCCGAGAGAAACTTTCGATGGCCTTGATTTTATGCGGCGGCAGCTTCAAACCGTCGGCGGAGACGTAATATCCTAGGTGTATTACCTGCTCTTTTCCGAGGGCACATTTTGCGGAGCTTAACACTTCAAAGACCGGATAAAGCTGTCAGAGATGCTGTGCGTGATCCTCGGGAGCGATAATGATATAGACCAAATGTGTTCTTGCGAAAGGGAGATCGCGGAGAAGATGGTCCATATTCCGCTGAAGAGATTGTGCCGCATTAGATTGTCGCAAGGAAGATTGAGTAAGCTCCAAAAGCCCAAAAGACGTCGTGACGACGGTCTTCGAAATGTTCTTCTCCGCAATCTCTCCAAACGCCATCTTTAGGTCTATGACCGAAAAGATGGTTTAAACTAGCTCCTGAAGCAACTCCTCGACGATCGAAAGAGGTAATCGATCTGCAGTTGTACAAGTACGAGGGGTCGCCCACTGAATGGACGAGGCTTTTCCAAATTCGGCCAGCATGCATTTGGTGGCAAATCGGAAAGTTAAGGAGTTCTGCCTAGCCGCCTGGCACCTGCACCTAAGATGATCATGGGGACTTTAGCTACTGTAAAAGATCAATCGAAGGATCGACTTAACTGTAGATTGGGTTGCGCGTTACGAGTTCCATACCTCACAATCGATGAGGAGTTAGCTGCCGTGAGCGTAAGAGCTTGGGGCGATCGCTTCCTCTTTAGTACGTCTTCGGGAGAAACGAACTTAAAACTTGGCACACGAATTCCTGTCATACACGTCGACCACCGCTGCCTAAATCGGAGGCATGCTCACGGAATACAAACGGCTAGGCGCGCTAATTTCAGCAAGGTTCCGATGTTTAGTTTTATTCGCCTCAGACTGCCCAACACGTGACAAGGAAGAAACAAGTAAAAAACTCGACCCTTCAGATATGAAAGGTTTTGTGTATTCCTTTTGTAAGTATATTTGAGTACAGAACTATTCTTTTTGAACGTAGCCCGTAATGTATTTGCATTTAATATGGCAGAATATAAACTTTAGTGTGACACTGATATTTAGTGATTTGGGTTGCAGTAAATTTAGACGAAAAAGATACCATAGTCTATATAACTGCGAATTTTTATGACCCTAGGATAAAATTAAGGTGGGTTTCTAGTCTATTTCCAAAAACATAGAAATATATTATTATTAACTTAATTTGAGTAGATGATGGGAGGAATTTTGAGGCCTGGACACTTCATAGTGAAAGAAATGATCAATTTCAACCCCCCGCGCTCCCCTTCGTCATATATTTATTGAAAAAAATGTATACCCCTCCCTCCCCTAACACTCAACATAGGAGGATGTAATTCATTGTACGTGTGAGGGGCGTTCACAGTTTCCACCTTCTCACCAACATTCGTGTCAATCGAGGTCATTTCCGAGAAAACTGCATGTCACAGGCAGACGTTCTGATGGAATTATGAAATTGAGGAATGTCGCAGCCTGTCTTAAAACCAGGAGACACAGTGAACGCAGCAGGAAGCAACCTGAGTCGCACAACCGATATATAAAAGACGACAAAAGAACTGCAAGTAACCATTTTGAGAAGCAAAACTGAACACTTAAAGAGGTTATGCAAGGAAGCGGACTCCGACCCATGGGGAGGTGCGTATAAGGCGGCCAAGTCATCAATTAAGACTAAACGCTCGCTGCCGATCACCAACCTTAAGTTGCCGCGGGATATTATTAATATTCTCTTTCCATAAATTTCACGCAAATCTAATATACCCACTGCTGAAGTAGAAACCGATGAAATTCCAGAGGTAAGCTCAGATGAGATTCTTGAGCCCGCAAAAAAGATTACCGAAAATAAAGCTCTAGGTTAATTCATCCCGAAAAAAACGCTGTAAATGACAGTCAGTACAGAAGGGCGCTCAAATGCAGCCATGATCGACCAAAAATTGAACTTCTAGCCACGACTTGTAAATTCAACAACAAAAGCATCCAGAGTTACATTCTTGGGGAACATATTACCAAATATAATATCCACGGCAAACCGATCGGCTCCTTTTCTCCAGAGTTGTTAACTGAATTTTGCAGCTCCTGTCTGGGCTTCGGCATTGAAACATGAAGCAAAGATTGCAGGCCCATACCGATTAAGTGCATTGCGGACAATGTGCACAATATAACATTTGACGAGGCAACATGTGTGATAGCAGGCGTGTTGTCCTTCGGCAAACCGGAATCGTGGACCCTATGACCCACCATATGCAATCGGCGAATCCTACACCTTTCGTCGACAGTTGCCACAAACTGAAGCAATACTGGAGTAGCAGAAGAGATGGGACGATTCATTTAAAAGACACTGGACTTGCAGAATTATCCCAGATGCCTCAAAATGATTAAACAATGCCATGGAGAGGTTAACTACGACCTAACCCAATTCCTAAGCGAAGACGGAGGGTATCGCACATATCTTTCCCGCTTTGGGCGCGTGACAGTTCCCCTCATTGTGTGTGATATGATTCAGGAGGATGTGGAACACATTGTTTTTAACTGTCCGAGGTTTGCGACACGCAGGGCGGAAGTGGAGGTGTCACGGAGGCGCTGTTGTTACTCGAGAATATCGTGAACTACTCTGAAACATCTTGGAGGGCCGTGGAAAATTAATGAAGGCGATCGACAATATGCTAAGGAAGGAGAAGCTTCGTAGGAAGGTAATAAATAGCAATACGTCCTACTAAGGATTCTTTGGTTAATTCGTGAGGGCATTGGGTAATGAACCATATGCAATAAGAAGTCACTAGCCCCTGAAGATCTTGCTTGGCGTTGGATTGCCCAGGCACCTGGATACGTCAATATTCCACTTTTTTCAAATCACCGTTTGCTTGACGGATCACACTATAGGTATCTACCAAAACAACACCAAAATATGCATCTAGGTCCACACAGCGAGACAATACCCCAATAGCGCAATCTCTGCAACGTCTTTCTTTTGCAACAATACCAAATCGAACATCAAAACATTTCATAAATCTCGACTCTCCTCAACACTTACTGTTTTCAAACAGAACTGAACGCTCCGCTGATTGAATTAAACACTTTGAATACGTTGAGATAGTTTTTCAATACCTTTCTAAGAGATGGCTAAGTGCGCGTACATTTTACCCATTGCAGCTCGTTCAAGTGATCACCGAGTCTTTGCATCACCTTATTTCACTTATAAAAATAAGAAAAGCCCATTGTGTTCGGCACGTAGAGCAGCTAATTTCATTCTTATGCAATGTGATCTTAATTTTCTCAGACGTATGGATTGATTAGACATCTTAACTCTACTTTGGATCGGATAATCTCTTTCCGATGATATTCATCTTTCGGAAGTGTTGTGTGAAACGTTTTCGGTATAATTTACAGTTGAAATTTGTTTGGCTCCGTGGTTTATTGATGACTGGCCAGTAAATTGATGATGATCGTGGTAGTGACTTGGGATTGGGAATGGATGACTAGAGCATAGTGTTGCGAACAGATTCTTAAAAATGTGTTTTGTCTGCTCTCATGTGTGCCTTTTACAAAGAAATATGAAGCATTGAGAATATTACCACAACAAGCACCGCAAGTTTGAGCCATTCTTGCATCAATCAATCGAAGTAGTTCACGCTCGTATCATTATTCATCTTAATAGGGAAAAGAAAGCAATTGGCTTCGAATACATGCGTGACCTTACACATGGTCTAGTTGATGCTCGGCAACGATCCTTGACCTTCACCAAGCTAATTCCTATCCACTAGCACTGGTTGATATAATGATGAAATGACGTGAGCATCAATGCTGCTTCTCGGTATGAGTTTAATGCTGATTAAGAACAAATTGCATGTGGATTGACGGCTGCCACGAACATCTTGTAATTCATCAGCAAACAGCCTGTAGTTCAGGGAACCGCAGCTATTCTAACGTATCTTTTATTCATTTCTTCCCTTTTTGGTCTGAAGAATCCACTGTGCCAATGATCTCCACATATCCTCACTGGCTTCAAATAAGGTATTCAGAAATACTTGCCCCTCTGGCACAGTGAGGAACACAAAAACAAAAATCTTAAATGTGGCTGCCACCATCTACAACCCCCTTGCACGACGAACCAACTGCATTGGGTAACCTCACTCTGAATTGTGCGGCCCATCTACTCATCAATTTGCTCTCCCAGGATTGTATCTGTTAGGAGTGCGAATTTTTCCTTGACAAATAACCATTTCTTTGCCTTCCTCGCCTTTTCTGACGGCCTCGTTTGACTACGTTTCAGGCTAAAGTGGCCGCTGAACGGACCAAAAGTATCCAGAGCCGGGTTGAGATTAGGTTCATTCGACTGATGAGGATCTTTTCGCATGCTGATTGTTTTTGAGGAACAACGGATCTGGTAGGATCTGAACAGAAGCAATAGCCCGGGGATCGTCCGCCTTGCACTGGAAAAGAGGTTAACTAAACCCCAAGCCAAGGTGGAGCAGCATACGCCTAGGCCTCCGTTTCCAGTGGGGAACTTGATCTCTAGTGAACGGACTCTGAATATTTCCGACACCTTCAGTTTCAAGAAAGACCCTTACACTACTGGCCGGTGTAGTTAGGGTGGACATTTTTCGCGGAGTACTTCTGGCTTCAAGAGAACGAACCCAAGAGACACTAGCCGTCGAAGGAAGTACAGTTGTTGCTAGCCGTAGCACCGGTATGCTGAAATGAACAACAAGGACGTCCGGGCGGGGCGGCTGACAGACTAGCGTTTTCTAGTACTGACGGCAAAATGGGTATAACAAGTCCCTTTCTGAGCAAGCATGAGAAACCAACAAAACGCGAAATCTACGGTCTTCAAGTGCAATCGATCTCAGAACGGCGTCGAACAACAAAACCAAAGGAGCAGAGTATGCAAAGGCAAGCGACCTTTCATCATCATCATCATCATCAACGGCGCAACAACCGGTATCCGGTCTAGGCCTGCCTTAATAAGCAACTCCAGACATCACGGTTTTGCGCCGAGGTCCACCAATTCGATATCCCTAAAAGGTGTCTGGCGTCCTGACCTACGCCATCGCTCCATCTCAGGCAGGGTCTGTCTCGTCTTCTTTTTCTACCATAGATATTGCCCCCCGGGCTGGATCATCCTCATCCAAATGGGTTACGTAACCTATCGAAATTAACGGTCTCAAAGTTGTAGTCTCCTATCTTTATTCTTCCCGTTTGACCAGTGCGATTTGATGCACTGTTGGACAGTTTTTGCATCGCTTGTCGCAGAGAGAAAATCTGGTCTGTTGCTGGCTTGCCTGAAGAGAAGCCTCTTTGGTATGGGCTAATGATGTTCTGAGCGTATGGGGCTATCCGGCCTAGCAAGATAGCGCAGAATATCTTATAGATGGTACTCAGCAACGTGATACCTCTATAATTGCTCCACTGTGTGATATCTTCCTTTTTATGTATGAAACAGATAATGCCTCTTTGCCAGTCGTCAGGCATTGATTCGCTGTCCCATACCTTGAGCACAAGTTGATGAACGACTTGGTGTAATGGGTCGCCTCCATATTGAACCAATTCGGCTGTAATTCCATCGCCTCCTGGCGACTTACGATTTTTAAGCCGATGAATTTGTCCGTCGTTTTCTGTTGGCAGGACCTCTAACTCGCCCATGTTCTAGTTGTTCAGTAGTTCATCAAAGTACTCAACCCATCGCTCCAATATGTCCATTCTGTCGGAAATCAGATTTCCCTCTTTGCCTCGACAGGATGAACATCGAGCTGTGTAATGAAGCCGTGCTGACTTGTTGGTTGGACTTCCGCGCCTGGTGCGGTTGCTCCCTCCTTTTCGCGGCTGGGGCCAAGTATGCTTGTGGCCGTATTTATGATAACGTTCTTCAGGTGATTGTGAAGACCATTTGTTGATGCTTCATCTCCAGGATCTCTGTTGACTGCGGTTATTCCAGCATCCATTTCCCTCTTATAGGTGTTGCGGAAGGCTGTATTGTGGATGGCTTCAATGTTAACGCTCACCTGATTGTCAGAGGGGATTCTGGGTGGTGTGGTTATTCGAGCTCGGAGCACCATGCCAACGAGATAGTGATCCGAGTCTATATTGGCCCCCTATTTGTTCTGACGTTCATCAAAGCTGAGAGATGGCGGCGTTCGATCAACACGTGGTCAAGTATGGTCAAGTATGATTTTGATATTATATCTGGGACATACTTCGAGGGTTCGTTCTACTGCCTCGTAGAAGGTATCCTTCTCCGACTCTGCAGGGGTGTGAACGTTAATGGGGCTTATATTTCTAAACTTGACTCGCAAGCGCAGAGTGCATAGCCTTTCGCTTATGTTTTCAAAGCCGATAACAGTAGGTTTCATTTTTTTACTGACTAAAAAACCTACTCCGAGCACATGGTTTACTGGATGGCCACTATAATATATGCTGTAGCGGCTCTTCTCCAGGAAACCGGTCCCCCTCCAACGCATCTCCTGTAACGCTGTTACATCTGTCCTCTATTGGGACAGGATATCGGCTAGCTACTCAGCAGCTTCATCTCTGTACAAGGAGCGAACGTTCATGAGAAAATGGGTTCGTCGTTGTGTTATCCTTCCAGTCCGAGGCTCCTGTTGCGGCTTCGTAACAAGTTGTTTTCCATGTAGGGATGTCAGCCCTACCAAACCCCAAACCAGGAGGAGCAGTTGGAACAATTTGTCCCGTTTTTAGGCGCGGAAGACGCGCTTTCATCCTTCTCCGTCCGCATCTTTTCATTAAGAAAGAGCTCCCAGCGGTCATCACGTGGAGGTGGAGATAGGGTCTGGCAGTAAAGCTGTTGGTGTTGGTTCAGCAGGCGTTTCGCAGGTTTTATGTTCTATCATGAGTACCAATCCATGTTTCACCCTGGGACCTATACTACCCTTTAACCACCAACCAACACTCTGGCTTCTCTTCAGTGTCGAATAAATCTAAGCAACCTTTGCAAACAGTAAAACAGCAACTGTGAAACCTTTCAACGACGTGAGCAAAAGTCACTTACGTGTGTGGTAATTACCATTCACGCTAGGAACAAAGAGGCGTCGGATGTGTCGACCAGTGTGAAGCCCAGGCTGTCGGAGATGGTCATCGAGCGTCTCCTGGACGGCAAGTAGAACCAGAGGGGAAGAATCTCCTGATTTGACCCCTCCCAGGCAGTCCATAGGCGAGCGCTAACCAATTCTCTAAGCACATTCGAGCTATTGGAGACGACGAAAATTTAACGTCCAACAGGGACTAATGAACCTCCATGCAAGCATCATGCTCAGGATAGCACAGATAAATCTGCAGCACTCGAAGTGCACCTCAGCTAATCTGCTGGTCTTCCTCCTAGGGGCAGACATCAACATTAGCCTCAACGGAACCATGCAGCAGAGAAGGCCGAACCATCAGGGGACTTCAAAGCAAATATTACAATTTATTCCACAATACAAAAGACACAGATTGGGACAAATCTAGGAGCGTATTCTCATAAGGCGAAACCTGCATGCTTTTCGGTGTCCAGATATAAGTTTTAGCAACTTAACCATAGGCAAAGTAGCATGGACCAACAACGTGTATATTTCTTCGGCTTACAAGGCTCACGACCGATCAGCTTCACCAGAAGAACTATACCATATGACGGCCACCATCGCGACAAAGAAAGCCAACCTGCCAGTAGGGTACGACGCCAATGAAAGGCATACGCTTCGGGGCAGTTCGGAAGTCAAGGAATGATGTGAATTCTCCTTTACTTTCATATTAACACAAAACTATCGACATTTAACAAGGACAGTACATCAGCCTTATATTTAATCAACTGTGACTTTTGGGAGGATATCTTTGATATAACCAACAGCGATACTTTCAGAGTGGAGAACGAGATGGTGTCTGACCAGAGATCCTTCTCAGGTTACACCTCGATACTTTTCAGTATAAATATCGTTGCAAAGGCCTCCTACCTTTTTAGAGATCATAGGAGGATCAAGTTATCAAGAAGAAATTCTCCGTTGAACCAAATGGTAACATGGGCACAATATCATAGAACTCGAGCAAAGATCGGGACTGTAGAAAAGGCATTCGAAATCGCCTTCAGAGTCTCGTGTCTTGCTAAATATAGTAGGAAGCCATTGCCACCGTGGTAGAAGATCTGTCCAACCTTAAGAAGCTGATCAGGGAGGTCCTCAATGTTTTTTACAGGCGCAAATACTGGCAACCATACAAGGACCGCCTAAAGAGGTACAAGCCGGTCCATGCTGGACTATTGTTAGAACATTGAAAGCAGCAGCGACTCTAGAGCGCATTTTGGACATGCACTAGTCCACAGAAATCGCTTTTTACAAAGTAATTAGCACGGTTGAGCAGTCACTAACTACACTACAAACAACTGACGGGGAAGGGAGAATCCATACTAAAAATCAAGATAATCAGGATAATCCTTTGACCCTCTGCTACTTCTTCAGTGTCCTCACGTCGATTTTCGCCAGCCGCCGAGTCTTCTCGCTACTGGCGGACTCCTGAGCCAGGAAGAGAGCCTACCGTTCCAGCCACCGTAACACATACCTCCATTGCCGTGTCTGCCGGGTTTGATCTACTGCTTCCAGTGATCCAGAGTCGATATCATGGCAACTGGGAGATGGATGATTGCACACCGTTCGTGCACTCAGACGCCGGAAAAGCTCTTAGGACTCCTTATCAAAGGCAAAGGAGAGGGATTATGACTGCTATAGCCCGGAAGTGACTCCAACCAGTCCGATCCCTGTCTAAAGTAAATGATTACCTTTGTTAAAAGCATCATGATAAAGAGTAAAGGAAGAATGAGGTCGCAGTCTTCAGAATAGGATAACTTTATTTATTAGCTGGAAAGACAACGTTTTTATTTTTTAATTACGATGAAGGTGCCTTTATATTAGGAACTACACTACCGCCACCCAATATGTGCATGGAATTATTTCCTTGCAAGGGCAAGCAAAGTAAGTCGACAACTAGATTGAATTTTATAAAAGCTCAAATTAGCCAGAAGCGGGCAAGAGGCCAGATTAACACAGTCTTTCGGATGTTAATACTTACTGGAGGCAAGTACTAACGAAAAAATTACCTCAAACAATACCCTACATCCTAGGATATCAAAGAACAAATTTTTATGTCATTTTTTTTTTCCACTTAGCACCCGTCACCATGCTCCCGGCAACCGACCTTTCCAAACAGAAACCCCTTCGAGTTTACATTACAGATCTATCGATAAAAGTGACCAAAAGGGTAGTACAGGCCCTAAGGCGAAAACGTGCATTGGTATCCACGATGCAACATAAAACCTGGAAAAACACCTGCTGAACCAATACCAACAGATCTACTACCAACTCCACCTCCACCTGGTGATAGCTGCGAGTTTCTTCTTAACGACGTAGAAAAAAGATGGCGGGTCTCCCGCGCCTAAAAACGGGACAAATTGTACCAACTGGTCCTCCAGGCTGGAAGTTGGGTAGAGCTGATAACCCTACATGAAAAACAAATTGTTTCGAAGCCATAAAAGGAGCCTCGGACTGAATCGATGTTACTACGACGAACCCGGCAATGAAAACGGACGAACAATTTGCGCATTTTCAAATGGAACGTGTGCTTCCTGTATAGATCGCATGCTGCCCAGCAGCTATCCAATACCCTGTCCCAATATAAGACTGATGTAACAATGTTATAAAAGATGCACTGGACAGGAACTTGTTTCCAAATATGATATCAAAGACAAGTATGATATCAAAATCATGCTTGAAGATTTTAACAGCCAAATAAAGATGCAGCGAGTATTCAAACGATACGTTGACTGCCATAGCTTGCATAAAAGAACCAATGAAAACCGACTACCGATTATTCAGTTGACAGTATCGCACGGTGCAAAAGCGAGAATTCTGAACTACCTTATTAAGGCAGGCCCAGGCCGGATACCGGTTATTGAGCCGTAGACGATGATGGTGGTGATAGCAAACAACACCAGGTAAACACTTCTGTCGCGTTGCTCCCATGGCAGAGATGAAGTAGTGTCTTATGGTTTGCCGTTGTCCAGGACAAAACCGAAAGTCGCCTGTATTTTGATTTTTTTAATAGTAATAAGTTTTTTTTAAATACCCTGCCAAAGTAGCGTATTCCAAAGTCATGTCCTGTCTAACGCTTTCTCGAAATCAATGTAGAACAAGCGAAGCTATGATCTAAACACCGTATTTTCTGCACACTGTTCCACAATGACCATGTTAAAGTGGTCGGTATCTGAGGATCCAGAACGGAAACCAGCTTAGTTTGTTGATCGAGCTTTCGAATTGCTAATTAATACGTTCCGAGGTAATTTTAGCTAATATCTTCACTTTTCAGTGAAACGCAAAGATTGTTTTTTGATTAGGGATAACCCTATTGTTTTTATTTGCAGATACCGATATTTCGGAAGCCAGCCCTTCCTTACAATAGGCAGGGAGCAACTAGCTTCCGAAATATCGTTAGTTGTCTCACTTAAGACGAGGGTCCTTCTTTGGAGTCTGCTTTTTCCACTTATAATCATCAACATCAACGGCGCAACAACCGGTATCCGGTCTGGGCCTGCCTTAATAAGGAACTCCAGACATCCCGGTTTTGCTCCGAAGTCCACCATTTCAATATCCCTAAAAGCTGTCTGGCGTCCTGGCCTATGTCATCGCTCCATCTTAGGCAGTGTCTGCCTCGTCTTCTTTTTCTACCATAGATATTGCCCTTATAGACTTTCCGGGTGGGATTATCCTCTTTCATACGGATTAAGTGACCCGCCCACAGTAACCTATTGAGCCGGATTTTATCCACAACCGAACCGTCATGGTATCGCTCATAGATTTCGTCGTTAGGTAGGCTACGGAATCGACCATCCTCATGTAGGGGCCAAAAATTCTTCGGAGGATTCATCTCTCGAACGCGGCCAAGAGTTCACAATTTTTCTTGCTAAGAACCCAAGTCTCCGAGGAATACATGAGAACTGGCAAGATCATTGTCTTCTACAGTAAGAGCTTTGACCCTATGGTGAGACCTTTCAAGCGGAATAGTTCTTGTAAGCTGAAATAGGCTCTGTTGATTGATAACAACCGTGCGCGGATTTGCTCATCGTAGCTGTTATCGGTTGTGATTTTCGACCCTAGATATGAGAAATTATCAACGATCTGAAAGTTGTATTCTCCTATCTTTATTCTTTCCGTTTGACCAGTGCGGTTTGATGTTGTTGGTTGGTTGGTTTTCGATGCTGACGTTGCCACCATATATTTTGTCTTGCATTCATTGATATGCAGCCCAAGATCTCGCGCCAATAGCCGCCTGCTCGATGGGGATGAAGGCAGTTTGTACGTCTCGGGTGGTTCTTCCCATGATGTCGATATCGTCAGCATAGACCAGTAGTTGGGTGGACTTAAAGAGGATCGTACCCCTTACATTTACCTCAGCATCACGGATCACCTTCTCGAGGGACAGGTTAAAGAGGACGCATGATAGGGCATCCCCTTGTCGTAGGCCGTTGTTGATGTCGAATGGTCTTGAAAGTGATCCTGCTGCTTTTATCTGGCCTCGCACATTGGTCAGGGTCAGCCTAATCAGTCTTATTAGTTTCGTCGGGATACCGAATTCTCTCATGACCGTGTACAGTTTTGCCCTGGCTATGCTATCATAGGCGGCTTTAAAGTCGATGAATAGATGGTGCAACTGTTGTCCATATTCCAACAGTTTTTCCATCGCTTGCCGTAGAGAGAAAATCTGATCTGTTGCTGATTTGCCTGGAGTGAAGCCTCTTTGGTATGGGCCAATGATGTTCTGGGCGTATGGGGCTATCCGGCCTAGCAAGATAGTGGACAATATCTTATAGATAGTACTCAGCAACGTGATACCTCTATAATTGGTGCACTGTATTATATCTCCCTTTTTATGTATAAGACAGATAATGCCTCGTTTCCAATCATCAGGCATTGATTCGCTGTCCGATACCTTGAGCACAAGTTGATGAACCATCTGGTGTAACTGGTCGCCTCCATATTTAACTAAAAAACTGTAAAACTGTAAACTGTAATTCCATCGGCTCCTGGCGACTTGTGATTTTTAAGCCAATGAATTGCACGGACTGTTTCTCCTATACTTGGTGGTGGCAGTATTTGTTCGTCGTCTTCAGTTGGCGGGACCTCAAACTCGCCGATTTTCTGGTTGTTCAGTAGCTCATCAAAGTACTCAACCCATCGCTCCAATATGCCCATTCTGTCGAAAATCAGATTTCCCTCTTTGTCTCGGCAGGATGAGCATCGAAGTGTATAAGGCTTTATCCTGCTGATTTGTTGGTAAAACTTCCGCGCCTGGTGCGGTTGCTCCCTGTACTTTTCTAGTTCACAGACTTGTTGCTTCTCTCAGGCTTCCTTTTTCCGTCTGTGCAGTCGCTTCTCCGCTCGACGAAGTTCGTGATAAGTCTCTGCGCATGCTCGCGTTCTTTGAGAATGCAACATTACTCGATATGCAGCATTCTTGCGTTCCGTTGCTAGCTTACATTCATCGTCAAACCAGCCGTTCCGACTTTTTTTGCGGCTGGGGCCAAGTATCTTTGTGGTCGTATCAATGATAACGTTCTTCAGGTGGTTGTGAAGATCATTTGTAGATGCTTCATCTCCAGGATCTCTCTCGACTGCGGTTATTGCGGCATCCATTTTCCTCTTATAGGTGTCGCGGAGGGTTGTGTTGTGGATGGCTCCTTTCGTGGCTTCGTAACATCGGTTTTCCATGTAGGGTTGTCAGCCCTACCCAACCCCCACCCTGGAGGACTAGTTGGTACATTTTGTCCCGTTTTTAGGCGCGGGAGACTCGCCTTTATCCTTCTCCGTCTGCAGTTTTTCATGAGAAAAGAACTCCCAGCGATCACCACGTGGAGGTGGAGATAGGGTTTGGTAGTAGAGCTGTTGGTGTTGGTTCAGCAGGCGTTTCCCAGGTTTTATGCTCCATCGTGGGTACCAATCCACGTTGCGCCCTGGGGCCTATACTACGCTTTGACCCCTTTCACTTATAGGGCTAGGAAAATAAGATCTCAAACTCCGTAGAAATAACGAACGTTAGAAGCATAAGAGTCTTTTTCAGATAATTTTTTAAAACTACAAACGACTGAAATATAATTGCCACTGTTACTTCAAGGTGATCGGGATGCTCTGACCTAATACAATCCCGAACGTAAAACTACGACGTTGTATGGTCCTGCCCATAGACTTGTTGATTAAAAAGTGAAAGTACCAGTGGATAAGTCATACTCTAAGAAAGGGTTATAATTCCATTAATGGCTACCATGAAATAGGATTCACTATCTCAGAATAGCCGACGAGTGGTTCGCCTTAACGACGTGTAGCGCAAAACAATAAAGGAGGAGTACGGATCTCTTAGGATATACTGGAAGGAAATGGAGCACATCTCGAAAATCTCACAGTGATGACTGGTAGATGTAGTGGACGCATTAAGACCCAATTGAGACTTGAATAGCGTTATGATAGTAAAATCGGAAAGTAATCAAATGAAAAGGAATTTTTACTATTTTTTTAATGTCACTATCAGTAAACTTGACGCTATCTAGCACTTAATTTGCTGCTATCTGTCCCCTAACTTGGCTCATTTAGATTTAGACAGTGGAAACTCCCCAAGCCGATCTTCGCCAGTCCTTCGACAGTTTCTACCTTGAATGACCTGAGTTCAGCCTATTTGAACCAGCTACAAGGAGTAACTGACAAGGAAATGTACAAATTTTCCTACCCCAATTTGACTGACAAATTACGCTACAAAACTTCTCATAAAATTGAATTCCAATCGATGTCACACTGATTGAATATACATTTTCGCATATTTCTCTATCTAGATAAAAAGCGCCCAATGGTAGACACTTTTTATAGTAGAATTGATATAGGTTTTTTCGTACCAATTAATTGTATACAAAGCATTCCAATGTGATATAGCATCCCACTCTGAACAATGCATCGTAAACTCAAAATTGGCGTTGCTGCCGGATAGCTGAACTGTTTTTATTAGTGTTTCTACCAAAGGAACGCAACCATCAAAAGTTAAAGTCAAATAAGCTAATACGGGTTTACACTCTGATTTTATCTTCAAGCGACCACTGTAGTGCTACCAGAGCCATGTGTCCACTATCCGCATCCGAGAAAGTTGTAGAATGAGGAATATGCATAAAAAGTTAACTGTGAAACAAGGTTTATTCAATTTCAAAAATATTTTAATAAAAAAACAAAGTTTTTCTCTCTACATAGTGTGTATATATATAACCAGTTTTATCGTTAAACTATTATTGCTTCCCCAGCGGAATGTTTTCACCTTTCATGGAGGTATATGTGACTTATTCGCGAACTTGCAAGAAGTGGACTATCACAAGTTGCAGGCATATACGCAAATACGTTATCTGTACACAGTTATCTTAAAAATCCATAATTCAGATGCGATCGTGAACATTTACGACTAGAAAAACAGAATTTTTAACTACTTGCGCTTCAATGGTTTCGCGAGCCACATATCCATCCCCAAGCATTATCATTCAAATGCTGAAACTTTTTTTTGCATCTTGTAAAGAAATTTCACTATCTTACAATACATGCTGACTCATCATACAGGTAAATATCACTAATATTTGGGAATGTCCGTTATTACATAACCCACATTTCGCATACACCACAGTTTTCAAGTGATGCCTGCAAAAAATAGAAGTCCCAACAAGTTCTTTTCAACATTTGATCAGTAAACGTTTGGCAGCAACTTATTTTCGTAACCAAACCTTGCGGGAAAAAAAAAGAAAAACAAGCAATGGTCATCTAATCACCCAGCTAAAATCGCAAGAAACCCGAAACTTCACAATATAAACAGTAAAAAAAATTTAAAAAAAAAGTTAATGAATGTAGTAAATCATCTGCCTTTGTGTTTACTTTCCAAAGAGCACAAATAAAATTTGAATAAAAATATATAAATAAATAAACAGATTTCGACTGCATTCTAATCAGGTTTAATCGAATTGACAGTGTATATATAACCAGTTACCAGGTTACGTGCAGCGCATCGTTGATATGGGCGTTGAAAAGTCAAAAGTGTGAAAGTCTGTTCCGTCTATTGTGGTCTCACTATGAGCGCTGTTAAAATAAGTATCTTCTTTGGATTCTTGGCACGCACTAACTTACTTTTTCACTCTCATTTTTTTTTGAATGACTACTTCGCCTGGTGCACCATCAAATCGGTAACGAACGACCTTCAAATGCATGAAGAAGTAAACGTTCAGGTTGATACCCAGTGTCTAAAAGCGCTCCAACACGCACAGACCGAAAGGGGGTGTTTCAAATAAAATCGACTGCATGTGGTCAAAGGGTAGTATAGGTCCCAGGGCGAAACGTGGATTGGTACCCACGATGGAGCATAAAACCTTGGAAATGCCTGTTGAACCAACACCAACAACTCTACTACCAAACCCTACCTCCACCTCCACGTGGTGAACGCTAGGAGCTCTTTCTTAATGAAAAACTGCAGACGGAGAAGGATGAAGGCGAGTCTCCCGCGCCTAAAAACGGCACAAATTGTACCAACTGGTCCTCCAGGTTGGGGGTTGGGTAGGGCTGACAACCCTACATGGAAAACCGATGTTACGAAGCCACGAAAGGAGCCATCCACAACACAACCCTCCGCGACACCTATAAGAGGGAAATGGATGCCGCAATAATCGCAGTCAACAGAGGACCAGAAGATGAAGCATCAACAAATGATCTTCACAACCACCTGAAGAACGTTATCATGGATATGGCCACAAAGATACTTGGCCCCAGCCGCAAAAGGAATCGGAACGGCTGGTTTGACGATGAATGTAAGCTAGCAACGGAACGGAAGAATGCCGCATACCGAGTATTGTTGCATTCTCAAAGAACGCTAGCACGCGCAGAGACTTATCACGAACTCCGTCGAGCGGAGAAGCGACTTCACAGACGGAAAAAGGAAGCCTGGGAGAACCAACAAGTCTGTGAACTAGAAAAATACAGGGAGCAACCGCACCAGGCGCGGAAGTTTTACCAACAAATCAGCATGAAGCCTTATACACCTCGATGCTCATCCTGCCGAGACAAAGAGGGAAATCTGATTTTCGACAGAATGGGCATATTGGAGCGATGGGTTGAGTACTTTGATGAGCTACTGAACAACCAGAACATCGGCGAGTTTGAGGTCCCGCCAACTGAAGACGACGGACACCACCAAATATAGGAGAAACAGTCCGTGCAATTCATCGGCTTAAAAATCATAAGTGGCCAGGAGCCGATGGAATTATAGTTTACAGTTTTACAGTTTTTTAGTTAAATATGGAGGCGACCAGTTACACCAGATGGTTCATCAACTTGTGCTCAAGGTATCGGACAGCGAATCAATGCCTGATGATTGGAAACGAGGCATTATCTGTCTTATACATAAAAAGGGAGATATCACACAGTGCACCAATTATAGAGGTATCATGTTGCTGAGTACCATCTATAAGATATTGTCCACTATCTTGCTAGGCCGGATAGCCCCATACGCCCAGAACATCATTTGCCAATGCCAAAGAGGCTTCACTCCAGGCAAATCAGCAACAGATCAGATTTTCTCTCTACGGCAAGCGATGGAAAAACTGTTGGAATATGGACAACAGTTGAACCATCTGTTCATCGACTTTAAAGCCGCCTATGATAGCATAGCCAGGGTAAAACTGTACACGGCCATGAGAGAATTCGATATCCCGACGAAATTAATAAAACTGACTAGCCTGACCCTGACCAATGTGCGAGGCCAGATAAAAGCAGCAGGATCACTCTCAAGACCATTCGACATCAACAACGGTCTACGACAAGGGGATGCCCTATCATGCGTCCTCTTTAACCTGGCCCTCGAGAAAGTGGTCCGTGATGCTGATGTAAATGCAAGAGGTACGATCCTCTTTAAGTCTACCCAACTACTGACCTATGCTGATGATATCGACATCATGGGAAGAACCACCCGAGACGTACAAACTCCCTTCATCCAGATCGAGCAGGCGGCGCAAGATCTTGGGCTGCACATCAATGAAGGCAAAACAAAATATATGGTGGCAACGTTAGCACCGAAGACGAATCAACCAACAACATCAAACCGCACTGGTCAAAAAGGAAGAATAAGGATATAATAATACAACTTTGAGACCGTTGACAATTTCTCCTATCTAGGGTCGAAAATCACAACCGATAACAGCTACGATGATGAAATCCGCGCACGGTTGTTTCAGCCAACAGACCCTATTTCAGCTTACAAGAACTGTTCCGCTCGAAACGTCTCACCATAGGGTCAAAGCTCTTACTGTACAAGACTATAATCTTGTCAGTCCTCATGTACTCCTCGGAAACTTGGGTTCTTAGCAAGAAAAATTGCGAACTCTTGGCCGCGTTCGAGAGATGAATCCTCCGAAGAATTTTTGGCCCCTACATGAGGATGGACGATTCCGTAGCCTACCTAACGACGAAATCTATGAGCGATACCATGACCGTCCGGTTGTGGATAAAATCCGGCTCAATAGATTACGGTGGGCGGGTCACTTAATCCGTATGGATGAGGATGATCCCACCCGGAAAGTCTATAAGGGCAATATCTATGGTAGAAAAAGAAGACGAGGCAGACACTGCCTGAGATGGAGCGATGGCGTAGGCCAGGACGCCAGACAGCTTTTAGAGATATTGAATTGGTGGACCTCGGCGCAAAACCGGGATGTCTGGAGTTCCTTATTAAGGCAGGCCTAGACCGGATACCGGTTGTTGCACCGTTGATGATGATGTAGTCAGTGGGTTCAATCTAAGAAGTATACTGCAATAACCTCTAAACCAAGCAGTAGGTAATAACACCTTCTCATTTACAGCCTTTCCAAGAATTTCTTCTTTTACGGTTTCCATTAGCAAATGGAAATGCTAATAAAAATGATCTTTGGTCATTTATTTTGGAATATACGCTCGGTCCTGAACATTAAGAATCAAAAACTTTCAGCTTTATCTGCTGGACGTTACAATTATTAGGTTGTTGCACATGAAATGGCCGATTTGGCAATCAAGTGAAGTTAGTTGCGATTTTGTTATATCAAACCACCACCAGTTGGCGCTGTTGGTGCCGTAAAATGAAGTATAAATACTCCTAGACTTAATCAAGGAGTCATTTCAGTTTTGGCCATCGTTGTGATAACAGTGAATAGAAAGGAAGAGAGGATGGAAAAGAGCCAAGAACGTATACTTTTTCTGTATGAGTTCAAACTCGGCCATAAAGCAGCGGAAGCGACCAAGAACATTAACAGCGCATTTGGAGCTGATACGGTAACCGAACAAACCACACGGCGGTGGTTCAAAAAATTCCGGCCCTGCGACGTAAACCTTCAAAATGGGTCACGTGGACATCCAGGACCATCGATTGACAACGTCGAGCTGCGTTTGCTAGTCGAATCCGACACACGTCATTCTGTGAGAGACATTGCAGAGAAACTGGGCTTACACTATTCGACAGTTTCCCAGCACTTGGAACAACTTGGAAAGATGAAAAAGCTCGACAAATGAGTTCCGCATGCCCTTACGGAGCAAAACATGGCGCTTCGAATGCAAATTTGCAATTCTTTAGTCTCCCGCAACAGAAGCGATCCCTTTTTGCACAAAATAGTGGCATGTGATGAAAAGTGGAGATTATACGACAATCGTCGCGAATCAGCACAATGGCTAGATGTTGATGAGCCACCGAAGCATATGCCGAAAAAGGTAATGGTGACTGTTTAGTGGTCTTCAGCTGGAGTCATCCACTATTCTTTTTTGACACCTGGAGAAACGATAAATGCACAGAAATACTGTGCCCAACTCGAGTAAATGCACCAAAAAGTGAGTAGTCAACGGCCGAGATTGGTCAACAAAGGTGGTGTGATACTCCTTCACGACAATGCACGACCTCATGTATCCAGAACAACGGTTCAAAATTTGAACGAATTGCAGTATGAGACTCTGCCTCGTCCACCATATTCACCGGGCCTTTCGCCAACCGACTACCACTTTTTTAAGCATTTGGATCATTTTTTTGCGGAAAAACAATTTAGGAACGAAGAGGCTGTCAAAATTGCCTTCGACGAATTTATCAACACCCGACAGTTGGACTTCTACGAAACTGGCATACATGCTCTTGAATCTCGCTGGGAGAAGTGTTTCCAATCGACTGGCATTTATTTTGATTAAATAAATAAATTTTTGTAAGCATTACAGTCGTTTCAAATTTTACTACCAAAACGGCCATTTAATTTGCAACCACCTAATACTTATGTAATAATAAACTGGTAAATAAATAAATAAAGTGTGAAAGGAGGAGGGATGGATATCTTCAGTCTGAATGGCTGTACGCCACCGCAGCGTCTCAGGGGGTAGGTGAGGAAAGTGCAGGAACTTTGCAGTCTTGCAGATTCCCCACACCTGGCAATTAGGTACAAAATGCAAATCCATCTAATGAGAAGCGGGAGTCGTCTGAATTGGTGACTGGGTCAAGCTCTCATAATGGACAGCACAGTGTCGAAACCGCTAGTCGTGGGGCGGTTCGATGTCTAAGCGCCACAACGACCAGGAGCATAGCTTCGGCTGCTGCAGCTGTTTCGCACAATCTGTGGCGACCACTTCAGCAGGTTCGCGCAGGTAGCGGATGAAGTGGACTGAAGAAATGAACCTCTTCATCATCCGCTCCTACTACGAAATAACGGCGGAGCAAGGACAACATCTTACCGCCGAGCGTTTCCCGCAATTCACGCACGTGACTGTGCAACGAGTCGCAGACCAGTACAGCTTTATTATTTGCAGCGACACAATCTCGGCCACCATCAGGAAGCGCGTTCGACTTGAGGCCATCAGGGGAACTGATGACCGAGAGTCGATGGGCACAGAAGCGGCGGCATTAACAACACCACGCCGCACTGCACGCAACAGTTTCAGTACTCGAGCGTGTATAGAATTCTCGGATATGGATCCTTTGCATACTAAGACCAGGTATTCCCAGGCTCTATGCATCTCCAGCCACTCCGGGAATTCTATCTCAAATAAATGATGAGATTGCATCTCGATTATGTGCTAATATATTGCTGCTGCAACTACAATCACTTGTGTATTGTGGTGCAGTTGCGGCTGTCAGATTGCACGGTCGGAAGAGTCGCTTTGGTGTTATTGGTTTGAATGACCAAAGAGATCCACCATGGAAAATTCGTCTGAAACGTCGGCGAGACTACTAAGGCAGGACATCGCTAGACTGATTCAGATCAGCACTGGCAACGCCAGCAGGCGGGTGAAAAATTAAGTGCAGAAGGTTTACCGAAACTATGCCATCCCCGATGAGATACCCGTAGTTGAAATTTTGGACACACTAAAGCAGAAACTTTCGGCGAAAGTCACTCCCGACGTGTCCAGAATGCAACATACGAGGAATCTGCGGAGCTTTTTCAACGAATCCCAACAGAAGCGAAAGAGTATTGGGTAGGACTTTGGGGGTTACTCACCCAGCATGCTGAACTACAGGTGTTGTACCTAAATCCCTCACGGCTTCCCTTGATGTCCTGGGACTTTCGCGCAGTCTGGTTCAAACCATGCAGAAGTACACCATTCTGCATACGTGCTCGATGTTGCGGGGAGTACTCGACGGATTCTCCCACTGACCTACCACCGGCCACCACCACCAGTGCCCCTTTAGTTTTTAGTGGGTAGGATCGTCCGAGCCTAAATGCTTGGCACTTAGTGCGAGTATTAGGTGAAATTCGGCATCTGCCGAGATTGTGATAACTCGGAAATAAATAAAACATTTTAGGATTGTAAGTAAACTGGTGAGTTGTTCCTGCAATACTATTCTTTCCGGTGGTAAAGTGATGTTCACAACAAAGCGCGGTCTGATGAACTCGATCCCATACAAAGTTTTTTTTTACAAAATTCCGGTCCAGAAGAAGACACATTACAATAATGTAGTACGATACACCAACGGACATTTACAATATAGAATTGAAACATGCTTTCTATGAGCAGCCTACAAAAGCTCGATTATCTAAACTGCCAGGAAGATTGGGATGTAATTACGGTCATGATCACAGCGATCTAGAGTAAAGTGCGAAAAGCGAAATAGGTCATGAAAGTTCGGTTACTAACACCGTACAGGAGACCCACCTAAAGTGAACTAACTCCGCCCCTTGATGTGATACCTAAATCCCTCACGACTCCCTTGATGTCCCGGGACTCTCACACAGTCTGGTTCGAAACATGCAGAAGTACACCATTTTGAATGCATGCTTGATGTTCCGAGAAGTTCTCGACGGATTCTCCCATTGACCTACCACCGGCCACCACCACCAGCGCCCCTTTACTTTTTAAGTAGGTAAGATCGTCCGAGCCTAAATGCTTGGCACTTAGTGCGAGTATTAGGTAAAATCTGGCAACTACCGGGATTGTGACAACTCGAAAAAAATAATAATAATCGTTGGTGCAACAATTAGATTGGATCAGGGCCTTGAAGTGAGTCAGAGCACTTCATTCAAGACCGTAACGATACACTACAGTACACTGTAGGAGGCAATGTGGTCAGCATTGCCCTTACCCGAGATTAATACCCTGATTTGACTCAGGAATTCACTCTCAGCTGAGTCCACTGGTATCCGACGAGTGATCCAATGAGATTTGAACCGCGAACTTCCATGAGTGTGAGGGAGTTACATCCTTTTAGGTCGAATTCAAGGGTGGTCCCCATAAATGCAAAAAGGTGGTGTACATTTTTTTTCAACAAATATAGTCATGTGGAGTATCAAATGAAAGTCTCGATTAGTGTTTTTTTAAACCTGGCTTAGTTTTGACATTTGTTGGAAAGGTGGGGAGTGCGAGGGGTCGAAATTCTTACAAATGGGTGGATGCACACTCAAATGCATTTATATAAGAAATACACAAAACCTTTAATATCTGCACCGTCCAGCGGTTTCTCGACTTGTTTAGCATTTTTATTTTGGCAAGATAAATGTACTCTTCAATCTTATCATATATTACTCTTGGGGTCTAGAATTATGATTATGATTAATTAATGAATTTGATAATTGTTTGTAATTAAGCCAAGAAAGGACAAAAGGAAAGAACTTGCTATGCCGCCTGAAACCCTTCTGTCCAAAGAGAAGGAGACTGCAAACCAAACACCAATAACAGAAAAGATGTGGAAACTAAGAAGGACTAGACCGTGTACTCTGCTCATTAAGCTAACGGAAGGCAAGATATTTGCAGAAGTCCTCAGTGATAAGAAAGAAAAGATAAAACCCGAAGACGCTTAAAGCAGAAGTGTCTTTCATGCGGAAAACGAAGGGTAGCGGAGTCTTCGGCGAACAAGGACCGAAAATCACTAGCAAGAGCACGTTCTGCGAGGCGGTCAAGGGGCTATTGGGGGAGTAGGCTCACGTTTCTACTCTAGAGTCTATGTGCTCTTTAGAAATTCGAGAGATTGACCGCCTCACAGAAAAGGTCCTTAAACCGTGAATGTCCGGAAGTAATCAATGCTCGGATAGGTATCACTTCTGTGAATGCCCGAGGCCAAAAACTCGTTGTGGTGGAAGTTACCGAGCAACATGCTAGGAAAGTCATTAACAGCGGGAAAACCAAAATTGGATGGACAGTATGCAGGGTACGAATGCGGATAACCCCCACCAAGAACTACAAATGTCTGGACTATGAATACACGTCAGCAACGTGAAAGATCGTGACGCGTCTGGTGAACGCGTTGCACACACTGCGAGGTCGGGGCGGTGTCCAATCTTTAAGGTGTAACTAGAAAAGGCTAAGACGCAACTAGCATGATCCGCAATTTACAAATTAATATACGCCGGAGTGTAATCGCTCTCGAATTGCTAGCGCAGTTCGCTGCGGAGGGATAAGCTGATCTAGTGATAATCAGCAAGCAATACTGGAACAGGTACTCGCTCTAATCAGCAAAGGAAAATGAGACGCTAAGCTGCCGTCTCCATACGTGTGGTTTCTGCAATGGAGTGGTGGACGAAACCGAAGATGCATTCTTCTGTTGTGAAAGATGGGACGGCTTTTGTCATTAGCTTTATGCGGACCCAAGGAAGCTCTCTCTAGGCAACATTTTTAGAGAGACGCTGAGAAACGGAAAATGGAGTCGTGTTGCGCATTATGTTCGGACTCTTCTGGTTGCGAAGAAGACTGAACTCAATCGGCGGAGCGACCAGATGGCAAGAAGTTCCTGGAACTAACAACAAGCTCATCCTTCCGAGACAAAAAGGAAAATCTGATTTGCGACAGAACGGGCATATTTGAACGATGGGTTGAGTACTTTGATGAACTACTGAACAACCAAAACATCGGCGAGTTGAAGGTGCCGCCAACTGAAGACAACGGACAAAAATTGCCACCACCAAGTATAGAAGAAACAGTGCGTGCAATTCATCGGCTTAAAAATCAGAAGTCGCCAGGAGCCGACAGAATTGGTTAAATATGAACGCGACCAGTTACACCAAATGGTTCATCGAATTGTTCTCAAGGTATGGGACAGCGAATCAATGCCTGACTACTGGCAAAGAAGCATTATCTGCCTCATGCATAACAAGTCGGGAAACCGGAAGCTAGACGCTTCAGGTATGAAAGGTTTTGTGTATTTCTTTTATATAGAGATTTGAGTGTGCATTTGTCCCATTAGTATGTAGCACATAATATATGTATATACCTACTTTCAAGTGATATTGACATTCAAAATCTTGAATTTGCACTGAAGCGACAAATTTGACCTATTATAACTTTGTTAGTAATAGTGAGATTTTCACCAAATTTGATAGGATCATGGTCTATGATGTAACCTACATTATCGCAAAATTTTGCGATTCTACGGTGAACTTAAGGGGGGTTTTCCTGCCAACTACTAAAAATTATAGTAATGTACTATTATTAACTTTATTTGAACAGGTATCGGTATGGGGGGTATTTCGGAGCCTAGGCACCATATAGTGGCAGCCCTCTGATTTTTTTTCAGATTTTTTGGTGGGGTAGTTTCTGAGAATGGGTTCGTTAAAAAAAAGATCACTTTGAACCCCCCGCACTCCCCAGCTTTCCAACAAGTGTCAAAACTAAGACCGGCTTCGAAAAGTACTAACCGAGACCTTTAATGGGGGGTATCAACCACATGACTATATTTGATGAAAAAAAAATTTACACCTCCCTTTTGCATGTATGGGGACACAAAACCTTAAAAAGGGAGATATGACACAGTGCAGCAACGTTGCTGAGTACTATCTATAAAATATTTTCCGCTATCTTGCTAGGCCGGACAGCCCCATACGCCCAGAACATCATTGGCCCATACCAAAGAGGCTTCACTCCATGCAAATCAGCAACAGATTTGATTTTCTCTCTGCGGCAAGCGATGGAAAAACTGTTGTAATATGGGCAACAGTTGCACCATCTATTCATCGACTTTAAATCCGCGTATGATAGCATAGCCAATGTAAAACTGTACACCGCCATGAGAGAATTCGGTATCCCGACGAAATTAATAAGACTAACTAGGCTGACCCTGACCAATGTGCGAGGCCAGATAAAAGGAGCAGGATCACTTTCAAGACCATTCGACATCAACAACGGTCTACGACAAGGGGATGCCCTATCATGCGTCCTCTTTAACCTGGCCGTCCAGAAAGTGATATGTGATGCTGAGGTAAATGCAAGAGGTACGATTCTCCTTAAGTCCACCCAACTACTGGCCTATGCTGACGATATTGACATCATGGGACGAACGACCCGAGACGTACAAACTGCCTTCATCCCCATCGAGCAGGCGGCTATTGGCGCGAGATCTTGGGCTGCACATCAATGAAGGCAAGACAAAATATATGGTGGCAAAGTCAGCACAGAAAACCAACTAACCAACAACATCAAACCGCACAACTTTGAGACCGTTGATAATTTCTCCTATCTAGGGTCGAAAATCACAATCGATAACAGGATGATCGTATAGACGAGGATGATCCAGTGCGAAAAGTCGATAAGGGCAATATCTATGGTAGAAAAACAAGACGAGGCAGACCCTGCCTGAAATAGAGCGCTGACGATGGCCAGACAGCTTTTAAGGATATTGAATTGGTGGACCTCGGCGCAAAACCGGGATGTCTGGAGTTCCTTATTAAGGCAGGTCTAGACCGGATACCGATTGTTGTGCCGTTGATGATGAATTGAAGGCACCATACCAGATAAACAAACTAATTTCAAATCAGAATCCCCTTACATATTTTTTCCTATTTTATATTCAACCATACTGTAGACGAAATTTTAAGTTATTTCTATAATAGTAGACCTCAGAAAACAGTTTAGAGTTCTACCCGTGAATATATATAAATATTCAAGTGTTTCAAATCTAGCGATACATTTTAACTGCATAAATATGACGGCTTCTTACAATCATTGTAGCATTCACACATGTTAGACTCACATACTCTCTATGGGATCACACCCAACACAATCTTATTCTCCAAAGCGTTCTACCATCAAAAACAATTTACATCCCGACAAAATACGTATGGGAAAGCTATTTTAATCTGATCGATTAAAAATGCATCTCATCAGCAATTACTATCCCGGTAGAGCCCACTTGCCTCAACATAGTTTGCCCGAGCATAATTACGTACGCGTATTTTCGATCTGATCAGGCTTCGTCAGTAATTCACATCACGTTAGAGCATTTTCCAATTGCGTGCACTGGAGCGAAGATAACGCCAAGCCCGGCAGCGCACTCTTTAGCCTTGTCGTACACAAATTGCGTAACGCCTGAACTTGAATTGAAACGTACGTGTTGAAAATCCATAAAACATTGCCTCTGGCGCTGTTTTACGCCGGCACCAGAATTGGATCTGGAACGTGGTTGGATGCAGGAGCCTCAATTTGCGTAACTAAACGCTCTTAATTGCGGTTGGATTCAACTTTTCACCGCTCCGGAGAAACGAAAGACTTCGATGCCTGAATAGGCGACAAACTTGATTTTGTCTTTTTGTTCAATTATAACGGTTTGAACAGATGTCTTAGCCTCAATTATAGATTCTAAGAAAACTTTCCTCTTTTAAAACACATAAAATTCGTTATCTGAATTCAAGATTGAATGGCAATTAATAAACTACATACTATCATAGAATCTAAGATCTTATTAACGGCAAGAATCAAAGATACAATACGAAAGGAAAAAATGAGAAGATCTAAAGAAATGAATGAATATCGTCCGAAAATTACCGTACCGCACCGCGTTTACTGTTTCTTCCCAATCCATCCGCTGTCGTTATGAACAAAAGTACAAAACGGTAAAAAAGAGGAGCATTCAAAATAGTATTAGCGTAAATTCACGTTGGATGTTGTGCTTTTTCAATCAACTTCTGCGTTTTTACTTTCCCGTCGTCGGACATGTTTGTAAAGATTGGGGGCTAATGATATGCTTCACTGTTTCTGTGCTTTGTTCCCAAAGTCGAATGCTTTTAGGGCATCTAATGTTACCGAATGGTGAAATAACGCCCATTGTAATTATAACGATAGCCATATGCATCATAATGCGTTTTTTGGCATTTGAAAACGAAACAACAAAATGCGGTATTTAGTTTAGAAACCAAAACGGAAAGTGATGAAAAGCTTATGCGGTTCAATATGATTTATGCGAATTTCAATGAATTGAATCAGGAAGTGAAGAGAGAGTCTGTAATTTGATCTTATACAAATAGATTGGCAGACCAACTGTACCACAACTCTAACACGATACAAAAAAGGATCGAGGTGACTATGATATACAAAAAAGTTCAGAACGCAGTGTATTGTACCACATACGCACGAATGACTTACTGATTAGGACACTAAGCTGTCGTAACGGATTGTCGCGAATCAAATCTCACTAGTGACAAGGGATTTGCATTGTGGGGTGGGTGTCCGGATATCAGATGACTCCATATACCATCTCAAAACAGTATTTCGGATGGGATGGTAGCACCTTTTCGACCAATTTGCAGCACCAATCACCAAACCTTTAAAGTGAAACAAGAAAACTCCAAAGCATGTTTCAACTTTCAGTTGGAGATGAAGTAGCGGAGCTAAGTTCCGTTGCACATCATAATCTATTGCTTCCAAAAATGAGTAGAATGCTTGTGAAAAACTTCAGCTCTTCAACCTTCAATACTTTTTCGATGGTTGCGACTAAGGGAGTTTCTCTCCCTCGACGATTACCTACCTTGTCGTGGTGAGGGAGCTCAGTAAGGAAGATCCTCCAGGAAACGGGAGGTGACACCCGAAGCCAAGCGGTAATCAAAACCCCAAGCCAAGGTGTGACAACCGCGCCGAGGGCTGAATGGTCACAGAGGTTAAGATGTGGCCGTAAATGGTGAACTCTGGGTACCAGGCGACTCCCAGTTTCAACTAGCCTTGTCTCGGCAAAAAGGGGCCTGCCGAGATCGACTTACTTTTCCCGAAAAAATTGAGGCCATGGCAGCCAATTATGAAAAAATGAAAAAACAAAAACATAAACTTATTAAGCAAACACAAATAAACTTCGGTCGTGACGATCCAACCCTGAGTGAAGGGGTAACCCTAAGCTCATCGATGGAGAACCTGAATCTAGACTCTGATTCGTCACTTACTCAAGTGGGAACCAATCCAATTGCAACCCAGTCCTTAACGGACGAGCCGAAGCAGGCCCCTTCTGTCAGCACTCCTGACCCCAGGCTCCAATTGGCGCCACCTGCTGAGGCTAAAGTCTTGCCTATGGGTAAGCACCTGTCCACGGACAGCAAACAGCCTTCGGGCAAACCGCCTTTGGGCAACCAGCCTTCGGGCAAACCGCCTACGGGCAAACTGCTTCCGGGCAATGCACAACCCAAGAGCTATGCAAAGGTTGGGTGAAAAGGAGCGTTCGGGGCACCTGCGGCTAAGGGGAAACCGAAGCGGCAGCGGTCCTCAGACGATCCTAACTCTTCGACACAAAAGGCAGCGAAGAGGGCTTGGCCGGCAACGGCTAGGCAATATTCCAAAAGTAGAGGCATGAGGGTAATAGCAGGATGTGATGTCAACGCTCACCACATATGCTGGAGAAGTTCGAACATCAATGCAAGACGATCGAGACTACTGGAGTATCTAGTAGGAACCGATTTACAGATCCTAAATTTGGGTAATGAACCCACTTTCTTCAACATGGTCAGGCGAGAGGTCATCGACATCACCGTGACATCTCCTGACATCGCGGCTCTGATCGGAGAGTATCAAACGATATCAAACTCCCGGATCACAGACGCATTGATTTCCTAATGGGCATGGATCCACCTCCACCAACTCCATTTCGCAATCCGCGGAAGACGGATTGGGTGATGTATAAAATAGAATTGAGCGCCCGAGTAACGATCCCTGGGAAGCGCATCAAATCCATTGCTGGAATTGAGAAGACAACTCAGATGATCACAACCAGCATGAGAGAAGCTTTCGAAGAAAGCTGTCCACTCAAGATGCCAAAGAAGGGTAAAACACTTAGTGGAACTCGGATTTGGCAAAACAGAGGAGAATGATAAGGATGCTCCCCAATCGTGCTCTCAAGGGTGAATCAGTCACTAGCTGGAATCGCTATAAAGAGGCACAGAAGGCTCTAAAGAAGAGCATAAGATCGGCTAAACGATCATCATGGAGACGCTTTTGCGAAGAGACTAACTCTCTTGAGGCAAACTCACGTTGAAAATGTATGCTTTGCGTGTATCATAAGACGAAGGTGATGTCGTTAAAATCGGAGCAGTCGATCAGACCCGAGGAAAGTTTAAAAAATGTACATAAATCCAGTGATCCACGCTATTGCAGGAATGGAAAGTTGAGAAAGGGGAGATGGGAGAGATAGGCAGCTTTTCTTAAAGAAAAGGAAGTGGATGAATTTAGTTTGCATTTTTTCAAGAGAAGACAATCACAGTTATGGGAAGGTGACCGGATTACGGAGCAGTACTCGAGGGTACTCCTCACGAGGGATTTGAATAGAGCTAAGGAGGGTTGAATGGAGTTAAAATCAGAGCAGGAGCGAAGTATAAACTGGTAATTTTGCTACTCGATGAGTGACTTCGACGGTGTGGGTGTCGAAGCGGAGCTTATTCTCGAAAGTGGCTCCGAAGCCTTAGGGGGAGTTCTGGTATGATAAGGAATGTCCGTTATGAGAGTAGGAGAAGGAAGTGGGTGAGGATTTAAGCAAGTAGTACATACAGTGACACTTTGTGACGTTTACTGATAAACCATCAGCGGAGCACCAACAAAACACAGTCCGTAGGCGACGATTTAGGGAGAAGTAGCACAAGGTCGTCGGCATAGAACAAACAGGGGCAAGGAGGGCGGAGCATCGTTGATAAATAAAAATAATAAAGGACCCAAAATAAAAGCTTTGAAAAATATCACAAAAATAACTTCGTTAACATGAGGACTAGATATCCATTAAAATGTTGATTAGAAAGAGAATGCGGTCGAAGGCTACACATTGTGATAGAGAGATGATTTCATTACTGGTTAAGCCATGGAATGGAATCCAAAGATTCGGTCGCAATGAAGAAGAACTGGTAGTTCTCGAGATGTGTCGTATTCTCCCCGTCAAGACGAGGTGGAGAATGTCATCGATAGCAAGAAAAAATAGCTTCAATGTCGGGCACTATTTTGAATTTCAAATTCAAATACAAAACTTCTCATACTTTGAACGAATCTTGTATTCTGGAGGGCATGAATCCTTCGAAGGCGGTTTAACCGACACCTCTATTGTTAACGATTTTCTCCCACAACAAGTTGTCGAGATATCTGAAAAGATTTCCACCTGTGAGGGAAAAGTCTGGCAAATATGAAGGATGAACTTTGTGGTTCAACTCGCTAAACTTTTGAAGGATACATTGTTCCAAGTGTGGGCGAATGTTAACACCTATAATGGGTACATCTGCTGAAGTTTTTGATACATTTAATCAATCTACTGACAGTACATTTCTGCTGTACCGTACTGCCTACAGGGGGCAAACTAAAACCATACCTTGGTGAAAATTTAGAGCTTTGTCACGGTTCTGTCACTAAGCCGATAGCCTGCCGTCCCTCCCCCGTTGTCGTAGTGGGGAAGCCTATAGTAGTTTACCACTACTACATTAAGGGTGTCCAAAACACATGAAGATGGAAGCAACCGATTGTAATTCTCCAAATAGTAAGGAGTCACACACTTCGAATTGATCCGCGACTTTTAACAATCAAGTCGCGACCGAAGCACGGATTTTGGAGGTCTCACCAGATTATGTTCCCCCACGGAACTTTCCACTTTAGTGGTCTGCAGCCAGTCTGTACAGCGCGATCAGAGAAGAATTAGAAACCTAACTACGGCCTACCTGTCGGTAATACTATTGTCTAATTCTTCCAGGAAATGGGTGAGGAAAGCACAACCGAGGCCGTGAAAAGACTACAGGCTAAATCTTGCCACAAGGAACCTTCCCTCCTTCGTCAATAAGGAAAAGCGGAATTAAGAGAAGCTGGTAATGTGGACGAAACTAGCCTAATATGGTTGGTGGAAACAGGTCCATTCTGCCCAGGCACCGTGAACCTGTGAGAGCGACCAGCCGACGACCATAGAAAGTACTGCGAAGGACCCTATATATTTCAGATGCAACAGTCATAACAAAATCTGTGGAATTGGATCAGTAAAGAGGGTATCTTCTCCGATGAGAGATCTTCCAGACCGGGAGAGTGTGTTGTGTTGTCAAAATTGTTAGAGGAAATTATGCTGAGGCAATACTGTTCTGAGTTGTTGTGGTCATCTTACAATGCCAACTTAATGGCAAGAGAAGAAGCATCATAGTTGCCCCTGCTTAATTAATATATTTGATGAAAAAAAATGTTATAAGGGGGCTTTTTGCATGTATGGGAACCCCCCTTAAATTGAACGTAAAAGGATGTAACTCACTGTATGTGTTCACAGTTCCCACCTTTCTACCAAATTTGGTGTCAATCGCTATAACCGTCTCCGAGAGAAATGCGTGTGACGGACAGATAGGCAGACAGTAAATCGATTTTAATATATTAATAATTCATTTCTAATAATTGATAAATGATCTTAATAGCCGCACAAGATCAAAGTAATGTATCAAACGGTTCCAGGCTAACTTTCTGATGACGAGGAAGTGTTTAGTTGGTAGTCCGGCGACGTACCGTTGCGGGAATCCAAAAAAAATATGATGATAGCAAGAATTATTCCGATCGTTCTCCACGCTGCAGAGCGAAGGCCTATATACCTCACAAAAGATGATGGAAATAGGAAAGTCGTCGCTCTCAGCATATGGCAGCAATCGTGAGAAAATGGTTTAATCGAAAGCACGATGAAGTTGACTATTACCTAATCCAGCTGAAACGGGAAAACTACAACGAGAAGAAAAAGTATCAACGACGACAGTCGGTACGAGAGTTTTCTAAAATTCGCACATTGCATCCGAGTTGTACCGTCTCCCAGTTATTACCGATGTATTCCAAGAGGAAGTACTGGCGATACTGGAAGCCTGTCGACAGCTGGGGCATTATCCGAGCCCCAAGCGTAACGCAGCCATTCTGATCAAACGCCAAGCGACCATTAAGGCCTCGAGGCTGGTGCGACAGTGCAGAAATGCACTGAACAGTCTAGGCAGCACGGTAAAGTTCACCCTCCTCTGGATTCCCGGTCATAAGAACATAGAGAGGAATGAGAAGGTTGACGGACTGGCCAAGCGTGGCTCTGCTCTTGGCAATCCATCGGCGGGTACAGTCCCGCTGGCGACTGTCTACAGTGGAAGCTATTCGCACTACTTAGCAGCCTCGGATTTTAGATGCTCACCACCTGTACCAAATCAAGGAGGATTTGACCCGCATACAAGATTACGGTGATCTGCACGGGGCACTGGCCTATAGGGAACCATCAGCATACTCTACAATTCGAATAGCCGGAGCTGCGGAGAAGAGGCGGAAACAAACAGGCACTTCTTTTGCGATTGCCCAGCTCTCGTGAGAGCCAGGCTACGAACCTTAGAGAATATTTGAGAATCTCAGAGAGATCTCTAGCTGCAGAGTGGGCGAGCTGCTTTCCTTCCTGAATGCTAAGGGCTGGCTGTGAAGATATGAGCCGGCTGGACTCTGCCTCCTTGCTCTTATCACCGTAGTTATGGTCTTAGGAGTTTGTGGCATCAAAACGCGCACTACACCGCTAATTGAGCTGCTCAAGCGGCCACACCTTACTCAAAAATTTGTTATCAAAATTTCAAATAATAAAATCCACAATTTAATTTGCGAACAAATCTGTGAACTCGAAAAGTATAGGGAGCAACCACACCAGGCGCGGAAGTTTTACCAACAAGTCAGCAGGATGAAGCCTTATACACCTCGACGCTCATCCTGACGAGACAAAGAGGGAAATCTGATTTCCGACAGAATGGGCATATTGGAGCGATGGGTTGAGTACTTTAATGAACAACCAGAACATCGGCGAGTTGGAGGTCACGCCAACTGAAGACGACGGACAAATACTGCCACCTCCAAGTATAGGAGAAACAGTCCGTGCAATTCATCGGCTAAAAAATCATAAGTCGCTAGGAACCGATGGAATTACAGCCGAATTAGTTAAATATGGAGGCGACCAGTTACACCAAGTGGTTCATCAACTTGTGCTCAAGGTATGGGACAGTGAATCAATGCCTGACGATTGGAAACGAGGCATTATCTGTCTCATACATAAAAAGGGAGATATCACCCAGTGCAGCAATTATAGAGGTATCACCTTGCTGAGTACCATCTATAAGATATTCTATTCTGCTAGGCCGGATAGCCCCATACGCTCAGAACATCATTGGCTTCACTCCAAGCAAATCAGTAACAGATCAGATTTTCTCTCTGCAGCAAGCGATAGAAACACTATTGGAATATGGACACCAGTTGCAACATCTCTTCATCGACTTTAAAGCCGCCTATGACAGCATAGCCAGGGTTCAACTTTACATGGCCATGAGAGAATTCGGTATCCCGACGAAATTGATAAGACTGACTAGGCTGACCCTGACCAATGTGCGAGGCCAGATAAAAGGAGCAGGATCACTCTCAAGACCATTCGACATCAACAACGGTCTACGACAAGGGGATGAACAATCATGCGTCCTCTTTAACCTGGCCCTCGAGAAAGTGGTCCGTGATGCTGAGGTAAATGCGAGAGGTACGATCCTCTTTAAATCCACCCAACTACTAGCCTATGGTGACCACCCGCCTATGCTAACCACCCGAGACTTACAAACTACCTTCATTCCAATCGAGCAGGCCGCGCGAGATCTTGGGCTGCACATCAACGAAGGCAAGACAAAATATATGGTGGCAACGTCAGCACCGAAAACCAACCAACCAACAACATCAAACCACACTGGTCAAACGGAAAGAATAAAGATAGGAGACTACAACTTTAAGACCGTTGATAATTTCTCCTATTTAGGGTCGAAAATCACGACCGATAACAGATACGATGATGAAATTTGCGCACGGTTGTTGGCTGCCGCTCGAAACGTCTCACCATACGGTCAAAGCTATTACTGTACAAGACAGTCATCTTGCCAATCCTCATGTATTCCTCGAAGACTTGGGTTCGTAGCAAGAAAAATTGCGAAATCTTGGCCGCGTTCGAGAGAAGAATCCTCCGAAGAATCTTTGGTCCCCTACATGAGGATGGACGATTCCGTAGCCTACATAACGATGAAATCTATGAGCGATACCATGACCGTCAGGTTGTGGATAAAATCCGGCGAAGTGGGTTACAGTGGGCGAGTCACTCAATCCGTATGGATGAGGATGATCCAAACCGGAAAGTCTATAAGAGCAATATCTATGGTAGAAAAAGAAGACGAGGCAGACCCTGAGTAAGATGGAGCGATGGCGTAGGTCAGGACGCCAGAATTGGTGGATCTCGGCGCAAAACCGGGTTGTCTGGAGTTCCTTATTAAGGTAGGCCTAGACGGGATACCGGTTGTTGCGGCGTTGAAGATGATGATTTAATTTGCGAATAAAACATTTTTGCCACAAGGGAAACACATGGGAGAGTTGACTATCAAAATTAATTTGATACATCAACTCCTTTTAGGAGGCGTTAAAATAATAAAATGGTTCGCTACCGAAATATACGATGCGGTAGTTAAAATAAAATCAACGGCTGTTCCTTAACAGTTCATGATTTTTTCCCGCCTAAAGCATTATGAAGTTAACCCTGAATTATATTGAGTTAACAAAGGACCTACGAATTCTGTGCTATAAAATGAGTTCAAACTATGCAAATCTATTTCTATTTCTACCAATTTTTTGAATATAAAAAAATGTACCCATTGGCCGATTAGCAGTCAAAACCTGTCCCCAATAAACAAATCGCGGCCTACATTCGAAATCATATCAAAATCTTGATAATCTCAAAAATATCGACAACGCGTTGCCCAAGGAATTTTGCATTTTACAGGCAACCGTTACAATTGATTGAATTCCCAGATAACCAGACACAGTCTGAAGCAAAGATGTAGCAAGAATTGAGCCAATTTACTTACAAATAACGTCATCGTCGGCAGCAGTGATGCTGGAACGGCTGGTCAGCTTGACAAAATCAACTGCCGAACCGACCATTTGGTTATCTGGAACCGGTCATCATCCATACAACCTGTAGATATATGAAAGTATCTTATCCAATCACAATCACAAAATACCAGTTTCCATATTCTATTTTTCCATCTCAATGTTACCTGTTCTGTTTTCCATTTTCGTCTGAATCTGAGTCCCATTCGGGCTGGTGCAAATGCTGCGTTGCGCTCATTATATTGAATAGGTCATCTTCAGCCCATCTGCCTTCGCATTTCTGCGCTCCAGCATCCACTGAAGATGCGGGAAATGTACTAATTCGGGCCGGTCGCGGCGTCCGATAAAAGAGGAATCATCAGCATCAACATCAACCTCTCCAAGTTCATGTAAGGTGCTTTCTCGGGCGATTGTGACATACTTTTGCACCGTGTGCTGCTGAATAGTAACCGAGGTAACATCGGCTGCGTCCAGCACTGACACAAATTTGCTTTTTTTCTCATTTTTGTTTACGTTTGTAATCTAATCGAAGCGTGGTTGCTAGTTGTGGTTAGGAATTCACCTGTAATAAATTGCCGTGATTATTACTGTGGTAATTTTTCCAAAGAAATGTGTGAAGAAGTTGCCGGCTTAATGGGACTACAGGTCATAGAGCAAGTGGTTCTCATTGAAAGCGGGGAAAATAATAAAACAAATTGGAGAAGCACTAGGGAATATAACTTTAACAAACACACGGAGTTGTGTGTTTTACGCTTCAACAGTTACTCATACTCGAATTTAGAACCATACTTACTCTTAATAACACCCTTGGAAATTCGATTTGTGTACATAGCAACTTCAATTTTCCATTCGGAACAGCAGGTATGGGGACTACATACGATGTTCTGATCAATCAATCATGGGATATGCTGTACCCATTTAATAAAACCCCTGCGATCACCCTTGAGTATGATTTTATTAGTTTCTTATGAATATTTCTGCGCATCTGCAAAACATTGAAATGCATTAAAAGTACTCATCATTAATATTCAAAAATTTACCAAACTGTGCCTGGAACGAAGTTATTTTGGCTCAACTTTTTTTCAATCGATTCTAGAGAAGAGAATCCACAATCTGTCTTACGAATTTCGTACTTGATTGCTGAAATTAGTTCCTCTCCTCCTTGTATTTATTTAATCCGCAGTTATTTTTTCCCGAATATCAAATCTGTAACAATTTTACCATGCAATGATTTGCATTACTTGAAATATCTACATATTACAGAAATGAGTGCGGGCAAATGGCCAGCTGAAGAAAACTTTACGACATAACTCAATCTAAAGGCGCAACCGTACAGTTGTCGACTTGTGCCTTAGTCTCTCCTTTTTAGAATTTCACAAACATCCATGACAAGTGAAAAAAAAACTAGTTTTCCGCGCCTTAAAACGACAACAATAATCGGACTAGTCTTCCACGTTGGAGGTTTCAAAGCGGTTTGCTTACAATCCCTTCTTCTCTTCCTTCAGCTTTTGTCCAGTTCAAAAGCGGGGTCAGCTCGTCTTGATCGGTTTTGCCATTTTGCATAAAAGTGACTGCTAAGAAGCAGATTAGCATGCAATTACTGCACTAGAGTCTAGAGGGCAGTGCAGTATTTAAAGAAGGTTTTTTGGGTATATACAATAATCCACCCGGGCGGGCACCTCACTGCCCTGGTAGAAGTCAACGGGAACAAATGATATTCGAAGTATTCGCGGGTTTCGGTTAGTAGAAGTGAAGTAGTTGCTGAGCTTGGGAGAGGACTCTTGAAACCGCTTCATCTTTAACAGGGTGAACTATACCTTGCAACTTTCGCATGGTACTGTCATTTCAACTGTATAAATCAAACTGGGCGAACGTCTTCTTGATTGATGTATTATCCGCGAAAGGTATTCTAACGACAAAGACAGATAAAAGATTGAATGTTTTTTTTTCGTGAATTCAACGTTGACGCTGAGTACAGAGATCCACTCACGATGTCCACCAAAATAGAGGTAAATTCCTCGGTAACTGCCGTGGCCAAACGGATGCCACCGTTTTGCATAGGACCCCGGAATGATTCCTCCAGTTCAAGGTCCAATCCGCTTTTGCCGGAGTCACAATGGACGCCATTCGCTTCAATCATGCGCTGGTCGGTCTAGATGAGGAGACAATTGAGCTTGTCTCCGACGTTCTCGAGCGCTGCTCTTACAAAAGACTAAACTTACTGGCAGAGCTAATGTGGCCGTGCGCTAAGCCAACTGCTGCGTGTAATGAACCAGTTGGGTGGTGACAAAGAGGGCACCGAGCTGCTAAGGTCTTTGTGGCTACTCCCGCAGAGCACAGAGGCTATCGTGGCATGTGCAGAGTAAGGTGCATCAAGCCAATCAATCTCACTGTGCGTTCGGTTCAACCACGAGTCTAATTTGTCGATGAGCCGCACAGTCCATCTGCCCCTTGGCTCATTTTGCCAAGAAAGTTGCCACTCGGTAAGGGTGCGTTGTCGTTCTTCTCTTAAGTTCTCGCTCTTACGGCGGTAGATAGTTTGCGTTCCTTGGCAAGGAAGGCAATGGGGATCACTCCCGCGATCACCATCACAGCTGGTTTGGAGACGGTGCGATAAGCAGACGCCACTCGCAAAGGTCCCCGCTTCTGCACTTGAGAAAGGCGTTTACGACGCGCCTCATCAAGGTCAAAGGCATCAGCTCATACCTCCGCGCCATACAGCAAAACCGACTACGTTGCTCCCATAAGGACACCCCGACTCCACCGATGATGCCAGAGATTTCGATGCAAAAGTGATGTCAGGAATGCTTCCTTCACAGCCTAAACCCTAAAAAACGTTATCCCTATACACCGGATCCAAACAAACCCGTTCCTCCGGCCTTCGGCAAGAACACGAAGTCGAACGTCGTCCCGAACCCAGATGGCAGATGGTGGTAGCATTAACAGTTACTGTCTCTTGGTTGGCAGAGGCCGTCGGAGCTTTGCGTCCGGGAAGTAGGACTCGATCAAGGTCTAGATGCGTCTCCCGAAATGGGCGATCCGATAGTATTATAAATCACCGGGACCTTCGGCAAGTACCGGGGCATGCTGTTACCATCGTAGGTTCGCCGAAGAGACTAAGAAATGTACCAGCCTCTGGATTGCTCACCAAAAAAACTAGACTTGCCGGGAGTTCTGACGACTGCTACCCGAAATGCAGCACCACGTCACATCGCAAATTGCAGCCCTTGAGCCGGCGCAACTACTTGATCGATACTTCCCGTATCCCGGCATAATAACTTACTACCGCAATCTTTGAGACTCGTGGCAGCAAATTTCTTGTCGATCCGCACATATGGCTACAGCCAGGTATCCTTTAGTTCAAGATTTGGACGAGCGTTTTCTTGGCGCTTATTTATCACGGACATCAACATCACCATCTTAGGCGCGGATTTCCTGTACCACTATAGATTGCTAGTGTACCTACGTAACAGGTCCGCATTGATCCCACAACTTCCCCTAGGTTATCAAGAAGAGTCTCATCCTGCTCACCCAGCACTCTTTCGCACTCAACGTTGCTGACCCACGTATTCGTGCACTTCTTTAAAAATAACACAACATCACTACCAAGCATAGTCTCTCTGAGCCTGTTAAGCATAATATTCAGCACTACTGGCTCCCCGATCTTTTCTAAGGTACGTCCATTGCCACTGCAAAAGCTCGCAGTTGCGCCGAAAGAATTCGAAAAATTTGTTAAACAAAATATTTACAGATAGTTGTTAGTCTGCGACACTTCAAATGATCCTTAAACCCAATGACGAATGGAGACCTTGAGGCGACTATAAACGTATAAATGCTCAGGCGATTCCAGATCGATACCCCATCTCACTCATCCACGATTTTGCGCACTCTATCGCAAACTGCCGTATTTTTTCGACCTTGACATACCATCTAATTCCTATAGCACGAAGATATTCCAAAAACGGCAATATGCACTCATTTCTAGCTATTCGAGTTCACTAGGATGACTTTTAGACTGTCCAGCGCGGCGCAAACCTTTCAGAGGTTCACCCACTCTGTCCTGCGAAACCTCCACTTCTGTTTCGTATATTTGGATGATGTTCTGGTCGCGTCTTCCTCTGAGTCCGAACACCTCGAGTGCATTTTTTAACTTCGTATTGGATCATTCAAGTACTTAACGTTAAAAAATGCAAATTCCTATAATCGCAGATGAGATTTCTCGACCACTTGATTACCACCGAAGACATCCAACGAGACCCAATGAAAGTGCAAAGTGATATTGAGCTTATCGCAAGTTCTCGTCAGCCCGAGGTATCGTTCATTGTCTTTTATAGTAGGCCAGCATTCAAAACCATAGAGGGCAAACGACACTGCAGATAAATTTGGGGTTTAAGACGTTCGTTGATGCATCGATCGCAAAGAAAACCAAGTATGGAACACCATTTTACCGAAGCTGTGTTAATGCGTAAAACAATTTCATAGCGCAGTTCACAAACTGCACTTTTCAATCGGAGGAGTTGAACGACCTCCCATAAGATGCGGCCCCAGCTGGCGGTTTTTTGGAGTGAGCAAGCGGGCTCCCAGCCGTCGATATTCCTCGATCGCAGTGCCTCGGTGATGAGCAACTTGGCCACCGGAGCACCCAATGCTACAAGTATTTTAGATTTGGAGAAGGAAGTGTTCAAACGAAGCACAACCCTGCCAAGAATACCAACAAAAAAGGCAAAGAATGATGGCCTGAAAGGAGATGGCTGGCCAAAGAAGGCGATTTCGACACACACCGTATCTGCTCAAGAAAAACTCTAGGATCAGGACATAGATCGATTCAGGAGCAACTGATTAATTTTAAGATCTCCTCCAATGCCGTAGACGGCAAAAGATAAAGCTCGTAGAAGCTTAGTAAATGATAAAGATGAAAGAGCCCGTTAAAGGAGAGAGCAGAGCCTTGATCCAGAAGAACTGCCTTTCATGTATCTTGGAGCTAAAATAGTTGAGCTGTCCGAATTCATCAAAGGCAAGCACAACGTGCACCAAGCCATTAAGGTGGTAACAGGCATCAGGGTGCTTTACAATAGCACGAGAAAGAAAAAAGACCTAAGGAAGAGTCGAAGCTTGCTCCAACAGTGTCACAGGTGACCCAAGTGACACCAAAACGCAAGGTTCTTGACGTCCGACCAAGTAAAAAAGTACGAGACAAAGAGGGAACCTTTAGGAAATCAACAAAAGGGACAACATGTTCCCAAAGTGAAAATGTCGGCTAGAGAAGCGAAACCCCAGGAAAATAAAATTGTGGATGGACTAAGGTCGTAAGCAAAAAGAAAAGAAATTAAAATTGCAAATTAACGCAAAGGCAATTGTAATCTCTAGGAAGGAAAATCTATCGTATGTATAATACTGAAAAAAGTCAAAGCTGGGCGCTAATATCGAAGGACCCAGAAAAGGGTTCTCATGTTTGAGATGAAAAAGTCCAGCATAGGAAAAACTGACGGCTTTCGTAACCAAGTTATAAACTCGCTTGGGGAGAATGTCTAAGTACGTTCCCAAGAACATGAAATCTATATAGAGTGAGGTGACATCCAGTGAAGGCATCTGAACTGCTTTGATACAAGACTTCAAGCTTCAGGAATTCGGAGAAGACTCCATCGTGAGTCTACGAAAAGCTTAGGCGGTACACAAACGGCCACAATGCGACTACCAGTGGTGGCAGCACAGAAGTTGTTGGCCATCGACAAAGTGAAATTACGGGCTAGTTGTTTCCGATCAGGTAGGATATGCCAACAATCTAGAGGAAGACCAGAATTTGGAAAGAAACGAGAAGTATACGCGAACCTTCGAGATATGCTTAAACAAGATATACGCACCAGGAGGCGGAAATGCTTCAAAAAACTTTGCGCGGAGTCAGCCCAAAACCCCTGAGGAACAGCGTACAGAGTTTTTATGAAGATGAGGGGCGATCTGACCGAATCTTCTACTCAATATAGTGTCGGAGCTCTTCCCCCACAAAAAAGGAAATGCAAAAAGTATAAACAATCGCTGGACGTTTTTATTATACCTGTGATAAGTGAGGAGGAGCTTGCGAAGACTGCATGGCGTAACCAGAAATGCGATTGTCGCCCCTTCTTCATGTGTGACCTTTCCAATGCCGCTTTCGCCTTCCGATCACTGTGCATACGAGTGTCAGCCCTGTGCAGCGACCAAGTTCTTCTTTTGAAGTATTATCGGACCAGTATACTTCGATGATACGACGCAAACAGGTATTAACGAAAGCTTGGAGTAGGGTTCACTTCCCATGTGCTACTCCCATATAGCAACATAGAAAGAACACAGCAGCACAGAACAGTCTCAATTTGATCTTGTTGTTCCATTTCCCCCTTTAAGACAAAACAAGGAAAGCGGATCTATTGCTGTTAATGGGTCGGGCACCATCCAGTTTGGTGCTACCGTCGGTAAAAACCATGGAATACAAATTGGTCAACGCCTTCGATGCTCTGTCCATTTATGCAGATAGGGAGAGTGCGATAATCCGTCAGACTGAAAACCTCGGTTTTATTGGTGTTCTTCAATTTTACTTTCTCCCTCTCTTTCCAAATCCAGAGCCATTTGATCGAGGTGTTTCAGGAAAGATATCATCTTCCATTTAATTTTCCTCATCCTCCGGACAAGACAGTATGAAGACCGTCACCGACAACAAGAAGAATAATATCGATGACAGAATGCGACCCTGGCGGACTCCGCTTACGACCCCAAAATTCTACCAGATTTCACCTCGCCATCATATATGCCCTGATAATAGCTCTCTGGAATGCCCCTTCTGCATAGAGCACTCTATCGAAAGCTTTCTCGAAATTGATGAGGAGCAGGTGAAGTAAAGATCTCAACTCCGTGCACTGTTCTAAAGTGACTCGTAGGATATTGATGTGGCCATTGAAGGAGGATTCGAAGCAGAACCCAACTTGCCCTCTCAGTCAATCAAGCTTTCGATATGTTCTTTGATGCGTTCCAGGATCATTCTAGCTATTATTTTGCAGCGGCAGAGAACACGCAGATACCTCTCTAATTGTTACACTCGAAACAAATGGGCTTCTTTGAAATCTTAACGATCTCCTTCTTCGACTCTCAAGGTCTCGGATTCCCAAAATTTCCGTACGAGTGGAAGCTGCAGATCTGTGGGTGTCCCTGGTTATTTAACTAAGCTCCTCGGAAGTTATCTCTCGATGGGATGGGATGGGATGATACCCCTCATCCTAAGCAGCACACCGTCGCAGCAGGAGTACCACAGAGATCAGTATTGAGTCCTCCCCTGTGGAATATGATGCACAATGAAATCCTTGTCCTTCCCGTACCAAAGGAGGCCGCGGTTTCGCAGATGATTTAGTCGTGGTCGTCGTTTTGTGTGTGAAGATGTTTCAATTTGACTTTGTGGTGCAAAAGACAGAGGTGATCTTCATTACTAACCGTAGGAACAGGAATACGATTAATATTCATGTTGATGACCACCTCGTCACTTGAAAGCCCGTTGTTAAATACCTGGGGATGATGATGGATGCGATGATCAAATTCAAGGGACACTTGGACTATGTCTATGAGAAAGCGCGGATGATGCCACGGAGGCTAAACATGACTTACTGCTTAGTGGCGTTAAGGGTGTGCAGCACCTTCAGGACAATTTCAAGCGAGCCGGCGTGTGTTATTGCGGAAATGGTCCTGATGGACATCTTGGCAAGTGGAGCATTTTGTTTGAACGAGAAAAGGAGAATGAGTCCATCCGAAAAGGATACAGAATACCGAAAGGGGGAAGTTGCTGGAAAAGTCGCAGCAACGGTGGGATGACCCGCAGAGGAGACACTGAACCCACGCTCTAATTCCGCATATTAACGGGTAGATTCAACGACGACACGACGGGATTAACTACCACCTGGTTGGTTACAGGAAGTTGGAGATTCTCCCTTTGCCCTGAATGTAGCTGCACACCTGAGGAGCCGATATATGTTATGCTCTACTGTCCACCATTTTGCTCAGAGAGGAGCCTGGAAGACTCTCTGAAAATCAGCATAAGCCCACAGAACATCGTTAGAGTAATGCTGAAGCCGAAGGCAAAGTGATTCGGGCGGAACTTGGAAAAGCTGAGTGCAAAAGGTGCGCGCGAAGAACGGAATATCAATTATTCACGTTAATTATGAGGTAAGCAACTTATTTGCTTGGCTTCAGATGCAGTAAATGCACGCGAAATTAATAATTGTGTCAATGGTCGGATTGCCATAGAACTTGGCGTGCGTATGCAAGACATTGTCCTCTATGCTGTTGCAATTTAGTACTCCTAGAATGAACCTAAGGGGGGATTTTCAGTAAATTTCTAAAAGTTGGTATCGGAATGGGACATACTTTGAGGCCTAGATTTTATACAAGCATATGACTATGATTTTTTTCAGATTTTTGAGTTGGGTAGTTTCCGAAAATGTGGCCTGTCTCACTTTAAATGTGCACACGTTAGTTCATTATTCGCGCATTTTGCATTTTACGTCAAAACTGAAAGCTGCTGGTGAAAGTATTAATCGAGACCTTTCATACAATACCCCGCACGGGTACATAAAGTGAAAAAAAATGTACATCCACCCTTTGCCTGTATGGGGAGCCCTCTTTGAACTCCACCTAAATTCATTTTACTCACAATGTGAATGGGATTTGATAAGCTGCGTTACGTATGGCACTCGTGAGTCTCGCGCAGTGCACGGACGACGAGCGCGATGAAAGCCTTCCCGTGAGCGTGTTATGTACACGTCCAAACGAAACGAGTGAACGAAACCATTATAATAAGGTTTTGTTGTATAGAAAGCCTTAAAAATCCAAAAAATATTTGACAAAATATTAGCTTTCACAAAATGATTCAATGATCTTTGGTGTTTAAAAGCCCATAATTTTTCAATTGTTTGAAAAGTGATCAATTTTAATTTCGTTTTTTTTAATCTAATAAATTGTAGTTCAACAAATTAAAAAAAAAATGTTTAGTCGAGTAAACAATTTGCACATATGGAAACCCCTCCTTTAATAATAATAATCGTTGTCGCAAAAACCCATACTGGACCAGGGACTTGAAGTGTGTTAGAGCACCTCATTGAAGACCGTAACGGTACACAACAGTATATTGTAGGAGACAATGTGGTCAGCGTTGCGCTCGCCCGAGATTTTTACCCTCATTTGACTCAGGTACTCATTCACAGCTGAGTCGACTGGTATCCGACGACAAATCACGATACAAACCCCACTGCCACCAGTGAGATTTGAACCGCAACTTTCCGTACGACAGCCTTGTGCTCTAACCACTCCTTTAAACTCCACGTAAATTTGTGTCACTCACTGTATGGGAGGAATTTCATAGTTCCCACATGTCCACCAAATTTCGTTCAGATCGGCTTAACCGTTTTAGAGAGAAGTACCTGCGGCAGACAGACAGATGGACAGACAATAAATCGATTTGAATAAGGTTTGTTTTATACAAAATTTTTGACAAATGTTGGCAAAATTGAAAATTGCAACTTTATATATATCGACAATCAAGAAAAGCCTTGAGTAACTTTATCCATTATTTTCTTCACCGGCAAATATCGACGCCACAAAAATATAATCTCTCCCAAAAGTACATTAACTTTACCGGATAAATAAATTTTTGTCTGAATCGAGATATGCGTACTTGAATTTCCAAATCGAAAACCGCGAAAACTCTTTTAACAACAATTTCGAAATGATAATTCGTTAGAAAAGTGACGTCACTTCCACTTGTTCGGATTTCACCTCGACTGCGAACTCAATCAATTCACCTCACCCAACAACTGTCAAGTCATCTCGCAGCGAATTCAAATGTCAGCTAAACGTCAGATGTGTAGAGCACCCACGTTTGGTTGTTTTGCCCGTGTCGGTCAGATGCGGTTTCCCATAAATTCTTGATCATTTACACCCCACAATAATTGCTCACACAGTCGACTCTCAGGATTTTCTCAGCAGGTGTATAATCCGCACCAAACCAGTCTCCCGCGTGAACTGCATGGAAAATGCGCAACAATACGCCACCCCAATCTCCGTACCGTAACCTCGAGGAGGAAATCATCGAGGCCGAGGACGGAGAAGTGATTTACTTCGACGATGAGGAACAGGCACTGGCAGCAGGCTCGGACGACGAGGATGCTGATGATGCGAACGATGCACAATACGAAGGTAAGGATCTTTTTGAGTGGCTCAGGAGGGTTATATTTACATTTCACCACTTTCAGAAATGAATTTGGAAGACATCGAGGGGATGCTCGGCCAACGGATCCCGGAACGAGACGATGCAAAGATCACATTTCGCGAACACAGCTCCGCAGTCTTCTCTTGTCACCTGCACCCGACTGAAAACATAGCAGTGACCGGCGGCGAAGACGACAAGGCTTTCGTGTGGAACGCAGAAACCGGAGAAGTGATATCCAAAATCGAAGGACACAAAGACACAGTGATTTCGGTCGCGTTTAGCCCCGACGGGAACTACCTGGCCACAGGAGACATGGCAGGAGAAATCCAGGTGAGTCCCAACTTCTCCAATAAATCCCAAATCGTAACTAAGGAAACTCTCCCGATCAGGTCTTCAAAGTGGCTCAAAACTACAAAAAAGTCTGGGAGTTCTCAATGGGTGATATGTGCTGGATGAAGTGGCACATGGCCGCGAACGTACTATTGGCAGGCAGCGAGGTTGGCGACATTTACGTGTGGAGGATTCCTTCCGGCGATTGCAAGATCCTGCCTGGAAACGGGAATAGGTGTGAAACCGCAGAGGTAACACTTTGAAATCCTTTAAAATATTATCCCATCAAATTAAATCAACAAACCACTTAAAAGCTTGCAAATGATGGCAAAAAGCTGTTCGTTGGTTACGGAGACGGCTGCGTCAAATTGTGGGACATCAAAAACACATCGGCGCTGGTCGAGGTCAGGCCCAACGAGCCCATATCCCATTCGGAATGTGTCTCAGGGGTGTCGTGCGACCCAGAAAGAAACCTCTACATGTCCGGCAGTGAGGATGGTGAGCAATCTGCCTTTCATTTATAATCCAACTGCTACCATTCATTATTCTATTGAAAACCAGGCAAAATTATGCTTGTGAGCAATTCCGGCCCAGTAGCGATACTCGATCCAGAGGCAGGTCCCGTCGAGGTAGTCGCATTTTGTCCGGACACAGAACTGCGAGTTGCGGCCAGTGGAACGTTACGAGGACAGATTGCAATCTGGGACATCGCGAAACAATCCATTCGAGCAACGTGCGAACACAGTGAATCAGACAACGGAGTCACTACGTGAGTCTAAGCCCAGCCACAGTTGCACGAATAACATTGAGATATACAAAATTGGTGATTTCAGGTTAAAATGGCTGCCGGATCAAACTCTAGTTTGTGGAACAATACTAGGCAATGTAATTGCATTCGACGGACGGAGCGGTACGCGTAAATACGAATTGCAAGGACACGGAGCTGAAGTCTACGATATGTGCTATGATCGAGCTAAGGGATTACTACTGTGCGCTTCAGAAGACAGTACCGCGAAAATCTTCCAAATCAATCATTGAAACGAATGCTTATGGCCTTTGTATAAATTAGAACCAATTGGATATGTATAAATTGTTACCAAACGTTGAATAAATAATTTTGGTATTTTATTTTTATATAAAAAGTGTCCTCTTGTTTGAAATGGTTAGTTCTTCTTCGAGAGTGTCAACAGGAAGTGTATCTGGAGTATTTTGTGCAGAAGAGGCATTCCAGAGAAACTAAAATATATTATCACACATATTATCACTCATGGACATTGGCCAATTGAATTTGAAGGGGGAAAGCAGAATCGAACTGAAGACAAATATCAACAAAATTCTCAGACAGGGTCCAACATAGCTGCTATTCTTCACTTGTGGGATTGAGATAACTGAATTTTCAGATTTTAAACAGGGCAGCGAAGCAAGACTTTTGCGGAAGTCCTCAGCGAAATCCGTTACAAGATTAAATCCAAAGATAACGGAGCAGAAGTGTCTTCCATTCGTGAAACGAAGGGTGGTGAAGTCTTAGTCGAACTAGGCCCGAAGACTATAAATAAAGTCACGTTCTGTGAAGCAGTCAAGCGGCTTCTGGGAGAAAAAGCTTTGGTTTCCAGCCTGGAACCCACGTGTTCTTTGGAAATTCGAGACCTTGACTGTCTCACGGAAAAGAACGAGGTAGAAGAGGCCATCAAACGCGAATGCCCGGAGGTAACCAATGTCCGGATTGGTATCACCTCCGCGAACTCCCGAGGCCAAAAACTCGCTGTGGTGGAAGTTGCCGAGCAATCCGCGAGGAAGCTTCTAAGCAGCGGGAAAATAAGAATTGGTTGGATAGTCTGTAGGATATGAATCCGGGCCGCCCCAACCAAATGTTACAGATGTTTGGATTATGGGCACACGTCTGCAAACTGTCGGGGACCTGACAGAAGGGCAACATGTCGTAAATGCGGTCAGGCAGGCCATAAAGCGAACACCTGCAATGAAAAGGAAAGCTGCGTCCTATGCAGGGACCGTGGCGCGACTAATGAGAGCATTGCGCACACTGCGGAGTCGGGCCGGTGTCCGGTTTTCAGAGCAGAACTGGAAAGAGCTAGGACACGGTCAACATGATTCGCATCCTACAAATCAATATGCACCGGAGTGCAACCGCTCACGAGTTGCTAGCGCAGTTCGCTGTGGAGACCAAAGCTGATTTAGTACTCATCAGTGAGCAGTACCAAAACAAGGGCCCAGTTTCATGCCACCCAGACATAACAGGTACCGCTGCCATCTGGGTTCGGGACGGCACCCTCCTTAGGGTTCTTGCCCAAGGCCGAGGGGACGGCTTTGTCTGGATTCGGTGTTCATGGATAACGTTTTTTAGTGTCTATCTTACGCCGAATGAAACGATGCCGAACTTTCGTCGGAGGCTTGATGCTTTAGAGGACGCTATATTAGGCACGAATGGGCGGATCCTGGTCGGGCTGACTTCAATGCTAGGGGACTTGAATGGGGCATTCCTCACACAAATTTCAGAAGGAAACGAATTCTGAAAATGGCGGCGAGAACAGGACTGGTAGTTCTAAACTCCGGATCCACCCCAACGTTCCGGCGCTCGGGCTGCGAGGGAAGCATTCCAGACGTAACCTTCGTGTCGGAATCACTGATGTCGCTGGTGGACGGGTGGCGAGTTCTGGAATACTTCTCGACAAGTGACCACCAATACATTGCTTACGAAGTGGTGGACACAAACTCTCGGTGTGCGCCACCCCGGCGCTCGTTCTGTGCATGCAACGTCGCGAAAGTGAACACCGGGAAGTTTGTCGAAACTTTGGGAACAGGTGGGGCTACACTGCAGGGTACTCCTGGGGGCGGTGGCGCCGCAGTTGACACTGTCGTAAATTCAGTTATGAACCTGATAACGACGGTCTGCGGAGCCTCCATGCCCAGGAAGGCATCGAGGCGCGGCAAATCTTCCATGTATTGGTGGACAGTGGAAATCGCAGAGCTCCGGAAGGAGTGTCACAGGCTCCGCTGCTTAACACAGGTCTAGGCGACCGGGAGGAGGCATGTACCAGAATGGCGGAGTACAAATCAGACAAAATGAGACTCTGCAGCGCAATAAACAAGAACAATGCTAGCTGCTGGCAAGATCTGATCGACGAGGTGAATGGGGATCCGTGGAGACTCGACTACAAACTGGTAACCCGAAAAATCGGGGCTCTGCGGAAACCCTGTTCACTTAAGGCCGAGAAAATGGACCGCATTGTAAGGGCACTCTTCCCTGCGCACCCCGTATGGGATGACGACGTCGGCACGGAGAGCGCAGAGGACTGTCCACTTTTCTCTATAAAAGAGTTGGAACAGGCAGTCCTCTCTATGAAAAACAAGAAGGCGCCAGGACCCGATAGTATTCCAGCAGAGGTATACAAACTGGTATTCCAACACCGGCCAGACCTACTGCTCGGCGCATTCAACGCTTGCCTGAAAGAGGGCATTTTTCCTACTCGTTGGAAGGTTGCGAGGCTTGCGCTGATCCATAAAGGGAAAGGCGACCCCGAATTACCGTCTTCATATCACCCAAGTGGAAAGTGCTCGAAAAGCTCATCAGAAGTAGACTCGCTGAAGCGATACGCGCTGCCGTAGATTTATCTCCCCGACAGTTTGGTTTTAGAGCAGGGAGATCGACAATTAATGCTGTCATGCAAGTCGTGGACGCCGTTCGATGAGCAGAGGCACATAGCCACCGAACTCGACGGGTCGTGCTCTTCGTAACACTTGACGTCAGAAACGCCTTTAATTCCGTAAGATGGAAAGACATTCTAGGCACACTAGACAATACTTTCAACGTGCCGAACTATCTCTTACGGATATTGAGGGACTATCTGAGGAACCGCTCCCTGTTCTATGAAACACTAGAGGGTCAAAGGTGGATGGAGGTCACGTCGGGGGTAGCACAGGGATCCATCCTAGGGCCGGACCTCTGGAACGCTACCTATGACAGTCTACTTAAACTCGACATGCCAGAAGAGTCACGCCTGGTCGACTATGCAGATGATGTCGCAGCGCTTGTTGCTGGACACATTGTCGAACAGGCGCAAAGCAGATGGATGACTACTCATGGTTTTAATCTTGCACTGGAAAAAACCAAAGTAGTCATCCTGACTAAAAAGAGAATTCCGACCCTGCGTCCCATATCGTTCGGCGAGTCGATAATCGAGTCAAAATCAACGGTAAAGTACCTCGGGTTGACTCTTGACTCAAAGATGAGCTTTTCTGAGCAAATCAAAGCAGCATTGGGGGTCCTACGTCTAGCAGGCGACGTCTCTTGATGAGTTCAACGCGGTCTGTCCTGCTCTACGACATAGAGGTGTGGGCTGCCGCCCTTAGCAAGGAGGTATATCGTAAACACCCCGCGCAAGTACAGAGACGGGGAGCTTTGCGGGTGGCGTCTACGTACCGGACTGTCACTGAACCGGCCATGATGGTGATCGCGGGAGTGATCCTCGTTGCTCTTCTTGCTAAGGAGCGTCAGGCCATATACAAGCGCAAGGGAGATGAACCAAGGGAGGTGGTTGCTCGCGAAGAACGGCAACGCACTCTAGACGAGTGGCAGCTCTCGTGGCAAAATGAAACTAGAGGCAGATGGACTGCGCGGATCATCGGCAACTTAGGTGCGTGGCTGAATCGGAAGCATAATGAGACTGACTATTTCCTTACCCAATTTTTAAGTGGGCATGGAAGTTTTCAGTCTTACCTGCACAAGATTGGGAAGGCGCGTTCTCCGGATTGTGTGTTTTGCAATGGAGTTATGGACGACGCTCACCGCACTTTTTTTTCTTGTCTAAGGTAGGATGGGGTTCGTCAGTAGCTCTATTTAAACACAGGGGATCTCTCTCCAGACAACATTGTCGAAGAGGTGCTGAGGACTGCTGACAGGTGGAGCCGTGTTGCCTATTACGTTCGGGCCCTTCTCGTTGCTAAGAACTCGGCCGGTGGAGGAGCCGGATGGCAGAGGGTTCCTTGAACTGACAGTTCCCTTCCTCCTCTCCCGTCCCGTTGGTGAAAGGAAAAAAAACATCGGGCTAATGCATCGGGCAACATCTAGTTCGGTGCCATCATCATCACCAGAAAATATTCTTATTAGATATATAAATTAATCAACGCTTTCGATGCACTGCCCAGTAATGCAGATGCGGAGAGTGCGATAACCCATCAGACTGAGAACTTTGGTTTTGTTTGCATTTATCTCTAGTCCAATTCTAAGTAAAGAGCCATTTGACCAAGGTCGATGAAAAGGTCAACAGGTGTTTGAGGAAAGATGTCAATCGTTATAGCTCCCGAAGATATTCCAAAGACAGCAATTTGCACACCTTTCGCGCTCTTCGAGTTACGCGGATGAATTTTAGCTTGTGCAACGTGCACAAACCTGCTGTACTACGAAATCTGAACTTCTGTTTCGTCTATTTGGATGAAATTCTGGCCACATCTTCCATCGAGTCCGAACTTTGGCACATCTCGAGTGCATTTTGCATTCATTTTTGACAATGGCCTAATTATTAACGTTGAAAAGGGCAGATTTGTCCAGCAGCAGATGAAATTTCTAGGCCATTCCATTACCTCTGGGGGCATACAACTCGACCCAGACAAGGTACGAGCGATCGCGAGCTTTCCGCTGCCAGAGACGATCATGGTAAACTTCTACCGCCGTTTTCTAACCAACGCCGATCACCACTAGGTTTTACTTAACTCTTTCCTGTCTGGTCCTAAAATCAAAGAATCGGGGGTGTTTGTGTGGTCTCCAGAGTCTGTTCAAGTGTTTGAAACAACCAAGCAAAAGCTGGTACACTTTAGGTATTTCCTCAGCAGGATGCACCCCTAGCCGTACTCGTCGATGCCTCAGATACAGTAGAAGCTGCTCTTCACCAGATGGTGAACGAAAACTGGCAACCGTTGGATTTCTCGTCAAAACAGTTGAATAAGAATGCCTCTCTTGTCCAATTGAAGACTAACTCCTTCGACGCGAAAGAACAGAATACTAACATAAATTTTCTGGGGGGTCGTCTTCATACTTGGAAGTAGTAATATTTGGATGACAGAAATTGACACCCGCGTGGATAAACGGTCGGGTTGGCTGTACTCATGGTGCCGGTGGGATACTCATCCATTGGCTGAGTAGCTTCGGATTGGCCCGAGTGCATTTGAGGCATTTGTGCAAGATGGATCGTGCTAGTGGCTTGCCCTTGAGTGGCCAGAAAGAATGTCTTGTTAAGACTAAAAGACCTTGAGGGCCCATATGGGAATGATTCCTTTGTATGTATTCCATAATCATCCTGTCTGAAGCTGGGAGTAATATGAGATGTTTAATGTCAAAGAATAAATTTGCTGCTTCAAATCTATCTCGTAAGATACTATGTTCTTCGAAAAACGCAGTAAGGTGGCTTAATGAGTTGGAATCATGGAGCCGTTGATGGCTTTGTAGATGGCACATTTCGTCCTAGAAGTCTTTTTGTTGGATGACTCCGAAAATGCATCATAAGACTTGCTGACTCCCCTTTTGTGTCAGTATAAGAGCTGAGCTTAGCTGATTTCTGCAGCAGCAGATTAATCGCAATATATAGTACATACGGAGATAGGTAGTAATCGACCATCGGAATTTCCGTGTTGGATTTGAATGATGAAATGTGTCGAAAGACTTGCTGTAAAAGCCGTGACCATCCCCTCAACGGCGTTCTCTGCAACCGGATCGTTATAAGCGGCCGGCCATCATTGTTCATTGCTATACTAAAATAAGGATCCGAAAAACTATAGACTGCAGTCCACCAGTTTAGTTGGTGATATCGCCCAAATCAGAATATCAGTTGGGTACGTTTTAGGATCGACGTGCCCCTATTGCAAGGGGTCCAAAAGTTCGTGGATGCCACTGATTCTGTTGCCCACAAATGTGCGTAAATCAGAAGACTGGGACTGAATCCAAGATAAGACAATTTGGGAGTCTGTCCAGCAACATTTCGGAATATCAGACAGGTGGAGTATGTTTTTGATACGATCTGCCAATCTCGCTACACACATCTCTAAAAGAGATAAAGTGATTTGTTTAATTGCGCCACATAAGACTTTGTGCACAATACCCTCACGAGCATCATATACTTGGCTTGTTTTCGTACGGTTCTTGTTGCCAAATTAGCTGCTTGACTTCCCTTCTAGATGCTGGTGTCATTTCTTAAAGTCGTGATTGACGCTGATGGCTCAAGTTTTCAATCATGAGATGATTTCGATGAAGCAGTATTTTGGCCCTTGATTAGATTCGTCAGATGTTTCTTGACACAGGTATCCTTTGTACAGGCCTTAGCCGTATGGCCGTGTTGCAGGCAATTTACGCATCTAGAATGCTTTTGGATTGTTTTCGGTTAAACTCCTGATGTCAATCTGAGCAAACACTTGCAGGAGAAAACTGGATGTGTGGCATCGCAGGTTATGCAGGTTTGTCAGTTACAACCGATATTAGAGACCTTGCTGTGGATAGTCGCTTTTCATAAGTGCGCCTTGATGTGATGCTGAGTGCTTTCAATGTCTGAAATCGCTGAAATCCAATGCCTGAAACTACTGGTGATGATTGCTGCTTGCCCCATTTATGGTGAAATGTGTGCTTCGCATCGAACTAATTGGTCAGGCAGCAGTATGTTCAATCTCAAAACCTTCTTCTGGTGGTCCAAAAAGCCTTGTTTCTCTTAGTCAAACGTTTCTGGGTCTTCTACTGCCTCTTACACCTTCCGGTGTAGTGCTTCTACTTGCTAATCGTCCATAGTCTAGCGTCGAATCTGATAAAATACCCTTGATTGTAAAGGAAGTGTTTCTTCTACGGTTTGAAGAATGTGGTCCATTTGGCCTTGAACTACAGTGAGTTGTCTCAATAATTGACATATTGGGTTCTCACCAGGTGGTTGGTTCAGTGCTGGTATGGTTTTGTCCTCTTGGCGAGATAACAACTGATTTGGGTTTTCGAACACTCTCTGGTACTTATCATGGAGCGCTGCGAAGATTCCATAGTAATTGCTGGTAAAGTATTCGTGTTACCGCGGCATGGTCGGAAACTGCCTGATCTTTGTGTCCGTAGCGTCGAATTGCTCCAGCAGCAATAGTAGTATCCTGGAAATACCCCAGGGACTTATATTGCGCTAGATCGTTATTGAAATTGGAAATTATGCGTTGAATCTCTTCGCTGAAGATGAGTAGGTCTAGGGTGGGTTTTAATTGTGTTCGCAATGTGGTTTTATGTCCTGTCAGGGTCGCCAATGATTAAAGTTAGGCCCTTTTGTCGAACTTGGGGTACCCGACATCCACGGCACTTGGAACCGGGATACTTCGACTTGTGTAATAAATAATCGAGGGAGGCACTTGAACCGTTACCTATTTCGCGATAAATTATCAAACGAATTTCAAAGCCTACGCGTCACCGTCGACGATTGCTGGGAACGTGCTTCAGCCACTCGCCTCCTAGGGTGAACCTAAGGGGAGTGTCTCAGTCAAGACAATTTTGCTTTAGACTTGCACTTGACATCAGCCAATCGGTGACTAATGCCACTGCATATTCATTACAATATTCTGTTGGAACTTCAAATTTAAATAAAAAAAAAACAACAATTTCTAAGTCGCCCGCAATTGTAACCGCCCTTGAGAAAATTAGTACGTGCCTCCCGGTTATGAATTACGATGGCTGACCACTGTGTAGATATATAACGCTTCTATTAGCTTATAAAGTCGCTAAAAATACTAGGAAGCTCATGAAGATCACGGTCTATCAACTTCTGAAATAAAGAAGAATTATCACATTGAGACTGCAAGGCAGACCAGAATTTCCAAATATAAACCTATAGTAAAACGCTGTCAATCAGTAATAATAAATTAGCGAAAATTGAGGAACAAAATATAAGAAAATTTGCGCTTTCGGCCTTTTGATATGCAGGCAATCAGGAATGCAATTAAAGATTATCTTCAAGGTTTTCCGGAAACTCCCAGAACCACAACTAAATTTGCTCATTGTCTGTCTGTCTGCTTGCCTTTAGCAATTTACTTGATAACAGACAAATTTTGAAGCAACTCGGTCGAAGTGTGGGATGTTCAAAATCAGCAACATGCAGTGGAAGGCTTGACTCTTACGTTCGATTTGGGTTTAATATAATACTTCTACCATACTCCAAAAGAGGTTATTTTTTTCTGTAATATAATCATATTGGATTTTAAAGAATAAGAATCTCAATTTATAGTTTTTGAAACAGATCTTTCTTTTCATATTAACAGAACAGTTATATGAACGAAGAAAAAAGAGATCAAGTAAACTGGTATGAGAATGCCTTGAGAGACACTCGGCTCGTCCAACAAGGTCTGGATACTTTGGATACCAGGCCATGCTGGATTGGAAAGCAACGAGGCAGCGGACGAACTAGCCACGAAGAGAGCAGGGACCCTTTACACGGGCCAGAACCCTTCTGTGGAATCGAAAACGGTTTCATGGCTATGAATCTAAGAAATGAAGAGGAACGGTTGAGGCAACTATACTGGGCGGGCCTACCAGGGATGCAGCAGTCCAGGGTACTTATTGAGGGATACCAACCTATACGCACAAAGGATTGCTTAAACCTCACCAAAAAGAACCCCCGAATCATAGTGGGAAATTCTCACTGGTCATTGTCGGCTTACCTATCACCTAGGGAAGCTAGGGATATCTACGGACACTGCCTGCAGGTTTTGTGAGGAGGAGGACGAAACCTCTATACACTTCCTGGGACAGTGTCCGGCACTTGTGCAAAGTAGGTCGAGGCATCTGGGACAACACTTAATACCAGATGCAAAGCTGAAAGATCTGGAAGTAGAGAACATACTAAAGTTCCTAATGGTTATAGGCCTGCTTGAGATACACTATAACCAGTAAAAGGGGCACAATAGTTCTTCAAGGACGCGGTGCGACTTTCCCTTAACAGAATAATAATAATAAGCAAGATTTTTGCTCTTTTAAAGCTAGCGGTGAGTCTGCCCTAGCGCTTGATTCACATTCCTTGGCTCTTAGCCAGTTTGAATTTGGAAGATCGGTTTCCAATTCAACATTTTTGGTCCGTCGAGCCAGATACAGACAATTTCCGGTTCTGACGCAACCAATACGCATCATCTCCGCCGACAAATTTACATAATTGCAATTAGGTGCAGACAAGTTGCTTGGTTCCGTCGACAAAAGAACGAGAAAGAACCACTGTGCAATACGACAACTTTACGAGCATCGCCAGGGTGAGAACGAACTATAGAAAAGAGAGCACAGAGCGACACAGCCTTGCTTATTTTGAAGCAAGGCACCAACAACTGGAGGAACTCTGGACGGCATGTCAAGGGCAACAACCGCTAATTCTTGCCGAGAATGCCACCAGCTCTAAGCGACACGACTCGTAGCTCGACGAGTTCAAACGACATGAGGAGTACTATTTGGATCTTCTATCAGCATTCAAAGACGGTATTAGGCGATATCAAAGCGGCACGAACAATGAAGAAAACCGCACTGGAGCGGTCGGATTAGGAGCGAATCGGATTCAGCTTGAGCGATTAGTGATCCCGAGATTCGATGGGTACTATACTCAATGAAGGATGTTCATCGACTTGTTCACCTCGATGGGGGACAAAAACGAGTCATTGTCTGCAGTCGAGAAAATGCAGTATTTGAAGACTCATTTGATTGGAGAAGCAGCACGTGTTATCCTGCACATGAACATCAATAACAACAACCAGGAGACAGCGATGGAGCTGCTCCGTAAAAGGTTTGACAACAAACGAGCAATCGCGTGGAATTATCTGCTGCAAATTGCCTACTGCCAGGGAAGAACGTGACTCAATCATAAGGCAGAACATGCACGAGACAGCTGAATTTTTAGCAAATATGAGCAGCATCGGGGTAACTACTGAATACTAGGACATACTTATCATATACGCTATTACTCAGAAATTGGATCGGGAATCCCGACAACTATGGGAATCGTCCATTGGAGTAGGTGCAGACATACCCAGCTTAGACAATCTCATGGAATTCCTGACAAACCGCTTCAGAACATTGGAAACTTTGAACTTACAACAAAAACCACACAAGACACTGCATCTTCTGTGAAAAGTCACACTATGTAAATCAATGCGACACATTCAGAGCATTGAACATAGAATAGTGGAAGGACTCGGTGAAAAATTTAGGCTGTGCTTCAATTGCCTGAAGAAAGGGCACGTGCGCAGCAAATGTCCATCTGCTTCGAGATGTCGTACCTGCAGTAAACCACACCACACGTTACTTTACAATAACAATCCTACTACCCAGGCCAACAAGCTATCAACCGACGCATTACCCTTGGTTCCAACCACCAATTCGTTGATAGGTGAGGGAAATGCTCGGTCACGGCCAGTACTATTGGCCATGGATTAATTAAGAGTGAGAAATGCTTCACAGGAACTGGTAACGCTGAGAGCTCTTATCGACTCGGCTCACAACGAAGTTTAATCACCGAATCAGCCGCCCAATTACTTGGAATACACGGCAAGTCTGCTAGATTCGAAATTTGCGGTTTTGGAGCAGTATCGAAAGTTCGAACTAAAGGCATTGTACTATTAAAAATTCACGCAAGATCTGGACGTGAAGGGATGAATGCATCGACATTGGTAGTACCAAATATTACCAATATTTGCCCTTCGGTACACGCTCAAGTGACTCTCCCAAAGAAATTATCCCGTGATGATTTAGCAGACCTATCCTGTGCCACACCTGGCGGCATCGATATCCTACTAGGAGCAGACATCTATAGTTCGATGGTACTGCCAGGATTCATCAAGGGATCTCCATGTGCACTCAATACGAAATTTGGTTGCGTGCTGCTTGGGCCAACATTCACTACAAACTATCTGGCAAGGATTGTATCTCCTATTGGCACCGATGAGCAGACGGACCGAATAATACAACGATTCTGGGAACTCACGGAATCACCAATTAGTCATGTTTTAGCACCAGAAGAGACAGCGGCAGAAGAAAGATACAAAGGAACCACGAAGCAGAATGTATCTGGGAGATGCGCCGTCTGACTTCCGTTCAAAGGAGACGCAGAGCCTGCAAAAAACTTATGCAATTCCCAGCAAAAGGCCCACCTTCGGTTTTGTGAGTTAGAGAAAAAATTGAGTAACAACGAAGACTTGAGGCAACAATATACACAGTTCATGGAAGAATATATACAGCTGGTCATAGAATTGGGTCATATGGTTGAAATATCAAAGCAGACATTCGAAGTATAATTACTATTTTCCACACGATGCTGTGTGCAAGGAAGAGAATTCAGCCACAAAATTGAGAGTGGTATTCAACGCATCCCAACCAACGAGCTCTGGGAAATTGATGGGGCCGCAAAGATACTTGACCCCAGCCGCAAGAAAAGTCGGAACGGCTGGTTTGACGACGTATGTAAGCTAGCTACGGAATGGAAAAATGCCGCATACCGAGTAATGTTGCATTCTCAAAGAACGCGGGCACGCACAGAGACTTATCACGAAATCCGTGGAGCTTAGAAACAACTTTACAGACGGAAAAAGGAAGCCTAGGAGAACCAACAAGTCTGTGAACCCGAAAAGTACGGAGAGCAACCGCACCAGGCGCGAAAGTTTTACCAAAAAGTCAGCAGGATGAAGCCTTATACACCTCGATGTTCATTCTGCCGAGACAAAGAGGGAAATCTGATTTCCGACAGAATGGGCATATTGGAGCGATGGGTTGAGTATTTTGATGAACTGCTCAACAACCAGAATATCGGGGAGTTTGAGGTCCCGCCAACTGAAGACGACGGACAAATACTGCCACCACCAAGTATAGGAGAAACAGTCTGTGCAATTCATCGGCTTAAAAATGATAGGTCGTCAGGAGCCGATGGAATTACAGCCGAATTAGTTAAATAAAATAAATTACACTAAGCGTTTCATCAACTGATGATCAAAGTGTGGGACAGCGAACTAATGCCTGACGACTGGCAACGAGGCATTATTTGTCCCATACATAAAAACGGGATATCACGCAGTGCAGCAATTATAGGGATATAACGATACTGAGTAGCATCTATAAAATATTCTCCGCTATCTTGCCTTGGATAGCCCCATACGTCCAGAAAATCATTGGACCATACCAAAGAGACTTCACTCCAGGCAAATCAGCAACAGATCGGAATTTCAGTCTGCAGCAAACAATGGAAAAACTACTGCATCACCGCTTCATCGACTTTAAAACCGCCTATGACAGCATAGCCAGGGTAAAACTGTACACGGCCATAAGAAAATTCGGTATCTCGATGAAATTGATATTGTGCGAGGCCAGATTAAAACAGCAGGATCACTCTCAAGACCATTCAACATCAACAACGGTCTAAGACAAGGGGATGCCCTATCATGCGTCCTCTTTAAGCTAGCCATGGCCGTCTTTAATTCCACCCAACAACTGGCCTATGCTGGTGATATCGACATCATGAGAAGAACGGCGCGTGACGTACAGACTGTCTTCATCCAGGGTCGAGCAGGTGCCGCGAGATCTCAGGCTGCTCATTAATAAGCATGATGCGAAACTCAGCACCAAAAACCAAAGAACGAACAGCATGGAATCGCACCGGCCAAACGAGAAGAATAAAGATAGGAGACTAAAACTTTCAGACCGTTGAGATTGTCTCCTATCTAGGGTCGAAAATCATAACCGATAACACCTATAACGATGAAATCCGCGCACAGTTGTTGGCTGCCAACAGAGCTTATTTCAGCTTACAAAAACTGTTTTGCTTGAAACATCTCACCATCGGGTCAAAACTCTTACTGCACAAGAGTATGATCTTGCTAGTCCTCATGTATTCCTCGGGGAGCTGGGTTCTTAGCAAAAAAACTGGGAGCTATTGGCCGCGTTTGAGAGAAGAATCCTTCGAAGAAGCCATACTACGACCGTCTGGTTGTGGATGAAATCCGCCTCAACAGGTTGCGGTGGGTGGGTCACCTAATTCGTATGGATGAGGATGATCCAGCCGGAGAGTCTATAAGGGCAATATCTATGGTAGAAAAAGAAGACGAGGCAGACCCTGCCCGAGGTGGAGCAATGGCCTTGATCAGGACGCCAGAGAGCTTTTAGGGATATCGGATATTGCTGGACCTCAGCGCAAACCGGGGTGTCTGGAGTTCATTATTAATTATTAAAGCAGGCCTCGACCGGATACCAGTTGTTGCGCCATTGATGATGATGATGATATAATATAAATCCAGGTAGCACGCTTTATATTGGTTCCGTCACTGGAGGAACTTACGAGAGCCCTTCGGAAGAAAGAAAGATGATGTAATATCAAGAAGTGTGACACAAACGTGAAAGAGACTAAAATCAATGTGAAATTCTCTACCTTATTATCGGCAGCACACAATATGGTGAGCGTATTACCAATTTTGCGAACACTCACGACCTTCATTTTCTCCAACTTTTATATGGTCTGTGATATGTTGCACACCATGACAAGTAATGGTATCGTCTTTGTTTTAATTTACAATCTACCTGCGTCATTCTCGCTTTGCAATCGTTGCCACTGATGATGTCTCACTTCGCACGCTTTTCACTGAAATAGCCTAAGGATAAATTTCTATAATAGTGACTTTCTATGTGCCCCATTAATGTGTCATAGTCATAAATCCTATACTGCATTGATTTATGTGTTCTATTGTATATATAATTAGACAAAATAAAGATACCTCAGATAGAACGTTGGTCATGTCCAGTGATTTCTGTAAAATCGGAAAAATAAAGGAGCGGTTTTGATGAAAGCAGTCCACCACACCCTTTCCTAGAAATCGTAAGTGCAAAATTTTAGTAAGGAACACAGGTAGAGGAAGAGAGATTTTTAAGAACTTTTGATATCACTTTGTACATTTTGAAAACTGAGCCCTTAAAATTCGACACTAGACGCGTGGTCATGACCCCTTTTGCAATCAAATAAAGTTTTCCATTCAACACGCTACTATCTTATTTGTGGCTTACTGAATACAAAAATAAGTTCAGTGCGTGCTAACGTATATATTCTCGACTAAGCGGCAGTGAATTATCCGAAGATTGCGACAGACCAGATTGAATTAATTTCACGCATCAACCAGAAATATATTCTATCATAAAGAAGATATAAAGATATCACTTTAAATGAATTGACTACAACAAAGACCACAATACCGCTATGTCCGCTGTATCTTGCTTCAAGACAGAGTTAGGACCGGAAATAATTCTTACAAAAACGTAATTTTGAGACACTTGAAATAAAGGCAATTTCAATTCGAGTCAAGAGCCCCTTAAATACTCTTTATGAATATGGAGAAGAGGTGGCTTCTGAACCATATTATGAGGGAGATACGTACATTTTGCAATAAATAGTGTATCATTGTACGTATAACCTCGATATGAAGATGTGAATGCAAATTGAACTAGAAGTTAGCTGTGGGAGCAAAAATCTCGTTGAATGCAAAAAGGGTAAATCTTATTAACACATATTCGTTTCGCTCCTGTGAGCTTATCACTTGCACAGCATTAAGTGTGATGATAATAAAACTTAAGCAAATTTTCATTAAAAATCACAATAGTAAATATACGAAAAACAAGTCGCGCGAATTCAGGGAGAAGAGAGCAGGACCCATATATGTAACAGTTTGCTGGATGAACTTGGTCTGACCCTGCAAAGACCTTCTCATCTGTTTTGGTCAAACCTTCAATTGTTCAGCTGCTGGCAAGATCTACTCGACGACGTGAATGAGGATCCGTGGGGACTCGGTTACAAACTGATAACCAGAAAAATCGGGGCTATGCGGAAACCCTGTTCACTTAAAGCCGAGCAGATAGACCGCATTGTAAGGACACTCTTCCTTGCGCACCCCGTATGGGATGATGACGTCGGCGCGGAGAGCGCAGAGGACTGTCCACTTTTCTCTATAAAAGAGTTGGAACAGGCATGCTCTATAAAAAGCAAGAAGGCACCAGGACCCGACGGTATTCCAGCAGAGGTATACAAACTAGTATTCCAACACCGGCCAGACCTACTGCTCGGCGCATTCAACGCTTGCCTGAAAGAAGGCATTTTCCCTCTCTGCCCTGCCCTGGAAGGTGGCTAGATTTCCGCTGATCCATAAAGGGAAAGGCGGCCCCGAATTGCCGTCTTCATACCGCCCACTATGTATGCTTGACACTGTTGTGAAATGCTCGAAAAGCTCACCAGAACTAGACTCGCTGAAGCGATACGCGCTGCCGGAGATTTATCTCCCCGGCAGTTTGGTTTTAAAGCAGGGAGATCCACAATTGACGCTGTCATGCAAGTCGTGGACACCCTTCGACGGGCAGAGGCACATGGCCGCCGAACTCAACGGGTGGTGCTCCTCGTAACACTTGACGTCAGAAACGCCTTTAATTCCGTAAGATGGAAAGACATTCTAGGTACACTAGACAATAATTTCCACGTGCCGAACTATCTCTTACGGATATTGAGAGACTATCTGCGACATGAGATGATGTCGCAGCGGTTGTTGCTGGACGCATTGTCAACGCACTGTCTGCAAAGCAGACTCGGCATATTGATGCGACGGGTAAGCAGATGGATGACTACTCATGGTTCCAACCTTGCACTGGAAAAACCCGAAGTAGTTATACTGACTAAAAAGAGAATTCCGACCCTGCGTCCCATATCGTTCGGCGAGTCGATCATCGAGTCAAAATCAGCGGTAAAGTACCTCGGGTTGACTCTTGATTCAAAGATGAGCTTTTTTGAGCAAATCAAAGCAGCAGCGAACAAAGCTGCAGCTGAAGTTTCGGGTTTAAGTAGGCTAATGGCAAACATTGGGGGTCCTACGTCTAGCAGGCGACATCTCGTGTTGAGTTCAACGAAGTCTGTCCTGCTCTACGACGCAGAGGTATGGGCTCACGCTCTTAACAAGGAGGTATATCGTAAACGTCTCGCGCATGTACAGAGACGAGGAGCTTTGCGGGTGGCGTCTGCGTACCGCACTGTCTCTGAACTGGCCGTGATGGTGATCGCGGGAGTGATCCTCGTTGCCCTTCGTGCTAAGGAGCGTGAAGCCATATACAAGCGCAAGGGAGGTCGTTGCTCGCGAAGAACGGCAACGCACTCTAGACGAGTGGCAGCTCTCGTGGCAAAATGAAACTAGAGACAGATGGACTGCGCGGTTCATCGGCAACTTAGGTGCATGGCTGATTCGGAAGCACAGTGAGACTGACTATTTCCTTACCCAATTTTTAAGTGGTCATGGAAGTTTTTTGTTCGGATAGCTGAGTGGTTAAAGCGCAAGAGTGTCGTACGGAAGGTCGCGATTCAAACCTCATTGGTGGCAGTGGGATTTGTATCGTGATTTGACGTCGGATACCAGTCTACTCAGCTGTGAACGCGTACCTGAGTCAAATCAGGGTAATAATTTCGGGCGAGCGCAATGCTGACCACATTGCCTCCTACAGTATAGTGTAGTGTAGTGTACTGTTACTGTCTTGAATGAGGTGCTCTAACACACTTCAATGCCCTAATCCAATATGTATTGTTGCGCCAACGATTATTATTATGGAAGTTTTCAGTCTTACCTGCACAAGTTTGGAAAGGCGCGATCTCCGGATTGTATGTTTTGCAATGGAGTTGTGGACGACAACCACCACACTTTTTTTTCTTGTGGAAGGTGGGATGGGGTTCGTCAGCAGCTCTATTTAAACACAGGGGATCTCTCTCCAGACAACATGGTCAAAGAGATGCTGAGCAGTGCTGGCAGGTGGAGCCGTGTTGCCCATTACGTTCGGGCCTTTCTCGTTGCTAAGAAGATAGAACTCGACCGGTGGACGAGCCGGATGGCAAGGGGTTTCTTGAACTAACAGTTCCCTCCCTCCTCTCCCCTCCCGAAGTAACGTGACAAACGGTTCCAGGCTAGCTCTCTGACAATGGGGAGGTGTTTAGTTGGTAGTCCGACAACGTACCGAACCGGGAGTCTAACACTGTGTGCGTAAATGCATTCACCTACCCTACCCCAAACAAAAACTTCAATTGAAACTCACTAATTTAAATACACTTCTTGTACATAAAGATAAATTCTGCCTGATAAGTCTTAGTGGTATTCAATTATCAGCCCTTTGTCCAGATGTAGTAGAAAGCCGCAAAAAATACTACAAACACTTGTTTGGTTTCTAAAACATGCAATCTTGCTTCGAGCTTCTATTCCAAACGACGAATTCCGTCGAATTTGAGAAGAGTGACTTCACCTCATAAAGCATAAAACCTGGGAAATGCCTGCTGAACCAACACCAACAGCTCTACTACCAAACCCTATCTCCACCTCCACGTGGTGATCGCTGGGAGCTCTTTCTTGACGAAAAGCTGCAGACGGAGAAGGATGAAGGCGAGTCTCCCGCGCCTAAAAACGGGACAAATTGTACCAACTGGTCCTCCAGGTTGGGGGTTGGGTAGGGCTGACAACCCTACACGGAAAACAACCTGTTACGAAGCCACAACAGGAGCCTCGGATAGGACGGATATTAAAACGACGGACCCGGCAACGACAAAGGAACAACGATTTGCGCATTTTCTCATGGAACGTGCGCTCCCTGTACAGAGATGAAGCTGATAAGCAGCTAGCCGATACCCTGTCCCAATATAGGGCTGATGTAACAGCGTTGCAAGAGATGCGATGGATAGGGACCGGTTTCCTGGAGAAGAGCCACTACACCATATATTATAGCGGCCATCCAGTAAACCATGTGCTCGGAGTAGGTTTCTTAGTCAGCCAAAAAATGAAACCTGCTGTTATCGGCTTTGAAAGCATAAGCGAACGGCTATGCACTCTGCGCTTGCGAGGCAAGTTTAGAAATATAAGCCTCATAAACGTTCACGCCCCTACAGAGGAGACTGCAGAGTCGGAGAAGGATACCTTCTACGAGGCAGTAGAAAGAACCCTCGAAGCCTGTCCCAGATATGATATCAAAATCATACTTGGGGATTTTAACAGCCAAGTAGGGAAGGAGCCCGTATTAAGGCGATACGTTGGCTCCCATAGCTTACACGAAAAAACAAATGATAACGGACTGCGGACTATTCAATTAGCAGGGTCACACGAAATGGTTGTTGGAAGTACCTGGTTTGCGCGGAAAGCGGTCCACAAACATACTTGGGCCTCTCCAGACGGGACCACTTTCAACCAAATTGACCACGTGTTGATCGAACGCCGCCACCTCTCAGCCTTGATGAATGTCAGAACATATAGGGGGGCCAATATAGACTCGGATCACTATCTCGTTGGCATGGTGCTCCGAGCTCGAATAACAATACCACCTAGAATCCCCTCTGACAATCAGGTGAGAGTGAACACTGAAGCCATCCACAACACAACCCTCCGCGACACCTATAAGAGGGAAATGGATGCCGCAATAACCGCAGTCAATAGAGGACCTGGAGATGAAGCATCAACTAATGATCTTCACAACCACCTGAAGAACGTTATCATGGATACGGCCACAAATATACTTGGCCCCAGCCGCAAAAGGAGTCGGAACGGCTGGTTTGACGATGAATGTAAGCTAGCAACGAAACGGAAGAATGCCGCATACCGAGTAATGTTGCATTCTCAAAGAACGCGGGCACGCGCAGAGACTTATCACGAACTCCGTCGAGCGGAGAAGCGACTTCACAGACGGAAAAAGGAAGCCTGGGAGAACCAACAAGTCTGTGAACTAGAAAAGTACAGGGAGCAACCGCACCAGGCGCGGAAGTTTTACCAACAAGTCAGCAGGATGAAGCCATATACACCTCGATGCTCATCCTGCCGAGACAAAGAGGGAAATCTGATTTCCGACAGAATGGGCATATTAGAGCGATGGGTTGAGTACTTTGATGAGCTACTGAACAACCAGAACATCGGCGAGTTGGAGGTCCCGCCAACTGAAGACGACGGACAAATACTGCCACCACCAAGTTTAGGAGAAACAGTCCGTGCAATTCATCGGCTAAAAAATCATAAGTCGCTAGGAGCCGATGGAATTACAGCCGAATTGGTTAAATATGGAGGCGACCAGTTACACCAAGTGGTTCATCAACTTGTGCTCAAGGTATGGGACAGCGAATCAATGCCTGACGATTGGCAGCGAGGCATAATCTGTCTCATACATAAAAAAGGAGATATCACACAGTGCAGCAATTATAGAGGTATCACGTTGCTGAGTACTATCTATAAGATATTCTCCACTATCTTGCTAGGCCTGATAGCCCCATACGCCCAGAACATCATTGGCCCATACCAAAGAGGTTTCACTCCAGGCAAATCAGCAACAGATCAGATTTTCTCTTTGCGGCAGGCGATGGAAAAACTGTTGGAATATGGACAACAGTTGCACCATCTGTTCATCGACTTTAAAGCCGCCTATGATAGCATAGCCAGGGTAAAACTGTACACGGCCATGAGGAAATTCGGTATCCCGACGAAATTAATAAGACTGACTAGGCTGACCCTGACCAATGTGCGAGGCCAGATAAAAGCAGCAGGATCACTCTCAAGACCATTCGACATCAACAACGGTCTACGACAAGGGGATGCCCTATCATGCGTCCTCTTTAACCTGGCCCTCGAGAAAGTGATCCGTGATGCTGAGGTGAATGCAAGAGGTACGATCCTCTTCAAGTCCACCCAACTACTGGCCTATGCTGACGATATCGACATCATGGGAAGAACCACCCGAGACGTTCAAACTGCCTTCATCCAGATCGAGCAGGCGGCGCGAGATCTTGGGCTGCACATCAATGAAGGCAAGACAAAATACATGGTGGCAACGTCAGCACCGAAGACGAATCAACCAACAACATCAAACCGCACTGGTCAAACACAAGCACGAACAAGAATAAGGATAGGGGAATACAACTTTGAGACCGTTGACAATTTCTCCTATCTAGGGTCGAAAATCACAACCGATAACAACTACGATGATGAAATCCGCGCACGGTTGTTGTCAGCCAACAGAGCCTACTTCAGCTTACAAAGACTGTTCCGCTCGAAACGTCTCACCATAGGGTCAAAGCTCTTACTGTACAAGACTATGATCTTGCCAGTCCTCATGTATTCCTCGGAAACTTGGGTTCTTAGCAAGAAAAATTGCGAACTCTTGGCCGCGTTCGAGAGAAGAATCCTCCCAAGAATTTTTGGCCCCCTACATGAGGATGGACGATTCCGTAGCCTACACAATGACGAAATCTATGAGCGATACCATGACCGTCCGGTTGTGGACAAAATCCGGCTCAATAGGTTACGGTGGGCGGGTCACTTAATCCGTATGGATGAAGATGATCCCACCCGGAAAGTCTATAAAGGCAATATCTATGGTAGGAAAAGAAGACGAGGCAGACCCTGCCTAAGATGGAGCGATGGCGTGGGCCAGGACGCCAGACAGCTTTTAGGGATATCGAATTGGTGGAACTCGGCGCAAAACCGGGATGTCTGGAGTTCGTTATTAAGGTAGGCCTAGACCGGATACCGGTTGTTGCGCCGTTGATGATGATGATGATGGCTTCACCTCAAGTAGGAATTTAAATAATAAGTTTCACAATAAAAGTTAAATTATAAAAAAAAAATATGTTCAACATTCATTTAGTTTCACATCTACCGGTGTGTACTAATCATTTCCAACTACATTCAACTATGGTCACCCGTCAAATACTGGCTGTTTCTCCCAGCCAATCTTCCAGTTCAGCTGATAATGGGTTCCAATCAGATTCAGTATTCCAGTCATCCTGGCTGATCTTAAACGGTCTGTAACAAAGGACAAGTGCTTTTATACTCTTTAATTTTGCTTTCACAATCGTAATATGAAGAATTGTTAACGGTACTCATGATTTACGGAGTAGTTACTAACGATCAAATAACCGTCATTATTTTGTCACCCCAAGGAAAGAACCGAAAAAGGAAAGGCAACCTGGGTAAACCAAAGATAGTACTGCAGCAGTGTCCAAAACCTACCACCTCTTATGATTCCGAGTGCTGGGCAGCCCACCATATCCTAGATGAGGACGTTTCCGGCCAATGTGCCATCGTACCCGCCGTCGATGGTATGGTTATATTACCCATGATAATGGTAACGAAAAGTCTACCCGAGACAGTGATGGTTTGAAACGTTAAACATTGACCCAAAAGCCGTTCGGCTCAATCCGGAACAGAATATGACTGGAAGAAGTGGCGAGTGATCTAAATGAGAAGCTGGCGGTTCAAGTATAAAGGTTTTGTGTTCATTTTATGTGAGAAACTTGCAGGCACATCTTTCCATTCCTATATGGCTAAAAACCAAAAATATTCCTTGATATTTTTTTAAACTAGAAAATATTATAGAGCCGATGGAATGACCGACGAATTGGTTAAATATGGAGGCGACCAATTACACCAACTGGTTCATCAACTTATACTCAAGGTGTGGGACAGCGAATCAATGCCTGATACTGGCAAAGAGGCATTATCCGTCTCATACATAAAAATTGAGATATCACACGGTGCAGCAATTATACAGGTATCACATTGCTGAGTAACATCTATAAGATATTCTCCTCTATCTTCCTAGGCCGGATAGCCCCATACGCCCAGAACATCATTTGCCCATACCAAACAAGTTTCACTGCAGGCAAATCAGCAACAGATCAGATTTTCTCTCCGCGCAAGCGATGGAAAAACTGTTGGAATATGGACATCAGTTGCACCATCTTTTCATCGACTTTAAGCCGCCTAAGATAGCATAGCCAGGGTAAAGCTGTGCATGACCATGAGAGATAAAATCCGGCTCAATAGGTTACGGTGGTCGGGTCAACTAATCCGCATTGATGAGATATGATCCAGCCCGGAAAGTCTATCAATATCTATGGTAGAAAAAGAAGACGAGGCAGACCCTGCCTGAGATGAAGCGATGGAGTAGGTCACGACGCCAGACAGTTTTTAGCGATATCGAATTGGTGGACCCCGGCGCAAAACCGGAATGTCTGGGATTCTTTATTAAGACAGACCTAGATCGGCGGTTCGATAGGTTCTGAGAACGACACCTATTACACTTTTTGGGGGTCATATTTTCAGCCCCCACGCTCCTACATTTCACCTGATATCAAATATCAAAATGTCCACATTCTGTGAAAACAAAATTTGCATCTTCCATTCACATGTATGGGGAGCCCCACCTTAAACTTAACACAAAATGGCGCCACTTACTGTATGTAAAAGGAACAACAGACCACGTGCTGTCATCAATTTTCGTGACAATCGGTCCAGCCGTTTCCGAATAAATCGAGTGTGACAGACAGACATTTACACGATTCTAGTGAGGCTTTGTTTCACACAAAATCTTAAAAATGGGAAGCAACTGTCTCCCATTTTTTTCTTGTCGAAGCACACACCAAGGCCAATTGATATATACTTCTGCCCTCTAAGCAGCATGACCTGCTACAAGGTGATATTTGCTTCTTAATTTATATCCTCAAATAAAACATCAGTGTGAAATTTTTATCAAAGCGATTTTACAAAAGTGAGGGTATTAAGTACAATAGAAACAATTTTCTACGAATTAGCATAACGAAGATATGCCAACGCACATTTCCGAGACCAAAGAGAGATATAAGATTTGGCAAGCTTGAAAACAATGAAGCAATGATATCATTGCATTCGCATAAGCTTATGCCTAAGTAGTTTTGAAATTGCATATAATTCATATTCATCACGCCCTTCAAATATAATTCACTTACCTTTATATTTCTGGAAACTTCTGAAAACACTAGAATTTCCAACAGTAAGTAACTTTGCTCGGACATCATGGTGCTTGCAAGCAGGAATGTACCTAAAAAGAAATAGTAAAGCAAAACAAGAAAGTATTAATATTTACTAAGAGTAAAAGTAAAGTAATAGTAAAAAAAATTTCTGAACTTCTGAAAACGCTTGGTTTGGGACCAACCCAAGCAACTACTGTCTGCTCCGGGAGTAGAGATAATTACAAGAGGAAAATGCCAACTGTACAGCATTTAGGATCGCCGGTATCTAAATAAAGCTGCGGCTTCAATCTGAGAACGGCCACCGTAGCAGACGCAACAATAGGACCAGGCAGAAAAACGTAATGCTTGGAGGTGACGGGCTTTGGGCAGGAAACGACGGTAGAAGTTTACCATACTCAAGAATCTTCTAATGTCTTTGAACGCCTTGAGCAGCGAAAAGCTCGCGATTCCCTGCACCTTGTGTAGGTCGGATTTTATGCCGTCAGGGATGATGCAATGATCTAGAAATTTCACCTATTACTCGAGAAATTTGCATTTATCAACGTTGAGTTTTAGGCCATTTTCAAGGAGGCGTTGAAAAATGTAGTCGAGATGTGCCAAATACTCGGTGCAAAATGTGTCATCCAAGTAGATGAACCAGAAGTCCAAGTTTCATAATAGAGAGTGAATGGATCTCTGAAAGAGTTGCGCCGCATTGCACAGGCGAAAAGTCATCCGTGTGAACTCGAGGAGTCGAAAGGTGCGCAAATTGCCGTCTTTGGAATATCTTCGGGAGCCACAGGAATTTTATTGTAACCCTTGGCGAGATGCAAAGTCGAGAAAACACGACAGTTTGTAAAATAATGAGCAAAGACTTGAATGAGCATAACGGAGTACTGGTCCGGAATCGTTTCAACATTCAGGCGTTCGCCGTTTGATTTTGAGACCAGATGGAGTGGAGATGCCCAACTGCGGTTGGAAGGTCTACATATACCCTGCTTAAGCAACTCTTTCCGCCCAACAGCGAGCTTCTGGATTGGAAAAAGATGCACCTTTGAGAAGATTGGAAGACAATAGTTTTGACGTGGTGCTGAACATCGTGCTCAGAGAGACTATGCTCGCTCAGTAATTTTAAAGAAGTGTACAAATACGTGGGTCGGCAATGTCTTCAAGAACGATAGAAAGAGTGCTGGGTGAACAAGTTGAAATTTTCCTTGACGACCTAAGTGAGGTTGTGGGGTCTATCAAGGCCCTATGTTGGATATCCACCATGAAGTAGCCTACGCAAGCCAAAACTCACGTCTATTTGCCTGTAGCCGTGAGTTGTGATGGGCGTGGAATTTGCTGCCGCTAATATCAGCTATTGAGGAAAAAGCTTCTTGTGTCTGGGGACGGGGAGGACCGAGACTTCCGAACCCGTCTCTTCTAGATAATTCCGCCTATTAAAGAGGTTGTACACTATAAGGCGGCGCTTCGGGTAGACGTAGCCGCGCCCCCAGTGAACTCATTTTTGAGGGTTTTGGGGAAAACCAAACTTTATTAAAATCGATTCACTGTCTGTCTGTCTGTCACATGCACTTTTCTCCAAAACAGCGAAACTGATTCGAACGAAATTTGGTGCACATATGGTAATTATGAAATCCTCACGCATACAGTGAGTGACATAAATTTGCGTGCAGTCACATACATGTAAAGGGGAGATGTAAAATTTTTTTCATCGAATGTAGTCATGTGGGATATTGAATGAATGGTCTCAATTAGTACTCTCCGAATCTGGTATTAGTTTTGTGATGAATTGGAAAGTGACCGAGTAAGAAGTCAAAATGTACACACCTAAAGTGAGACAGGACTCATTTTCGGAAAATACCCAACTCAAAAATCCGAAAAAAATCAGCTTGGTGCGTTTAGATGAAACCTAGTCCTCAAAATATATCCCATTCCGATATTGAAAAACTCCCCTTAAGTTCATCCTAGGATCCTAGTACTACTGCACCGGCATAGAGGACAGTATCGTGCATACGCATGCCAAGTTTCATGAAAATCCAACTATTAGCGTCAAAGTTATAGCAGTTAAAACTTATCAATTTCATGCGAATTAACAGCATCCTAAGCTATACAATTAAGATGCTGACGTCATAATTAACGAGAATAATTGACATTCGCATGAAATATTAAAATTCCATTCCATTCCATAGGTCTCCCCAGCCCTTTTTTGCATCTGACTAAGTTCTTCACATTTGCTAATAATATTAAATTCCGAGTGTGAAGCTTATGAGATTGACTATTAATATAGTGCTTTCCATCAAATGATTTATTTAAAACGCTTTCTAAAAAATAGAGGGCAATGGAATTTTTAACTATGTGACACGGAACTGTCAGGCACACATCGCTCCTCACATCTTCTTTTTCTTCAGCCTTGGTCCCGTTCACAAGCGGGGTCGCCTTGTCGTAATCGCTTTCGCCATTTTATTTTATCAAATGGCTGATCTAGATATAATCGCGAGGCTTTTCAATTTAATGCGTGAAGCAATTTCATGATGCAGTTCTACATTGACTGATAGCATTGATCCGAGATATTTAAATCGCTCAGTTCTGGCAGGTCACTGCCGCTGATTTAAATATCTCGAGTCAATGCTATCAGCCAATGGACAACACACAAAATCAATGTCCTTCGCCAACTGCTCTTCTTTGAGTAGTTCCTTTTTTATCGCAACCACTTTTTTTGAGAGAAATTTAAAAAAACTGCTTTCCAGGTTGCTCATTCTGCGACCTTAGTGGCCCTTTTGTAACTTGCAATTTTTCAATTTCAGTTCCAATTTATTACGCCCATCAAAAAACGGGCTTCTTGTTTTTTACGGAAATTAGCACTGCTTTTATCCATCTAAGAGTACAAGTCTCCCAGTCAAGCAAGTTGCATGCCTAATCGCTCTTTACTTATGGTTTAAATCCGAATGCCCCCATTTTTAATGGATCCTCTACTCTACTCTCTCGAAAAATAAAGGTGCAACTCTCTAATTTATGGTCATATTACTAAAATCCAGATTTAATTCCACTGAGCCAAATCTAGCTTTGAGCTTTTCATATCCAATTTGATATCTGCAGGATCGAGTCTTCAGTTTTGCATGTAGATCGATAAGTGATGACTACTGGCGATGCTATTAGGTGGGATGTCCCAACGCCAGCTAAGAGCACGACTGTTTATCAATGAGATATCCGGTACTGAGCCGTTTGATTTGCGGCTGATAATATAATAATCGTTGGCGAAACAATCCATATTGGATCAGGGCCTTAAATTGTGTTAGAGCACACTACAGGATTACAAAACCGCCACCTTCCGTACGACAGCCTTGCGCTCTAACCATTCGGCTATCCGGCACGGCGGCTGGTAGAGAGAATAATTAGAGTATTTTTTTTTTAAAAAAAAGCTTGACGATTAATCTCTTCTGGCGTTTTATAGTCCTTATCTTCCGCAACATTGTGCAGGTGCTCGGAGGTGGCGGGGAGGAAGACGGGCGGCAACCCTGTGGGCTGAACCAAAACCAAGTGGCCGAGGAGAACCTCCATAGTGGTGGCACTGGGCCTAATTAGACCCGAGTCTGCACGGGGATTTATCTGAAGTGGCAATAGTCACGAAACCTTACCAGGGGTATACTGGTACCATGGGAACCGGGATAGCCCCTGGACTCACATACTTCAGGAGAATTCCTTTTGTATGTGCGTTCAGCCCCCTAGTGGGAGCTTCATGGGGGTTGTGATTGCGCTCAAGAGAACAGAGACCTTCGGGTCTCAGCGTGGTGTTGCCTTTCAACACGGCTGCCGTACTTCTTAGCTCGGTAGAGATTTTGGTATGTCTTACATCCACCAGTATCAATGCTGAGCCATGCACTTGGTATAGACTGGTACCGTTGTTGGTTGTCACAGCGAGGCTCTGATCGTGGTCACAAAATCAATCCGTGTCTTAAGAAGACCGTGCGATTAAGTCCACAAGACAGGTACTCACGATAAACCCCTAGGACTCTCACAGCATTGCGCAATGCCATCAATTTTGCTTGCATCCTCACGTCTGCTAGTGCATCTGCTGTTTTCCAACCCTATCAAAACGCCACCTTAAAAATATTTGAAGACAAATTTTGCCGCCAGGTTCTTAAATATGTAACCTTTTAATATACAGATATAGGAACTATTCTCAATGTAATGGGTCAGAGCAATCGGCGATTGTTAAATTTGTTTAAACTAAAAACAACGTGGCTTGTAAGCTGGTTTAACAATAAATTACAATATATTACAGCTTGATAGTGGAAAAACAATCACATACACATAATTACAAAGCGCCATCCATACAATGTAACACATATTCCAGCAAACTCTACTCCGTTCAAAACTTGAAAACCCGGCTAACTTCGAAACTATGGAATACTTGATAGAATTCCACGGTTTAATCGACTTTGCAGAAAGTAAACAACATGCATTGCATGATTAATCGGAAAATGTATGAATTATTCAAATGTGCAAATAGCTAGCACTGAGCGATTAGGAACCTTCCTTTACTCCAACATATTTGTTCGTATTTAATACTGGAAGCCCACCACCATTCCTTTATCTCTCAGACTTGTATCAGTCATGCGTTTATCTAGTTCTAGACTAATATCAGACTACAAGCCTCCCTACTAATGTTCTAGACGTACTACCTACCTCAAAGCCCTGATATCTTCATTGCTTCATTTATTTGGCCCGCTAAGCTGTTATCACAGTGCGGTTAATGACCAAAGACCGCTCCGCTTCCGAGACGAGAGACGGAAAGTTAGCCATGTCGAGAATGTATAATTTCAATGAGAGTTTCCTAAGTTAGCGTCCAATACGATTTGCAGTTACATGTGGTTAACATTTGCTAAATAACGCGGCTCGTGCTCTTTACAAGTGGTTTCCTCGTTCCAGAAACGCACATGGCCGGTTATCAATTTCCAAAGATTCTCAGTGGGTAGTAAGCGTTTGAATCATTTTTCCCAATAACTGGTTTGGCTCTTGTATTTTTAAAGACTAGTCAACTCGTGCACTGAATAGCTTTAGATATCTGACTATTTTGCTATCCGGATTTCGTCATCATTTCAGGCGATGCCACGCTGCAGTATTGCCGGTAATACTTTCAATTCCAATGCGAGGGGGTTTTCTTACTCAACGGCGTGCAAACCGACGTCATCATTTTCCCGCCTCTCTCTTGGATGATTCCCAATTCCGCTACATTAAGCCATATATGTTAAGGTAAAAGGCGAACTCGTTTCGAATTCATAATTCAAACCCCTGCGCTCATAGCTTATAGTGTCGTGCACTGGAACCTCAATAACCAGTTGTGTACGATGCCTTAGCCTGTTCACAGGGATCGTTTGTACGTTGTCTGCTGTGTACCTCCGGCACCTGGAAAACGGAAGTGATTAATGCCATGCGGTTCTATATAGTAAATTCGGCCTTACCCCTTCACTGAAGTGACAACACGTGCATAATTTAGGTTCAATCCAATTGAAGGCAGAAATAGTGTGTTACATAGTTGGTGAATGTGTAGTGCCTGGTGCTGAAAATATATAGAAATTAATTTAAATTATTCATAGTGCGTAGATAAGAGGAGAATGTTACATGCAGCATTCATGAATGTACCCAAGAGTGCTTTGACCGTATGACGATAAACAAAACGCTAATTTACACGGTGAATTTAAATCGCGAAACCTCCCCCAAAAAGGTATCACGCGTAATCGCAACCTAATCCTGTCTATGCCCGTGAATTCGCCAATCGCATTAAGTGCAAACTGGTATTACATTTGAAATTATATCCACGTAAAAATGGCGCGAATTTCGGTAGGTGATCAAAATTTAGTGCCTCGAAATGTGTTTGGCGAAAAATCACCACCCCCATTGTCCGTACCGGAAGACGATGGAAATGTGCGGTCGTCATCGGACACGGTTGAATCAACTGGTGGCGTGAAACTGAAAAAGGAAATCAGCTTGCTAGATGGTGTGGCAATTATAGTGGGTGTGATTGTTGGCGCCGGGATTTTTGTAAGTCCCAAAGGTGTCTTACTGTATTCAGGATCGATCGGTCAAGCCGTCATTGTATGGATTTTGTCAGGCGTTCTGAGCATGGTCGGCGCATTATGCTATGCAGAATTGGGTGAGTAATGACTTTCCGGTTGGTAAAGAATGCTAGCAAGCGGTAATTTCGAATGATAAACTATTTTTATTTATGGTGTATCACGAGCAGATATATGGTGTGTACATGCACGCTTTTAGTGCCACTTTGCTGTAGAACTGACAGTATATTTCCAAACATAGTATCGACAGGAACGAGGTAGACGAGCTAGAGTCTTGGTAAATAAACACGAAAGTGTTGGATACCATACTGGAGTTTCCTTCATGCCTAATCTGTATGAGGACTGAATGGAGAAACGCTGGCTTCTGCTCAATCTAGAAATTCCAATCGTATCCAACTTCTTTTATGGAAGTAACACTTTCAAGTTGACTATGTAGCCTGCTGATATGTCTTTGCATAAAAAATATAAAAACAATTTAAAAATGAATCTGGAACACAGGAAAAGTAAAGATTTCTCAACTTATTATCTTTCTTATCGTAGTACATTCAGTTATATATGTTACATGTTAACCAACCTCAATGGTTGAAAAACACTCCATAAACATCCAGAGAAGGGGGTAAGATGAAAGGATTACTTCTACACCGACTACTTAGACAACAACTAAAATAAGATGTTTTTTGCCAGTAAGACAAATTCCGGATTGTCATTTAGCCCTGAAGCGCTTGTCTAGGTAGCAGGAGAGGTTCATTTCAGTAGATTTTAAGGCTATCATCATCAATGGAGCAACCACTGATCTAAGTCTACCATAGTGAGGAACTCCAAACATCCCGGTTTTGTGCCGAGGTCCACCGATATCCATTACAGCTGCCTGGCACCCTGTCCTACGCAATCGCTCCATCTCAATCTGGGTCTGCTACGTCTTCTTTTTCTACTATAGATATTGTCATTATAAACTTTCCGGGCTAGATTATTCGACGAATACGAATTAAGTGACCCGAACATCACAACCTATTGTGCCGGATTTTATCCATGAATTGACGGCCAGTCAATAATTAAAAAAAAAAGATTCAGAAAGATTATCTATCCGATGGTCATCTTATTTGGGGTTAAGATAAAAGTCTTACAACAAGAAGTCTGCTATGGTGCCGGTTCATAGTGGAGGAAGGTCACTACTGAAACGAACGATACCTAGTTGGACAATCGATTTGAAATCTATAGAAATTCGGAGAAACCGCGAAAAAGATCTACGATGGATTTCATCCTCACCCGATGCTTGTTTTTCCTAAGGTGTCGGTAAGGCGCAACCTTTATGGCCATCTTGGGAGATTGGACTCCACTCCATGGCGTAGCCAGAGATGCAATTGCCGTCCCTCCCAGTAGGTGGCATATCAACTGCCACTTTCTTGTTCCGATTACAGTATGGATGAGTACCAGGCATGTGCGCCGACCAGGTTCTTCTTTTGTTAAGCCAATTTACTCCGATAATACGACGTAGATAGGTGCCCACGAAGGCTTGGAGCTATTGAGTAACATTGGAGCTCACTTTGCATGTTCTACTCCCATATAGCAACGCCGAAAGGGCACTGGCACAGAACAATCTCAACTTGATCTGGTGCCGTGCCGTGACAATTTGCACCATCATATATTGCTCTGTTAATAGCTCCGGAAGGTCCCTCCTGTGTAAAGCGCTTACCTTTCTCGAAAGATACACTCCCTTTCTCGAAATTGATTAAAAGCAGGTGCATCGAAGATCAAAACGTCGCGTTAATCTAAAATGATCCGTAGGGGTTAGTGTGGTCAATGCAGGGGGACCCGGAGCGGAAACCAGCCTGGTCTCTCTCGATCAAGCTTTCGAGATGTTATCTGTTGCGTTCCAGCATTATTTTAGTTATTATCTTTGCAACGGCAGTGGCAATTATCACACTCAAAGCGGGTCCCCTTCTTTTGGATCTTGACGATCATCCACAAGAGAAGGGGCCCCCCCGGATGTGATACGGTTAAGAACCATGATGAAGTGTTCTTTTCATCTCTTCAGTTGTTCATCATCGTGGATGAGAAGTCGACTGTTGACACCCTTCACAAGACCATCGAAAGATTTGTGACCACATGTAAGCTCTTCCGTGATGCCATATACATTTCTGAAGTGATTGCGATTTACGGCATCTTTCGACTTCCCTGACCACCGTAATAGCAAATTCTCTCTTATCGCGGCGTACACTACCTTGAACTTACCGGGATTTTGTTCGGTATCGGATTTCAGTAGAGCCTTCGACCCCTTCCGTTCATCGATCCGCTTCCACCATTCCGCAGTCAGCCAGATCTTATGATTATGGCCGACGACATGTGTAGCACCCGAGAAAAGAGTATTTTTGATAGTGGCTCAATGTTCATCGATATTCTCAGGTTACTCAGTATATTTGCCGTTCGATCAGCAAGATAGCTCCCCTATTGCCAAGAAGCTGTAGAAGGAAGCTAAAAGCGTTAGCAGTAGGTAAAACGATCAATTGAAAAACGTAGAGAAGAGTTATTTCGTAACTTAAATTGGTAGGAGAGAAGTGCAAACTGTCTGGTTGGAGCTCCTCGGGAAAGCTTGGGATAGGCAGGACGAAACTAGCCAAATTCAATGTTCCAAAAAGCGAAGACTCGGGAAATGGCGATAGCTTAGGATCAGGGCATCCAAATAATGGCAAACTTGGAACAAGAAGTAATCCAAAAAGAAACAAGTATAAGGTAAAAGTTATGTATCCAATTCCAAATTGGCTGAATGAAAATGAAGAATCAAGCGACAGTAAATAGCAAAGCGGCGGGGAGAGATGATAAAACATTCAATTTTTGTTTAGAATTGAGGGAGTTCTGAATTCGCCATTCACTTGATGACGGGCCAGATCACTTAGGAAGAAACTTTCTCTGATTGTGATTTACGAACTTTCTTTCGGCTAGAACCCAATTTGCAAAATTTGCGACTTGTGGTTTTATAAGGGCATCACAAACAGTAGAAGAAAATTTCTGCCTAAGTGATCCGCCATCTACTTGACTCCCTCATTTCGAAGCAAAATTTAGAAAAGCTTGAACCGGCTTAGGCCTTAATTTTGCTAGGCAGCTTTTGTCTAGAATATAATTCATACCCGTGGCATATCCATGAACTTATATAAGGCAGCAAATCCCAGCTGGTAGCCGCTTCAGTTAAAATGTTACCAGGGCAGAGGTGGGGCAGCGTCTGATGGGTTGCCTTTGCCCTGGACAAAACTGTCGCAAAGCATTCAAACTTATGGATGATGTAAGCTAAAATCCCGAGCATTGTCAGTAGAGCACAAAAAGTACTTTTGATCGACCATACATTTTTTTTTGTATTAAAAATTATAATATTTGCTGATTCACAAAAGAATAGACCACTCTACATGAATCTAGCTGGATTTGCTTCTTTAAAACGTGAGTGATCGTGGTTTGGATGGGGGGGGAATGGGGAAGAACAGAGAAACAAACAAACTTATATCAGCTGAAAATTATTTATTTAGTTATCGAATTATTTCGCGAATTTTCTGGAACATTAAAGCTTGACAAATAAACAATAAATGATTACCGCTCTAGCCTGCGGAGTTTAGATCTCCGTTCCACTTACTCTTCATCGATTTTGAGAAGCCTTCCGGCAATGTGAACAGATAGTGCATTTGGAATGCTCTATGCATAATTGGTATACCTAGAAACTAACTAATGTTACCAATGACATCCTTCCTTTTGCCTTACCGGAAGACCCCGGAGAGTTCAATGGACCATAATATCCTTTCTCAGTCCTTGACCAAATGGCTTTGGATGTGGACAAACAGATGAGCGGAGTTGGGACTCATTTTCGGAAACTCCGCAACGCGATTTTTAACATGGCATCTGATTTGAGAATGGATGATATGTACCCTCCGTTTTTTATGGTTCTGCCTGTTTGACAAGTGCCGTCAGCTTATTTCTTTTCATTTTTGACAATTTTTTATGGATTATTGCTTCAATCGTCTTTCTACTGAAACTGTTCTTTGCCCCAGTTTCAATAATGTGACGTCTCTCGTTATTCAAGCGTTCCTTTGGACGATTGCGTTGGATGGTGCCATTTTTTGTGAGGTGTGGTGTGATGTTGTTGGGATGGTTCTCTGCGTGGATATTACGTTTGCGATATATGTAAAATTCGATTTTTTTCTGTTGTTGATGATGAGTAAGTCCAATAAGTGTAGTTGCTGGTTATATTCGACTTCCATGGCGAACGTAATGCTCTTGTGGGCCGTATTCAGTTAGTTGCTTGGTTTCAAGCTGGTTTTGTTTCCCAATTGCGAAATAGTCGCCAAAATATTTGGCCCAGGACCAGAAATACCAAGTTCCCTATTTATTCCACAAAGATGTCGCTGATAAGTGGTGGTAGTGGATTACCTCTGCTGGCGCCGGAAAACCCCCCTTAAGTTCATGATAGGAGTACCAAATTTTCCAACAGCAAAGAATAGTATCGTGCAGAATATTGCAAAATTGACATTTACAGCAGTTCAAACTTATCAATTTCGCTCGAACTTACTGGATTTAAAGCCATGCAAATAATTTGTTTGAGGATTGAAGGGTCCTAAGTCCGCATCTACTTGACGTCGGACCGGACCAAATGGGAAGCAACTCCCTCTTTTTGTTGGTCTATGGACCTTTCGTTTAGGGCTTAGCACCCAAAAAATCAAAAATATTAGGCGAAGACGGCTTTACGGTTTCTTACCAGGGCACAGGCACATCGTCTCTGCCCCAGGCTTTGACCCAAACTATGGGCGGATTTACGCTCAATATAATTCGCAGTGACATCGTGTTCTGCGAATTATATAAAGAAGCATTCAACATCTGCGAACCTGCTGATGCGTTTGATGATTTGCCTGTCCCTTGGTAAGAAACTGTAGAGCCGTCTTCGCCTAATACATGCAAATAAGATGGAGGTCATAATTAACGAGAATAATTTATATTCGAGTGAAGTATTAAAGTTCCATCTATAAAGAAATTACTTCTTCCCAGTCCTTTTCAAGGTTTCTTTGAAAACAAATCCTTATTAAAGTCGGTTTTGTCGATCTGTCTGTCATACGCACTTTTCTCCAAAACTGTTGCACCTATTGACAGGAAATTTGGTTGAAAGGCGCACAACTTTTTTTTCTTACCAAATATAGACATGTGGTTGATACCAAGGTCGTGGTTAGTACTTTTCAAAGCAGGTATTAATTTTGACATTAGCTACGAAGGAGGGGAGGAATGATGGATCGAAAATGTCAATTGCTTCAAGGACCTGTTCTCAGAAATTACCCAACCAAAAAATATGATGGTCCATACGCATGGTATCTAGGCCTCAAAATACTCTCTATTACGATTTCTGCACAAATAAAGTTAATAATAGTGTATTTTCATATGTTGAAAATAAACTGCGGACCTCCCTTAATTTCATCCTAGATCCAGGGTTAGGTTATAATATGGTATCACATTGGGAAGTTTGGTATTATTAGCAGAGTTATAGTAGATCAAAATTGTTTCTTTCGCTTCAAATGATTACTCCCTAAAAGATAAAATGACAGTATCACATTGGACTAAATATCAAGTGTATTCACCGTATGTACACTGCGTACAATTTATAAATGAAACGATCTTGTAAACAAATAAAATATATATATAATATAATATATATAATATATAAAAATTCAATAAAATGGTTTCCCACTTGTTTTGTAATTTTTCTTCTGCTTCATGCAAAGGTATTGTTAGAGGTTTCAGCAACAAAGAGAGGATGGCGTTATTCTGTGCTTTAGTGGTATCTCTAGTTGTCCTTTTTCCTGCGTTGCACAAAATTTCAAACCTAATAATCCATTTGGATACTAAAGCCTTTGAAACTTTTAGGTTTCTAGTTACCCGGACTACCCTCATTTTTTGGTCTTTTCACGACAGGCGAAAAATATCACTCGGAAACGCTTCTTATCTTTGTTCTTTGAAGAATGAACTACTTCTCAATTTAAACCGGGGTGCAATGATAATGCGATTTCGATCGTGCCTTTGCACTACAGGATTTGAGATCCTGTTTATTTGAACTCAATATTTATAAATAAGAAAATAATGACGTGCAGTTTTTAATGAACATACTATACCTCCATAATGACATCTACCAGAGGTTGTTCCATGCCAACGTCCTTTCTGTATCAATTACGTGAGCAGCACCTGGAAAGTCATCACATTGTTACTCGAAAGCTCCAAGCTTTCGTTAAAACCCATCTCTGCGTTGTCATCGAACAGTGACAGTGGATAGGCGACACTTTAAGAAAGGACGACAACTCCATTGCTGTCTGTGGCGTGCTATGTAATCTGCTATCTCAAGAGGAGGAGCTTCTTGAGAAGACTTGAAGAGAGGTGAAGCAGTGATGACCTTTAGATGTGGTTGGTATTTTATTTTTCTCCTATCTGGACTCGAAAATCACAACCGATAACAGCTACGATGATGAAATCCACGCACGGTTGTTGGCAGCCAACAGAGCCTATTTCAGCTTACAAAAACTGTTCTGCTCGAAACATCTCACCATAGGGTCACAGCTCTTACTATACAAGATAATGATCTTGCCAATTCTCATGTATTGCTCGGAGATTTGGAAGAGCAAGAAGAATTGGGAACTCTTGGTCGCGTTCGAGAGAAGAATCCTCCGGAGAATTTTTGGCCCCCTACATGAGGATGGACGATTCCGTAGCCTACATAACGACGAAACCTATGAGCGATACCGTGACCGTCAGGTTGTGGATAAAATCCGGTTCAATAGGTTACGGTGGGCGGGTCATTTAATCCGTATAGATCAGGATGATCCAGCCCGGAAAGTCTATAAGGGCAATATCTACGGTTGAAAAAGAAGACGAGGCATACCCTGACTCAGATGAAACGGTGGCGTAGATCAGGACGCCAGGCAGCTTTTAGGGATATCGAATTGGTGGGCCTCGGCGCAAAACTGGGATGTCTGGAGTTCCTTATTAAGACCGGATACCGATTGTTGCGCCGTGGATGATGATGGCACTCTATTTAGATGGCTATATATTGTGGTCAACATTACCAAACATTGAACAACCACTTCTATCATTGGTCTCAGCTTTATAGTTGAAAATTAGCCTTGAAAACCAATTCTTTTTTCCAAGTGATATGTTTTTTATTTTCAGTAGTTAAGCAAACAAGCGAAATTATCATATTCGGCGATCCGAATTTTAATAAATACTAGAAAGAAAGCCAGGGAATTTTCAGGGCTACAAATTTTGATGCAATTTGCGAAGCATGGCTCAGATGACTTTCCAATCTCAGCGCCAATATTTTTTTATTTTTTGAGATGCTACTAAAGATTTAGCAGGGACTGATTCAGTCAGTTAAGAATAATATAAATTGGATTATTCTAAAAACAGACATCAAATCGTTGGAATGCATTACAGTATTGAGTTGAGGTCAGGATAGGTTACTGCCAAGATAGCCGCGACAATCATTTTCCATAAATATTCCCAAACTTTAGTCTTCCCTTGTAAAAAAGAATTATTTCATTACAACTTTGAAAAGAATAGCTTCGGTGACCCAATCAGTGTTTCAATAATTAAAATGATTTCATTTCAAATTTGTCAATAAAATATTCAATTTAGAAAAAAACAAGTGTTATAAATTATAAGATCTTCTTGGCCAATGACATTTAAATCTTCTCTGTTCACCGAATATTTCGCCAATGGAAATGAAATTAAAGTTTGAATCAGATAAACTATGACCTTAAATATTCAGCCACGTAACGTATGGTTTGCAAAAGTTCAACCTTTTCACAACTCGTGGCTAGAAATTTCATAGTTACGGAGCCGTGAATTTGACCAAAAGTGGTTGCATACACATATTCGTATATATGGACGTATACCCGAAATCCATATATTCAATATATGCAGACATAGTAATAGTCTTATACCATAATCGAATAACTCTGAAGTTCTATACAGTTTATGCTAGGTATATGTATCTTTCGTTTCAGCAATTCTGCGAACTAGATGTTTTTTGCTAAGCACCGATAATGCGGTAGTTTGTTCAGCTGTTATATTGCATCGTTACTCATAGAACGAATTAACAAAACAAGTATCTTAATTTGATGATATAGTTCAATGACGACAGAAACAATATCTAAATATAATGGGAGTAAATAAGTTATCAATAATTATCCTAATGACGTAAACAGGTGGTGCGACGATTATGAACTGCGGTATTGTGACTCTTTCCTCGTTGCTTAATTTAAGGTAGGCCAATAAGTGCATCATTCTAAAATGACTATCTTTTTGTCGATAGTCGGAAAAAGTCAAATGCTCCCGTTTGTGCTTAGCAAAAATAAAATCAGATATTTTATTGGTTGGATGGAAGTCGACCTAAAACGATTAAGAAACAAGTTATCAACAGTAAATATTCAATGGTTAGTTCTGGGCTGAAACGCAATCAGTAATATTTATCTAAAATACATTAACAGTTCAAATGAGTATTTATTCGGGCAATCAAGGTTCCAAGTTGCCCTATTCACTACTTACTCTCTTACTAAGCCAGTTCTGGTCTGAAAAGTAATCAGGCCCTTGCGCAATATCTGATAGTATTTCTGGTGCGTAAAGTGTTGTCGCAATCATAAATGACACTACGCCCGTCCATAATGAACAACATTCTTCTTACAATCAAAGGCTTTCAATACGACAAGTATCATAAACATTGATTTTTGATAATGTGCCCATTATGATTCACAAATTGCTTTCAGCATAGTAAACTGCGATTGGGACTGTTTACAACAGATAAGATTAACAACATATCAATGAGATAGTATTTCCGCATATTTGGAGCCGATCTGATATGTTATCAAATATGTATGTAGTTGCTTTATCAGAAGTCTTCTTCAGCCATATAAACATTTGGTTAAGTGAATCACATGGTTTGAGAACTCAACCTATCTTTAGTTTCGCATATTCAAAACGTGGTGGTCGTAGGCTTCAACGCGAGGCTTAGTGCCAGCATACCTTCATAAAGTGGTTGCGTCAAAGAACCTATTGCAGGTTCAAGCATTACGTACATGTTAATGCACATCCATTAATAAATTTGCATTAGCAGCAGTTTTTGCTCCACGTGTATCCGATATTGTAGAAGATTTAGAAATACGAAACCTAGTTAAAGTACGTTCGCAGGTGCGAGTCGGTGAACTATTTCAATAAAGAGACCATATCGTTTGCCGAGTTCGAATTATTGGCTTGCGGTTAAAAATATACACGTTATTTGTGGGTATATTCATGCATGTGCGAAACGGAGAATTCTATACTATGGGGATTTCTAGGGGATTTTTTCCACTACATTTTGATTATATTAATCATGAAACCTAGGACTCCCAACATACATGTAATTGATCACTTATGAGAAGGTAGTACGATGTTAAGGCCTTTTCCCAAGATTTGGATATTTACTAATTGTTGCGCATAAAAATAAAGTTGGACTTTCAATCCCATTTCCAAAGGGAGTGAGGAGTTTATGGAGGGGGAGGAGATAGCCCATCCCCTCTTCATCCCTAATGAAAACTCGTAGCAGTCTTCCCTCCTGAAAAAATTATGAACTCCGGAATCATTAATCATGAAATTGCGACGGCCATTCCCCCTTTAAAAAGGTATGGCGCCATTCATGATATTGTGGGGGTAGGTAGGTAGGTAAGTATCAGTGGCCACTCCGAGAAGCCCAATTAGCGCTTTGGTGCGAAGTTTTGATGCCACAAACTTCTAAGACCGTGACAGTTGCTATGGGAGCAGGGAGGCAGAGTCCAGCCGGCTCGGATCTTCAAAGCCAGCCCGTAGCATTCATGAAGGAAAGCAGCTCTCCGCCCCTACAGCTAGAAATCTTTCTGAGGTCCCCAAAGAATGGTTTACCCAGTGTCCGCAGCCTGACTCTAGCCAGAGCCGACTGTATTCGCCGAAGGACTGCCAAGAGCAGAACCTCGACTGGCCAATCCGTCAGCCCGCTCATTCCCCCTCTATGTTCCTACCCAGAGGAGAGTGACCCTGAGCGTGCCGCCCAGAGGGTTCAGCGCGTCTCTGCACTGCTCCACCAACCTGGAAGATGTCGATGCTGAGTACAAGGCCTTGATGGCCGCTTGGCTTTCGGTCAGAATGGCTCATTCCAGCCATCGAGAGACGTCCAATATCGCCAGTACTCCTGCCTGGAACACACTAGTAAAACCTGGGAGACTATACGACTTGGATACATTGTGTGTATTCGAGAAAACCCCCGCGCCGACTCCACAAGGCATCTTTGATACGTCCGTAAAGAATACTGTGTCATAGTCTTGAAACACGTCGCTGGTCTTCCACTTTGGCTTGGTTGGAAGGTCCACAGCAAAGTTTCTCGTGAAGTTCAGCTTGCGTGTGGCATAGTCCATGGGGATGCCCCGATTTCCCGAGGTATTTCATCTAGGATATTGCTGTGGCCGTAGGATTTTGCTGCCCAGCATCCGGACTCACGTAGTCTGACGGCACTGCACGGTGCAACATATTTAATGTGGAGGTCTAGGGGAAGGAGATGCATTTGATGATATTGTGACAGGATTTAACTTTGAAAATCATTTCCACATAGGAAAGAAGAGTATGAAAGGGAAGCCGGGAGTCCTTTCTTTCAAAACCCGTTGAGAATTTGGGGCGATCAACCCCCCATAAAAAGTTACGGCACTTCCAATGGGGGGTATTTTCATACCATCATGGACTATGTTCTTGTCATCAATAAGCTTATTCGTAGGGAAGTCGTTGTCGTGATGTGCAAGGGGGTTTTTGAGAGAAAACCCGCCTCTCCAGGGTAGGGTTAACAAATCAAATTTTACTATGATGATATCAAAATATCGCCTATTCGAAGCACTCATACATCCTTTATCAGTACAAAGCCTGTGAGCTTTGTACTGGTGACGGGGGTAAGTTGCTCCCGAAATATGTATCTATATTGAAAACTAAATATTGTACTTTGGAGGAAGCTACTTGTCTATCAATTTTAGATTAGACTAGAAATAGTAGACAAATATCTAATCTCCACTCAAATTTGTTATGGGAGGGAGACCGTCCCGATTTTCATTCGGGTTTGAGAGATGACCTCCTGCTCCTCCCTCCACATCCTCCTTTCCCCTGCGGAGATGGGGTTCAGTATTAAAGTCCGCCGTTGTGACATGAAAATAGCCCAACTTGGGATATCATAACTTTTTAATGGGGGACGACCGCCACAATTCTTTAATGGAGAGGGGAAAGAGGACCTCCCTTCCTCTTACATATTCTCAACATCCTGCCTGCCTGTAGGGTTGAGAACTCAAACTTTATCATGATGATATATATATTATATACAAGGGGAGACGACGACATCGAGTTTTCATCGGGGTTCAAGAGAGGGCTCCAAAAAAACAAGGTTGAAATTTCAACCTTTACCCATTTTCCAGTATATAACTTGATAGATAAGTGGCAAATAAAAAACACTAGTAATGTGCGCTTCTAAGGATGATTTAATAATTTCCATATCGTTATTTTGCTTGTCTACATCCAATAGCTTTGACTTTAGCTTTAGCTAGCTCTTTCATCAAAACTAAGCCAGCTCTTCCTGATAACATTCTATGAATTAATCGAAATTCTTACCATGTAGTCCCACTCGTCAAAGATGTGGATACATAAAGAAAATTACAATACCATCAATTTCCCAAGCTTAATAAGCAATATTACATCGAATAGAAGAGAAAATTGTGGCAGAAAGATGGTGACCTCCGAAAGGACTAAGGAAATTGATAAAATATTAGGTTGTTGCATATGAAATGGCCGTTTTGGCAGTCAAGTGAAGTTAATAGCAATTTTGGTGCATCAAACCACCACCAGTTGGCGCTGCTGGTGTGGAACATCGAAATGCAAATACTCCTACATTTAATCAAGGAGTTATTTCAGTTTTTACCATGCTTGGGATAACAGGGAATAGAAAGGAAAAAAAGGATTGGAAAAAGCCAAGAACGTATACTTTGTCTGTATGAGTTCAAACCCGGTCATAAAGCGGCGGAGGCGACCAAAAATATTAACAGCACATTTGGAGCTGATACGGTAAGCGAACGAACAACACGGCGGTGGTTCCAAAAATTCCGGTCAGATGACGTAAACCTTCAAATTGGGCCACGTGGAGATCCAGGGCCATCGATTGACAAGGACCAGCTGCGTTTGCTGACACACATCAGTCTGTGAGAGACATTGCAGAGAAACTGGGCGTACATTATTCGACAGTTTCCCGGCACTTGCAACAATTTGGAAAGGTGAAAAACTCGACAAATGGGTTCCGTATGCCCTTACGGAGCAAAGCATGTCCCTTCGAATGGAAATTTGCAGTTCTTTACTCTCCTGCAACAGAAGCGATCCACAAAATAGTGACATGTGATGAAAAGTGGATATTATACGACAATCGTCGCCGATTAGCACAATGGCTAGATGCTGGTGAGCCACCGAAGCACATGCCGAAACCGAGCCTCCATCCGAAGAAGGTAATGGAAACTGTTTGGTGGTCTACAGCTGGAGTTATCCACTATTCTTTCTTGGCACCTGGAGAAACGATAAATGCACAGAAAAACTGTGCCCAACTCGAGGAAATGCCCCAAAAATTGCGTATTCAACTGCCGAGATTGGTCAACAGAGATGGTGTAATATGACAATGCACGACCTCATGTTTCCAGAACAACGGTAAAAAAGTTGAACGAATTGCAGTATGAGACTCTGCCCCATCCATCATATTCACCGGAGCTTTCGCAGATTGACTACCACTTTTTTAAGCATTTGGATAATTTTTTGGCGGAATAACAGTTGACGAAAGAAGAGGTCATCCAAATTGCCTTCATTGAGTTTATCAACCCCTGAAAATTAGACTTTTATGAAACTGGCATACATGCTCTCGAATCTCGCTGGGATTAGTGTTTTGAATCGACTGGCACCTATTTTGATTAAATAAATACATTTTTATAAGCTTTACAGTAATTTAAAATTTTTGTACAAAAACGGCCATTTCATTTGCAACAACCTAATAGAAGAAAGCCTGGGCAGGAAATTGTAAAAGACTTAAATGATGTGTTTGGACTGCGTATATCATTTTAAAGCGTTGAAGTGCAAAGTGGTGATGACCAGCAAAAAAGCCCAAATTAACTCCACGCATGCCCAAACAGAGGTGCATGATGCATGCATACCCACAAGGCTATTGGGATGAAGTTCATTTTCAAAATAATTGTTCTTTTGAAGTTTGGAGGAATCTTCTAAACATTTAATTTTAAAAATATTTTTCTACTTTTGGGTGTATCTTTAGTGACGAATGACACTGCAAATGCTGACGGAATCTGTAAATTTGTCCAAAGAATTCCACAAGAACGTTATTCTATTGATTACATCCAGAAGCAAGTGAAACATCCTTTTCCTATAATGGTATGGAATTGTATTTCTGCTGAAGATCTTGAGTCTCTTAATTTTGTTAACCAAACATGAAAGAAGCACTGACAAGGATCACCATCTGATTGTCGCTTACCTTGGCTTGCGTGTTGCGTCCGCCAATTCCCGCAGGGTTGGGGAGCCGCGACCCACAAAATTCAAAATCAACCGCTTATATGATCCAGTTGTTTATTGTTATTGATGTGTGTGTATATATGTGACCGCTTGAATGCAACATTGCATGTAATTCACAGTTGGTGTTTTCATAATGGACTCACGATGAACGCTAGGAAGGCTGGACTAGTTATGATCATGAGGAACGTCAGGTGGGGGCGCTTGATGCTACCTACCTTATCAGGGGCGGAAATCCTAGCTAGTACAAGCAGTGAAATATTTGGGAATACATTTCGACTCCAAGTTAACATGGAAGCACCATATCCAGGAACAATACCAGAAATCCTGCAAATTGTTCTGGCAATGCAGGACTGCGATAGGTAAGACCTGGGGACTTTCAGCAAAACGGAATCATTGGATGTATACACCCATAATAAAACTCATTTTGATGTATGCATGCATCGTCTGGTCGCACCATTCGAATCTGTTCCAACAGCCGGGGAGCATTATCAATAGTAAACAGTGACGACAGTTGGTGTAGAGTTGTCATCAGGTACCGCTGAAACCTGACTGACTGAACGAAACATTCCTCCGCACTCTAACATCGCTGGTAATGAGGAAGCTTATAGACTGACTCGCCAAAGTTCTGTGTCCACAATGGTGGGGCCAGAACCAGCTTTAGGCATCTGACCATCCACTGTCAAATCCACTCAGAAGGGGGAAATTGCAAGAATTCATGCAGCCGAATGGAGAAACTTGAACTTCTGTCGACAGGCAGAATGAAACCGGGGCCACTAGAGCGGCATTTTGATTGTCACTTAAGGAGTAGTGATCTTAAAAAATATTGTTTTCGAATCGAATTTGCTGCAGAGCTCTATTGCAACATTTGTCTATAAGTAAATTTTCTCCCGTATGCCAACGGACCTACAATGAGGGAGTATAACACAAAAACTAAGAATAGTCGAACAGTTCTTCTATGTTTTGTATAGGGTCGGTTTATAGTTTACGAACACTCAGAACCATAGAGGGCGATAGGACACGCGGCATTGCAGTAAAATGAAGATCTAAAGCGTTCGTTGATACGTTCACCACAAAGAACACCAGAAGGCTACTTCACCCAAGTTGGGTCGATGCGTGAAGCAATGCTATAATGCAGTTCACCATTGGATAGGTCAATCAAGAACAAAGAGGAGTGGTGAGAGGGCGCTTCCTTGATGCGCACCGACAAAGACGCAAAGCGGTTTTGATATACCTGTTTACTTTTCGGGTCGTGATAGAGCAATTTAACCCAGCGCATCAGTTCTTCTGGCACTAGCTGTGGGCGCGACCAAATTAGTTTGTGTGGTTCATATTCAACAGCTTCTCTAGCTCTAGATATGCAATGTAAAGAGGAAGATGCTTCTCACAGTCTTTCTCCACAAGTAACCGTCCAGCGATTTTTGCGTCAGTAGTTCCACAATTCCTGACAAACCCGGCTTGATTCACCGTTATTTGAAAGATATCGTGAACACGGTTGTCCAGAATGCATTCAAAAATCTTCATGACTTGAGACAGCTTCTTTTCTTTTCCCATATTGGAACGGTGGTGCTTTGTTGCCAAACAAAATATAACTTCCTTACACGATGACCATTCGCCTGAAGGCTTTATTTCAGTTATCGAGCGCCAGGGCTCACGGTCTTTCTTGAAAATATCATCATAGCGTGATCTGCATGTCTATCAAACTCAACATATCTAAATATGACAAATTATGAATATCTTTGAATTGATTAAACTACTTCATAAAATAGGTTATCATAACTGCCATGTGCATGAACAGGATACGAAAATATCGTCAATATATTTGTGAAACGGTTTTCCCATACGTTATAATAAAATTGTGCAAAAGTAATCGAAAAATCGTACAAAAAACTCAAAAATTTCTAATTTTTCTGATAAATAAAATCCGGTTAAACGCATGAACAAATCCAATCATGGTAATTCCGACCTTTTCTTCAGCTCATTGAACAAAGTTTGTTACGTACCTCATCGGGTTCCTATCAGGATGCAAAAGATGAGACGTGCGATGGCATGATCTGCAATTATCGCTTTTGTTGGGTACTGTCTGCAACAGTGATCACAATCTGCTTTTGATTATGAACAAAAAATTGTTTATTTTGGCGTAGGGTTACACTAGATTTTATCTAAATTAGATTATTCTCGAGAAAACGTTTGATGAAATACCGGGTCCAATGGAAAATATATCGTAAAATGAAAAAGACCCTAAAAAAGAATTTTATACCAGCGTTATAACTTTACCCAGCGACTGTCCTTCATGAGATGAAATGAATACCGTGAAGTATCAAATGGCTTTCCTGGCAAAAAGAAATTCCACAAAAGATCTCCAAAATGTCATTTCTCCGAACATTGGATATATTTTTGTTCAGGATGGTAATTTCAAGGTCGACAAAAAGATAAGTTCCTGGTACATGACCAGATGCTGAGACATGTGAAACGAGAGAGAGTTTAGTATACCTTTCAGGATCATAAAATATGCAGAGGCAGCCGGCTTAGCCGTTGCTGTGTTGGCTTAATGTTGCCCACAAGATGTTTTGAGTGCACATTATTTGCCATATTTTATTTTGTACGTGGGAGCATCTATGTACTAATGAGAGTTCAGTGTATTCTTCTTGTGCTGCCTAGTAAATACTCTCCTGTGTCACCGATCCTAGCTACGACTAAGTATACGACTTGCGGTTTCGTCCAGGACAACTCATCAAACGACTAATTACTAATTTGAGCCTAGCTCCATTGATGCCGAACGGTCATAACGATCATAGGTAATACACAATAATAGAGATAAACAACCTCACAATTAACAGATCAAACAAAACCACAAATCACTTCAAACTCAGTACCCCCCGCCATTATTCAAAAAATTCTATATATAATATATCAGATTCCCACCAAAAGCGAAACGGGGGAGGTCATTCATCTTTAATTTCGAAAATATATTTTCACCGCAACACTATAAAGTATGTAGTGTAAAAATGAGCAAGTGTTCCATAACAGTTCAAATTTGGAATAATTAGATTTACATTATGAAATACGATTAATATTATTGAAACTCTAAATATTCGATCAAGAACATGTAACATATCCTTTCACCGCCAATAAGAAAGTAATTTAAGGATATTGAAGGTTCTAATCTTGTGTAGTATTTCAAAGGCATTGATAAAGTCGACTATGGCATATCAAACTAAGAGGAGACAAAAATCAATTATATAAAATTACAGAGAATAAACATTTTGATCGAAATGGAGCATTACTAAGCCAAGTAATGATTATAGCCTCAATTTGTCATATAGGCAAAGACTAATTGCAGTCGTTGTTACTTCCTAAACAAGATTCAAATTTCGTTATACTTTCTACAACTCGTAGATTTGTCTACAACATTTGGTTATTCACCTTTCAGCTCAAGTTTGTAGTGATTGCGCAGCCAACCGCTGCCATGCGCTTTAATAAAAGGCATCTATCTACTCAGCAAGATTCATCATATTTTTTGCAGATACTGCTCTTAGGTAAAAGGTGCATGACCTCTAAATTTCACCTACTGTCTGAAAATTGAATAGAAATGAAACACGTGGAAGCATAACAATAGTTCTCCTCTCAGAATCATTCCAGGTAGAAAAGGGCCCTTTTTGTCTCTATTGAATTGTCTGCACGTCATTGTGTAACATTTTAAGATACGATTTGGAAATTTATGATGGACAGATTGTCTTAGGCTCTACGTGTTTCTAGGAATTGCTTTATTTAAAATATACAAAAAATTATTTGATATTCAATAACAATTCTAAAAAATACCTTTGGGTATCAGCTAAATATGTATTACTGAAAACAACTGGGCAAAATTGTCCAATATTTCAGGTTCCAAAGCGTATCATTAACAGGAATATTATTAAAACCTTGAGTAAATATCATAGAATGCATTTTGTAAACGCCTAATACGAGTACATTTAGAAAATAGAAGATGTTGGTGAAAACCATCCTATAATCAACACTTTTATGCAAGTAATATTTAGTGTTTCGTATAACTATCGGTCATTCCTTGAAAAGAAAATGAGTTTATAGCATTTCGATTACTTAGCACTTCTTCTTCCTTTTCCTCAGCCTTTGTCCCCTTCACACGTGGGGTCGGCTCGTCATGATCGGTTACGCCACTTTGTTCTCTCAAAAGCCCAATCTGGATTGAATCGCGAGGCTTTCAAGGCCTTTTGGTCGCTTACCATCGACTTCGATATTAAGACCAATCTTGGAGAGTGAATTCTTGCGAGCGCGAATTACGAAGACGCCGCTCTCGCATTTTTTCCACGATCGGAGCAACTCCATATCGATCGCGGATATCCTCATTTCGGATGTGATCAAGGCGTGTCAAACCACCAGTCCAATGCAAAATCTTTGTCTTCATTACCGCAACACACCGTTCATGGTCTTTTATAGTCGGCCAACACTCAGAACCGTAGAAGGCGACAGGACGGACGACAATGCGATAAATTTTAGATTTGAGACGCTTGTTGATACGTCGATGAAAAAGAACACCAATTGTGGAACGCCACTTCATCCAGGTTGCGCTAATGCATGAAGCAATTTCATAACACAGTTTTCCATTGGCTGAAATCGTTGACCCGAGATATTTAAATCGCTCAGTTCTGGGTAGGTCACTCCCGCTGGCAGCGATTGTGTCTGTTTAATGGGGATCGGTCGTCAAAAATTCAGTTTTATTCAGGTTCAATTTGAGATCGCATTGCATGAGGCGATCATTCCATTTTTGGATAAGTTGCTCGATATCTATTAGACACTAGGAAAACATCGTCTTCATAAAGCAGTGTATGAGGCGTTGGACAATGCCCAGCAGTGAAAAGAACAAAGAGGAGTGGTGATAGGGCGATTTCTTGATGAACAACAACAGAGACACGATGCACGGTCAAACGCTTCCTCTAGATCTAGAAATGCAATATAAAGAGTGCGATATTTCTCCATGAGTAGCCACGAAGCGTGCATTGCGTCAGTAGTTCGACAGTTCTTAACAAGCCTGGCTTTGTGGATCATATCTTGGTTTCACGATTCTTTCCCATTCGTATTGGTTGATAATAGCGGAAGTGAGATCATTTCCTCTTGCCTCTCACGAAATCGCCATCATTTAATGCGCGGCGGTCCAGTGTGTTCCTTACGCTATTTTATCGGTGGCTTGATTCGCAAGATGACAATCAACGGCCAATGTTGAGATGTGATGGTCTTATAGGGAACGGCTTCGCAATCAGTGATGGTAGTAAAACGTCGACGCCTTATGAGAATATGGTCGATTTGCGTTTTACTATTCCCACTATAAAATGTAGGAACATAAGGCAATCGTTTGATGAACCATGTATTCATAAGTACAAGGTCTTGGGTATCATGTATTCCTCGGAGGCTTCGGTTCTTAGCATGAAAAATTGCGGATTCTTGGCTGCGTTCGAAAGAAGAATCTTCCGAAGAATTTTCGGCCCCCTATATGAGGGTGGGTATGTGTCCGGATAGCTGAGTGGTTAGAGCACAATGCTGTCGTACGGAAGGTCGCGGTTCAAATCTCGCTGATGGCAGTGGGATTTGTATCGTGATTTGACGTCGGATACCAGTCGACTCAGCTGTGAATAAGTATCTAAGTCAAATCACGGTAATAATCTCGGACGAGCGCAATGCTGACTACATTGCCTCCTACAGTCTACTGTAGTGTACCGTTACGGTCTTGAATGAAGTGCTCTAACACGCTTCAAGGCCCTGATCCAATATGGATTGTTGTGCCAACGATTATTATTATTATTATAAGGTCTTGGGTGTCCAAAAAGTCGACTAGACATTCGCCATCCTCATTGCGCGCTCCAAACCCTATACCCCATGGCACCTGTTATCATCTACCTTTACAACTACAAGGCTCCGGGATTGGACGGAATTCCGAACAGGGCTCTGAAGGTGGCGGTCAAGGCCAGACCAAGGTGGTTCGCAAGCACATTCGAATCGTGCATGGCGGAAGGAGTGTTTCCCGCCCAGTGGAAGAGGCAGAAACTGGTCTTGCTACCGAAGCCTCGAAAACCACCCGGCGTGCCCTCTTCATATCGCCCTATTTGTCTCTTAGACACCATGGGGAAGATGTTGGAGAGGGTGATATACAACAGGCTACTCCCGTTCATCGAGCTTGCGGGTGGTCTTTCAGAGCGGCAATATGGGTTTCGGCGAGCCCGTTCTACGGTCGATGCAGTAGCAAAGGTCGTGGAATTGGCTCGAAATGCGATGGCCATGGGCAAATGCTGTGCTCTGGTGACGCTGGACGTCAAAAATGCTTTTAACTCAGCCAACTGGGGCTGGATTAAGGGCGTTTTGGCCAAACTGGGTGTTCCTAGCTACTTGGCTCGGCTCATCGAGAGTTACTTTTCGGATAGACTTCTCTGGTACGAGACGGACGACGGGCCGAAGGAGTACATTGTGACAGCAGGTGTGCCTCAAGGTTCTGTATTGGGACCGCTGCTGTGGAACATAATGTACGACGGAGTGCTTGGCCTTCGCGTGCCGGAGGAGACAACGCTGATTGGTTTTGCGGACGACTTGGCGGTAATTGCAATTGCAAAGCATCCCGAGGACGTGGAGCTTTATGCAAATGAAGCCATTCATACCATCAAGTCATGGTTACGAATGGCCAAGCTGGACCTGGCGGACGAAAAGACGGAGGCGGTCCTCATTACCAACCGTAGGAAGAACAACACGGTTACCATCCGGGTTGGTAATCGTGAGGTCGTCTCAAAATCGGTTGTCAAATACCTGGGGGTGATGATCGATGCCAAGCTGAGTTTCAAGGGACACTTGGATTATGCGCGCAGCAAATGCCAGCTCATCCCTTGCAAGGATGATGCCTAACGTGGGAGGGCCGAAGTATAGTCGCAGGCTACTCATCGCGGGAGTGGTGAGGTCGATCCTGCTATACGCGGCCCCTGTCTGGGCGGGAGCGTTGAACCACGCGGTCAACCGGAGGAAGATATGTTCGGCATACCGGCCAATTGCGCTAAGGGTGTGCAGCGCATTTAGGACGGCGTCGACGGAGGCAGTGTGTGTTATCGCAGGAATGATCCCTATAGATCTTCTAGCGAGCGAGGCACACTGGCTCTACGAAAAACGGAAGGCAAATCCAGCCGAGGTGAATGCGGATTTCCGAAAAGCCATCAGGAGAGAGTTGTGTGGCAAGTGGCAACAACGATGGGATAACTCCGACAAGGGCAGGTGGACCCATACATTGATCCCGTGCATCGAGAAATGGGTCAACCGAAAGCACGGAGAATTGAATTACCACCTGACACAGTTCCTTACGGGACACGGTGGCTATAGGAAGTACTTGCATCGCTTCGAGTTGGACGAGTCTCCCAACTGTCCTGAATGCGGTGCTACACACTCGAGGACCCGGAGCACGTTATGTTCTATTGTCCCAGATTTCTACAGCAGAAAAGGAGGTTGAACAGCATCTTAGGGGCGGACATTGAGCCCTCCAACCTGGTGGAAGAGATGTTGAAGTCGGAGGAAAACTGGATGGCGGTAAATGAGGCAGTAGCCATGGTGCAGGCAAAACTCCTGGAGTTGGATCGAGCTCGGAAGGCGGCGCGACGGAGACGTGACATGGACGAGCTGGTATAGCGAACCAGAGCCTCCCCCGCGAAGTAATACTTCACGGTGGTCCCGCGGGGAGGGGCGGAAGAGTGTTCATAAGAGTTCACTTTATATGATGATCAGGTCATCCATATTTTAAAGTGCAATAAATTTACGTGAAATACAACTTTTCGACCCTCTTTGTTGTGTCCACATGGCTCAAGTGGTTAGAGCGCTGGGATGCCGTAGCGGACGGTCGTGGTTCAAATTTCACTGGTGACAGAGGGATTTGATGTCGTGACTGCATGTCGGACACCAGTCGACTCAGCTGTGAATGAGTACCTGAGTGAAATCAGAGTAATAATCTTGAGCGAGCGCAATGTTGACCACATTGCCTCCTATAGGGTACTGTAGTGGGCCGTTACGGTGTTGAACACGCTTCAAGGCCCTGATCCAATTGGATTATTGCGCCCACGATTATTATTATTATACTTTTGTTAACAATAGTTTTCAAACTTTCCAAATGCTTTGTCATTACTTATAATTAACAAAATTTTGTACTTATAGCACGAACTTCCTGTAAACTTCTAAAATATGGCAATATACTATTACTAACTTTATTTGAGCAGATATCGGAATGGGATGTATTTTGAGGCCTAGATTTCATATGGATGCACCATTGCGACTTTTTCCAAATTTTTTTGTTGGATAGGTTCTGAAAACAAGATTAGCATCAATTTTTGGGGAAAACATGTCAAAAATAAGATAAGATAATCGAGCTTTTAATTTGATACCCCACATGACTATATTCTCCAGAAAAAAATAAACACCCCCTTTTGCTTGTATGAGGGTCTCTAATGCAAATGATACCTCCTGTTGTATGTAAAGGGATCCACAGACCACACGTTCTCACCGAATTTCGTGACAATTGGTTTAGCCGTTTTCGAATAAATCGGATGTGACAGATAGACAGACAGGATGGAACAAGAGAGTCAACAGAAAGGAGAAATTGCCCTTTTGTCGTAGGGTATCGCGGCAGCAGACGGGGGCAATCAACGAGCAAATGTGCTAAAAAGGAGCAAGTTAAAAACGTAAACGACCTTTTTAAGCGCAGTTCAAAAGTATTGAGATCGCCGACAGGAAAAAGTGATGTAGATCGGAAATTGGAGCATACTCCAATTGTAAGTATGACAAAAAACTCAGCGGAAAACGGCGTCAATGCTGCAATCAGCGAGGAGAAAGATGCGTTTTCAAAGCTAGAGGCGATGATCACGAACCTGCTGGAGTTTGTAAGCCCCCGGCACAACGTGGACAGAAAAATAAAAAGTCAAGTACGGGCAATTCGGTCAATGTATTTTGAGGCGCAAAATTAGCTAGACTGTTCCAAGAAAAGAAAAGCAACAATGGTCCAAGCAATAGTGGAAGCAACAACAAAAACATCATCAAAATTATTACCTCCCCCCCCCCCCCCCCCCCCCCCCGGTAGAACTTCCGAAATAGAAACTCCCCGCAAAATTTGCCTAAAGACCAGGATCTGAGTCTAAAGAGTTACACACCCGGCATAAAAAGGCGAGGAAAGACCTGCAACCAGAAGTAAAACTGAACACTTCAAGAAGTTATGCGAAGAAGATTATTGAAAATAAAGCCCTAGGCTTAGACGGGATTGCGAACAAAGCTTTTGTAGTGGCCGCCAAAAGAGTCCCAAGGTGTTTCACTGAAGCATTTACGACGTGCCTCGAAGAAGGGATTTTCTCGGAAAATTGGAGGAAACAGAAGCTTGAGCTAATCTCGATGCCAAACAAACCTTTGGGTGATCATTCGTCTTATAGGCATACATGCCGGCAAACTTTTCGCACGGGTCATTTTCAATAGGTTTGTACCGATTACAGAAAGAGATGGTGGTCTCTCAGATAAGCAGTTCCGATTACAAAAGGCAAGATCTACTGTCTATGCGATCGGTATGATGACGAAAATTGTGGAGGACGCAATGGAGGCCAATAAATCTTGCGCGGTAGTCACTCTCGATGTGAAGAATGCCTTCAATACTGCAAAATGGAGGCTTTAGCCAAATTAGGTGCTCCCAAATACCTGGTGCGCATAGTCATAAAATTTCTTCGGGAGAGCCTATTGTGTTACGATTTGGACCATGGACCTAAGACGTATGGAACGACCTATGGAGTTCCACAAGGACCGGTCCGCGATCCTCTCCTGTAGATAATAATGTATGACGAAAATTTGAAGTGGCTTCTCCGACGACATCGGTGTGACTATTGTGTCACAAGATACCGAGGTAGTATTGAACACCCACCGAAGGAAGAAAACGTCGATAAAGATCATAATTGGCGAACACATCATACGTTCGCAACCAACGCTTAAATACCTAAGAGTCATGATTGACTAAAGACTGAAATTCAAGCCCCATCCTTAGAACTTAGCAACGAAATCTCGTGGGGTTGCTATATCGTTGACAAGACTGTTACCGAATGTAGGCGGCCCTAGGCAAAGTCGTCAACTCCTTATCTCGACGTTTGTCGGCTCCATCTTGCTTATGCGGTTGCAGTCTGGGCATTGTCATTAAAGTCAGAAGCAAATAGAAGACAAATTGCAGCACCATACCGATTGAGTGTATTGCATCAGACGAGGCAGCATGTGTAATAGCAGGCATGGTTCCCAACGATATCTTGGTGAACGAGGGTCGATGTCTCTATGACCCATCATATGTAATCGGCGAGTCCTGTACCTATCGTCGGTAATTAGCACGAAGTGAAGTTATTTTGGAATGGCAGAAAAGATGGGATTCACTTAAAGGACGCTGGACTCACCGGTTATCACCCGAGAATATCGTGGACCGCATGCTAGCCTCTGAAACAGCTTGGAGGATGGAGAAGCTCGGAGCAAAGTAGCAAATAACGACAAGAGCTGCAGTTCGTAACAACAAAAATGACAGTCCCGCGGAATAAGCGAAGGAGGTGACTTTAGTAAGTAAAAATCTCATTGTATGTTAAAAGCCAGCGGTAGGTTTTGAGTCTTCCCACCTTCCAACGCCAAAAAAGAGATAGAAAAACGGACAGAGAGACATTGAATCGATTCTAATAAGGTTTTGTTTCACACGAAATCTTAAAAAGTCCTGATCTAATCAAAGTTCGTTGATTTACATAACATAGTACTGACACCTGAGTAAACGTATAAAGTGAACTCCTTGCTTGATTTGTTAAAGTGTGGAATTAAGATCGCTTTCACAAAAGATCATTCGATACACAATTTCTAAATTAGTCGGATTCAGCGAAATTCGACTTAGCATATGCTTCATTTCTCTGAGATATTTAATGATAAAATATGTGAGGTAAAATTGCACTTTTCATTTATTATTATGATGTAATGCCGGTCTCTCTTTGCAACATTACGAGTATTCGTCTAAACTGAACCCCATGAACCCTGGGTTTCATATTATTCCATACAGACATAAGGAATTATTGCATTTTGCAATCTGTGAAATATTGCAAAATTTGCTTTGTTTTCTATGAAAAAGATTAATATGTATATCAGTTCCTGCATATTTTGAAACAACTCATATTTATAATAGTATGTAGGATGTAGTCTATTGTAATAAAAATACTATTGTTCACTATTTCCAATTTTTGAGTTCCTACGATCTTAGCAGTGGCTGCTTTGGAAATCAGTGGCAAGCAAGTGAGCAGAGATCGACATTCTTGTCTACATAGAGAGCTGGCATTTCATTTTCCACAAAAGCAAATTTTGAAATAACAAAAGAACAAGAGACCCGGCGTCATCCTAATGAAAGTAGCTCTTCATTTGCGGCAGGAAGTTAAGTATATACAGAATAGCCAGGGCTACGGGCACAGATATATTTTTACCGGTCAGAAGCGGGATTGGCTCATCTTGAACGGTTTCCCCATTTTGCAGATTCAAAGGGCTGATCTGGATGGAATTGCAAAGTCTTCAAATATGTACAAATGTATTTTTTTAAATAATTTCCTGCGAAGCCTATATACATTGGGTACAATGCTCGCTTTCTTCGACTTGAGCGAGAATAAATTGATCGGATATAAATTGGACTTTCTGGTCCTCCGCGAAGTGGGTATTATAATATTTCTTCCAGTCTTGCCAATACTGGCACTATGTTTTTGTACTCTGGAAAGCCTGTGTGACTGATGCTGGCAACTACCGAAGGTTTCTGATAAGATCTTGACCGCAAGATTCCGGTCGGAATCTTCAATATAGAAGTTCAGGAGAGGCTTGCTGAAGGTAATATTGTGATAGTGAAATTTGATGGGGAGGCATGGCTTCGGTGAGCATAACAACAACGGTGAGGATTTAACGGTTGTCTTCTACATATGCAAAACAAGTTGGAATTCCAGAAGCTAGAAGCTTCGAATATAAAGGTTTTCCAATTTAAGTTTACCCATTCGGATATACCTCCAATTCAAAATATTCCTTGACATACATAACATATATATCTTCAAACTCCAACTTCGCCGTTCATATAATAATAATAATCGTTGGCGCAACAATCCATATTGGATCAGGGCCTTGAAGTGTGTTAGAGCACTTCATTCAAGACCGAAACGGTACACTACAGGATTACAGTAGACTGTAGGAGATTATTAGCCTGATTTGACTCAGGTACTCATTCTCAGCTGATTCGACTGGTATCCGACGTCAAGTCACGATACAAATCCCACTGCCACTAGCGAGATTTGAACCGCGGCCTTGCGTATGACAACCCAGTGCTCTAACCACTGAGCTATTCGGAGCCGTTCATATGAGTTGACTTTATATGATGGTGACGTCAAACACTTCTTATACAGTACTGGGCAAAAAAATCCGGTCAGTTAAGTGCTCCCTACTTAATCGCGCGTATTAACACTGTTAGATTAAAGTTTCTTGAAGTGGTAAGTTTTTAAAGTGCATTAATTAAAAAAAATGGCAAATACACGTAAAATTAGTGATATCAAGAAAGGAGAAATAGTTGCCTTATTCTATGAAAAATGTAGCACACGACAAATAACGGTCGTTGTGGGTTTTAGTTAGTTCTCTGTAGCTGATTTTTTAAAAAAAATCCGGGCCACAGGGTCTACTACCCGAAAATGTGTTCTGGAAGGACGAGAAAGATTACATCAGCGGAAAACAGACTGATGCAGAGGTTCAAAAGTTCATTGGGCATTAAAAAGATCTCAAAGATGCCATTGGAATAGAAATTGATGCATCAACGGTTCGTCGGCGGCTCAGTGAGGGCGAATTTCATGGCCGACGTCCCGCAAAAAAGCATTTTTTAAATGGAAGAACCCGGAGGAACGCTATTTAAGGGCAAAGGACCACAAAAATTGAACACTGGAACAGTGGCAAATTAATATTCTTCGATGAATCCCAATTTAATATTTTTGGGTCGGTTGGAATCCACCACGTATGGAGAAGATCAAGTTAGCGATTCAGTGGGGAGTGAATCCAGACCACAGTACGCCAGACGGTGAGCAATCTGGGGCTGCCTTTCGTTTTATGGTGTGAAAGAACTTTCATTAATTGATGGAAGAGTCAATGGTGCAGCATTTAAGAGCAATATCAGTATTCAAGTGAGGTCATCTTTTAGGACGATTCTGCACCCTGTCACAGTTCCCACATTGTAACTAATAATTTTTTTTCCTTTCTGTAGTCGTTTTATAAGAAATATTGAAGGTTTTTCAATTATCTGACCTTTTTTGCTTTGGAGTGCGCAACTTTCTGGCCGAAAACTCAGTAAAGCAGCCGAAAAGTGAAAATGAGCCGGATTTAATCCTCTTAAGGACGTGGAATGACGAAATTGACCTACAGATTGACGAATCTTGCATGACATAGCTCGCAATGCAAATGTCGCCCCTCCTTAAAATGTGACCTATCTACAGCCACTTCCGTCTACCGGATACGACGGGCAGGCCTGTGCGCCGACCAAGTTCTTCGTTTGAGATAGTGTCAGGCCAGCGCACTCCGATGACACGACGCAGACAGGTATTGACAAAAGCATTTCCAGATTTTAGACAGGGCAGCGAAAGCGAATATAGCGCTGTTAATGCGTTGGGCAACACACAGTTCCGTGCCACCGCCCGCAAAAACCACGCTTCCTAGAAATACACATTGATCGACACATTCGATGCTCTGCCCATTAATGCAGATAGGGCGATTGCATTGACCCATCAGACTGAAAACCTTCGTTTTGTTCGTGTTTATCTCCAGTCCAACTCTACTTGCCTCTTTTTCAGCATGAAGAATGTAAAAATAATATTGGTGACAATTTTCAACCCTGACGGACTCCGTTTTCGACTTCAAAATCTTCCGAGATTCTGCCTCAATGCAGCACGTTACATTTTGCGCCATTATAAGTCGGTTTGATAATAGCTGTTACTTCTCTGGAATGCTCCTCCTACGTAGAGCACTCCAGGAGAAAAACCACGTGGATTTAGGCAGTTTCAGCTACCTTGGCGTTTCTCCTATCCATCTCGCTCTTTTTCGCCTTAAGAATGCCTTGAGTGTAATGTGCCACCTCCATGTGCCCTCGTCCGGGGACGCAAAGCACCTTTCCATCGAAAGGTGATGGGGAATGGCGCTCTTACCTTCTACAGAAAAAAAGGTATGGCAGGCGTCATCCACCATGTCTTTGCAATAAATGCAATCCGGCGAGTGATTGTGTGCAGATAAACTAGAAAATACCCAAGTCTGCTGAACAGCTGGGTTAGGTAATAGTCAACCTCACCGTGCTTTCGATTGAAGCACGGCCACACGTCTTCTGTGAGATGTGCGGTCTATCTACCTCGCGATTCTCTTTCCCAAGATTGCTGCCATGTGCAGGAAGAGCAGGCTCTCCCTTTACAAAAGATATTATTTCCCTCGCCTTTTCTGAGGTATATAAGCTTCCGCTATGCAACATAGCATGGAGAGCGATCGGAATAATTCCCGCTATATCCATTACAACTAGCTCCGATACGATACGATTGAAGGAAACAACTCGCAGAGCTTCTCGTCTTTGTACTTCCTCTAGTCGCTTGCGTTACATTTCCTTACTGAGGGAGTCAACCCATACTTCGGAACCATAAAGAAGAATGGACTGAACCGCATCAATAAGCGACGCCTGTTGCATAAGAGATCTCCCACATTGGACATCAACCGGCAAATCGCAAATATTGTAGCCACAGCCTGGTCTGCGGTGTTGCGAATCTGCTCGAAGAAGCTGATCTTGTGTGTCTATCATGATGCCGAGGAACTTCTCCGCCGGCTTAGACATGGGAGGACTGTGGGAACCCTCTCCTTGCTCAACACAACGCCATCGGTTACCTACATGCATTAGCAGATTTTTTAAATATAGCGGATTATATAAGTAGGATTGAAGAAGAACACATGTTGGATCCAAAAATGGCGGCAAATTCTAAATAATAAACAATCTACAGTATATCTCCTCCCCTTGACCTTCACATTAAATGCGTTCTGTCAAACTACGGCATTGCACGCTACAAACTACAGCCAGGCGAAGTACCTCGCAAAATCTGTACATTCCCCACGGACTATGCCACACGCAAACTGAACTTCATGGTATGTATTCTAAGCGGAAGTACTGGCAATACTAGTAGTCTGTAGATGGCTGGAGCATGATCCGAGCCCCAGGCACAACATTGTCATTCTGATTGACAGCCAAGCGGCTATTAAGGCCTTGCACTCAGCGACGACATCCTCCAGGCTGGTGGGGCAGTGCAGAAACGCGTTGAACAGTGTGGGCGGCGCACTCAAGGTCACCCTCCTATGGGCTCCCGGGCATAGGGGCATAGAGGGGAATGAACGGGTTGATGGACTAGCCAAGCGGGGTTCTGCTCTTGGCAGTCCTTTGTCAAAGTCTCGTTGGCGACTGTCAAAAGCTAGAGCCAGGCTACGGACACTGGGTAAACCATCCTTTGGGGAACTTAGAGAGATCTCTAGCTACACGGTGGAAGAGTTGCTTTCCTCTGTGAATGCTACGGGCTTACTCTGAAGATGTGAGCCGGCGAGACTAGACTAGGAGTTTGTGGCATCAAAACAGCGCACCACAGCGCTAATTGGGCTCCTCGGAGTGGCCACTGATACCTACTCTACTTACCTACAGTATAATTAAAATTTAAGTGGTTCCACAAAGTAATGTTGAACCTTAGACCTGCAGCAAACATCTTGAAATCTAAATCTTGCATTGGCGCATTAATAGCGAAGGCTGTTGTGAACTCCTAAGAAATCTATAGCATGTCATCACACGGTTTGTTGGTCGAAGGGGTTATACAGACTTTCGAGCTTGTTTCCTCGAGTTTGATTCCCGGTTCATCATGAATGTTTTGGTTCGTGTTCTACTACTGTCCCAATATTGAAAGTTTGTCACTTGCACAGTATTAAGTACGGTGATAGTAAAACTGAACTGTTAGTTACATTGACAAGTAGATCTGTACGTAATAAGTATACAATTATAAAAATCAAAACTTCTCAATGGCGCCTCCATTTCATGTGAAAATTTAGTTATGATATTTACCAACATTTCATATATGTATTGATTTCATTATACGTATAAGACAATTGCTATTGATCGTAACATTTTCATGGGCACAATAAGAAGAAAGTCAATAAATTCAACAAGTTTTAGACCGTCAGTATACCGTCGTATACCCTCTCAAGGTACCCAATTTCTTTGATTTTCCCAGCCAATGGCTCATAGTTCACCTTCGTATTTCCGCTCAATTTTGTTATTGTCGAGATTCGTCAGGGTTGTTGTGTGGAATATGACGATCAGTTAAAACTTGCCGGGATGAGTCGAAGCTTGCATGCACGGTTCTAATGAATGACTTTACACAGCAGCCAGAAATGGGATGGTCCAACATTTCTAACCCCGAACCACACATCCTGCACAGCTCATTCTCCACCCCCTACTTATAAGAAGCTTTCTTATAATACACTCAACGACCTCCTGGTCCAAAAGAGTACCCTTCACCAATTCCTAGGTGCTTACAGAAGTCTGTTTCGGTTATAAGTCGTATGTATATCCCTACCTTGCCTTCGACACTGATTGAAACCAAATTTCAATTGCAACCAAATTGAACATAACAACTTTGCGCAACAGAATCCTAAAATGTTCATCCCTACAAGCATACAACTTGATATCCTCTAGGTACGTCACGTGTGCTAGTCGCGTAGCCAACGGGGAGTTAATGGATCTCCTTGGATGGATGGGCGCTGAGGTTTTGTTACCCTCAGTAGACACTGGCAAGGTGGTATGCCACCCTTCCCTGACTGTCACCAAAACTAGCCATGTGTACAGTACGCTGTCAAAAGCCTTGGCGTAATGTATGCATTAATTATACAGATGTCTTTGGTCCTACAACTACCAAGTCGATGCTGCCTTACTGTATGTAATCCCCTTGATCCGATTCGATGGATGCGCGGTATGCAATGATCCTTCCACTTATAATGGGCACCATGGATTCCGATATTTATCAATAAAATGTTATGTAATTGCGTCAATAAGGGCTTTAGAAGGTCGTTCTATCTGCGGATTACGTTGAGAGCTCTTTTGTATTCCACGCACCTGCAACTGCTTACAATGTGTCGGTGGTCGACACTCTCCTTCCCTTTACACAGTGTGCAATTTGAATCAGATATATAGTTCTTGCTGATATGCCTCTCCGCTCATCCGCTGCATTGCTTCGACATATCATTTGCACTGGTACATGCCTTCGCGATGTGATCCATTGGTAGGTTAATGATGACGGTTTGTGCCCCACCATAGACTCTCGTATCGTTTCTATTGCTGACCCTTGAAGTCCAAAAGAGTCGAACTTCTTTTCTAAGGCGTCGTGAACCTCCTCTTTCATGGTCACCTCATCTATATCCTGATAACCTATAGAGACTTATGGCCTACTAGCCCTTATTTTGGCTTTCCCATAGGTTAGATTTCTTTAGCTCCGATATAAGATCTCTTTTCTATGACAGTCCAATGTGATTAACATTTTCCTGCAAATTGATGAGTTGTGGATGTGCTTTCACTATTATGGGAATGTCATCGTATGAGAATTCATCTCCTTTGGAAATGATTGCAACCTCCGGTCGTATCCTTCTCCTATCTTTCTTTTTCCGAAATAGCACTTTTCTCCAGGCTTCTACATGCCCCTTGTGGGGTCCATTCCCTATATTCGAAATGGGGACTACCTGAGTTTCACCGGCAGCTAAAGCTATCCTCCTTACCTGCGCCACTCTCTAGGGAGCTGACGGTTATAGCGATTGACACCAAATTTGGTAGAAAGGTGGGAACTGTGAACGTTCATGCATACAATGAGTTACATCCTTTCACCTTGGACTTTAGGGGGGAGGCGCCATATATGCAAAAGGGGGGTGTAAAATTCTTTTTCATCAAATATAATCATGTGGGGTATCAAATTAAAGATCTCGGTCAGTACTTTTCGAATCCGGTCTTAGTTTTGACATTTGTTGGAACAGTGGGGAGTGCGGGGGTTGAAAGTGGTTATTTCTTTAAGGGAGCCATTATCAGAAACTACAAAACCGAAAAATCTGAAAAAAATCAGGAGGCTGCCACTATATGGTGCCTGGGCTCCGAAATACCTTCCATACCGATATCTCTTCAAATAAAGTTAATAATAGTATATTACTATAATTTTTTGTAATTGGCTGGAAACCTCCCTTAAATTCATCCTAGCACCACGAAATTGCATTAATGTAGGTTATAATGTAGAGCATGATCTTGCCAAGTTTGGTGCAAATTTCACTATTACTAACAAAGTTATAATACGTCAAAGTTGTTGCTTTTTCGAAAATTGAAAACTATGAATGTCAATATCACCCGAAAATGGATACACTCACATAATATATGGATATATAACGTGCTATGTACTAAGAAATACACAAAAACTTTCGTACCTGAAGCGTCCAGCTTCCGGTTTCCCGACTTGTTTCTCTTGAGGATTAGTTGCCCTGTAGATTCGTTCAATCATTCGCGCAGCCTCTTTCCCGGTTTTTATTCTCTCGTGTTGAATGGACGTTACTTAAATTTCCTGGTTTATATTTTTGCCTGACGCGTTCACTCCTTCAAAGAGCGCATCATCACAGCAGGGGTACTGCGACACCCGCTGTGGAATGTCATGTATGATTATAATAGATCGCATGTGTTTTCCGTCCCAAAGGAGGCAACTATCGGCTTTTTTTTTTTTGGGAGTAGGATAGGTGAATGCGTTTACGTACAGAGTGTTGTACTCCCGCAACAGCACGCTGGCGGACTACCAACTAAACACCTCCCTGTCATCAGAGAACTAGCCTGGAACCGTTTGACACATTACTTCGGACTAGCCCTCCCGCTCTCCCGGCTTTGGGAGCCTTCAAGTTAGGGAATTCCTTTCACCAACGGGAGGGGCGGGGAGGAAGGCGGTTGTTGTTAATTCAGGGAACCCCTTACCGTCCGATCCCTCCGCCGGTCGAGTTCAATCTTCTTCGTTATAAGAAGAGCCCGAACATAATGCACAATACGATTCCAGCTGCCAGCGCTCTCCAGCATCTCTCGCACAATGTTGTCTGGAGAGAGCTCCCCTGTGTCTGCATAAAGCTGCTGGCGGAGGCCGTCCCACCTCTCGCAAGAGAAAAAGATGTGTTCAGCGTCATCCGCCACTCTATTGCAGAACACAATCAGGAGATCGCGCCTTCCCAATCCTGTGCAGGTAAGACTGAAAACCTCCATGCCCACTTAGAAGTTGGCTAAGGAAGTAATCAATCTCACCGTGCGTTCTGTTCAACCGTTGGTCTAATTTGTCGATGAGCCGCGCAGTCCACCTGCCCCTTGGCTCATTTTGCCAAGAAAGTTGCCACTCCTTAAGGGTGCGTTAACGTTCTTCACGGGCAACCACTTCTCTTAAGTTTTCGCCCTTACGGCGATAGATAGCTTTGCGCTCCTTGGCAAGGAGGGCAACGGGGATCACTCCCGCGATCACCATCACAGCCGGTTCGGAGACGGTGCGATAAGCAAACGCCACTCGCAAAGCTCCTCGCCTCTGCATTTGAGCGAGGCGTTTACGATGCACCTCCTTGTCAAGGGCATCAGCCCATAGCTCCGCACCACAGAGAAGAACTGACTGCGTTGCTCCCATGAGGAGACGCCTCCTAGTTGTTATAGCGTCCCCGACATTCGCCATTAGCCGACTCAAGGCCGCGACTCCAGCTGCAGCCCTGTCCGCTGCTGCTTTGATTTGCTCGAAGAAGCCCATCTTCGAGTCGAGCATTAAACCAAGGTATTTAATCCCTGGTTTTGACTCTATAGTCAACTCGCCGATCCCTATGGGACGTAGGGTCGGGATTCTCCTTCTGGTCAGGATGACTACTTCGGTTTTTTCCAGCGCAAGCTTGAAACCGTGAGCAGTCATCCATCCGCTTACCCGTCGCATCAATATGCCAAGTCTCCTTTGCGCCTGTTCAATGGTGCGTCCGGCAACAAGTGCCGCAACGTCGTCTGCATAACCGACCAGGCGCGACTCTTCGAGCATATCGAGTCTCAGCAGACTATCGTAGGAAGCGTTCCAGAGGTCCGGCCCTAGGATAGATCCCTGGGCTACTCCCGACGTGATTTCCATCCTCCTCTGGCCTTCTAGCGTCTCATAGAACAGGAACGGTCTTTCAGATCCCTCAATATCCGCAAGAGATAGCTTGGCACGTGAAAGGAGTTCTCTAGTGTGCCTAGCATATCTGTCCACCTTACGGAATTGAAGGCATTTCTGACATCAAGCGTTATGAGGAGCACTATCCGTCGAGATCGGCGGCTGTGCCCCGGCTCGCTCGATTAAACGCATCTACGACCTCCATAACAGCATCCACTCTAGATTTCCCTGTTCTAAGCCCGAACTGCCTTGCGGATAAGTCCCCGGCAGCACGGATCGCTTCAGCGAGTCTACCCCTGAGGAGCTTCTCGAGCACTTTTCCGGCCGTGTCAAGCATACACAGCGGTCGGTATACAGACGGGGGGGGTCTCCTTTACCCTTACTGATCAACGCGAGTCTGGCCACTTTCCAGCGACAAGGAAAAATGCCCTCCTTCAAGCACGCCTATCGGCCCAACTATCGGCTTGCCGAGGATGTGAAGGTCTACGCGACAGAGACGGTGAAAGCTGTGAAAACCTGGCTGGAAAGGCCAAATTGACTTTGACGGATTAGTAAAGGGAAGCGGGCTTAACAGCAATCCATAGAAAGAAAAACACTGTGAAGGTGAAAGTCGGCGGACATACGACAGTCCCTAAGCCGACTATTTAATACCTGGGGGTGATAATTGGCGCGAAACTTAATTTTAGGGAGCACCTAGAGCATACGTTTCAAAAGGCGACTAGTTTCACCAAAGCACTTTTAAGAATGTTGTCGAATGTTGGCGGAAAGAAACTCTATAGAAGATTGCTTGCGCGTTATCTGTGTGGGTGGAGGCGCTTGCCAACTCAGAGAAGAAGCAGGTAAATTGGGTCTACTAGCGGATGATTCATAGAGTGGGCAGTGCTTTCAGAACCATGTCAAAAGAGACAGTACTGGTTGTGGCGTGCATGATCCCAGCCGACAATTTAGAAAAAGAAATGAGTGCGCTCTACCATGGAAGACGTATGGAGAGTACACAGAGTGCAACGCAAATGAAACGAGTTTTCGCTGGATCGTTGAAAGCACAGACTCATTCCCAACATTAGGGAATGCCTTGAGCGGAAACACGAAGGAATCAACTACCACATTACCCAATTCCTTACAGGGCATGATGATTGCTACATGTCACAACTCTGAGCTAGATTATTCGCCTAATTGTCCTGTATATATTGGGACACCGGGGGATGCAGTACATGTTATGCTTTATTGCCCAAGGTTCGCGATAGAGAGAGGGAACTTGAACCAAGCGCTGGGAATTAACATGAGCCCAGAGAGTATAGTCACGGAGATGCTGAAATCGAAGGAAAACTGACTTACGGATTCCTTCGCAATCCTCAAAATATAGAATGAGCTGATGAAGGAAATAAGTATTGGGGAAGCTCAGAGGACGATAACCTAAAAGCACACCCACCCCACAAAGTAATATAAGTGTCCCGCGGGGTAGGGCCTGGAGAGACTCGGGGTGGTTTGGAACTCTAGCTCAGCGGCGCGTTCTTATGAAGAACAAAAACGCCTAGCTTCCCTTTTAGAAAAAATTGTGTGGTTTCGCCGATAATAATGAAATTTAAATTTCTATCCCAGACCCAAGAAAACCTCACCGCCGGGGAAATTCTTTGCAATTAACACCGCTACCAAGATTTGAACCCAGGGTATGGCCAATCGTGCGACCTCGCTTGCTTAATAATTATTGTGGGGCAGTGAATTTGACACAATGTCGCGTGTATAATGAAAAGAAAATAAGGAATGAACATGAAACATTATAAAATGAAAAATGAAATGGAGATTCAAAAAAGCGGAAACAGGCAAATTGCATCTTCAAATTTCTCAATGTAAGGGATTGTTTGATATACTAGCAATACTATATAACGCACACTATTCCTTTGAATTCACACCAATAACACTCGAGTGTTACCCCAATAAATTCATTGAACAAAACATACCAGTCCAGCCCCACAACTGAAGTCAACATTATCAGCTGGAAATAACAATCTAAAATCGCACCAGCCAAACATACTCTCAGTCACAAGCGAAGAAATTCAAGAACATCTCTTAATCAAACTAATTCGATAATGATCCACAGTTGTGAACACATTTCACATTGTGCTGTGACAAAACCTACATTAATTCAATTCGCCGTCAATCCTCCTATGACACACTGGGCAGGGTATTGTATTATATTCGACGGCACAAAGAAAAATGATGCTTGAATCTGCCACCATCCTATGTTACCCTCACACCTAGTTATGATGCAAATGATACACCATAGAGGCCTGGATCATACACCACGTACTTAACTCGTTTTATATTTTAATTTCAGGAACTATGATTCCAAAATCTGGTGGAGATTATGCATACATCGGTGTTGCGTTCGGCCCTCTGCCCGCCTTCCTCTATTTATGGGTAGCGCTATTAATTCTAGTGCCGACAGGAAACGCAATTACGGCGCTGACTTTTGCACAATATTTACTACAGCCGTTCTGGCCATCGTGTGACGCTCCTTATGAGGCTGTGAGGCTTTTAGCAGGCTTAATTACGTGTAAGTAATGAACTTTTGTAAGTGAAAGGTTGCAATAATCACATTTTTTGGATAAATGCTACATGATGGTGATAGTAATCTCACCTTTTCAGAAGAGGATTATTTTCTAAAGTAATCTTATTAATAAAAACTCCTTGTTATATTTCAGGTATTTTAACTGTGATAAATTGCTACAACGTGAAATGGGTGACACGTGTAACAGACATCTTTACAGGAACCAAAATTTTGGCTCTTTTAGTCATAGTCGGAGCTGGATTGTGGTACATATTTGCAGGAAACACAGAGCAGTGGGCTGCACCTATGCATGGATCCTTATTCTCACCAGGATATATTGCTCTAGCTTTCTACAACGGGCTCTTCTCCTACTCCGGATGGAATTATCTCAATTTTGTGACGGAGGAACTTAAGAACCCATATCGGTAAATCGCTTCATTAAAATTTTAGTACGACTATAATCAACTATTTTATCTACTTAACCACAGCAATCTTCCACGAGCAATTTGCATCTCCATGCCAGTAGTCACATTGATATATGTTGTTACAAATATTGCATATTTCTCTGTTCTATCAACAGAGGAGATCCTGTCCTCAGATGCAGTTGCAGTAACGTTCGGTCATAAAATGCTGGGCTTTATGTCATGGCTAATGCCATTCTTCGTTGCTTGCTCGACATTTGGATCACTGAACGGTGCAATATTTGCATCGTCTAGACTATTCTTTGTAGGTGCTCGTAATGGACACTTACCAGCCGCAATATCTTTAATTAATATCAATTGCCTGACGCCGGTACCTGCTTTGATATTTCTAGTGAGTATTCATTACACAGTAAAATATGGATGGGTTTGATATGAATATGACTTTCTGCTTTTCAGTGTATATTGACGCTAGCGTTACTCTTTATTCGAGATATTTATGCACTCATAAACTATGTTAGTTTTGTTGAGGCTCTCTTTACTCTTATGTCCATATCAGGACTGCTATGGCTACGAAGGAAGCAACCGAATACGAAACGACCAATTAGGGTAAAGTATCACAAGAATTGTTTAATTAAAATAGATAACGAAGATGAATTTAATCTTAAAAACAACTTTTCCCGCTTGATAAGTTCATAAGGTCTGGTAATTTTGAAATTCAATATTGAATCGCAGTTAAATATAATTTAATAATACCGTATACGTATATATGATTAGTATTCATACCTTAATGGGCATAGTGTGTCAACCACACCTACGCGCCATCGTTCACGGTTCGCTGAACCACGATTCAAATCCCCTCGAACTTCATGAGACGTTTGCACTCCTCCTCTTCTGTTCTGCGCCATGTGCCCCTGGGCCAACCCACTCGTCGGTCATTGAGTGATAATAATGGATTAACATGCCACCCCTATATAGTAATGCAAAAAGAACATTAGTACGGAACAGTCTTAACTTTATCTTGGTCGTTGGTCAATTGAAACTTAACTGACCTTATGCCAAACTCTGCGCTCGAATGTGTCACCAACGACTAGACAGGCAGGCCGCAGAAATCCATAAACCTCTCACCATTATCGTTACGATCGTTAAGACCGTATTTCACTATCACTTATTCGGTTAAGGTGTTGTCAGATCCCGCCTTTAGCATTCAGATCACTCATGACGAACGCAATGTTACCTTTAGGAAACATCTCCTGGACTGCGTTCAATTACCGATAGAAAGCATCCTTCCCCTCTGCATAAAAAAATCTTCATTTGGTGCGTAACACTGTACTATTGAAACGTTCCCTATTGTGGACCAGAATCCTGCAGCCAATATCCAGTCCGATATCGGCACCGAAATAATGAGGGCACGCCTTGCCATTGCCGTAAGCATTATTCCAACATCGCAATAACGGCTATCCATGTCCTGATACGATAGCTAAAAATCAATACCGGTCCGTTCTAATCTGAGGCATGGACTGGAAAGGTTGTCCATATTAAAAATTCGAAATCTGCAGTTTGTTGGAATATAGATTTAAAAAAAAAAACGGTCTAGGGTACACAATGGGGAATATGAATATGTAGCTGGAAATATTATGACAACTACAACCATCCTGTCGAGACAGCCAAATTTCTTTGATTCCCCCGTCCGGTGGCTCATAATTCACCTTCTTTAGTATTTCCGCTCAATGTTTCTATTGATAGCAACATCAATAATGTACGCTTATCGGTAAACCTGACATGTACCCGTGATCAGCGCATGCTGCTAAGCAAGGTTATGATGAGCCACATGAGCACACATACATCCCTCCGTCTCAGCAAAGAACTCCCCAACAAACATTCATCTTTACGACAAATGGAGATAAAAAATGGCTGCCAGAGACAATTCAACCATGCGATCACGTGAGTACATGATTCATTGATTCACTCTTGATGCGATTTCACTCGCTTGAAAAATCGATCCTTCTAAGTTAAATTGAGTTAATCTGCAATTTGCCTAAAAAACAGCCGCATGCAAGGACCCCCTTTGGGCACTTCAACTCCTCACGTGTCATTATACGTATCCTTCCAGTGTGCGGGCCCGCAACGGATCCTGAAAAATAAATCAAAACCGCCCGAATCTATTCTTTCATTTTCCGTTATCAGGAAAAGGAAAAGTTAATATAAACGCATCAAGGCGCACCGCATCCCTTTCAATGAGTCTCCCGCGGATCATATCTGATATTCTATAATCACCGCAGTTTCTGGAACTTGTGCTTTCCCTCTCGTACAATTTCCAGTAAGGAAGCACCTCATTCGGCCCTTCTGTTTAGTGTAATTAGGCCCAGTTATTACCAACACGAGATTGTCCGAATCAGAAGGTATCTGACAAAAAAAAACCGTGACCGAATGGTCCGCTACGTACTGGATCCAGGATGCCGGGTCCTAAATCAGCCAATACGGCATGTATTCACTGCCTGATGTATGATGATGATTTTCCAGAACTTTGGCTCCAATCTATTGAGTATTGGGATATGAAAAATTCACTTCTGCAATGTCCAAGACTCTTTTACCACTTTCGCTCCAATCTATTAACCGCTGAGTATGAAAATTACACTGCTGCACTATCCAGGACTCTTTTTAACAATTGAAGGCTACCAGCCAAGCTCATCAGCCGGTCCACAGTTTCGCTATGTACTTCCACAAAAGTGCAATCTCACTAGCCTCGAACAGATCAACCGTCAGCTTTCCGAAATAGGTATATGAACCGGTCAATTTTAAATGCAAGGTCAATGTTCCGCGACAAATTCGATCTGACAAACCACTGCAAAATTTGGAGGATAAAATAAAGTGCAACATGCCCTCCTTTGCAGTCCAACAGTTAATTACCTTCAATTGTCCATTGATAATGAATGATGAATGATGAGCCGAGCCCTAATTGTTCATTTGAAATCCCTTAAAATTCGGTTGGATGATTGACTGAAATTTGGTCATCTTGAATTTCTAGCGATTTTGCTAGTGATAAAGTTTGAAGTGTCTTCAATCATGTGCATAAACAGCTTTTTAATTTTACGTAAGTAATAGAAATTCATTAAATTAAATTTAATCAAGTTTATAAAAAAATGTTGACTCTTGGTTTCGTCCTCAAGCATCCTCAACAAGTTTATAAGTTCGAACTTTTTGTTTCACAATCCAAAATACAAATCTCATAATCTTTTCAAAAAAGTTGACTGGGGGTCGTCCGCCCCGTCATCAAGTGGATGCGGACTCAGGACTCCCAGCATCCTCAAGAACAAACTCACAATCTATTTCCTAACTTTTCAATTTTATAGTCAAATCAAAACTAAACTATACAACCATCGTCCAAAACCCGAATCTAACAAAGAGGAAAGAAAAAGCCTCCTTCCACGTACAAGCCTCTCCCCACACCCGAAACCAAAAATCCCCTCAGCACTAACTGTTGTCGAAGTAATACTCATATATATACAGGTAGCATTTCGCATTACCACGAGACAAACGTTAAAAATGCATATGCTAATACACAACCATGATCAATTATATGACCGAGATATGCAATGCATGGGGAAAACAATAACAAACAAGTTCGAAAACCGGAAACTAGACGCTTCAGGTAAAGAAAAAATTTGTGTTTCCCTGTATGAAGAATGATGTGTGCATGACAGTTCCGTGTGTATATAGCTAAAAAATCAATTGCCGCTCCATTTTTTAAAAAGTCATTTACACGAATGATTTGATCTTGAACGCACTATATTGATAACAATCAATCTCGTAAGCTTCACACTGGGAGTTTAATATCATCACTTTCGAAACCTGCTTCACTTTTTGGGGCACACATTTTGATACCTTGCTCCTCTAGGTTTCACCCAATATCAACCTTTCACTTTATACCTCACATGACCATAATAATAATAATCGTAGCCGATCCCGGCGGTTGTGGAAGGAGGAGGGATGGATAGCTTCAGTCTGAATGGCTGTACGCCACCACAGCGTCTCAGGGAGTAGGTGAGGAAAGTGCAGGAACTTTGCAGTCTTGCAGATTACTCACTGAGGAAGCTATCCCCACACCAGGCCGTTAGGTATAAATTGCAAATCCACTTAATGAGAAGAAGGAGAAACTTGAGATCCGGTACGGATAACCGGTAGGGGTCGTCTGACTTGGTGACTGGGTCGGGCTCCCGTAATGGACAGCACGGCGTCGAAACCGCTAGTCGTGGGGCTGTTCGACGTCTAGGCGCCATGACGACCAGGAGTATTGCTCCGCTTGCTGCAACTGTTTCGCCACAATCTGTGGCAACCACTTCAGCAAGTTCGCGTAGGCAGCGAATGAAGTGGACTGAAGAAATGAAGCTCTTCATCATCCGCTCCTACTACGAAATAACGGCGGGGGCGGGTACAACATCTCACCGCCCCTTGTTGCGCCAGAGATTCGTCGAGCGTTTCTCGCAATTCGCGCACGTGACTGTGCAGCGAGTCGCAGACCAGTACCGCTTTATTACTCGCAGCGACACAATCCCGGCTATCATCAGGGAACGTGTTCGACTTGAGGTCATCGGGGGAACTAGTGACCGAGAGTCGATGGGGGCAGAGGCGGCGGCATCAACAACACCACGCCGCACTGCAGACAATAGGTTCAGTACTCCCCGAAGCACTCTTCTCCACCTTCCAGCTGAGGTTTCCGCTGAGGTTCGGGACGAATTCCAAAGAACGTGTATAGAATTCTCGGATATGGATCCTTTGCATGCAGGTATTCCCAGGCTCTTTGCGTCTCCGGCAACTCCGAGAATTCTCTCTCAAATCAATGATGAGATTGCATCTCGATTATGTGCTGATATGTCGCTGCTGCAACTACAATCACTTGTGTATTGTGGTGCAGTTGCGGCTGTCAGATTACACGGTGAGAAGATTCGCTTTCGTGTTATTGGTTTGAGTGACCGAAGAGAGCCACCATGGAAAATTCGTCTGGAACGTCGGCGGAACTCACTAAGGCCGGTCATTGCTAGATTGATTCAGATCAGCACTGGCAATGCCAGCAGACGGGTGAGAAATAAAATGCAGACGGTTTACCAGAGCTACCCAGTGTAGTGTGACCCGTAGTTGAAATTCTGAACACACTAAAGTAGAAACTTTCTGTCATAAGCAGTCGGTTACGACGGTATGGCGAAAGTCACTCCAGACCTGTCCGAGGAACCAGCGGAGCTATTTCAGATCTCTCAACGAATCCCAACAGAGCGTCCAGATAGTACACCACAGTTTGCGGTAACGAAAGCGAAAGAATACTGGGGTGGACTTTGGGGGTTACCCGTCCAGTATGCTGAGTGGATCACCGCCGAAGGCACTCGCCATGCTAATACGCCTGGCATGAATTTTGCAGATGTTACCGAAGAGGAAGTTCGCCGAGCCATAAACAGCTCGAAGAACTGGAGGGGCCCAGGACTGGATCGGGTGCAGAATTTCTGGTATAAGAAATTTACCAGCGTACACAATCGGTTCGCACACAGCATAAACCAGGTCCATGGGTCGGCCGGAGAAATTTACACCATTCCTCACTCCGGGGATTACCTACCTTATCCCTGCGAAGGTCACGGTGCAGGACCCCGCAGACACAAGACCGCTAACTTGCCTACCAGCCCTCTACAAATTCATAACGTCCATTATCAATGGAAGGGTCAAGGCGCACCTCGAGACCAACAACATTCTGTCCGAGGAGCAGAAAGGCTGCCGAGTTGGGTCAAGAGGTTGCAAAGAGCAACTCATTATCGACTCGGTAGTTGTGTCCGGATAGCTCAGTGGTTAGAGCACTGGGTTGTCATACGGAAGGCCGCCGTTCAAATCTCGCTGGTGGCAGTGGGATTTGTATCGTGACTTGACGTCGGATACCAGTCGACTCAGCTGTGAATGAGTACCTGAGTCAAATCAGGGTAATAATCTCGGGCGAGCGCAATGCTGACCACATTGCCTCCTACAGTGTTCTGTAGTGTACCGTTACGGTCTTGAATGAAGTGCTCTAACACACTTCAAGGCCCTGATCCAATATGGATTGTTGCGCCAACGATTATTATTATTATTAGTTGTGGGACAAGCAACAAGAGGCCAAAGAAACCTCTTTAGTTGCTATATCGATTATGCCAAGGCTTCGGATAGCGTCCCGTATACCTGGATAATCGATGTCCTACATCTGTATCGCATTGATCCGAAACTAATAAAGTTTTTGGCGACAGTCATGAAAGAGTGGTATACCACCTTATCAGTGCGTACATCTGAGGGTGCTAATACCTCCGTATACGGAGGGGCATCTTCCAGGGGGATTCGTTGAAACCCCTTTGATTTTGTATTGCACAGAACCCCCTTTCATGGCTACTGAATGATGATAGAGGGCATGGTTTTGCAATAAAGTATGGCCTACGTGCTAAGTGCGAACTGACACACTTGATGACATCAAGCTGTATGCTAGTACTGACGATCCTCTTAGAAGTCTGTTGCGAATAGTAAAAATGTTCAGCCGTGATATTCGGATGGAGTTTGGATTAGAAAAGTGTCGAATCCAAACCATCCGCAAAGTTCATCACGAGCTGCATGCCGAACATAGCATTGGTGACCACCACATCAAAGCTATGACCGAGACAGACTTCTACAAGTACCTAGGAATTATGCAAGGAACCCATGCTTGCGTTGATAATTTGAAGAATGCTCTGCTGCTTATGCATTCGGAATATTGCCATGGGCGAAGACCTATCTGGGAAACGTCCAGCGGCGGATACGGACAACTATGTCCAAATTCCGAATGCATCACCCAAAGTCTGCCGTGGAGCGGATGAACCTGCCTCGTGACATCGGAGGTAGGGGCGTGGTTGACGTGGCGGCACAACATCATCGCCAAGTCGACTCGCGCCGCGCTTATTTCTACAGCAAAGAGCAGGCGGGTCCCTTGCATGCGGCTGTTTGTAAGGCAGACTATGGGCTGACTACACTTAACTTAAAGGATCGATCTTTTAATCCTCTGAGTGAGGTGAAGTCGGACCAAGAGCGGATCGATGAATGGAAGTCGAAGGCAATGCACGGTAAACACGTGAATTCTCTTTGGTAGTCATTTGTCGAACAGATGGCTGTGTGCTGTGGAGCTCTTTGCTGAAACGGAGGGGTTCATGTGTGCCATTTAGGACGGCGTGGTCGCTACCCGAGCTTATAAAAAGCTCATCATGAAAGAACGGGCGGAGAACGACCAGTGCAGAATGTGTGGTTCAGCGTTAGAGACGTTGGACCATCTCATTTCTGGCTGTACTGTTATGGCACCGGTGGAATACATCGCCAGGCATAATGCTGTATATAAGGTTATCCATCAAAACCTTGCATACAAGCATGGGCTGATCACGGGAACATGTCCGGTTTAACCGATATGAGCCGTAATCAGTACTTGACTGCATGCTTACAGGATGTATTGGGACCAGCAAGTTCTGACTGATCGCCATACGTAGAGAAGAAGGTGAACTATGAGCCACTGCCTCGGGAAATAAAAGAAATTTGGCTTCTCGAGCGGGTGGTCGTGGCTCCCATAATATTGTCAGTTGCAGGTATTGTACCTAAATCCCTCATGGCTTTCGCACAGTCTGGTTCAAACCATGCAGAAGTAGTTCATTCTCCATGCGTGTTCGATGTTGCGGGGAGTTCTCGACAGATTCTCCCATTAACCTACCACTGGCCACCACCACCGCCCCTTTAGTTTTTAAGTAGGTAAGATCGTGCGAGCCTAAATGCTTGGCACTTAGTGCTAGTATTAAATAAAATCCGGCATCTGCCGAGATTGTTACAACTCGGAAAATAATAATAATCGTTGGCGCAACAATCCAATTGAATCTGGGTCTTAAAGTGTGTCAGAACACTTCATTCAAGACCATATCGATAACCTACAGAATTATGGTACCTTGTGGGAGGCACTGTGGTCAGCATTGCGGACCACTCTCCTAGCGCATTTGTTTTTTTTTCGATTGCGTACCAGGCTTATTTGAAAAAGTTACCAATAAAAATAGACCTTCAAAGCATATACAATACTATCAATAATTAAATAATAATAATAATCTATATAGATTCTCCCACTGACCTACCACCGGCCACTACCACCAGTGCCCCTTTAGTTTTTAAGTAGGTAGGATCGTCCGAGCCTAAATGCTTGGCACTTAGTGCTAGTATTAGGTAAAATCCGGCATCTGCCGAGATTGTGATAACTCGAAAATAATCTATATTTAACCTTTTATTTTCAGGTCAACTCAGTGCTTCCATTTATCTATTTGCTAACATGCGGTTTCCTTGTAATTTCATCATGTTATGTATCACCAGTAGAAGTTGGAGTCGGCACTGCCATAATCCTATCCGGAATTCCAATTTATTATGCCACAATCTACAAACCTATTGCATTTTTAAGGCGAATATCGAATGATATCAATATGCTCTGTGCAAAATTCTTCATTTGTATGCCAAATGAAGAGAAATTTGACTAACTCATAGGCAGTAAGAAATGTAAACGTAATTCCACTATTAATTTATTAATAAGAGAAAATATTTCCAATATACTGTTCAGGAATGTAGATGACATCAGTCAGAAAAGTAATGTATTTGTTCGAAAAAGACTTTTTTCATTGAACGCAACGGTTATAGATATCTTCGAATTCAGTTTACTTGTTAAAAGTAAAGGCTGGGAGTCTATTATAATAGTAGGTTATTGTAAAACGTTTGCATATTTATGCTAATTTAGTGTGCTGTTGTTATGTTGCTGAAGTAAGCAAAAGTTCACTCAACTTTACAATATATTTTTATAGAATTAAGAAATAAGCTCTCAAATCGCCAATTTGCGATATTATAAGGATCAAAGGTATTAAACCAGTATCAGTCCAAGCGTACACCGTTTGGCTCTCAAATCAAGACAATATTAAACTCAAAATTGCTTAGAATAGTATCTTGACATTTTGTGGAGAAAACGATAGATTAGAGTCTCATCTAGAGTAAAAATAAAGCGAGAAACACTATTTTCATACCTAGGGATATATACATCTTTAAAAAGGAAAACATATACAGGAAGTCGTGCTTCCAGGCTCGTTATTGGTTTAAATTATTAATTTACTTTTTAATATAATAGAATTTCCCCTAGTAATAAACTGTAAATTATTATATATGAAATAAACAACTTTGTAATAAATTTAGGATACAACCAAATGAATCTCGAGCTTGTGTCAATTTTTACATAACTACCTTGGATGCGGAGGAAGAGCCCGATGAGGTGCTCAAAATGCTCCGGGAGACGGGAACTGAGGTCAAGTTCCTCTCAGTGTCACGCTTTAGTACGAGGAGATCTGTTTTGGAAAAACGAATCCTGCCACACTTCCTCGTGCAGGGAAGCGATCTGATCAGCATCAGGTCGCTTAATTACCAGGCAATTCGTTTTGAGCACCTGCTGAGGGGCGAACTAGCCCAGTGCCGAAGATGCCAGCGCTATGATCACTCGGCAGTGAACTGTCAAATGATCTTGCGATGTGTAAAGTGCGGGAAAGGCCATACCGCAGCCGAATGTTCGCTGACTGAAGCAGAGGGCAAAGAAAAAACCATCTGTGGCAATTGCGGAAGCGGAGGGCATCCGGCTTCGTACCGTGGATGTCCTGTATACGGCAATGTTAAGGTCACAAGGCAGCAGGCGTCAAAATTGGCCTAAAGGACGAAGGTGTCAGCGGCGTTGAATGGTACCGTCCCTTCGGCACCAATCTTTTCGGGGGTCCCGTTTGCAGAAGTAGTCCGACAAGGGGGAGCTAAGAAGCCCCCAACAAGATGCAAGTGGCGGAATGAACACCATCCTCAATAAAATATAAACTATGTGTGAAAAAATGCAGCATACGCTACACGTACACAATACAAAAATAAACAGTATGACAATATTTACACAAACAGCATGCCCGCTGCTAGGTCTGCAGTCACAGCGGTACCACTGGATGGTCTCCGGATCATCGCGATTAATGTGAATTCCATCGTAAGAATCCATCGAAGAGCGCAACTCGTTCATTTCGCTGCCAGGCAACAGCCTGACATTGTCTTGATTTCAGACACCCACCTCAGTCCGAGGCATTCGATAACATTCAAAGATTTTGAATTCGTGAGGAGCGATAGACGAAAATGTGACGGGGGAGGTGGTACCGGAATACTTGTGGATCGGCATTGTCGTTTCAGGCATATTAATAGGCCTGAATTTGAAACCTTTGAATGTATCGAAGTCTCTTGTATTCTGCTTTCACTGCCTAGAGGAGAGAATTTATACATTCTATCAGTTTATGCAATGGGAAACAATCGAGCCAAATTCAAGGAGGAATTCCATTCTCTGTTTACGATACTCAAACCGAACAGGCTGCATAATTATTATATTATAGCTGGCGACTTGAATGCTAAGCATACCTCGCGGCTAAACGACACAAACAATCCCAGAGGGGTATTCCTCAAATCTTGGATAGAGTATAAATGCGAGTTATATGGGCCCAACCTGGCCCAGGACAAATTCCTAGCTGGATTTGTGCGTTGCTGACGTGCCCCTTAACTTTAATTTTACGAATCCTCAACGGAAACTACAGGCTCTTGCTTACGATACCGACCATAACGCTATTCTTATTGAAGTTCTGTTTGATGGACGAAGAGTTCGCCTTCTGCCGATGGACAGTGGTGTCCACACTTTAAACCAACTGATTGGAAGAAATTCCAAGAGAGGGGATATCGAGAGAAATGCCCACCTCTTGATGGGGGAAACGATAGTACAATTGCAGCAGGTGGCAGGAATTTGAGCAACGAGGAAATACTTCAGTATCTTCTCAAGCTGGAGAACTTGACGCTGGATACAATTGAACAAGTCGTCCCTAAGATTAAACTTCGCAATAATATGGAAGGATATGAAACTGCAGCCATAAAACGGTTGAAAAAAGTGAAAAGCCTTCTGCTCACTCGCGTCAACAAAATCTATCGGAGATATGGGGACTATCATCATCCCATATCGATTGAGTTCAAATCACTTCTAAAGATCGCGCGGGATCTTATCCGTCAATATTACGTAAATGAAGTGAACTCCCGATGGCGGGAGAAGTTAAAGGGTATTTCACCAAGCGATTTAGATTCCATGTTTACAAAGATAAATACATTATTCGGGAAGAAACCACGAGTAACTGTGACGAGAATTAAAGTCGGTGGTGGCGAGATACAACATCTTATTGACTTAGGTATAGACACCAATAGTGTAACTGCTGATGTGCAAGGCAATAACATCATGATAATGCTCTGAAACGAATGCAATGAACATATAGGGGAGCACTTTGAATCGGTGCATCGTCCCAGAACGGACTTAGAGCCAACGCGACTTTCGGAAATTGTAGAACGAGATGTCCACAATTTCAAATATAGCCTGAACGACACCACACTTCTCCAGTTTAGCTCTGCGTTGCAGACTGATTACTTTGTCTCATGAGTGGAGTTCACTTCCTTATTTAGAAGGATAAACAATAAGAGATAATCCAGTGCGGATGGCATTCCCAACGTGGTCCTCAGGCATTTACCAGACATTGCCATTCGAAATTAGTGCATTTTGTTCGATAATTTATTGAAGAATTCCTTCTTTCCAAGACAATGGAAGAAAGCCCGAGTGTTCCCGATTTTAAAGAAAGGGAAGGATTCATCCAGTCCTAAGAACTACCGGCCAATCAGTTTGCTGTCTAACATCAGCAAGGTGTTTCAGGTTTTGGTATTGAAAGCCTTGAACGGGCATATCAAGAAGAAGGAATTATTGCCGAATGCGCAATTCGGATTTCGATCTGGACATTCGCCAATACATGCAATAGCGAAGGTAACGTCTGACATTTACTGGCGGATTAACAATAGTGAGTGCGCAGGCGCTTGACTTATAGACATGGAAAAGGCCTTTGGATAGATGGTCTGATTTTCAGGCTCCTGAAGAATGAGTTTCCTTCCCAGCCATCTCGTAGTGATGGTCTGTAGTATGCTGTATGGCAAGTGCTTTATAATTACGGACGGAAATCTCACTACTAGCAGAGAATTTCATGTTCTGAATGGATTACAGCAAGGGACAGTGACTGCGCCTACACTTTTTGCAGTATTTGTCGACAAATTACTCAACTCTTTCGAGTTTAATAAATCTCCTAAAAGGTCGTTGGTTGCCTTTGCTGACGATCTGATAGCCTACACGGCACACAAGAAGGTAACTGAGGTGCACGTTGAACTTCAGAAGATGTGAACAGACGAACAGTTGGCGGATGAAAATCAATGCGCAAAAGTGTGAAACGATTCTGTTTCGAAATTTCTTGGCGTACGCCAGTAGGAACTTGGCAAGGAATTGGAGAGATTTCCACTTTGTCGCGAATGAGGATAGTTCTGAGCGTGTTCCACATAAGAAGTGCGTTAGGTACCTGGTTGTGGGTCTTGACGAGCGTCTCCAATTTAACGAGCACGTTAAAGTCACGCTAGAAAGCGCAAGGCGTTCATGTCTCTTTGAAGACTCTTTTATGCTCCACATCTTAGCCGGAAGGTTAAGATTATCTGTTATCTTACTTTGGTTAGACCGGTGCTCACCTATGGGTGTCCTATCTGGTTTAATTTGAGTGCTAGCCAAATGAAGAAAATAAGGATCTTTGAAAGGAAATGTCTGTGTGCTTGCACGGGGCTTAATAGGACTGCTTCATCAAACTATGAGCATTATGTAACTAATGAGGTGATGTATGCAGCTGCTGTTTCGCGTGGCGAGAACCCTTGGATTTCGCAGTCGTTCAACCCAAATGATGGGTATTTCGAGAAAACTATCACGACAGGCTTCATTCCTCCTGAAGCGTTCGTGTATCTTGACAGAAATGGTCTAATTCTTGATTCTGCCGGTGATCCGGTTATGTATCATATACATAGGCGGACCACGGACAAAAGGATAGAATACCCCCCGAACTTGACTGTGGGGGCTCCGGGATTCGACTGGAGATACTCCAGAGTGAGAGCAATTGATATTAAGCAGGATGAACAAGAGAAATCCTGGTACTGGTGGCTGCAGGATGCTGGTTAGTGGCGGTCGTGCTCAGTTCTACCATTTGTTTCTTGGTGGCACTATGTATATAATATAAATATTATACGCGTGTTACTTTCACATCCGGCCGTTATGAATTACATATTTTATTATATTGTATGGTGTTCATTTCGCTCCTCAAAAAAGAAAGAAAATCGTGAAATATAAGAACATCTTTAAATACATATATCATTCATTTTATTAGCTTTAAGATAAATAAATTGTATATATATGATCGAGCAGGCGGCGCGAGATTTTGGGCTGCACATCAATGAAGGCAAGACAAAGTATATGGTGGCAACGTCAGCACCAAAAACCAACCAACCAACAACATCAAACCGCACTGGTCAAACGGGAAGAATAAAGATAGGAGACTTCAACTTTGAGATCGTGGATAATTTCTCCTATCTAGGGTCGAAAATCACAACCAATAACAGCTACGATGATGAAATTCGCGCACAGTTGTTGTCAGCCAACAGAGCCTATTTCAGCTTACAAAAACTGTTCCTCTCACGTCTCACCATAAAGTCAAAGCTTTTACTGTACTCGGAAACTTGGGTTCTTAACAAAAAAAGTTGCGAACTCTTGGTCGCGTTCGAGAGAAGAATCTTCCGAAGAATTTTTGGCCCCCTATATGAGGTCCGGATAGCTGAGTGGTTAGAGCGCAAGGCTATCGTACGGAAGGTCGCGGTTCAAATCTCACTGGTGGCAGTGGAATTTGCATCGTGATTTGACGTCGGATACCAGTCGAGTCAGCTGTGAATGAGTACCTGAGTCAAATCAGGGTAATAATCTCGGGCGAGCGCAATGCTGGCCACATTGCCTCCTAGTGTACCGTTACGGTCTTGAAAGAAGTGCTCTAACACACTTCAAGGCCCTGATCCAACATGGATTGTTGCGCCAACGATTATTATTATTATTATTATATGAGGATGGACGATTCCGTAGCCTACATAACGACGAAATCTATGAACGATACCATGACCGTCAAGTTGTGGATAAAATCCGGCTCAAGAGGTTGCGGTGGATGGGTTACTTAATCCGCATGGATGAGGATGATCCAGCCCGAACCGTATACAAGGGCAATATCTATGATAGAAAAAGAAGACGAAGCAGACCCTGCCTGAAATGGAGCGATGGACCTCGGCGCAAAACCGGGATGTCTGGAGTTCCCTATTAAGGCACGCCTAGACCGGATACAAGTTGTTGCGCCATTGATGATGATGATATATTTTTGTACCAGCCTTAAGAATAAATTTAAATTTCAGCAGTAGTTTTTTTAAGATGTAAAGTGCAGAATTAGGTTAGGGAATTTCCTTTAATTTTTTTGTCGTCAACAAGACAAAGCTAACCTTGGCCGGTTTTTGACCATTTCCCGATAACTTACACATTATTTTTCAATGTAATGAATTTTGTTATATTAATTATAGTTTGCTATTTACTAAAGAAAACTTTGATTGCCCTCAGTGGCCATAATGTTTTTTCCATTTTTTCTTGTTAAATTATAAGATTGTTTTTTCATTCATTTTTCTTGATTATTTGGTTTAAATAAAAATGATTTTGAATATGAAAATAAAAAAATTAACCTTTAATGAAAAGTGGCTTGAAACCCTATTGGAGTCTGAGTTTAAGTGCGATTGAGTCTAAAAATCTTTCAGTATTATGGGCCGGCATTTCTGTGGCAATACTGGATTTCAGTTATAGGAAATTATTTCTACATCAACAAAATACATCTTAGTAATCTTAATTACTTTCTATCAACGGATTGGCACATATTGTATAACAACTTCTTCTCTCATTAAATTGCTATAATTTACTAAAGTTTTGGATGAAAACTACGAAAAAAACGTGACATAATAAAACTTTCGCCAATTCGAATGAGCGTGGGTATTTACTTTTCAAATTCGCACTAATGCAACGGAAATTACTACAATGATTAGCTAACAGAAACAATATCAACTTACAATTGTGTTTCAACTTTTTTCACATCCCACCTCATTTATTATTGATAAATGCAGTCTTTTTAAGGTTTTGTGTGAAACCAAACCTTGTTAAAATTGATTCCATGCGTGCTGGGCTGTGCGTCTGGCTTCGTGTCTGTCACACCCGATTTACTCGGAAACGGTGGAAGTTATTGTGACGAAATTTGGTGGGAAGGTGTGGTCTGTGAATCCCTCTACATATAGCAAGGCGTGTTGCGTTTAAGGGGGGCTCCTCATACATCCGAAAGGGGGATGCAACATTTTTTTTTCACAGAATATGGTCGTGTGGGGTATCAAATGAAAGGGCTAAATTAGTCCTTTAATAAGATTGTTCTATTTTTGGTATCGGGCGGAAGTGAGGACTCAAAATATGAGTCCCAAAAAGTGAAACTTCTCAAAACTTATGTAAATCTCAAAACACGCAATGATGCATCTATATAAAACCTAGACCTCAAAATACATATTATTCCGATATCTGCTAAAATAAAGCTAAAAATAGCATATAATTTTCTAGAAATTTATCTGAAAACCCTTTAACTTCCATCCTAGATGTATAAAATTTGCCATCAATATGAAGGACAATATAAGGCATAATTCTGGAAAGTTTGAAAGAAATTCAACCATTACTAACAAAGTTTTAGAAATATGGTTCAGAATTTGGAAATATATGAAGGAACATTTTGTATTTTCAGATGTGTATACAAATGGAGAAATGTGCATAAAAAGCATTTATACCCGAAACGTCCAGCTTCCGGTATTTCGACTTAAATTGTTAAATTCTTGAAAACTATTTTTTTCTATGAAAACTTAAAGCCAAAATGATTGTGGTGCTTTATAAAAGTTCAGAGTATATGACATGCTAGGTACCAATCGATCCCAATAGGAGTTAAGGAAGCAAGAGTCAGATTTTATGCTATACCAAAAGCGACTTTGCAAAACATACATCAAAAAGCTGGAAAACCGGAAACTGAACACTTCAAATATCAAAGATCCTGGGTTTTCCTTATCTGAGAGACTGTCCATGCATATTCCATGATTTGTACATACGTAGCTCAGAATTCAAAACATTCTGAGAGCATAATTACTATGTTGATTCTAATATGGTTACCATTTACCACTTAGTGGGGCATAGCGCGTCAACCACGTTTACTCGCCATTGCCATTTCTGTCTCCTGATCACATCGTCCACGAGAAACTGGCATGTATGCCACCCAAGTCGCAGGCAAGTGTTCACGAAGACTTGATGCGGGAATACTTCGTATAGATTTCAACGGAAAAATTTGGTCATCACTTTCACAAGCATTGCCGACATTTGGAGCAATTCTACTTGTCAGCGCCACCGAAGTCGAGGAACCAATAATATGAATGCAATCGGGAAGAGCAACAGGATCTGACGGCATCGCATCTGAGGTCTGGACAGCGAAGAGCTCAGACCTAACACTGCGGCTCACTAAGTTTTTTATTCGGGTTATTGGGGAGGATGGAACAACATCTGACTCCAATATGGATAAAGAAAGGTAGTCCAGCGGTTCAAATTACCGTCCGGTACGAGTGCTGCTCAATACCCTGAAGATTTTTGAACGCATTCTTAACAACCGTATAAACGACATCGTTCAAATAACCGTGAATCGAAACGACCAAGAGCTACAGAACTACTGACACAATACACACTGCGTGGTTACTCATTCAGAAACACCGTAAGGACCATCGTTGCATTCCTGGATCCAAAGAAGGCGTCGTGTGCTACAAGAACTCATCTGGTATGTTCTGTGGCAGCACTTAGTCCCAGAAGAACTAGTGGGCCGGGTTAAACTGCTCTAGCATGATCGAAGTGTGGCGGTTGAACAAAAGAGAATTTTTGACAACCGGCCCCAATGAAACACTAACTATCGTCGTCAGTGACAGTGACCTCCATAGCAACTGAGGCGATTTAAATATCTCGGATCAATAGTATCAGCCAATGGTAAATTGCGTTATGAAATCGCGTCACGCATTAGCGGCACCTGGATGAAGTGGGTGTCCTCAATTCGTGTTTCTTGTGATTGTGTCAAATCCAAAATTTACTGCAATGCTCTCCATGTCCCTGTCACCTTCTATGGTTCTGAGTGTTAGCCGACTATAAAAGACAATGAACGGCGTCTCGCGGTAATGGAAACGAAGATGTTGCATTAGGGCAATAATGTAACATTGGACATCCGGAATGAGAATTCCCGCAATATTGGGTTGCACCGATCGAATTAGGAGAGAGGCATCTTCAATGATACGATCACGTAATTTGCGCCATCGAGAATTCACTTACCAGGATTTGTCTGAACATCACAGTCGATTGGAAACAACAAAAGGCCGACCGAAACAACGGTGGCCCGCAAGATGGTGATTTGAAAGCTTCCCAACTGCATCTAGATCACGCCTTTGAGAGAACAAAATTTCGCAAACGATCAAAACGAGCCGACTTCGCTTCTGAACAGGAAAAAGATTGAAGAAGAAGAAATCTCAACTCTCAACCATTAAATTAATATTGTAGGCATTTTTCGTTGATTTCCAAAATGCCCCAAAGTACTATCAGGCCAGAATTCTGGTGGTCTATTTCGTTTCTTTATCTTTTTACATAATCGTTGATAACATCGAAGATTATGTTATGGAAGGGTGCTACGGAATCATCTAGATCTGATCTGAAAAGGGAACTTAACCAATTCATAGTGTTCAAAAAATGGCTAATGCTATCAGAGTCAGCATTCAAAAAATCATACATAATTTCGTTATTAAACGAATGAATAAGAGGAGGATCCATGGAGAAGGGTTCAATTGTAAGACAAAAGATAAAGATCGTCGCGTCAATGATTGGACTAACCAACATTTCGTCGTAGACATTTCTATTATATATATATTATATCTAACCATTTACCGTTTTGGCGGTCAAAGGGTAGTATAGGTCACAGGGGGAAATTTGGATTGGTACCCAAGATGGAACATAAAACCTGGGAAACGCCTGCCGAGCCAATAACAACAGCTCTACTATCAAATCCTATCTAAACCTCCACGTGGTGATCGCTGGGAGTTATTTTTTAATGAAAAACTGCAGATGGAGAAGGATGCAGGCGAGTCTCTCGCGCTCAAAAACGGAACCAATTGTACCAACTGGTCCTCCGGGTTGGGGGTAGGGTAGGGCTGACAACCCTACCCGGAAAAACGAAGTTACCAAGCTATAGAAGGAGCCCCGGACAGGATGGATTTTACAACGACGAACCCGACAACGAAAACGGAATAATAATTTGCGTATTTTCTCATGGAACCTGTGCCCCTGTACAGACCGAATGCTGCTAAGCAACTAACCGATACGCTGTCCCAATATAAGGGTGATGTAACAGCATTACAAGAGATGCATTGGACAGGGACTGGTTTCCTGAAGAAGAGCCAGTACATCATATATTATAGCGGCCATCCAGTAAACCACGTACTCAAAGTAGGTTTCCTAGACAACCAAAAAATAAAGCCTGCTGTTATCCGCTTTGAGAACATAAGCGAAAGGCTATGCACTCTACGTTTGCAAGTCAAATTTAGAAATATAAGCCTCATTAACGTTCACGTCCCTACAGAGAAGACTAAAGAATCGGAGAAGGACACCTTCTACGAGGCACTTGAGCGGACCCTCAAGTCTGTCCCAAGTATGATATCAAGGGAAATATCTATGGTAGAAAAAGAAGACGAGGCAGACCCGACCTGAGATTGAACGATGGTCCAGGCCAGGACACTAAACCACTTTTAGCGATATCGAATTGGTGGACCTCGGCGCAAAGCCGGGGTGTCTGGAGTTCCTTACTAAGGCAGGCCAAGACCGGATACCGGTTGTTGCGCCGCTGATGATGATGATTTACCGTCTTGATTTGAAGTTGGATTAACGTGCTGTCAATCATAGACATAAAATGCATTGACGAAGTTGAAGTTAATGGGGCCGAGGCAGTTGATTGGAAGGAGGTGGGTAATTAACTTGATGTCTGGACGATTAAAGTCTCCGAATATAATTAGCCTGTCATCCTCTTCTAAGGAAGCATTGATGGAAGAGATTATCTCAGTTATTTGATAATAAGTAGCTTTGTCAGAGCCGGAGGATGGGGACGTAAAAGTGAGTTTTATCAGCCGGTCAGCAAATCGCACGTTTAACTTAATGACATCACGGAAACCCCCTTCGGAAGGGCTCTGTCCATCTACCTATATTTTTTTTTTCATTTTTAAGGAATATGGAAAACTTCAAAAACATAGTACAAGTCAAACATCTAAACTTCCGGGGAAGCACTCACAATGAAATTTGGTTTATTTGAAATTTGAATTCCTTATTCTATACATCATTAACGGCGCAACAACCGGTATGCAGTCTAGACCTGTTTTAATAAGGAACTCAAACATCTCGATTTTTCGTCGAGGTCCACCAATTTTATATCCCTAAAAGTTGTCTGGAGTCTTATTGAGTCGAATTTTATCCACAACCAGACGGTCGTTGTATCGCTCATAAATTTTACCTTTATATAGGCTACGGAATCGTTCATCCTCATGTAGGGGGCCGAACATTATTTTGAGGAACCTTCTCTCGAATGTGGCCACACAATTTCACAATTTCTCTTACTAAGAAACTAGGTCTCCGAGGAATATATGAGGATTCGCAAGATCATTGTGTCATTGTGAAGTCTGTGCACTACCTCCATATGATATCTTTTTTCAAGGAGTCTACCTTGACCATGAAAAACTAATAAATTCATGTAATATTAGATGAAAAAATACTTTTTTGAATATTTTAAGATTTAAAATTATGAAATAACATTGAAATCTTGAGCGTCACAAGATAGTAGTACTTAAGGATTATCATTTTCCCCCTTTCTCCCCTATTTCCACCGAAATCTAAAAAAAAAACATTTTTCCTTCATTAGTTTAGTTTGTTTGTTTGTTTCATTTACACTCAATTGTAGCTTCGTGACCAGTTCTCTTCTTATTTTCCTGACCTACTCCAAACATTATTCTCAAGCTAATTTTTTTTTTTTTTCATCGAACATAGCCATGTGGGATATCAAATTAAAGGTCTTGATTAGTACTTTTCAAAGCCGGTCTTAGTTTTGACATTTGTTGAAAAGGTGGGGAGTGCGGGGGGTTGAAAGTGATCATTTCTTTATGGGGGCCATTCTCAGAAACTACTCAACCGAAAAATTTGAAAAAAATCAGGAGGCTGCCACTCTATGGCGAAATACCTTCCATACCGATATCTTTTCAAATAAAGTCGATAATAGTATATTACTATAATTTTTAGTAATTCGCTGCAAAAGCCCCTTAGCACCACAGCAGTGATGTAGGCTATAATGTAGAGCATGATCTTGCCAAGTTTGGTGGAAATTGCACTATTACTAACAAAGTTATTATATAATAGGTCAAAGTTGTTGCTTCTTTGAAAATTGAAGACTATGAATGTCAATATCACCCGAAAGTGGATACTCTCACATAATATATCGATATATGACGTCCTACGTACTAAGAAATACACAAAACCTTTCGTACTCAAGCGTCCAGCTTCCGGTTTCCTGACTTATTATTTATATTATATATATATTTATATTATATTTATACTTTCAATATTAGCCACGTACATACGCGGCAGCACTAGTTAACATATGACCCGCAACTTAGTTCTGGCGGGGAGAAAACAACTGTAACCGCCACTCTGTCACCGAGGTGTGAGAGTACGAAACTTGTGGATAAGACATCTGCAAAGTCCAGTCCTTTTAAAGTTTTATAGAAAACCCCTGCTGACAGCGCCAGCTAATCCACTTTTTCGCCATCTCAGTAGAATAATTTCCGCCAAAAATGATCAGACAGATGTCGTTAAATAGGAAAAGGGCTTTGATACCAGCTCATCGAAAGAAGCGAAAGTGACAGTGGAAAGTTGAAACATTAAAGAAAGCCAACCCATTATCCCAAGTTGATCGACGATTGGGTCTTCCTAGAACTAAGTGGCATAGAACACTGCTTCTCGGAAAATAATCGAGGCACTGAAAGCGAATTCCCAGGAACTGATAGCAATGACGCGTAGGTGCCCCACATAGAGTTTATGGCAACCATTTATACCATATACATATCAGTGCATACATACAGTATGTGTTACCACCTAGTCTAAACTTTAGTGATATATTTTAGGAAAGAAAAGAAGTTGAAAAATATGAGAAAAAAATAACTGTGACTACTGATTAATTAAAATAATTTAACAATTTACGGTGCGAATTGCTGACACCAAAGAAAAATTTCGTCTCCTCCTCAAAATTAGACCAATTCGAGGTTAGTATGTTGAGAACGCATGACCCAGGGTCATCTCCTGCGAAGAATGACCATCCCCCGTCATTTACTACTTCGTTGTGAATGGCGAAACTTCAGTTGAGAGTTTTAATGAGGTTAAAACTGTTTATGATAGTTACTCACATCCGCGCCTGAAACCTGATATCAAATTTTAATTAGATATCTGATTTAGGAGGAGACGATTAACGCGGTAAGATACTGTCAAACCCAAAAAAAATTGAAAAAGGCGATTCAAAATAAAAGGAAGGACATGTTTATGAATGGAGTCTGCTTTTGCATAACAATTCAAGACAACTTATGGACTCATTTGGATGAAACGTCTTGAACGCTGATCCAGCGCCTTCAGATTACCATCTCTTTACTTCTCTGAAAACGAACGAACGAAGATGCAAAGGGGGAGATGGAGAAGTGAGTGAAGGAACTGTCTGGAGAATTTTTTGAGGACAAATAAAAAATTATCCCCGCCGCCCCAGTTTGCACAAATTGAGTACACCTACGGGACGTGCATCGTACATAGAAACTTCGAAGATATGGGTGCTCTTCTGGGATTGGTGTCGGCAATGCGTCTTGCAACACATACACAGCGCGGCTTTTCTTCTCAGAACTCCATATTTACTTCCATATCCAGGTTTCGAGATCAGGACAGTGTTATAGCGCCTCCATCTTGCTTGCTAGGCACAGGATAAGTTATTTACTTTTCCCTCCTTTCGAGGGCAATATTTAATTGAAGAACGATGAACCAAAATGATTAAGGTTCATCGTTCTTCTTCTTCTTTTTCTTCAGCCTTTGTCCCGTTCACAAGCGTCGGCTCGTCTTAATCGGTTTCGCCATTTGGCTCTATCAAATACCTGATCTGGATGCAATATCGAGGCTTTTGAATCCCCATCCAACGTGTCAAGCCATCGTTGTTTCGACCGGCTTTTTGGTCGTTTACCATCGACTTCGATGTTCAGACCAATCTTGGCAAATGAATTCTCATTACCACAAATTACGTGACCACACCATTGAAGGCACCTCTCGTAATTTTTTCACGTTCGGTGCATCTCCATATCGTTCGCGGATGTCCTCATTTCGGAAGTGGTCAACACATGTCACGCCATTAGTCCAACGCAACATCTTCGTCTCCATTACCACAAGACGTGGTTCATTGTCTTTTATAGTCGACCAACACTCATAACCATAGAGGGCGATAGGACGGATGACATTGCGGTAAATTTTAGATTTGAAACGTTCGTTGATACGTCGATCACAAAGAACACAAGTTGTGGAACGCCACTTCATCCAGGTTGCATTAATGCGTGAAGCAATTTCATAACGCATTTCTCCATTGGCTGATAGCGTTGACCCGAGGTATTTAAATCGCTCAGTTCTGGGCAGATCACTGCCGCTGACAGTGATTGTGCCTATTTCATGGGGATCGATCGTCAAAAATTCAATTTTGTTTAGATTCAATCTGAGACCGTGTTGCATGAGGCGATCATTCCATTTTTGGACAAGTTGCTTGAGATCATTTTTGCTATTAGATGCTAGGAAAACATCATTTGCATAAAGCAGTGTATAGGGCACTGGACGTTGGATATCCCGTGTGACGGTGTCCATAACAAGAACAAAGAGGAGTGGTGAGAGGGCGTTTCCTTGATGAACACCAGCAAAGACACCAAGCAGTTTTGATACACCCGCCATACTTCGAACTTTATTTTTCGGATCGTGGTAGAACAATTGAACCCAGCGCACGAGTTCTTCCGGCAGTAAGTTGGTTCATCGTTCATCTTTAAATAAATTATGCTAGCACATAATTATTGCGATTTTTCCGTTTCATGGCGATTTTTTTAGATTCTGCATATTCTTTTCTCCTATTTAATGTTTTTTGTTCTTTCTTAAATTTATTTGGCTTGGCATAATTACTTTTATTTTTCGATGATGATTAATAGAATTCAAGATATTATATTACTAATTAAAGATAATTTTTACTTTTGATTCGATGATCGTTCTTTTCTTCAGAAAGAGGGATTATTCATATGGATTAAGCCATTTAATGCCAAGGTAGGGTAAGGACCTCAAGGACGAGTTTTATCTCGTCTGAGGCTAATGGATTTTCACCTGTTTCACCAATCGCATATGAGGATACCTACTTAGAACCACATGGGTTGACTAAATGCATATTCTCCTACGTGAAGTACAGCTGCACTCATTGCTGATGAAAATTAGTTCGGGATGGTCATTTGGCTATACCCAAACATCCATGTTCATTACAAAATCAATACATCTGCCAAACATCAAGAATTTAAATTAAGCCTTGTATCAGTTGCAGTTTATTTTACGTGTTAGCGCATTGTTTCTTTATAAAAGAAACTATCATTAAGTTTGGAATTGGAGAATGTGGCATGTATTTGAATTGTTAACTATCGGAAATATTTTATTTATGAAAAAAGGCAGATCGAGCGTTAATAGTTAAATTATATTCGCTACTAACAATGAAAATTTCAACAATCAATATGAAAGAGCAAAAACAAACGTGATGAAAAAAGATAATGGAAGATTTTTGCAACTTAATTTTAAAGAAGCCAAAGGTATTAATTCAATTCTTAAATGCTGATGACAATATTAGCTGATGTTATCAACAGTTTTTCCAACGCAAATGCCACGTCAAAGCGTTTTATTTAGTTGCTCGAAGGGAAAGAATACTGAAGAACTGGTAAACCTTTTATCTATAGAGAAACCAAACCATCTCGAATTCATATCATTGGATTAGGTTTTTAAATACACTTGAAAGTAAGCGATCGATTACTTATAACGAAACACAAGTTTGTTGCAAGAACAAACAAGAAAAATTATAAAATCAACGAAAAAGAACGAAACGCGAAAGTACATTAAGATACTTCCTGCTACACTCTAATGTTAGTTCTGCGATTACTGATACCAACTGTGAAGTTTTACGTTATCCTAAGTTCGGCTATAGTATTCTATTATAACATACGGAGATTACTTGGGAACGAGTGAAGGAGACATTATCTGGAGACGCTTTAGAATTAAAAACCCCAAAAATAAGGCAAAACTCTGTAGTATCTGCGTTTTCTTGGCATCCAAATCAACTTGTCTTGAATCGGACTGTTGGAGAAATCTATTTAATTGTAAGCAGTATTCCTTACTACATAACATCATTTATCATTTCGTTCATTCCATTTCTGATTTTCAAAATTCCATTCCCACACTACATGAATAAAAAAATTAAATTAATTAAATTAACATAAGTATTTAAAAAATCGTCTTAATTGATCATTGTAAATTTCAAAATTTTACCCAGCTTAAAATCTCCTACAAACCTAAACCTTTTCTTTTCTTGAAATTAACATTCCAGTGATATTATATGTGAATGCCAGTCTTAGCGTGCAATTGAATGCAGTTCGTCAAACGGTCCCGCTAAAAAAATAGCGGTTGCTCACAATTCTTTATTTTATTGGATCGATTGTTCTTTTGTCTCGGGCGACCTGACCTGACTGATTGAGAAGAAAAGTCTTGACAACGTATGCGTGTAGTTTCTGGAGAGTTTATTTCGGGACACGGTATCGACTAGTCACATATTTTCAAAAGTATTTTTTTTTATTTTGAGGGAAATAGATAAAGAGCGTATGACAGAAGGGTTAGGTAATTGAAATATATTCAACTATTTTTTAGGGGAGTTTATCTCGGATGGTTGAATTTCAACCAGCGCGAAGCAAAATTATAATCTATATTTTCAAAAAAATCACATGTGTTTTAAGTATTTGCTTATAGTGCGTTGAAATACTTTCCAGCAGCAATAGCCTCTTTTCAAATCAGATAAAAAATTAGTAAAGTTGTAAAAGGCTGATGAATTCACTTGTATAGAAAAATTGAAAGGACGAAAGTCCTTCCCTGCAAAGATTAACAAGTCGGAAAACCGAAAGCTGGATGCGGAACATATTTGAGTGGACATTTGTCCCATTAGAACGTAATATATGCATATATTATTTGAGAATACCCACTTTCGCGTGATACTAATATTCAAAGTCTAGGATTTGCACAGAAGCGACAACTTTGAGCTATTATAACTTTGTTAGTAATAGTGCGATTTCCACCAAACTTGGTAGGATTGTGCTCTTATATGCTGCAAAATTTAGTGATTTTAGGATGAACTTAAAGGGGGTTTTGCCAATTACTAAAAATTATGGTTATATACTATAAACTTTATTTGAACAGATATCGGTATGAAGAGTATTTCGGAGTCTAAGTAGTTTCTGAGAATAAGTCGGTGCAAAAAAATGATCACTTTCGGCCCTCCGCACTTCCCCCTTTTCCAACAGATGTCAAAACTAAGATCATCACTGGAAAGTACTAATTGAGACCTTTCATTTGATACCCCACTTGACTATATTTGGTGAAAAAAAATTTGCAATCCTCTTTTGCCACCTTCCCACTAAATTTGGTGTCAATCGCTACAACCGTTTCAGCTGTCGACTGCGAGAATAGATATCTCCAAAGAGGTGTTTCAAATGCCTGGGCCACAGTTAGATACTAGACAGCTACCTCACTCCCCCTTGCCCCTCAAGGGGGGAAATCAGTGCGAGTACACACGATTTCAAATTGTTTTGCCCTTGAGCATGAGCGAGATGTACCGAAAACCCGATCAGCTGTGTTTGACATACCGCCCGGACTTGCAAATGTATTGGTGAGATTGGCAAGTTTTTGCTTATGTATAAGTGAATACGTGAAACAACTTTTTGCTATATGGGTGAGCACGCCGTAGTACTAGAATAGCAAAAGCTCACCGATCTCTCTCTTACCAATACGATTTGACGAAGATTATGCCTTTTCCTTGTTTAGCGTCTCTGATGTGTACAGATAAGCTTCTGCAAGCGCATTTGCAAGTGGGGTCATTTTTGTAAGGGTACTGCCTATAGTAGATCTACTGTGACCTGGACTTTGGACACGTTTTGAGAAACTTTTCAAGCAAGTACGACAGATCTAAGCTGTGCCGAAAATGCGGAAAGGAAGGACATATTGCCAAAGAGGCAGAATTCACAAATTTAGTTGCGACGATGCGTCAAGCCTTACGCTAGATGGATTCGTGCTGATGGTGGAAAAATTAGCTTCTGAAGCAAGCCGCTACAACCCAATAATTATAGCTGGCGATTTTAACGATTGGGCTGAAAATTGGGGTAGCCGCGAAACAAATACAAGAGGCCGCATATTGTTCGAAGTATTTTCACGTCTGAATATCGTTCTGGCAAATGCTGATGGCGTCAACACTTTTTAGAGAGGGAATATGAGATCCGTTATAGACCTTAGGTTTGTTAGCGATACATTATCTAAGGATCTCAAATGGCAGGTGAGCGAGGAATATACGCACAGCGACAATTAGGCTATAATCTTCCAGATGGAGCATAGGACAGGTGCAAAACTAGCGAGTTGGGTATCCAAGAAGCTAGACAAGGTAATATTCGAGGAAATACTTCTGTAGGAAGCGATGCCGATGGGGAACGCAGAAGAAAAGTTAACGCAGGTTCTTGAAAGGATACAAAAAGTATATGACGCTTCCATGCCACGCCGCACTGTAGTCAAGAAACGAATGCCCAATTTCTGGTGTAATGCCGAAACTTCACAGAGTTTGCCTTAAAGCCAGGGCACAGTCAACGCAGCAGAAACCGGCCATTCCAAATAAAGTTCCGATAGTAGCCGTTAAAACAGTTGTAAAGAGGTTCGTTGAAACATTTACGACGTGCCTCGAAGGGATTTTCCCGGAAAAGTGTAGGAAACAGAGGCTTGTCCTAATCCCGAAGCGAAATAAACCTTTGGGTTATGCTTTGTCTTATTCATCTACAACAGACTAGTACCGTTTGCAGAAAAAGAGGGTGGCCTCTCAGATAGGCAGTTCGAATTCCGAAAGATCTACTGTTAATGCGATCAGTACGGTGACGAAAATTCATGAGGAAACAGTGGAGACCTATAAATCTTGCGCGATAGTTACTCTTGACGTGAAGAATTACTTCAATACTGCAAAAGGAGCAAAATGATTGCGGGTTTAGCCAGATTGGGCGCTGCCAAATACTTGGTGCGCATAGTCATAGAATTCCTCCGGGAGACGCAATTATGTTACGATTCGGACGATGGATCTAAGACATATAGAATAACCTGCGTAGTTCCACAAGGATCAGTCCTCGGTCCTCTTCTGTAGATAATAATGTATGATGGAATTTTAAACTTGCAACTGCCCCAAGGAGTGACAATCATTGGCTTCGCAGACGACATCGAAGTGACTATCGTGGTACAAGATATTGAGGAGATCGAGGTCCGCATGAACGAGGCAATTTTTGAAATAAAGTCTTGGCTAAATCGAAGTAGTTTTGAACACCAAGCGAAGGAAGCAAACGTCGATAAAAATCAGAATTGACGAACACATAATACATTCGCAACCAATGCCCAAATATCTAGGAGTAATGGTTGATCAAAGACTGAAATTCAAGCCTCATTTTGCGAAATTAGCAACCAAGGCTTCCGGGGTTGCTATATTGTTAACAAAAATGTTACCAAACGTAGGTGGTCCAAGGCAAAGCCGTCGACCCCTTATTTCGAGAGTTGTCAATTCCAGTCTGGACATCGGCACTAAAGCTAGAAGCAAATATAAGGAAGATCACCGCCTCATATCGATTGAGTGCATTGCGAACAACATACGCCCGTACAATATCAGACGAAGCAGTATGTGTGGTAGCAGGCATAGTTCGATCGACATCTTGGCGAACGAGGGTCGACGCCTCTATGACCCATCATATGCAATCGGCGAGTCCTGTACGTATCGTCAGCAATTAGCAAGAAATGAAGCTATTTTGGAGGAACTAAAGGACGCTAGACTCATAGGATTATTCCAGACGTCTCAAAAAGGATCACTCGAAGGTACGGTGAAGTTAGCTACGACCTAACTCAATTCCCCTTCCGGACACGGAGGATACCATATATACCTTTATTGGTTCAGGCGTGACGACTCCCCATATTTCCTGACATGCGAGATGATTCCAGAGGATGTGGAGTATGTTGCTTAGTTGGAAATTGAAACCGGGGCGCGGTTGTCACCCGAGAACATCGTGGATGAAATGTTATCCTCTGAAAAAACTTGGAAGGTGGTGGAAAAATTCATGAAGGTGATCCACAATCTGTCGTCCAAGGAGGAGCTTCGAAAGAAACTAGCAAACGGCACGAGCCGCAGTTCGTAACTGATCCTGCCCGCGACGTTTTACCGAAATGGTAGAAGGAACCCTCGAAGCTTGTCCCAGAAATGATATCAAAATCATACTTGGGAATCTTAACAGCCAAGTCTGGAAGGAACCCGTTTTTAGGTGATACGTTGCTCCCCATAGCTTACACCAAAATACAAATAATAACGGACTGCGGATTATTCAATAAGCAGCGTCACACGAAATGGTTGTTGATTAACCTGTTTTGCGCGGAAAGCGATTCACAAACATACGGACAGACGGGACCACTTTCAACCAAATTGACCACGTGTTGATCGGACGCCGCCACCTCTCAGCCTTGATGAATGTCAGAACATATAGGGAGGCCAATATAGAATCGAATCACTATCTCGTTGGCATGGTGCTCCAAGCTCGAATAACAACACCACCTAGAATCCCCTCTGACAATCAGGTGAGAGTTAACACTGAAGCCATCCACAACGCAGCCCTCCGCGACACCTATAAGAGGGAAATGGATGCCGCAATAACTGCAGTCAACAGAGGACCTGGAGATGAAGCATCAACAAATGATCTTCACAACTACCTGAAGAACGTTATCATTGATAAGGCCACAACCATACTTGGCCACAGCCGCAAAAGGAGTCGAAACGGCTGGCTTGAGGATGAATGTAAGCTAGCAACGAAACGGAAGAATGCCGCATACCGAGTAATGTTGCATTCTCAAAGAACGCGGGCACGCGCAGAGACTTATCACAAACTCCGTCGAGGGGAGAAGCGACTCCACAGACGGAAAAAGGAAGCCTGGCAGAATCAACAAGTCTGTGAACTCGAAAAATACAGGGAGTAACCGCACCAGGCACGGAAGTTTTACCAACAAATAAGCAGGATGAAACCTTACACACCTCGATGTTCATCGTGTCGAGACAAAGAGGAAAATCTGATTTCCGACAGAATGGGCATATTGGAGCGATAGGTTGAGTACTTTGATGAGCTGCTGAACAACCAGAACATCGTCGAGTTAGAGGTCCCGCCAACTGAAGACGACGGACAAATACTGCCACCACCAAGTTTAGGAGAAACAGTCCGTGCAATTCATCGGCTAAAAAATCATAAGTCGCCAGGAGCCGATGGAATTACAGCCGAATTGCTAGGCCACATAGCCCCCCCACAACATCATTGGCCCATACCAAAGAAGCTTCATTCCAGGCAAATCATCAACAGATCAGATTTTTTTTCTGCGGCAATTTTGACTGTTGGAATATGGACACCAGTTGCACCATCTATTCATCGACTTTAACGCCGCCTATGATAGCATAGCCAGGGTAAAACTGTACACGGGCATGAAAGAATTCGGTATCCCGACAAAATTGATAAGACTGATTATGCTGGCCCAGACCAATGTGCGAGGCCAGATAAAAGCAGCAGGATCACTCTCAAGACCATTCGACATCAACAACGGTCTACAACAAGGGGATGCCCTATCATGCGTCCTCTTTAATTTGGCCCTCGAGAAAGTGATCCGTGATACTGATGTAAATGCGGGGGGTACGATCCTCTTTAAGTCCACCCAACTACTGACCTATGCTGACGATATCGACATCATGGGAAGAACCACCCGAGACGTACAAACTGCCTTCATTTAGATCGAGCAGGCGGCATTCGGGGCGAGATCTTGAGCAGCACATCAATGAAGGCAAGACAAAGTATATGGTGGCAACATCAGCACAGAAAACCACCAACCATGGGATGTCTGAAGTTCCTTATTAAGGCAGGCCTAGACCGGATACCGGTTGTTGCGCCGTTGATGATGATGATGATAATAGAGACTTTCTAAGATAATATGTGTCCATCCTGTAGTGAGAAGCGGAATCCAGGCAGCGGAATCCAACAGACATCACATTTTCCATTTACTCGAGCCACACTGGGTAGCATCACATTCAGTAGAGAAACTCCTGCAATACATAAAAGAATCTGTGGTATTCCGCTAAAATGATCACTATGGTCCGAGTTCTCAGAGGCGCAAGAAGGCTCAATTTGCACTGAGTTGAAATTTCTGCGATATTTGAAAAATTGAGCCCTTTACTCTTGTGTTTTGCGATTAATGCAGTTTCTTCTTGTGATTGGGGACAGACTGAAGTCTAGAAGATTGGAAAACGTTGAATGAAAAATAACATTTTCTCGCCAAAATACCTTGAATATATAAGTTACATTTGCTCAAAGACTTGGACATTTGTGGATGTGGAGTAGCAATGCAAACTAAGGCGTAAATGGCGCGCAATTACAGACATTGCGGAAGAAATGGAAGAATCGGTAGCCGTGGCATGTAGACATATTCCATGCCAACGATTTACAATCACCTCATAATAATGGCAATATCTCATGTGAAAATTTTTATTACCGGCACCGGAAAACACCATAAAACAGCCAATAACATATTCAACTAATGTCACCGAATTGGCAAAAAAGCTGAAGACCACATTGGAAAAAAAAAGAAATTCATGCAAAACAATATGCAGATTGGGCAAAACAAGTTGAATTTCTAAGCCAAAGAATCGTGGATAAAAAGAAACAATACCAGTGACATAATGCCAGAAAAATCTTTGAATGACACCGGAATTTCAATGAAAAATTGCTTATAAGGCAAAGATTATACGCGCACATTGGGTGATTATAGGAAAATCAACTGACAATTTTTTAGGAAGTAAATATTTATCAAGATTAACTAACCTCGGTACATTCCAACTAACCTTGCTTTTAAAATAATTTGGAGTGATTTCTCTTGAGCTTAAACAACTTATCCAAATTTGAGATGAGTTGCATTTAAAATATGTAGAATTGAAGCTAGATCATATGTTAAGTACTTGACAAGCCTTTTGCTCCAAGTACATAAAGTAAAACACTTTAAACCGTGTTTGATGAAAAAATGTTAATGCTACTTTGGCTCTTGAAGGGAAAGGCATCTAGCTAGTCTTATGGAAAGTGGTATTTCTCCTGTAAGTAGATGTTTAGTTGTTCGAATCTATTGGTAAAAAAATATTGTTGTCATTAGTAGTGTCTGACCTTTTGGTGCCTCGATTCCGTTTCCTGCTATTAGTTGTGTCTCTTGTCTAATTTGTTCTTATTTTTGCTACTTTTGTGAAGGTTTGCGGGAATTACCCAAACTTTCTCATTCGAGGGATTCCATTTTGGTGTAGCTCTAAACTTTCTGTCGTAATCAATCGTTTGTATGTGGCCAGCTTTTTCTTAACTTAATGTGAACCATTGAGACATTCGTCAATTCTCTATGTAGTTCGCCCATATCTGTCTGTTCAGGTTGGAAATCGGTACAATATTCGAATGCTTACTTCACAATCCCGTTTTCAAGATCTACCTAAAATATAAATCATGTATCAACTTTGTTGTATATTTTAGCAAGTTATTGATGATTTTTTTTCGAAATATATATACATATTTGTAAAAACAATAACTCCTCTACTTCATTCTTAAATTTAAGTGGTCCAAAGCCCATCTGCACTTGCCCACTCATTAGCAGCCGATGCACGTTGCAGTACTATTCATACAACCTAAGCAAGCAATGAACTTTCCTAACAAAAAGAAAATTTGCCGCGCAATATATATGTACAGTGACCAGTTACTCCGACAAGGTATGCATTACAATTAGATGGGGAAGTTTTTCATCGGTGGATGTACTGGAACATTGAAGTGGTACCACAATCTTAACGACTTGCGAACTTATCCCCTGCGATTTATCCATCTGCCTCATATCTTATCTCATCTCATGCAAGTGATGCTCAAACCAGAGGCGAAAGATTGTTGATAATAAAACTACACAGTCGACTCTTTAAACAAGTGTAGGACAGCAAACGGTTGATAACATTCATTCAGAGTATACATTGCTAATGGAGGAATTGCCATAAACTCGTCAAGATCCATTATGTAAAGCATTCAGTGAACTTCTCCCGCTCTAATCGAACGAAATTACAATAGCGACTGCTTGTGCTGAGCGTTATCCAAGCGCACTGAGGTATACCAGTTAGCGTAGCGTTTCTGTAGGTAACGGGCGCTTGCGCATACCTACTGCTACTTACTTTATCTTGATAACGGCCGTTTGTTTTATCTATCCTGCACGACGCCAATGTTGTTCCAGCGTTATTGCGCACGTTGAGTGTAACGAAATCTCGCCAATTTTTTATTAAATTTTTAAATAGAACGATAGGTTTAAAAAGCTCCAAGCCAGACAACCCACGGATCAGTTGGCAGTCGTAATCAATTAACGACTGTTCAGGCAGTCGAAATCGCGCGTTCAGATTCTGTAAATTCAAAGAAATTCGTACAATTGGAGCGCGTGTGGGTGATTGTGTGAAACAAAGTGTACTTAGCAAGGACCAATCATGCAGCTCATTAAGATAGTTTTAGGATTAGTGGTGCTGAGCTCCTGTGGACCCGAATCATCTGTGGGCACTGCATCGAAAAAGTATAACCGATACTTAGCACATCTCTTCAATAAGTATGGAACTGGCGGCACTATGTCCTTTGAGGTAAGGCCAAATTAATTATTTGCTAGAATTCTTATCCAAAAGCCGATGGCCTCATTGGAAACTTTGTTGTGAAAGTATCGGGAAGTAAAAGTCATTGACTCATCACCTAACACACGCATTAAAAGCAAATAACGAATAGTGTGGTAGATCAAATATTAAACTTGTGTCTCAAAACAGTGTTGACCGACAGTGATAAGATGTGTACGGAATTTAAGGTTTAGCATACATAACTTAAGCAATAATTGCTCCCGGTGTCATCTCGTTACACAAGCTGCCGTTTATTTGAACGGAGGCAAAGTAATTATCTATAATTTCAAGTACAATGTAACAGACATTCATCCACTTGTGGACTTTTAGGTCGGTGGAAATGAATATTTATCTTAAATGTTTCATCAGTAGTAAAATAAGAAACCACGAATGCTACTACTAATCATCCGACGGGTTGTATAAAAACACAATTCAATGAGCCACGGTATAGTGAAATGTCGATATTAATGACCGGAGGCAAAGCTGTGTTTATTTATTGTTTTGTTATGACTGACAACATTCACACGCTGACCTGGATTAGATAATTGTTGCACTTTGCTATAAAATGAATAGAAGAAGAAAAACTTGGCAAAGGTACATCAAAATAAGAATTGAGGGGAGAAATTGAGTGGCATCCGGACATTTACGTTGGAATACTTAACTCCACAGTTTGACTGATATCTACGTAAAAACTGTCAGTTAAACAAAGGAGCGATTTACTCTACCTTGCTATTGTAATCCGCATTTGTTCATCGGGAGTTCAGGGCTAACAATAATTCTGACATTGTGCCTCGCGGCAAGAAATCACCCTACCGAGGTAGATACCTCCTGAGTAATTCGGTTGATCCCAAATTCCCCAGCATGGCGTCTTTTGTTATTCAATTGTCGCTTATTCCTTTGTCGTTTTGATAACAGTCGTACCAGTTCTAGCTTCTTGTGCCAATACTTTAGACAATAGCCTTCTATATACTGTTAGCTTGCATCTCAAGGGCAATACAATTTTATTTTTAACACAAGTTGTGAATATTTTTTCGGGATTTCGGAATACTGCATCTATCTTTTTTGGAGGGTTTTCTTGTGGACACTGACAGTTTGGACTACAAGGATGATGCTTAAGGTTGCGCTTTGTCTGTCATTTTATCAACATGATAATCAATGCGTTGGCCATTGACAACCGTGCGGGGATTTCACCATCATAATTGTTATCGGTTGTGATTTTCGACCCTAGATAGAAGAGGAGCCAGGTTAAAGAAGATGCATGACAAGGTATTTCCCTTGCCTTAGACCGTTGTTGATGTTGAATTCTCGAGAGTGTTCCTGCTGCTTTTATCTGGTCTCGCACATTCTTCAGGGTCAGCCTAGTCAGTCTTATTAATTTCGTCGAGATACCGAAATCTCTCATGGTCATGTACAGTTTTACCCTGGCCATACTATCATAGGCTGCTTTAAAGTCGATGAAAAAGAGGTGCAACTGATAGCCATATTCCAACAGTTTTTCCATCGCTTGCCGCAGAGAGAAAATCTGATCTGTTGCTGATTTGGCTGGCGTGAAGCCTCTTTGGTACAGACCGATGATGTTCTGGGCACATGGGGCTATCCGGCCTAGCAAGATAGCGGAGAAACCTTATAGATGATACTCGGCAACGTGTAATAGCTGCACTGCGTGATATATACCTTTTTATGTATGGAGTAGATAAGGCCTCGTTGCCAGCCATCAGGGATTGATTCACTGTCGCATACATCAAGGTGTCTAAGGCTTCCATTCCTTTGCTAGCTTATAATCATAATCGAACCAATTGTTCCGATTTTTTTAATAGGGCCAAATATATTTGTGGCGGTGCCAATGATAAGGCTCTTCAAGTAGTTGTGAAAACCATTTGTTGATGCTTCATCTCCCTGACATTTGTTAGTTGCGATTATCGCAGCATTCATTTCTTCCTTATAGGTGTTACCGAGGACTGTGTTGCGGATGGCTTCAGTGTTAACTCTTACCTGGTTGTCAGAAACGATTGTAGGCGGTGTTGTAATTCGAATTCGGAGCACTATGCCAAAGATGTCTGGAGTTCCTTATTAAGGCAGGCCTAGACCGGATACCGGTTGTTGCGCCGTTGATGATGATGATGATGCCAAAGAGATAGTGATCCGAGTTTATATTAGCCCCCTAAATGTTCTTATATTCATCAAGGCTGAGAAGTGGCGGCGTACAATCAACACATGATCAATTTGGTTGAAAGTGGAAAGTTTGGAGAGGCCCAACCGCTTTCCACCCAAACCCGATACTTCAAACAACCACTTCATGCAATACTGTTAACTGAATAATCTGCAGTCCGTTATCATTTATGTTTTTATGTAACCTACGGGAGCTAACGTATCGCCTGAATACGAGTCCCTCTACTGCCTCGTAGAAGGTATCTTTCTCCAACTTTTTTGTCAGGATTATGTTTCGAAATTTGCCCCGGAAACGCAGAGTGCATAGCCTTTCAAAGCCGATAAAAGCAGATTTAATTTTTTGGCTGACTAGGAAACCTATTCCAGAGCAGATGGTTTACTGGATGGCCGCTATAATTTATGATGTAGTATTATGATGTGCTATTATTAATATCATATCTATCATATATCATCAAAGTTGGTTATTCTTTCTTTATAATGGCAAATTGTTGATGATCAAAAGTCGAAGGCAGCCTAGAGGGTGAGCTATCTCAAAAATTGGCGAAATTGACCACGAAGGTGCTCCTGCAAATACTAGAGTTCCACTGAAGTCACCTGTCGACATGCACTTACACGCCTCTGTGCTAGCCAGGCACGATGATATGGGAGGTTGTTTTGGACACTTCAGTCCCTCACGTGTAATTTTACAAAACTGTACGTGTTCTTTTACCTGACGCTTGGACCGACACGGAACATGAAAAACAAACGACGGAACACCGTATGAACCTATCGATTTTTCTCAAATTAAAAAATTCAAATTGGTCTTGAACTAGAAAAAATCCTTTTCCGCTGGTCAAGTCGAAGACAGCCGTGAAAGTGCCCCTGCAGTCTCGAATAAATTCGTTCAGATTTTATTTAAAAACGCTTAAGTAATTTCCAATTGCACCATACTTGCAAATAAACTCTTAAAAAATGTTGGCCGGAAATAGAACTGAACTAGACTGATTAATTTTAGCAGATAGCGAAACTTGACTGAACTCTCAAAACTTGCTTCAAATCTAAATACGCACTCCTCCACGAGGCAAAGGCACCACACCACAGAGTTGACAATTCTTATTAATTCTCGCATCCACGAATTCATTGCTGAAAGAGACTACATTCATTCGAAAATTCTCAAGAAATATGCAACCATACCAAGCCATGCATAGAAAGCCTTTCGATCTTTAAAGGTTCATTGGGGGAAATTTGAAAGCTGTTATATTAGGAGTTTTCTATTATTGAGTGTGCAAAATATTCATTTTGACGCTCCGAAATCGATCAATTATTTAAAGGAACGGTTATCAGAAACTACCAAACCGAAAAATGTGAAAAAAATATGGTAGTCCCTGCACATAGTAGGGTATTTTTACCCTCCGCTGTGATATAGTATATAATTATATTTTGGAAATTCACTGCATATCCGTAAAATTGCAGTAATATAGTCTTTGGTATGAGGCATCATACTGGAAAGTTTGGTGGAGATCCTTCCATTATTAGCAAAGTCAAGAATGAAATTTGCCTCTTTTCTGTCAAATTAATACTACCTAAGAAATAAAATGTTAGTAACACATCGAATTGACGATCGGGTAGATTCTGCCTATACGTATACACTACGAGCTATGTATAAATGGAGCCATCGTGTACCCAAATATTCTTACATAAAAAATCAACAAAACCTTTCATTCTTGAACCGTATTCAAGAATTCAAAAATGTACGTCAATGCATTCAAATGCTACTGGAAGATTTTTATAGAAAATCTGATCGATGTTTTTTTCAAGAAAAATGTATCTCTGATCACCAAAAGTAGCAAAAAACAATGAAATAAAAAAAACATGCACAAGTCTAAATTGTAAGCAGAAATGGCAATTCGTTTTTGACAATCGCCAAAATCATTGATGTTTCAAAGTGTGGCGTTCATATAACTATGAAGGGAGTCAGTGAAACAAAGTCGTGTATTGATTGAAAACGTGGTGGGCGCCGAAAAAAACATCAGAATTTGCAGTTAGATATATTCTGCTGCTACCTAAACTAAATTGCTTGAAAGCCGCGCTAGAAATTCGAGAAGAAGTAAACAATATGTTAACCAAAAAAATTTGCAACAAAATTTAACTAATCTTCACGAGGCGGAATCGAAACTTTACTGTTCTCACGATAAGCTCGCTCTTGTGAGATGCCCGGGGAATTTTCGTAATAGAAAAGTCGAGATCGGATTGAAAGAAATCAAAAGATTGGACTTGTAAAGATTTGACTTGATTTACTTTATTTAATTCTTACAATACTTTTTTATTACTCGCGCTGAAGTGATCTGTCTCGCGGTTGGGAACAGAAGAGACCGACACCGCCACATATGTGGCGCGGCAGGATCTGCAGCATTCGAAATTTATTTCGGATGTTGCGGATGCGGACGGGTAGATGGCGCTGAACGTGGAAACTCTCCACTCACGCGTTTTCAGAACGCACCGGGGAAGTGGAGAGCCAGCGGTAAAAAAGTGCCGTTGGTTGGGACAGTAAGGACCGCATGGAAATAAGTCGGTCTCTTCTGTTCCCAACCGCGAGACAGATCACTTCAGCGCGAGTAATAAAAAAAGTATTGTAAGAATTAAATAAAGTAAATCAAGTCAAATCTTTACAAGTCCAATCTTTTGATTTCTTTCAATCCGATCTCGACTTTTCTATTACGAAAATTCCCCGGGCATCTCACAAGAGCGAGCTTATCGTGAGAACAGTAAAGTTTCGATTCCACCTCGTGAAGATTAGTTAAAGTGGTGACCCCGACGTGATATGAACACGCAACCTTCTGATCTGGAGTCAGATGTTTTGGTCGCTTCTTCTACTGAGTCTGAGCACTTAGCCCATCTCGAGTGCATTTTTCAACGTCTCCTTGAGGCCGGTTTAGTCTTAAACGTTGAGAAGTGCAAATTCCTTCAAAAACAGGTGAGATTCCTCGGCCACTCCATTTCCTCTGAAGGAATACAGCCCGACCCAGACAAGGTGCAAGCAATAACAAGCTTCCCGCGTCCAAAAACAGTGAGGGAGTTGAGGAGGTTCTTGGGCATGCTAAACTTTTACCGTCGTTTCCTGCCCAAGGCCGCCCATCACCAGTCCGTTTTGAACGCGTACTTGTCTGGCCCCAAAACAAAAGACACACGAGAGATTGTGTGGTCTGAAGAGGCTGTCTGCGCGTTCAATAAATCCAGACAGCAACTGGCTGATGCTACACTTTTGGCATTTCCTCATCAAGATGCACCCCTAGCCGTTTTTGTTGATGCCTCTGACATCGCAGTAGGTGCTGCCCTTCACCAAAAGGTGGACCAAGTTTGGCAGCCGTTGAGCTTCTTCTCGAAGCAGTTGAATCCCGCTCAACGGAACTACAGCACCTACGATCGCGAACTGCTCGCCGCATACCTGTCCATTAAATACTTCTGTTTCTCCCTAGAAGGCAGGCCGTTCACAGTGTTCACGGACCATAAGCCTCTCACGTTCGCTTTGAAACAGAAGCCCGACAAAGCGTCCCCTCGTCAGCTTCGACACAAAGTATGGTCGAATCATAGTGGAAATTTCCTCTCAAGGAGTTTGATTGTTAAGTAAGACTGGTGTGTCCAACCAGTGAAAAACCGATGTTTCACTGGTCCAAAGCATCTCGAGGTAATCTAATTGATGAAAAACTTCAAAAATTAGTCAATAAAATGCAAAGGATTTGCCAGGCTATTATCAAAGCGAAGGGGGTTCACTTTAATGGAAAACCCTTATTTGACTCATTGTGATTTTTCGTTATTTCTTTCTACATTTTTACACTAGTAAGTGTACGTTAAGTATATAAATTAAACAGATATTTTTTATTTTTTAGAAATCTTCGAGAATTTTTTGAAATATAATGGTACATGTCCTCAAAATCAATACAAAAAAATGTGCTTTTTTCAATCGTTCTCGAACTTTCCGCCGGAGGTATACATATGATCTCCAAAGATACAGAAAATTTTTAGGAGTAACAGACAATTGGCTTAATTATAGAAAATTTACGAATATTATTTTCAAATGAGTCAAGACGTGGTCTTGAAGTGGAAAAAATCAAACATCTTCAGGCGCTTTTTATTTATTAGGACTACCATAATAATGAGAACTACCAATTGCTTCAATCAAGACCACATTTTCTTCGATTACATCTTCGAACTGTCGGTGACCATTTCAATTGGAAAATATGCATTTATTCGAAATTTTATGTAGTTTCCGAAAGTGGTATCAAATCTGGGATTAAATTATTAGGGCAGTAGAGCATTGTGATTTTACTGCGCAGGTCAAACGTTCGAAAAACACTATAACTCTGTAACGGCAACCGATATCGTGGCAATTTAATGGAATAATTTTCTTCAAACGAGTGATGCTATCCACAATTAAAATTTCTACCATTGTGAATGGGACACCCTGTATTTTAATAGAATGAACTTAAGGGAAGTTTCTGGTCGGTTTTCGGAAAAAAATATCAGAGTATGTAGTATTTTGAGGGCTAGACGTCGTATACTTATACGAGAAGCCCCTTTAAGCTCTACATAAAACAATGTTACTTACTGAGTGTGTGGGGGTTCCCAGTTACAATCTTCTCAACAAATTTCGTGTCAATGGATATAACAGTTTCTGAAAAAAAGTGAGTATGATTGACAGACAAGAGAGACAAAGGACAGACAGACAGTGAATCGATCTAAGTAAGGTTTTGTTTTCCATAAAACCTTAAAAAGGATGCGGGTAAGCTTGAAGAACTCAAACAGTATTGAATCTATTTTGAACAAGATGGAAAACCGGATGCTGTACGCTTCAGGTATGAAGTTTTGTGAATTTCTTTTATAAAGCCATTTGAATGTGCATCCCATCCCATTAGTCATCATCATCATCAACGGTGCAACAACCGGTATCCGGTCTAGGCCTGCCTTAATAAGGAACTCCAGACATCCCGGTTTTGCGCCGAGGTCCACCAATTCGATATCCCTAAAAGCTGTCTGGCGTCCTGGCCCACGCCATCGCTCCATCTTAGGCAGGGTCTGCCTCGTCTTCTTTTTCTACCATAGATATTGCCCTTATAGACTTTCCGGGTGGGATCATCTTCATCCATACGGATTAAGTGACCCGCCCACCGTAACCTATTGAGCCAAAAATTCTTCGGAGGATTCTTCTCTCGAACGCGGCCAAGAGTTCGCAATTTTTCTTGCTAAGAACCCAAGTTTCCGAGGAATACATGAGGACTGGTAAGATCATAGTCTTGTACAGTAAGAGCTTTGACCCTATGGTGAGACGTTTCGAGCGGAACAGTCTTTGTAAGCTGAAGTAGGCTCTGTTGGCTGACAACAACCGTGCGCGGATTTCATCATCATAGTTGTTATCGGTTGTGATTTTCGACCCTAGATAGGAGAAATTGTCAACGGTCTCAAAGTTGTATTCCCCTATCCTTATTCTTGTTCGTGCTTGTGTTTGACCAGTGCGGTTTGATGTTGTTGGTTGATTCGTCTTCGGTGCTGACGTTGCCACCATGTATTTTGTCTTGCCTTCATTGATGTGCAGCCCAAGATCTCGCGCCGCCTGCTCGATCTGGATGAAGGCAGTTTGAACGTCTCGGGTGGTTCTTCCCATGTTGTCGATATCGTCAGCATAGGCCAGTAGTTGGGTGGACTTGAAGAGGATCGTACCTCTTGCATTCACCTCAGCATCACAGATCACCTTCTCGAGGGCCAGGTTAAAGAGGACGCATGATAGCGCATCCCCATGTCGTAGACCGTTGTTGATGTCGAATGGTCTTGAGAGTGATCCTGCTGCTTTTATCTGGCCTCGCACATTGGTCAGGGTCAGCCTAGTCAGTCTTATTAATTTCGTCGGGATACCGAATTCTCTCATGGCCGTGTACAGTTTTACCCTGGCTATGCTATCATAGGCGGCTTTAAAGTCGATGAACAGATGGTGCAACTGTTGTCCATATTCCAACAGTTTTTCCATCGCCTGCCGCAGAGAGAAAATCTGATCTGTTGCTGATTTGCCTGGAGTGAAGCCTCTTTGGTATGGGCCAATGATGTTCTGGGCGTATGGGGCTATCCGGCCTAGCAAGATAGTGGAGAATATCTTATAGATGGTACTCAGCAACGTGATACCTCTATAATTGCTGCACTGTGTGATATCTCCCTTTTTATGTATGAGACAGATTATGCCTCGCTGCCAATCGTCAGGCATTGATTCGCTGTCTCATACCTTGAGCACATCCCATTAGTACCTAGCACTTAATATATGCATATGTTAGCTTGGTAGCGCGTGGTATTGATATTCAATGTCTTGAATTTACACAGAAGCGACAATTTTGACCTATTATAACCTTGCTAATAATAGTGTGATTTCTACCAAACTTGGTAGAATTATGCTCTACATTATAGCCTACTTCATGTTTCTTGGATGAACCTACGGGGTTTTGCAGTCAACTACTAACAATTATAGTAATATACTATTATTAACTTTATTTGAACAGATATCGGTATAGAGCCTAGCTACAATATAGTGGCATCGTCCTGACTTTTTTTGGAGTTTTCGGTTGGGTAGCTTCTGAGAATGGGTCCGTGAAAGATAAGATCACTTTCGACGTCCCGCACTCCCCATTTTTCACACAAATGTCAAAACTAAAACAGGCTTCGGAAAGTATTAACCGATACCTACCTAACATGACTATATGTGAAGGGAAAAAATTACACCCCCCTTTTGCAGGTATGGGAAGCCCCCCCCCCCTTAATTTCAGTTTCCACCGTTCAAGTTACCACCTTTCCACCAAATTTGGTGTCGGTGACTATAACCGTTTCCAAGAAAAATGCGTGTGACAGACAGACAGACAGACAATAAACTGATTTTAATAAGATTTTGTTTTACACAAAACCTTAAAAATGTGATAACTTAGAAAGTTAACGATGGGAAATCCACTAAATGATAAAGTTACTACATTTTTATTGTAATCTTGAAGTAATCAAATTATTTCTGATTTGTGGAAGATACTTCAAAATCAAAATCAATGTACCTTTAAAAAATCGACAAGTCATATCATCGCCTAGAAAGAAGAATTCGCTCTACAACTTAAAAACCTCAATTTCACGTAATTCAACGGTTTATAAGGAAGTGTTTTAAACCATTTGCTCCATTTATCAAAGTTAACATACATATTCACTAGCAGACAATTACCCATGTACTAGCGCGTCCCATATAACGATAATTTGCACACTTGAATATCAGCCACGAGACTTGAACGAAGACTAGAAAAAATGTTGATACTTATGGCTCAATGATCAATGAATGAATAAAGGAATGACAAAAAGGTGGTCACGTCTGCTTGGATTCTGATCAATAGAAGTAAATGGTAATTTTGTTATTCGACTACATTTTTCAGCAGTACCATGGATCCAGTTGCGAATAGATTACATAAAAGAAAACAATGCTTAAAAGTTAAACGAAGCCAGTTAAGACGTGATTGGACAACATATATGGGCTGTTCAGCTCAGACTACAAATTATATGATAGTTCATATCTAAGATTCTGCTTTATGGAATGCCATTAGATGCGAATCTAACCAAAACTAATGACAGATTTCATGTTAATGAACCCCTTTGTCTTCAGGCACTCACATACCTGTTTGTATTATGTATGTCAGCCCCTGTCTTTCAAACTTCGGAAGCAGCTAAAACTGAATGACAATGATTCTGGTCAGACGACGTGGAGTGGTCCTCTATGAGCTCCATAAGCTAAGAACCAATTGATTATTCATCATGTATTATTCTTGGTCTGCGACGAAATTAGTAAAGGATGATGGAGATCACATCATCTAATTGAAAGCTCATTTATACAGAGTTGTCCACTGCATCAGCCATGAAGGTGTGCCTGTAGTGTATGAGCGATCAAAACGTCTTGACTGACAATGTGTAAATACATAATTAACATAAAAATATGCGCCTCTTCTCGTCTAATCTTCCGGCCAGTACCACTTGTCATACGAAATTCATCAGATTAATTAGAATTCCACTTGAATACCCGGAAAACTATTTTCCGATTAGATGAAAACTAAGCAGTTAACATTATGCAATATTCTGTTTATTACAGCTGCAAGTAAGAGTGAGTGTTCTGAAGTTGGAAAAGCTAATGAACATATGTATCTGTTTACGTTTCCTGACTGAGAAAATATAACTACTTTCAGTGGGGCTAGCAAACATAGTTTGCTCGAATACATAAGATTGGGTGATCCAATGTGGGTGCAAGCACTCATGGATGCCAAATGTGGATACAAAATAGTATACGGTGCATAGAGATTTACTACAATAAGCATTTGATATTATTATTGAACTTTCCCAAAACATGCATTCGAGTTAAAATGACGTCAACAACCGGACACTATTATTGGAAATTTAGACACAAACATTAGTTGTTTTAAAAACGTGGTTCCACTGTACATAGAACTGGCAAACGAACACTGCAAAATTTAATCTAATCTAGTGAATTATATCAGAGAATGTGAAGAAATGTCTGATAAAGTGTTTTCAATAGCGAAAATAGATGGATCATTGTGGGTTTTTGCTATCATTTAATTAGGGCTATAAATAATTGCTTACCCTTCAAATGTGAAACTCTGCTTTTCACCTGATAATATGTATATGGGATCGGTTAAGTCATTTTAAATAACAAGATACCTGGCAAAAACAAGCGAAGAAGTGAAATGTACAAACGATTATAATTTAGGAAGATTACGCAGCATTGTTGATGAATCCTCTTCAACATACTCCACTGTAAATACATTACATATCAATCAAGCAATCTGGGATGTTAACTATGTATGCAATAGTAAATGATAAACAATTTTGTTACGAAATTGTAAAAGCACCCAACATGGTTTACTTAACATATTGTAGTCTGTATTTTTTGATATTATAATTGTGCAATTTTCAATAGGTGTGTATCAGAGATGTTCCGAACCAGTAGTTACGTTTTCCTCTCAATGTAAAAATTTAATTAAAACTTTAATTAAATAAAACATTTGACTTTCAATGCATTTTGCCTTTCGCATGAAAAGTGCTTTGACTAACCGCAATCCAAAAGAGGATATCCCGGTAATTTGCAAAAGTTCGCTTTCATCCTAGATAATCTCTCCTGTCTGATATTGAGTTCGAGGATATACCACAGAAATGCTTCTCTTTCCTCGATACCCCTCTGTAGATTTTTGAATGAAATTTGATATCTTTGGGATAATAATAGATAACAACCCACACCCAAATAGATACACAGGAACTTCCTGAGGAACAACTGACTAAAGCATAGCGCGACCACTGCTATCCGGTATTTCGTAACCAGCAGTTTCAAGATTTAGCCATTTTATTACGTCTATGGTCAACTGCAATTTTATTGGAGCATATCCAAACAAATTTCAAAGCGCATTCAATTAAATTCCTGGTATATCTTCTAATCGGTGATTCGCATAAATATATCTGTATACATGTATTATAGGAATATCGGAACAAATAACCACCAGACCAATACTGTTCAGATACATGAATACTTGAAATGGCTCAAAAATCCGCATCATTTTGCGAATTGAGCCGATCAATTTACTACAGCAGCAGCTCATAGTTTGGTCAGCTGTCTTTTTTAACCTAGGATCTTCTTTTGAAGATCTTTAACATTTGGCTTGTGGCCAGGTTCACCCAAATAGGAGATTTGCCGCTGAGACGACTACCCCCAGGACTTCCTCCTCTTTCCTCTTTCGCCTTCCGAACAACTCGTATCAGACCAGCGTATTCCGATGACGCGTCGCAGACAAGTGTTAACGAAGGCTTGAAGCTTATGAGTAATCACGTGGTCACTTTCCATGTACTACTCCCATATAGTAACTCAGAAAGAACATGGGCACTGAACACTGTACGGATCCAGCGCTGTTAATCCGATTGTATTCAATTCTATCCTTCGTCAGCGGAAACCACGCTTCCTAGATACTTAAATTGATCACCACCTTCATGAACTACCTATTAATCCAGATACGGAGATTGCGATCACGCAGCTGAGAACCTTAGTTTTGATGGGTGTTTATCTTCAGGCCGGCTCCACATGCCTCTCATTCCAAATTCAGGGCCATTAGACCAAGATCCATGACTCGGTGAGAGAGCAAACACATGTTAGCAGCGTAGTCGAGGTGTTTGAGGAAAGATTTTATTATCCATTGAACTCCTCCACGTCCTTCGGACAAAGCATCATGGAAAACGGCATCTATAACAAGAGGAAATAATATCAATGACAAGATACAACCCTGAGACACTCCACTTTGACCGTCAAATGCCTCTGAGATTTTACCTCGGTACAGAACGTGACGTTTTGCGCCATCATATGTCGCTCTGATAATAACTATTAGTTTCTCCGGAATGTTCTTCCTGCGCAGAACACGCCCGATATATTCCTTTTTCACGCTGTCGAAAGCCTTCTCAGAATCAATAAAAAGCATGGGAAGCGGGCAGACAGAAGCCCAGTGATTTTACTCCGTTTAAGCAGCAGAAAAGCAGTCTGCATCCGCATGTATCCGGATAGCTGAGTGATTAGAGCACAAGGTTGTCGTCCGGAAGGTTGTGGTTCAAACCTATTGGTGGTAGTGGGATTTGTATCGTGATTTGACGTCGGATACCAGTCGAGTTAGCTGTGAATGAGTACTTGAGTCAAATCAGGGTAATAATCTCGGGCGAGCACAATGCTGACCACATTGCCTTCTACAGAGTACTGTAATCCTGTAGTGTACGGTTACGGTCTTGCATGAAGTGCTCTAACATACTTCAAGGCCCTGATCCAATATGGATTGTTGCGCCAACTATTATTATTATTATTATTATCCGCTAAAAGCAATAGTAGCCATTTCATCCACAAAAGGCGAAACTTCACCGGATGTGATACGGTTAAAAACCGCGAAGAAATGTTCCCTCCACCTTTTCAGCTGCTTGTCGTCGTGGAGGTTAACGTTCTTTGCAGGATCATCGAAAAATTTGCAACCATATGCAAGTTCTTACGTGATGCGGTATACTGCTCTAAAACCATTGAAATTTGCGGAAACTTCTGCTTCCCTGGCCAGCACAATAATAAATTCCCTTTTGTCATGATATACACACTGCGTTGAACGTCCCGGTCCGGTCCCTGGAACTCGAGCACGTTACGCTCCCCATGACTTGCAGTGATCAACAGAGCCTTCAATCTCTTACGTTCTTCGATCCGCTTCCATGATTCCGCAATCAGCTAGATTTAGTGGCGCCTCTTCGGGAACTGGTTGACGATTTGCAACAAATTGTGGTAGAGGATCGGCCCTGAGTCTTCTGTACGGTCCATTCTCCAGTTTTCCCCAACCATTTGTACCAAGCTCATCAGCACAAAGTCACCTCTTTCAACCACATGATCCACCGCTAATTCTTTCCATTTCCTCGAAGGCAATGATGAAAGAGACGAAGCGTTTTTTTTTTGAGGTCACCAGACTGAATGGATACACAGCAGCTTCATCAGTAAACGGAAAAGGACGCTCCAACGGCAAGCGCTTAACCAGCTGACTTCGGAACAATAGCCCAGGTGGAGAATAGCTAGCTGACGAAAACTGGGGGGACATGGTCTGGACGTTGTTTTTAGCGGCAGCAATAACCAACTCCGGGATATACGAAATTTATTGAGCAAATGAGTATACAAGTATACATCGGGCATACCAAAAGGAACGTGGAGACATGTTTTGGAGAATACCTGAAAGAAGCAAAGGTGACAGAAAAAAAGGGTACGCCGGTCTTCAGATCAAAGGTAATGTAACATATCGTCGTAAATAACTACATGATGATAACATAGGTTGGTGATACAGGAGATACAGGAAATTAGACATGGCAGAGAGTCTATAAATTTAGAGAACTTCAAAGGATGAAATTCTTAGTAGGGTTAGGCAACGGTTACTCCTGACTCTTCAAATTCATCAGGAAGCGCACTTGTGGACAAAATTATAATGCAGTCTATACCGTGTCAACAATGAACAACATTATCAAACTCTTGTTCGTCCCCACCTGTGCGAGTAACGTAGAACCATGATAAAAAAACTGAATGTCTCAGGAATGGAAAAAAGTAAATTTTTTTTCTTTACAGATTACACAAGGTTCTTTTCACCACATCATTTGATGTAAAATCATTTTTTAAAGCGTGAAGAAGACATAAAATTGCAATTGAGAAAAAAATTAACGTAAAATAAATTTTTTAAACTTCTTTATATTTTCATTCGAAAGTATATTGAATATAGACGATCTAGCCGCAATAATTATCGGCAAGTTTGCGGAGACAGTGTATCCCCCTTCATTTGAAGGTGAAGGCTTAGAAACGCGGCCAATCATACGGCCATGTGACTATGACGCCTGCGAGATTCGTCTTTGAAAAGAGATGCGTAGCCAATGTGAAGAGGAGACGGCCCTGCACTTGATATGCAGCTGCCCGGCCTCCTCACATCTCAGACAAAGATACCTCGATAGGGCTTTCTTCAACGAATAATCTGCACATCTCTGGAGGATGTTTGCAGATTCGCCACAATTGAATATGGGATTTTAGGGGTAGTAGAATGTGCCAAACATAAGATCTGATTGTTTGGAGATGAGGATCCCTCCACTAAACTAAAGTAAACTAAACTGTTTTGTCATATATCTGTTTAACCTGGCCTAAGAAAAAGTGATCCTTTGTACCTCCACGAAACTGCTCGCTTGAGTTGACGATATTGGTAAAATGAGAACATTCCGCGGTCTACAAATTGCCTTCATCCAGATCAAGTGGATGCATGGTGGCAATGTCAGCACCGAAAACAAAAACAACAACAACATCAAGTGATATTGAAGAGTTGAAAACAATGAAGATATGAGATCCACTTTTAAACCATTGCAAAGTTAAAAATTTTGTTTTTCCCGAGAACAGTTGTGAACCCTTAGCCGCGTTTGGCGAAGAATCCTCCCAAGATTTGTTGACCTCCTACAAGAGAATGGAAGGCTCCGGAGCGTAAGAGAAAAGTTAAGTACTGTGTCACCTGCAGGGGGGGCTGACTTTACCCGTATGGATGGGGTTGATCCATCTATAGCGGCGATATCCATAACAGAAAAATAAGACATGGCAGACCCTGTCTAGAGCGAAGATGTAGGCGAAGTCGCCAAAGAGCTGTTAGGGATAAGAAATTGGTAGACTTTGACGTGAAACTGGTAGGCCTTGATCGGGCAGCGGTTGTAGCGCTGTTGATGATGATGATAATATCAATTGTTTTCAGCCGTACATGCTTTAGCTCTAAAAAATTTCAATTCAACTTGAACCTAGGCATGTTAGAGAATCGGAAACATCAAAATCGCATAAAAAAAGGGTAATTCAATTCTACAAATTCAACGTACGTTTCTTAAAGAGAAACATATCCTGTTCAGGGTTTTTTTCCGCACCAAACAAGCCTCTGGGAAGGTACAGGACAAAAACTGAATATGCAAGCTCCGCATCAACTCTCTTGAAGCCCATCACTCAGGGAGAGGTAAAATAGAATCAACTCACTTGCGTAATGCAAGCCTATTCAAGTAATTATTGTAACCACCGTACAAATCCTCAGTTCCAAAACTTCTATTGACTTTATTTGCTTTCATTTGAGTATACAGTTTCCCCGTGATATGATTCGAACACGACGAACGAAAAGGGTAAGAATTGTATTGACCGAAACTGCCGGTTTGCAATCTTAGCTGGCTTGAACCTTGACAACTAATATTTTGTTTGAGGATAGTGTAGTTTTCAAGACCTCTTGAACCCAACGACGACACATTTATATCCCATTGCCATTCCGGATGACCCAAGCGGAGAACACACCCTTGACTTTGTACGAAGTAGTGACAGTTTTTTAAAAATTAAAATCACATAAAGCCCCCGGAATAGAGCTCAAGGAGCAGATCTCACCAATCTAATCTACAAACTAATCAAACAAACACATGACGACTGGAGAAAAAGTGAATTTTGCCCAGTGTACAAAAAGCGTGATCATCTGCGTTGCGAAAACTATAGGGAGATCTCATTGCTGAACACTTGCTACAAGGTGCTGACGAATATAATCGAACGGTGACATCATCGGGAAATACAAAAGTGGCTTCAGATCCGGACCAGATATTCGCAGTTAAGCAGGTGTGAAAAGTGCTAGGAATATGACATCGATGTGCACCAACTGTTCGTTGACTTCTGTCAGACGTGTGCTCGCCCGAGATTATTACGCTGATTTGACTTAGATACTCATTCGCAGCTGAGTCGACTGGTATCCGACATCCAGTCATGATAACAAACCCCTCTACCACCAGTGAGGTTTGAACCACGACTTTCCGCTATGACACCCCAGCGTTCTAACCACTTGAGCCATTCGGAGAAAATAATGATCGAACTAAAAATCCCACTGAAGCTAGTCCGGCTAGTGAAAACCACAATAATTAACAACTAGCGCCAGGTTGAAATCCAAAATGCACTGATACAAAGCTTTCCTATAGTATCGGGACTTAAGCCCCCACCTTCTTTAACTTGGTGCTCGAATACGACGGCAGGAAGGTGGCTTCAGTTGATACCAGAGGTAGTGGCGTAGGCAGCCGACGTGAATATTCTTTTTCGATCGATGTTTCGTGTGGAGGAAATGTTGGAGCAGTTCGAGCCAGCAGCGAGTGAAGTGGGACTCAGGGTGAATGAATCCAAAACGAAATGCATAACCCAAACTCGAAACGAGGCTGCTATTATGCGGAACATGGGCGAGCATAATTTTGAACAGGTGGACCAATTTGTCTACCTACGAAGCCTAGTCTCGAAGGACGGGAACAAAAAACGCGAAATCCAAAGGCGGATTACTACTGCTCATAATACATTTATACGGTCCTCCCATAATGGGACAAGTACACAGACGAAACAAAAAAACTACGCATCTACAAAATCTTAATGCATCTCGTGCTGCCCTATGGATGCGAGACGTGGACCTTGAATGCATGTACCGAAAAAGCAGATCGATATCACCGAAAGAAAAATCCTTCGAAAGATTTCCGGAGCCGTAGAGGAAGAAAATTCCTGGCAAATCAGATACAATCATGAATTTTATGAATTATTTGACGAACCAATACCATCGACACTAGTCAAAATCCGGAAATTACAATAGCCTGGCCAAATCGAACGAATGCACGGGGGAAGGATTCCAAAACGAGTCCTGAAAGGCAGAGCCGATGGTAGCCGACCAAGAGGGAAGCAAAGGAAACTTTCGTAGGACTCAGCGGACGCAGATTGCAGATCAATTCTAGGATTTTCTAGCTGGAGGACACGGGACACGATAGAAATAATTGAAGGCGATGCATCCGGGAGGCCAAGACTCGATTTAGACGGTAGCGCTATCAAAGAAGATAGAATGGTCTTGAGCTTGCCTCTGCCTTGCGATTGAAATCGTCAGCCAATAAAAACTTTTTTTAAAAGCGTTGGCTATTCACCCAAAAATAGCTCCTCAGCATGTTCGGCCCACCATTGAGTAGTTCACGGACTGAGGATTTCTCAATCCTCAGACACAACTTTTCCATTCTTAAATGTGTCTTCTTCAGAGACTTCAGAAAAGAGGGCACATTGAAGAAGAGGAAAAAACAAGAAAACAAAGTTCACAATATATGAAACTTCGGTTCATCTCATCCTTACACTTATTACCAGAGAACCTAATTGAGTTCAACATATGAAATTCACAGTAAAAAATAACCCGGAAACCCGAAGTTTAGGGTTCCAAATAGAAAAATTTCGGCTATTTCTTGTAAAAAGATTTGAGTGCACCATTTCCATTTTATACGTAGTTCGTAGCGTATATGCTTTTAGTATATCAAACTAAAAGTGACCTAATCTAACTTTGCCAGTATTAAGTTTCATGCTGTGAACTATATTACTACCGCCTCTTAGATGAACTGAAATAATATAATAATAATAATCTGGCCCTTCAAGTGTGTTAGAACACTTCATTCATGACCGTAGCGGTGCACTAAAGGATTACGGGAGGCGCTCGCCAGTATTATCACCATAATTTGGCTCAGGTACTCAACACAGCTGACTCGACTGATATCCAACATCCTGCCACGATATAAATTCCTCTGCCAATGAGATTTGAACTGCGACCTCCCATATGGCAGCCTATCGCTCTAACCACTGAATCATCCAGACACTAGATAAATCAAGCTATTTTTCAGGCTTTTGTAAGTGAGCAGTGTCTGAGAATGGATTCTCGATAAAAATGTGCACCTTTCAACCCCTTCATGGCTTCTCTTAGCAACGGATGTCACATGTGTGTTTACATCGAATTTCTTGTCAATAGATTTAACCATTTCTGAGCAATGTCATTGTGACAGAAAATCATCCAATCCCGAAATGCAGCAACCTGGTTTAATTTAAGCAACGACTATACACCCAAAAATATTGTTCTATTCCTCCATTTGTAACATTTGCAATAAACTTCACTACGCCAAGGTAAGCAAACAAGCTATAACGATGCTGCAATAAGAAATAAATCCGTCAGTGGAGAGAAAAACACTCCCAACTACCCTAATATCTCAGTTACACAATTCTGAGGATTCGATAATCAAAAATAATCAAACACCATAAAAATGAGAAAGGCGTTACGAATGACACTTATTTGAACCACAAACAACAGCTTTCCCGCAAATAAATCTTAGGTAGACGATCCAAGAGAAATAGCAGGCACCCCAATAAAGGCTGTGAGTCAGCACAAGCTCTAATGTGTTCCAAAAGCTATTCCGATCGTTAGTATTCAACATCCACCGATCGAGGGAACGTGCAAACTTGTCGTATTTGATCAAATTGTTTGGCTTTTGATTCGCATGCCAACCTCTTTCCAGGTAATAAACTCGATTGAAACGTATCATTCGACTGCAAACAGTTTATTTCAACACAAGGTTGAGTTAAGTTACCTCATTTCTAAAAATCCAATCGATGCCATAATGATCTTCGGATCTCGTGGCACGCAGAAGAATATTAATGCCGAAGCTTAGGGGTATATTATTCGTACAGTGAATTTCGAGCTGGCTATTACCTTAATCTTACTGCTATTGATAACGACTTTCACTTTTCCAAATAGTGTTTTCCCGCCTCAATAAGTTATGAAGCGCTTTCATTGTACGATGTTAATCTAACTTCAAATGTCCGTACCGATCGGGGAAAACAAGAGAACCTGAAATATCCGAACGCAATCCGAACCCACTAACTTCCATTTGTAGCATTAATAACGGAAATTTACTTATCAGAAATGGTGACAACTTATCATCTTATTATTTTCCGGGCACTATACGTAACCGTATATCTCGTAATAAAGGCACAGAAGCACTTTCGTAGAGAGCATCTTAGTTACTCTAATCAGTAAGAATTGTATATGTAAATAAGTACATAAAATACAAAAAAAAGCTTTAAAGGATCAACAATTCTACTCGTGTTAGGCAGTCCAACAATTCTTCATTTTACGCCTCACGTCTGTTTTAGTCGACAAGGAATGAAGCCTCCACATTCGGATTCAGACCAGAATTTAATACGTGCTCGTAGAATAACTAAATTAAGAGCATAGTTGAAAATAGGAAACGTTATACCCACGGTTTCCTCCGTATCCTTCCTTACCAATACCAAGGGCAAGGAAGGATCTTTATTCATTCTCAACAACTACCTTTGTGAAAAAAGAAAGTGGGGTTGAAAAAGTATGAAAACTTTAACCACACACGCTCGGTAATTATGCAAAATTCTGGGGAAAGAGGTCAAAATAATAGTTATCAATTTGGGGAGGAAAAGGGACAAAGTGGCACAAATGCATGTCAGAAAAGTGGAGGATGCTGACGGAAAATGAGTTTTATACAAAAAACACATGCATTGTATATATGTCATTATTTAAATTCCAGAAAACAACCAATTTCACGATCTCAAAGTGGACCGAAAAAACAAATGGGAAAGGAAGAATTTTATTTGGAAATTCAGATAGTTTTCGTCAGTCTGGTACATTGCGTTTACATCGTCAATCTGAATGAGTCCAGAATGATCGTTTAAAACCGCACTATGAATAAGAGGGCAGCCGTATAAAAACTATAAGAGTGCAAAATGGTGCGATGAGTGAGCTGATGACGAATTAGCGTGAAAGGATTGAAAAATGCACAAACAGTTTTTCCTCTCGGACAATTGGTTGGAAAACTATGCAACTCCGGAATATAAGAACCTCAAACCTCTCATATGTCCAAAGTTCGAGGCCAAGTGCAAAGCTTGTTTAGAAACAATCTGTGAATTAAAGAGGTTTTCTTATGTGAAGCTGGATATTTCAACGTTATTTTAGATTGACAATAAAAAAAGTATGACATTATATATCAATCTTTTTATATGTTATTATTGAAGTCTTGAATTATGACACACAATGTCAAATTAGCGAATTTGATAACCATTTGTATTTGGTTTTTGCGGTCAAAGTGGTCTCCTCAATTTCCCCAAAAATATGGTAATATGTAATTATTAACTTAGATTATTTTGAGTATTTTGAGGCCTGGGCACCATATAGAGGCAGCTTCATGATTTTTTTCAGATTTTTCGGTTAGGTGGTTTCTGAGAATGGGTCCGTTAAAGAAATCATCACTTTCCACCCCTCCCACTCCACGCTTTTCTAACAAATCTCAAAACAAAGACCGGCTTCGAAAAGTACTAATGGAGAATATTCATTTGATACCCCACATGACTACATTCGGTGAAAACAAATTTTACACCCCCCTTTTACATGATTTCTGGGACCCCGCCCCCTTAAATTCAATCTAGAGGATATCACTCACTGCATGTCTGGGGGTTCACAGTTCCCACCTTTTCACCAAATTTCGTGCCAATCGGTATGGCCGTTTCTGAGGAAAGTGCTTGTGACAGACAGACAACAATAACAAGTAATTTTGCAAACAAAACCTTAAAAATCATTAACGAAAGTACATAATGGTGGTTAGGACCACAACTACTGATATAGTGTGCAGAATATTAAAATTTCAGTCTAATCGGTTGAACAGAATTTTAATTGTGCTTCACCGATTAGGAAAATGTGGTTTTGAAAAAAAAACGCATTTAGTTTTCATTTTATATGCGCGTCATCATGGCTCCTGCTTTTGTATTTGCTGTAGCTTCATAAAAATTGAGCTATACTCCCAGCATATTCTTCTTTAATATACATAAAAGAACAAAGTTATTTCTGGAAACCGTCACATACGAAACCCCCCTTAAATTGGGCCTGCCTGCCTTCAGGTAATAATAGTTACGTCCAAAGTAAGGGCGACAAAAACAGCACTAACCCTGTTTGTCCTGTTACTACCTGTGCAGGCTGCTGAAGTATGTCCGTGCCCTGATGCGTAAACTCTGCACGCTTTTCCATATATTTCAAATTGACAGCTCTTTTATAACTTTTCTTGTTGCCCCGCCCCCATGCATGTAAACATATTAACATATGATTTTTCGAAATTTCGTCGAAAATTAGTCAGTGAACCAAAATACCAATCAAATTCGTAGAAAACAGTTTTAGCAGTTTTACACAAAACCTTGAAAAGTTCAAAAAGCCACCAATCCGACAATTTTGGTAACAGAATACTCAAACCCTGTTTAAAATTTCAAATCTATATTTACTTTGGTTTTTATTTTACAGCGGTTAGAAACGAGCGCGGTCTTCTACTCTCCTTGCAGCATTACAGACTGTAAAGCGTTTTTCTGGAAGCACACTTTTGGGATGCGCATCGTAAGAATTCAGAAAAACTTCCTCTCCGATTTACTTTTTCCAATAAATGGCCGAATTTGCATGACCAAAGTTCAAAAATGCACCAAATCTCGGAAAACCCCCCTAAATTATTTTTCGACGAGCAGTGCTGCAACGTCAGACAAGAGCAATCGCCATTTTACTTTTTTAAGGTTTTGTGTAAACACAAAACCTTATTAAAATCGGTTTACCGTCTGTCTGTCTGTCTGTCCGTCTGTCTGTCTGTCTGTCTGTCCGTCACACGCATTTTTCTCGGAAACGGTTACAGCGATTAACACCAAATTTGGTAGAAAGGTGGGAACTGTGAACGCTCACGCATACAGTGAGTTACATCCTCTTACGTCGAATTTAAGGGGGGGTCGCCATACATGCAAAAGGGGGGTGTAATTTTTTCTTTCATCAAATATAGTCATGTGGGGTATCAAATTAAAGGTCTCAGTTAGTACTTTTCGAAAACGGTCTTAGTTTTGACATTTGTTCGAAAGGTGGGGAGTGCGGGGGGTTGAAAGTGACCATTCCTTTACGGGGGCCATTTTCAGAAACTACCAAACCGAAAAATCTGAAAAAAATCAAGAGGCTGCCACTATATGGTGCCTGGGCTCCGAAATACCTTCCACACTGATATCTGCACAAATAAAGTTAATAATAGTATATTACTATAATTTTTAGTAATTTGCTGCAAAACCCCCCTTAAGTTCATGCTAGGACCACGAAATTTCTCAACAATATAGGGTGTAACATAGAGCATGATGTTGCCAAGTTTGGTGGAAATCGCACTATTGCTAACAAAGTTATAATACGTCAAAGTTGTCGCTTCTTTGCAAATTCAAGGCTATAAATGTCAATATCAACCGAAAGTGGATATTCTCACATAATATTGTATATGCATATATTACGTGCTACGTACTAAGAAATGCACAAAACCTTTCGTACCTGAAGCGTCCAGCTTCCGGTTTCCCGACTTGTTATTATTATATATCTGACCATGAAAATCTCAACGTTGAACCATTAGAAATAAGCGGTCATTTCAAATTTACATGCTTTGACTTAATGACGATTAAAAAAATATTCATTATGACCGCCTGAAGGAGGTCTTCTACCGTCGTAGTTTCAACGAATCGATTATTTTTTCGTATATTCTGAAAGTAGATGATGTTGCCAAAAAAAAAAATTCGTGAAAAGCACGTTCGTTCATGAGTGTTTCGGAGGAGGAATACCTACGGTCTTTTCGACGTAGTGCCAGGAACGCTGCAAAAAGGGCCCGGATTAAAAAAAGGGAGAAAAATGCGGCCAACTAAGAACATTTTCTTAACTAGATAGAACAACTCTGTTGCCCTGGCAGTGCAGATTTAAACTCGTTTTCCCGAAAGTTGACTTTTTTTAAATATTGAGGCATCATTTCTACCAGAAATATTTATCGAATTCATTCATTTTTTAAGGTTTTGTGTGAAACAAAACCTTATTAGAATCGATTCGATGTCTGTCTGTCCGTCTGTCTGTCTGTCTGTCTGTCCGTCTGTCGGTCTGTCGGTCTGTCTGTCTGTCACAGCCGATTTATTCGGAAACGGCTGGACCAATCGTCACGAAAATTGGTAGGAGTATGTAATCTGCCGTTCCCTTTACATGCAGCAACTGACGCCATTTTGTGTTAAGTTTAAGGGGGGGCTTCTCATACATGTGAAAGGAGGGTGCAAAATTTTTTTTCACAGAATGTAGCCATGTGGGGTATCAAATGAAAGGTCTCAATTAGTACTTTTCGAAACTGGTTCAATATTTGATGTTGGCTGAAACATAGGGGAGTGAGGGCCCAAAATATGACCCCCAAAAATTGTAACAGGTCTCGTTCTCAGAACCTATCCAACCGAAAAATCTGAAAAAAATCGCAGTAGTGCATCTCTACGAAATCTAGGCCTCAAAATATATCCGGTTCCGATATCTGCACAAATAAAGTTAATAATAGTATATTTCCACATTTTAGAAATTTACCCGGCACCCCCCTTATCTTCATCCCAGAAGTACAAAATTTGGCATGCGTATAAAGAAGAACATAATGCACAATTCGGTGAAGTTTGAAGAAAATCAAACTATTATTAACAAAGTTATAGGGGGTAAAACTTTACAATTTTTTGTGAATTTCGTGCACTCTACAACCTGCATGACGTCATCATCATATATCAATTCGTCAATACCACCACGAATGAATTGGGTGGAAAAGGATTATTTTGTTTTAGATTTTAAGTCATTTGTATGTGAATATCAATTATTCCAACGGGACGTGTATGTATGTAGGTATATAATATATGCGTGCTAATGGACTTCGCGGGTAGTGCCTAATTCAGATAGATATAAGAAGTAAATCGGAAATATGGGTACGATCAATCTATATACGTGCCTATATGTGTACAGTATTCGAAAATAGACAGTTTGTTTGTTTAGGGTGAACGTAACATCTACGGCTGTAATATGTACGTATGTCTCGTAGTTTTGTAGCTCTATACGGATAGAAAAATGTTAGTTGAAATTTCTTAGATAAGATGAACACAAAACCTTTATATGCGAAGCGCGAGCTTCCGGTATTCCGACTTGTTTTCAGTTGTTTAGTTCTCACTATCACTTCCCAAGTTAGTTTTTGAAAATGTTGATTTGTTCAATTTTTACAACCTCTAAAAAATTAAAAAAAAAGGGCGACTTTACAATTTTTTTATAATATTTTTCATATTTTTCTCGTCACGGTTTACACTACGTTGAACTCCTCAATTTCGCTTGATATCGGAGCTCGTGTCCGCCATCACCCGCAGCAGTCAGTAGAACCTTCTACCTCTTCCGTTCATCGATTCGCTTCCACAAGTCTGCAGTCAGCCAGATCTTACGATGCCCTTTCGAGACTTGGTCGACGACCTGTGTAGCTCCCGAGAAGAGCACAGTTGATGGCGGATCAATGCTAATCGATATTCTCAGACGGGTTACTCAGTATATCTACCGTCTGATTAGCAAGATTTCTTCCACTGTCGAGCGACATCTGAGCCATATAAGTGGTTGATGTTGAACTTAGGGAATTGCAGCTATCAAATCCTGCGGGAAGTGGCGGACACAACACGCAAGCGAACTTAAGTGACCATCAGATTGTAATCCTTTTCGAGGCCGATGTCAGCGCCTCTCTTGTTACGCACATCCAGCAAACAACTCCCAAATCTACTGTTGATCGCGAAGTGGCGATTGCTCATACGGTGTCGATCAGTTGAAATCCAACTGACCTTATAGCAGGCTCTGTTCTCGAACAATATGCCACCAATGAAGAGGTTGCGGAAGCTGCAAAAATCCACGAACCTTCCGTCATTACCGTTGCGGTCGCTAAGACTGTGTTCCCCCATCACATGTCAGATCCCACTTGGGCATTCAGGCCACCCACCACGAACACAATGTCACCTTTAGGAAGCCCCCCTAAACTGTGTTTAAAGCATCTTTCTCCACTATATCGGAAGTCTCCGTTGGTGCATACAACTATGAGGTCCTTTAACCTAAACCGGAATCTTGCAATTAAAAGACTGTCAAAAACCGTCTCCCAGGTAATGAGAGCGCGCCTTGCGGTAGCCATCAGAAGCAACCCGACACCGGAATCGCGTCTGCGTTGGGTTTCCAGAATACAAAAGCACATTGCCGCAAGAGGGAGAAGAGTACTTTCCAGAGTCCCACCATCTTACTTCCCTTAGGCTCACGATGTCCGGCTTATACCGCTTCAAACTCAAGTTGGAGAAAGCGAGCATTCTGTGAACCCTCGCTACCGTCGTCGAGGAGCGTGCTCACATTACAAAAACCAATCATAATCCGTTTTGGATAGCCAAGAGTCATAGCCGCGAGATCTGCCCCTGTCCTAGACGTTTTTGACGTTTCGGTCAAAATTTACAAGTTGCTACCCACAAAGCCTAGCCTATATATTTCCTTTTTGATTTCGCATGGAAAGGCATTTCGACAAGCACTGCGGCAAGGGCGTTTCAAGGACATAAGAAATTCCCGGTTTCTTTCATAAATATTTTTGAAAAGTCGAAACATATACAAATCATATAAAAAAAAATTAAATAATCTTCAGTGGTGGCTCTGCAATTAATTCCTAAAAATTTACGCTTGACGGTAGAAGACTGGATTAAGTAAGTGGCCCCCTTGGTGCATAGAATAGGTACCCAAATTAAGAGGATACCGGAAAATAAGAAACATACTCACAATTTCTTCAGCAGCGCATTGGCTTTCATATTCCCTCTATATTCACCTCAAAAACTATCTTTGTATAAGAAGAGAGTGGGGTTGAAAACGTAGAAAAAGTGACATTATTTGAAAAAGTTGAACACATCTCTCGGTTATTGTGGGGAATTCGAGGAAAAAAAATTGAAAATAATGTCCACCCATCTCGAGATGAAAAAGCTGGATATTGAAATATTTGCCTGTTCACGAAACGAAAACCTGTATTAAGCTGTGAAAATTTAGAACACCATTCGTCATTATGCTTCATCCACAGAAAGGAATGGATTTTGTAATCGCAAATTCGGACCAAAAAACACGACGCGATTAAGTACTAGTATTCCACAAAGAAATGTCAAACAAACATATGAGCGACCTTACACAAACACTTTCCCATCAATCTGGCAACAGCAACCCCACCATATCAGACAAACTTTATTTGAACTTTTAGATAATTTTTCTCAACCTAGTTCTTCAGCTTATCAGTCATTTTGTCTACACCATCAGTCGGACTGATGCTAGAATAATCATCTAAGGCCGCGAGACCAACTGCAAAACTTTCTTTCATGCCCAATCTGATTGTAACAGATTTGAAGCTTGGGGATGATCTGTAAATTCAAAATAGCAAGAACTGGTTTGTAGTAACGTATAACAAAGTGCACGGTATCTTGCACTGAGGAAGGGAGCAAGCTGTTCCTGAAATACATAAATATGCCAATTAAAAACTTCACTAGCGACGAAAACACCGTCTTTAACTAAATTTCCTTACTTTCTTCACTATAAACACCGACGAAGTACGAGTACCTTAGTGTTTCGATAAAAGTCAACCTGTTGTGAATGATATATGTACGTCACAATCCACCACAACATGCGGGCAGAAGTCACCGCCTTTAACGACCTCTCTGTAGAAGTGTCCCTTAACGCAGTCTCTGCAGAGTTCCTACTTGCACTCTTTCGCAAACACTGGGGATCTGAAATATTTCATAGTGAGTGAAAAAAGGGGAGTCTTCGATAAAACAACGCTAAAATGATAGCCGCCATAACCCTGAAACACAGCAAAGAACATCTCGGGAGCTTAGCCGACAGAGAGCAGGCCGATCTCAATTCTTTTGTACCAACATCAACACTATTCGGACCATTGTAATGCAATATGCGGAGTTTAGATCTTCACTTCACCTGCTCTTCATCAACTTTGAGATGACTTTTGAGAGCATGAACAGGTAGTACGTTGAGGTGGCATTCGAACAAATTAATAGAACTATCATGGCGCAAAATGTTAGGAATTTCAGTGAATTCGGACAATGTTGTATCTTATCACTGATACTATTTTTAAGGTTTTGTGTAAATTAAAGGTCTCGATTAGTACTTTTCGAAGCCGGTCTTAGTTTCGACATTTGTTGGAAAGGTGGTGAGTGCGGGGGGTTGAAAGTGATGATTCCTTTAAGGGGACCATTCTCAGAAACTACCAAACCGAAAAATCTAAAAAAAATCAGGAGGCTGCCACTATATGGTGCCTGGGCTCCGAAATACCTTCCATACTGATATCTGTACAAATAAAGTTAATAATACTATATTACTATAATTTTTAGTAATTGGCTGCAAAACCCCCCTTAAGTTCATCCTAGCACCACGGAATTTCGCGACAATATAGGGTATAATATAGAGCAGGATCTCACCAAGTTTGGTGGAAATCGCACTATTACTAACAAAGTGATAATACGTCAAAGTTGTTGCTTCTTTGCAAATTCAAGACTATGAATCTCAATATCATCCGAAAGTGGATATTCTCACATAATATATGCATATATTACGTGCTACATACTAAGAAATACACAAAACCTTTCGTACCTGAAGCGTCCAGCTTCCGGTTTCCCGACTTGTTTCTTGTTATTGATGACGTCCTGAATAATGCCTTGGCTATAGGAAGTGGAAAGGTCCGATGCACGGTGTCACCTTTCCTCAAACACACGGCCTACTCTGACGACATTTGCCTGTTCTCTCACCGAATGATAGCCTTTTGCCAAATGACTCTCAGTTTGGAGAGGGAAGCAGACAAAGTCGAAATGAAGATGAATACCAACAAATCAAAAGTTTTCAGTCTGACTGGGTATCGTGCTTTTACTATTTGCGTTAAAGGGCAGAATATTGAGGGCCCCAAACAGTGCGTATATCTAGATACCGTTGTTTCTACAAAGGCCGACTTGTGTTCAGAGTACTCTGGGCCGACACAACCTCGAAAAAAGAACTTCATCGGTGCGCAGAACAGACGCCCGTAGGCATGCTGGTTAAAAGGTAAAAGTCTCAGTGAGCAAGTCACAAGACACACATAGGGAAAGGGCGACAATTGTGTTGCAAGTTATGCCATGCTATGGAGTCCACTGGCCCAGGATGTCGGGCTAGTCGATGGCCTTAGAACTACGTTATAGAACATAAGAGAGAGAGAGGCAAAATGTTCGAAAAGTTGTGGGAAGAGTTGAAGCTGGTGGTCGACGCGCTGTATTTAGAAAATATTTTATGGCAATCGTATATCCTAAGCAAATAAACATTGAAGAATAATGTCCCTGTAAACATACAGGAAAGGAATATTTTCTCATTGATAGGTGGTATCAGTGGCAGTAAGCCTCATAAACATTCACGCCCCTACAGAGTCGGAGAAGGATACCTTTTACGAGGCAGTTGAGCGGACCCTCGAAGCCTGTCCCAGGTATGATATCAAAATCATACTTGGAGATTTCAACAGTCAAGTAGGGACGGAGCCCGTATTCTGGCGATACGTTGGCTCCCATAGCTTACATAGGGATACCAATGATAACGAATTGCGCATTAATCAGCTAGCAGTATCCCACGAAATGGTTGTTGGAAGTACCTGGTTTTCGCGGAAAGAGGTTCGCAAACATATGTGGGCCTCTCCAGACGGGAACATTTTCAACCAAATTGACCACGTGCTGATTGAACGCCTCCACCTCTCAGCCATGATGAATGTCAGTCTATATTGGCCCCCCTATGTGTGGGCCAATATAGACTCGGACCACTATCTCGTTGGCATGGTGCTCCGAGCTCGAATTACGACACCACCTACAATCCCCTCTGACAACCACGTAAGAGTGACTACTGAAGCCATCCACAACACAGCCCCCCGCGACACTTATAAGAGGGAAATGGATGCCGCAATAACCGCAGTCAACAGAGGACCTGGAGATGAAGCATAAACAAATGATCTTCACAACCACCTGAAGAACGTTATCATTGATACGGCCACAAAGATACTTGGCCGCAAAAAAAGTCGGAACGACTGGTTTGACGATGAACGTAAACTAGCTACGGAACGGAAGAATGCTGCATACCGGGTAATGTTGCATTCTCAAAGAACGCGAGCACGCGCAGAGACTTATCACGAACTCCGTAGAGCGGAGAAGCGACTTCACAGACGGAAAAAGGAAACCAGGGAGAACCAACAAGTCTATGAACTAGAAAAGTACAGGGAGCAACCTCATCAAGCGCGCAAGTGCGGAAGGAGGATGAAGCCTTATACACATCGATGCTCATCCTGCTGAGACAAAGAGGGAAATCTGATTAGCGACAGAATGGGCATATTGGAGCGATGGGTTGAGTACTTTGATGAACTGCTCAACAACCAAAATATTGGCGAGTTGGAGGTCACGCCAACTGAAGACGAAGGAAAAATACTGTCAATACCAACTATAGGAGAAACAACCCGTGCAATTCATCGGCTTAAAAACTATAAGTCGCCAGAAGCCGATGGAATTACAGCAGAATTGGTTAAAATATGGAGGCGACCAGTTACACCAAGTGGTTCTTCAACTTGTGCTCAAGGTTTGGGACAGTGAATCAATGTCAATTGTCTGTCTCATACATAAAAAGGAAGATATCACACAGTGCAGCAATTATAGAGGTATCACGTTGCTGAGTACCATCTATAAGATATTCTCCTCTATCTTGCTAGGCCAGATAGCCCCATACACCCAGAACATCTTTGGCCCATACCAAAGAGACTTCACTCTAGGCAAATTAGCAACAGATCAGATTTTCTGTCTGCGGCAAGCGATGCGAAAACTGTTGGAATATGGACAACAGTTGCACCATCTATTCATCGACTTTAAAGCCGCCTATGATAGCATAGCCAGGGTAAAACTGTACACGGCCATGAAATAATTCGGTATCCCGATGAAATTGATAAGACTGACTAGGCTGACCCTGACCAGTGTGCGAGGCCAGATAAAATCAGCAGGACCACTCTCAAGACTATTCGACATCAACAACGGTCTACAACAAGGGGATGCCCTATCATGCTTCCTGGCCCTCGAGAAAGTGATACGTGAAGCTGAGGTAAATGCAAGAGGTATGATCCTCTTTAAATCCACCCAACTACTGACCTATGCTGACGATATCGACATCATCGAAAGGACGACCCGAGACGTACAAACTGCCTTCATCCAGATCAAGCAGGCGGTGCAAGATCTTGGGCTGCACATCAATGAAGGTAAGACAAAGTATATGGTGGCAACGTCAGCACCAAAAACCAACCAACCAACAGCATCAAATCGCACTGGTCAAACGGGAAGAATAAAGATAGGAGACTACAACTTTGAGACCGTTGATAATTTCTTTTATCTAGGGTCGAAAATCACAACCGATAGCAGCTACGATGATGAAATCCGCGCACAGTTGTTGTCAGCCAACAGAGCCTATTTTAGCTTACAAAAACTTTTCCGCTTGAAACGTTTCACCATAGGGTCAAAGCTCTTACTGTACAAGAAAATGATCTTGCCAGTCTTCATGTATTCCTCGGAAACTTGCGTTCTTAGCAAGAAGAATTGCGAACTCTTGGCCGCGTTCGAGAGAGAATCCTCCGAAGAATTTTTGGCCCCCTATATGAGGATGGACGATTCCGTAGTCTACATAACGGCGAAATCTATGAGCGATACCATGACCGTCAAGTTGTGGATAAAATCCGGCTTTAATAGGTTACAGTGGTCGGGTCACTTAATCCGTATGGATGAGGATGATCCAGCCCGGAAAGTTTTTAAGGGCAATTATCTATGGTAGAAAAAGAAGACGAGGCAGGCAGGCCTAAGATGGAGAGATGGCATAGGTCAGGACGCCAGACATCTTTTAGGGATATCGAATTGGTAGACCTCGGCGCAAAATCGAGATGTCTGGAGTTCCTTATTAAGGCAGGCCTAGACCGGATACCGGTTGTTACGCCGTTGGTAATGATGATCAGTGGCAGTATAAATTATTCACAATTTGTTCCATTTGATTCGAAGAACGTTGCTTGTTATCGAAATAAACGATTAATTGTTTAGCAAGTTCTATGTCAAATAGGGTCCAATAGAAAATTTATTTTTTCTTTGCATAGAAATTTTGATTGGTGGATAACATTGTAGTATTTTAACTGTCTTCAGTCTAGAACGAAATCTAGTATGGTATAATTGTTTAAAATTGGCCACCATATCATAAGGAGACGTACTGCAGATATATTGAATATCTATCCACACCAACTTCAAATCCTTTTCGAGAAAGTTTACGAGTACTTCAGTAGATCAATACGCCATAAGGAAAAGAATTACTATGTAGAGGTACCACTAAAAGTCGAAATCATAACTCGGTGGAGATAAGATCTTATTTTTTGCCTAACTTCCATGAACATTTACTTGTCAACACAAAGATCTTATTTTTTCTAAACTAGTCAGGACCTACCATATAACTATGGTTAGGTCGATAACCATATCATGTTTTGCACCCCAGATAAAGTATAATCCTACTCTTATCTATAATGAATAACACGTCTACTATACAGAACCGGCGAACACGAACCTTAGGTGTGAAGGTGAACTTTCTACATAATAAGGAATAAGGCATACTATGAGGGAGTAGAATACAAATAACTAAGCCACCAAATGACCTTTTTTTAACCAATCCGGTTCTGACTATTTTCATTTCAATTTGTGTTGCTTGCGCATCACCAAGGTTATGACAAGTTGTAAAATTTCTAAGAAACCAACCAAAATATTGTACAATGGTGGCTTGGACAATCTTCGTGCTTAGCAGTTAAAGGATCTACATATATCCTTAATAAACTGTAACATCAGCAGCGAATGTTATTCAATGGTACAGTGAACTATGTTATCTAATCTTTTCCTTGTAATCTCGAACTTAGCAAATGAAACTAATTTCTTGCTGAAACAGGTGATATTTTTCGCATGCAAATGTCAAATTAAATAATTTTCGAAGATACTGGAACTGGAAAAGATTTTAAGATATCAAAGTGTTTAGGGCAGTTTTATTTTTTTATAATCTCTCTTTAATCTCTGGACGTTAAATTAATACGAATTATTGTAAGCCTGACGACATTTTGTAGGAGATAAATTTGAGATTAGTATTGGCATCAGCTTTTCTAAGGAGTATCTATGTTTCTTCCTACTCAAACTGTCTGTCACGCTCTTTTCTAATTATAATCTAAGTAAGCCGACTGTCTGCTCCTAGGTCTATGAATAGGCCAATGAAATCATTTATTATTGCTAAGTCTAAACAAAACCCAAAAAAAATTTTCTTGACTAATTGACATTGCTCCAAGTCAAATGTTACACTATTAAATAATAGACAAGTCCACCATTATATTTTTTCAACAAAAACTGCAAACAAATTAGTCAATTTCATCTATATCATACTCATCATAGCATGATAGTATCTAAAATTCATATGGTGGTTTCTGATCTGCATCCAATTAGAGGCTATATCCAAACGTACCACCAACAATGTCAGAGTGATTCAATAAGATTTTTGTTTACATTGTATGGACTGCTGATCTGGAAAATAACATGGATTTTACCGGGTTTTCATATCGCAATTAGCAATGTCATTGTATAAAAATTGAACTTTTTCGTGGTCATTCGCACACGCTAGTTATTAACCAATTCGCTTCTTAGCTCGTGGTAAAATTTTGGAGGTTTTCAATATTTTATTTTGTTTCCTATGTTTACTGCAAATACCAAGTAGAGCATGGCGCTGTTCGTAGGGCGCCGATATAATAAGGATGGAAGTTTTTTTAGGTGGAAAACTAAACACTTACAACGTTTTGAAATGCAGGTCGCTACGAAACACAGTGGTGCATCAGCTTTCAGTACATTAGATTATTCATTATGTGCTGCTAGTACTCGAGTCTCTGGACTACGATAGATACCCTAACAAACAACTATCAATTTGCTAATAAAGTAAAATTCTCAATGTTGTCCCCAAATTTCAGAGCTATTGAAATCGCCTCTTTAATGTTGCAGTCTAACATAACCTAGGTTGGAGCTAAATAGTTTTCTTTAGATATTTACTAGACAAAAGTATGGGCAAAGCGCCAATATAAGCCTGACTAGAATTTCCTTCTTAAGTCGTTGTCTGGAATATACTGGATAGTTTTCTCCAGATTACGCCAGGATAGAAAATTCAGCAAGCCCATTAATTTTTGTCACCGTTTATTTTAAACGATGCGATGACCGAAATAGTTGAGCGTCAGCTCCTCGATGTCTTTGCCTCGGGTTTAAATCCCGTTGATCACAAATTCTGTCCACAACTTATCGGCTAAGTTTGCCTGAAGCAAAAGGCAATAAAATTCTGCTCATTCTTTCCAACTTTCCGCCCTGTTCCGAGTTATAGAGGACCGTGAGTCTCCAAGTGATTCCCTTTTTCTTCAGAATACTTAATTATTCACGTCCATTACCCGACTATAACATCTTGACACATACGTCCTATGTAGGTTCTTCGCTCTATTGATTTAGTGCAGCTTTGAAAACTTCCGACATAGACTTTCACGAATCGCATCTCACACCAGTGTGAAGAGTCATCGATGAACTCTAAGCAGTATTTTGCCCCTGCAAGTGATGGGTCAGCATCGACCACAATACGTCAGTGTTCGGTATGTCCAACATCTTCACATTGTTCTCTGACTTCTTCAGGGTTTGAATTCTGGACAATTTGTAACCTAAACCTCCCAGTTAACTCTCGTTGAGAAGTTCTTCAACAATACCTCATATTACTACATGTGTAATATAACTGCCCAAACGCTGATGTAAAAATTCCAAATAAATCACTTTCTTCTGAACAGTCGCTCAAGCACTGTCTTTGTCCACGTACAGAATATAACTTTCTCGTTGAGCACCTCCGCGGCCATCTTCTTGAACAGCACTTTGTGATAGCCATCTGTAATCTTGCCAAACATAGCAAATTTTAGTCAACCAGACTCCAAGATCTCTCCTTTTTCGATATATAAATATCTAAAAAACACATGCAGTCACCACAAAGATGTTATATCACCCCGTTATGGGGACTCTATATCTGGCGAGGGTCGATTGGCTCATTCATTCATCGCCAATTAATTCTCGTAAGTTAGTCGACCGATTGATGTGACTTTATGATAAAATCATAATAGTTTACTTCTGGTCGACATATCCTCTTACAGTTTGTAATGTACTAATGGGATTTGGGATGGTCAACCGACCATCCTAAGTGGCCGTGGATGAGGTAGAGAGAAGAGTTATCCCAAAAACATACAAAAATTGACGAAGTTGATCGTGAAGGTTCGCTCGTAAATACTGAAACTCCATCGGAGCGCCCGGTCGACACGTGCTTGCACGCCTCTGTGCTAGCCAGGCTCGAGAATGTGGAGGGATCCTTTGAGTGCTAGGATCCTTCACGTGGCATTATACAAAATTCACGTGTCTATACCAATGCGCACCGAATCTTGAAAATACCTGCCCAAACATAGAGATTCGTGTAAGCCTAACAAATTGAACCAAAACGCGAACTAAAACCTGAAAAACGAATACAAATCCCACTGTTACCAGTAAGATTTGAACCGCGACCTTCCGTACGACAGCCTCGTGCTCCAACCACTCAACTTTTCAAAAAGCGACCGCAAGACACTATGATTGGACCAGTCGAACGTTTCCAAATTTGAAGTTTAGTTCTCGCTTCAATTGTGACACCCCAGCAACCAGAGAGCTTGACTTCACAAAGGATGACGACCTAACTGCTCCTTAGCGATCCGAAATAAATATCTGCTTTTACAGAAATTTAGCAGTTTCGATCTGTCCGGAAAATGTTCACCGAATCTCACAAATCCTTCATCTCTTCGTGAAGTTATCTAAAAAAGGACGAGATCTTTACAAAGTAGATAACGGCGGTCTGCACGTTGCACTGGCCCATAGGGGACCATGCCGCCAGGCTCGGCATACCCTACAATTCGCATTGCCGAAGCTGCGGAGAAGAAAGGGAAACCCTCATGCACCCTCTTTGCGATTGCCCAGCTCTAGCTAGTGTCAAGCTACGGACATTGGGTAAACCATTCTTTGGAGACCTCAGAGAGATTTCTAGCTGCAGGGTGGGAGCGCTGCTTTCCTTCGTAAATGCTACGGGCTGCCTCTGAAGATCCAAGCCAACTAGACTCTGCCTCCCTGCTATCATACCAGCAGTCACGGTCTTAGAAGTTTGTGGCGTCAAAACGGCGCACCACAGCGCTAATTGGGCTCCTCGGAGTGGCCACTGATACCTACTTACCTTACAAAATAGAGACAAAAAAGAAAATGCGCCCGAAATGACAATCTCTCAATAAAATCTCGCGATTTCATTCCACTTCCTTCACTTCCAAGTGTGATTTCTCGTGGTCAAAATCCTCCTCCTCGTTTTGTCGGCATAAAGAACAGCACAACTGTCAAATCACACTCACTTTTAACAAGTCCGAAATCTGAACCTTCTTCACCAACAGCCAAAAATGATCTCAACTGTCTCTCGATCAGGCGATGCTGCTAAACCTTAACAACCGGGATGGTAATCACGAGGTCGTTCCAAGATCGATTATTAAATACCTGGGGGCGATGGCAACTTTAGCTTCAAGGGATACTTGGACTACGCACAGGAGAACCTAATATCGGAGGGGTAAATTATAACCGCAGACTGCTTATCGCAGAGGAAGTTTAGTGAAGTGATCTACCCTACAATATGCGACTTCTGGCTAAGAAGGAACATTGGATACCACTGTATACCGGAAGAGGGTGAGTTTAGCACACCACCCAATTATGCTGAAGATGTGCAGCGCGTATAGGAACATCGTTAAATCAGGCAGTTTGTATCATCACGGAAATTATCCCCTTGGATTTTCTAGCAAAAAGGAGTATGGTGAATCCTTCCAAGGTAACCACGGACTCTCGAAAAGCCACTAAGAGGGAGTTGAACGCATCGATGGCTCAAAAACAGAAAATTGTTCTGGAGCAGGAGTCTACCTCTCCAATAAAAACGAAAAGTAGGCTTTTCCTTGGGACAGTACAAAGCGCTCTTTCAGGCTTTCTTTCAAGTGTATGCGATCCTAAGGGCGGCAACCTGGATGATTGACGAGTGGTTAAAGGGCGGGCGCACCGCAATCTATAGCGATAGTCAAGCTGCCTTGACGGCGTTGAGTAGTGCTTTAATCACTTCAAAAATCGTTCAGGAATGTAGAAACCGGTTGAACTTTATTTCTAGATTCAATACGGTGCATTTACTCTGGGCATCTGGTCATTGTGGTGTAGAGGGAAATGAAATCTCGGATGCCCTAGCAAAAGAGAGACATGGGGAAAGTTGCCAAGTCTCCCATCCCAAACCAGCAATTGGAATGTCGGTAGCATTGGTTGATACTGCTATCAAACGCTGTGAACAAGCTTCCCTTAATGATAGGTGGCGAAGCCTTAATGCTACTAGAAAGGCCAGTCTTTTCCTGTTAGAACCAAACAAACACACTGCAAAGTTTATCCTGTCGAAAAGCATGGATACTTGCAGAAGGATTGTGGGCATTCTGACTGGCCATAATTCACTAGCTGGGCATATGTACAGAATAAGAATTACCCAATATGATACGTGTCCATCCTGTAATGAGGAAGTGGAATCCACGGAACATTTTCTATGTGAGTGCCCCGCCTAAGGACGCATCAGATATCAGATTTTTGGTGCGGGTGTGCTCCAACTGCAGCGGGTAGCATCACATCCACTAACGGAAATCCTGCGATACATAAACCAATCTGGGATATTCCGTTAGACGGGATAGTCGAGTGCTCAGAGGCTTTGCCTCTCCCACACCTTAAACACACACACACACCCTTCCCCTCAGAGACATGGGCGAAAAGTGGGTAGTTTTAATGAGTGAGAATACCACAAACGTCTAACTATAATCCAGCTTATATACTACTTTTCAGATCGCAACTTCTTGCTTTGTTTTAATTTGTAGATGATTTATCTTGAACAAAGTAGTTGGGTTGCGCAACTTCGTACCCAAGTTCGTTCAATGTCTGTAGTTGACGTTATAGTGCCGGATGTTGCCATACATCAAAATTAAACCCTTTTTGTTCGCGAAACAGTATTTGGACTATCTGAAACCACGACGAGACGAACTATAGTTTGACTAAGTTTTTAAGTGAACCCAATGGATACAGTGCCTGTGCCACAGTACCTGTGCAAATTCAGTTTAGATGAATCGCCTCATTGTCCTACGTGCGGAAGTGCAGCCGAAGATGCGCAAGTTTGCTTTACCTGTCCAAGATTTTAAAGTTAAAGGAGAAAACTGGAGATGGAACTGGGATCCTATTTAACGCTGATGTGTTTACTAATTTTTGCTGTAATTTTTACAGTACTTTTTTTTAATTAGGGCGTAAACGGAAAAACTAAAAGCGACTTAACTAACTTACAATTACATTAAACCGACTTTAGGATCGAACTCAAATTAGTAAGTATAGGCACTACATAGAAAATATTTTGCTTAATTCTGAGCCAGAAAAAAAACGCCAAAATAATCAATAAAAATAACTTGTTACTGAGAATTGGCAATTTGATTACCTCGTGAAAATTCCGACAATTGTATTAAACATGCGCAATTAGGAAATTGTTGGCATTCTGTAATCGAATGTAAACACATGATACCTTGACCAAAAATTATTCACTTGTAACATATCAAGGTTGAGTTTATTATGTCAACAGTTTTTACGCATCGTTAAGCATTGGATTATCCACGCAAAAATCAAGGAAAGTAGTTGATGTTGCATTGTAGCATGGCGAATTTCAAGTGTAAAGGTTTTTTAATCTTTCCACCAGAAACAAAATTAAACAAAGTAAATTTTTCAAGATTTCGATCAATCAAGCTATGGTATATGAGGGATCCTAAGTCCACATCTATTTGATGTGGAACCGGACCAGATGGAGAACAACTTACTCTCAATTTTTCTTGTCCGCGGACCCCTCGTTGTGGGCATAGCGTCAATGTAGTATTCAATGGAAAGAAATATGAGTAACGATTTCGTACAGAACGGTGGCAACTGATCAGATGCTGCCTCACCTCTGCCCTGGGAGTTGCCCTCCATCTGATCCGTTCCAACATCAAGTAGAAAAAAAATTAGGCGGTTGGATATAATTTGCTTCCTTGTTGTGTTTGCGATTATATAACAAGTCGGGAAACCGGAAACTGGACGCTTCAGGTATGAAAGGTTTTGTGTATTTCTTTTATACAGACATTTGGGTGTACATTTGTCCCATTAGTACCTAGCACGTAATATATATATATTATGTGAGGATATTCACATTCAGGTGATATTGAAATTCAAAGCCTTGAATTTGTAAAGAAGCGACAACTTTGACCTATTATAACTTTGTTAGTAATCGCGCGATTTAAACCGAAATTGGTAGGATCATGCTCTATGTTATATCCTACACATGCATACGTGCTTTCGTGCTGCTAGAATCAACTTAAGGGGGGTTTTGCAGCCAACTACTAAATATTATAGTAATGTACTATTATTAATTTTATTTAAACAGATATTGTTATGGAGGATATTTCGGAGCCTAGGCACCATATAGTAGCAGCCTCTTGATTTTTTTCAGATTTTTCGGTTGGGTAGTTTCTAAGAATGGGTCGTTAAAGAAATTATCGTTTTCGAGACCCCGCACCCCCAACCTTTCCAACAAATGTCAAAACTAGCATCGGCTTCGGAAAGTACTAACTGAGACCTTTCATTTAATATCCCACATGACTATATTTGATGAAAAAAAAATATACAGCACCCTTTGCATGTATGGGGTACATAGAATTAAGTAACTTACTGTATGCGTGAGCGTTCATAGTTCCCACCTTTCCACCAAATTCGGTATGAATCACTAAAACCGTCTCCGAGAGAAATACATGTCACGGACAGACAGACCGATTTTAATAAGGTTTTGTTTTATACAGAACATTAAAAAGGAGCGATTTCCATCTGTTATCGCTTTGGTAACGATGCTCGCAGGGAAAAGGTGAGGGAACGTCTGATGAGTTGCCTCTGCCCTAGACGAAACCATTGATCATCTTTCTTTCCGAAAATATAAGGCTCTAAAACACGGACGAAAATAAAAATGAAATGAAGATACTGCGCCAGATAATTTCTTGTGAAGACCAATTAAATTCGAAGGGGCCCCTGAAAGTTCGTCTTCATTATGGAAGTAGAGTTAACACCAGTCCTTGAAAAAAACCTGAAAATCCATTCCTTGTTTCATCAATTTATACAAAACCCTAAGATCCAACAGCTGCGTACGTATGCCTGTACATTTAAAATCAGATCACTTGTTCGGAAAAACAACATGACTACAACTACAGATGAAGCGTAAATTGTTGACGGAATGTCTGCCTACAAACGAAAAATTGGGTAACATTACCATAAATGTGATTTATTTTTTTTCGAGGGGAAAACACTGCTACTACTGAACCATTCGTATGCTACCTGCGTGGTAACCAAATAAATCAGATTCTTGCAAACATTTTGAAAAACGTACGTAGAGAGGACATGTCTGATATATGACTAGGAGCCAACCGTGGTGAAATGATATGTAAATACCAAAGAAATATTTTCCCACTTTTATCTTCGTCTTCCACAAAAACAATGGATAAGATAAATTAAATACACATATCCAGATAATTAACGCGTATCTGATTTCTTAGAATAGAATACAATATTATCAAAAGCAATACCAACTTCTTTTTTAAAAAAGATATATTCCTTTTTTTCTTAGGGTCTCGAACATCTCATGTACAACTTAGGATTGGGTGGCTTAGAATTTAGCCCGAAGCACACAATCGAAGAACACCATCCAAACGGGTACAAAATACCCGAATTCACCCTTGACGATAACGATATCGGCAATGCTGATGATGAAGAGGAGGTCATTGCTGGCATTGATCACGGTCAGATCATCAGAGTGACTCATGTTCATGACCATAATCATACAAAACAGCAAGATCCAGTGGAAAATAACAGCACCAGTGATAACAGTTCAAAAGGCGCTGAACTCAAAAACATCCCTGAAGAGAACGTTAATCCAGACCTGCAAGATGACTCGAGTATCTTATTCTTGGATGACGACGATAACAATAAATCAACTTTCAAAGAAATGCACGATCCCAAACACAGACATCCTCGTCACCGCGGTGAGTACATTGAATTCTGCACGTTAGTAAAGCATTTAGCAATTTCACTCACATACCGTTAACGGGAAGAAAACTACAATCGCTAAAATTTAATAATGAATTCAATTGAGTTGAGCGAAATCAATTTTGATTGTTGACTCTAATAAATGAGTTCCGCGTACGCATAGCCAAAACGGCCGTGCGTTCGCCTAACAGCGTAAAGCGATAGATGGCTAATCTGCTGGATACAAATATCCAGACATCAAAGTGCCATACGATAGCGGACTTGATAAGGAAGTTTTAAGTAGTCATTAAATATTTCTACTGGCGCATATATTTGATTGTTGTATTAAGTTTTAAGGTCGACGAAGACGATTGCAGACTCTTTTATTTGGGTTCCAATTAGAGTGAATAAACTTGAGTTGTGGAACTGCTCCCCTGCTAATTACTACGATTTCATTCAGTAAAAGTATACTCCGAATAACTGATTTCAATAATTTTGAGAGTCTTCACTAATGCAATCGTTGCACTTAAGATTTTCAAGATATCGTTCAATTTATGCTAGGCTGGATGTTTGCATTAGTAGAGCCGATTATCCAGATGGCATGTTTTACTCAGTTTTTTGGTTTGACCTCTTTTGATAAATCGGCTTCTTATCCCTCAAACGTGATTAAATCTATGCAAAACACTACTAACTCTCAAACAGATATGTATGACTCATACGTAGATCTAACTATCTAACTAACAATACCATGGTAAGAGGACAAACCGTCCGCTCGTTCCTGTCAGCCCCCAGTGCAACATAGTTAATCTACACTACTATCCTTTCTTGTTTAGAAAGGGTGACGGAATTCTCTACTGTATCTGAGATCTTAGTTAGCAACCCATGAAGAATTATATCTAAAAATCAGAAGAAATTCAAGCCATAAAAGCCGGAAATCTATCATAAAGTGCATATTAAAGAAGCGAAGTTCCGCTCCACACAATTTACCCTTGCCGGGAATGATATCACAGGTTTCACCTGCTGGCATGGTGTCCTCTCCCCATCTGTATATATTATAAATTTCCTCTCCTGGAATTTTTAATGAAAGAGAGGGGGGGGGGGACATAGACGTGATATTATTGTAGAGGCGCGGCAATGTGAGCAACTTGGAAGACACCCGCTTGAGTGCGTACTTGTCAATATCAGAATAGGAGCCGTGAGCCCGGCGTAGCAGCCGGCCTGGAGTCAGTCAGTTGCAATTTATCGTCGAGATGTCTACATTCTCTTTCTCGTGCCCCGGTCCTGTCGAGAAATGGGCAAGGGTTCTTGACGCATGGACGGCGTCAGGACGTAAGCAACTTAGTCCGAACAAAACGAACAAAACAAACACGTGTCTGCTAGCATGCATGTTGATATCCTAACTGGAAAGACTGAGGAACTCGCAAGAGCCCTTCGGAAAAGGCAGATTGTTATCTGCGTTTTGCAAGAAACCCAATGGTCTGGTGTCAAAAGTTGCGACATTGAACGCCAACGCGGTAAAAATGGCTATAAACTTCTCTATTTTGGTAGTCCACACACTCAATATGGTGTTGGCATTGCCATCTCAGAGGGTTTCCGTGATGCTATAAAAGAATTCCAACAATTTGATGATCGGCTGATGAAGCTCACCACAGACAGGTCGACCGGATGCCGAGAAAGATACCTTCTGGCAACTTCTCGATGAAAACACTTGTCACGTGCCTGCTAACGACTATATTATCATTGCCGACCTTAATGGTTATGTGGGTGAAAAGACAGACAGTAACAGGTGCCATGAGGGAAAGGATTTCGGAGCGCGCAATGAGGGTGGCGAGCGTATAATCGATTTTGCGGACACCTATGACCTTGTACTTATGAATACATGGTTCATCAAACGATTGTCTCATCTTCCTACATTTTATAGTGGAAACAGTAAAACGCAATCGACTATATTCTCATAAGACGCTGACATTTTACCACTGTCACTGATTGCAAAGTCGACTTGTTTTAACCTAAAACTGAAATGAAATGTTTGTCTTAGAAGCAGTTTACAACAATAATAATGTAAAACAAGTCGGGAAACCGGAAACTGGGCGCTTCAGGTATGAAAGGTATAGTTTGCTTCTTCTTTGAGTATATTTAAGTGTAGACCTATCTCATTTGTACGTAGCCCGTTATGTATATGCATTTACCATGTCAGATTTAGTACTTCGGGTTGTAAATTTACACGGTAAAGTCAATTTTGAGCTACTGTGACTTTGTTACTAATAGTATGATTTTGATCAAACTTGGGGATAATATGCTTCGTATTACATTTTATACTACCACCAACTTTTATAACTTTGGAATCAACTTAAGGAGGGTTTTACTCAATTTCCCCAAAAATATGGTAATATACTATTATTAACTTAATTTGAGAGTATTTTGAGACCTGAGCACCATACAGAGACAACTTCATGATTTTTTCAGATTTTTCGGTTGAGTAGTTTCTGAGAATGGGTCCGTTAAAGAAATCATCACTTTCCATCCCCCCCCCACTCCCCGCCTTTCTGATAAATCTCACAACTAAACTGGCTTCGAAAAGTATAATACTAATCGAGACCTTTCATTTGATACTCCGCATGACTATATTCGGTGAAAAAAATGTTTACACCCCCCTTTTACATGTATGGGGACACCCCCTAAATCTTAACGTAGAAGGATATCACTCACTGCAAGTCTGGGCGTCCACAGCTCCCGCCTTCTCACCAAATTTCGTGCTAATCGGTATAGCCGTTTCTGAGAAAAGTTCGTGTGACAGACAGACAGGCAGGCAAACAGACAGACATTGAACCGATTTTAATAAGGTTTTGTTTTACAAACAAAAGCTTAAAAAGGAGTAATTTTTTGTAACACCTTGTTGAATAGGCTTTTGTCTTTCTTACTGTCTCACATCTTCGCGAAATAAATTAAATTAAGTTCATTATTACATCAACTAGAGTTGTGAACTATTTATTGGAGAGCTGTCAATATTTCAACTGTTTTAGAAACGTTTTGATCTCAAATACTTCAATCTAACTCTTCTCAAAGATGCTCAATGCCAGGTTATTTTTGCAACTTGGTTGTCATTTGGTCAATTCTGAACAAACTTGGACGTGTGCTTAGGAACGCTATTCTGTGAGAAGACCAGGATTTTCCGATCTTGTCATGAGCATGTAATAACATTTGCCTTCCCAAAACGCCACAATAACATACATTGGTGATCTCATAATAACACCACAAGAAAAACACCCTATAATAAATGTTGATGGTGCCGACATTTTCATACAAAAGCGATATCAGCCCCAGATCATTACGCTTCTTTCCCCATGATTCTTTATGGGTACTTGTTACTTGAGGTCGTTGCAGGCTCCACCTGGATGGTGAACATATCTAATTCCATCAGTACCAAACAGATTAAGCTTGCTTTCGTTGCTCCACAAAACGCGACCCCAATCAGCGACTAATCTTTTTTGAGTTTCTGGAAATTTTTAATCTATCTTTCATATTTCTCTTGGAAATCCAAGGTTTTTTTGATGACCGTCATCCCATTAGTCCATTTTTACTCAAAGTTATTATAATTTGGCCATACTAATAAAAATCAATTGTTTCACAACCGCAAAAGAATTTCACAATTTTAACTTTTGTTAAAGTTTTTTGTATTTTAAAAATTTAAATTCACAGCAATAACATCCATGCGAAAGAAGCTTCAACACAAAAAATAAAAATTTCACAAGCATTGGGAAGCCATCACTGGCCTCAGGCGGGTTGTTTCCGATCGACTTAGCGATCAGGTCAATCGTAGCTGGTCAATTATCATCAGTGAAAATGACATGAACAGACTATCGAAAGCAGTTCTCCCGCAGCTTCTCCGCGATGCCACTTTTGAATTTTTGGAACCTTGCCTGGCATGTTTGTATCGAAAGAGCATGTTTGTACCAACAAAAGATGGCTTTCAACAGAGTTTTTCTTTTGATGGAATAAGAAAAGTAACACGTACCGCAAGTGTTACAAAACATTTTTAGTAGATTCATATTTTGTATGTTTGTAGTTTACTGTCAGGCAAACAAAATGACGTACGTGGCAAATCAATAGACTGCGTACTTTTCGCTGGCGTCATCTCTTAGTCAAACCGGTACAAACTTATGCATACACCTGGTATATGTAATTTTGGCTGTCATAGGGCCGAATTAGTAGATCGTCAACCTCCCGACATTGTTGCCTTCGTCTCGTATCCCGGTTCACCACGGATGTTTTTTATTTATCTTTGTCCTGCCTCGCTGTTGTAGGCTTATCCCTAGTACACAGGCCCGTCGAGAGGGGTTCGGAAGGCTGTGATTCTCCGGGCCCGGAGCTTTTTCATGGGGGGTGCCAATAGAGTCTTAAACAAAATTAGATTGATTGTCATTGATTTCGAGAGACCCCCTGTAACTATAAGGTAATTCGTAGTTCGGCTTTACTGGAATGGGATAGCCTCCATTTTATGGCTCGTATTTTCGAGTAATAGTTAGTTACTCCCATGTAATAACACAGAGAGAACATTAGCCGAGAGCAGGCTCAACATTTCGTTAGTGTTGAGATAGTTGTATTTCCAGATTTTGAACAAAATAGCGAAGGCGGCCACCGTCGTCAGGAAAAACACTGGCTGAATATGCAAACATTGCAACGACTTCCATGTTCTGTCGATTAACGCAAATAATAAGAGTAGTTTGACCAATCGAACTGAGAAACTTTGCTTTGTTGATGTATACCTCCAGTCCGAATCTGCTTGCCTCCTTCTCGAATTCCGGAGCAATTTGCCTAAAGTTCATGACTTGCTGAGAGAGAAACTAGATATGATCGATGTAATTGGGGTGTTTGAGCAAAGGTGATAAGACATTGCACACTCTCCGAACAAAGCCGTATGAAAAGCATCACCGAAATTCTGCTAAGATTTTACCTTGATGCAACTCGTGACATTTGGCAATGTAATATGTCGCTCTAATACAGCTGTTAATTCCTCCGGAATTTCCTCTTTGCATAAAGCATTCCAAATACACTCCCTGTTCACGCTATGGAAAACCTTCTCAAAATCGATGAAAAGGATGTGGAGCAGGGAAATACACTTGACACATTGTTATACTATGATCCAAGTGAAGCTAACGTCTGTCAATCAAGCTTTCGGGGTGTTTTTTTGACGGGTCCTAGGATTAATTTAGCAATTACTTTGCGAAAGCAGGGAGTATGCAAATATTCCTTTAGTTGTATTCGACACAGAGGCATTTCTTCGGTATCTTAACGAACATCCCTTTTTAAGGTTTTCTGTAAAACAAAACCTTATTAAAATCGGTTTACTATCTGGCTGTCTGTCCGTCTGTCTGTCTGTCTGCCTCTCTATCTGTCTGTCCATCCATCACATGCATTTTTCTCGGAGATAGTGAGTTACATCCTTTTACGTAGAATTTAAGGACAGGTAGGTCCCATACATGCAAAAGGGGGTGTAAATTTTTTTTCATCAAATGCAGGGGGGGGGGGGGTATCAAATGAAAGGTCTCGGTTAGTACTTTCCGAAGCTGGCCGTAGTTTTTGACATTTGTTGCAAAATTGGGGAGTGCCGGGGGTTGAAAGCGATCATCTATTTGACGAAGCCATTCTCAGAAATTGCCCAACCGAAAAATCTGAAAAAAAACAAGAGGCTGCCACTGTGTAGCACTAAGCTCCGAAATACCTTCCATACAGATCTCCCTTCAAATAAAGTTAATATAATATATTAATAGAATTTTTAGCAATTGGCTGCAAAACCCCCCTTAAGTTCATCCTAGAACCACGAAATTTTGCAGCAATGCAAGCTATAATTATGATCCTACTAAGTTTGGTAGAAATCGCACTATTCCTAACAAAGTTATAATAGGTCAAAATTCTCGTTTCTTTACAGGTTCAAGACTATGAACGTCAATATCACCCGAAAGTGGATACTCTCCCATAATATATGCATATATTACGTGCTACGTACTAATAGGGCAAATGCAAATTCAAATGTCTTTATATAAAAAATACACAAAACCTTTCATACCTGAAGCGTCCAGCTTCCGGTTTCCCGACTTGTTTCCACTGAGGATGCAAGGGCAGCAAGGAACAGCTCCGTAAGGAAACCATCACAGCAGGCGGTCTGACTCTGTTTATACGCATTAATAGTAAAAACAATTTCAATTCTATTTGGAGGAGTCATCGGCATCCCCATGTTACGGTGGTTTGCCATATCATTCACAACAGACGGAACTTAACCGGATGTTATATGACTTAGAATCGTGCTAAAATGCTCCTTCCACCTCTTCAATTGTTCATTATCGCGAATTACTATTAACGCCCCTTATAGGATAAGCACTGGTCAAACACGAAGAAGAATAAGGATTGGAGAATACAACTTTGAGATCGTTGACAATTTCTCCTATCTAGGGTCGAAAATCACAACCGATAACAACTACGATGATGAAATCCGCGCACGGTTGTTGTCAGCCAACAGAACCTATTTCAGCTTACAAAGACTGTTCCGCTCGAAACGTCTCACCATAGGGTCAAAGCTCTTACTGTACAAGACTATAATCTTGCCAGTCCTCATGTATTCCTCGGAAACTTGGGTTCTTAGCAAGAAAAATTGCGAACTCTTGTACGCGTTCCAGAGAAGAATCCTTCGAAGAATTTTTGGCCCCCTACATTAGGATGGACGATTCCGTAGCCTACACAATGACGAAATCTATGAGCGATACCATGACCGTCCGGTTGTGGATAAAATCCGGCTCAATAGGTTACGGTGGGTGGGTCACTTAATCCGTATGGATGAGGATGATCCCACGCGGAAAGTCTATAAGTTCAATATCTATGGTAGAAAAAGAAGACGAGGCAGACCCTGCCTAAGATGGAGCGATGGCGTAGGTCAGGACGCCAGACAGCTTTTAGGGATATCGAATTGGTGGACCTCGACGCAAAACCGGGATGTCTGGAGTTCCTTATTAAGGCAGGCCTAGACCGGATACCGGTTGTTGCGCCGTTGATGATGATGATGATAGGATAATAGAAAGGCTTACGAGCAACTAAAACCTCCTTCGTGTTATGGTATATGGTAGCTATTGTAATGCCTCCTAAGTCTCGGATCCCCATACAAGTACACCTGCTTGATAGAAATATGAAGTTATCCTCAAACGTAGATGCAGAAAATGGGATGAACCAGAAGAATGCGCGACGAGATATACATATAAGATATAAGTTTTCTACACAGATGACTCAAACACAGGACAGTTTTCTGAAACAGGAGTGTACCTTTCGAATAAAAACGAAAAAAGCTTTTTCCCTGCGACAATAAGCAGCGGTTTTTCATATTCCAGAGTATGGGACCCTAAGAGCTGCAGCCTGGGTGAATCAGAATCTCCAGCAATAGTGAAGCTGCATTGAGGTCGATGAGCATTTCTTTGATTACCTCAAAAACTCTACTTCTACATTCAATAAGGTGGAACTACTTGGGCTACCTGGTCACTGTGGCATAGTAGGAAATGAAATCTCGGATGCCTTAGCAGAAGAGGGTTCAATTTCTCCCTTAGCCGGCCCGGAACTAGCAGTTGGCGTGTTAGTAGCATTGGTTAATACTGCTCTCAAAAACTGGGAACAAGCTTGCCATAAGGACATGTGACAGGCTACTAGACACACCAAAATTTACCTCTCAAATCCAAACCAACATACTGCAAAATTTATCCTGCGAAAAAGCAGGAAGACTTTCAGAAATAGTGTGGATATGCTGATGCATTTTTGGAGGCAAATGTTCACAATGAAAAATCACTATTAAAATTCCTCCATATACGAACGTTTATCGGTAGTAAGAAAAATATATCTTTAAAGACGATAATGAAACAAACAAATACAAGTCTGCACCACAGTTTCAATATTAATTATCAGCTAGAACGGGCAGGCACACTAAAAAAGATAAAAATTGAAACTATTTTTCAAAAAACAACAACTCCACGGATATTGTAAATTTTTCACACCTCACTCATGATTTCCTCTCAAGAGATCAAAGTGCAGTTCGGCTTATTGTTTACTTTGCGGTTGATTAAATATAAAAGTGATAAACTTTCCAGAATAGATTTATTCCCCTTCTGACTGGATTACGTACATGGTTTTCCAGAAGGAGGAAACGTCAACATTTAAGCAACCTTGTACGACCATTTGATAAAAACATGGAGGCTGGTGGATCATTCATTTACAGTAGTCTGAAAACTTGATGGACATATGTACTTTGTCAGTTTTCAAATATTATTCCAAGAATCCATTGTCGTTTACAATTATCATACGCAACTGTATTGAAATATTTCTACAATTTGCGCCAATTGTTCTCCATCTAAGAAGAAATGATTTGATCTAATCAATGTCGAAATGACATGATTTCAATTTAATAAACTAGATATTGATATGATATTACCAGTTCCATAATCTCACAAACGATTAAATCCTCGCTAAGCTTAAGGCTTTCATATCTACCTATTTGCAATCTATTGTTTATTCGAATAGAAGGTAGGAGTAAGCGTAACATATTAAACAAGTACTTGGACAAATATTTTAATTTAATATCTAATGATTGCAAATCTCTGATTAAAACAAAGGGAAAAAAAATGAAAACTAGGTGATGCGGACGGGAAAAACTTGGATTAGACAAATATTAATCTTTCGCTTATGTAATCCGGTTAACTAATGCTTATCAATTCACTTCACTTGAATGAATGCAGTCTAGGTAAATATAGATGATACTATAAGGAACTACCTTCAACTGTTACCCCAAAACAAACAACTATTAGTAATATTATACGAATAAATATTTAAATTGATTTTGATTGATAGGGGCTAAAACAATGTGAACCTAACTTATTTCCTGACAAGTTCAATTCTATTGTGCATCGCTAAAACCACATTTCTTTGACAACCAACATTATCTAATTTGACGTCACTTTCCTTTCAGATGAACACAGTTTACCTACTACTAGTCGATGTTTGTCTCCGCTTTCACTTATGAAATTAGTCATAGATCCAGACCACAATCAACTAGAAGTACAAAAACCGGTGGAACCTCAAAGATCGAAACGACATACACCCAAAGCCACCACACTGCCTGTTGCAGGCATTGAAAATGAGGAGGACATCATATACACATCAACCAAAATCACTCCAACAACGTTTATGAAAATCTGTCCAGCTCTTCTGGTTCAAATCGACCAAGATGCTTGCGCACAAATCGTTGAGGATGAAGGTCCGGAACGTCGACAGGAAGCATACTATATCTGTAAGATGATGCCAATTTCCTACCGCTTTCCAATCTATATTGAAAATGTATTTCATTTCAGCATGGATTTACGCATCTGTTTCGATATTTATCATTTCATGCTGCGGTCTGTTTGGAGTAGCAATAGTTCCATTAACCAGGTGCAACTCCTATAATGAAGTGTTGAAATTTTTGATAGCCATTGCGATAGGCACGTTATGCGGCGATGCCTTCATGCATTTGCTACCACACGCCTTGACCCCAGGACACGGCAGCAGACATTCCCCAAATAGTCACAGTGACCATAACGAGCCAGTATTTCTTTGCGGTTGCGCCTTTTTAACTGCAGTATTTATGTACGCTTTGGAAACATCACTGTCATCAATTAAAGGAGCTGATGGACACAATCATGGTCACTCCCATCAAACCTTCAAGCCCAAGGACGAAGGAAAACATGTCGACATCAACATGGAACACGTGAACCCCGAGAATAAACAAAAAGAATTGAATACAATGTTAAATGAAAACAAGCTCGATGAAAAGGAAAATCCAGCACTGAGTCCAGTCGCCTTCATGGTTATCCTAGGGGATGGCTTGCACAACCTTACCGACGGATTAGCAATAGGAGCGGCATTTGCTAGTGAACCAGTAACCGGCATGGCCACTGCTTTCGCCGTCCTTTGTCACGAATTGCCACATGAGCTGGGAGATTTCGCGCTTCTTATCAAAACAGGAGTTCACATAAATCGAGCAATTTATTTGAACATTGTATCGTCGATTCTCAGCTTTATTGGAATGGCTGCAGGTTTAGTTCTGGCTGAAATGCAAGCTGAGGCTGTACGTTGGATTTATGCGGGAACGGCTGGTTCCTTCCTGTATATAGCTCTTACAGACCTCATTCCCGAGATGGGCCGTGATGGTAAAAACGATTTGAAGAATTGTTTTATTCAAACATTTGGAATTGCCTTAGGAGGATTAATAATGCTCGTCATTGCCTTGTATGAAGATCATTTGAGGACCCTTTTCGAATAAGGACCTATGAAGAGTACTGTTGTGTTTGTAAATAATTGTTGTTGCGTTTTTATGCTCAATGTGTGTAAGATATATGTTTGTTATAGAAACATATCCAATCGCTGTGAATCTGTAGGTATTACAAAAAAGTGGAGTGAGTGTATACAATTTTTAGTATTATTTATAAACGTTGTTACCTTTGTTATCGTCTAAGAGAATTGTGTATATTATACCATTATATTGCTGTTGCAAAATACAATGATAATCTCAGTTACACTTACGAATTTTATATTTTGAATTCAAGATCCAAAGTGTGATATTGGACACTTTTTGGACACTCAAGTCGCCTGTTCTTCGTAGGTGGTAAAATACAGGCGGTGCATTAAAGTTTCCAAAGTTTTATATTCCCGGTTCAAAATCCAAGGATCTTCTTGAGGTACTCCTTCAATAATATTAAGAAGTTTCGCGGAAACTTTAAGGTTAACGTTGATGTGATAGCCTAGGTCTAATAATTTCTAGTATCCGCGGTTTTCTGACAAGTAACCAATCTTATTTCTTTGACTGACGGTTTCATCCAGGGCCGAGGCAACTCATTAGACACTGCCCTGGGAGCAGCGTGACCGAAAGTAACGACAGATGGTAATAGCTCCACTTAAATACAATCGCAAACACATAAAGGGTACGAATTATATTCAAAAGAAGTCCAGACCTAAACCAGGCCGAGGTAAATTTTTTTGTTGAGTATGCTGGGAGTCGCACTTGATGACGGACCGGACCACTTGGTAAGCGTCGGATGAATTGCCTCTGCCTTGGATGAAACCGTCAGTCAACTTTTTCGTTCTTTTTTGAAAACTTGGGTGTTTAACCCAAAGGAGGAGTCCGTGGACTACAAAAGAAGAAGTAAGTTGCTTCCCAAATGGTCCGGTCCGCAGCCAAGTGGGTGCGGACTCAGGACTCCCAGCATTCTTAACAAAAAAAAAACTTATTTCTTTATTGTCTTGAGAGAAATTGCTGGAAAAATTCATTTCATTTGTACACAGGATTTGTCTCCCTTATATTAAAAATTATCGTCTCTAAATTATTCGAGAGAGCGGTCGCGAACACGTCCGATGTCCGCCCCAAGAAATAGGCGTTCGGGAAGCAGCGATCCGCATCAAACTCAGGCATGAACTGGTACCATCGTAAGTTTGTGGAGCAGGCTATTAAATGAACCATCCCATGCACTTTTCTCGAATCCAAAAAACTGAGTTCACTGGGGGACGCGGCGACGTCTATCCGAAGCGCAGTAACACGTCGTGTTACAGTGTATGACCCCTTTAGTAGGCGCAATTATGTAATCTAATTTTTCTTCGGCAGCTGAAATTAGCGGCACCCATTACAACTTACGACTATAGGCAAATAGACATGAGTCTTAGCGTGCGTAGAACTTTTGCGTGGCGCTTCATTTTGGCTGACATCAGCGTCCCCACATTAGGCGCGGACTTCTTGTGTCACTATGGGCTACTGGTGGATATGCAGTATGGGCCCCTTATAGACCCCACAACCTCATGACCTTAGTGAGGGAACATTTCAGTGTGTTCACCCAGCACTCTTTCAATCATTTTTGAAGACGTTATCAATCCATATTCATGCAACTAAAATTAATAACACTTGAAGTTATTAATTTAATATATTTTATTGATCTTCATCCTCTCACAGTTCCAACTAGACTCCTAGTTATTTATTTAATATATTTTATCGATCTTCATCCTCTCACAGTTCCAACTAGACTCTTAGTTATTTATTTAATATATTTTATCGATCTTCATCCTCTCACAGTTCCAACTAGACTCTTCCTTTTATTATCTTACTGCTACCTTAATACCTACGATGCTCGCTCGTTTGTGCATCCGTTATGCAGGTGCACTTAATAATGTTTATGATTCTATTGGTTTGTGCATCCGTTATGCAGGTGCACTCAATAATGTTTACAATGTTTCGGAATTAACTGTAAATGGGAGATAAGCGACCCAAGCGGATATTTAACCTCTCCCCTATTTAACTTGAAATTCTCCGTAATTTTACTGGATTGCGAGCTTTTTACAACAATTTTCAATTTTTTTGTGTCCATGATATAGAGCAAGTATTATGATAAATAGTATTAACAGAAATGCGCTTACAATTGAACCAGATAGGTAATTTATATTTTTATGAAATTTTAAAATATTGATATGTTCCAAGTTTCTCTTATTTTCTAAAACTATCTCTTTGAAATCAATGTTTTTGGTGAAATTATAATCCGTATTTTCATTATAAAAGAACCTGTCAATAAATTTTACATTTGTTTTACCAAAGGTTTGATTTAGTATCTGGATTGTACAGTTATTGATGTTGATTAAATAGTTACCATTTAGGTGTATGTTTCTGTCGTCACAATAATTAACAATATTAGTTTGTTTAAGATTCTTACAGATTATAGTGTTATCATCAGCCTTCACAATTTCTGTTCCATTATTTTCTACAAGTACGCAATTATTTCTTGTAATACTCTTACTCAAGGGTTTCAACTCCCTTTCATAATTCAATTTTTCATCATAAACATATTTTGTTCCATTTATTTCTATAAAATACTGATCTTCTAACATTTCTTGTAAATTATTCGTAGTGGGTAACGATGTAATTAATTTGTACTCTTCAATTTTGTAAGAATTTGGAATTTTGAGGGCCAAAATTATTGTGTTTTCCTTATACTTCAGTAGTCCGGTTCGTACGTTTTTGAGTTTATAAAAGTCCAGTTTAGTCGTCAAAATTTCGGTTGCTGTTAGCATACTAGAGTGAATCAATCCATGTTTCATCATTGCTATGTTGTCAATAATTTGATTTAACTTCTCTTCCAAAATTCGGAGTTTTAAAATTTGGTCTGTTTTCAGTTGTTTTTTTTTTTTTAATAATTTTTCGTTTTCTGTGAGTTGTTGAAAGGTTTTACTAATTGCGTTTCGGTCTGACTCTATCAGATTTTTAAGGTATTTAATCGAGTTATTAAAATGAGAATTGAGTTCAATTTATTTATTAAGGTTTTGAACTGCATTTTCACAATTCTCTTCTATTAGTTGGATATGTTCTACTATTTCCTGTCTATCTGTGGTGTTGCTAATAGTAGAAGTTGCAGTGCAACTACCCAAACTGAGGTCATCACCTGCAAATTTACGAAGACGTTTTATATTAATGGGATGTTCTCTACCTAATTCTTTAATCCTATATCTCGATTCGTTCTTATAGTAATTACGTTTATAGTTCTTAACTGGAATAATTCTCCTAGTCTCCCTATAATCTTCTCTTTTCTTATTAAGCTTATTTATATATTTATTCTTGTACTCCTTCAAAGTCTTTTCAAGCATTGCAGGATCAGCCCGTACTGCTTGATTCGGAGTCATTTTGATAGAAGAGTGATATCTATCATTATAATTACTTACTGCCCTATGTATTTTCTGTAATAAAGTTAGATCTAATTTCCTCATAGATACTAGTTTTTCCTGTAATGTTGAGTGAAACCTTTCGATATCACTATTCCCTGTATGGGTATTTGGTTTCGTGAAATGTAATGCTATACCTTGCGTTCTAAAGAAGTCCTTGATATTAATACTGGCGAACTCATTATCGGTAATAATCTTCTGCGGTTTACCAAATTTAGAGAAGTGTTCTTCCAACACTTCGATCTTCCTATTCCAATTTCTATTTTGCAAATGATAAATATAAGCTTTTTTCGTCAGCTTATCAATTAGCGTTAGAAATGCCTGCTTCATGAAATAGTATATATCCATATGTAAAATTTCATTTATACTAGTGGGAGTTTCACTAATTTTGTATTTAACTCGGAAAGGCTTACGTTCGTATTTGGTTTCCAAACACGTTTTACAATTATTAATAACTTTGGTTATCTCCTCGACTAACTTCGGGTAATACAATTTATTTTTTAGACTATTAAAGGTTTCTATAATCAATTCTATAGTCAACCCAATGGTCCCTATCCCTAGTCTTATCCATATATATTATTCTACGGTTATGCAATATTTCTATTTCCTGATCTACGTCATATGCTAGTATTAACTGCGTTTTATATTTATTTACTATGGTCTCTTTAATAGGAATGTGATCCAACTGTTGTTCATCTTGTGAATGAACTGTAGCGTTATCTGACAAATCATTGATCGATTGGTTATCAGTGGAATTTTCTTTTTGATTAGTGGCTTCTGGAATGCGACTCAAGAAGTCTGCAACCTTGTTTTCCTTACCTTTGATATACTCTATATCAAACTGATACTCTTGTAGTTTCAGTAACCACCGTTGATTACGTTGACTAAATTCTTTCCATAAGTTTTCCATTTCACTTTTTTCTTCTTTATTTAAATGACTTAAGTCAACTTCCCCTTGTTCGGCATTAAGTTCAAAGCACTTGAGGTTTTCTTCATTTTCTGAAGAATCTAAAGATATTTTACTACCATTATTTAGGATGAGACATTTATTCTCAAAATTGAAGATTTTCACAATTTTGGATAATATGTCCATTCCGATTAAAAAGTCATACGACTTCCCTAATAAATCCCTCTTATACCATTTGATTCCACCTTTTGGATCAAAGTTAAATTCTGTTGGAATATTTGTAATTACTCGTTCAACGCTTTCCGTGGTTGTATGGTTTATAGTCTGCAAACGGATGTTAGTCTTATCGAAGATTTTAAACTTGCTACAATCTACTCTAGCAGAGTTCACAATGCTCATTGTTGAACCTGTATCTATCAAGCACTTGTACAGTTTATTATCAATGGTAAGACTAGCAAAGATTTTGTTTCCGAGGCCTAATTCATAAAAAAACTCTGGTTCAATATTATGAACCTCCTCGTTTACTGAATTAGACCCGGGTGATGGGTCATTTCTATTTTGATTTGATCTTCTATGGGTCACGGTACCTATCTCCATAGGTTTAGGTGGTGATCGCCTAACCTGGTCAGAACGATTCCAGGAATGTTGTCTATGTTGAGTAGGATTATTATTACTTCTAAACCCAGAATCTCGGAAGTTATTTAGTCGAGAATTTTGTCGATCTTGCCAAAAATGTCCCGAGCTACGTCTGTATTGATTTGATTCTACCCTATTTGGTCTACCAAAATTTGAATTGTATTGTCCATGATTACCGGATTGTTTCTGTCTATTGTCCTGTTTGTTATGGTGTTTTCTATAGTCCTGACTGTTATAATTCTTTCTTTCCTGATATAGTGTTTCTCGGTCTAAATTATCTTGATCGTAGCCCACGTACGTGTATAAAATTTCTTTTACTTCATGTAAATCAAACAAATTTCTTATATCACGTGATAAATTACCACTAACTATTTGCTTAATTCTATTCACTAATAACGCGTAGAAAGTTTGGCGAGTTTCCGCTGTATTCGATTCATAAGTGGCGAATGTATTGATTTCTTCTATAATATATTCAATTTTAGAGTTAAGATCGGAGATAGAACATACTTTGAGTTGCGTTATTCTTCTCGAAAGGTCCTTGTAGTTCGTAGATGGTCGAAAATATTGTTTGAGTAAATTTCTAGCCGACTCCCAGTTTTCCGGACGATTATTTAACAAAAGTTCCTTTGCCGCTCCTGTAATTTTTATGTTATAAATTACCTGCCAGGCTTCTTCCCGTGATTCCTCATCAATAGCACTAAGATGACCACCAACGGTTGTTAGAAACTGCGTTAGCTGCTTCCTGTCTCCCGAAAACTCTTTTATGTAGGCAATTTGTTTTATTATTGTTTCTGCTCGATTCGGCCGTTGCAAATTAGCTAAATTCTCCAAAGCTGCTATCAATCGTTGCGCTAATACGTTATCCATTTCGGCTTGAAGGATGCGTCGATGGTAAATAGCTAGTCTGTCTCTACGTTGAGTCTTGAGGTGAGTCTATTTCACTGCACTTTTATATTAGATTTTTTTTTTTTATTGCTAGGATTCCAAACCAGCCTCAGAATGTGTTTTAAGACGGATTTATGCTTGTTACTCCGCCTCCTAGCTTTGTATTTATTTTAGTTAATATATTTTTTTTTTTTTTATATTATTAAACGAATCGCGACACTTGATTTTTTTAGTTAAAACAACTTTGTTTCTAAAAAATTGCGCCGGTTCTTGAACGAATTTAAAACACGTAACTTCGCGTATCACTGGATCCTGCTCGATGCATGGATCCTACCGACTGCGCCACTAAAATTAATAACACTTGAAGTTATTAATTTAATATATTTTATTGATCTTCATCCTCTCACAGTTCCAACTAGACTCCTAGTTATTTATTTAATATATTTTATCGATCTTCATCCTCTCACAGTTCCAACTAGACTCTTAGTTATTTATTTAATATATTTTATCGATCTTCATCCTCTCACAGTTCCAACTAGACTCTTCCTTTTATTATCTTACTGCTACCTTAATACCTACGATGCTCGCTCGTTTGTGCATCCGTTATGCAGGTGCACTTAATAATGTTTATGATTCTATTGGTTTGTGCATCCGTTATGCAGGTGCACTCAATAATGTTTATGATTCTATTAGTTTGTGCATCCGTTATGCAGGTGCACTCAATAATGTTTACAATGTTTCGGAATTAACTGTAAATGGGAGATAAGCGACCCAAGCGGATATTTAACCTGCACTTATTGAAAAATACCGCAACATCACTACCGTAGTCTCTCTGATTCCATTCCATTATACCAGCCCAGAAACTCGTCGTTACGCGAAGAGAGTCTGAACAGCTACTTAAGTAGAGTATATGCAGACCTTTCAAGAACAGTTGACCTTCTCCACTCCATCTGGTCCCAAAGCCCAAGGGCGAGATGGAGATTATAGACACCTGAATGCTTAGCCGAATCCGGCCCGGTATACCATTCCACTGACCCAAGACTTTGCACATTACTTAAACATTATTTCCAAGAGGCAGACGACACTGGAAGGAAGCATGAACGCCGCGTACGTTTTGACGTATGCCAGTCGACCGCAGTCAGGGAAACTCCTCGGTTTCAGCTGAGGGCGGAGTACTGTGGCGGAGTGAATGTATACGGTTTGCAAATAGCGTTGACCAAAAATTTGGCAAGGAGTAAAGCATTACAATAGCACACACGTACCATCAAAACAGAAACTACCACTGGCCACAGCGAACACCTAGATAACAAGGACTCACCGGCGACCTGAATCGAACCTCGTTTAGAAACATAATTATTGTTCCACGGAAATACTGCATGAATACATGGACGTGTAGCGTGAGAAGCAAAGCTATACACAGAATTGATTTGTTTGCAATTGATTTTCTATCCACCATAAATAATAATAATAATCGTTGGCGCAACAATCCATATTGGATCAAGGCCTTGAAGTGTATTAGAGCACCTCATTCAAGACCGTAATGGTAGACTACAGGATTACCCCACCCTATAGGAGGCAATATGGGCAGCATTGCGCTCGCCTGAGATTATTACCCTGATTTAACTCAGGTACTCATTCACAGCTGTGTCGACTGGTATCCGACATCCAATTACGATAACAAATCCCTCTGTCACCAGTGAGATTTGAACCGCGACCTTCCGCTACGACAGCCCAGCGCTCTAACCACTCGAGCTATCCAGACACCCACTATAAATGCAAATATCAAAATAGAATAGAAGAATTGAATAGAATAGATTGGAATTTGTGAACTAGCAACCTGCACTTTTTGAACCCGAAACGTCAATGCTTGGGATAAGGACTGACTTTGCCTATCGAAAACAGACCATGATTGATTTCTGGAGTCTGCGCACGCTCCCCGACAAGCAATGATGCTCGCTTTTTCCAACTTGAACGGCGATTGCAACGATATAAGCGGGACATTCTGGGCTTAGGCGAAGTAAGATGGTGGGAGTCTGGAGAGTACTCCTCTCTCTCTTGTGGCAATGTGCTTTTGTACTCTGGAGCAGTGGTAGCAAACGCGAGTATGGTGTCGGGCTGTTTCTGAAGGCTACGCAAGGCGCGCTCTATTGACTCGAGAGACTTCCATCTGCAAAATTCAACAATGCTACATACCAACGAAGACTTCCAATGTAGTCAAAAAGGATGCTTTTTACGAGCAATTTCACATATTTCCGGGGAGGCCCTAAAGGTGACATTGTAAGCATGATGGGTGATCTAAATGCCAAGGTGGGATCTCACAACCCTTGCTCGGACATGTGATGGGGAAACACGGTCTTGGTGATCCTAATGACAATGGTGTGAGCTTATTGGATTTCTGCAACTTCCACCGCCTTGCCATTGGTGGCACATTGTTCGATCAGTTGGGTCTCAACTGACCGACGCCGTACGAGCAGTCAGATCGATGCATAACAAGAGAGGCGCTGACATCGGCTTCCCACATCCGCGATGATGAGCAACTTAAAGAGGTGGATAGAACACGTCACCACGGCTCTTAACCGTATCACATCCTCTTGTAGATGAAATGGCTAGTCATCATAGCATGCGGATACGGAATGTTCCTCCAAGCGGAAGAGAAATTATTTCGGCCATCAATGCACTGAAAACAGTGAAGCCGCTGGTCTCCTCGCAGAATTATTTACCGCTGCACCTGTAGTTACTGCAGATCTACAACTTCACTCGTACGGAAATATTAGAAATCCGAGACTTTCCCAGAGAGTGGAGAAGGGGATGATTGTTAAGATTCCAAAAAATGGTACCCGTTTTATTTGTGACAATTGGAGGGTTATCTGCGTGCTCACTGCCGTCGCAAAGAAAATAGCTAAAATAATCCTGGAACCCAGCAAAAACATCTCGAAAACTTGATGGACCGAGAGCAGGCTGGTTCTCGCTCCGAATCTTCCTACGTTCACCATATCGACACCCTACTTATCACTTTGGAACAGTGCGCGGATCTTAGATCTGCACTTCATTTGTTCTTTGCCGATTTCGAGAAAGCTTCCGATAACATACACAGGGAGCGCATCTGGCGTTCTCTACGCAGGGGCAACTTCCGGAGAAACTAATAGCTATGATCAGAGCGGCACATTATATAACGGACGGCGACGAGAGTTGCGCCACCAAAATTCTATGCATAAGGGCTGGTGTCAGTGCCGTGTATGTGATGCAATGCTTGGTGTGCGACCACGTGATAGCGAGTATATGGCTGTGAGATGCTGCGAGAACTTGGTAGCATCTGTCATAACAATAGATATTGCAAAGCTGTTTATGGCTTCCCACATCCCAACGAGAATGAAAGACAAAACTTCCTTAAAGATTCATTCCGGATTAATGGTAACGGATCTTAATGGAAACACTGAGCGAATGATGCTTAAAAATTCCCCTATACGAAGCTTCTTCTTCTTTTTCTTCAGCCTTTGTCCCGTTCATAAGCGGGGTCGGCTCGTCGTGATCGGCTTCGCCATTTGGCTCTATCGAATGCCTGATCTGGGTGCAATCTCGAGGCTTTCAAATCCCCATCCAGCGTATCAAGCCACCGTTGCTTAGGTCTGCCTTTTGGTCGTTTAGCATCGACTTCGATGTTCAGACCAATCTTTGCAAATGAATTCTCGTTTGCACAAATTGCGTAACCATACCATCGAAGACGCCTCTCTCGCAACTTTTCCACGATCGGTGCAACCCCATAACGATCGCGATCCGAAATGAGGATATATTTCGGATGTGATCTAAACGTGTGACGCCATTAGTCCAACGTAGCATCTTCGTCTCCATTACCGCAAGACGCCGTTCATTGTCTTTTATGGTCGGCCAACACTCAGAACCATAGAGAGCGACTGGACGGACGACATTGCGGTAAATTTTAGATTTCAGACGTTCGTTGATACGTCGATCACAAAGGACACCAGTTGTGGAACGCCACTTCATCCAGGTTGCGTTAATGCGTGAAGCAATTTCATAACGCAGCTCTCCATTGGCTGATAGCGTTGACCCGAGGTATTTAAATCGCTCAGTTCTGGGCAGATCACTGCCGCTGACAGTGATTGTGCCTGTTTCATGGGGATCGGTCGTCAAAAATTCAGTTTTGTTTAAATTGTTTGTTTAATGAGACCGTGTTGCCTGAGGCGATCATTCCATTTTTGAGCAAGTTGCTCGAGATCATTTTTGCTATCAGATGCTAGAAAAACATCATCTGCATAAAGCAGTGTGTAGGGCGCTGGACGTTGGATATCCCGTGTGACGGTGTCCATAACAAGAACAAAGAGGAGTGGTGAGAGGGCACTTCCTTGATGAACTCCAACAGAGATACGAAGCGGTAGGAGCAAACACGTGTAACATTCTCAGCAAAAGCAAAAATTGATCTGTTCTCCTAGGAAGTGAGGACCAAATAAATCGATGCCTCCAAGATCAATCTTTTGGATGCATCTGTTTCCTGCTGGGATAGGATAGGCAAACACACACCAGAAAACAACCTAGGTGACATCAACACACCAAAACATTAACCACATGGATCACGGGCCACTTACCTATCTCGTCCCTACCTGAAAGGTACACAATGAGATTCCGTGCCCCTTTGCCACTGACTTTGCTCCTCCTGCATATAGTCTCCTTAGGCAGGGGGTTCCTTCAACCAACAGTTCCCTTCCTCTTCTCCCCTCCCGTTGATTTGAAGGCTCCCGAAGCTGGAGAGCTCATGGTCTAGTCCGAAGTGAAGTGTCAAACGGTTCTAGGCTAGCTTTCTGACGCTGTCGAGCTTTTAAATTGTTAGTCCGACGGCGTACAGTTGCGGGAGTCCAAGACTCTCTGTGTAAATGCATTCACCTACCCAAAAAAAATCGACAAAATTTTAGAGGAACCGATGAGGGTTAAACTATTGAGAGTTTAATTTACGGAGGTTTTTGGAGAGGTAGGTGGGTGACACGAAAACTTCCTCGTAATTTGTGACAAGGTAATAATAATAATCGCTGGCGCAACATTGGATCAGATCCTTGAAGTGTGTTAGAGCACTTCATTCAAGACCAAGGTAGGGCTTGATGAAAACTTCCTGTGGTCAAAAGGAAGGTGGCGATCGGGTCCAGGTCGTAACAATGCACCACCTTGGAGAAAGCTATTACAATCACTCGCCAGCTATATATGAAGAATCGCTTAGGTGATTGACGAGGAATGATGGCAAGTATAGCTAACTGGGCTGCGGTATCAGGCATCGGAACACGTTAGACCTAGTTGAATCTCAACAACGCGTACCACTTTTATGTATCGCCGGGTAGATATATATGGTTCACTTTCCATGTGCTACTCCCATATAGCAACACAGAAAGAATATCAGCACAGAACATCTCAACTTGAACTTAGTATTGAAATAACTGCATTACCAGATGCTAGACAGGACAGCGAAAGCGGATCTAGCGCTGTTAATGCATCGGGCAACATCTGGTTCGGTGTCGCAAATTGATCGGGAGGGAGAGTATGATGACACACTCACAACCTTGGTTTTGTTGGTGCTTATCTTCAGTCCAACTCGGCTTGCCTCACTTTCCAAATCCAGAGCCATTTGGCCAAGATCCATGACCCGGTGAAAGAACAAACAGATGTCATCAGCGTAGTCAAGGTGTTTGAAGAAAATGTCATCGTCCATTGAATTTTTCCACGTCCTCCAAACAGGGCAACATGAAGAACGTCACCAATAACAAGAACAAATAATATCAGTGACAGGACTCCGGTTTCCACCTCAAAGTCCTTCGAGATTTTACCTCGGTGCAGCACGGAACATTTTGCCCCATCATATGTCGCTCTGATGGTAGCTACTAGTTTCTCCGGAATGCTTTTCCTATGTGGAACACTCCAGATACATTTCCTGTTCACGCTATCGAAAGCTTCCTCTGTTCACCTTCCTCGAAATCGATGAAGAGCAAGTGCAGCCAAGATCTAAATTTCGAGCACTGTTCTAAAATCATCCGCAGGATATTGATGTGGTCGATGCAGAAGCTCAGATCAGATCAGTTACACCAAGTGGTTCATCAATTGGTGCTCAAAGTATGGGACAGCGAATCAATGCCTGACGATTGGCAACGAGGCATTATCTGCCTCATACATAAAAAGTTGCTGAGTACCATCTATAAGATATTCTCCGCTATCTTGCTAGGCCGGATAGCCCCATACGCCCAGAACATCATTGGTCAAATAGGAAGAATAAGGATAGGAGACTACAACTTTGAGACAGTTGATAATTTCTCCTATCTAGGGTCGAAAATCACAACCAATAACAGCTACGATGATGAAATCCGCGCAAGATTGTTGTCAGCCAACAGAGTCTATTTCAGCTTACAAAAATTCTGCGGAAACTTCGGTTTCCCTGACTAGCACAATAGGAATTTCTCTCTTGTCACGGCGTACACTATGCTGAACTTTTCGGGATTTCGCTCAAAATCCGAGTTCGAGCACGTCACATCCGCCATCACTCGCAGCGATCAGTAGAGCATTCAACCCCTTGCGTTCATCGATCTGCTTCCACGACTCCGCAGTCCTTATGACGGCCCTTCGGGAAGTATTCAACAACTGACGGATCATCCGAAAAAAAGAGCATTTTTTATGGCGGCCCATTGCCCATCGATATTCTCAGGAGGAGGCTACTCAGTAGATCTGCAGTTCTAGCAGCAAGACAGCTCTCCCACTGTCAAGCGACAGCTGGATCATACAAGCGGTCGATGTTGAACTTGGAGGTTGCAGCTCCCCAACCCTGCGAGAAGTGGCGGACACAACACGCAAGCGAAAGTAAACGACCATCAGATGGTGAACCCTTTCGAGGCCGATGTCAGCGCCTCTCTTCCAGAAGACAACTCCTAAATCCAGTTGCAGAAACCCACGAACCTCCCATCATTACCCTTACCAAGACCGTGGTTCAGCATCACATTTCCGAGCAAGTTGCCAGATCCCGTTTTAGTATTCAAATCACCCATCACGATCACAGTGTCCCCTTCCCCGAAACCCAGTTTAATTGCTCCGTTGGTGCGTAGCATTATACAATTGTGATGCTCCTTTGCCTGAACCGCAATCTAGCAGTTAGAAGTCTGTCAAAAACCGGCTCCCAGATCAAGAGAGCGCACCCTGTGGTAGCCGCCAAAAGCAACCCGTCATCGAATTCGCGTCTACTACCACTAGATATTCCAGAGTACAAGAGCACATTGTTGCAAGAGGGAGAGGGTTACTCTCCACAGCCCCACGATCTTACTTCGCTTAAGCTCAAAATCTCCAATTTAACCGAGCATTCTGAGGACCCTCGCTACCGTTGTGCGCACATTCTAGAAACCAACCATAGTCTCTGTTGGAGTTCATCAAGGAAGTGCCCTCTCACCACTCCTCTTTGTCCTCGTTATGGACACCGTCACACGGGATATCCAACGTCCAGCGCCCTACACACTGCTTTATGCAGATGATGTTTTCCTAGCATCTGATAGCAAAAATGATCTCGAGCAATTTGTTCAAAAATGGAATGATCGCCTCATGTAACACGGTCTCAGATTGAATTTAAACAAAACTGAATTTTTGTCGACCGATCCCCATGAAACAGGCACAATCACTGTCAGCGGCAGTGATCTGCCCAGATCTGAGCGATTTAAATACCTCGGGTCAACGCTATCAGCCAATGGAGAGCTGCGTTATGAAATTGCTTCACGCATTAACGCAACCTAGATGAAGTGGCGTTCCACAACTGGTGTCCTTTGTGATCGACGTATCAACGAACGTCTGAAATCTAAAATTTACCGCAATGTTGTCCGTCCAGTCGCTCTCTATGGTTCTGAGTGTTGGCCGACCATAAAAGACAATGAACGGCGTCTCGCGGTAATGGAGACGAACATGCTACGTTGGACTAGTGGCGTCACACGTTTAGATCACATCCGAAATGAGGATATCCGCGATCGTTATGGGGTTGCACCGATCGTGGAAAAGTTGCGAGATTGGCGTCTTCGATGGTATGGTCACACAATTCGTGCAAACGAGAATTCACTTGCAAAGATTGGTCTGAACATCAAAGTCGATGGTAAACGACCAAAGGGCAGACCTAAACAACGGTGGCTTGATACGCTGGATGGGGATTTGAAAGCCTCGAGATTGCACCCAGATCAGGCATTCGATAGAGCCAAATGGCGAAGCCGATCACGACGAGCCGACCCCGCTTGTGAACGGGACAAAGGCTGAAGAAAAAGAAGAATCATAGTCCATTTTCGACAGCCAAAGGTTGTTTCCGTGAGATCAATCCCTATCCGAAGCATTGTTGACGTTTCGGCAGCACTAGAGTTTCAAAATTTGCAGGTTACTAGTTCCCAAATTTCTATCCCTTCCAGTCGCCTCTTGCGACAAGCAGGGAAGGCTTTGAGGGTATTCTTAAGCCCCTAAAAGGGTAAGGTTTGATGAAAACTTCCTGTCACGAAAAGGAACTTGGCGACGGAGTGGAGGTGGTGGAAATACACTACCTTGGAGGAAACTATTACAATCCTTGGCCAGCCGCACAAACGAACAGCAGACGTAAAATAAGCTAATCTGGATACGAAGAATTGCTTAAGTGATTAACAAGGAATGATGACAGGTGTAGCTAGCGGGGATGCGGTAACAAGCATCGGAGCGGTACTGCGTACACCATGTATCACCGGGTAAAGTTGCCTAATAACAATAAGACGCTGGATAAAGCTTAGATAGGAAGGATTGCCGAACCAGAACTCCAAAGAGCAGGCAATTATGCCTGACTTAGATATAGCGTCAGAATTAACAGCAACTTTCGTCGGATATACTGGCTGTAAAGCGAATGATCACTGGACAAGTAGAGAAAATATCCATTTCTTTGCTGCATTTCGCCTTTGTTCTTGATCCGCGACTTAAATGCCTTCTGGATCTTTGTCGCTTTACTTTTGAACAATTTACGTGGTTTTAAGGACTTCCGCACCTTATGAGGTGCTTTCTAGGGGAAGCTACACAAAATAATGTAAAATATGAACGTATGTATGAACGTTCAAATACTTATCCAGGGTACTGTATTTTCATCGACGAAAAAATAAAGTTTCAACTATTGCCAATGTTACAGCGCAAAGCTTATCCCAATGAGCTCCTGACGCAAAGCAATAATAATCCATAAGAAAAAAAATAAAATGTAACCGGCGTAAAACGAAATTATTATCTGAAAAGGTAAACCATCAATCAAGTAGCTGAAATTACTCACCCTGTCCTGTAATCAGTAAACAACTTGCGAAATGACCACCATCGAGCCCAGGCTGATGCAAAACAATCGAACTTCGCGCAAGTCTATCGATTAACGGATCTACCTAATCCGCTCAGCTGATAGCCGCGAACCGAATAATTTCCCAAACAAAAATTTCCTTTATCAGCTGTACCCGAACTGTCAATGGTCTTCCGTCCCTTTCTCGCCTACACCAACAAATGGCACAAACATAACCTCTCTCCGGCAAGATAAGCAGCGCACGGGACCAGCGCGACGTTTCGAAAAAGGTCAAAGTTCTTTCCTATCGCAGTATACCGTAAACTTGCAAGGTGGCGGGTCCGGCAGTTGACGGGTCGACGTTTTCCGACATGCTAAAATTCTTGGTACGTACATTTCCCGTGAATTTTTCCAATTAGAGATTTTGGGAATCCCAAATGTGCGTAGTTATGTAAGTTTCATCTATTTTTAGTTAACATTCGCCGCGGGTGTGTACACGGGGATGTATGTCTCCCAAAATTACGAGGTACGTTCGCTCGCGCAAACAAAAACTTGAAATTTTCTGATGTTGTCATTTGTATTTTGTGCAGGTGCCACGGGTTGACGAGCCTTCGAAAATTGTGGACTCGGTGAAGACTTGGATGGAGTCGCATAAAAAGGATAAATGATTGCGTGGGAGCAGGTTCAATCTTAGCGAAATTTTACTATGGTATTAGCATCCCCTAATAATTTACAGTCCAAATTAAGCGGTGAGGATTGTTTGGCTCGCGAATGTCCAGGACACTAGCAACCGCTTTCTTCTCGTTGCAGGTTTAAATTACGATTTCCATCAGCTGAGAGCCCGGAAGCTGCTTTTAATATTTTTATTAGAAACCAACTTGAAGCGGAATGTTTAAATAAAAGTTATTTTTCGTAACCAGAGTGCACCGCGGATTTATTAAACATAATAGGGGTAAACTTTCCACCGAATATCTTCCCTAATATAAATCAATTTATGACCGCAGTGCGAAGAACATCAAATCCGCCTAAATAAATTTATTAAACCTTCGGAAACAAAAAGCCTTTCAACTGGAATTCCAGAAGGCGGTCGTCAATTATTCTTCGTTAGTGAAACATATCGAATTCATTCTTGAACAAATTGATATAAAGCAAAATTTACGACTCGATGGTCTGCCTACTATGGAAGTGAAATTGCCTGTGCCTGTGTAGCCAAAATATCACCTGGTAGATAGTGCGGCGATATAAAATATTGTCCGGATGTGAAATATTGACGAGAATGTTGGTATAGTACATTTACGAATGCCACAATCAGAGGCCCCCCAATGCTTCGCGACGTTAACATAACATTTCAACGCCCCTAGCACAAGGCCGATTTCATAATTTCGCCGAGTATATGTCTAGACGAAGAGCGAATGTTTGGATCGAATTCTGATGGAAGAGATGCACGAGTGACGCCCAATAGGAATATTAGGCCAAGAAAACTATTTGAATGGAAACGTGTTTTTCTTCTCTTATTCCATGGTTTTCGGAAATCTTTCCATAAAAGCTTCCAGAATTCCATTTAAATCATTTATTCGTTGAATGGGCAGATATGCTGCGACAAATGTCAATTTTGCTTATGCACATTGAATACGAGGCCGACTTCTGTTTGCTACTTCATCCAGTTGAATAAAAGCTTAATTTGCATTTATTTGGAAGTTCGTCATTTTGTCTACATGATCCGAATTACTTGGTTAGGATTGTACCGGGAAAAAGTTACGCCAGTAGTTGAGCAGCATTGTGAATTTCCAATAGTGTGAGGGAAATTTTTAGGCATCTCTGGATTACTAATTCTTTTTCTTGAGCCTTTGTCCCGTTCACAAGCGGGGTCGGCTCGTCGTGATCGGTTTTAGCAAGTCGATACAGATCTCTCTAGCCATCCCGAGTGTCCAGTTTATCGTAAAGATTTTTGAAATGGTTCGCTCGGGTGACAGCGTCTGCTTTCTTTGCTTCCCGGTTGGCATTCTTATAAATTTTCCAATGAGCAGGCGTTTTATAGTCGAGAAATTTGTGGTAGAGACCTTACTTTTCACGGACCTTCATTTCAACATCGTCATTCCAAAGTCAAGTATGTCGGTTGATGTACCGCTTACCCGGCTTGGCGACCCCGAGGGTTGCAGAGGCCGCTTCGTGGATCGTGTCTTTCATTTGGATCCATGATTCTTCCACATTCGTAATGGTCGGCAATCGTATGAGTGAGACCGTTTCTTCTTTCTTCTCACCAAATCGCCACCACTTAATGCGCGTTCCTCACGCTGTTTTATCGGTGGCTTAATTCGCAGGACGGCAATCAACGGCCGATGTTGAGTTGCGATGGTCTCATAGGGAACGACTTTGCAATCAGTGACGGTGTCGGCGTCTTATGAGAATATAATCGATTTGCGTTTTACTGTTCCCACTATAAAATGTAGGAAGATGAGACAATCGGTTGATGAAGCATGTATTCATAAGTACAGGATCATGGTTGTCCGCAAAATCGAGTATACCTTCGCCACCCTCATTGCGCGCTCCGAACCTCTTTCCCCCATGGCACCTGTTACCGTCTGCCTTTTCTCCCACACGACCATTAAGGTTACCGGCAATGATTATATAATCGCCAGCAGGCGCGTGACAATTTTCATCGAGAAGTTGCCAGAAGGCATCTTTCTCGGCATCAGGTCGACCTGTCTGTGGTGCGTACGCGGTGAAGAAGTGAATAGTGCGATCAGCTGATATAATAATGAGATTCATCAGCCGATCATCAAATCGTTCGGCTTCTTTAATGTCATCACGGAAACCCTCTGCCAACACCATATTGAGTGTGTGGGTTACCGAGACCGGATACCGGTTGTTGCGTCAAATTTTCTTTATTAAACATAACGCAATATCCTTAACTTCCATCACAAAGCAGTCGCTCATGATTTTCAGATCTCATAATATCTAATTAAACTAACTCCACATCAAAAGCCAACATTTATGAACGTCACACAAAGCAGTATGTTATCTACCCAATGATTGTGTCATTTGCGGAGAACTGTACGCAACAGTTAATTTTAAGAGAAAGAAGCGGTTCTCACTATGAAAAACAGGAAGGCGCCAGGTCCTGATGCCATCCCGACGGAAGTTTACAAACTGGTGTTCCGCCAACGGTCAGATTTGCTTCTTGAAGTGTTCAACGCCTGCTTGAAGGACATTTTTCCTTGTCGCTGAAAAGTGACCAGACTCGCGTTGATCAGTAAGGGTAAAGGAGACCCGGAGCTCCCGTCTGCATACCGACCGCTGTGTATGCTTGACACTGCCGATCCGTGCTGCCGGGGACTTATCCGCAAGGCAGTTCGGGTTCAGAACAGGGAAATCTACAGTGGATGCTGTTATGGAGGTCGTAGATGCGGCTAATCGAGTCGAAGCGCACAGCCGCCGATCTCGACGGATAGTGCTACTCATAACGCTTGATGTCAGAAATGCTTTCAATTCCGTAAGATTGACAGATATGCTAGGCATACTAGAGAACTCCTTTCACGTGCCAAGCTATCTCTTCCGGATATTGAGGGATTATCTGAAAGACCGCTCCCTGCTCTATGAGACGCTAGAGGAGCAAAAGTAGGCTGGAAATCACGTCTGGAGTAGCACAGGGATCCATCCTAGGGCCGAACCTCTGCAACGCTTCCTACGGTAGTCTGCAGAGACTCGATATGCCCGAAGAGTCGCGCCTGGTCGGTTATGCAGACGACGTTGCGGCACTTATTGCCGGACTTGGCATATTGATGCGACGGGTAAGCGGATGGATGACTGCTCACGGTTTCAACCTTGCGCTGGAAAAAACCGAACTAGTTATCCTGACCAGAAGGAGAATCCCGACCCTGCGTCCCATATCAATCGGCGAGTTGACTATAGAGTCAAAACCAGCGGTTAAATGCTTTGGTTTAATGCTCGACTCGAAGATGAGCTTCTTCGAGCAAATCAAAGCAGCAACGGACAGGGCTGCAGCTGGAGTCGCGGCCTCGAGTCGACTAATGGCGAATGTCGGGGGCCCTATATCAACTAGGAGACGTCTCCTCATGGGAGCAACGCAGAGGTATGGGCTGATGCCCTTGACAAGGAGAACGCCTCGCTCAAGTGCAGAGGCGAGGAGCTTTGCGAGTGGCGTCTGCTTATTGCACCGTCTCCGAACCGGCTGTGATGGTGATCGTGGAAGTGATCCCCGTTGCCCTCCTATCGCTATCTATCGCCGTAAAGGAGAAAACTTAAGAGAGGTAGTTGCCCGTCAAGAACGTCAACGCACCCTTACCGAGTGGCAACTTTCTTGGCAAAATAAGCCAAGGGGCAGGTGGACTGCGCGGCTCATCGACAAATTAGACCCGTGGTTGAACAGAACGCACAGTAAGATTGATTGCTTCCTTACCCAACTTCTAAGTGGGCATGAAAGTTTTCAGTCTTACTTGCACAGGATTGGGAAGGCGCAATCTCCTGATTGTGTGTTCTGCAATGGAGTGGCGGACGACGCTGAACACACCTTTTTCTCTTGCGAGAGGTGGGATGGCCTTCGCCAGCAGCTTTATGCAGACACAGGGGAGCTCTCTCCAGACAACATTGTCAAAGAGATGCTGAAGAGCGCTGGCAGGTGGAATCGTATTGCGCATTATATTTAGCCTCTTCTTTTTGCGAAGAAGATTGAACTCGATCGGCGGAGGGATCGGACGATAAGAAGTTCTTTGAACTAACAACTCCTTTCCTCTCCTCCCCTCCTGTTGGTGAACGGAATTCCCTAACTTGAAGGCTCCCAAAGCCGGGAGAGCGGGAGGGCTAGCCCAAAGTAATGTGTCAAACGATTCCAGGCTAGTTCTCTGCTGACAGAGAGGTGTTTAGTTGGTAGTCCGCCAGCGTGCTGTTGTGGGAGTCCAACACTCTGTGCGTAAACGCATTCACCCGCCCTACTCCCAAAAAAAAAGAGAAATAAGGAGGATGCTAATGCTAAAGACTGCTGCACATCTGCGGTTGAAGGCTTTAAAAACGTACAGTGCCGATAAAAATGATGAGACACCCCATACAACAATTCCAAGAAGGTGTGTATACATCCGAGATAACGGTGCCGAATTACATTCTTCTGAGTAATTAGTTTCCCCGAAAACATGTCCAGTGATTGAAAAAATTCGAATTTCAGGTAGGTAAAAAAGATAAGACACCAAGGAAAAATCATTCTCTGGTCATTAGAGTGTGAATATGTGACCAGTAAAGAAGACGTAAGTTATTAGTAGAATTGGTTTTTAACATTTGAAGGTGATTTTTAGTAAATTTTGTTTACTGAATACGTGATAATGCATATAGGAAAGCGGTTGACTACGGCGGAATCAAAGATTATACAAACATTACATGACGAAGGTAAGTCCATAGCGGAAATTGTTCGGATTACGAAGCGCAGCAGATTTGCCGTCCATAATGTTATTCGGGATCTCAAAAATTATAGAAAGAAAATGTCTACAGGGCTGCCAAGAGCGGTAAGTCCTCGGCCTGAACAGAGGATTATTAGATTAGCATCCAATTCTTCGCTAACCGCACGGCAAATCGCGGACAAGGCAAGCGTTGACACTGCTACTAGAAATGTCCGAAAAATTATCGCACGAGCAAAACATCTTAAGCGCCGCAAATTACAAAGAAAACCGCCTCTCACAGAAAAGCACAAATTGACCAGAATGGCTTTTGCAGAAAATCACTTGCGTTGGAAGAAAAAATGGCCCCGTGTAATTTTTACAGATGGACCCGACGGTTTCAGCTATTATTTCCATCATTTAAGGAAGGAACTGAGATTGTTAAGCAAAAGACAGTTTGGTGGCGAAAGTGTAATGGCTGCTATTGGATACAATGGACGGTCAACTATTCGATTTTTAAGTGAGAAAATAGACAGCTCCGGTATGTGCTAATGCTACATGAGGAATTTAGCAACAATTTGGAAGCAATCGCGGATCAGCCGTTCATTTTCCAGCAAGATAATACTGCGATTCATAGTGCAAAGGTCGTTAAGCAGTATTTTCAGCAGCAACACACTGATGTCTTCGATTTTCCAGCGAGGTCTCCTGACTTAAATATAATCGAGAATTGTTGGGGGCAGCTGATCCGAATGGTTTATTCTGAATTAAAGCAATTTGAAAACGTAAACGAATTAAAAAACGCTATTATTTCGGCTTGGGGCCAAATTTCTAGGAAACATATAAGAAAATTGTTTAATAGTTTACCTAAAAGAATGGTAGAAATTATAAAAAAGAAAGGAGGCTTAACAAAATATTAAAATATCATAAAAACAAACTGGGCTTTATTACTTGAATTCCACTCTACTCAGGAGAATGCAATTACGTCCAGTTATCTGAGATGCATATACATCTTCTTGTAATTGTTTTTTTTTTAAGATTTCTTAAAAAACATGGGGTGTCTTATCATTTTTGCCGCCAATGTACTTCAACAAGGCGTGAGCTATGCTTAGCGTTTTGAAATTCGCACCCCAAAGCCAAGAAAATACAAACGCAAGGTTGGGGTTCAAATCTCACTGGTGGCAGTGCGATTTGCATCGGATACTAGTCGGTTCAGCTGTGAATGAGTACCTGGATCAAATCAGAGTAATAATCTCGGGCGAGCACAATGCTGACTATATTGCCTCCTACAGTGTTATTGTAGTGTACCGTTACGGTCTTGAATGAAGTACTCCAACACATTTCAAGACCCTGGTCCAATATGGATTGTTGCGCCAAGGGGCTAGAACAAGGAAATAAGGAAGGAAGATCATTCACGAAAAATCAAAACAGAAATGGACCGCGGATGGACTCTAGGGGTACTCTCAATGGGGGAAAAAAAGAGGCAGATGCTACCATCTGCACTTAGATCTCAACCAGGAGAGAATACTTGTTGAAAATCCATAAAATCGGTGACTTGGTGAGAGGCAAAGAGTGGTTCATGGAATCGAAAGCTGTAAAGAAGTCAATATAGATTGTATGGACATCGTTTCTTATATTCAATGACTTCGCTACAAAGTTAATGAATCCCAACAAATTGTCAACAGTCCAGCGTCGATGTTGAAATCCATGGTGCTCTTTCACAATGGGGTGACTCAAACAAAACGAAAGGCAGTCTTTTACGTATCTTTCAAACATTTTGGAGAACAAAGAAAAGATAGACATAGGTGGGTAGTTTTCGGTCCAGGTATTGTAAATTTTTTTGTGTAATAGTATAATATGAGCTCTCTTCCACATATCCGCAAAAATACCTTCGGACTAGCTCTTATTATAAAGTAACAGTAAGGAGAAGGGTAGATGCTCTGTTTACATCTTTTTAGGAAGAGATGTCGAATGCCATCGGGACTGAAACCGCCACTAACGTTGACGTTTCCAAGTAGTATACTAGCCAAAGAGGAATCAAATGTGTCGGATGAGACTTAAAAAAAATAGTTAGCAGTAAAAACGGAGGAGAAATGATCCAGAAGAAGTTCACGAGCTGATTTAGAGGAATACAAATTATGATCATCCAATTTTATATTAACAGCGAGAGAATTGGGCGAAGAACGAAAATTGCGGGCTTGTGAACAGAAGAGTTTAAGTTCCCGTCGCTCGAGTGAGCCTTCGATGCTATTTAAATACTGGGAATGTGCCGGTAATTATTACGGCTACGTCGTCCGCAAATGCTTGCGCGAAGACTTTTTTGTCATAACAGTGGAGAGAGAATCGCTCGCTGTGGGCAGCCTCTAAGACATCCTGCTTCAATAGACTTCTGGCCGACCGATATGTGGATTTTTCTCTACTCTAGCATGTGAAGAATCCACCTTATTAGCAGCGATTCGATTCCATGCTGTCTTGCCGCATTACAAATTGCCGCGAATGAGGCATAATTGAAGGCACCTTCGATGTCCATGAATCGCCTTTTCAATTTTTGCCGTAAGTTCATGGAGTGCTGTCTTCGTGGATCTGCCCTTCTGGTAAGCGTGTATCCTATGGTGAAGTGGCCACTTGTATGTGTCCCTTATGAACCGATGTACTAGCCCTAGTCCTTTTAGTAGAAAGGACGTTAGACTGATCGGGCGGAAGCTTTTTGCGTCTGTGTAGGTGGGTTTCCCTGGTTTTGGAATGAATAAGACCTTCACATTACGCCATTTAATTGGAATATAGGCGTGTATTAGGCATGCGCGATATATATGTAGACCCGGGACCCCTCTCTATTACTAGCGCAGAAATAATGCCATCCGGACCTGCAGACTTGTTTTTATGGAACGAGTTAAATGCCTACACTCGTTAGGGCACTAGGCTGTCGTACGGATGGTCGCGGTTCAAACCTCACTGGTGCTAGTGGAATTTGCATCGTGATTTGACGTCGGATACCAATCGACTCACCTGTGAATGAGTACCTCAGTCAAGTCAGGGTAATAATCTCAGACGAGCGCAATGCTGACAGCATTGCCTCCTATAGGATACTGTAACCCTGTTGAATGTAGTGCTCTAACACACTTTAAGACCCTGGTCCAATTATAGTTGTTGCGCAAACGGTTATTATTATTATGCTATCATAGGCGGCCTTAGTCGATGAAAAGATGGTGCAACTGATGTCCATACTCCAACAATTTTTCCATCGCTTGCGACACAGAGAAAATCTGATCTGTTCTGGGCGTATGGCGCTATCCGACCTAGCAAGATAGCGGAGAATATCTTATAGATGGTACTCAGCAACGTGATACCTCTATAATTGCTGCATTGTGCGATATCTCCCTTTTTATGTATGAGACAGATAATGCCTCGTTACCAATTGTTAGGCATTGATTCGCTGTCCCATACTTTGAGCATAAGTTGATTAACCCCAATTCGGCTGTGATTCCATCGGTTTCTGGCGACTTATGATTTTTAAGCCGATCCACACTTACGACTAGAGGCAGACTTCCCGTGTCACTATGGGCTGTTGACGGACTTGCAGAATAAAGCCTTGATAGACCCCGCAACCCCTTTAAAGTTGTCAGAAATAATTTCCACCTGCGCAAACGATATTCTTTCCATTGTTTTTCAGGACATTGACAACCATCGCATTCGCGATATATTTGGACCTTTCAATAGCTGTTGGTCATCTTTACTCCATATCGTCCCTAGGAAAATCGGCGGAGGTCTTGCGGAGATTACCGGCCTCTGAATGCTTAGGCAATTCCCAACTGGTACCCTATTCCACTCAGCTTTGCGCATTCATTAACAAACTTTCGTGTTTTCACGACCTTGGATCTGGCCGGGGCGTATCATCAAATTGCTGTAGCTTCCGAATGCTGGAACATTGGCACCGGCTATAAAGGCCGGCTGAATGGCTCACGACCATCCGTCGTATTCTCAGTCCTTGCCTTTCATCCTCTTTCACTTTCGCACAGTCCATCGAGAGGAGCTCACAGGCAGCCCGTGGTGATCATGTATGGGGAGAATCTGTGTTCCCCGCTTGCGACTCCAGCATGCTGCGTCTGCTCAGGGACACGGTTTCGAAGCCGTAGCCGAGTTCACCTTCGCGACATACGACGGAGGTTGACACTCCCAGGGACCTCAAGACATGCTTGCAGTTCCTCATTAGGGTGGACGTTGCACCCACAATACGAGGACCCCTTTAAAGCCCTGAAGCGACGGGAGCACTCCTTCAGGCTCGACATCCGGGACGGACCCAAATGGGTCTCCTCGTCGAGACTAAAAGCCTTCGCCAAACCGGGGGATGCTTCAAACAAGCGCACCCGAAGCATTGACCATCGACCACTCAACATAAGTCTTTACAAAATCGACTGCTCATTAAGATTGACCTTTCCTTATCGATCAGTCGAAACTTAACCGCCGGGTATAAAACCTCGCAACCAGGTTTACTTTAGAACTCGGGTACGAGGCAACGGGAGACCGCTTTGCAGTAGTCGTCAGCATCGGGGTAACACCACCTCAACTCACTTAGAGCCAGAGACTAGGAGCATTCTGCGGGTCAGTAATACCTTTGTCATGGCGCATATTCTAGAAAACAGTCATAAAGCGTCTTCCTCAGACAAAGGTCGTAACCGTGAGGGAAGCAACTAACCGAGATGTTTTTGGTGTTTAGTGGGAAGAGAGGATTAAAATTTACAGTGAGGTAGGCGACAAATCGTTACTTTGCTCGCCTTTTACGACAAGCAGGGAATACTTAGAGGGTATCTCTAGCCCGGTGAGCACTTTTTCATCACCATCAAGAATTAGGGGAAGAATGAGAAAGCCTACATTTTCCACATTGTGTTCTTTGGTTGTTCTTTTCAAATAAACCACTTACCCGAATGCTAGCACGAATATAGTTTCCATTTTCATTCTTCCAAATTGAAATCCCATTTCTGTTTGCTGCTTCTTCCTTCAGGTGGCTGGGACTTCGCGCTATAATTCCAGCGGCTTCTCTTATGCACTTTACACTTTCGTGTTCGGGGAACTGTTCCGCAATTTGTTGGAAGCCACAAAAACCGTTCGGAACCGTCAAGTCCGCGCAAGATGGCCTGCGTCTCCTATTAAAGTCTGCCCGCCAGGAAAAAAACGCGGGAAAACCTTGGGGTATTTTACGACTCTTATTTCGTCCCAATTTCAAATCAAACGCTCGACAGTAAAGGTAACCAAGTGATTTAATTATAATGCGAATACCAACTTAATACACCTCATCCTAAAATAAATCAAACTAAAGAAATGCCTCCGCCGTAATATTCTAGCCTCGTTTGCGGCTCCACGAATGCCAGCCAATCGGACGCGTGCGTCGGCAGCAACCCCATGCTCTGGCACTTGTACAGAGCCAGCGCCACATTGGCCAAGTTACCAAGGATGTAAGTGATCTTCTGTCCGCTGCCGTGCGACCCCTCGCCCAACTTCGCTGTCGTCTGTGTGGAGAACATCGCCTTGATCGGTCGAATCAGCATCATCCCAACCATCATAATCGGGAAAATGGAAATCGAGTTACCAGCCATGTACATGATGAAGAGGTTCATCGGGAGCTGGAAGGGACCGAATTGATAACTCAAGGCTGCATATCTGCGAATGTGGGGTGGAAAAATACCTGCTTGATGGGTCCGAGTGCGATGTCCCATGACTTCTTTATCATCAGATGATGATCTTTGACAATTTCCGTATGACTCTGCGAAACTGAAGGGTTGAAACCCGGTGGTGCTGGGATGTCGGGGTTTTTACTGAAAGCGATTAGACAGGGTGAAATGACGATCAGGGGTGACGCTGTGGATAAATACCTGGTTGTGAAGTCTAACGACCATTTGAATTTTTTGGCCGATGATTTTGTCGTCATATTTATGAAATTAGTTCTTGAATAAATCACCCCAGAAAGAAGAACGAAGATTTGCCCGAATGGCAGGAAATTCAGATCTAGACAATTGTCAAAGTCAGGCTGATGTTTGTTCGAGGGGAATTCGAAGTCAGTGTTTCTCAAAGTTTAGGTGTCGGGTTTTTCTTATGGAGATCTAACGAACAAGCCGTTTATTAATTAGAAAAGTTGGATTGAAACAAATTTTGTTGTTTTTATAAATTTTATTCGCTTAATTTTTTAAATTATCCCTTACAAAACTTTGCAATAAAGAATCCTACACTGTCGACAGGGTCATCGTAGCCTTCAGGGCCGAATCGTTGCACAAGTTTTCTGCATATAAGGCAATTTTGATGATCAATCGAAATTTAGTTAAAAACTACGGAAATTACCTTTCCTCATCTGTTAGCTCAGAACCTTCTACTCCACTACCTCCGATAATTGGATCAGCTTTGATGAGTCTTAATTCCGGGAAAGAATCGAGAGCCCATCGTACAATGCCCTCATTTTCACTCTCCATTATCGTGCATGTGCTGTAAACCAGGATCCCTTGCTTTCTCAGCAAGCCAACCGCGGCTTTAAACAATTTCCTTTGAACCTTTGGATAGGATTGCAACATTTTCGTGCTCAGGTTGCAATTCAATAACGGTCGATTTCCTAGAGCGCTACATGGGGCGTCTAGGAGAATTCGATCGAACGATTCAGGAGGAAAGGGTGGACCCTTTGTGATGTCAGAAATCTCTGTATTTTCCGCTAGCGCTTTTGTGGAATCAAATGCAAAGCATTTTATCGATTTCAAATTTCGTTCTGATACTTTTTTTCGAACTAGTTCAATTTTTGATTCAGTCTTGTCAAGGCCGATTATTACCCCGGAGTCCTTTATTAGCTCTGCCAAGTGAGTGGTTTTATTTCCTGGGGCAGAACACATGTCGAGAATGGTCTCATTTGGCTGGGGATCGAGAACACGACCGCAAACAATTGACGGGAAATTTTGAAGTAGAGCTGTTGGAGATGAAAGGTCGCCTATTGAAGGAACTCCGGAAATTGTGTGGTTCATTTCAACAGCGATGCCTCTGAGGGAATAAAACAAGTAATTACATCCAGAATTCAAAGCTATGTGTTACCTAGGATCAATATTTTCCCCAAACAGTTGATATCTTGCCATTCGCACTGTACCAATTCCCAGAAACGTCTTCATTGCTGATTCATATACGGCGCTGGTTCCTTTCTTGCATTTCGCTTCAATGTCGGTGTAAACATTTACATTTTCGCCAACTTTAGTGCCTGAAATTTCTGATTTAGAGTGATATCATTCGAATATGCAGGAATAGCGCCTACCGCTTCTCATTGCCATTACGCCGGGAGCGTATATGTGAGCTCCTCGCAAAATAGAGGCCCCACAACTTGTGTCGACGATGATTTCGTTAAGTCCTTCCTGTGGACTACTATTTTGACTCTCGACGGAATGCAAATTTGATACTGAAATTAATTCTGGAAATTGTGAGCTGATGTGAACTTTAGGCGGGTTCGGATACTTCTTCAGTAATTCTGCTTCGAGCTGATTTTTCAATACTTCTGCATTCGCTTGTAAAAGGTTTACTCTGTATGTTGTACATTTCGGTGCTTTGCATAGCCATTCGCATAAATCCTTTACAATTGGATTCTATAAATATTGGAAATGTTCGAAAGATGTTTGAGTTAATGCAGATTATGACGATTCGAAATTCTTATGATTTCATCTTTTAATCAAAGTAATACACTGAGTCATCCTTATGAAGACAAAAAGAAGCCGAAACAAAGAAGCGAGTGGGTTTTCTACAATGCAACTATAACAAATTGTGAAATGAAAAAACCTCCATGCAATTATTTCAAACATCACAAATTCACCACACACCAATTGCACATTCCACGAGTGCAATTCTTCGTTTGCACTCCGCGGACGTGTACAAAACTGTCAACCTGACATATTCAACACGTCGTCGCAGCTGCCCAGCACGAATTCGCCACATTTTTTTCCTATCTCTTTCGACTTTCCAACTTTCAGTGTGAATTCTCGGCAAATAAAAGCAGTGGGCAACAAACGAAACGTCGTATTTTTTTCTGTGACTTAAGGAACTTACATTCCGTTTAAAAATTTGTGATTCAACTTCCGGATACTTCGTGAAAGGTGTGCGTGGATAGAACATTTTATTTACAATTTAATCGACCCGAAATTAATCTAGAATCTACGCCAGGGCCGCTTGTTGGCCAAGTGGACAAGGAATTGGTAATCAAATGGTTTTTCTCTTGTTCTGATTGTAGAAGCAACGATTTGGGTTTGTTGACCAGCGGCAAGGAGACGAGTTCCGAGGGCGATATTTATCGTTTTTTATCCAGATTTCTCGATATTACGCACTGCACGCGAAAAGAGGTTAAGTTATTCAGCGTATTGGAGAGGAACGAAAAACTCGAGCTGTGAAATTCGGAATACGAGGGGAGGCTGCACCGTGGAGTAGTGAACAACTCGACTGTGTGCGTGTGTGCTCGTCAGTCAAAATTTGACGGAAGCGGGTTGGATGTGGTGAGTACTCGCCTGATAAAAATTGGAATTTCGTCTGGATTTTTCGGTCGAATGTTGATAGAAAGTGATTCTGTGCAAACGGGGAATTTGGCTTTATCGCGACGCTAAATTTAGACGCTTCGTATCGAAGTGGCGATTCGAATAAACACTTTATTTCGGTTGAAAGTCTGAAGCCATTCGTCAATGGCATCATAATTTGGGATTACAAACGTCCGTAGGGGCTCCAATGCGGCTGCTCATCCTTGGATGGAGCGTGATAGCCGCTAGATTGCGGTCACTAAACCACCAGTTGCTCCTCATCTGATTGGAATCCGATCGATATCATAGCAATTAGCGGTTCTTAGCCCCCAACCACTGTCGTGCCTACGAAAATTCCTGGCATTTCAGAGCTTCAGGTCACCCCCTTGAGCCCTTATCCGACGGAATAGCTGGGATAATTGCGTTTTATTTTCGATGCCAAACTTGCGAACTAATTGGGAGAAAAGGTAAACAAATTGGATTCCATTTTTTGTGTCTTCTCCGAAACCAAAGATTCCTATCAAAAATAAGTTCTCTATTCTGTGAAGAGATGCTTCCTTCCAACATTCTTGGGCTGAGTCGAGAGCATTTACTGCATTGTGTCCCTTTTAGGATGCATTTACGAAACCCTCAAAATTGTTGGATTTGTTTATATTTTGTGATCATCAACAGAAATCTGATTCACTGCTTTGGAATTTCCAATTCTCGAAAAATATTTCACAACGTAACAGTTCTCCTGTGAATATTCCATACCCAACTAACATATACTGACGGATCCCTCACAGCAGAAGGAGCGGATCCCGGTATCATTGGTCCAAGGAAAATGTACTTTGAGCCAATGGGCTAATAATAGCATATTCCAGGCGGAAATATACGTCATGGACAAATGTGCCTCCTTTAATCTGCAAAGGAACTATAGGGGGCAGAACATAGCTATTCTCATCGATAGCCAAGCAGCGTGGGTGGGAATGCCGTGAGACACTGAATACACTCGGCTCGTCCAACAAAGTCTGGATACTGGGATACGGTTGGAAAGTAACAAGTCAACGGGCGAACTAGCCAAGAAGGGAGCAGGGACGCCTTTACACGAGCCAGAACCCTTCTGTGGAATCGGAAACGGTTTCATGGCTATGAATCTAAGAAATGAAGAGGAACGGTTGAGGGACCTATACTGGGCGGGCCTACCAGGGATGGGGGATACGAATCCATACGCACAAAGGATTGCTTAAACCTCACCAAAAAGAACCTCCGAATCATAGTGGGAATTCTCACTGGTCATTGTCGGCTGAACTATCACCTAGGGAAGCTAGGGATATCTACGGGCACTGCCTGCAGGTTTTGTGAGGAGGATGACGAAACCTCTATACACGTCCTGGGACAGTGTCCGGCACTTGTGCAAAGTAGGTCGAGGCATCTGGGAGAACACTTACTACCAGATGCAAAGCTGGAAGATCTGGAAGTAGGGAACGTACTAAAGTTCTTGGTGGTTATAGGCGTGCTTGAGATACTATGATCAATAGGTACACTATAACAAGTAAAAGGGGCACAATAGTTCTTCAAGGACGCGGTGCGACTTTCCCTTAATAGAATAATAATAACAATTCTGAATTATATTTTTCAAAACAGGTTTTTCCCCCAACAGCAATCCAATGGGCTCAATGCTCTTGAATATTCTAGGTCTCAAGTTCACAGCCGTATCATAACAGAACTTCTCATAGTTTCTTACTCACATAGTGAATTATGACCTGTCAGAATATCCACAATACTCCTGCTTTCCGACAGGATAAACTTTGCGGTACGCATGTTTGGTTCTGGCAGAAAAAGTTTGGTGTGTCGAGCAGCATTTAGGCTCTGCCACCTGTCATTATGGGAAACTTGTTCCCAGTTTTTGAAAACAGACTTAGCCAATGCTACTGATACTCCAATTGCTGGCTCCTGTCCCGACGTAGGGGAGATTGACCACTCTTTCGGTAAAACATTCGAGATTTCATTTCTCTCTACCAACAGTGACCAGATACCCAGAGTAGTTCCACCGTATTGAGTCTAGAGATAGAGTTCAAACGATTTCTGCATTCCTGAACGATTTTCGAGGTGATCAAAGGACTACTCAACGCCCTCAATTTAGCTTGGATATCACTGCAGATTGCGATGCGCCTGCCCTTCAATCGCTCATCAATCACCCAGTTTGCCGCCCTTAGGATCGCATAAACTTCGGCTTGAAAAACCGTTGCATATTGTCCCAAAGTAAAAGCCCACTTCTCGTTTTTATTCGACAGGTAGACTCCGGCTCCAGATCCCTCTTCTGTTTTTGAGCCATCGGCGTGAAAGACTTCCGTATATCCCGCTACGCATTTCTCTGGGTCTTCCCAGTTCTCTCTACGCTTCAGGGTAACTTCATATCTTCTACTAAATAGATGTATGGCGACACGAGAATCGGAAGGCATTGTAAGAACTGGATTCAATCCTCCCAGTAACTCTTCCAATGCTCTGTGCCCCCCACATCCGTTGTTTCCCCATAGATCTAATCGAATTAGTCTATGAGCTGCTCTTGTGGCGCGGCAGGAAATTTATTTCGAATGTCGCGAATACCAGCGAACAGATGACGTCACCGGCGCTCCACTCTGTTCAGACCTCGCTACAAGAGTGAGGAACAGAGTAGGTGACGAGAAACGTCAGATAAAAAAAAATAATAATATAAGTAAAAAAAGACAGTTGGCAGTCATTGTGAAAAGAACGAGTTTTGTAGAGAAAGAAAATAGTTACGGACGGAAATCAGTATAATTTCTAAGATCCCGGATTTATAATAGGAGTACTTTTTTGAAATTGTGTATTGAACTTTGTAAAATACTAAAAAAAAATGCCAGAAAACTATTTCAAACGTACCTGGTTTGTTAATTTCACCTGGAATTCCGGACGAATTGTCTAGGTATTATTAAGTTTTCATTAAAGTGATGGGATAAACATCGATTCAACTTGGAAAAGAATACAAGCTCCTAAACTCTCATTGCAGTGCTTTGAATAAATATATCCAGGGGCTGCAAATTGAGTAGTGCATTCAGAGCTGCGCCGAATGTCGTGCTCATGACACCAGTGATACCCAGACACACAGTTCTTTGCAGTGCGGCTAATTAACGGTGAAAACCTTTTTGTCTCACCTTAACCCACCATACTACGGATGCATATACGAACATCGGCCTAATGATGGCAACGTATATCCACATTACCACATGAGGCCTGAGTCCCCATGTCGAGGCAAAGGCCCGTCTGCACAGCCCATAAGCTGTGAGAGCTCGTTTCATCTTTACCTCTACATGTTTGTTCCAAAGAAGTTTTTTATCTAGAGTGACCACCAGATATTCCATTTCTTCGGAAAGTTGAAGGGTAGTATCTCTCACCTTAGGGAGGCAAAGTCCATCCAATTTTCTCCTTTTTCTAAATAATACAATTGTGGTTTCATTTGGATTAACTGAAAGGCCATGTCTGAGGCATTAACTGTCTATCAAATCAACGGCAAGTTGTATATCTCTACACACCCACCCAATACACAGCCACGTCATCAGCTAAGCTTGAGTGTATATTGGCAAATTTTGCAGTTCGCATAGTAGTGAGTCGATCAACATACTCCACAGAAGTGGCGAAAGCACATCATCAACACCACGCGCTCTGGGGGCATCACAAAGTTTTTGAAAAGGCGCACAGTCAAAAGTCCCTCCAATGTCCACGAATACCCCCATCGCGTACTCACCATTCAAAGTTGCATCCTCTATCTTTGTGACCAAAGAATGAAGAGCAGACTCACAGGACTTTCCACGCTGGCAAACATGTTGGTTTTCACTAAGTGGGTGTGACCTAAGCGCGTTTCCACGTATGTGACGCTCCACCAATCTCTCCAAACCTTTCAGCAAGAATGAAGTCAAGCTGATCTGTCTGAAGCTCTTTGGATTAGAATAGTCATCTTTCCCAGGTTTCGGTATGAAGACTACCTTAACGTTTTGCCAAGAGAAAGGCACGTAGCCCAGAGCAAGACATCCTCGAAAAATATTTCTTAGAGGTCGCTCTAAGTGCTCCATACCCTCTTTTAGCATTGCCGGACAGATGCCATCCATGCCAGGTGCTTAGATGTTGGATACTAGTCGTTTAAGCTGTGAATGAGTACCTGAGTCAAATCACATTGCCTTCTACAGTGTTCTGTAGTGTACCGTCTTTAATGAAGTGCTCTAACACACTTCAAGGCCCTGATCCAATTGGATTGTCGCGCCAACGATTATAATTATTAGGTGCACTCCAGCGGTAAGTGCTGGTCTATTTTGACATGCCTAAAACGTCATGAACCAAGTTTAGACCTATGGTAAACAAACAGCTTTGGCACGTGAGTGATTTTATTGTGGCGCCATAGACTTTTAGTTGTTTGAAAATATCTGATTCTGTGCCAAATAATCGTCATTTGCAGAAAGTGTTACTTCTCTTACTGCATTCAAACACAATGGCGACTGAAGCGCATCGAGAGTTAAAAAAAGTTTACGGAAATGCTGCTTTAAGTGAAACAATGTACTGTGATTGGGTCTGTTGCTTGAAAGACGGTGATTTCCCTTTTGACGACTGTCCACATGAAGGAAGGCCAAAAACCTTCGAAGACGTGAAATTGAAGGAATTCTTAAAGAGGATCCATACCAAACGCAGGAACACTTGCGTCGGTTGACAGGTAATGCCAAGTCATGTCCAAGCGATTGCAGGCGTTCTGAATGGGAACTTGGTTTTCTTATGATTCGAAGCCAAGGTGTTGAACGTTGTTTCCAGCGGCAAGAAAGGAAGAGTTTTCTTCATTGCATCGTGACGGCTGATGGAAAAAGAATTCACTACAGCAATCCAAAGAAAAGTAAGTCATGTGAACTGTCCGGTCGTAATTCTACGTCGTCGGCTCGGCCTAATATACATAAAGCGAACGTTATTTTGTGTATTTGGTGGGGCCACCAGGTGTTATTTATTATAAGCTGTTGAAACCAAATGTAACCATTACTGGCGAATGGTATCGCCTTCAATTGATGCGACTAAGCCACTGCGCGAAGAACGGCCACAATACGAGCAGAGTCACGAAAAAGTGATTCTATTGCATGACAACGTTCGGCTTCATGTCACCAAATCCGTTCACGCTTTCATAAAGACGCTCAAATGGGAAGTCTTACTCGATCCGCTATATTCTCCGATATTGCGCCGTTTGATCATTATTTGCTCTGTTCGATGGTACATGGTCTGGCTGTTCCGTTGATATGAAAACATCGAAAAATGATTTAATTCGTGGATAACCTCACGACGCGAACACGTTTATCGTAACGGTATTCGAACTTTGCCAGAAAGGTGGGAAAAAGTTGAAGCTAGCGATAGACAATACTTTGAATGAAATGTATCCATGTTTTGACAATAATGTTGCATATTTTTATAAAAAAAAACAGCGAAAACTCAGTTGCGCATTTAATATTATTATTGGCTCATGCATACGAGCCGAGCGTCGAGATTTACGAAGACTTTCTTAACACTAAGAATAGAACGCAATAATGGTTGAGCTCGCCACAGTTGATTTTGTGAGGCGAACTGCTGGGAAGCCAAACCGGAACATAACTTATCACACTTTGTTCTAATTAGTACTGTCGTATGCTCATTTGAACTGGATCAAAATTTGATAGACGTTGACTTTGAAGTCCCAGCTTTACAGACTTCTCGGGCACCTAATGAACTTCCCGATTTACACCATCCCGTTGGAATTTTCAACTGAAGTGCTCTAACACTCTTCAAGTCAAGACCGTAACGGTATGCCATGATGCAATATTATTTCCTTGGTTTGACTCAGATGTTGACTCCCAACTGAGTCACGATAAAAACTTCGCTGCCAACAGGAATATTTTGACCGCGATCGTCCACTGTGACAGTCTCCACTATATTATCCATCTTTGCCATAAGGTAAGATCCGTAGACTTAGCATTAGCGTCTCTGGAACTGCATTACCACAGAGACAATGAAGACGGTGGGAACTGCAACAATTCAATGGTGACCTAATGTCGGGCACTTAGACTTAGGGTAGACTTAGCATTAGCGTCTCTGGAACTGCATTACCACAGAGACAATGAAGACGGTGGGAACTGCAACAATTCGATGGTGACCTAATGTCGGGCACGGGGTCGTCGGGGGTCCTCGGGTTCTTCTTGTTTACCAGTTCCGCGGGACTTGCATCGAATTTTTCGCGATTGAGTATTGGAAGGCCAAGTAGAATGTGTGGTAACACTTGCAACCAAGCTTACTCTCTTATAAAGCTCAAGTGACGAAGTTGAGAGGGAGGAGGGGGATGCTTTTTAAGGTTTTGTTTGCAAAACAAAATCTTATTAAAATCGGCTCAATGTCTGTCTGTCTGTCTGTCACACGCACTTTTCTCAGAAACGGCTATACCGATTGTAGTGAATGATATCCTTCTTCGTTGCAAAAGGGGGGGGTGTACATTTTTTTTTTTTTACCGAATATAGTCATGTTGGGTATCAAATGAAAGGTCTTAATTAGTACTTTTCGAAGCCGGTCTTAGTTTTGACATTTCTTAGCAAGGCGGGAAGTGGAAGGGGTTGAAAATGATGATTGAAGTGTAGAAGGTGAAGTTGACTTAGCCGTGTAAATTTACTGCAACTAAATATCAATATCACACTAAGTTGAGTAGTCTCACATGCTAAATGCATATACACAACGGGCTACGTACAAATGGGATAGTTCTACACTCATAGAAGAAGCAAACAAAACGTTTCATACCTGAAGCACCGAGCTTCCGGTTTCCCGACTTTTTTTTAAGCACACCTGAATGACTTATGATCTATGAGGCTGGCAGGAAATTATTTAATTGTGAGGCACGCGGCTAATACCTCGCGGTCGTAGAGTAGCTTTTGGTGAAAGACAACATCGACGAATACGACTAGAAGTGCTTCTTGCTGAGGGAATAGCAGAAATGTAGCTTCCACCAGCTGTTGCTTGGTGGTCCAAATGCCTGTATAGCCTCTGGGAACCACGCAATCGGGCGGGAATCTTTGGTCTTCAGCCCAGACAGGGAAGCTTTAGTAGAAGTTGCAGTCCCAAAGTCAACCTAGTGCAGGTAGAGTATTTCTGGTGACCTAAGGGAGGTTATGGATTCAATGCGATGTCGATCCACTATCAAACCATAGTGGCACGGAAAGTTTGTGTGTGTTTTTGAAATGCCAAAAGCTCCATGCTGGAGGCGGAGTTTTGTAGTGTCCCAGACTGTGTCTGCCAGCGGAAACAGCTTGCCGTGTCACGAAGCTCTTCGCTAACCAAAGATAGACTTCGTGGATTTTGTAGGCGGTGGCGACTAGTGCATCCAGATATCTTGAATTCACAGATGTTAAGATGGCCGTGTGCTTTCCGGAAGTCTCTGCAGTCATAAAGACTATAGCAGCTTAGTGCTGACTTTGTTACCATCCAGCCCAACTACCTTCGCTTGGCGCACAGTCACCTAGCGTTAACTCTGCCACTAAGTGTTTAGGTTCATCCGTTTCATTGACAGGCATCTCTTCATCCAGCTCGACAAGCGCTTGACTAAAACGTGTGGCATCCATTGTGACGCCGACTAGAGCTGATTGTGTCTCGTGTTGGCGGAAAAATAGTGCCAGTCTCATACGCCAAAACGGAGCCCGAAATTCCTAGTCTGGACGATTTTTTTTTGCGAATCGTCTCCGCCCACTGCTTGCCGAGCACTTGGAGCAGTTGGAGTAGACACTAGTCCAAAACTTCACCTTCCGTGGGCATTTTGAACGTTCGAGGGCACTTCACCATCGGGGATTGCGTTTCAATTCCTAAGCGGGCGTTCATTTTGCTGGCTTCGTCTGTATTTGCTAACTCGATTCTGATTTGATGACAATGGTTTTTTACGAATTACGAGTGACTACAATGAAAGAGCCTGTAGGTTTTTTCAGGTGCTGCTAGGGCTCGCAGTTTTTTCTTCTGCTCGCGCAGAACTTTTGTCCATGACTGCATAAACGCAACGGAAAGTAACCAAAATCGTTGGAATAAATAGTGCAAATACTGCAGGAGGGACCAGTGCCTATCTCGCGGCAGCCATGGCCTACAATACACTCAGATACGACATCTGGCTGAAATGGAGCCTCCGCGAAACCTTTTTGGAGGCTGCACAAAGCTAGTCTGAGGTTACGGCAGACATCAATGAAATCACGGCTTGTATCAATCACTCGCGTCCACCAACACTTTCGCGTTTTCATAACACGCGGCCCCCCATCAACCCAAATCCGCTAGTTCTCGAGTTAGAGGCGAAAGCAACTTCTTGCGAGCGAATCTTTTCAAAACCATCTGGCGCGCACAAATCAATTTCATTTCCGATTTTATCCTGAAATTTGTTGTCTAATGTAACTATTAAAAATTTTATCTTGTTATATTTTATATTTGAATTTACAATTAACAAACTAAACACGTTAATACATGTGGGGAGCGGAGATGTCTGGTCTTTTCCTTGGACTATTTCCTATTATTATTTCTTAGAAGTCATGGCCAACCGACTCTTCCCAGAGTGTTAACAATTGAGTGCGTTGGTCACGTAAATTGCTCTCTTCGCCGTGCTGACTCAGTTTTCCTCCTGATTGGCACAGAACCGTGTAAGTAGCTGTAAAAGTTATCTGCCACCGACTCTATAATAATATATCCATGCGCTTCGGTAGCATACTGCGGCGGGAGCATTGCTGTGAATTGGAAATATTGCTCTTGTGATCTGTTATGTTATACCTGACAAAGCCTCTACTACTATGAACCAAATCTAGGGGTTGTGGAGAAATCTTGGTGGGCAATTTACCGCTGTCGAAACCATATTTGTATCTATAGGCGTGTTAGATGTTCCCGGTGTACTCTTTATCACTACTTTTATACTTACCTTGAACCCGGCAGTTCGCTTTGTGAATATGTTTCAACTCGGCATCACCAGCTTATGAATTACCGGGTAAGGTGGGTGGTACGTCAGAAGAAATGTAATGAAAGCCTTCCCAGTGTTTAAGATCTGTATGTAAGAGCGAAACAAATCTCACAATTCAAACATCAAAATGAAAAGCAGGTCCAATGTTAAGAATAAATTCATTAAGTTTATCGATCATCACATTCCCGATGGCGATGATTTGTTTACAAACGCACTGTTGATGAACATATGACTTACTTTGACTTTAGATTTGGATTCGTTTTTTTTCTCGAGATCGTGTTCCGCTTGATCACTACTTTTAGAATGCGGGCTTCAAACGTTCAATGTTTTCATTTGCAAATATCGATATTGCGGGAGCCAGTTGTTCCCTTCCTCATTTTTTACAATCTCAATGTTTCAATGTTGTTATTTACATTTCCAATCTTGCGACTATCTCCACTGAAGTGGAGTCCCGTGCCCTAATTCTGCTGCAGAAGTTCCTAAGATTTCCTGAATTTTATTTCGGAGACCCAACACACCGTCGGAAGTATACTGATCACCACTTCTGTTATGGTACATTTTCACTGGCTTAAGCGACCTGTACCAATGCCCAATGATTCCGATCAGTAACGCGAAGGCGACAAGTGCGTTTGATAACCAAGTAGCAGGACATCGACAATTTGTTATTAACCAATCACGAAAGATTGCAGTGTAGCATCAAAGAGTAGGCTCCCCAGTACCTTAAAGGAAGGGAAAAGGAAAAAGCCATCTTGATCGAGAGTGTGGTCCCAACCCAACTTGGGTCAACGAACATCTCAACTAAGTAATCATCCCCGAGGAGAATCAAATCAATATTAAGGCTATTGTAAGTTAACCAATTTAATTAAAGAATTGAAAAGCAACACCGTCTGCGTCGCTAACAGTAATTTTTATTTTGCAAATACCGATATTTCGAGAACAACTTGTTCCCTTCTGGCACGACAAACAGCATTGAGCCCAGTGATTTACGTTCTTTGACAAAGCTCTGCAACCTTCAAAATGTCTTCAAGTGCCACCGATATTTGATAGTACACTCGGGCTAGACCAAATGACGTTAATATTTTACATCTTTGGAGTTTATACGAAAGGTCCTGTAAGGAAGCTATTGGATAGCTGTTCGTTGTGGTGATCTCATTGAGGCCGCAGTAGTCGCCGCAAAGGCTAGAAGCCCCGTTCTTCGATGCGAACTAGGGTGAACCGGCTGGCTGACTGTTCGAGAATCGAAAATTCTTTATATAAACATGTGTTCGAACTCACTCCGCTTTTACCTGTCGTAATTCTTCCGAGTTCGCATTCGATGCATCACTTTGGTCCTATAGTGGCTAGCTTTGCTTGTAGGGAGTGATATTTTGAAGCAACCTGGCTATGTTTGTCGTCGATAAATTCCCACCTAAACTCTTACTGTAAACCGGGGTAAATGGCCTTATCGTATAGGTAATAACGGGCATTGACTTTGTAACGTAAAGTTATAAACCTGATTGTGGTGGCCGAATCTTCTCCCACACGGAATTATCAACCAACAAGAAATCTGAATGCTGCCCTTTGATCGATGGCAACTAGAAATTTTTTGGCCACCTTAATTTCCACTTTTTTAGTTTCCCTGCTTATGGCGCCTGCTCCACTCGCGTTTTGTCAATCAGTAACGATAAAAACAAAGAAATATTCCTTTGCGGCAGCTCCGTGATCTATACCGAGTCCTTCTGCGGTTGTTATCCCTGATGGATTGCCTCGCATGCTGACTACTATTCATTTGATTCAACTGGCACACTACTTGATGCAGTGATTCTGTTTGGGGGAGCGTGTGCTCTTATCGATCTGGGGTTGTTATACCGGCCCAATTTTTGGCGGCTATTTAATTAAATTCACATTTAGATCCGCAGCCTTTGCTAACTTTCAAGGTCCGTGTCATTGTTAAAAATAGTGATTACGTCGCATCTGAAAATTGCTCAATAAAGAATATTTCCATATCCACGCGCTGTTGGTCAACCCAGCCAAACTCCAAAAATCTTGTAGGTAGTGCGAAGCCTTCCTTCTCAAGTCGTGTTAAACAGCCACCTGGGGTGACTCCTCAGAGTCGATGATTGGATTTTCGATCACATCGTATTGATTCGTTTCGAATGTAGTGGTTTATCCAAGTTTCGTACCTATTTATAAATCGCATCCCCGGTTTCTGTATATTTATATTAAACGACTGCAAACACAGTTTTTATTCGGCCACACATTGGCGTTTTTAATTCACTTCACTTTAACTGAACTGGACACTTAGGAATGCGAAATATCTATCCTCGCATTCATAATTGTTCATGCAGACTATAACTCGCATGTTTTCATAATATCTTCGTCACATTAGTTAACTACCGGCATTTCGCTTTATGTTCATTCAAAAGCATTTTGTGGATTTTTCTAATCTCGGTCGGCCGAACTCTGACTTCAAGTATCAAATTTCTCTTATGCCAATTGAACTTTCTTTGTCTTAATCGTAAAAATTCTAGACGCGTTCGCTTAAGTTTGTACTAACTGTGTGTGGGACTCATACCTACTAAAACCACCTCCATCTGCCCGAACGTGCCCCATAGAGTCAAGTACTGCATCGTGGAGCTTGTCCTTAAGATCTTATGATTCGGTTCCTTGGAGCCTTCTTCGCTCTTGCCTTCTACGAAACTAGTTTTGTATTTATAATTGCTGAAATAACTATAAACCAGTTTCTCTATATTTGTGTATCTCCTGAACTATATTCCCAGGGCATACTTCCGCTCTTAACGCGGCTTTCAGTATCCTTATTTCAGCCAGGGCAATTTGAAGATTCCTAGTGCATATTATGGTAGATTTGGCTGGATTGATACTCAGTTCGGCTCTCCTGTACCAAGTGCTACTAATTCTCAATCCAAACTGGACTCGTATCATTTATCCTCATATTTGCCCCTGACAATTAATGGAGTATGGTTAACGTAATCGTGGCTATGTATTCCAGTATTGCTGCCGTGCCAGCAGCCTTATTCTAAGTGAGCAATGAAACCAGGTCTTTCCAGCCAGAATTTCACCCATCTTTCCCGATAAATCCGTCCTTATTCGAAGCATGTATTATTGGTTTATGGAAATAATAATAATACGAATGGGCCTTAATTTTAAAAAGTTAAATTAACCGACACGGTATCTGAACACAGATTTAACATAACAAACAATAACTATAATTTTAATTGCACAGTTGACCTACATTTTCTGAAACAAACATTTATTTCTTTCAATATTTATTATATGTGAATTTCCAATCATTACATCTTTTCAGGCAAACAGAATATTAGGCTAGAGAAATAAAAGTGATGTTTATCTTAAAGAGAATTGGTATTGCAACAAAATTATGTATAGTCCCAATATTTGTTGCAACAGATTAGAGGAAACCTAATCACTTAAACTATCTTATATTGATATTGCTGTAATCTCAGTTTGCAGTTTTTAGTTCTTTAAACTTGATTGCTGGTACAGGCGTTGATATATATTCAGTATGTTTCGCCTCTTGTGATTGGTCGGATTATTTGTTTGCCTATACAATTAACACCATCTTGATATATTATAATTGGTTCTAAAATAAGGAGATTGCCAGTGCTAAAGATTTCAACCATAAGCTTTTCTGAATGCTGCTATGTCGCTCTGATAATAGCTTTCAATTTCTCTGAGATGCCTCTCCTGCATTGAGCGTCCCAGATACACTGCTTGTTGCCGCTGCCAAAAGATTTCTCGAAATCGACGAAGGAAAATGATCCACATTGATCTAAACTCTGTACATTGCTCTGAAATAATTGGAAGGATGATAATGCGGTCGGTATAGGGGAAAGATGCTCGAAGTGATTTCATTTCTATTTGAAGGAGCAGTCCATATTCGCATGTTACGATGACTAGCCATTTCATCTACGAGAAAGGGAACTTCATCGGATGTGTTATGGTTGAGAACCGCGGTGAAGTACCCTTCATCTGCTCATCATTGTAAATGAGGAGTCATAACGTCCATTACAAAATCATCGAACAACTTACGACGGTATAGGGTTCTAAAATCGTTGTTATCTGTCCCCACTTCTGTTTCCCTTATTAGCGGTGAAGCGTGTTTTCCCATCACCTGTCTGACCAAAGTGTTATCGGAGCCTATCTTGGCATTCAGATCACCTATCACGATCACAATGTAACTTTACACATGTTACTCCTCCTAGACCGGACCGGACCTCATTATTAGCATCTTTTCCGTAGTAATCCCCGTTTCCCAAGAAATGAGGACACACTTTACGATTATCGTGAGCATTAATCGAGTATCGGATTCACGTTCATTTCCGTCAGAGTGGGATGAATACTCTCCAGCGTCCCACAATGTAATCTTACGCAATCGCAGATTATCCAGCTTGTGATATTGAAATCTCACTCAAGTTTGAGAAGGGAGAATCGCCTCGATAAGGGTGTCGAGGAGTATACGCACATTCCAAAAACCAACACGTATCTTAGTACCACAGCTAACAAACAAGTAAGTCCTTATTGGTGGCACACATTACGTTTCACTAGCAAGAAAATATCGAAACTTGCAGTTACCCGAAACCGTTAAATCTTCTATCATGAAAATGTTTCATTTCCAGTGGATTTAGGCATCTTTTAATTCCTATATCCGAATTTTCTGGTATGCTCAGCAACAAATGCCTGCGCCACTTGGTTGTTATCAAACACCGGCAATTCAACATGATAGATCAGCAATAGTGAGAGAGAGAGAGTGTATTCTACGGTTTCCCATCTTAGTCTGTCCTGTCGCGTTTGCTGAATAGAGCCTGAGATTGAAGAATGACATTCCTTGCCGATTGTATATAATTTTCTCGGAAATCAAAGGGTCATAATAATATGATGCACTGATCGTGCGACAAACAATGGTAAAGTTGCCATGAAGAATGCTTCAGCAACCGAAAAAAACCTGAACTTTGCAGTCAATAATTACGTCTTTGTCTTGTTCTTTACCGATCTTTTTTCACTATGAATTTTATGTAAATTGGTGATTGAGTGCTACTAAAATTGATTTTCCGTGCGTGGATTACATCGTCGTAGCTTCTATCGGTTAACATTCTCGTGCCCAGATAAGAGAAATTATCAACGGTCTCAAAGTTGTAGTCTCCTATCCTTATTGCTCTTATTTGACCAGTGCTATTTGATGTTGACGCCTCTTTGGTTTTTGGGCCTAGCATTGTCACCATATATTTCGTCTTGCCTTCATTGATGTGCAGCCCAAGATCTCGCGCTGAAGGCAGTTTGTATATCACTGGTTGTTCTTCCCGTGATGTCGATATCGTTAGTATAGGCCGGTAGTTCACTTTTTCCACGGCAAGGTTAAAAAGGGTACAGGATAGCGCATCTCCTTGTCTTATATCGTTGTTGATTTGGAATGGTCTCGAAAGTGATCCTGCTGCTTTTATCTAACCTCGAACATTGGTCAGGATTAGCTTAGTCAGTCTTAACACTTTCGTCGGGATACCGAACTTTCTCATGGCTGTGTACTTTTACCCTGGCTATGCTAACATAGGTGGCCTTGCTGCAGAAAGAAAATCTGATCTGTTGCCGATTTGTCTGGAGTAAAGGGTCTTTGGTATGGGCCATCGATGTTCTGGGCGTATGGGGCTATCCAACCTAGCAAGATAGCGAAGAATATCTTATAGATGGTACTCAGCATCCTGATACTTCTGTAATTGCTGCACTACGTGATATCCCGCTTCATATGTATGGGACAGATAATGTCTCGTTACCAGTCATCAGGCATTGATTCGCTGTCCCACACCTTGAGCATAAATTCATGAACCGCTTAGTGTAATTGGCCGCCTCTATATTTAATTAGTTCGGCTGTAATTCCATCGGCTCCTGGCAACTTATAACTTTTAAGACGATGAATTGTGCGAACTGTTTCTTCTATACTTGGTGATGGCAGTATGTATTCGTCATCTTCAATTGGCAGAATCTCCAACTCGCTGATATTCTGGTTGTTGAGCAGTTCATTAAAATACTCAATCCACCCTTTCCGTCGGAAATCAGATTACCCTCTTTGTCTCGGCAGGATGTACATCGAGGTGTATAAGGCTTCATCCTGCTCACTTATTGGTGAAACTTACGCGCTGCTCACTGTACGTTTTAAGTTCAAAGACCTGTTGATTCTGTCAAGCTTCCTTTTGCCGTCTGTGAAGTCGCTTTTCCACCAATCGTTCCTATTTTTTTTGCGACTGTGCCGAGTATGTTTGTGGCCGTATCAATGATAACCTTCTTCAGGTGGTTGTGAAGATCATTTGTCGTGGCTTCATCCCCAGGAACCCTGTTGACTGCGGTTCTTGAAGCATTCATTTCCCCCTTACAGATGTTACGGAGGGCTGTCTTCTGGATGGCTTTAGTGTTAACTCTCACTTGATTATCAGAGGGGATTCTAGGCGGTGTTGTTAATCGAGCTCGGAGCACCATGCCAACGACACAGTAATCTGATTCTACATTGGCCCCCTATATGTTCTGACATTCACCAAGTCTCGTCTGGAGAGGCCCAAGTTTGTTTGTGGATCGCTTTCGCTACTATAATAAGGTAAAGTCTTTATCTCGGCCTTGAGCCTCAAACCGTAATCAGATGCGATCCCGTTATCTGATAATTCGAGATGCCATGAAATTGAGTGTTCGGGTACTGCTCGCTGATAAGTACTTGCAATCCCGTGCATTTTCATTTGTAAGATGGAGTCATGTTGGCCGCATCCTAGTCCTTTCTAATTCCACCATGAAGACAGAATACTTTCACTAGCTGTGCTGCGAATAAAACTATCCTTTTCATTGTAAGTGGTGAGCTATCTATCCTGTTCTCTTGTTAGATTCCTAGCAGTGTATAAATGTATACCCATATTCCAAACACCAGCAACAAAGGCAACTACCGTGCTCGTATCCTACATAATAATAATAATCGTTGGCACAACAATCCTTATTGGATCAGAGCCTTGAAGTATGTTAGAGCAGTTCATTCAAGAACGTAAGGGTGCACTACAGTACACTGTATGAGGCAATGTGATCAGCATTGCGCTATCTTACATAATACTCAATCAATTCTGATTTTTCTGATGTTGAGAAGTTTCCTCAGGTATTATTCGGCAATTTCCTCAACCGTGAGTTCTGGCTGCGAGAACTCGCAGAGATAATGGTTATCCAGGTATTGGTTGCCTCTGGGCATTCACACTTGATGACCTCTTGCACTTCCATCTTTTCTATAATAAACCAAAGATCTCAGATTTTCAAAGAGGACATAGTTTCTAAGTTGGCAACCAAAGTTTTCTTTTCCAGTAGCCCATTGACTGCCTAACAGAATGTATCCTTGTAGGTTGACTTCGATCTAATTCGAGGATTTCGGCAATCCTTCATTTTCTGCATGGAAGAGACTTGCTCATTGATTTTATGGCGGATCTTAGCGAGGATCTCCACAGAGGTGTTGCCTTTCTTCCGTTCAATGCACAGAGCCGGCGGCTTGGTCCTTCTTCGTTACCTCGTCTTTTTGGTTTAAATGGTTTTTTATCGGCGGCACATGTTTTTTCTCCTTGTCTTTCCTCACCTTCTTTTTTGTGGCCTGACGAGCTCCTGCTGCCCGCTTAGCACTTAAAGTGGATTCAGCAGGAATTACTGTTGCTATCCGAGTCACGTTTTGCTGAAGCTTTTCTGCAAGAAGGTTGCATATTGCATGCCGCTCGTTTCCGAATAAGCTTTCCCTTTTCAGCTCTAATAACGGCAAACGATTTGGCTCATCATCATCATCATCAACGGCGCAACAACCGGTATCCGGTCTAGGCCTGCCTTAATAAGGAACTCCAGACATCCCGGTTTTGCGCCGAGGTCCACCAATTCGATCCCTAAAAGCTGTCTGGCGTCCTGACCTACGCTCCATCTTAGGCAGGGTTTTCCTCGTTTTTGGCTCTCGGTATAAATTCAAAGCCATTTGTGTGGTTTCAACATGCTCTGTTTTCTGGAACAGGAACACTATAGAGTACAAAAGCTATCGCCTCCACATCAGCAGTCCTATGACTGCGAAACTACTCTTGCATTTGACCTTGTGCCTTGTGTTTCAGCCTTTGGTACCTCTTCCAATGCGCAGTGCGTCAAATGGCTTACTCTCGTATTGCGCTTAGGTCTTCGTCCATTGTATCAGTGCATTGTGTGCAAGGGAATAGGCCGCTATATTCAGGAATATGCACCCTGGGAAACAAAATCCCTACCCCAGCTAACTGAAGCCTGGCTTCCGCTTAGCTAATCTCGATGACAGATTAAGTCGGGGCAAGATGGTGTACTAACACTGGTTCAATACACATTATCCGAGCAAGGATCCAATGACTCCTGATGGTGGCAAAACCAGGCTCATATCATCCCGTAAGTGTCGTTTTGGGGGCTTCTGGTGCTTCCGGACGTGTACCAGTCACTCCTCACCGGAAAAATAAGGTTACTATCTAGGACGCAGGTTTAATACCAATTAGTCAGTGGGAACTACTTGTTCCGGCGCATCGGAGACGCCACGCCTCATACCGTAAAGGATCGCAAACGGCCTTTGAGGAGGATTCTGTTGATAGTACGCCCCTAGTACTTCCTAAATTATTACTCCTAATATTAAGAAAAAATATTGGAGTCTTATTACTTGAAGCAGAAATCGCGGTGAAAAGCAGATCAAATAGTTCCATTCTTGGAGGATTCTCAATATCTTGTCTTATATCTTCACTAAAAAATAATTTTGTATTCGCCCAAATGAATATTCTGTTCATCTGGGTAGCACTGCTTAGATCCACTTGTTCGCCATCTATTTGTCGAAAAATATCTCCAGCGAAACACTTTTCACCACATTCGTTTCTCTCCATTTTCGTCATGTTTTTTCCGCACGACGTGGCACAATTGTGTTGTAGCTCTGCACGCCCCACACAACCGTACAACAATCGGCTTTTTACCAACACTTCTCCATTCCGCCATTTTGAAATTGGCCGACTCTCGGTGTATGAAAGAGATCAACGTCAGTTTGACGTACACGGAACAGTGTCCGATAGCACCCGTGGCCGTGTGTTGGTGCCGTGGTGAAAATCCGAGCGGAGCACTTTCACGCTCAACGTCCGCGAAGTAATTGTATGCGTTGTCAAAGTGAAGAGACGGAGAGAAAAGGAACAGAAGGAACTACGGAAAATTTCTTCTGTTTCTCGCTGGAAAAATCTTGCGGTTAGTCGAATTGTATTCCGGTTGTGTGGAAAATAGGTAAAATAATTTCACTAGAGTGATTTGTGGTGGAGTTTTAGTTTAGTGGAGCTGCAGGGACACTTTCTCCATTGAGTGTGCGGCGTGCGGAGAATATCGCATTTGTAGCTTTCGAGAATTTCTGGTCGGAGTGTGTGCGGTGCATTTTCCCGTTCGCGTGTGCGGCGCTGGGAAGACTCAGGAACGAAAACAAGGAAGAGGAAAACTTGTAAGTTCGCCGTGAAATGATTTCCGCTAGATTTGATTTTCCTGGTGGTGGCCCGCGGCCCAGTCGCGATCTCTGACTAATTCGCAATTACGAGTACATTTCGGGGAATTATGGTGTCTCATGAGTGCAGACCGAGCTGTTTTCACCGCCGAGACGGGTGGAATTGTCACGGTGAAGTCGGCGATCGCGCGCTGTCCCGTGGCCACTGTCTCGGTCATGGGCGCTTTCTTGGCCTGCGAATCGAAAGGCCGCCGAGGATAGTGTTTTGCAGGTGCACCTGGCCCGCACGGGTCCCCACTCAGGGTCGGTTCAACGTGAAGCCAAGTGTTGTGCAACAACACCCAGTTCTGTCTTATCAGAAAAGTGAGATTGAAGCGGGGCGGCCGCAGGCAGTGAACAATATGTTGGCGATGTGGTGGCGCGCGCTGAGTCAGCCTGGCTAGATATTTCGAAGGCGGTAGAGATCAGCAAGGAGTGAGGGGCGGTGGACGCTGTGCGGGTACATGAACCAGCAGCTCGGGGCTCTTCCGCAGCTGTCATGCCGCGAAATGTGCGGGTGGCCCCCTGGTAACATTCGCCCAGTGGCTGCCACCGCACTTGCTTCTCGAAAACTTGCAAGTTGTTTTGTCATTACCGTCGGGTGCTAATTACTTCAGGAGCTGCGGGTGACACGTTCGCGGAAATTGTGCAATCGAACGGAGTCGTGCCCAATTGACTGTCACAGATTTTTTGGCAGCGGTTCTGGGCTAAGGGGCTGCGAGGAGTCTATGGCGTAGTGAAAGAAGTGGAATTGCAATTCATCACTCCGCTTATATGTGCCTTCCCTGCTACCTTTGGCCTGCGTTCGAATCGTTCCACAGCTCCTCTGATCAGACGGTGCCCCAAATCGGACGCTGTTCGCTGCTCCGGATCCAGACCAGACGACACAAGCAGAACTTTCTAAACATTTTGCACAACGATGATGTTGGCGAATTTCTTTTGTTCGGTTTCGTGGCTTTTTCATTTCTTATTTGTGCAGAGAAAACGGATGCCGTTGGACAAAGAGAGCATCGACACGGTAGCGGCAGAAACGTAGAAACTTTCTGCGAGTTTTTTGTTTACGACTGCAAATCTTGGGGATTATCTGATCCCGTTGTTTTCCCAATAAATTGACACGTGACCTCAATGGCAATGGTCGTTTTTGCCCATGTCGTCATTCCGAATGACTGCATTTGTGGTTGCTGTGGGCGAAATGTGGAGAGGCGTCGAATTTATTCGGGCTTGGATGGGCAGTGATAAGGAGCGGTTTTGGTGTGCAGGAAATTAAATGAGGTTTTAAGTGTTTAATTGTTCTACAACCATTAATGCTCGAGGCAGTGGTCCTGCTTTGAAAATAATTATCTCGAGTTGGATTTGCTGCGGAGTTGATATCGTCAACTCGAAGTAGACGATTCTTTGCGACATTGCCAAACTTTCATATCCACACTCAGCTGGTAAAAATTCAAGTTGACTCGGGAATTTGTTCATCCTTGCGTGTAGCAATTAATTTGTAATATTCGACAGGATCTGCGCTGCCCTTCTCGTCTTGCCTGTCAACGAGGGTTCCAATATCGATCAATATTTACATTATGGGGTTATTACGTATTCAATCAGTCACGAGTACCAAACATTAACCACCTGCGTAAATATATAATTGTATATAGGCTTTTGGCAAAGATCCAACTAGAAGCTATCACGATTGTCTGCATGAACATAGTCAAATCGATTATATCGCGATCAGGGTAGTTTTGGGAATGTCTAAAAAGAGGGATGGTCATTTATTTTCGCTGTAGTTACGACAGGTACTCACGTACGTATCTATCGTGTAGACTTAACCTCACGATCTTCCCAAGACGCGGATTGTTTGGGACCACAAAGCCCCACTGCGTCAACAACAGTAGCAGGCTTTACTGATTGCATGAATCAGCATTTATACTGGTGGATGCAAGACTTACCTAAATCTCTACCGAAATAAAGACTACGGCACCCAAGTTGAAACGCAATTCAACGTTTAAGGTCCGCTTGGACGTAACCATAACCCCACGAAACTTCCACTATGGAGCCAACCGCTAATAACCTGATTGAAAGTACATAAACCAGGAATTAACTTGAGACTGGAATATCCCAGTTCCCCTGGACCAGTAAAACCCTGGTGAGGTTTCATGGCCAAAGCTACTTCGGATGGGTCTCCGTGCAGGCTCAGGTCTCATGCCTATATAAACCTTGGGAGCATAAACCTACTGTACGACCTGCAAGCTAAAGTGAGTACAGCCTTTTTCGTTTCCATTTCTTGGAGGTTCTTCTCGGCCACTTGGTTTTGGCTTGGCTGACAGGGTCTTCCTCCTCGCCACCTTAAAGAACCAGGCGATGAACCTCGGTCCACAAATTCAATACGGGCCATTTCCCAAATTGCTCTGTCGTCCATCTGCGGAGAAATGTCTGACTGCGCGAACGACACGACTGTAAGACAATATAGGTGAACATCGAGTCACTCATCAAAAGTGGCTTTACCTCTGGTGCCAATGAAGTTGTCAGGCACTGTCCAAAAGGGCGTTACAAGAGCTGACTGTCGAAAAGTAGAGGCAATGAACGTAAGAAACTGAGAACTCTGTTGATGGCTGCGAGTGGGGTGATGGGAAGCTATTTTCACCCTTGCTGTTTTGTCTGAAAAATGCAAATCCGTTAATGTTAACATCAAGTTAAGCTTGTTTAGTGCCAGTATTCATTCTGGGTTGTTATATGGGGCTAGTACTTGGAAAATGATTGCCACTGTTTTTTGAAAGCCTCAAATCATAATCAATACATGTCTGCATCGTGTCATTGTGGTATTCTGGCTTGGGACAACAAACGAAAATGTGATGTTGAAAACGCCGAAAGGAGAGGTTAGTCATTGTCAGTATTAATATCACGTAGTAATGATCGATTCTACTATCCTGTCGTTCTTACCACTCAACTCAGCATTGGTATCAGATTTTATGCTATCGTCACAGCATTAAATGTAAGAATCCTAAGGTTGCTACGGCAAATTGCTTGCCGCATAAAACTCAAAGCAATTGACGAACTACGAGGTATTTAATGAAAGAAAAGGATGATGTTATGCTTATTATTTTTCAATGTAATCCCTCTCATTTGAAATACACTTTTCACATCGTGAATATAATGCCTTTATGCCACTGAAAAAACCCTAGACTTCTCGTAAAAATGGTGTTCTACGACACCTTCATTTCATAACTCCTTTAAATTCCAAAAAATAGATAAGTCGCTGGGAGCCAGTTTCGGACTGTAAGGTGGGTGGTCAAATTCTGCGAATCTGGTAGCTTTTAGGCCAGCCTTCGCAATCTAAGCATTGTGAATGGGCGTGTTGTCTTGCAGAAATAACACTCCTCGCGGCAACTTGACTCTTGCTTGGTCTCCGGATCATACTGACAAATCCAAGTTTCATCAACGGTCATAATACGATTGCAAATTTCGTACAAATTACCCTGGCATAACTTCAAAAATTTTTGAAACTCTCCAATGGTCGTTACTTGTCGAGCAGTGTGAGCATTTGCGGTAGCCAATGTACAATAATTTTTCTCATGTACAAATTTTCGTACAAAATGTCTCCAAGTCGTTTGCTAATCTGCAGTTCTTCCACTATCTGCCACAATTTAATTCTTTGATTGGCCAGCACTAATTTTTAGACTTTTTTAATATTTTCTTCAGTTACTACTGTTACTGGGTGACCCGTGGGAGGGCCGTCTTCACAGGACTCTCTTCCCTGTTGAAATAGTCGAGCCCATTTTTAAGGTTTTGTGTATGCCCAAACATGCAAAAGGGGGGTATACATTTTTCGTTCATCAAATATAGTTATGTGGGGTATCAAATAAAAGGTCCTGATTAGTACTTTCTAAAGCCGGTCTTGGTTTTGACATTTGTTGGAAAGGTGGGGAGTGCGGGGGACGAAATTGGTTATTTCTTTAACGGAGCCATTCTCAGAAACTACTCAACCGAAAAATCTGAAAAAATCAAGAGGTTACCCCTATATGGTGCCTAGGCTCCGAAATACCTTCCATGCCGATATCTATTCAAATAAAGTTAATAATAATATATTACTATACTGTTTAGTAATTGGCAGCAAAACCCCTCTAAAGTTCATCCTAGCGCCACGAAATTGTAATTGTAACAATATAGGGTATAACATAGAGCATGATTCTACCAAGTTTGGTGAAAATCGCACTATTACTAACAAAGTTATAATAGGTCAAAGTCGTCACTTTGCAAATTCAAACTGAATGCGGATATTCTCACATAATATATGCATATATTACGTGCTACGTACTAATGGGGCAAATGTACACTCAAATGTCTTTATAAAAAAAAGACACAAAACCTTTCATACCTGAATCGTCCAGCTTTCGGTTTTCCGACTTGTTATATCATTGCATATGAAGGTCCAGAATCTTCAAGATCCGATGGCATTTGTTCCTAAATTTGTTTCGGGTATTTCCTTTTTTAACCAGGGATTTGATCATAGCATGATGCTCCAAATTGCGAAAATTCTGAGTTTCCGTTGGCATCGTGTCTTTGCTTCTACCAGAAATAATTACAAATGTACCAAATAAAGTAAAGGAAGGGGTATTCACACTAATAATGAATCATGTAATTAGTGTTATCAGTAACGAGGTGACGAGTCATCGCTAACTACCTTAGGCCAGGAACTTATCAGCTGTCCCTCGTATCTACTCGGCATTAGGAACAATTTAATCTAAAATCACAACATATGGGCCCGTCCCGATATTGTTTATTCATAGGTAACGGAAAACTTGTGCTTTTCTTCATAAGTTCAATATCGATTTTATCCATAAGTTCGATTTCGATTAGCTGAATTGAATTGTTTTTATCTGAAGATAATCCGGTTCAGACAACTGCGGTTTTGCCCAGGACAGAGGCAACCCATCAGACTCTGTCTCTGCCCTGGCAGCAGCTTCATCAAAGTGTTTCAAGGATGTCACTTGCCCGCTTATTACAATTCCCAAACATGTCATGAGTGCGAATTATATTTAACTTAAAAAAAAACGCATACAAATTCTGGTCTAAGTCGGCCGAAGCTGTAGTAATTTTTGTTAAGAATGGAGGGAGCCTTGAGTCCGCAATACACTTGATTGGCGAACCAAGTGGTCTGAATTTTTTAAACTTGATTGTTAGCTCAAAAGGAGGAGTCCATGGAACAGAAAAATAGTGGTAAGTTTTTCTCCAATTGGTCCGGTCCATCATGAAGTGGATAGCGGAGTCAGGCCTACCTCCATTCTTAACAAAAATTACAGAAGATACCCTTTGTTTATATTTCCGTGCGCAACCCTCAAAATCAACCCTTGTGCAAGGGCCTTACATATAAGATATGAGTTTTGTTTAAAAAGTAATCAAATTTTTCGAATTATGCGACAATCGATAGACTTAATGAACTTCGGTAGATAGTATTAAATTTATCCTAACTTCTTGTGCAACCAGGTTTTTGAGTTTGCTTATATTTTATATTGAAAATTCCTGGAGTAGAGTATATTTTTGTGATGTGTGTCAATATTTAGAATATGCAAGCAGTAAGAAGACTATACACATGAGGTGAAACTACCTAGGCAAGCCTTGAATTCGACAAAAAGATGGCATCCGGTGGGCGGGGCTTTTCAATAAAAACCGAAGTTGCATTCTGCGTATTGGTATTGGTTCCCATTTTTGTAGTGGTAGTGAACATGGCTGTTTTTTGTGTAGAAATTTTCCAATTTGGTGCCAAATCAATGAAGAAGGGTGGCAATTCGAATATTATGCAATGTCACTTTATCAATTTCCTATTGGTTCTTTTGATTTGCACACACAGATGTACTATCGAAACACGACACACAATACCTTAACAGATGCGCACTGTGAACTTGATTCGGCCTCAAATTGATTGATTCATTTTTTGTCCTGCTTTTTCTCTCGAGTTTCACTTCCTGTATATCGTCATTTTTCCAAGTAGATTGAATAATCGTACAATGTGAGATTTTACGTCAAATTTGACAAAACTTTCTCCTGATATTCAAACTACATGGAACTAACACCAGAGCTAATGGGCAGATTTTTTCGTGCCGAGGAAGCTCGAAGATGCGCAATGATATTTTTCCATCATTCAATTTCAAGCACCGGCCCCTCGAATCTACTGTTTTTAGTCTTCTTGGTGTCACTCAACAAGGACTTAGCGGGAAAGCTGGAATCTCGACTGAGGCCGGTCGCAAGTCGAAACGCGGGGAAGTAAGAATTTAAATTGTTGATGCGCAGTTAAGGTAGTGGTTGAGGTGGAAGCCTATTGTTGCGGAATTGGCAATGTATGGGATGAATGAATGTTTATTAAGTCTAGAATTTGATTCGATCGATTAAATTCATCCTTGAGGATCCTGTAACCCGGGCATAACTTTTTTGATTTGCATGGAATAATCAAGCAGATGATATTTTTTAACGTCTGCGTCCGCATGGCTCAAGTGGTTGGGGCGCTGGGTTGTCGTAGCGAAAGGTCGCGGATCAAATCTCACTGGTGGCAGGAGGATTTGTTATCGTGGGTTTAATAGAAAGTAGTATGTATATAGGGAGTCCAATAACAGATTAGAACTTGCATACATGTAACTATCAAGTATGGTGGCGGGAATCTTAACGAGCCAACAAAGTGGGTAGATTGGTATTTATTGACTAAAATATAAAAAGGAAGCATGCTGTAATGTATACTATATTAATTTGTAACAAAACGCCATTTTAGACTGCAACAACCGTATGTTTTCCAGTAGGACAACTGCCGCAAGTACGCTTGCTTTTCGGCATGAGAATGGTTACTGTATAATGTCCATGCCTACTCTGTATGTCTACTCAATCGGTAAACTTTAACTAGGTTAAAATGAGTGATTGTATCAGGAACCTTCAAAGTCCTAACATTTGGTCAGCTAAAATTTTATACAATTTGAGTTTTGTTCCAAGCAAATCAAGCCTTGCTTTGTACAAGGAAGCGCCATTAGTGTATATCTAAATTGTTTGTCTATTATGAATGTTTTCCATCTACTACTTTGTGGAGTATATTGGTATCCACACAATTTTTTCCCTTCTATTGGTTTTTTCCCAACACTTTTTAATATTAGTCAATTTCATTATTATCGCACTTCATACTGTGCTCTGTGATAAGCCTATAGCCGGGGTTACTATTTTGAAAGAGACTAGAAGCTCGGTTTCTTTATTCTGCAGATAAAATATGCTTTGTTTTACTACGAACCTCTCTAGTTCTAAGGCAAGGGAAAGCATGGAGATTTCCGGCAATTACTAATGATTGTATCCTCATGAAATTCAAATTCAAAAAGCTATTACATCTTAGTTCGAAGCGCGGAGCATATGATTAGACGCAAGCCTTATCTATAAGACGTACTTCTACTCAGAGTAGTAACAGATGTAAACTAGAAGTGAATTTCCCACCGCTTTTGACGCAATACAATTCTGTTGGATTTTGAACCATTCGTATTTCTTGAAAATTGCTTTTCGAAACGTGAATATCCCTATCTTCTACTCTTTTCTGATATAAATTCCAGTTCGACGAAAATGCACTTGTCAGACTCAATTATCGCTGAATTATCGCTCTGCTATGTGAATCATACATTTTATTTTACCTACTTTAGGGTGACAACGCAATATATCAATTATTGTAATCTGCACTTTGATCACTTACACTCGATCACAGTCATTGATTTTTTGCTTGAAACTTGAAAGTTTTTCTGCACTCTTTTTTGGCATTACATTAATTCCTGTTAAGAGCCATCTAGCTCCGCCAACAATTTTCCTACTAGATTAAGTGTTATAGTAATTGCTTTATAATTTTCGTGTGTTGAATCAAAAGCCCAAGTCCTTGAACTGCGACTAATATGCCATCTTTGTTCTTCGAAAAATCACCCCTTTCACGTGTGCAAGTATACATTTAGCACTTACATTATCAAGAATCTATTCATATTGCGAAGATGTTCATGATACCAGCGAAAATGAATGCGTAGATTCTTTAATACTTGATTTCGATAATACTTAAAAGACTATTGAAAAGGGAGAATCTATCGATTGTAATAATGCTGAAGTCAAGTGAAATTGACTGACTTTACAGAATAACGGCATCTCTTTTCTTCCAGTACTAAGTTGAATAAGCATCCTCCGAAAGAAAGATTCAGAATAACTTCAGATTTCTTGACAATTATTTGCATGCGTATGTTGAATATGTTTCATTTTTCTTCTCTCCTGTTTCCTAATAGCATCTTTCCGTTTTATGGTATCCTATGTGTTGTTTAGAGAGTGTCGCAATGGTTGCTGTGTTAGATATGCTTATGTTATTATGGATATTACGAAGGATTTTCTTCCATGTTGAACTTGTAATGGGCTTCTTTAAAGGGACTTACTTCCACGCCTCAGGATGGTCCCATTTTGTTTTATTAGGAGGAGGAAATGAACGTTGTATGGTTTACGGAAGTAAGGTAGATAGTATGGTGTAAAGAGAGGAGGCATTTGCGAATCGCTATAATTGTCGATCTTCAAATTCTATTAACGCATATGGTCTAATTGCAGTCAAGTGCCTCTGGTCTGACTTCTCTACAATCAAACTCCATTAGGCAGTTTCATTCCTATAGATTTATTTTTATTTACTTATCTGCAATGCAGGCAAGACCCGAAAGTCTGGAAATAGCTACCCATCTATATACTGTTGCTATAAAGGAGCATCCTCTCCCAATATATTCATCATATTTCCATTAATTTCCTTATATATAGTAAGTATATAATAACTACGTTTGCCAATTTTTTTGTTTTGCAAGGGAAGGACAGATCAACATGTAACTGCGCATGTTTTTCAGAGAAATGTAGCAATTTAATAATAAAAAATGTTGTATAGGAGTATTATGTAAGAGGGCCGATTGTTATTGTATCTTAACAAGTGCTGCTTGCATTTGTCCCCACTGTGTTCGAAAAGTGGCGCCAATTATTATTTCATAATTTAAAATTATACTTCGAAATCTATTTCGTCGCCTTCAAAGTAATCCATTCCGGACACTTGCGCTAACGAATTTTCCAGTCCTTGAAACAAAAATTAAAATCACTTTTCGGAATGGCTTTCATAATGCGTAGCGATTCACATTGTATCTTTTCTATCGTCTCAAAACCATTTTGTGGTCTTTTGAGTTTTGGCAAGAAATCACACAGTGCTAAATCAGGCGAATACGTTGGTTGGGGACCGATATGCATCGAATTTTTGCCGAAAAAGTCACAAAGATCGAGTACACTGCACTCGTCCTGATGCAATAACCAAGGACTGCCCACAATTTATGCCTCTTCTTGCGACTAGCCTCACGCAAATCACCCACGCCACTCAATTTTTGCACGATATTCACTGGATTGGCCGCTGGTTTCCAAATTGTGAACATAAATCTAAGTCACATCTCCGGTAATATTCCGTTTGTGGATAGTCAGAAAGACATCTCTTCACAGATTTTAGTGCGACGCTTGTTTCTTTCGAAATTCCAACAGCGTCAAATAGGTCTCCATTCGAAGATTGACAAGCACAAGTTTTTCGATTTTCATAACGTGTTGCTCATCGGTGGAGATCGATGGTCGTCTGGAACGCCCTTCATCTCTACCACGCCTTTGGGCTGTTTATACCACTTACAGGCATTCCTTTGTAACAAAGCAAGGTTCCTGAAGGCTTCCTCCTCCTCCTTTATCATACTGATTGTTTCTGCAACCGAAATTTTATTCTAGGTAAAATTTAATCCTTTTTTGCTCAATATAACTAAACATTGTAAAAAGCAATGCAATGCAATTTTAGTGTTGTACAAAGCCAAACGTAAAACAAGAAATAATAAACGCTTTGGCATGAAATTTGTCACAGATGTCGGTCAGTATTGCCAACTTAGGGAAAAAGTTGACGTGCATTTTACCTGCACGATCTAAACTGAAAATTTGTTTTACTTTTTGTGGACGCAGTGGTATTTCTGTTGGATGTGTAATGTACACTTTTTATTTTAACCTTCTCAAGTGTCTTTCAATATTCAGCTATTTTATTGATATATACATTAATTTTTCTCATTCGTTGCCTGTTATTTCTGTTGAATCCCTCGAAAGGGGTTTTTCTCAATACTAACATCAAATTGGTGCGGTTTCGTGCCAATGTTCTCTCTGTGCTTCTATATGGGAAAATTACCCGGAAAGCGCCACTGTTACTCGGGAGCTCCAAACGTCCATCAACTCATGTTTGTGTCATGTCATCAAAGTATTCTGGCCTAAGACAATAACAAATGGAGAATTTTGTTAGCGAACGGCACCTGGAGACGAGGTGAGGTGAGACAAAATAGCAGCCATATATTGAGGAAAAGTGATAATTTTATTGCGGGTTTTGCCATGCAATGGAACCCACTATCCCGGGGTTGCTGACTTGTGGGTCGAGTTAGAATTACGTGACCTAGAACAGTGGAGTAGAAGAGTTGAGACACATTGCCAGACACCGATAATGTTGGCGCTTAGATGTGTTTGATGTAAGGGGTTTAAAATAACCGTATATAAACTGTTTCACTCGAAACGTCTCGCCATAGGGTCAAAGCCCTTACTGTTCAATACAATAATCTTGCCAGGTCCTCATGCATTCCTCAGAGACTTAGGTTCTTAGCAACAAAAATTGCGAACTCTTGGCCGCGTTCGAGAGAAGAATCCTCCAAAGAATTGTTTGCCCCCTACATGAGGATGGACGATTCCTTAGCCTACATAACGACGAAATCTATCGCTCATAGATGACCATGACTAGGTTACGGTGGGCTTGTCACTTAATCCGTATGGATGAGGATGATCCCAGGAAAGTCTATAAGGGCAATATCTATGGTAGAAAAAGAAGACCAGGCAGACCCTGCCTAAGATGGAGCGATGGCGTAGGTCAGGACGCCAGGGATATCGAATTGGTGGACCTCGGCGCAAAACCGGGATGTCTGGGTTCCTTATTAAGGCAGGCCTAGACCGGATACCGGTTGTTGCGCCATTGATGATGATGATACAAAGCACCATAGGTAATCCTCCGAAGTTAACTCAGCCAGTAGCAGCTCCACGACGCAAACACAGAAATCTCCAGTCATTGTCTGGTTGGCAGACACATATTCACAATAATGCCGCTGAACGATTAAAATTGTGTTGAGTCGCGATTTGCATATCCTACATTTAGATTTCCTGCTGAATTTGTCCATGGTTCTCATCATCGTACTCAAATATCTAGGTCTCATATCTCTGAATGTGTGGCAATAAATCCTCGCATATTGATATTCGGTGTGATGTTTTTTATCGATTTTGGCACTATCTTTGCGCAAATCTTTTGCATGTTCAAATCTCGTGTAACATCCTGCGATCGGTGAATTTGTTGATGTTTAAATCGTCAGACAATGCACAAATATTTAGACCCCGGTCAGATGTGATAAACGCGGGCAGGCGGTCAACACCCACGTCATTAGGAGGATTTGCGTCTCTTCTTGAAGCGCTTCGCTTTTTCGACATGCAGTCAACGCCAAATAAGGTCCACAGTTTCTGGTGAATTTTCGCGGGTTTTTCGCTATATTTCACAAAAACTTGGATCATAACGTTTGCTTGTAATGTCACCAGAAGTGCTATTGACTTCAAATTTCGATTGGAGACGAAGACGCACTGTTGCCTTTTCTCGAGTCATAAGTCAATTCCCCGAACTTAATTGTCACATCTCATACAACTAATCGAGTGTGTGGGATGTCTGGGCTTTTCTTGCCTCCTTCAACATGTTTAACTGTTATGGTGGATTATGTTTGTGTCTTAGCTTGAAACTAAATTCAACATTGGGTCTGTCTCTCGCCTCAAAAACATTCCAAAGTAAGTATCACATTCAGATTAGGCTTTGGTTCTGACGCAGTGTCTATGTTTTCATGTGATATCAGTTACTTCTTGCTATGGTTGGTCGGACCACTGACGCGTACGTACGAACGTACATAACACATCCGAAGTAATCGACATTTGTACCCAAGTGTGGATTTAGTCTGAGAATACTTCTTCGTGGTGCATCCATGCCTTTAACATTAAAGTTGCACCTTCGTTTTAATTGCGTTTTGGAATTGGGTTAAGTTTCCCTTAGTTGGCGACTAGACTTTCGGAAACGTCATGGACCACGTTGTATATGCTATTTATTTTTAGTGTTTGTCTACTGCTTATCTTTCCTTTGTCAAGCAAAAGTAGTATCATTGTTTTCATTATCCAAGCAAACTTTTAATGTCCAACTCATTCAGACGGTGCTGATGTCGTAAGTAATCCAATCAGCTGGAGACAAAATTACGATTATCTATTAGGGGGATTATAGATTATATTAAATAGATAGATTATATAGACTAAAAGTATTTATTTAAGAGATTGATTGACTCTTGTTATCAATCATGCTGCCCCTGAAGGAAAGATAGGGATGGTGATGCTGCAGAGTTGCCCTTTTAAATTTCATATGTTCCCATGAATAGTACGCAATTGGATTCTGTTACTACACAGTCCAAATTTGAATCTAAAAATCCCTAATCATAAATTCCAAAAATTCCACTTCATTCCCATGTATCCAGTGGATTAGTCTTGCGGTTAAATTTAAAGCGCTTATCACTTCTGTGTTCGATTGATGCAAAAATTGATTGATATCAACCTTGATTGGTAACTTACGTAGTAACAAAGACTTTTCACATGCTGATACTTCGGTGTTTTATACTTTCAAATTTTTTCTCTCGGCCATTTCATTGCTACTAGAAATTGAAATTATCGACGATTTGCTGCGTTATTTCCTCATTTTCAAATACATAAATTAGTAATTACGTAGAGCAATAAAAAAGTCTCAGCAGTGCAAATCAAACATGCGTTTTTGTGATAAGAGTGTAGTGATAAATTTTATAAGTTTGTCACAGCATAAAAATGAGATAATTTTCTTTCTGACAAAGATGGAACGTCATTGGAAAAGTTGGTTGCTAGACTGGACAACTGAAATATATTTTGAAGATTATGATGTGCATTCTAGTCAATGCTCAAATGTGGAACAAAAATATTTTTCGCCTTTCGCGGTTGAGGAACTAATCGAAAAAACTCTATAAGATGATTTATAAACCATTGTATGTAACCGGCACGGCACGTTTAAAATTAATCTCTTATTTTTCTTCTTTGCAGATTTTTTACCTACGAGGAACCACCTTGTTTGTTTTATTTGGAAAAAGGGAACATAATTATCCGTCATCTTTGTAGACGTAGTATTCTTGATAAAATCTATAAAACTAAGGACAACAAACGAATATTTAAAGATCAGTACCAGAAACACACTACAAAAACGACAAAATGGGAAATGTATTTGCAAACCTTTTCAAAAGTTTATTCGGTAAAAAAGAAATGAGAATATTGATGGTAGGCTTAGATGCCGCTGGTAAAACCACAATTTTGTACAAACTCAAATTAGGTGAAATTGTTACAACGATTCCAACTATTGGTAAGTGGAAGTTGATCACTTCGCTTTCAAAAGGGTTTATAACGAAGTATCTTTTCAATTTGATAGGTTTCAACGTCGAGACTGTAGAATACAAGAATATTAGCTTTACAGTATGGGACGTAGGCGGTCAAGACAAGATTCGGCCATTGTGGAGGCATTATTTCCAAAACACACAAGTGAGTACATTCGGTTTTTTAATCTAGAAATATTTGTTACAAAATTTTAGCACAATTATGAAAACAGTAGTTTATGAAAGTTTTATGCATTCAAAGCAGAGCAGCAATAATAGTTCTCATAATTGTGCAAAATCTATCTTCGAAAATGATGATATAAAATTGTTCCCAGAATTTAATATGTTGGCGAACTAACAATGTTTCAAGACGGGACTGATCATATTTTATTAATTCATTTCATTAACATTAGACACCCTTTTTCGTAGCAATGAATTATAGGAATATTTGATGGATACCTTTTCAATTATTTGCAGGGTCTTATTTTCGTCGTTGATAGTAATGACAGAGAGCGTATTGGTGAAGCCAGAGAAGAATTGATGCGGATGTTAGCAGAAGACGAACTCAGAGATGCAGTTTTACTTATATTCGCAAACAAACAAGTAAGTTGATAAGTATTCTCATATAAATTTCTTGCAACGTGGTTATTTTTACAATCTAACCAAATGGTAGCAAACCAAGTGCATGATAGTTTATAATCGCATCTAGCAATTTGGATTTTGAAAGCCTTTGAAGCAATGAATTGAGTCTAAATTCATAATTCCAGGGTAAGGGTTCAATTATTAAAGGAGGGGGAATTGATTTTCTAATGAAAACTAAGTCATAGTTTTGATTATATTCTTTCGGAGAAATATACAGCCTGCTATCTCTTTTTTTTCCTCAGTGGTTAGAGCACTGGGTTGTCATACGGAAGACCGCGGTTCAAATCTCGCTGGTCGCAGTGGGATTTGTATCGTGACTTGACGTCGGATACCAGTCGACTTGGCTGTGAATGAGTACCTGAGTCAAATCAGGGTAATAATCTCGGGCGAGCGCAATGCTGACTACATTGTCTCCTACAGTGTACTGTAGTGTACCGTTACGGTCTTGAATGAAGTGCTCTAACACACTTCAAGGCCCTGATCCAATATGGATTGTTGCGCCAACAATTATTATTATTAAGTAAATCGAAATGGGTAGACCTGAATTCGCCTGGGATTCGGCCAGTGCACATTGCAGATCCTCCTTAAAAGCACTTCAAACTTCACTTTAACCCTCCGAAATATTTTGCACATAAATTTGGCTAGCTAGATCAGTAGCCGAGGAGCCAGCCAGTAACATTTACAAAGGAAAGCAGCCCTCTTGTCCTGCAACTAGAGATCTCCCTAAAGTCTTCAAACCATGGTTTATCTAGTGTTTGTAACCTAACTCTAGTTAGAGAGCTGGGTCTCCTTCTTCTGCAGTTGTCCCGTTCACAAGCGGGGTCGGCTCGTCGTGATCGGTTTCGCCATTTGGCTCTATCCAAAGCCTGATCTGGGTGCAATCTCGAAGCTTGTTTAGGCCTGCCTTTTGGTCGTTTACCATCGACTTCGATGTTCAGACCAATCTTGGCAAGTGAATTCTCGTTAGCACGAATTGCGTGACCACACCATCGAAGACGCCTCTCTCGCAACTTTTCCACAATCGGTGCAAACCCATAACGATCGCGGATATCCTCATTTCGGATGTGATCAAAACGTGTCACGCCACTAGTCCAAGTTAACATCTTCGTCTCCATTACCGCAAGACGCCGTTCACTCAGAACCATAGAGAGCGACAGGACGGACAACATTGCAGTAAATTTTAGATTTGGGACGTTTGTTGATACATCGATCACAAAGAGCATCAGTTGCGGAACGCCACTTCATCCAGGTTGCGTTAATGCGGGAAGCAATTTCATAACGCAGTTCTCCATTGGCTGATATAGTGTTGACCCGAGGTATTTAAATCGCTCAGTTCTGGGCAGATCACTGCCGCTGACAGTAGTTGTATTCTCCTATCCTTATTCTTCCTATTTGACCAGTGCGGTTTGGTGTTGTTGGTTGGTTCGTTTTCGGTGCTGACGTTGCCGCCATATATTTCATCTTGCCTTCATTGATGTGCAACCCAAGATCTCGCGCCGCCTGCTCGATCTGGATGAAGGCAGTTTGTACGTCTCGGGTGGTTCTGTTTCATGGGGATCGGTCGTCAAAAGTTCACAGTTTTGTTTAGATTCAATTTGACACCGTGTTGCATGAGACGATCATTCCATTTTTGGACAAGTTGCTCGAGATTATTTTTGATGAGCGAGATCGTTTCTTCTTTCTTCTCACCAATCACCACCATTTGATGCGCCGCGAGCCAATGCGTTCCTCACGCTGTTTTATCGGTAGCTTAATTCGCTGGATAATCGCAGAAAAAGTGCCTGAGGCTTTCTCCCTCTTCTTCGCAGCTTCGGCAATGCAAACTGTAAAGTATGCCAAGTCTGGCGAAATGGTGGAGGGTTACATTCAGTGTGCCGCCCCTACTGGTGAAGGCATTCCGACACTGCCCCACTGGCCTGGAAGAGGCCTTACACTCAGTGGTCTTAATGGCCGCTTGGCTGACGGTGAGAATGGCCATATTACATTTGGGGTTCGGAACATGTCCCAGCCATCGACAAGCTTCCAGCATCGCCAGACGAATAAAATCCTCCATTTGCATCACGACCACCAGGAATCATCATTTGCGTAGGAACACGGCCGGGAACTTCCCATGATTTTCTAGTCTTAAAGTTATCATAATTGACCCATTTTCAACTTCAGTCGCAATTCGATGCATAAATCCTCTGTTTTTGCCTTTCAGCAGCTAATTACACACAAACGTGCTCTCAATGAACGTACCAAATTCTTCCTGCTAATTGAGTAATGCTTTCAGCTCTATGTCGTAAGTTTTATCTTTTGATGACTATAACGGCCTTTGTCGTTAAAGTTACCGTTCTTGAAGCATTGAAACCGCTTACGACACGTTCTGATTGTGATTATCGAGAGCATTCATTGAGACAGCTGCAGATTTATTCATATTAAAGCAGAGAATTAAAACCTTCCTTGATCCAAATCGAAGTCGAAAATAATTTTATAATGCACATACAAATGGACTAAAGTTTCTATGAGGATATGTTTTCAAATGCCCAAGCTTATTGTATAATATCTGGTTGTTTCGCTACTGATGTTATTTATATTTATCGTCTTCGTTTATCTTCTTTCAAATAACGTCTTCATGCACTCACTGCCAGCAAGTTAGGATATTGACGAAAAAATTGTGCAAGATTATTTGACTTTGACGTATGGTCTTCAATATATATCAGTGGAATTCAATGTAGAAAGCAAACATTCTGAATACTCTTGAAATTTATCGAGCAGCAACATGTGCATATTTCAAAAATCAATCCGAATCCATGTACCGCTGAGGTGATGATGGCGATCTAGTATAAAAAAGCAAATTTGTTCATCATATTGAATCGTACCCGCCTATACATATATTGATATATTTGAGAATTTGTAACTCTTAAATGGCTATTTCAAATCAGGTGTCTAATTCAGTTCTGCCTACGAAAAGGTAACGAACGCGTAGTTTTTCTTTGTGAACGATGACGAGCCGTATTTTGAGATATATGTTACACTTTCTCCTTTTTTCTGCTTACGTGAAGAATTTTTATAAACTTAAATAAGAAAACTGAAGTTTGAATAAATCAAATTTTCACACGAATTTTAAGAATATCTTTGACGGACATTACTATTTTATCAAGTGCAGCACATGTTTTTTGACTGTATTAGATTCAGCGAGGCGCCTGATAAATCCAAATACGAAAATATTAATAAAGATAAAGAAATGACACACAACTGCACCGGAGCGTGCTAACGTTATTAGGTGTAAGCGAGAACATTTGAAAATCGAATGGCTTATTATTTATTATGAGTCAGTGTGAGCGATGAATGTGGTTAAAATCAGATATTATGATTTAATCTGCGACATACCTAACTTAATTATAGCATTTCGTGTTTTTTATAGTTCTTGCTATGTATTCATCATTGGTTAACACAGCCCAAGAAGATCTTGAACCACCTTTAGTGTCCGTCTCTAAACGACTTTATTCTTTGCAATGATTCTTCAGGTGCTGGTTCTTATCTTTCTCATCCATACGGATTAAGTGATCCGATCATGCATAACGAAACGGTCGTGATATTGCTTATAAATTTAATCAAACATTATTCATTCGTAAGTCCTATCTTAAAGCTTGCATATACATTTCTGGAAATTATGCGATTTCCGAATTTTGATCGTAATAACTCGATATTCATGTTTTGTGTGACTCATAGCGAATAATTGTTTGACTTCTGGTTTTTTCTGGAAATTTAATTTCCCTCCAATTGGCATGGAGCCGGGGGTCGACGTTGCAGATAGCAGCTGCGCTTCAGGTCAGAATGCCTGCCATTGAGTTAATATTAATATTATGCTTGCCTTTCGTCTTCCTCCAATCCATGATAAGTTAATGATTCTAGTTGGTTACTTTCAGTAGCCGAATTCATGATGAATATTGGAGCAACACTTTTGATTGAAGCGGTGGCAGGTTAAGATTTGTTTCTCGACACTTGATTCTGTAGCATTTCTGCGCAATGGTTTATTTTCTTTTTTGAGTCTGCTTGGGGTTCAACTAGTAACATATGTGGAACCATTCCATTTCGATTAGAAATTACAGGAGTGTTTTGATGTCGATCCCAACATACAGAGAAACATAACTGTTTAGTTTGCATAAGCCGGCGTCGAACGCTAACGCTGGCCCTCTTAAATTTTGCACTCGAGGACCCGATGAAATGCAGCACACGTAAGATATTTCGATGTTTGCACTGTGTGGGCGTTCACTTGTTTTATCCCCTTGTTTCATGATTTTAGCATCCAAAATCGTTTGAGGAATTTCCGAAATTCTTGCAGGTCTAGCTATACCATTGGATCCCTTTTTGCATTCTTTTCTGGCATTCAAAGCTGTTAAGAATTTGAATCTTGGATCTGAAGGCTGATCGTAAGCCGATTTGCCATGTCTACAATTGACTTTAATTCAGCCACATCGTTCGTCTGTCAGTTTCGAACATAATACAAGCGTTGGGTGGCCTCTTGCTATATAACTTCGGACTTTTATATCGCTGACATAAAAATTCCCAAGTTGCAATGAACTTTTTTGTTGTTTACGCAGATACTGAAGTTTTTCAACTGCACGGCTTTGGTAACCTTGTGATTGTTGTTGATTTCCAGTCCAGTTGTTTGGGAAGCCGGAAGTCAAAAGAAGCAAAATTTTTACTGTACCATGGGTGGGCCACAGATGGTGCGAACATTTTAGGACTTAGGGTCGCGCATTATCAGCAAAATTTTATAAGTCTTTTTTTACGACAGTTTTTTCGTAAAAGGACACAGAATTGTGATCAATATAGAGTGCTAATAATCTGTCGCGGGCTTTGAGGGACAAGATTTTGATAGAAACAATAAAATGGAAGGGAATTATAATCACGACTTTACGGCAATTTACCATTGCTTCTTAAAGGTGATGAATCTGTTCTTTTCCATTGAAAAATGTTTCAATTCCTGATCGTAAATATACAGGATATATCTCCGGTTCTGATCCGGTTACTTCCCCACGAAAACGCAGCGGTACACCTTCGGTATGAGATGTTGAAGGGCGCATTTCGCGCGACTTGTCTCTGTTCGCCTCTATATATTGACATTATGGGAATAACAACCCGAGATTTACAGTCTATCTCCACCCAGATCGAGCAGGAAGCTATAGGGGCGAGATTTTGGGCTACAAATTAATGAAGTCAACACGAAGTACATGTTGGCAACGTCAGCGTCAAAAACCAACGAACGAAAAACATCGAATTGCATTGGCAAACGAAAACAATAAATAGGAAAATAGGAAACTACAACTTTTAGACCGTTGAAAATGTCTCCTATCTAGGGTTGAAAATCGCAACCGATAACAGCTACGACGAAATCCGAGCATCATGAATCATCAAAGCTCTTATTGTAAAAGACAATGATCTTGCTTGTCCTAGTGTATTCCTCGGACACCTGGGTTCTTGGCAAGAAAAATTGCGAACTCCTGGCCGCGTTCGAGAGAAGAATCCTCCGAAGAATTTTTGTCCATCTACATGAGGATGGACGATTCAGCAGTCTCTTCCAGAGTTTTAATTATTATCACTTTTTGAGCAGCCTACGTATCCGTAGCTTTGGACCTCGAATTCTTCTTAAGATTTTACCTTGCAGCACATGTCGCTCTGAGAATGGCTATTATTTTCTTCAAAATGTCTAAAGTTTTCTAAAAATGTATGAAGGACGGGGGGAGGGGGGGTGATCCGGAGGGTGTTGATGTGGTCGGTACGGGAGAATTGAGCCTGAATCCTACTCTCCGACGATCAAGTTTTCGTATTGTTTTTTGATAAGTCCCATGGTAGTTTTAGCAATTATCTTTGCGGAGGAGTGGTCCGGATCCGTATTTTTGCCGTGACTTGCCATATTAATCACAAGAGGTCGAAAACATGCTATTTGCGGCCTGTACTTCTCATACTTTTTTACACACTTATCCCTCCCGGAGCTATCAATAGACCTCTTAAATCTTTACTTTCATCAATCCACCCTCACATTTCCGAAGTCAGCGAGATCTTGTGTTTTTTTGGGGTTGCGTCTGACAAATTTATGCGCACCACAATTTTGATAGCGGTCCAGAGTAAGTTGTCTAGAGTTTACGTCGTTTGCGCCGTGCAACACTGCACAACAGCCGGATCTCAGAGGCAGTCCGCATTGAGGTCGATAGCAGGAGTTGAATGAAAACCGTGCTTACATATTTGATTTGTTTATTTAGATGCAACATTTGACCTGCTTCTCATTGTGAGAGCTGTGAGTAGATTGCCTCTTCTACCCAGTCTGCTCTACTTAACCCTCTAGTAATTAGCTAACTTTTGGTGAGTAGGTCACCTCGGTTGAAAAGAAAGGTAACTAAAAGTTCTAATTCTAGGCAAGCGTCTGAAAGTAATTTGCACCGCCGCAGGGTCAACACTCTTCTCGTGTCCGAGAAGTCACAGTAGCGGCGCGCAAATCAAGGAAGGGGACCATCAGATAATAAATCCTTTCCGCACATTTAGAAGACAACTCCTAAATCTATTGCCGAAAGTGATATAGTGGATTTAGTTTGATGTTCGTCAGTCAAAACCCAACTGACCTCATGACAGAATCTGTGTTCCAGCAGTGTGCTGGCGTAACGAGTCATTGGAAGTTGTAGTCGTAAACCTTTCACCGTTGCTGTTACGATCACCAATATCATGGCGCATCATCGCATGTCCGACCAAGGTGTCGCCAGAGCCCACTTTGACATTCACATCCCCCCGTCACCAATAAAATGTAACTTTCAGTGAGCATCATTGGAATTGTGTGTAATTGTCCATAGAAAGCAGATTTTTTCACAATTGTGATACCTAGATCGGAATCTCAACCACATTCCCGAGCAAGATGTTTTCAGCTCAACTTGGCATCCAGATCACCCATTATGTTCATAATATCATATTTAGGAAGCTTCTCCACAGCTGCGTGTAGTTTAGCATTCCGCAATTGTCATGCATTTAATCTGGATCGGAGTCTCACAGTCAAGACGCTGCATCTTGCCAGATGCTGGCTTCCAAGTCATGAAAGCTCATCTTGCGGCAGTCATAAGCAACAGTCAGACATCGGAGCCAGTCCCAGCATCTCACTTGCTTTCGCCACAGAATGCCCACCTCAAATTACAGAAATTCAAATTAGAGAAACATCGAGGATCGTTGGTACAGTCTAAAAACCGATGATAACCATTTTTTCAGCCACTGGTCGTAGTTGTCAGATCAATGACGCTTCGGCGGTAGCAGTAAACTTTGGAAATTTCTATTTCTTTTAGTCGCCTTTTACATTAAGCAGGAAATAGTTTGAGTGTATTCTTAAACCCAGTTCAAACCTCGTGAGCCAACGTGCACGGAAATTGTTCTTAGGCTCCTTGTTGTTGAACGTTACACTTCGAAGAATTCTTGAAAGCCAAACTTGTTCTGTATGATTACCTCGTTTTCCAAAAAAAAAAAGATTTCATTTTAGAAAGTAGCAATTTTTCAAAGAATTTCGACAGCATTGGGAAATCTTCTAATCTTTATGAAGATTCCTAATGGACAAGTCTCTCCGCCTTCTGGTAACTTTGCACCGAGATTATTCGGTTTCAGCCTTTTCGGATCGATTTTACTGCCTTTTAAAAAATGAACAGATCCTTATACTAATTCGATTTTCTTTTTGTATCATTTCAGGATTTGCCAAATGCAATGAACGCAGCTGAAATAACCGACAAGTTAGGTTTGCATTCGCTGAGAAATCGCAATTGGTACATCCAAGCGACGTGTGCAACAAGCGGTGATGGTCTATATGAAGGTCTCGATTGGTTGTCCAATCAGCTAAAGAATGCCAATCGCTAAAATCTAAAAATTTAAACTAAACATAATTTAAATATAAAAAACAAAGAGAGAAAAAAATATAATTAAAATAAATGCAAAAACTTTCAATTAAACAGCAGAAAAATGGAAGAAACAAAGGCAGAGAAGACAACAGAATAAAAATCACAAACACTGAGAATATATAATGAAAAAATGATGATGATATATAAGGCAAACAATTTAAGTTAAAATGGAGAAGAATAATAAAAATAAATGAAGACAAACATTCATGGAAGCATCCATCTATTTCTAAAATGTTATCATTTCTGAACAGCACCTACTACCATACCGAAGCAGCGTCTCCAGAGGTATATTCGGATTGGTAACTTGAAACAAGGGGAAGGTTCACAAACACATTACACGTAATTGCTAACGTTATTCATTGGCAGTAACTACCTTTGCCGCAAGTGGAAGCGCTCCACGCCACACATGGAATTACATAGCAGGAACAGATGAGAGTAAAACCAATAATTTGTATACAATGAACTGTTGCAACATGAATGGAGTAAACCAATTGAAAATAGTCTAGCTACTTGCAAGCAAACAAAACGGTTAAGGATAATGTCTTAATTCAGATTACAATTCACCCTAGAAACTTCTTTGTTTTCTCCTTCCCATCTTTATACGCATATATAAGATATAGTCCCGTTTTTAATTGCATTACATTAATATATTATTAACGAATATATAAAAAATTGAATAGCGTATTTTATCATGGGATCTTGTAAATTAAAAGCTCTACATTACATATAGCATTGTGCGAAGGATGATGTGCCTGTTTGCCTTTTTTCTCTCTCCTCCTCAATATTTCTTTTAGTAGACACCACAGAGTTGTTTCATTTGGAATTCTAGGAACACAAATACACATAGCTTCGACTTCAATTAACCCCTCCCCCGTTCCCGTCTCGTTTTTGCGTATGTTTCTTTTTTGTACACTATATAAAATAGGTAGATTAAAAATTTTTACATTCATATATATACTACACATACCACATACACACACAAGATGAGAAAAAATGAGATATGTCGTCGTCATTGAATTGTTTCCGTTCCGTTCTTAATAATTTTTAAGAAATTTATCGATAGAAAAAATGAAAAACAACAAAGAAAAAATGCTAAATAAAATTTAAAAAAAATATCAATAAAAACTATGAGAGTTATAAGTGGACAGTTTTGTAATCTTAAGTTATGATATTTAAATGAGAAAAACGATCCTTCAGATTTATTATTTGATAATAAAAAGATATAAATAAATTCAACATGTGACATGTTTATTTAGAAAGACTTTCCGCTCAGTTGGCTTTATTTTAGTGATTTCATCAGGATATACTTAGATTCAATTTGTCGTGTTAGTTGGGGGTGCATTTATTAACAATTTCTCCTCTGAATATGAGCAGAATATACTGGGAATTGCCGCCGAAATTTGCATGTGTTTTACTGATATGAACGACCTTTAGGATGCTGATGATTTTGAGCATAGTAGTAGAGGCTAATTGATGGATTTAAGGGATTAAAAGCTTTATTGATCGCTGTGAGTGTAATAGGCTCGAGCTCCAATATCGAGCGATATCTTGGAAAATTTAGCGATTGAACGTAGTGTGTGCCATGGCAAACGGAAATTTATTATTGTGCTTGTGCTGCCCGAAATGATGGTTTCAGAACGGTATCTTCCATCACGAAACAACTCGCAGTTAGTCGTACATCTTTTCAAAGTCCAGTTAGCAACATCAACGGTCGGTTTCTTATTTAAAATAATGAGTAGATGGAAAAGTGAAGAGGGTAATTCACTACGATTCTCAACCATATAACACCCGCTGAAGCTTCGCCTCTCATGAATGAACCTTAGTATCATATCTAAAAGTGTGCAGAGTTTAAATCTCCGCTTCAGCTGCTATTCATCGATATTGCAAACAGAGGGTGTATTCAGAGAAAGGTCATTCCCGTGAAACTAATAGCTTAGCCCGGAAATAAAATCTAAGAGGAATTCGAGGTCCAAAGTAGACTCTGCCAGAGTTGCATGTTGCCACCGATACTTTTTCTTTTCGGTAACTTTTCTCTGTCGCGAGGTTGTGGACATTTTTTCTCAAACGCCCCGCTTGCGCTGATATTTGCCTGCTCTTTCGCCGAGTAATGGACTAAAGGTAAACACAAGTAAAGCCAAGGTTCCAAGTCAGATAGATCATTGAATTCTTCCTATCAGAATCAAGGGCTACAAACAATTTCTATATTTATCTAGTCCTGCTCCGTTTGTTATTTGGATGAACTTCACCCACCTCATTCCCTCTGTCAATACATATGGTATGTTCCCCTGTCCCAAATTTTCTATTTCCCTTATTACGCTTATTTGCCAACCAAAATTTAGATCATAGTTTTCTCTTAGCTTAAACTCGGGGTAATTTGAGTGTTATGTATGCTTAATCCCATAAAGTATTGACGACACTTGTGCAACAAAGGCATGCGTCTTAGGGATATAAATTCCAATAAAACTGAGCGTATTAGCGAAAAAATATAATTTGGAAGAATGGCGTTGAAATAGAAAAAGCCTATTCTCGTATTTTGCTAAAGAGCATAACAGCGTGAAGAAGAAAAGAGTCTCTGGTTCTGAGGATATTTACATCGTGCCCTGTTTTGCCTACACGGCTCTTATGTTTATTGTCGACATGGATAACCCAAAACAAACCACAGAACTTGGAGGAAATTCAGCAGGATTGAAAATTAACACAATAAGTCCTAAATCAAACATTTTTCCATTTCATTTTTTTTAAAGTAAGTAAGGATATTTATGAGGTGTTTCTTCAATTCTTTGCGGTATTTCGTGGTAATTGTAGCGGCCGCTTACCGCTATCATTGGATGTGACTTCTCTCCATGTACCAAATATGAATCCATCAGAACTTTCACCTTCATGTTACATCTGATTGCTCCCAGCCTTTTTCCCGTTCACAAGCGGGGTCAGCTCGTCGTGATCGGTTTTGAATGCCTGATCTGGGTGCAATCTCGAGGCTTTTAAGTCCTCATCCAGCGTGTCAAGCCACCGTTATTTCGGCCTGCCTTTTGGTCGTTTACGATCGACTTCGATGTTCAGACCAATCTTGGCAAGTGAATTCTCGTTAACACGAATTCCATGACCATACCATCGAAGATCCTCTCTCGCAACTTTTCCATGATCGCTGCGATCCCGTAACGATCGCGAATATCCTCATTTGGGATGTGATCAGAACGAGTGACGCAACTACTCCAACGTAACATCTTCGTCTCCATTACCGCAAGACGTCGTTCATTGTCTTTTATAGTTAACCAACACTCAGAATCATAGAGAGCGACAGGACGGACGACATTGCGGGGGGTACGATACAAGTTAAAACGATATCAATCAAAGTCCAAGTAATTTACATTTATAGAAGCTTTTCAACGATTCTCCTTTCTCTTGATAGTCTATAATCAAATACGTTTTTTGTTGAATCCTTGTTTAGATTTACTACAAATGGATGAGATGAATGTCCAATGCAATATTATTCCTGTATCCATCGTAATGCGCACTGTGAACAATAAGTTGAATGCCTCAAGAGACATGTTCGAAAGGCATACGCAATCCATTTTCAAACGGAAAGAGGAAACGCAAGTTGGATAGGAAAGTGAAGAGAAAAGTGCACAAATGTGGATATAGCTTTGCACTGTATAGAAATGGTTATTCACACTTATTAATACAACTTTAGGCGCAATAAATGATAGAACATTTGGCTCAATTCGAGTTGTATTATAACCGACGTGTTCAAGTCTTTGAGGTTTCATATCGCTTATTAATAGATCTTATCTTTAACAGTATCTTTAGAAAAAAGATGACCTTATTGTCTAGTGTTTTTAAAGATAAATATTATTGATGAAATTTACAGAGGAAAGTCCTGGAAAATCTTAATTATCGTCGAGTTTAACATTTTAGGGGGGGAGGTGGGTAATTTCGTCTTGAATTGAGTCAAAGGATTTCATTGAGTGACTGACTAACCACTGTTAACCGATGTCTGGAATATGGGTTGTAGTAGATTAGGGAATCGTTTTTGGAGTAAACGATTTTCAGTGTATAGGGAAAGTAGTTGGTAAGATAGGGTGTGGGAAGGCGTTTTGTGGAACATTGTGTGGAGAATTTAATGAAGTTGATTAAGGTCTCATCTCAGGCGACAGATGAATAGTTGTGGTTGTCTGGGTGTCTGTTTGGATGATTGTATGGACAGACTTGATAGATACAAAAAGATAGTGTTTTTAAGGATAGTGTCTACATGAGGGGATGGGTGAAAGTTGTTTACTGAGGGTGATACCAAGGGTTTTGGTAAATTGCTAATTGTTTTAGTGCAAATCAATAGTTTTAGGGGAGACCGTCTCATCTTGTCTCATATTTACTATTATAACTATGTAAGGGGATATAGATTAAGAATTCTCTCTGAGGTTCTTATGCTATGTGAAGATAAATACAAGATCATGTTATAAGGACATTGGAGTAAATTGGTAGTATTTCGATGATGGTGTCAAATTAACCCTAAAAAACGAAAAGGGGAATGCCAATAGGACAGATCTTGGTGAGATCAGAATAAATTGAAAAAGGTACCATTGAAGAGCACAAAGGCTTTTATATTGTTTATGTACTTCAAAAGGAACTTACATATTTGCAAATGACTTTGAATGTCCGGGGGGGGGAGGTGGGATAGAGAGGATGTTGTTATTCAGCTTCAGCTGGGATTTATTTTAAGGATGGATAGAGCACGAAAAGTGGATTTCTTCCATTTGTTAGCAAATTGAAAGTATAGGATGATATTGAATTTATTGGCATGTTCAAGAGCAATTTCATAGAGGATTGCTTCAAAAAATTTTTAAATACAATTCAATGGTCTTATAGACTGCTAAGAGAGTATGAGTATGATTTTTTTTTCGGATTGGAGTAGTTTTTCCACGAAGAGGTGAAGGGCGGGATGCTGTGTGTCTCTAAAAAGTGATAGACTAGACGATTAGCCATTTCCTTAGTGAGCATGTTTGTATTTCTATTGCTGGAGCTCTTGATTTTTCCGATGTGGGCGGGTTTCGCGTAGCTCTCGGTAGATATTCTGATTGAAACAGATTTTAGAATGTTTGGTGGCATAATGATCAATTGTGAATCTGTTTTTTTTTCTCTGTGATATGAGTTCTATTAGACTCAAATGTTCTCGAAACGTGGGGTGTACTTGCTGCGGTTTAAGCGGTAAGGCTGAGGATGTATGGAGGTAATATGATGAGGACATTGTAGTTAAAGAACCGATTGGGGATGTCATCGGTAGGTCGTGGTTAGGTTCAGAAAACCACACATTGTTTCATATTTTCTCAGCTAAGCTACAGTTTATATGATTCCAGTTCACGAGCTGGAAATTTAAGGCAGTTTTGAGTATGGTCTGGTGTATGTACCCCAGTTATTTGATGCTAAAGGCTATATCTTCACGGTCGCCTATTTCTGGAGTGATAGGTCGATTATGGGATAAGGGAGAGTGTTGTTGGCATGACAGCCTATTGCTTACTATGAAGAGATTTTGAAAAGAATGGATATTATTCCCATGCTCACGTAGGTAGTTACTTGGAAGGTAGAGGAGTTTTGGGTGTACCAGTTGAAATAAAATATGCCATTGGAATTGACAAGGCTATTGTACCAGAGCTGATACTTGGTATTGAATCTCTCTGTTTAGCGTGATGGGATGGTTTTTGAGGCATTATAATCGGGAAAGGTCAAATGTAGATCCTACTGGATTGGTCGGGGCAGTATAAAGTGCAAATTATTAAAACTAACGCATTGGTTGTAATAGCCATAATTGTCGCTTTGAAAGGCGGATCTATCTTGGGTGAAGGAAATATTTGTTCTGTTAGTTAGTGGTTAGCTGAGGAAATTACAGTTTCCTGCTCGGGTTTGCGGGAATCAGTTTTAAAAAATTTCTAGTTCGGGACTCTAAAGCTTCCAGTTTCATTTCATTGAGATAAGTATGTGAGGTTTACTTGAAAATAGATCGAGACACCGTTCCTGACGAAGGCCTGTATTGACTGATGAATTCATGAATGAATTCCACTGAACTATGTTAAGCTCCATTTGTAGGACGCATCTGAAAACGAGACGAGAACTAGTCTCTTCTTAATGTCAGAGTTTAAAGATCGATAATTATGAATAAATTCTGATAATTTATGCGCTATTGTGGAAAGCAGCATATGAGTAGTTGAGTTAAGTGATGTTGATCGCTCTGACCCTATCGAAGACAGGGCAGTTGCGGTGTCTTCGTGGGCGGAACGTGGAATCACACTTTACACATAAAGGACTTTCTTCTGACATTGTCTAGCGCCATAGGAGTTACTGCATTTGACGCAATGATCTGGCATACTACAATTCGAAGTCTACTATTCAAACAGCTTAAAAAACACTACTGTGTTTTTGTTTGTTTGAGGATTGCGGAAGTTCTGAGTCTGAGTGGAACAGAGCGCAGTAGGCTGGAAGACTGGTTTGAACGTAACTAGGAAAAGATGCAACTCTTTCTGTTTGCAACGTTTGTAGAGTTTTTTTTTGCGTACATGTGAAAAACTTTTACTTCGATTATTCCTAGCATCTCCTCCGTAGAGTAAGAACTATATGAACTTCCTATAAGGAGATTAGTTTGTCTACCTCTTGTAAGAGCGAACGTTGATTATCTTCTTCAAAGATTTTTTTAACGAGCCGTTTTCAGCACTTGTTTTGATGATTTATGGGGAGGAGGGTCTTTTTTGAGTATGATAGGTGGAAGTTTCTAGCCACTCACCAATTTTATCGAGTTCTTGGATTATGCTGCAACTTTTGGTGTTGCTTCACTCTCTTCCTATCTAGTTATCCATTCAACAAATTTGTTTGCCTCAACTCTGGTAAAATCTGCAGAGATCTACCACGTAATTCTTAATTGTTTTCGTTGTTGTAGGATTGTGGGAATTTTAAAGTAACAGTAGCGGTCACTTCCAATGTGCTGTTCCCATATAGTGCCATTAAGAGTGTACCCACATTATACATACACATATAGTACAGTTAGTTTACATACCGATTTAGTATTCATTCGTAATACAATACCTTTCGTAAAATTGAACTATCAAGGTCTTCGAAATCCACAAACAGAGCAGTGTCATCAGACACCTCGACGCACGCCGCTATACATTCGAGACATTAGAACAAGTAATAAAAAAACATTCCAGACGGGGAATCTATAATTCTACGTCTGGAATATGAAATATTAATTCCGCATAAACTGAATACACAGTGGGAACAAATTTCTCACACGGATAGCCATAAAAAAAATACTAATGGAACTGAAACATAGTCTCAATGACAATTAAGCATGGAAAAATAACAATAAGAAAAGGTTGTATGCCCTTTGCCAAATTAAGGAGTGAACAGGAGACATAAATTTAACGTCGAATCTTACTTTCAAATAAGACATATATACATACTACCCAATTATCGCAACGAGTCACCCGTGCACTAGTTATAGTTGAAGTTGCCAATTTACGAGGGAATCGCTTCAGGATTTGGCAAATCGCACATCGCCCGAGAATATGAGACAACCCTTAGATCAGTAGAATACAGAGCCGGGAAAAAACTCCGCCACGAAATTGATAGGTAAAAAGCGTACGACAGGTAGGAATTAATGGACGACATTGACAAGAACCCATGGGGCCTCGGGTACAAGTTAGCCACCCAAAAACTCGAAGTTTATCGTTCACCATTTTCCATAGAAGCTGCTAGAATATAGAAAAATGTGTAAGCACTTTGTTCTGATCATCCGTATTGCGCATGCGAACGGCGTCAGCCAGCATAACCTGCAAATAGGCCACTTCCTGCTTTTCAAAATTGATGGGTATTGCTTTTACGACACTAAGCATACCACAGTTATGTAAGCATTCGGAAGGAAAAGCCCACGGTGGTATCGGAATACTTATCAGATCCCACATTAAGCATTATTTTCTAGGAGATTACTGCAAAGACTAGCTCCAAGCAACTTCAACTGCGATTACTGTAGTGGGCTAGCGCGATAACCAGCACCGTGACCTAATGTCCTTCAAAATTTAAACTAACTTCTCAGACATTTGCAGAATTTTTTAGCACACTGCGGAACAGATTTCTTACCGCTGGGGACTTTAATGCTAAGCACACTCATTGGGGATCCAGGCTGATCACTCCCAAGGGAAGACACTAGACTTGACATCTTCTCATCTGGACAGCCAGGAGATCGACGAAAAATCCCGGACCTGATTGGCTTTGCCGTTATTAAAAATTTGAGGCAAGAGTTGATAACGAGCGAGCCGTGTTATGAGCTATTTTCAAACCACTCGCCCGTCACCATAACACTTGTGAGCGTACCTCCTATAACACGCGATGCAAGTAGGAAATTATTAACCAAATCAACGAACTGGTTGCATTTCCGTAAGTAAATAAGCACTCATCTCCAAACCAGAAGGCCAGAGTTGAAATACACCAAGCCCTGTTGAAATTCAACGAAATAACGACCGTGGGCGCACAGCCCTCTACCCCAAACCCATGTATCTTCCAATCCAAAAAATAGTACACCGCATACTAGAGCTGTTTGAAGTAAACAGGAAGTTGAGAAGATAATGACAGGCTTACAGATTTCGGGACCTAAAAGAAAAATTGGCCAGATCAAGTCGATCCATCCATGAAGCCCTTCACGAGATTTATCGCCTACTGCATCAACTGATTTTTCCCTGTAGAAAGTTGAAGAAACCTGCTCAATACGAATCGCCACTGAGATCAGCAGACAGTACCTGGGCAAGAATTGATGCCGAAAAAGGGGCAGAATTTGCAAAACACCTGCAAAAAGTATTTCTCCCCCACTTGCCGGAGATGGAGTCAAGGCTTCAGAATACATCCATGCCTACACCGAAGGGAAGCTTCTTATTTAGAGCCAACCAAGATTTTCAAGCCTTTAGAGAACAGGTGGGCCCAACGAAAGCTCCAGAATATGACCTAATCACGGAAAAAATGTTGAAGGAACTTCCAGGACTGCGCGGTATTCTACGGGACGCGGAAAGAATAACGAAAAATAAAGGTCACATAGGACCTACGGATCTATCCTTCGGCACGACCCATATGATGATCTCCTGCAAATTGACGAACCGTACCTGGCCGGAAGATGTTAGTAGTGTTGGTTAGAAGTCGGCAGATTCATGACCCAGCACGGATTCCCTCTAACTAAATATTGCTCTAGGAACAGAGCAGATTTTCATAGTCCTTTCTATACTATATAGCTGAGCCCAAGCCGGTGGTGAAGTACCGCGATATAATAATAGGCTCGAAGATGAGTTTCTTTGGGCAGATTTAGAGTACCGCAGACATGGCTGCAGTCTTATTGGCTAATGAACGCAGTTTAGTCCGTTCTTCTCCACGGCTCCGAAATGTGAGCTTGCGCCCTTTGTATGGCAAACAGATTTGCCCCAAAGGCCTTATGTGTAGCGTCGGGTTACCGCACAGTTTCGAAGTCACGGGTATTGGTGACAACAGGAGTAATTTCATTCTGTCTATATGCTATGGAGCATAAATCTATAATAGTCAGTAAAGTTAGGAGGATAAGGAAGTGGTCATTCAAGTGAAAAAAAACTAGCACTGTCAGGGTATGGCAGCAATTTTGGGAGAGCGAATGGGGGGTAGATGAACCGCACAATTCGTCAGAGACGTATGTTCAAGGTTTAGCCGAAGATACGGCGAGACTGATTATTACCTGACCCCAAATATTCAAATGGCATGGATATTGACTTGCACAAAATTAAGAAATCACTGCTGCCGAATTGCATTTCCTACAAGGGGATGACTGACAATCCCTACGATAGAAATCGTCTGTAGGAGGATCTCAGTTGCCAGTGTTTCTTTGCTGAAGAGGGTTCGGTACATACGAATACCTTGATTAAAACCATGTTGCAGAGCGAGGTCATGTGAAGTTGGGTGATATGCAACACTTAAGACATTCTTAAGATGAAAAAGAGTGGGTTTGATAGGAAATACGGCAGAGTAATTAAGGCTCCCTGAACCACGGATCGCGTCCTCCTAAATTAAAAAGGCCTAAGCTGATATAGTGTATCAAACGGTGGGCGTAAATACATTTCAATTCCGTACTTAAAAAGATCCTCTCAGTAGTAAAATCAAAAAAGTGCATTTGAAGAATAAGCTCCGCATACCGAAAACAATTATAGGACTTATGTTTTTATTATGAGCCATAAACTTGGGCCTACGTCCTTCTCGAGAGCTTGGATGTGCAACTTAGGTGTTCTTATGTAAATCATAAAAGACAATAGACGTATTCAAGTGATATTTTTATGGCAAATTCCACTCTGCATCTGATTGCTGTGGACAGCAGGTGCTTTTTTTCAGGCTCAAAGAAAGTGGGCTAGCACCAACATGCACCCGTCCCTACCCAGGGAAAATTCTCGCCGCCGCTATCAACTGCCAGCTTTTAGGAGCAGAGATTTGTATTTGTATTGTTTTGGACACTCTGTGCTGATCAATTTTCAAAATTAAGTTTCCTTTTCTTTCAAACGAAGCTTCCGAGGATGACGTGGGGCCATAGTTACTCTTACCATCCGATGACAATGACTTCGAAAAATAGCAACAAATGACTACGGAGGACAACAAGCTAAGTATGATGATGTGCTGCGACAAAATGAGAATTAACGTACTCAAATTGAACTGCTGACAGAAACGATCAGCGAACTTTGTGTCGCTAAGTGAAATCCCTGCAATCTATGCTGGCGACAGTATTTCCCGCTATGAACATGGAACAGCACGCTACTGCCCTGACCAAGCCAACAGAAGTAGTATAATAGCTGACTATCCACCACTGCGTTAGCCACTTCAAGCAGCGACTTCGTCATTCTGCAGGGACTCGAAGCAGACAAGATGTGCCTTGAGGTCGACGAGGAGCAACAAGAAGACCTTTCCAACTTCGTCTGTCGGCGGAAAAACTCCAAAAGTCAAGTGCCAAGTGTCAGTGCTTCCTCTGCTAGTGCCTTAAAGCCAAAAAAGCAGAAAATTCCTCCAATTATGGCATATAATATTAATGTCTCGCAGTTACTGAAATCACTAAAGGGCAAGGGCCTAAAGGCAACCCTAAAAAACACGAGAGGTGATAGAACCCTCATTTTTCTGCGACAACAGGGAACCATGCCAAAATGGATGGAAGTTCGCACTGTTGCAACTGCGGCCAAACTGGGCACCCTTCAAGCTATCGTGGGTGTCCAACTTATAAAGAGATGCTAACCACACGGGGAGCTGCTGAAACCCGGAAGGCAACTGAGAAATGTCTATTAAAGCAAACTGTGACTCAACTTTCACAGAGTTTGATCAGCCCAGCAGTGAATTAAGCAAATGCCAAGCAAGCAAATACGGGTTTCCGAGAATTGGTTCAAGCTCTCGCTGCTGCTCCCAGCAACGGAATTAAGTATTGTCCCATTTGCCAATGCAGAATACAAAACATTTCTTTCTCGGATTAATTGCATGAGCACAATTGTTTGACAAATGGTGGCGAATTTCCGCAATAAAGAATTAACCTGGAAATTAGCAGATATAAAACCCAGGCCTAACATATTTTAGAATATAAACATTTTGACCTGCAAACACAAGTGCCCCCACCTATCTGCAGTGATGTTAGAAAAGCGCAAGTTTTTACGGAATCATTTGAGGCTCAGCTAAACACCTCTCCCCTTCGAAACGATCCGGCCTTAACTGTGACTGTTGAAGCGACAATTAGAGAATTCCTTTCCAAACATTCCAATAAATTAGTGACTTTTGCGGCTACAAACATCGCAGTCCAACCAGTGAATTGGCAACATTTTCTGAGTCTTCCACAACTCATCACCTTGACCCACAACCATTGCCAATTTCATCATTAACAATTTAGCCATCGTCTCCTTAAAATTTCTTTTAGCAGTTTTTAATAATAACGGCTATTTTCCATCTACTTGGAAAGTAGCAAAAATTATTGCGATTCGAAATAAGTGAATCTAATCCGAACCAAACAATTTCAGACTCATTTCCCTATTTTCCAACCTAGGAAAACTTTTTGAGAAAGCCTGGATAACTGAATTTTTCCAGCATTGTAATCTTAAAAATATCATTCCCAAACACCAGTTCAATTTTCGTCATAAACATGGAACGCAACATGCACTGAACGGTATTCTCGTTTCTAGATTAAGTCAACAATAAACCAACATTAACCTGTGCATTGGATCGATAGTAGAAAAGGCCTTTAACTTCCTATGGGCAAACGGACTCATACAAAACAACTTCCCAATTTCGATTATCAAAATTGCCATCAGCTTCCTCGAAGATAGGCTGTTCTATGTCAACGTGGGGAACTAATTTTTCGATCTCTTGCCAGTAGCACCAAGAGTACCGCAAGGATCCATTTCAGGACCTTATATGTTATAACACGGTCCCATTCCTGAGACCGCTAAAGCTCCGCTATTGGGGCATTAGAATAAATGAGGCAAAAACGCAAAATTGCTAAACGCTTGAAAATTAAAATCGAAAATACAACATTGAGCAAATCACAGACGATCAAATACTTGGGAGTTAAATTTCTCAAATTTAATCCGCACTTGGAGCTGGCTATCAGCAAGGCACGCCGCGCAGTTAGTAAGATCTACTATTTTCTTTGCAAAAAATAGGCCTTAGTGCCAAAGCCAAACTGATTCTCTACAAGATCCTGATACGACCCATCTTCTGTTACGGAGTACCTACGTGGATCACCTCCTCCAACCCTGCCATGAATAAATGCGAAGCGTTTGAATGCTATTAGAAAGTTCGCAAAAAAACACCGAAGTATATCTGCAAAGAAGAGTGAAATCACTTCGAAAATGTGTTATCAATTTAATGGAAAGATTTGTCGAGAAAACGGAAGACCACCCAAATCCATTAACTCGGCAGCTCTACCAACGGTAGCACATCCCCGTTGGCCATATTTCTCAGGCCCTGCCAAATTGTAAATAATAACCTAAAACCCTCCATCCTTTAACTCTTTCATACTCTTGGCCTGGTAGGGGTACATAGAGGATAAGCACAAGTTACTGTGATGTGCGATTGTATATAGTAGTTTTAAGTATCTTCAGTTAGAATTAAGCATGTAAATAGTAGTTTTTTAAGAAAGTAAAATAAAAATCTTCTGGTGCTTTTAGTGCGAGCGTCTTTTTTGTAAATAAAGTTAATGTTTGGTAACTAAGAAAATGTGAAGATTTGTGTGTAAAATAGGCCAAACAAATGTAATAGCCACCAATTGAAATAGAATTAAGATAGCTAAGTTCAACTTAAGCTAGAAATAAGCTACCAATGTTGAAATGTAAGTTACTATTGAAAAATAAAAATAAACAGCGAATTCCAGGATCTCGAATTACGACACCACCTACAATCCCCTCTCACAATCAGGTGAGAGTGAATACTGAAGCCATTCACAACACAGCCCTCCGCAACACCTATAAGAGGGAAACGGATTCCGCAATAGTTGCAGTCAACAGAGATCCTGGAGATAAAGCATCAACAAATGATCTTCACAACCACCTGAAGAAAGTTATAATAAATACGGCTACAAAGATACTTGGCCCCAGCCGCAAGAAAAGTCAGAACGGCTGGCTTGACGATGAATGCAAGCTAGCAACGGAACGGAAGAATGGTGCATTCCGAGTAATGTTGCATTCTCAAAGAACGCGGGCATGTGCAGAGACTTATCACGAACTCCATAGAACCGAGAAGCGACTTCACAGACGGAAAAAGGAACCAATAAATAAGTCTGTGAACTGGAAAAGTACAGGGAGCAACCGCACCAGGCGCGCAAGTTTTACCAACAAGTCAGCAGGATGAAGCCTTATACACCTCGATGTTCATCTTGCCGAGACAAAGAGGGAAATTTGATCTCCGACAGAATGGGCATATTGCAGCGATGGGTTGAGTACTTTGATGAACTACTGAACAACCAGAACATCGGCGAGTTGGAGGTCCCGACAACTGAAGACGACGGATAAATGCTGCCACCACCAAGCATAGAAGAAACAGTCCGTGCAATTCATCGGCTTAAAAACCATAAGTCGCCAGGAGCCGATGAAATTACAGCCGAATTAGTTAAATATGGAGGCGACTATTACGCCAAGTGGTTCATCAACTGATACTCAAAGTATGGAACAGCGAATCAATGCCTGACGACTGGTTAGTTTCTGAGAATGGCCCCGTTAAATAAATGACCACTTTCGACCCCCTGAACTCCCCGCTTTTCCAAAAAAGGTCGAAACTAAGACCAGCTTCGGGAATTACTAATCGAGACCTTTCATTTTATACCCCACATGACTATATTTGGTGAAAAAAAATTCACACCCCCCTTTTGCATGTATGGGGACCTCCCCTTAAATTCGACGTAACATGATGTAACTTACTGTATGCGTGAGCATTTACAGTTCCCACCAAATTTGGTGTCAATCGCTTCAATAGTCTCCGAGAAAAATGCGTGTGACGGACAGACAGACAGACAGTAAACCGATTTTAATAAGGTTTTGTTTTACACCAAACCTTAAAAAGGGGGATATTATATTACACAGTGCAGCAATTATAGAGGTATCACGTTGCTGAATACCATCTATAAAATACTCTCCTCTATCTTGCTAGGCTGGATAGCCCCATACGGCCAGAACATCAGCCCATACCAAAGAGGCTTCACTCCAGGCAAATCAGCAACAGATCAGATTGTCTCTCTGCGGCAAGCGATGGAAAAACTGTTGGAATATGGTCATCAGTTGCACAATCTTTTCATCGACTTTAAAGCCGCCTATGACAACATAGCCAGGGTAAAACTGTACACGGCCATGAGAGAATTCGGTATCCCAACAAAATTGATAAGACTGATGACATTGATCAATGTGCGAGGCCAGATAAAAGCAACAGGATCATTCTCGAGACCATTCAACATCAACAACGGTTTAAGACTAGGGGATGCCCTATCATGTGTCCTCTTCGACCTGGCTCTGGAGAAAGTGATTCACGACACTGATGCAAGAGACACCATCCTCTTCAAATCTACCCAATTACTGGCCCGAGGTGTACAATGTACTTTCATCCAGAGCGAGCAGGCGGCGCGAGATCTTGGGCTGCACATCAATGAAGGCAAGACGAAGTATATAGTGGCAACATCAGCACCAAAACCAAAAGAACGAAAAACATCAAATCGCACTGGTCAAACGAAAACAATGAAGATAGGAGACTACAATTTTGAGACCGTTGAAAATTTTTCCTATCTAGGGTCGAAAATCACAACCGATAACAGCTATGACGATGAAATCCGCGCACGGTTCTTGTCAGCCAACAGAGCCTATTTTAGCTTACAAAAACTGTTTCGCTCGAAAAGTCTCACTATAGGGTCAAAGCTCTTACTATATAAGACTATGATTTTGCCAGTCCTTATGTATTCATCGGAGACTTGTGTGCTTACCAAAAAATAACTGCGAACTCTTGGCCACGTTCGAGAGATGAATCCTCCGAAGAATTTTTGGCCCCCTACATGAGGATGGACGATTCCGTAGCCTACATAATGATGAAATCTATGAGCAATACCACGACCGTCTGGTAGTGGATAAAATCCGGCTCAACAGGTTACGGTGGGCGGGTCACTTAATCCGTATGGATGAGGATGATCCCACCCGGAAAGTCTATAAGAGCAATAGCTATGGTAGAAAAAGAAGACGAGTTAGACCCTGCCTGAGATGGAGCGATGGCGTAGGTCAGGACGCCAGACAGCATTTAGGGATAGCGAATTGCTGGATCTCGACTTAAAACCGGGGTGTCTGGAGTTCCTTATTAAGGAGGCCTAGACCGGATACCGATTGTTGCGCCGTTGATGATGATGATAAATTTCAGGATCAGTAAGGGAAAATGGCGTGCAAACTACAATGATGATTTGTATGATCTACAAAATGAATCTTCTGTATCGACTGTCGTGGAACTACTAAAACTTCAGTGGGATGGGCACGTGCAATGCTTTGGGCGTGGGCTGAATATCCAGCTGAACATTAAGAGGCAGAGTCCAAAGAAAACTAGAAGAATTCACGCCTAGTTCTTGTTATTTCAATTTTTACGTCCAAAACGATATGTCCTAGAAATTTCAATATTCATCGTGTCTGCTGCATTGAAGTTTAGAATGGACCCAACCGTATTAGATTATTACACACCAACTAGATGAGGATCTTGCTCAAGACTCCGTTTCTCAGCGAGTGTCTTAAAATCTTGCAATTCACAATTGTTGAGAATAGGCAGTATGGCAATGTCTCTACGGACTTTCACCGAAAATGTTAGCCCTAGCAATTGAAAATTACTTTTCCATGCATGCACGTATTTTCACACGAATAAGTATCAACAGTGCAATGTGCTAGCAAAAATGTTAACATTAAGAAAGAATTCTCGTACACACGCGTCCACATTCCGATAGTCACTTCTAGTGAGAAAGTGGAACTTTGAATAATTAAGGTAACCACCTACTGGGCTCTATCACCGACGATATCCACGGTATATGAGAAACGTGTACGCAGGGAATATATACTCAGTTTAGTTCAGGTAATTAGTTCTTATATAAATACAAGCCAAGTTTTTGTCCCATTCATTGTGTGGCCACAGTTTACTAGAAACGATGAGAAAGTTTGTGATATTCTTGTGCATTCCGCTTGTGTTTGCGGAGTATTTAGACAAAGGTTAATATTGTGTGCAATGCAGTGCCTAAATTCATTTAAATAACATTTTCGTGCAATAGTTTTTCCACCACAGAATTTCGAACGAGTTGTTGGGGGCAAGGATGCACCGGAAGGATCAGCGCCATTTCAAATATCATTACAGACTAGCAAGGGCCAACATATGTGCGGAGGAGCCATCATAGGAAAAGAATGGATTATCACGGCTGGACACTGCGTTAGTGGGTAAGTATGAAACTAGGCAGATATTAGAACTATGCAAACGTGCGATTTGAATCAAAACAGGAGTGTAATACTAATATATTCACATCAAGCTATGTATCTAATTAAAAAGATATTAACAAAAGTTGTTTTCCGTAGGAGAACTCCAGAAAGTCTCAAAGTTTTAACGGGCACCCAAGATTTAAAAGGACAAGGAGTGTACTACTTCCCCAAAAAAATCTACGTACACGAAAAGTAATGAACCATGCCTCGCGCAATCATAAAATATCTTATTTACTTTGACTCCAATCCCCAGATACAATAAACCAGCTTATCACAACGATATCGCTCTCATACGTTTGAATGATTCAATTCGATACAATGAATTCACCCAGAAGATATCGTTTTCCCCAAACGATTCTCCTGACGATGCAGTCATCACGTTAACTGGTTGGGGGCGACTCTCGGTAAACGGTTTTCAAATAGCATAAACATATTTACATTCATCTTTCAATAAATCTTCAAGGCAGGAGGAAGTATCCCAACTGAGCTTCAAGCAATAGAGTTGAAGCGAATGGCGTATGTTGACTGCAAGCGGAAATTCTCTGACGATCCAAATCTGGGCGTTGGCCACTTGTGTACTTATAATCAGGCTGGACAAGGAGCGTGCAATGTAAGTTACAGATATTGTGTTATTTTGAGTTCATTCTAGCTCACCGTAACCATGCTTTCTTTGTGCTACTAGGGAGATTCAGGAGGACCACTTACCCACGAAGGACTATTAGTTGCTCTCGTCAACTGGGGCATTCCCTGCGCCAAAGGATTCCCTGATGTCCACGCTAGAGTTTCATATTATCACGACTGGATAAAGACGACTACCGGTTCTGGGGAGCAGTAACACTAAATTAGTTCATTAACATATTTAGTATCTAAAACATTCAAGCATTGTTCTAGACAATTAAAACGACGGAAGTATTTATTTATAAATTAAAGAAGAAAATCTGAAAAAAAATGTATAATTTATTTTAAATTTTCTTTTCAATGTTTGATACGTTCCTACTAGGAAATGATTCTCATCTATGCATTATCAGCACCGGCTTTTGGTAATGTATTTCACTTCCTTCCAGAGCTTTTCAAGAAGCCTCCACTTTTTATCAACTGTTCTACGCCACCTAATTCTAAGATGCTGCACACTTAAGCTACCTTCGGATGGCATAACCAGCAATGAAATTTTCACCCTTTTCGTAGTCTCCACTCTATCCACTACTATCAACACTTGTTTGTTACTTATACTGAACTGAATGGAAAGGCGGAAGTTGGAGACTTTTATTCCAAGGCAAACATTCCAAAAAGGATGCAGAATATATCGTTAGAAGCTACTTCGACATCAGAGAGAGCAAATCTAGTCCCGGGATGAAAATTATGGGGGAAAAATTATACGGGCCTCCTTGTTATGCCTTTCCCTTTATTCCTATCTTTCTACTCTCGATGTGTGACTAAATAGATAAGTTAGACCCACAACGTAACAGAGGTTTCACCAGGCTATATCTTTATTATATGAAATACTCAAATAATTTTTAATTTTATTGCTGAACGTGTAGAACTGAGACTGATGAGTTGAGATAGTTGAATAACCGAATGAAGCCGTTTATCGTCGAAATTCCCATTCCATTCCATTTCTCTGGAACTGCTGAGATATTCTACCGTTCAAGTTTCCCTTGTAGTTGCAGGGGCGTAGCAATAGCACACTGGTTGCCATAGATACTCCCTCCGAATAACTTCTGAAGGAAGGTTTGAAAGTAACTTGTGTATGCTTCATGTACGTTCAAGTCTTCTGCCCTGCAATTATCTACCTTGTTATAGTAGGGGGTTATCTTCCCGAGAACCACGGGGCATTCAAAAACCAAGCGGTAATCGAAAAACTCCAAACACAAAGAGTTAAGCGACCCGTACTGACAGATGATGGCCTCTGTATTATTGAGCGAGCCACCTAAGTAATAAGCCTTATATTCATGGATAATCAAATTCCATGGAACTCCATATGGCATATAAAAAAACAATGAAAAGCAATATCAGGAAAAAGCTGTCTGGATCCCAGAGGCGAAAGAGACAATTAAAGGAAAGAGGGGAGCCTTCTTAATCGTGTAGGAGTCCCATTCCCTCGCTGAACACCGAAGCTGAAAACTAAATTCCAAATAAAGATGACTCCCAGTTTCAAAAATACCTCCAAACCACCGGGAAACAAAAATACCCTAAAGACAAGTTTCGGTAAATTAATGACACCTGGGGAAACCTACAGGAAAGTGCTAGCCCCTCTTAAGAGCACTGTGGTGCTCGTGAAGTAAGATGGTGCAAAGGGCTAATTAAAATATTTGAACAAAGGAATCTCGATTATGGGAGTTGAAAGGTACGGCACTACTCAGAATGCGACTGATCCTCAGCAGGCAACTCATCTACTGGTGGAACAACGAAATTGCAAGTTTGCGAGCCGTATGTTTCCGGGCAAGGACACTTTATCAGAGGCTTAAGGAAGAGCCCGGTAACCGCGCCGAGAGGAGATACGCAGGCAACTGCCGGCCGCTCAAAAGAAGCTATTCGGAGGACTAAAAAGAACTGCTTCAGACAGCTATGCGACCATGGCATATAAACCTCTATGAGGTCGTAATGAAGAGGCTGCGGATATCACTCCAGGTGACCTGAAAGAGATTGTTACCACATTGTTTCCTCAATGGCAACTGCGAAGGAGCTGCAGAAAATGTGTGGTAGGATAACCGACAACAAGGCCCCAGGTTTGGGTGGCATTCTTAATAGAGCTCTAAAGCTGGCAGTGAAGACTAGGAAGGAGTATTCCCTGCCCAGTGCTTCCCAAACCCAAGAAGCCACCTGGAGACCCAGCATCATATCGCCGTAGCTGTCTGATGGATACAATGAAGAATATAATGGAGAGAGTCATCTACAGGAGCAGCGACGCCACTCTTACAGGCTTGTTGGGGCGTCAGTTTGGTTTCCGGCGTGCCCACTCTACGGTGGATGCAATAAGCACGGGCGTGAATTTGGTAAAAGAGGCACTAGTATCTGGCGGCTGTTGTGCTGTGTTGGCATTATATATCAAAAACGCATTCAACTTGGTCAACTGTAACAGAATTAATGGGGAGTTGGCTGACATAGGTGCTCCCGGGGCTGTTTGGCGAGTCTCGTGGGTACCACATATTCCTTGTAGTGAAATATCATGTGCAACGGGGTGCTTGTTCTTCCCATCCCAGAGGGGGCTTTTCGATTGCTCCTCCAGGTTGGGGGTTGGGCAGGGCTGACAACCCTACACGGAAAACCGATATTACGAAGCCATGAAAGGAGCCTCGGACAGGATGGATTTTACAACGACGAACCTGACAACGACAACGGATTAACGATTTGCGAATTTTCTCATGGAACGTGCGCTGCTGAGCAGCTAGCCCATACCCTGTCCCAATATAAGGGTGATGTAACAGCGTTGCAAGAGATCCGATGGACAGGGAACGGTTTCCTGAAGAAGAGCCGCTACACCATATATTATAGTGGCCATTCAGTTAACCAAATGCCCGGAGTAGGTTTCTTAGTCAGCCAAAAAATGGTACCTGCTGTTATCGGCTTTGTAAATATAAGTGAAAGGCTATGCACTCTGCGTTTGCAAGGCAAATTTAGAAATATAAGCCTCATAATTGTTCACGCCCCTATAGAAGAGACTGGAGAGTCGGAGGATACCTTCTACGAATTAGTTGAGCGGACCCTCGAAGCCTGTCCCAAGTATGATATCAAAAGCATACTTGGAGATTTCAACAGTCAAGTAGGGACGGAGCCCGTATTCAGGCGATACATCGGCTCCCATAGTTTACATAGGGATACCAATGATAACAGATTGCGCAGCTAGCAGTATCGCACGAAATGGTTGTTGGAAGTACCTGGTTTGCGCGGAAAGCGGTGCACAAACATACGTGGGCCTTTCCAGACGAGATCACTTTCAACCAAATTGACCACGTGCTGATTGAACGCCGCCACCTCTCAGCGTTGATGAATGTCAGAACATATAGGGGAGTCAATATAAACTCGGACCACTATCTCCTTGGCATAGTGCTCCGAGCTCGAATAACAATACCACCTAGGGTCGCCTCTGACAATCAGGTGGGACTGAATACTGACGCGACACCTATAAGAAGAAAATGAATCCCGCAATAACCGCAGTCAACAGAGGTCCTGGAGATGAAGTATCAACAAATGATCTTCACAATCACCTGAAGAACGTTATCATTGATACGACCAAAAAGATACTTGGTCCCAGCCGCAAAAAGTCGGAAGTTGCATTCTCAAAGAACGCGGGCACGCGCAGAGACTAATCACGAACTCCGTCGAGCGGAGAAGCGACTTCACACACGGAAAAAGGAAGCCTGGGAGAACCAATAAGTCTGTGAACTAGAAAAGTACAGGGAGCAATCGCACCAGACGCGCAAGTTTTACCAACAAATCAGCAGGATGAAGCCTTACACACCCCGATGCTCATCCTGCCGAGACAAAGAGGGAAATCTGATTTCCGACAGAATGGGCATATTGGAGCGATGGGTTGAGTACTTTGATGAGCTACTGAACAACCAGAACATCGGCGAGTTGGAGGTCCTGCCAACTGAAGACGACGGACAAATACTGCCACCATCAAGTATAGGAGAAACAGTCCGTGCAATTCATCGGCTTAAAAATCATAAGTCGCCAGGAGCCGGTGGAATTACAGCTGAATTGGTTAAATATGGAGGCGAGCAGTTACACCAAGTGGTTCATCAACTTGTGCTCAAAGTATGGGATAGCGAATCAATGCCTGACGATTGGCAACGAGGCATTATCTGGCTCATACATAAAAAGAGAGATATCACACAGTGCAGCAACTATAGAGGTATCACGTTGCCGAGTACCATCCATGTATAAGATATTCTCCACTATCCTGCTAGGCCTGATAGCCCCATATGCCCAGAACATCATTGGCCCATACCAAAGAGGCTTCACTCCAGGCAAATCAGCAACAGATCAGATTTTCTCTCTGCGGCAAGCGATGGAAAAACTGTTGGAATATGGACAAGAGTTGCACCATCTATTCATCGACTTTAAAGATGCCTATGATAGCAGGGCCAGAGTAAAACTGTACACGGCTATGAGAGAATTCGTTATCCCGACAAAATTGATAAGACTGACTAGGCTGACCCTGACCAATATGCGAGGCCAGATAAAAGCAGCAGGACCACTCTCAAGACCATTCGACATCAACAACGGTCTACGACAAGGGGATGCCCTATCATGCGTCCTCTTTAACCTGGCCCTCGAGAAAGTGATTCAGGATGCTGAGATAAATACAAGAGGTACGATCCACTTTAAGTCCACAAAACTACTGGCCTATGCTGACGATATCGACATCATGGAAATAACCACCCGAGACGAACAAACTGCCTTCATCCAGATCGAGCAGGCGGCTTTGGAGGCGAGATCTTGGGCTACACATCAATGAAGGCAAGACAAAATATGTGGTGGCAAGGTCAGCATCCAAAACCAACCAGCAATATCGAACCGCACTGGTCAAACGGGAAGGGTAAAGATAGGAGAATACAACTTTGAGACCGTTGATAATTTCTCCTACCTAGGGTCGAAAATCACAATCGATAACAGCGGCGATGATGAAATCCGCGCACGGTTATTGTCAGCCAACAGAGCCTATTTCAGCTTACAAAAACTGTTCCGCTCGAAACGTCTCACCATAGGGTCAAATCTCTTACTGTACAAGACAATGATCTTGCCAGTCCTTATGTATTCCTCGGAGACCTGAGTTCTTAGCGAGAAAAATTGCGAAATCTTGACCGCGTTCGAGAGAAGAATCCTCTGAAGAATTTTTGGCCCCCTACATGAGGATGGACGATTCCGTAGCCTACATACGGACGAAATCTATGAGCGATACCATTACCGTCAGGTTGTGGATAAAATCCGGCTCAACATGTTGCCAGGACCCCAGACAGCTTTTAGGGATATCGAATTCATGGACCTCGGCCCAAAACCGGAGTTCTGCCTGGAGTTTCTTATTGATTCAGGTCTAGACCGGATACCGGTTGTTGCGCCCTTGATGATGATGAAAAACTACTCCGGAAAACACATGTCGCAAAGCCACAAGGGCTCTGATGACTTGCAGGTCCATAGCAGGAAAAAAATGGGGACACACCCCGAAAATGTTGCATTGGATATACACTGCAATAGTAAGGCCAATGATTACCTATGGGACGGTAATCTGGGCAGAAGGAACGGAACTAAGCACAACAGCCAAGGAGTTACACAAACTTCAAAGACTGGTTTGAGTGCGTATCAGTGGGACAATGCGAGGGGGCAGAACATTGCTATTCTAATCGACAGCTAAGCGGCTATTAAAGCAGTTAGGTTGTACCAGGTAATTTGCAAACTGTTATGGGAAACTGAATACGCTCGGCTCGCTTAATAAAGTCTGGATACTCTGGGCACCAGGCCACATTGGGTAAGAAGACAAGCAAGCAGCGGACGAGCTGGTCAGGAAAGGAGCAGCGACGCCACTATACGTGCCAAAGTCATTCTTTGGAGTCGGAAATAGGTTCATTGCTACTGGGCAAACTTACCAGGATGGGACCAGTCCAGGGCGCTCGAAAGATTGTTTCAACCTCACCAAGAAGAGCATCCTAATCATAGTGACAATACTCACTGGTCACTACAAGCTAAACTATCACCTGGGGAAACCAGGGATATCTACGGACAGTGTCTGTAGATTCTGCGAGGATAGTATTGAAATCTGCACACATGTTCTGGGACAGCATCCGGCACTTGTGCAAAGTAGATTCAGGCGCCCGGGTGAATACTTAACACCAGATGCCACGTTGAAACAATTGGAATTTGATAACATAATAAAATTTCTGTCGGTTACAGTTTATAGGTAAACTATAACTAGTAAAGGGCGCAATAGTTCTTTTAGGACGCAGTGTGACATCCCTTGAATGGCCGCAAATAATATCCAAAATCCGTAAGCAACAATTATAAGTTTCAGTGATCTTAGAGTGTCACAACTTTGTGATGTTATTTACACAGAAAGCAAATACAAATTCAATACTTACCCGACAAAAAAGGAAGCTGAAACACATCCATTCCAATTCAAAGCATTGCGTACTTCTTACACTCGCTTTTATTGTTTACTCTCTTCTCTTTCATTTAAAATTTACTAATTTCACTACTGCTATTCACTTTTCATATTTTAACATAGTCGCTCTCTGCATATTGCAATTGCATTGATTAATTTAATCAACGGGCCCGATATACGTAGGATCAGCGATAAGTAGTAATAGTAGGTATGTTCGTAAAAACATAAACACATTATTTATATTTTGGGTAAATTCTAAAAAATATAATTGATACACTCGCACTTATCATATAATCATGTTCGTATTACTTATAGACAAGAAAAATTGGATCTTCTTTTTACACGAATAAAATACGCTTTCTTCCCTCTTCAGATAATTTTCTCTCAAAGTTTCCATTTCTCAGAGTACCAGCTTAGTTCGCGACTTATACGATTAGTTAGGAGAAAACCTATCACTATGTTACAATATTCAAAGCTTGATACTCATCGTCGTGCATTTCGGTCATCATGAAAGTGCCATCTTGCAGCAGGAGCACGACACGTCTTGTACCGCCTGAAATGTTGATAGAAACAAAAGTAAGTTCTCATAGATCTACTTAAAGTTTAGGTTTCAATATCTGCCAGAAAAGAACATACCCGGCGATGGCAGATCTGCTTGCACGACTTCCGCGGGAATATTCCCATCTTGCGAATCGCCCCCGTCACCCGTTTGAATGGTAAGTGCTTCGGTTGCGTCACCTGAACCATCGTTTACTCCGTCCTCCTGCTTCAGGATGAACTGTGTCTCTCCACCGGACGCGGCTGCAGCTGCTGCTAATGCTTCAGCTTGTTGCTCCGGAAGCATTTGTGCAACGGCTTCTGCCACAGCATTGTCTAGTGTCAATACCCCACCTTCATCACCCTCTTCAGCAGCTACGTATGCGTACTGCTGTTCTCCGTCTGCTCCCTGGGCTATCAGTATTGTCTGGCCTTCTGCATTCTTCCCGGCTACTTGGTAGATCGTACCTACAAAAATTTTGATTAAAAGAAATCTGCATCTAATTGATTCTAGATTGAGCTTACCATCTTCGCCTGTGACAAGCAGAGGTGTTCCGTCTTCACTGGTTAAAATGTGTTGCGTCTGTCCGTCTTCAGTGGCTGCTGCTAGTGCCATTCCTTCGTGAATACCCTCAGCATTTTCTTGATGCTGGTCAGCTTGTACGTCATTTGTTTGTAGGATGCCAACAGATGTTATGTTTGCTTGATGACTTTGAAGAGAATTCGTTTCATTCTCCTTTTTCGCCGGCTCCGGACTAGGTACGGGAGAAGGTTCACCCTCGGCTTGTGATAATACTTTTCCTAAATTAGAAACACAATTGAATCTCACAGAAACTTTCAAAGAGTATTAGATAACCTACCTGTTACTGGACACAACGTCAACGGCCGAGGCGGACTTTGTGGCTCCGGGAATGGATCTTCGGGCAAATCACTACTTGTTGACAATTTACTTATGGATTGCTGTGGCGATTGCTGAGTTTGCGGCTGAGTTGAATGTACAATTTTCCGAGTTACTTTCAAATCATTCTTCTGCGATAATTGTATGATTTTCTGTTCGGGTGTTATGGCATTTGATTTATCCGGTTGAGTTCTGGCTACTCGATTGATTACGGGTTTTGTTGGTGGCTGACTAGCATTTGGTGATATTGTAGTTCGCTGAACGATTCTCGTTTGACCCGCAACTGTTCGTGGCGATGGAGTTGACGAATTTGAAAGACTTCGTGCCTGCGCGGTTGAATCTGAAACAAATTATTATGATCTCTCCGATTGTATATGGAAACATTAATGGGAAATTACCCCGACCGCTGATTTGAGTAATGCGGGTCTGCCCAGCTGTAATTCCACCTGGCGGTAGCTTATTTATGCGCACAATACCACTGGATGTGTTTTCTCCTTTCGACAGGACGCGAACTTGAGCTTCAGACTTTTGATTGTTCTGTAAAAATGCAATAGGTACAAAAATTTGAAGTTATAAATGCCTTATTAGTTTTCACACATTTCAATGTCTCATCCAAGACCCATAGTAAATTGATGTAAAAATGTTTGCCCTAAATTTTCGACATGAGCATTTACTGCATGCCAACGGAAGTGTAGACCCCGCACTTGCGTAATGATTTTGAAACACCTAAAAAAACTACCTTGCCAATATTGAACATCGAAGTCGATAGCAAGCGAACAAAATAACGATGGCTTGATACGCTGGAAGGTGATTTGAAGGCCTCGCGACTACATCCAGATCAGGCCTTTGATAAAGTAAAATTGCGCAACCGATAACGACGAGCCGACCCTGCTTGTGAACGGGACAAAGACTAAAGCAAAAGAAGAAGATTCACGATCTATATGATGGTGACACCGCAGCAATCAAACTAATCAAAAGGAGTCTAAAGGGGAATAAGCAGATATTGACTTGCTTCGTTTCTTCACGAAGAGAAAGAAGTTACTAGTAAAATATGCATTAGGAATGCCCAATACGCTGAGTAAAGAAGATAATAGCAGTCTGCGATAACGTAAACAAAAAGCAAAGCCATGGAACTTCAAGATAGAAGAAAGGTAATATAGCTTTTTGTAAACCGTAGTCTTTCGTCTACGAGGTCTACTGTGTGTCGAGAAGTCACACCCTGTACTAGATAACCATGCTTCAGTAAAAAGTACGGATCTTGACGAAAAACGCGTTGCTCCATTCAGTATATTATGTGAACCCTGTCTATGGGATCATTCACAGACGAGGGTTCCTTCAATCTAGAGTGTTATTTGAACCATGCGCAATGGTAAGTTTGCAGTTGAAGTTCACCGGCTTCACTGGAACCAATTACACCAATTACCCCAGTGAATAGATCTAACCTTATTGGACTACTGAGGGCTGTGACATGGTGGACTCCTCCTACTCGTCACAACTAAATTCCTCATGCAAACTATTGTATCAGGCAAAGTCACATCTTCGTAATACCGTAATAAACTTTTGAAAAAAAAAACAGGTTTCAGTAGGGCATGAATCAAATGATACATGGAGTCGGAAGAGAATCTTAACAATCCAAGAGGTCGAAAGAGAGGGAGTCAAAATATGGAGTGCGGAGGAAAGGAGCAACTGGTGCATTGTCAGCCGACTTGTTCGCGTAATTTCCTCATTGGTGCATTTAGCTTTTACGGGTGAGTGCTTTACTGGGTACTGAAGTGGATTCACGTTTGACGAGAAAAGCCACAGCGTTTCAAATGCTCTTCATAACAAATCAGTCTGATGTTTTTTTCTTTGGTACTCAGATTTTGGTTTCCCGTGCGGGATAGAGCGGAATTGATGTCCAGATTTCGAGCGGATTTGATGTCCAAAGCGCCGAGAAAGTTGTATGCTGCCGCCGATATTAAACCTCTTTTTGATGGCGACCCAGTGGTCTCAATGTTTTTCTACTGCCGAACTGCAACCGGATCGCGGAGACGGCTCATGGCAGATGCAGTAGCGACACGCAAACGGAACTACCACCGGAACTACAACGACCTGATGTTAATTCGGAAATATACTGCTGATCATAATACGGTCGACCTTATGCCAGACCTCATAAACGTTCACGCGGATCATCAATTAGCATTGTCACACGAAATGGTTGTTGGAAGTATCTGGTTTGTGCGGAAAGCGGTCCACAAACATACGTGGGCCTCTCCAGAGGGGAGTACTTTCAACCAAATTGACTACGTGTTGATCGAACGCCGCCATCTCTCAGCCTTGATGAATGTCAGAACTTATAGGGCGGCAAACATAGAATCGGATCACTATCTCTTTGGCATGGTGCTCCGAGCTCGAATAACAATACCACCTAGGATCACCTCTGACAATCAGGTGAGAGTGAACACTGAAGCCATCCATAACACAGCCCTCCGCGCCATAAGAGGGAAATGGATCCCGCAATAACTGCAGTCAACAGAGGACCTGGAGATGAAGTATCAACAAATGATTTTCACAACCACCTGAAGAATGCTATCATGGATACGGACACAAACATACTTGTTAGCATGGTGCTCCGAGCTCGAATAACAACACCACCCAGAATCAGAGAGTTAACAGTGAAGCCATCCATAAGACAACCTTCCGTAACACTATAAGAGGGAAGTGAATACCACAAACATACTTGTCCCCAGCCGCCAAAGAAGTCGGAACGGCTGGTTTGCCGATGAATGTAAGCTAGCAACGGAACGGAAGAATACTGCATACCGAGTAATGCTGCATTCTCAAAGAACGCGGGCACACGCGGAGACTTATCACGAACTCCGTCGAGCGGAGAAGCGACTTCACAGACGGAAAAAGGAACCCTGGGAGAACCAACAGGTCTGTGACTTCGAAAATTACAGGGAGCAACCGCACCAGGCGCGCAAGTTTTACCAACAAGTCAGCAGGATGAAGCCTTATACACCTCGATGTTCATCCTGCCGAGACAAAGAGGAAAATCTGATTTCCCACAGAATGGGCATATTGGACCGATGGGTTGAGTACTTTGATGAGCTACTGAACAATCGGAGCATCGGTAAGTTGGAGGCCCCGCCAACTGAAGACGACGGACAAATACTGCCACCACCAAGTTTGGGAGAAACAGTCCGCGCAATTCATCGGCTTAAAAATCATAAGTCGCCAGGAGCCGGTGGAAATACAGCCGAATTGGCTAAATATGGAGGCGAGCAGTTACACCAAGTGGTTCATCAACTTGTGCTCAAAGTATGGGACAGCGAATCAATGCCTGACGATTGGCAACGAGGCATTATCTGGCTCATACATAAAAAGGGAGATATCACACAGTGCAGCAATTATAGAGGTATCACGTTGCCGAGTACCATCCATGTATAAGATATTCTCCGCTATCCTGCTAGGTCTGATAGCCTCATATGCCCAGAACATCATTGGCCCATACCAAAGAGACTTCACTCCAGGCAAATCAGCAACAGATCAAATTTTCTCTCTGCGGCAAGCGATGGAAAAACTGTTGGAATATGGACAACTATTGCACCATCTATTCATCGACTTTAAAGCCGCCTATGATAGCATAGCCAGGGTAAAAGTGTACAATATGTATAATGTAATAAGATGTAATAAGACTGACTAGGCTGACCCTGACCAATGTGCGAGGCCAGATAAAAGCAGTAGGATCACTCTCAAGACCATTCGACGTCAATAACGGTCTACGACAAGGGGATGCTCTATCGTGCGTCCTCTTTAACCTGGCCCTCGAAAAAGTGATCCGTGATGCTGATGTAAATGCAAGAGGCACGATCCTCCACCCAACTACTGCCTATGCTGACGATATCGACATCATGGGAAGAACCACTCGAGACGTCAGCACCGAAGACGAACCAACCAACAACATCAAACCGCACTGGTCAAACAGGAAGAATATGGAAATGAGAATACAACTTTGAGACCGTTGACAATTTCTCTTATCTAAGGTCGAAAATCACAACCGATAACAGCTACGATGATGGAATCCGCGTACGGTTGTTGTCAGCCAACAGAGCCGATTTCAGCTTACAAAAACTGTTCCGCTCGAAACGTCTCACCATAGGGTCAAAGCTCTTACTGTACAAAACAATGATCTTGCCAGTCCTCATGTATTCCTCGGAGGCTTGGGTTCTTAGCAAGAGCAAGCATGAATAGCAAACAACAAACAAATTTAAAAATGATGACAATGCTTACGGTAAAATTAACAAGAACATATCATTCGAATCTGTTCTAATAGTCAATCAGCACTAAACAGATGTGTCCGGATAGCTGTGTGGTTAGAGCACAAGGCGGTCGTCCAGAAGATCGCGGTTCAAATCTCACTAGTGGCAGTGGTATTCCTATCGTAATTTGACGCAGATAGCAGTCGACTCAGCTGTGAATGAGTACCTAAGTCAAATCAGGGTAATAATCTCGGGCGAGCGCAATGCTAATCACATTGCCTCCTACAGGCTATCCTGTAGTGTACCGTTACAGTCTTGAATGAAGTGCTCTAACACACTTCAAGGCCCTGATCCAATACGAATTGTTGCGCCAACAATTATTATTATTATTACTAAACAGATACCCAATTTCAAGGAAATTAGTATCGAAGTGCTCTCAGATTCTGTTGAAACTCGGTCGACTGGAAAGACTGACGAATTGATTCGCGTAAAGGCTGGCTGCACAATTGCTGTTTTCATTTTGTCACGCGCTGTCAAATCTGAAGGGCGAAACTGCAAGGATTCATACACATATGTTACAGAGATTTTGTTTATTGCTCAAAAAGAGATCATGAAAACGCTAATAGTGCTTAAATTAAAATAAAATTGTTCCTTAGAGGGACCGAGATCTTCAAAGATAAAAATAAATCAATGAGATGCTGTTAAAAGCACACCATCCGCGAGAACGGGTGGAAGAAGTGAGAGCTGCTATACTGTCCTTTGAACACTTCGAAACACCTGGCGGCATTTATGCAGCGATGCTAAATAAGGGTATGAAACACCTAGAGTGACTTCTAAAAAATATTTTTTTAGCAGGTCTTGCTTTGGGCTATGTGCCCACCTCTTGGCAGGAGATTATAGTAGTAATCATATCCAAGCCTGGGAAAGATGACAATTCAAATCCAAAGAACTTCAGACAGATCAGCCTAACATCATTCTCGCTGAAATGCCTGAAGACTGGTTGAGTGTCATATTCGTGTAAATTATGAAAAGCAATATGTGTACCAGCGTACAAAGTTCTGTGAGTCTGCTCTTTACTTCCCAGTTTCAAAGATAGCCGAAGCAACTCTGAATCCGCACCAGAAACAAAACTGACTTTGTTGGCAGTTCTTGGCATTTGAACAATATGTCGCCGATGAGATGAAAGTTGCAGTAATCTACAAACGGTTCACCGTTGCTGTTACGGCCGCCAAGATCAAAGATCATGCAAAATGTCAGAGATTACCTTGGCATTCAGGTCACCCATCACGATCACAACGTTGAAATGACAGAAGAGACAGGTTGAGTGTTACATTCGACACCCATTATATGAAAACCAACATGTTTATCAGCGTGAAAAATCCTGTGAATCTGTTGAGGCGACTACTATTTGTGAAGCCCTACATTGATGACATAATCACAATGTCAAAAGACCACGTAGAGCATTTGTATCACTTACGAACCGTTTTCAATCAACTTAGGGAATTCGGTTTCACTATAAATGCCAAAAAATGTCAATTTGGCAAAAACTCTGTCCAATTTCTCGGCCAACAAGTTTCCCCAACAAAGAAACTCCGTTACCATCTCGAGTCCAAGCCACACTGAATGTAAAAAAATCTCAAAAGATTTGCGACCTGCAAAAATCCAAGTACCATTAAACACATTGGTGAAATCCAGCACCTTTAAACGCATTGGTGGACTGCACCAAGCGGAATGACAAGCGGTCAGTTCCCTGATCACCAGAAGCAACTAACGCATTTGAAAAATGCAAAATCGCGTTTGTGAATAGCTCTATTTTAGCACACCAATGCGAAGGCACATCGCTTTACCTACAGACTGACGCATCCGACATTGGATTAGGAGCAGCACTTGAACAATTTTCAAAGGGTCGATGGCAGCCCCTCGGTTTTTTTCAAGAAAACTTCGAGGCGCGGATACATGACCCAGTACATATGATCGCGAATTACTAGGAATTTTCTTTCGAATAACACATTTCCGACAGACCATAGAACCTTGTGCTTCAGTTTCAAGTAAAACATCATTGTAAAAGGCGCGCCAACCCGAATTCATCTCCGAATTTACAACAGATATACGATACATATCCGGCAAAGTAAATAAAGTTGCTAATATGCTGTCAAAAGTAGAAACAATCGATTTTCCCATCGCCACAAACGCACAAGAGCTCGTAAGTGCCCAAAACGGGGACAGTAAATTAAAGATTTCTTTCATCCGAAAACATGCTAGAATTCCGCCATAGGCGAATCGGCTACTCAGCAGCGCTCGTGTACTGTGATTAACAAATACGCCTCGACCGTACATCTCGCAACCCTTGCAGAATCGCATTTTCGGTCGAGTCACCAGTTTGCTAATCCAAAATACGTGTGGCCTAATATGAAAAAGGACACCCGTAGTTAAACACGAACGTGCCTGCCGTGCCACACCAGCAAAACATCTCGGCATTGGAAAATGAGTAACAACAGTTTTCAATTACTGTCCCGTCGCTTCCGGCAGGTTCATTTAGACATAGTAGGACTTTGCAACCATCGGTAGGATACCACTATCTTTTTAATTACGATTAATCGTTTCTTGGTTGACCATCGACGATACCGTCGCAAAATTGGAAAGCGCACAGTATAGCCTCGGTATTATACTAAGTGTGGATATACCGCTTCAGTGCACCTTAGACAGTTACAGCGCACCAGAGGTCACAATTCAAGGCACGTCCCTTCAAAGCAACAATAGACCTCATCGGATGCAATTGTACTCGCACGACAGCGTACTGCAAGCTAATGGCATAATCGAACGGATACATCGTACTCTGAAGGTAGCACTGACATTTAAAGGCGGTGCTTGGATACAGAAACTGAATACGATCCTTTTCGGAGTTTGAAGTGCTTTGAAGGAAGATCTACAATGCGCGCTGGACGAATTAGTGTATGGGACATCATTACGGATTCGATCTCCTTACTCAACCGAATTTGTATTAAAATTTCGCCATTTATAAATAATTTCGTAATCAATATCAATATACGCCTCACCACCGAGCGACTGCCTCAAGGGCAGCCGTTGTTGTCACGTATCGGAGGGGGAGTGCTCTCCTTTCCAAAAACCGTAATGCCGCCAGAGAATTGTGTCATCCTGTCGACATCCTGCGCAACTCTAAATGCATTATTCAAGTTGCAGTTCTTGGATTTATATATTCAGAGCACTGCAATGAGAGCAGCTCACAGGCTGACACATTTAGATCCATGAGTCTCCATGAGAGACACGAGGGCTACCGAGCATTGGAAGAACTGAATCCACTTTTTGCACTGCCTTCTTCTTTTTTTGTAGCCTTTGTTCGGTTCATAATCGCGGTTGGTTCGTCGTGACCGATTGCGCCATTTTTATGTCATTTGCCTAATCTGGATGCAGTTGCGAAGATTGCAAATCACCATCCAGCGTATCAAGCGACCATTGTGTTGTTCGGCAAGTGGATCGCCAGATATCGATCGCGGATATCCTCACTTTGGATGTGTCACGCCACTAGTCGAACGCAACATCTTCGTATTCATTATCGCGAGACGCTGTTAATTGTCTTTTATAGTTGGCCAACACTTAGAATCATAGAGGGCGACAGGGTGGACGATAATGCGGTAAATTTTAGATTTGAGACGCAAACAACACCAGTTGTGGAACGCCACTTTATCCAGGTTGCGCTAATACGTGAAACAATTTCATTACGCAGTTCTCCGAGATATTTAAATCGCTCAGTTCTGGGCACTCTCTTCTGATTCTTGGATCCCCATATCTGTTTGAAAGAAAATACGTAGAAACTGATTGAACTCTATTTCTAATTTGAATGCAGTGGAACCATTCTAGGTACCTAATCACTGTGGTCCACTAGTGAGAGAAACGAAATCTCAGATGCCTTGGCAAAAGAGGATTCAATTTCAACCATGTGCGGACCGGGACCAGCAATTGGATAATGTTGCTATCAAAAACTGTGAACAAGCTTCCATAATGACAGGTGACAGAGCATTAATGCTGCTAGACACAACAAACTTTTTCTGTCAAAACCGAACAAACAAACTGGAAAACTGGAAACTTGCACTTGTCAGCGTTCTGATTGGCCATAATTCACATATGTTCAGAACACGGATTCTACGAGATAATATTGTCCGAGCTTTAATGATAAACAGGAATCCATTGAACATTTTCTATGTGAACGCAGTTGTCCAGACTCCACAGATGAGTTTCTAACAGAGAATCTGCATACTCTCTGTATAAAAGTACCTTGCGGCAATATAATGGATCTAATACGGCCTCAATGCCTAAAACTACGCTTCCCCCAGTTCCTTAACTTAGCCTAACCTACCGTCGGCACGATCCCTGCTTTCTTGACGATCCCTGAGCTCTGATTATCCTTTGTAATGATCACTTCGGCGGACGAGTCATTGCTCGAAGCCCTTATATTGCCATTCACTGTTTTCGATGGTGTTGACACCTGCAGACAAACCATTGTTTCTCTTTCACCTTTAAAATAAAATTACATTCTTCGTCTCACCTGCGATATTTTGATCTCTCCTGATGAGTCCATCCGCAAAATAGCATTCCCATTTCTAAGTCGTTTACTAGCCGGAGCACCGTTTTCATCCGGGTCATCTTCCGCAGCCCCACTTTCATCAAACTCCTCACTTTCATCCAGTTTTCTTTTTGTCCCGCCACTGGAATTCTCCGCCTGAGGTGACCATGACTTCTGGTCTGTGACTCTAGTTTTCAAATTACGTGCCAATTGACCTTGCCTTGAAGGACTTTGTGGTGCATCTTTCACAGTTGGAAGAGTTGGTTGAGGATTAGCGGCTGCTGCTGCTGCGGCGGCTTGTTTCGCCGCCTGAGCTGCTCGTTGTTCTTTCTGTCGAGCCAATTGTTTTTCAAATGTTTCTAGCAGTTGTGGACAGGAGTCTAAATGTGTTTGTGGTTCCCAGGTGTTTTGATCATGAGGAAAGCCATCCCATTTGACAAGATATTCGTGCATTTTCCTTCTCGGATTGAAGCGCTTTGCGATGATTTTTTCAACGGTTTCTTCCTCGATTTCTTGGCCGTTGGTATTGGGAACGGTTCGACTGGCACGACGACTGAAATGATAAATGCGATAGGTGTGATGTTCGGATCGTAAAGAAATAAATGAATTCATTGCTCACTTCAGAGTTTTATTCAACGCTGCATTGTTTGGAGGAGTTTTGATTTGATTGATCTGATTTACTGGTTTCCGGATAACTCTGTTTTGATCCGCTCGAACGGGCGACATCTCTTCCTCATTGTCTGTGTTGGCGTCCTAACCATTCATATTTTTGTTATACATAAAAATTTTCTCAGTTTTTGAAAATCTTACCTTTTTGAAAATTTGTTTATTGTCTATGATCCTCGGACCTGGTTTCGGAGTACTAACCGCCCCTAGGAACGACAATCAACAAAACAATAAAAGATATGTTTGTAAGACACAAATTTATAAAACAACATACTTGGCGTGTTGTCCACAACTGTTTTTGTAATTTTCACAGGCATTTCTTGTAGATTTCCTTGTCCCATCTGAAAATCGAAAACAACCATAAGAAAACCCAATGTTGCACAGATTTACAATCTTCACTTACTTTTGCAAACGATTGTATAGTTTTTCCTGCAACAATCCATGTTTCACGGACTGAGTCCTCCATTTTCACCCATTGCTGATACAGTTTCCATGAATTTGTCGTATTAGCTAGATTTTCATTGAGACTCAATTGAGCCGCTTTCCATAGTAAAAATGCCCAAACTTTTGGTTTCGATTCGCGACTGTCTTTCAATTCCGAATCTTTTTCGCAGCCCATATCTTTGTGTTCTTGGAACAGCTCGATGAAATGGAAAACATTGTGACATTTTCCACAAACAAGGACATCTGTTTGCGCCATATCGTTTTGTGCAACTATTTGGAAATAGGTTTTATAATTGCTTGCGATAATTAGCTTTAATTTAATAGAAAGTTTGTGGTCTTACCTCGTATTATTTTGGGATGTTTTCCTATGTCTGACGGGTCAATTTCCTTGCCCATCATTTTATATAAAAGAATTCTGGAATAGATAAAAGTAGTTTAAAATCGTGATTAGAATATGATGATCATTTGATTATTTTCTTCGCCTCAAATAGTAAATATTCTTCCAAAAAAGGCAATAAATTGTGTCTTCTTCTACTGTCCAAAATTCATTATTTGAAAGCCAGCGAGGATATGTATGTTATGGAGGAGATGAGAATCGCTACAGTCCGAATGTCCGACAAAAGAATAGATTCGGAAAAATTGCCAATTATATTAATAGCAAATATTTTTTATTCTTCGCACTAAATACCGGAAGGAGGTTGACCCCCCATAGATAAGAAATAACGTTTCAATCGAGGAATGCCCTGGCTAACAAAGTGGGGAGTAAAAGAGATAGAAGTTTGTGAATCAGCAGCGTATAAACTTTGCAACCCTTCCAACATCAATGAAAAGATATTCAGGCCACGACAAACTCCCACTTTACAATATTCATATACAAGGATCAAGAACAGTTTCCGGAATGCGATACCCCCCGGTATTATAGGTCCTAAAAACGCTTGTTTTCTTCGCTTCCAGTCATAATACCAACGACCCGGCATCGGATCAATCGGAGTCTTCACACGCGAGGTCGAGTCGTTACATTTTTCTTTTATTTCTAGTTTTGGTTCACGTGTTTTCTTATCATAGGTTCGTGCGATATCTGAATTTTCGTCTCTTTTACAGTTTCCGGTGCGGTCCCACGTATCAGTTTAAGGGCATGTGAGGTTTTGTTAAATAACATGCGAGAGACTGAAGCGCGCAAAGGGTCCTTCACATTCCCGAGCCTAGCTAGGCCAGACGCGTGCAAGCAAGCGCGTATCAGCGAAATCAGTGGAGCTTTTTAAAAATAGCCAGCAAACAAAAACCGCTTCTATCTTCTCTCTGACAACGAGCATCGCCCCGAAGCGACGCACGCACCTCCCGGATTTTGGACTTGTTATCAAGAATATCGACAAAAATTTCATATTCGAGATTACCAACCCATCGAATGACAGGCTCAAAGTCCGGGTCAAATTTGAAGGTCATTCCTTCACCCTGAAGGAGGAGAGGGAGCCAACCCTCATCCTCGGAGGAATCTCCCCTTACGAATTTGCATCCGAAGACGTGGCATCGGAAATTAAGGAGTTAACACAGGTTACGCCGATCCGCATATCAAGGCTTTCCACCCCGTGGTTACGAGCCAACGACACCAACTTAAGCCTCTTCCATGTGATCCTCAGTTCCCAGGCAGATACCAACATAGTTACTAAATAAAATACCTACTTCATAATCTGCTGGGAGAAACCCAGAAAAGGGGATGTCATCCAATGTTTTAACTGCCAACAATTTAGCCACGTTTCCTCAAACTACGAATACGACCCCAGATGTGTCAAGTACGTGAATCCACACGCCTCTAGGGACTGCCCCCATTCGACGGTACAAAACAACGCCGACAAAAAGTCGGCGATGACCCTCAAATGCACAAATTGTGGCAAAATGGGTCCCAAGCCAACTTCTCGAAATGCCCCCGTAAACTGGAATCAATCCCTCTTCAAATTGCTAGCTAACCAAAATGAAGGTGCTCACACTTAGCACTAATTAGCTCATTTCTAACGATACACGTTTCGCTCTCCACAAGCTCCTCGAGGATTCCGAATCCAGTCTCGTTTACCTAAACGAAACTAGACTGGGGGAAGTCTCCAACGTAAAACTACATGTTCCCGGTTACGTTACTTTCTGCAATGACGTGGGCAGAGACACAACCATCCTAGTCAGATCGGGACTTAGGGCATATAGCTTCTCATCCGCTGCACTAGCATCAAACTGCCTATTAGCAGTGGTCAGACTACCTGTTACGGGTACTTCCCGGGCGGCACACCTCACTTCCATTCTGTCAGAACTCTGGGAAATCGCGGTGACCTCAACGCGAGGCATGTACTCAGTTAACAATGAAAACGGCAAAGTGCTCTTCGATTGGTTCAAGTCAAGCCCACTTCTAAGCGCGGACATTATTAACGCTGGAGTGCCATTTTTTCCTCGAGAGTCTGTCTTCCTAGACGGGTTTATAACCTCTTCCAATCTCTCAGCATGTGTCACTAACTGCTCCTCTTTGGCATCCGACCATCATGCCTCAGCCTCTCTCTGCATATACAGCAAATTCTCCCTTCACTCCACTATCCACATAAATGCAGATTCTACAATCTGACTAACTGGGACGATTTTCAACGCGAGTTATCCAGTGCGCTGGCTCCTCCCATCGACATATCGCGCTTTCACTCTAATGATGAGCTAGACACTTACACCTGACAATTTTAAACTACAATCGTCATACACGCTCCAGTTAAAGAGCCTGTTTACTACAAATACAAGTGCCTTTCCACCTCAACCGTCCTCTTAGTCCGCGATAGAAACAGATTCCTGCAGCGCAGGAAACCATTACTTCACCGGCTAAGGAACAAATGCAATGCTGACTACCGTCTCCTCTCCGAGATCATTAACGATCTGTCTAGCAGAATCAAAGGAGCTATTCGGTCAGAACCGAATACATCCTACAAGAAACTCTCAAAATCCCTCAAACCCAGAAGTTTTCTCAATAATTAACCGATTGGTTAGAAGGGAAAAATCTTCTTTCAAAGTCAACTACTACCCGATAAAAATAGGTAACAACTAGTTTCACTCCCCCTGAGGAAAAAATATCCGTCTGCGTTGACTACTTTAGTCATTTATTCAGAGCCAAATCGTCCGCGGACCCCATCTGGAACTGGTTGGTCGCCACTACTGTCAACGATAAAAGGTTAAGTTTTGGAAGGGTGTTACCTTTACCCACTTTTTCCCGTTCGCCTCCTTCTTTACCCAAGATGAAGTCGAACTTGCAATCACCCGATCCAACGAACGATCTTAAAGATATAAGGCCTATCTTTCTTCTTTCCAATATTGGAAAAATCTTCGAACTAAGTCTCCTCAATAAGCACTACTCCCCTATCATTTCACTTAATCAATTCGGCTTTGAAAACCTCAGATCCACCGAGCAGGCAATCCTGTGCCTGCAAACCACATTCTCAATCACCTGGAAAATAGGCATTGCACAGTAGCCTGCACCTTAGACCTTGAAAAAGCATTTTGCTCAGTTTGGAAAGAGGACTTGCTGTACGAACTAATTCAGACCAATTGCCCCTTCCCCCCTTATTCAGAATCCTTGGAAACTTCATTTCCGGCAAAATTTGCCACGTGCGTTTCAAGGACTTCGCTCCATCGACGTCCTGGTAAACTCAGGAGTGTCTCAGGGATCCATTCTAGACCCCAAAATTTTTAACATCTTCCTCCACGATATTCCCCTCCTTCCCGTAAACTTATCCCCTAAGCCGACGGCCGCTCAGACAGCCCCTCACCTTTTTTCCTCAACGACAATGGTCATCTCGCATCAGGAGGGATCCTCTCCGCTTATGACACCATCCTATATGCGAGCGGACCCATTTCCTCACTAGCCTTTCTGTCTCTCTCAAACTCTTAACCAATAGGGTGACCGCATATTTCAACCGGTGGGCTCCCACCGTTTATTCCCTTAAGTCATTTGTTTCAGAAAGTAAATACCTCAATGTGCGCATTGCTAACCACTTTCTCAATCCGAAACCAAAAATTAAATACCTGAGAATCTCTCCACGACAAACTTAAATCCAACCCTCATGTCTGATCTGCTATTGCCAAAGCTTCTAAAGAATGATCTGCCTTTAAAAACCTCCCCTCGTCTTGGGCGCTGTTCCCTGCCACCAAAATCCTCTTATACAAAACTCTAATTCGACCAATCCTGTCCTATGGCTTCCCAGCATGGGCTACCATGTCACCGAACGTAGCAGAAGCCCTCCAACGCTTAGAAAGGAAATGCACGGTCAAAGACATAAAGTCCAACCTAAAATTTCACAAAGATTCTTTCCTGTACGACCTTTCCAGGGTTTGTCCAATAATCCCGCATATGATCAAAATGTCGCGCGTCAGTCTGAAGAAGTGGCTGTTTGACCCTAACCCTCTGATAAAAAATCTCGCCATGCGTAATGCTTTGTTACGCTGGCAGTTGACGTCAGCAATCTGGGCGTTCACAGTGCCCAACTTCTCACCAAATTTCGTGTCAATGGGTATAGCCGTTTTTGAGAACAGTGCGTGTGACAGACAGACAGACAGACCTGTGAGGAGTTGCCAGATCTCCCATCAGGCGCGACCCCAGGTGGCGGGGCGGTAGGAGCATACCTATTGATGTGTAAATATCTGTTCATATACTTTTCTTTTCTGACTGTGCATGGGCTAGTGTTTGCTCATCTCGGGCGCGGGGACCAAAATGGCTATAGAAAGGACACCCAGAAAATAAAACCAACATGGATGAATTGAGGAGGAGTAAAGTTACGGTGCAGGCGCTCATCACCCCAGTATCGACGGCTTTTGGGAGTGAGCAAGCGGGCTCCCGGCCGTTGATATCCCTCGACCGCAGTGCCTCGACACCCATCGGATTTGATCAAGAGGTACTCCAGCAGCAGTAAATAGATCCATTCAAGAAAAGCTCAGCAATTTTACGATCTCCTCCAATACCAAAGCCGGCAAAAGAGAAAGCTCATGGGAACAGCAATTGAAAAAGGTGAAGGAGTCAGAAAAAGGAATAATCTGGCCAAGACTCACCGAGAACAGAGCCCTGACCCAGAAGAACTACCACGTGACATGTCCTGGCAAGTTAGCTGAACTTCAACTAAGGACGGAACCAGAGGGCAGGAGACCCGCATTCCAGATGCCGAAGTCCAAAAGAACACCAGGATGATCTGCAAAAGCGATGGATGAGCAAACACTCATGGAAGTGTGGCTAGACCTACCTAGCAAAGCAGGCACCTCCACTGATAGAGCTCTACATGTTACACAAAGCATCTCTATAGCATGTAACGCATCGATGCCCAATTATTGGTGGAATAGTGAACTTACTAGCCTTTGATCGATTTGCAACAGAGCCAGGCGAACGGCTCAGAGGGCAATAGGTAGGATCGATCAAGGACAAATGGAGCATGCCTATATTGAAGCTCGCAAGTACCTCAAGCTCGCCATCCAGCGGAGTAAAAGGGAATGTTTTAAGAAGCTCTGTTTGGAGGCGGACATAAATCCGTGGGGTAGCGCCTATAAAATCGTGACGGGACGATTCAGAGGTCGATCATCTCCGCAGATCACATGCCCATGTTCTTGTTGAAAATAATCCAGAGGTTATTTCCCCCGCAAGAGGGGGGTACTGACACCTTCCAGCGTCCCTTAATGTGACGCCGATTCCACCAGTCACCAGGGACGAGCTGCTGGAGATCTGCAACCGGATATGCGACAGTAAAGCTTCGGGTCTGGACGGCATACCGAATAAGGCCCTCAAACTTCCCGTCAAATGTCGCGAAGCTGTTCGAAACGTGCATGCCCGAGGGTATCTTTCCTGCACCATGGAAACGGCAGAAGCTGGTGCTGCTGCCTAAGGCTGGCAAACCTCCAGGGGAACCGTCCTCCTATAGACCCATCCGTCTTGTAGACAGTATGGGGAAAATGTTGGAACGGGTTATTTATAAGAGATTACTCCCAGTTGTCGAGAGCCAGATAGGTAGTATGGGTTCCGTAAAGCCAGATCAACCATTGATGCCATCAAAATAGTTACTGGCTTGGTCGACAATGCAATTCACGGCAGAGGTTGTACCAGCAAATATTGTATGATGATGACCCTAGATTAGAGGAATGCATTCAACTCCGCTAATTGCAACCTTATACAAAAGCCTCTAGCGAGGATAGGTGTTCCCACCTGTCTCCCCGCTATTATCGATAGCTACTTGCATGAGCGAATAATATTGATGATGGTCCCAAGGAGTAAGTTGTCTCCGCGGGTGTTCCACAGGGCTCTGTACTGGGCCCATTACTGTGGAACATCATGTATAATGATGTACTTAGCCTTCCGGTTTCGGAGGAGGCCACGGTGGTAGTTTACGCCGATGATATAGCACTGATTGTGGTCGCAAAGCATCTCGAGGATGCTGAGTTGTAGTCAAGCGAAGCAATCCGTGTTGTTAAGGCTTCATTAGAGAGTGACACTCGGGGAGGAAAAGACGAAATCATCATCATCACTAAGCGCCGCAAAAGAAATTACGCCTGCATTAGAATCGGGAATCGTAACGGGTGATAGACGAAAAACTCAATTTTAAGCAGCACATAGAGCATGATTGCGAAAAAGCATCCACCACTAGTATGGCTCTGGCAAGGATAATGCCGAACGTAGGAGGACCGCGGCATACTTGCAGGCTGCTCATAGCCAGGGTGGTGAGGTCTATCATGCTGTATGCAGTCCCAGTTTGGGGAAACGCGCTGCGGGTTTTTTGGCAATGCATATAAACTGAGTACGGTTTACAGAAGAATAGCCTTAAGAGTGTGTTTTGCGATGCAGCGTTCATTATCTCGGGAATGATGCCGATTGACATCCTGGCTACCGAAATGATGAGCATTTATAACATCAGGTCCATCTCTCCCTTATCGCAGGTGAAAAAGGTCAAAAGGGAGAGATCCCTAAGCAGATGGCAACAGTGATTGGACCAGTCAGAAAAGGGTCGTTGGACTTACAGGGTGATCACTTCCACCGAGGAATAGTTCGAGAGAAAGCATGAGAAGATCAATTAAAATCTCATTCAGTTTCTCACCGGCCATGGAGGATACCGTCAATACCTATACAGGTTTAAATTGGACACCTCACCTAATTATCCAAACTGCGACGGGATCCCAGAGGACCTGGCGCACGTATTCTTTCAACAGTTGAAGAAAGAAGGAACCTAGAGGAAACTCTAGGTGAAGAGCTATCACCGGAAAATTTTGTCCGGAGAATGGTAGCTTCATCTAAGCGCGTCACTCTGACAGACAGGATGAGTCCATTTTAATAAGATTTTATTTTACACAAAACCTTAAAAATGAGTTGAATATGCTCAAGAGTTTGTTTATAAGACAGAAGAGCTTTGGAAAACCGTCATTTTATGCAACGAGTGTAAATTCAACATTTTCGGTACCGATAGTCTATAATTGGAATAGAGGAGGAAGGTCACTGCCTGAGAAGATCGTTATATTAAGCGAAAAGTTAAACATAGCGATGACATCTCGATGTAGTGGCACCTAAAGGACCAGGATTACTGCCAGTACATACCAGCTACACGGCAGCATACAGAGTCTTTAAGGAATGGATCCTTTAGAGTATCAAAAGGACTCTTTCTCAACCACCTGGGAGCCCGAATTCTGATCTGATAGAACACTTGTCGACCTACTTCCAAAAGGAACCACGCAAGCAAAGGGAAATACGGACTTGAAAATTCACGTAAAGATTATCTGGAGGTCGTTCCTGCTGAAGTTGCCAAAATACTCGATGGAGAGGTTAATGGTCACCACACAAAATATTAATTCACTCAATTGTTGTCAGAAATTTGTTCCTTTTTTTTTTGTTTTTTCTCCAATAGGCTATTTAAAAATATAAACTGAGTTCCGAGGTATTTGACTTCAAAACGTATTTCAGTTACTGTCCAACTTTCTAATTGGTTCACTGTATATATTTCTTGTGTCGCACATGTATTCCTCGTTCTTTGCTCAATAACTAAATCTGAGGAAAGTGGTTAACCCGATTCAAATGAATTTATGAAAAAAGTAGCCGAATTGCGACCTAAGTTCGTATTCCCTGCAAACAAATTTAGAATCTGCATTTGCGATAACCATTCCAAAACCCTTCGCAACTTTCAGTTTTCCTTAAAATAAGAATGAACCACAAAGTCCAATTCGAACGTAGGCCAGAAGTGCGCTAAAGCGTTTTAATCATAGCTAGAGGCAACCAAAATAAATTACTGAGTTCCTGGCATTCAGATAGTTGCCACCATCAAAGCCGTAACGGCCAATTCAAACGTCACGTCTGACTGTTGGTGAAGATTCACCAATAAGGACCACCAATGATCACAATACGCGCCCCTTGACTGCTTCTGTCATTGCAAGCGCAAATATTTACTGGCGGACTTTATTCAATTTGCTTGGTCATTACTCGACAATTTGTATGAATTGCTGGCAGTACTTTGAACTACGGGCTTAGCTTCCTCGCTTGTCCAGAAGCCAGTGATTGCGGCAAAGTGCAAATTTGGAAGGAATACGCGCGCCCCTAGTACTCTCTTGCTCGGGAAGAGCTAGCCCTGCGTCTGCATTTATCCTTATTTGCAATAATAGAAAATCAAGCCAGACGCCTAATAAGCCAAGCTGTTTCCCTCCATTCTTAATAGAAGCTGGGTAAAAGTTAACAAGTTTTAATTGATAAATTTATGAGCAAAGAAACGAATGCACATTCATATCTCACACAAACGTCAAACTCACTCTCGTTAGTCCACTTTTGGTATCTTGTCTAGCACTTTTCTCGCACTAAAGTCTCCCGTCCAGAATCACGCCCTCATTCATAAATTGCTCGTAATAATTACGAGCCTGTTGGTCCTAGACGTTCTCTAGGATATTCCTTGAATTATTTCAATTTCCTAATATACAAAACACTCCGATACGGACGCAAACACAAAACGTACTCGCGAACCTTTCACCACATTGAACGCATGGAGGAGAAAATCCGTTCTTTTACGTGAGGGGCAATTGTTTGCAGCATGACCTGAGCCAATCACAGAGCTTGGTGTCGGCAAAATGGCGAATCGCAATGGAAGATTTTGCTGCGATGACGGTAAACGAACGGAATGCTGACATGGAAAAATCAATGCCTAAAATTTAGGGGTTGTTTATGACGTCTGTGGTGGAATAGTTTGATTCGTGACATAGTTTTGACAAAAGATTGTGTACAAAGTTGGCGAGGACGGAATTGTGTTAACTTGAGGCGATTTTTCAACGAAAATGGTTGATGAGGAGGATCCAAAGGAATATCGCTGGGAGACCGGCTACGAGAAGACTTGGTAATTTGATTAGTTAATGAGGAAAGTGAATTTGAAAGTAGATAACCTTAATCGACCCGGCATATGTTGCTTGTTTTTAACCTTCTGTAAACAAGTGATTACTCCGTTTAGTTCCATATGAATAAATGTTTGTTTATAATGATGATACGAAAAGTCTAATAGAGCTGAATAGATTCTCAAGCATATCAACTGAAAAAACTCTATAAATCGAGCCAAAAACTACCAAGGACCTCCAAAAGTTCCAATTTTGCAAATCCGAAATTTGTTTTGAAATTGCTTCCTGTTCTCAAATTTTGCGTCTGAAGTTAATGGTTTCTTTAATTATTACGGGGATGGGAATGCACATAAAGAGTTTTGTTCTGGAAATTCGTTTATTCCTCGTTGTGTGGCAAACTTACCGTTTTGGCACTGAATCGGTTCATAATGGAACTCGAGAAACAATTGACGGGCAGGACACCTCGGCTTCCTCACCAGCAGTGGCCTACCAGCTGGTATTCAATGTAAGCCTGTGCTAGAAAGAAGCTGCAAACAGTTTGGCTTTGCGCCGAGGTCCGCTAATTCGATACACGTAACACGATAACAACTGCTTGTCATCTTGACCTCTCAATGTGGGGCAGATTCGACCAAGTTTTCCCTTTTTTCCATAGATATTGCTCCTATACTTTCTTAACTGGATCATCTTCACCTAAATGGATTGGATGACATACCCAATGCAGTCTATTGAATTTGATTTCTTTCAACTAAACGGCCGAGATGTCGCTCATAGAGTTTTCCGTAGTGAAGGCAACCGAATAGCATATTCTTTTGTAGGAGATAAACATTTTTCGTAGAATTCTTCATGTCTTCCCTTAAGGGGTGATATTTAGGTATATAGTTCTGTGAGGTGGGGCTTAAGAATACATTCAGCCTTCCCTGCTTGTCGTAAGAGGCGACTAAAAGGGAAAGGAATTTGTGCACCTGCAAATTTTGAAACTTTATTGTTACCGAAACTTGGAACAATTCCTCCGATAGGGACTGATCTCACGGCAATGACATTTGGCTATCGAAAACGGACTATTATTGGCTTCTGGAATCATCGTACGCTGCTCGGCGACGGTAGCGAGCTCGCTTTCTTCAACTTGAACGGGAATTCCAACGATATAAGCTGGACATTTTGGGCTTAAGCGAAATAAGATGGTAGGACTTTGGAGAGTAGTCCTCTACTTCTTGCGGCACTCTGCTTTTGTACTCTCTAAAGCTACGCGATAGCTTCCGAAGCTATCGCTTAGTTCGCTTGCGTGTTGCGTCCGTCATTTCTTGCAGGGTTGGAGACCTGTGACCCCCCAAGTTCAACATCTGCTTATATGATCCAGCTGTCACTCGACAGTGGAAGAGCTATCTTACTGATTGGGTAGCAGATATACCGAGTAACCCACCTGAGAATATCCATGAGAATATCGAGAATTTTTCTCGAGTGCTACAAAGATCGTCGGCCACATCCCGAAGGAGCGTTCTAAGATCTGGCCTACTGTGGAATTCTAGAAGCGGATCGATAAACGGAAGAGCTTATAGGTTCTATTGACCGCTGCGAGTGATGGCGTGCGTGACGCGCTCGGACCCCGATATGTTACGTACGTAACAACTCGGCCTCACGTGGGCGCCAACTCTGTTACGATAAGAGTCCAACGTCTCATCAGCTTGGCACTAACACGGTTACCAAGGCTGTCAACCAACCGAACTCCCCAAGCAGGTTTGCCTGTCGGAAACACTGACTGCGCGAGATAATAAATAATGCTGGACCTAATCCAAATGCTAGCTTTTCGGCGAGATGTGGGCCGGGGTTCTTCATCATCATCAACGGCGCAAAGCTGCCTGGCATCCTGGTCTACGCCATCGTTCCATCTCAAGCAGAGTTCGCCTCGTCTTCTTTTTCTACCAAAGATATTGTCCTTATAGACTTTTCGGGTGGGATCATCGTCATCCATACTGATTAAGTGACCCGCCCACCGTAGCCTATTGAGCCGGAGTTTATCCACACCATCACACACCACGTAATTGTATCGCTCATAGATTTCGTCGTTATGTGGGCGACGGAATCGTCCATCTTCATGTAGGGGACCAAAAATTCTTCAGAGGATTCTTCTCTCGAACGCTACCAAGGGTTCGCAATTTTTCTTGCTAAAAACCCAAGTCTCCGAGGAATACATAAGGACTGGCAAGATCATTGTCTTGTACACTAAAAGCTTTGACCCTGTGGTGACACGTTTCGAGCGGTGATAGAATAAATGATCAATGGTCTCAAAGTTGTAGTCTCCTATCTGTATTCTTTCCGTTTGACCAGTGCCGTTCGATGTTGTTAGTTGGTTGGTTTTTGGTGCTGACGTTACCACCATATATTTTGTCTTGCCTTCATTGATGTGCAGCCCAAGATCTCGCGCGGCCTGCTCGATCTGGATGAAGGCAGTTTGTACGTCTCGGGTGGTTCTTCCCGTGATGTCGATATCGTCAGCATAGGCCAGTAGTTGGGTGAACTTGAAGAGGATCGTACCTCTTACATTTACCTCAGCATCACGGATCACTTTCTCGAAGGCCAGGTTAAAGAGGACGCCAGATAGGGCATCACTTTGTCGTAGACCGTTATTGATGTCGAATGGTCTTGAGAGTGATCCTGCTGCTTTTCTCTGGCCTTGCACATTGGTCAGGGTCACCCTAGCCAGTCTTATTAATTTCGTCGGAATACCGAATTCTCCCATGGCCGTGTACAGTTTGGCTATGCTATCATAGGCGGCTTTAAAGTCGATTAAAAGATGGTGCAACTGATGTCGATATTCTAACAGTTTTTTCATTGCTTGCCGCAGAGGGAAATCTGATCTGTTCCTGATTTGCCTGGAGTGAAGCCTCTTTCGTAGGGGCCAATAATGTTCTGGGGGCATGGGGCTATCCGGCCTAGCAAGATAGAGGAGAAAATCTTATAGATCGTACTCAGCAACGTGATACCTCTATAATTGCTGTACTATGTGATATCTCCCTTCTTATTTATGAGACAGATAATGCCTCGTTGCCAATCGTCAGGCATTGATTCGCTGTCCTATACCTTGAGCACAAGTTGATGAACCACTTGGTGTAATTGGTCGCCTCCATATTTAACCAATTCGGCTGTAATTCCATCGGCTCCTGGCGACTTATGATTTTTTAGCCGATGAATTGCACAGACTGTTTCTCCCAAACTTGGTGGTGGCAGTATTTGTCCGTCGTCTTCAGTTGGCGGGATCTCCAACTCGCCGATGTTCTGGTTGTTCAGTAACTCATCAAAGTACTCAACCCATGGCTCTAATATGCCCATTCTGTCGGAAATCAGGTTTCCCTCTTTGTCTCGGCAGGATGAGCATCGAGGTGTATAAGGCTTCATCCTGCTGACTTGTTGGTAAAACTTGCGCGCCTGGTGCGGTTGCTCCCTGTACTTTTCTAGTTCACAGACTTGTTGGTTCTCCCAGGCTTCCTTTTTCCGTCTGTGAAGTCGCTTCTCCGCTCGACGGAGTTCGTGATAAGTCTCTGCGCGTGCCCGCGTTCCTTGAGAATTCAACATTACTCGGTATGCGGCATTCTTCCGTTCCGTTGCTACGTTACATTCATCGTCAAACCAGCCGTTCCGACTCCTTTTGCGGCTGGGGCCAAGTATGTCGGTTGGTGGTGATTGTGAAGATTGTGGTGATTGTGAAGATCATTTGTTGATGCTTCATCTCCAGGTCCTCTGTTGACTGCGGTTATTGCGGCATCCATTTCCCTCTTATAGGTGTCACGGAGGGTTGTGTTGTGGATGGCTTCAGTGTTCACTCTCACCTGATTGTCAGAGGGGATTCTAGGTGGTATTGTTATTCGAGCTCGGAGCACCATGCCAACGAGATAGTGATCCGAGTCTATATTGGCCCCCCTATATGTTCTGACATTCATCAAGGCTGAGAGGTGGCGGCGTTTGATCAGCACGTGGTAAATTTGGTTGAAGGTGGTCCCGTCTGGAGAGGGTCACGTATGTTTGTAGACCGTTTTTTTGCGCAAACCAGGTACTTCCAACAACCATTTCGTGTGACCCTGCTAATTGAATAATCCGCAGTCCGTTATCATTTGTTCTTTCGTGTAAGCTATGGAAGCCAACGTATCGCCTGAATACTGCCTCCTTCCCTACTTGGCTGTTAAAATCCCCAAGTATGATTTTGATATCATATCTGGGACAGGCTTCGAGGGTTCACTCTACTGCCTCGTAGAAGGTATCCTTCTCCGACTCTGCAGTCTCCTCTGTAGGGGCGTGAACGTTTATGAGTCTTATATTTCTAAACTTGCCTCGCAAGCGCAGAGTGCATAGCCGTTCGCCTATGTCGGGTCAAAGCCGACAACAGCAGGTTTCATTTTAGTTCACGCCCCAGAGTTGAGCCCATGCACAACGTGAAAAGAGGAGAGGCGGAGAAGGTATCTCCTTATCCGCCACCTGGGGGCGTATCTGATTCGAGGTCTGGCCACTCCTTACAGGAGATTGCAGGCGCTGCTATGAATAGTTCCGCGGAAAGATCGTGCATTGAAGACCGAGATGATTTTCCATCGGTTTGGAGGAGCAGTCTGTATGCTCATACTACGGCGGCTGCAAGAATACTAACTAACTCATATGCTATTACTGCGGGGACACCAACTAAAATGATACGCGGACCCATCACACCTCGAAAGTTCAATCGATATGCATTTTGGTTCCCATCTGCATTCTGCTGCACTGCACATTTACATTTTACGGTTCATAGTGGAACAATGTGCGTAATTTTTATGCCTGATTTATCTGCTTTTTATTGATTGCGAGAACGGTTTCGATAGCATCAATACATAATGTACTTGGAGTTATCTGCGCAATCTTGGCATTCTGGGCAAATTAGTGGCTTTTATCAAAATGAAATATGATTGCGCTTTAGCTGTATCGAAGTGAAATCTCAGAGGAATTCGAATTTTAAAATAGAGTTTCACAAGGTTTTTTGTGCGGTCGGGATTTTTTCATTTTGATCAATGACGTTCTGTCTTGTTTGAATGATATCAATGTGTTTTTCAAACACCTTGAATATAAAGATGGTATCTGATTGCTATAACCGAGCCGCAGGCTGAATGGTGTGGGATGTAAAAAATGCAAAGCATATGGGCTTGTCGGGAAGAGCTATGAAGAGTTGAGATAGCATGTAGGCGTGGCTAACGCTTAATTCTTTCGGGGGGGTCCATAACAGTCATATCGAATAATCTTCAACTAAGAAATGTTTTTGGGTTTATTATTCGCAAGTTTAATTTAAGGACAACAAATGGAGAGATAATTTCGTATAACCTAGCTCCGATTTATTGGTTAATATAGGGAAGCGATAAAGGAAGATGACGATGGATTATTGGACAATGCTATCGCCGAAATCATCCAGAAGGCGAAAAGGAAACGCCAATCACAAAAGACTGGGCATAGCCGTCTAGGTATGATGCGGCATTTGCAAATCATTATCGATTGTTCGGAGTCTATGAGCGTACCTGATTTAAAGCCCACGCGTCTTTTATGTACTATGAAGGTAAATTTATTACTTTTCAATCTAACGTAAACAAGAATCGAACAGCTATTTTGATTTTCTTAGCTTCTAGAGCTTTTTATCGATGAGTTTTTCGATCAAAATCCTATCAGCCAACTTGGGTTAATAGCACTGAAAAGTAAACGTGCAGAAGTCATCACAGATTTGGCTGGAAATTCAAGAAGACATATGAAAGCAGTTCAAAAGTAGGTTATCGAATGATATTGATCTGATCCAGTTGTTTCTGACGTGTTTGATTTGCAGTTTAATGAAAATTAATTTAACGGGCGAGCCATCACTGCAAAACGGACTGGAGCTGGCTATGAAAAGTTTAAAACTCGTTCCGTCCCATGCAAGTCGTGAGATCCTAATTATAATGGGAAGTCTAACGACTTGCGATCCTATTGACTTGACTCTTACTGTTGAGGTAAGCCATTGGTTTTGTGTCCATTGAATTTGATATTTAATATATGAACATTTCAGGCTTTAAAGTCCGAAGGAATTCGTTGTTCTGTCGTCAGTTTATCAGCAGAGATTCGTGTGTGCCGTTACCTTACTCAACAAACGGGTGGAATATATGGTGCTGTGTTGGACGACGCTCACTACAAGGACCAACTTTTGCAACATGTCGATCCACCGCCGGCAGCTCAATCGCAGGAGAACTCTTTGATAAAAATGGGTTTCCCACACGGTCAATCGGAAGACGGCAAAGATCCCCCGCACACAATGTGCATGTGTCACATCGACAGTACTGATGATCCCAGTAAACTTACCGCCGGGGGATATCACTGCCCCCAATGTTTGAGTAAATATTGCGAATTACCTGTTGAGTGCATATCGTGCGGGTTAACATTAGTGTCGGCTCCACATTTAGCTCGTTCGTATCATCATCTCTTTCCCGTTCAACATTTCGAAGAGATTGACTTCAGCGGGCAGGCGGAAATTTGCTATGCATGCCAGAAGGTGTTTAGCAATGTTGATAAGAAAATTTACCAGTGTCAAGCTTGCTCGCAGTATTATTGCAACGATTGTGATATTTTCATACACGACACCTTGCATTCATGTGTTGGGTGCACGACAATACCGCGGGCCGCTCAAAATGTTCATTTAAGAAAGCCAGTTGCTCCGAATGACCGTTTCTAACTGATTGATATCTTTGTTCTATAAATGTTCAATTGAATTGAAATCGACTCAAAGTCTAATTGTTCACTTTATGTTGCATTGTTCTTCACGTTTCAAGTGTTTAAATTGATATCGTTTGGAATACGCTATCTCCTATCATAGCAGAAAACAATAAACAATTTGTTCCTCAAATTTGTCATTGTTTTAATTATCAAACAACAGTCAAAATATCTCGTTTCCGCTCTTCGGATCAAAATAATAGTTTGAATTGAAATTCATAAATTATTGTACATCAAAATTGTAATAAGATTAAAATCGAATTCGTTGCCTTAAAGCTAGAAGACGAAGCGATCCGTCAGCGACAAGACTTCATATTCAGAAAAGTCGGTGCATTTGACATAAATCTGAAACGGTGTGGCTTCTCTAAATTAGCTCATTTATACAAAAAGGCAGGTAAGCATGTTGCGAGAAAACGAATTCAGGACTTAGTGATGGCAATGGTAAATCATTCTGACAAAATATTCCAGATTGAAGAGACGAAGGGTACCTTGACGACATGTTTGCATGAGTACTTGGCAGTTTGGCATTTCCATTGACGCAAATGACCAGGTATCTTTAATCGTTTTACATGTGAGTAACAAAGTCTAGGATTTTAAAACCATGGCGTCGGGTGGTGCTGACTCACGACGATGCAATGTATCTGAATATGTCAATTAATCAGTAATCATCGGGTATTGTTTGCGACTTATCAGTAATCAACTATATTTTGGTCAACCTTGAATACCAATTTGTGGCCTATCTAGGAGCCTCTAATCTTGGTAATAGTGTGGTGAGGGAAAATATCAATGAAATATTTTATTATTTGTATCGTAATGCTTTCGAATAATCAACATCATTAGCAGATATTCTCGGCAATAATTGGGATAAACACTCGAAGCACAATGTTTCTAAATCTATCCAGCATTGAAGTGATAAGTACCCATTTATATGTATGGCTGCTTTCCAGGTTTAAACGGTTATCACCTTTCGTCAGCTCCATAAAATGGCTGAAATGGCTGTCACAAATTATCGGTCACTAATATATATTATATTTACGGGTGTACGACAGCTGGTGGGAAATCAATTAGACGATCAATGGGGAGCCATAAAAATTATCGTAAGCTAATTAATTTTTACTAAGGTTGGAACACGAGATTACGTTGTTTTGTGGAGCCGTGATCTGATTACACTTTTGCATCTTTTTCAATATCAATTTTGAGTATGACGAATGCTATTCAGTCTAATTTACGTAATTTTCATTGAGTTGATAAGGTTTTCATGTGACATCGTTTATTTGAAGGATGTGTTTGTAAAAGGGGTTTAGTGTAGTAACTAATGCTTAGATAGGGTTGCTCACTGAATACATTGTGCGGCGGAAAATTATTGTGTTATGCGTTTCCAATACTGCTGCATATGTTGAAGCGAGTTACCTTGTATTCGGTTGTTGGGGGCATTCGACTATGTATTGCTTCCAGTCTCGGCTTCCTTACTGTCTTCCTTACTTTCACGACAGGTGGCTCATTAAATCCTTGTTTTGATGTAGTAGGGACGGGCGTGGGTGTTGCTAAAAGCTTTATTGTCGCCTGGCTGCCCGTTACTTTTTAGAACTTTCTACCTTTTACCCTTATCTCTCTTCTGTCATTCACCCATTGGTGGGGTTTAGCGTGTCAACCACACTACACTACGCGCCATTGCTCGTGGTTATCCGAAATAGGCTACAACTCCCTTCACAACTTTCCGAGACTCCCGCACTCCTACTCTAGTGTTTTGCGCCAAGCTCCTTTGGGTCGACACCATCGTCTTGGGAGAGTGGATTCCACTGATTGGCGTAGCTAGCAATGGAATTGTTGCCCCTTTTTTTCTTAACTTCAGTTCAACTCTAACTGAATCTCTTTTCAAGATCAAAGCCATTTGGCCAAGGTCCATGACCCGGTGAGAGAGCAAGATGTCTTTAGTGCAGTCGAAGTGTTTGAGGAAAGACGTCATAGTCCATTGAATTCTTGCACATCCTTCCGCCCACGTACTCGAGGAGGGCGATCAGATTCGAGTCTGCAAGGGACTTATCTGAAGTGGCTTTGGTCACGAAGCCTCACCTGAGGATATCTGGTACCATGGGAACCGAGACGGCCCTCGGAGATCATATGCTCCAGGAGAATTCCTAGAGGATGTGTTCTCGGCCCGGTTATTTGTGGTTGGCCCCCTAGTGGGAGTTTCATGGTGGTTGTGGTTATGCCTACATCGCAGGCAGAGCTCCTCGAAGCTCAAGCGTGGAGTTGCGCTGTGCAACTCGAGTGCCGTACCCCTTAGTTGCGGCAGAGGTGTTACATAGGCCTCGCATCCACTGGTATGAATGCTGAGCCTGCACTCAGTATAAACCAGTACCGCTGTGCTTGCATGGCTCTGATTGTGGTCCCAAAATCAATCCGTGTCCGAAGACGACCGTGGGATTATGCCTACACGGCAGGTACTCACGTTAAACCCCCAGGACTTTCATGCACTTCTTTCCGACAAAGAAGCATGAAGAACGTCACCGATAACAAAAAGAAATAATATCGGTGACAGGATGCAATCCTGGCGGACTCAGCTTTCATCATCATCAACGGCGCAACAACCGGTATCCGGTCTAGGCCCGCCTTAATGAGGAACTCCAGACATCCCGGTTTTGCGCTGCGGTTCACCAATTCGATATCCCTAAAAGCTGTCTGTTGTCCTGACCTACGCCATCACTCCATGTCAGGCAGGGTCTGCCTCGTCTTCTTTTTCAACCATAGATATTGCCCTTATAGACTTTCCGGGCTGGATCATTCTCATCCATACGGATTAAGTGACCCGCCCACCGTAACCTATTCAGCCGGATTTTATCCACAACCTGACAATCATGGTATCGCTCATAGATTTCGTCGTTATGTTGGACGGCATCAGATCGAGGGCAACTTATTTTCACTTTTTTGGACATAACACTCAAGTTTTCAAAAAATCGAAGGAAAGATGATTATCGGTTTCGTCCAGTGAAGAGGCAACACATCAGACGTTGCCCCATCTCTGCCTTTGGAGCAACATGACTGAAAGTGGACTCAGGATCCCTCATATACCAAACAAAATATTTAACTTCAGCCTGACTTGGGATTAAAGAACTGGCGGTTTTAAATTTGATATAGTTCACATCCTTGTCATGGTTTGTGATTATATAAAAAGGAGCAACTTCCACCTTTTGCCACTTTCGGTTACGCTGCTTTCAGGGCGAAGGTGATGTAGCTTCCAATGAGTTGCCTTTGCCCTGGATGAAAGCTTTAGTCATCTTTCTTTCTAGTTTTTAATAGCTATTATTTTCTTATTAGTGCCCCTTTTACGTAGAGTACTTCAGATACACTCCCTGTTCACGCTAATGAAAGCTTCCTCGAAATCGATGAAGAGGAGGTGCAGCGAATATCTAAACGCCGCGCTCTGTCTCGGAGTGATCCGTAGGCTGTAGTTAATGCAGAAGGATCCAGAGCGGGAATTAGCCTGAGTTAAAGATAACAAGACGGTTTTACTTGTTATAATGTTTTTTTTTATTATTTTACTGTAGAGGGTGGTAATACTACAACTAATTCCTTATTTTCTACTCTAATAACTAATTCTAATATCGATAAGCCGGTTAAAAGTACAATATTAGCCGTGTGTTTCTCGAAGGAGGTCATTCTATAATCCTAACCTTCTCTTGTGTATAACAAGTTTATAGCGGAAATATACAAAATATCTTTCCCTATGACCTTATTATTTATTGTTATCTTATAACTAATGAGCCTATAGAGAAGATATACAGAACACTTTTCTCTATGATTCATGTGTTTTAAATATTGTTGTTTATTTGTTTACATAAAGGTCCGTCGGGAAGGTCTTTCCATTTTATCTTCTCTCGCCTGGGTTTAACGACGAACGTTCCGAGAAGACCGATGCTCGCATATGTTTTCGTTTGTCATTTGCTTCATGTGTGATGATTCCTGTTCTCTGTCGATTCAGCTTTCGAGATGTTCTTTGATGCGTTGCAGGATTATTTTGCTTTGAAACTCCTCCAATTGTCACACTCAAAACTGGTGCCCTTTTTTGGAATCTTAACGATCATCCCATTCTTGTACTCTCTGGCAAAAGTCTCGGATTCCCAAGATTTCTGTACGAGTGGAAACAGCAGCAATGAATCAAACGAATCATCTGCAGTAACTGCAGATGATTCGTTTGAGTGCATTGGTGGTCGAAATGGTTTCTTTTCTGTTTGGAGGAATAGTTCGTATTCGCATGTTACGATGACTCGCCATTTCATCCATAAGAGGAGGAACCTCGCCGGATGTGATGCGGTTAAGAACTGTGGTGAAGTATTCTTTTCACCTCTTCACAAGACCGTCGAAAGATTTGGGACGACATGCAAGCTCTTCCGTAATATGGTATACTTTTCAGAAACCATTGCGTTCTGCGGCATCTTCTGCTTCCTTGATCAACAAACCCCATTTTTCCACGTCGCACGCTACGTTGAACTTTCCGGGATTTCGTTCGGTATCGGAGCTCGAGCACATCACGTCTGCCATCACTCACAGCGGTCAATAGGGCCTCAACCCCTTTATTTCATCAGTCTGTTTCCAGGATTTCGCTGTCAGTCAGATCTTGTGATACCCCTTCGGGACGTGTCCAACGACCTGCGTAGCGCCTGGGAAAAGAGCATTTTTGATGGCAACCCAATGTTCATCGATATACTCAGGCGGGCTACTTAGTGTATCTGCCGTCCGATCAGCAAAATAGCTTTCCCACTGTCGAACGACACTTGGATCATACAAGCAGTTGATATTGTACTTGGAGGCGGGAGGGAGGGTCGCAGCACCACAACCCTGCAAGGACGTACATCCAGGAGACAACTCCTAAATCTACTGCTGATCGTGAAGTGGCCGATCTGGTTGCTCATACGATGTCTGTGCTCACATAATGTGCCATCCATGATGAGATGGTGGAAGCTGCAGAAATTCATGAACTTCCCACCATTATAGCCTCCCCTGAATTGGATGTAATTGCTGGTATAAAGCATCCTTTTCCATTATATAGGAAGCCTCCAAGCATTGTACAATTGTGATGATCCTTAACCTGGACTGGAATCTTGCAGTTAGAAGTCTGTCTGAAATCGGCTGGCAGGTCAAGAGAGCGAGCCTTGCGATAGCCCGCACAAACAATCCGACACCGAATTTGCGCCTGCTACCACTTGGCTTCCCAGAGTACAAACGCACATTGCCATTATTGTGGTAAGAGGGAGAGGATGACTCTCCAGATTACCATCACTTTACTTCGGTTAGGCCCAGAATGTCCAGCTTATATCGTTGGAATTGCCGCTCAAGTTGGAGAAAGTGAGCATTCTGAGCACCCTCGCTACCGTAATCTGATTGCGTTATTCCTGTTTTATAATCTTGTTTACCGTCTTCATTGGAAAGAAGGAGTTCCATTCAACACAATGGCTTACATACAAAATCACTCATTCTAGTATCGACATATCTAGTGCCGATCGGCAGCTTGCAAACTGACCCAAGCGAAACCAAACTCTATCCACAAGTTTGATTTTACGATAGCATTACGGGCCCCATCCACCCCGTAAGGTCGACTCAGAGCTGTTAAAGCCCATCTGGATGTAGCGACTTCCGGAGAGCACATGTGGAATCTATGCCTGCGTGAACTCGGGGTCATTGGATGTGCTGTGCGCCACCGTCGACAAAATCCACGAGGTGTACGCGCGCTCTGTGGGCGTGGAAGTATCGGAGGCCACACAGTAAGAGGTCGAATATATAAAAAAAATGGTAGCTTTACTTTCGGCCGCAGTTTCGAAGCTGACAGCGACTGTGATTTCGATCGCAGTCAAGGTTGCGGTTTGCTTACCGAAATGGGCGTCCGGGTGGCCACATCTCGGGGCCCTCAGCGGGCTTGACAATTTGCTGGTACCACCGTAAATTTGGAGCATATTAATTTGGAAAGCTACTAAATGTACCAGTGTATGCACTTTCAACATAAAAACTCGTCGATGCAAGCGCGGAGGTGTCGATTTTCCCCGTATGCTGTCCAAACACATTAATCTCTCCATCTCCAATCCGTACTTACGGCTACAGGTAGGTGGACGTGAGTCTCGGATTACGCCGAATGTTTTCGTGGCGATTCGTTTTGGTGGATATCAACACCCCAATTCTAGGCGCAGACTTCCTGTGTCACCTGGACCTACAGAATAAAGCCTTAATATACCCTACAACCTCGTTGAACTCGTCAGGGAAAATTTCCACCTGCGCAAGCGACACTTTTTCAATTGTTTTCGAGGATATTGCCGACTTTTGCATTCGCACACTTCTCCGAAAATACTGCAACATCACTGCTAAAAGTAGTTTTTCCCAGTCGGTTAAGTACGATATCAACATTATCGACCCCCTATCTTCTCAAAGGTGCGACCTCTATCACCCCAGAAGCTGGATGTTGCAAAGAAAGAGCTTGAAGATCTCATGAAACATATCCATCCAATGGCTGTTTTTCCTTACCACTCCAAGCCCAATGGTGACCTTGCGGAGATTACAGGCGTCTGAATGTTCGGACAAATCAATCCCGATCAATACCATATTCCACTCATCTATGACCTCGCGCATTCATCGACAAACTGCCGTATTTTCACGACCTTGGATCTGGGTAAGGTGTATCATTAAATTCCTGTAGCTCGCTTAGACATATCGAAACCTTTCGGACTCTTCGAGTTCACCAAGATGATATTTGACCTGTGCAATTCAGCGCAGACATTACAGAAATTCATTCACTCTGTTCTACGAAATTTAGACTTCTGTTTCGTATGCATGCATGCGTTGGTCGCCCCATCTTTCGAATTTGAACATTTGGGCCACCTCGAGTGCATTTTTCAACGGCCGGACTTATTCTAAATGTTGAAAAATGCAAATTTTTACAAAAGCAGGTGTAACTTCTTAGCCTTATTATTACTCCTGATGGAGTTCAACCAGGCCTAGATAAGGTTGAAGCGATCGAAAAATTCTCCCTGTCGACCGCGGTGAAGGATTTGCGATTGTTCTTGGGCATACTAAACTTTTACCATCGTTACGTGTCCCAGGCCGCCGACCATCAAGCGATCTTTAACGCTTACTGGGCCCAAAAACAAAAGACTCTTGCGTAGTTGAATGGTCTACAGAGCCCTTCGCCGCGTTTGAAACCGTCAAGCAACTGCTGATTCGTCAGCTTCTTTTCTAAGCAATTAAACTCAGCTCAACGTAACTACAGCGCCTACAATCGTGATCTACTTACCACGTGCCTCCATGAAATTCTTCCGTTTTTCTCTTGAGGACAATCCGTTCACTCTGTTCCCGGACCACAAGCCCCTTATATTCAAGCTTAAACAAAAGCCCGACCAAGGGACTCCACGCTGCCTTCTTCAATTGAGCTTCATCAGCCAGTTCAAATCCGACATTCAACACGTGTCTGGAAAGACAACTTCATTGAAAGAGGCTTTGCCACGTATCTCTGCACGGTCGATTATACGGCAATTGGCGAAACGCAGGAGAACGACGCAGAACTTAAGAGTCTGAGGATAAACTCCAAATACAAGTTTGAGGATTTTCCCATCTTTCGTTCAAACTCCTAATTATTGTGCGAGATCTGGGAAAAGAGACCTAGACCGTTTATTCCCCATTGGAGTGTTTCACGCAGTACACGATCTAACACACCCAGGCATCAGCACAGCGAACCAGTTAATCACCGGAAAATACTTCTAGCTGTCCATGAACAAGGATGTAAACTCTTGAACCAGACAGTGCATCCCGTGCCAGGGGTGTAGAATCAACAAGCACGGCCGACCAAGCACTTCCATACCATTATTGGCCCTTCGCGTGACTTGCATGGTTACAAATTTGCCTCACAATCATCGACGTGCTTACGTGGTGGGCTTAAGGGGGTCATCCCGGCAATTTTTTGCTTTTTTAGGAATTTTTTGTGAAGAACTGGATAAAGGTACAAATATCAATTTTTCGCCATAGATTTGTTAATATCTTGAGCGTTCATAGTAGTTTTTCCAGCCCGCACAGTTCATTCTTGAAATAGAGAGCAATTTATACAACCATCTCCAAAAAAAGGTATTTTTCTGCTGCCACGCTAGACGGCGCTACAATCATCGTAAAGAAAAAAAAGTAAACGGCATTTTAACGTGCAGACTTAACTACAGTCCGCAAATTAGGATTATTAAAAAATATTGAAAGGTAAATTTTTGGTGCCTCGTTAAACTTTTTTTTGTGAATCGGTGTTTTTTCAAGGTTTCTTCAATGAATAAAAAAAACTACCAAATGAATAGTTTGCGGACTGTAGAAATATGTTCTGAATAAGTTGTGAAAATTTCAAAGAATTTCGTTGGATAGATTTTGGGCTATGGTGGCAGCAGATTTTCGAGTTTCGAGAAAAACGCATTTAAAAAGTAGAATTTGATTTTTAGCATAAAATCTTAACTGACCATTAATCTGCGACATCTAGTCCATAAACCTTAGGTTTCTTGATGAAATACATGTACAGCCTTGGCTTCAATTCTTGTCGTTTTAGCGAAGTCGTTCGAACGTCATTCGGACCGATAAATACGCGCTTTATTACGGTGATCGACATAAATCTGGCATATGAGTTATTACGTGTTTAACACTATAATGTTCGAACGACTCCGAATATAAAAAAATCACTTTTCGCATATATTCTACACTATATCTAGATACAATTAATGCAAAAAAAGATTCGATTCCGCGGATCCGACACACGGGATGACCCCCTTAAGCAATACCTCTGACTGATGTTACTGTAGAATCATGTGCCCAGCCCCTCTGTCGATAGTGGATCCGGCGCTTTCGAAGTCGTAATCATCAGGGAATATAATTTGAGTCTGCACTTTTCTCGGAGTTTAGCAAGCTTCGCAGCCCAATGGGATTTAACATCCCATTGGGCTGCGTTGGCACTGGACGCCGGGAGCGGCCATAATGTCCTGCGGCGATCCATCGTTGTCGCAATTCTTCTCTTTCGCCCTCCTCGGCCTTCGCACAGCCTACCGAGAGGTATTCGCGGCCAGCCCCGCGGGGATGCTATGCGGGGATCTGCGGTTCCCTGCCCGGCATGCTGCGTCTGACATGTCGACACATGTTCGCGGGTCCTCATTAGGGTGGACGTTTCCCGAAAGCATCATATGATGGTTCCTTTAAAGTCCTGGTGCGACGGGCACACTCCTATAAGCTCGATGTCCGTGGCGGGAGCGAATGGGCTTCCTTGTCGATACTAATACCATTCGCCGAAGCGGGGCACGTTCCAGCAAAGCGTTCACGAAGCGTCAGGTTCGGCTGGTACTACCATTGAGGAACAGGAGGATTGTCGCTACGAAGAAGAAAAAGAGTTGCTGGTTTTAAAGAAGGAAACAACCTATGAAGAATGGACGCAATTGCTATACATTCTACATTTAGGATTTGTTCGGCTTCACTTTTGCTGATAAAAATATGACCGATATGAGCGATCAATTTACGTGGTGAGCGCTCTGGAAAGAGTCGGCCATGACTTTGAAAAACAATTTCTCGACAACTATTTTTTCAAAGCCAACGTGAGGAGTGGAAGAAGAACAGCCAACGAAGTCTAGTTTAAGATATATTTTTTGAATAAAATAATTAATTATAAATTATAAAAATAAAGATTTATTATAACTACAACCGCACATATATTCAAGATGCCTGTGATAGTGAGAAGTAACCAGAACAACCAAAATTGTTACTAGAACTCTAGCTCTTCACTGCAAAATATTTCTTCTTCATCTGTTTTTTGCAATAGATGTTTTTGGGTCTTTTCTTGCTTCAGATAAAAAAGACAGCTTCCTACAAATTGGAATTTTTTGTCTCCCTTTGTACCTCATGAGGTCAGCAATTAATTGATGTAAATATAGATAAATACTTTTAGATTTTGTGGTGGTTGATTAGGGCTATCTAGAATATGTTATTCAACTAAGATGTGGAACTCTCAATACGGTCTTTGGTTGGCATAAATTTCCGTATACCAATTTGAGTCCTCGTTGGCACTTATCAGTGAAAGGGCAAGTATTTAAGTTCCAATTAATAAATGTAATACTAAAGATCGACGATGGTAGATCAACAGATGCATGAATCAACAGTGACGGTTACGATTAGATTCAATTAGCACAGACTGAGTATACATAAGTTATCGCTAATTATTTGTTAACCATGCTTCCTGTAGTACTTATCAGGTGTGGCATATGTTGCTCTGTGGAAGAAGTAAGTAGAAATTCCAATTACTCGCTCCTTGGCTATCGGTTATCAGTGCAGATTATAGTAAATTAGGTGAGAAACAATAAATGATCGATTGTACTTTTCTATGTATGACAGCGGCTTACCTTTAATCAAACAACGATAACAATGGTAGCATGTTTTTTGTTGTAACCTTTATCAGAAACATCAATTCGATGGTTATTCGTCAAATCTATTGAAATATTATTTACCGATCTAACCGTCGACTGATTCCGCTCCAGACTGACTTCTATTGTGAAGACACTTTGGGTAGAAGTGGTAACAGAGAAGCCACAGAGCAAGCTGGGGGGCTGGTATTCGGATTGCAAGAAGAAAAACTAAAGCAATCTGGTAAATAAGAGATACGAGTATCTAGTGAACGGATTGGATTTTTAGTTTAAGCTCGAGCTTACTTTTAGCCAGTTCATTTCTGCCGCAGTTCAGTTTGATCTGAACCGATTATTGCGAAGGTATCAATCGTGCAAAAGGCTAGCCGCACTCTAGCCAGGCTGCTCTTCCTCCGTCTCCTTGCCATGTCGACGGGCTTGCTTAATTAAAGTTTTTTATATGTATCTAAAAGTTAATGTCATCCCGTAGCCCAGAATCTGAAGATATTCGCGATATTGCCCAATTGTTGGTTTTCTTGATAAATGAGTGAAATTAACATACTCGTTTGGTTTTATTCGTTTGTAAAGAGCAGGATTTTTGGAACAAGTGACGTGAATTAGCATTTGGTTTTGGTCAGTTTTGATATGTTTTGATGTCATTTGATGGAAATTCAGTGTTAACGCGAATTATAAAAATAAGTGTTCCAGTGGCTTTTTAAAATCACAAACCGCGTTTTTTTTAAAAAGAATCCCCGATTGTGAAGGATTTGATTGTGGCAAACAACCGGAAGTTATATAGTTCGAAGAATTTCAAGGTAAGCGTTAACCTAATCCTGAAAGTGACGTGATACATGTGAGCAGTTGAAAGACATGAATAGTTAGCCAAACCTCGATTTGTTTATCTGACCCTATTTTTCTAAAAATGCGCTTTAGATGACTTTTCTTTTTATACTAAATACTATAATTAGAAATTCTAAATCAATGCCTAGACATATTTTTAGATAAAAAAGGGCTAATAGATATTTCATTCTCATTGCCAAATTGTGATTCTGATCAAAACTAGTGACCTCAGAATTTTCCATAACTTATTCGGCCATACTGCGATAGTCAACTTCATCATGATTCCAAATAACAAGTTAAACTAGTGAAAGCCATTCCAGGGAAATACCATTTTATGAAAAAAACAATTTGAAATTCAATCGTAAATGGAAGTTGCTGAACAGTTATGGCATTGTGATGGATTTTTTAATGTTTTCCTTCAATTCTCGGAAAGAACTCCAATTATTTCAAGTATTAGTTGCAATAGAATTCAGATAGAAGGCGATTCTTTCAACGTGATATTTTCTCCCATGCTATGTTGCAATAGTAGTTACCGTGGGGGTAATTAACACAGATAATTACACTAAAACCAGATACTTATTCATTGATTGATTGATTTATTTGGGTTATAATCATGCTCGTAAAACGAGTAGATATAAGCAAAATAAATGCTGGTAATAACTTGAGTCTGGTTATTTTCTGGCCACCCACCAGTACATTGTGTGGGTTTCGAGGCTCCGTTGATTTCGTATTTATGTGCGATCTATTTATCAAGTGCATGCAATAAATGCCATCGATCTATGTTGACTTTAAGAAGGTTCCTGTATGTGAAAAAAGGAAGCGTGCATTTTATTCAGTGAATACAGACAAGTGGCATATCAAATGAAAAGCATCGAATAGAACTTTGCGAAACAGATGTTGAGCTCTATTCATACGATCCAGCAGCAAGCGCGTCGTGCACTGAACGCATCGGATACAAAAGAATTATTCCACACATTTACTATGAGAGTATTCATACGAACCAGAAGCAGGCGTTTGGTGTCCATCACAGCACAAACAAAAGTATTCATACGATCCAGCAGCTAGCGTGTCTAGCACTTAACCTCTGTTCAGCATAAAATTCAAGGCGGAAGACGAGTGTTCTTGGCTTCTTCAATGCCTTGTCAGACATGCTCCGTGCTGGACACGAAACGTCTGCTGCTGGATCGTATGAATACTTTCGTCTGTGTTGTACTGGATGTAAAGTTTTACATAGTTTTGACATCAGTTGCAGAGGACTGTGGGGGGGGGGGGGGGAATCAAGCTGTGCTGTACTGGATGTAGAGTTTTACATAGTTTTGACGTCAGTTGCAGAGGACTGTGGGGGGGGGGGGGAATCAAGTGAGGTCGTTAGAAAGGGGTAACTTGAATCAAGAGGTCATTTGCAGTAACTGCCCTCTCATTAATAAATTTGTAAAATTTGAAAAACAATCATGATAATGCCTGTACATTTTGGCAGCAAAATAGCCGTTATTTTGATACCTGCCAAATGAAGTTAGTAATACATAGTATATTATTATATGTTGTAATTTTATTTTCAACCGATTAAGTCCATCCTAGGATGATAAAAGTTGTGATATATGCTATAAATCCTATTGTCTTCAACAAAGTTATTATGTTTGTTCCATGTAAACTTACTGCAACTTATGTACGTGCATAGAATGAAATTATAACTTTGATTTGAATAATCTAAATATGTATATACACAAAATTTTTCATAACTGACGACTTGTTAGGGTTTTATTTGTAAAAGTTTCATTGTCAACCCCATCCGCGTAAGGGATTTGGAATAGATGGGGGGGAGACTATCTCTTCAACCTCGATGAAAGCTCGCGGTAGCCATCCCCCCCTCTTTAAAGGGTTGAGGTACCTCTAACTGGGTGTTTTATACCATCATAGTCAAACTTTAATTTCCCTATTCCGTTAAGGAGAGAAGATGGATATGGCAGACGAAGAAGAAGGTGCTCCTCTCTAACTCCGTTCAAAAATTACGTCGGTCAAATTTTTGAGACGCCGTCGCTCTTTAGGACAAGGTGACGGCTACAATTCTTTGACGAGATTAGAAAGGAGGGAGTTTTTTTTTATTTTACATATTATCTCGAACCTCTCTGAAAATTCCAACACCCTCACTTTAAGTGATCCATGCTTTTCAAGAAGGGGGGAGGGGTGACCGTCGCGAGTTTTCATAGGCTTTTAAATGGAGGAAACTCGCCCTTCCTCCTCCATAAACTTTCCATCCCAAAGAGTGTTCTTGCTGTGTTTCTAGCGATTGAATTATTTGAAACAATTAGACGGGGGATGAAGTAGAAAATTCAACCTTGACCGTTTCGTGTAAAACAAAACTTCATTAAAAATGGTTCATTGTCAGTCTAGCTTTGTTTTCATCGTTGGGGAGTGGAACTTCTTCTTACTTATTAAAACCATTTCCTTCTCCTTTCACTCTCCCTGCGGGGCTGCTTTAAAACATTAGGCTGGATCAGCAATCTGGGTTCGTTCGTTGAGGTTCCCTTCTTTTTTTGGTTTGTTCCGAATTTTTCTTCTACCTAAGCTGTTCATGAAGAGTTCTCAACACCTTTTTAGCTTGGTTTTTAGCCTGCACTGACTCCAGCATGAATTTCACAATATTGTGAAGTTCAAGTGTTAAGCGCCTGTCTGCAACAGTTTATAATATTACTGGGTGCGCAATTTAAATACAATATGCGTAATTTAAATACAATATGCTTCACATCCACAGCCATGTTTTTTTGCAATAGGGTAGGTTGACAACGGACTCTCACACCGGTACAACGTCGGATTATCAGCTAAATATCTACCCGTCATCAGAGAACTAGCCTGGAACCGTTTGACAGTTTATTTCGAGTTCGCCCTCCCACTCTTCCGGCTTAGGGAGCCTTCAAGTCAGGGAATTTCTTTCACCAACAGGAGGAGAGAGGAAGAACGGAGTTGTCAGTTCAAGGAATCCCTTGCCATTCGGTCCTTCCACTGATCGAGTTCAATTTTCTTTACAGCAAATAGAACCCGAACGTAATGCGCAACACGACCCCATCTGCCAGTGCTTCTCAGCATTTCTCTGACAATGTTATCGGGAGAGAGCCTGTGCCTGCAAAATGTTGCTGACGATACTTATCCCATCTTCCACAAGAGATCGGCGTCATTCTATTCCAGAGCACACAATCGTGTCTTTCCAATCTTGTGCAGCTAAGACCCTAAACCGCCATGCCCACTTAGAAGTTGGGTAAAGAAATAATAAATTTGACCATGTTTTCGATTCAGCTACGGATCTCGAGTCTATTTCCCTCTCGACTCATTTTAGCAAGAGAGCTGTCATTCGGTTTGTGTGCTTTGGCATTCTTCACGGACTATAGATGGTTTTACGTTCCTTAGCAAGGAGGACAACGGGGATGACTTCCGCGATGAGTAACACAGGCGCTACTCCCAATGCTGCCCCAATTGCTTGCCAAATGTATTAACACATACCAGGAGACCACTGCTCTATGGCGGGGGCTAATAGGGCTCCCAACGTTCGCCATTAGTCGAGATTCCAGCTGCAAGTTTGTCCGCTTCTACTTTGATTTTCTTGAAAAAACTTATCTTCAATTCAAGCGTTAAACTAAAGTATTTAGCCAATACTTTTGGCTCGATAATCAACTGGTCGATCGATATCGGACGCAGGGTTCAGATTCTCTTTCTGGTCAAGATTACTACTTTAATTTTTTTCCAGCGCAAGGCTGAAACCATGAGTATTCATCCATCTGCGTCCGGCAACAAGCGCCGCAACATCATCTACATAACCTCCTCTTCCTCTGGCCCTCCATGGTCTCATAAAGCAGAAAGCGGTCTCTCGAATAATTCCTGCTTATCACGTGGAAATAATTTTTTAATGTGTCTAGCATATCAGTCTGTCTTAAGAAATTGAAAACATTTCTGACAACAAGCCTTACAAGGGCACCAGGCGTTTAAATCGACGGGTGTGTGTCTCAGTTCGATGAACCGTATCAACGATCTTCATAACAGTATCCACCGTGGACCTTCCTGTTCTGAACCCGAACTGTCTTGGGGTAGAGGGTCCAGGGGATGCCCGGTAGCACGGATTGCTTCAGAGAGCCTACTCCTGTTGGGCTTCTCAAGCACTTTCCCGGTCGTGTTTACCATACAGAGTGGTGTGTATGCGGACGGCAGCTCAGCGTCCTCTTTCCCTTTTTTTGATCAGCGCGAACCTTGTGCCTCCTCCTTCAGGCAAGCTTTGAATGCCACGAGCAGCAAGTCTGGCCGTTGGTGGAATACTAGTTAATTACTTCGAACGTGACCCCATCAATGCATACTGTCCTCTTGTCGAGTCCTTGGCAAGTTGTAGACGTATGTTCATAGATCAAGCCTGAAAAACTTGATGCGGGTTATCCGCATTCATATTCTGCACGTTACCCATCCAATTTTGATTTTCCTGCTGTTAAGGAGTTTCCTCGCGTATTGTTCGGTAATTCACGGCATTGGTTTCCTCCGGACATTCACGCTTGATGGCCTCTTCCATTTCGACCTGTGGGGCAATCAAAATCTCGGATTTCCAGAGAGCGCAAAGACTCTCGACTAGTAGCCCTTTCAACGTACTCTTGCTAGTTGTTTTCGGGCATAATTCAACGAGGACTCCGCCACTCTTCGTTTTCTCTGTGGGAGACACTTCTGCTCCACTGTCTTTAGGTTTCATCTTATAGCAGATTTCACTGAGAGGCGGTTTTATCACCAAAATCGACTGGCTAGTCCTTCCTCGTTTCCTTGCCTTTTCGTTTAGTGATTTATCATTCATAACCGCTTCGGCTTTAGACAAGCAGTTTTCTGATGGCGTAGCGTATTGTCTGCTTTTGTTCTTCTCCTTCCTTGCTTTTGTGTTTCTTTTTCGTGTCCTGGAGACTACTTGGATGAAGTCTTGTTCGGACATATCTTCCCTTTACCGCTTTTTATCCAATTTGCTTTTGCAGCGGGCTGTCTGCTATCCTTTTGTCTTAGAAGGAAATACAGTTCTTCCAGCCCGTTTTTCACGACTTTTCTGACATTCTTCTGGAGGAACGTTGACGACCGTACTTTCCGATGCGTATCTTCGGCTCTAGAAGAGACAGTTGGCTGCGCTCCTGCTCGGCTTGTATCCGTTCCCCTGTTCAGGTCTTTCGATTTTGGCTGGGCTTTTTTTGGAACAGCTACACTGCAGGGCACTGGACTTGCTGCCCCCGCACCGGGGGTAAATTGATCTAGGTATTCACGACAACCCCCATGTCCACTCAGGAATTGTGTTAGCTTGTAGTTTGTAACTTTTCATAGTTTCGTCCAATCCATCTACGAATGTTTGGAATGATATGTTTTGTCAAACGACCAGTTTGTGAGTCATCCCATCTCTTTTGCTATTCTGTGATAGATTGCCATTGCGTGCGTACGTTTTATGGTTAAGACGCCGGTCTTCTTTCGCTAGGATTTCTATGGGGAACATCCCAGCTAATCCGTATATTACTTCTCCCGATGTTGTGCAGTTAATGTGCAGTTAATTGGATGGAAGACAATATGTTCTTTGAAGTCAAGAAGATCATTACTCCTAAGTATTATATTTAAGCGCTGGTTTTAAGTAAGTTCATCAACTGTATTTCTTACGGTTGCATCCTTGCTTCTTTTGCTAAACTTTGTGTGATTGGCCGGAATTTTTCAGCTTGGATTTGATTTCCCCTATTGGTTGGTTTTTTCGTCTCGATCTCGTCTAGGCATTTTGCTATTATTGTAATCTCATCATCTTCTGCGAAGCCAATAGTTATCACAATGTTAAGAAGGTGTTATATCAACACTCCATTATACATAACTAATCACATTAAGGGGCCTAGGACAGAACCTGGTAGTATACCATAAGCTGTCGGAAATATTTTTTTCTTCCATCCTACAATGTATTTCGAGGCCTGTGGTTTGACTAGGGCCTGTTTGATTTAATTTTGTAGACTTGAACGGATTGTTTAAGTCTAGGGCTGCCACTGCACAACATTCGATTAAAGCCGGCCACCAATTTTGCCTTGCGAAATCCCAATGGCTTCCCAGAAAGCCTCATTTCTTTTCCGCTGTAGGGACTAGCTTATTGTATATTACTGGTTCAAATGGTTTGCCAGAGGTAATGATTAGACAAATTGGTCTATAAAAGAAAGGGTCACCCAACGGATTACCTGACTTGTAGCTTCCATTGCTCGGCGAATTCTCCTTTTTTAAGGCATGTCGTGAAAGCTTGGGCAAACATTCTTGGTGCTGATATAGCTGACAGTTTTAGGGCAATGTTCGGGATCTCATTTGCCCTTGGGATAGTATTTTCAACGAATTTTGTTTTGCGATGTCTAGAACTTCTTAATCTACCACTACAGGAATTTCGTCGTTTACATATACTGCAGGAAACCTCGTATCTCGAGGTAAGGCAGTGTCTGAGGTATCTACGCCCCTTTTTCAATCTTGAACCTTGGGTGATAAGCCCAAAAAGAGGAGTCCATAAACTAAGAAGAGTGGGAGTAAGTCGCTATCAATTTGGTCCGGTCTAACATCAAATGGATGCGGACTTAGAACCCCCCAATCCCTAAAAAAAATTTTTTTTTCGTACAGTTCATACATTCTGGGAGAAGAGTGTGCAGTAACTTAGGACAAGTAATTAGTGATGACATCGCTGACCTGTATGTGCCACCACCTGGATTAGAGTCGGTTTCGGTATACATTGAAATATTTGACTTTCCTTTTCGTGAAAGCCTATTGCATTTTTTTGAGTTCAACTCGTTTCCTCGTACACTTGGACCGCCTCTTAGCTTTGAGGTAAATTTTTAGACATTCCTCGATTTCTGAATTCCACCAGATTTCTCCAGAATTCGTAAATACCATATTCAGGCATGAGAAGCTCTCTAGTAATATCCTTCTCTTGCACTAGTTTCCCTGGCTGCTTTTCTGCCCCTAGTGACATAAAATTTGGTGGGGAGTTTGGAACTGTGAACCCCTAAATATGTGGTTAATAATATCTTTCTACGTTAACCTTAAAGGGGGTCCCATACAAGCAAGAAAGGGGTGTGAAATTTTTTCCACTAAATATAGGCATTTTGTGTATTAAATGAAAGGGTCAATTTCGAAACCGGTTTTAGTTTGAAAGGGAGAGAATACTGGGGTTAGAAAATGTTCCCTTATTTCAAGAGACCATTTTCAGAAACTGCGCAGGAAAATTCTTTGATTGACCGTGTTCATTTCGACATTCCTTCCTTGTTTTTATATACTAAGATCTATTTTCAACGCCTCGTGACTCGATACAAGGGCAAATACAGTTTATGCATTATCTGCTTGGGAAAATATCGATATAAAAATATAATTGAAAATCAATTTTCGTCATATCCTCCAAGACAAGGCGGAATGAAGCATTAATCAATAACAATAAAAAATGGTATCAGTAGAAGATCAGTGATTTGGGACTTATTTCGCCGTTACATATTTCTCTGATAAAAACTCTGATAATATTATAGCCATGGCCTTTTCCAGCCTGCAACACTTTAGATGGCGGCTAAGTGGCCATTGCAATTTTTTGGCCAGCGATTCAAAGAATCATTGGGCACTTAGTAAGATAATTTTTTCATTGCTTATAGATAATTGGTCGATAAAAAGTTTCGTTTTTGATTTGGAAGTAAAGGGACACACGCGTGGTCGAGTGGCTTATTTTATCCACTTTATTGCTCCATCCTGGCCGTAGCAAATTTTGAAGAGGGATTGATTAACGCTTCCATTCCAAAGTTCATTTTAGTATGAGTTCATATGCACCGGTCTTAAAATAAGCGAATTTTGTTAAATTTACATATGAGGGACCAAAATACCAAGAAGAGACTTCCGGAGAAGCTATCCTTCTTCCACTATGGCATTCTACTGCCGCCTCCGCTTTCTATTAGCTCGTCCGGGTATTTTGCCCGTACGCTGCTGAAGTCCTTCGCCAGATATTTTTAGACAAGGACACGATACAGATATGAATTGATGAAAGTTGGTAACTTCCAAGTAAGAAGATCTTATATATAATATAATAATAGGATAATATATCTTATATAATAGCAGCGAGAGGAAATTGGCACGGAGCGTTAATTCTATGTTATGTTGGTGTTGAGATTTTCTAGCGTTAATGCGTCTAGTAGCAGCTAGTTCGGTGCCACCGTTGGTAAAAGCAAGCATATCTAGATATACAAATTGCACAACACCCTCGATATTCTGTCTAAACTATTACTTCAAACAGGAAGAATGCGAAGACTCCCTGATTGATAACCTTGGTTTTGTTGGCATTTATTTTAAGCCCGACCTCTGGATCCAAACCCATTAGCCAAAGTCTATGATTCGATGAGCGAATGAGCATATGTCATCATCGTATTCAAAGTGTTTGGGCAAAGGTGACGTCATCCATTGAACCCGCCTTCATACCAACGTTCCATGAAAGATATTATCGACAAGAAGGAGGAAAAATGTCGGTGAAAGGATGCAACCCTGGCAGACTCTGCTTTGAACTTGAAATTTCTTTTAAATTTTACTTCGACGCACCTCATCACAATGACATTTTGGACCGTCATATTTTGCTCTGATCTCCAAAATGCCAGAGAACTTTTAATGGCGCCTCCATGCTCATAACTATCAGGGGTGTTCGCTCTTATACACAGGGCTATTTGGAAGGCAATGCAATTATTTTTATAGTAGCTCCAGTACTGGAGCAGCGATTTTTAAGGTTTTATGTAAAATGTATCAAAATCGGTTTACTGTCTGACTGTTTGTCTTAAGGAGGTGGAAATCTTCAAAAGGCGCCAGAGTGTGCGATTTTTGCCCCAAGAGCATACAGGGCTTTTCTCCAAACTGCGACTGCATAGAGCAAGATAGAACTCATCACCCTGGCTATGAGCAGCCTGTAAGTATGCGGTCGCTCTTCTCCGTGTAGCATTATTCTTACTAGAACCATACTTGTGGTGGACGCTTTTTTGCAAGTATGCCCTATGTGCCGCTTAAAATTGAATTTTTCGTCTATCATCACTCTCAAGTATTTGATAGCCGGAAGTGTTGATATGGTTCCCAATTCTAACACAGGCGTAATTTCTCTTGTGGCGCTTAGTGATGAGGACTATTTCCGTCTTTTTCTCCGCGATTGCTAGTTTAGCATTCTCTAATGAAGCCTTAATACCAGTGCTTACTTCACTTGAGTACAACTCAGTATCTTCTAGATGCCATGTAGTCAGCGTAACCCTCCACCGTGGCTTCGCCTGTAACCGGAAGGTTCAGCACATCATTGTATATGATGTTTCAAAGTAGTGGGCACAGTATAGTTCGCTGACGGACACCCGCGGATGCAATGTACTTCTTGGGTCCATCATTGGTGTCATATCAGAGCATTCGCTTTCGCAACTGGCTATCGACTATAGCAGCGAGATAGGTGCGCATATTAATCGTCGCTAGAGAGTTTCCTATAACGTTCCAATCAACCGAGTTGAATGCATTCCTCACGCCCAGAGCCACCACCACGCAATATTTGCTAGTAAAACCCCTTCGGTGAATTGCTTTTACGGCCAAGGCAGCGACCATTGTTATGGCATCAATGGTTCATCTGGTTTTATGAAACCCATACTACCGATCTGAAAGGCCTCCTGGGCTCTCGACGACCGGGAATAATCTACTAATAATTATCCGCTCCAACATTTCCCCATTGCGTCTATAAGACATATGGATCTAAAGGAAGGGTTCACCTGCAGGTTTATCAGCATTAGCCCGCAAAGTTCCCCGCGGACATGCACACTTCGAACAACTCTACCAATCAATCCAGTTTACATTTCATGGGAAGCTTGAGGGCCTGATTCTGTATGCCATCCACACCCGGGGCTTTGCTGTCGCCTATGCAATCGCAAATTTTCAGCAGATCGCTTCTGGTGACTGTCGGAATCGGCGTCATATTCAGGAGTCGCTGGAAGGTATCAGTATCTCCCTTTTGCTGGGGAAATAACTCCTGGATGATTTTTAAGAAGAGGGTAGAGCACGTAATCTGCGAAAGTGAATGGCTTCTGACTCATCCCATCATCGTTCTATAGGCGCAACCCCACGGGTTCATGTCCGCGTTCGAACAGAGCTCCTTAAAGCATTTCTTCTTGCTCAGCTGGATGGCGAGCTTGAGGTTCTTGCGAACTTCCCAATAGGCATGCTCTTTTTGCTATTGATCGATCCTACATATTGCCTTCTGGGCGGTTTCCGAGGATCAGCGGTAAGTTGATCGAAGGCTGGTCAGTTCACTTCTCAACCAGTAACTGAGCCTTTTAGTGGGGAATGAGCATCGCTTAGGCATCGAAACGTCACCTGCTTTAGCAATGCATTGGAGAGCTCTATCTGCGGAGGTGCTTGCCTTGCTAGGCTGGTATACCCACACCTCCTTGAATGTTTGTTCACCCATTACTTTTGCAAACCATCCTGGCATTCTTTTGGATTTCGGCTTCCGGCGTGCGGATCTCCTGCCCTGCGGCTCCTTGCCCAGTTCAAAGGTGATTGCTTGATGGTCGGTCGACTTCACATCCTCGCCAAGTTGCCAGGACATATTACATGCTAAGGCATGGCTGACGAACGTCAGATCTACAATTAAACTGGATCCTCTTTTCCGCTTCCCGTTGGTCAGAACTATATCCAATTGGGCGAATGCTTCTAATAAGCACCGGCCTCTTGTGTTAGTCTCTTTGCTACCCCAATTGATGAGCCACGCCTTAACCTTTGGACTTCTTCCCCTTGCATCGAGAACAAGATCGTCTAACAGGTCTTCAAACTCAGACAGTGTGATGCTCGGTGGAGCGTAGCAACTGTATACGAATATACCACATATTTTTGCCCCCACAAAGTCACTAGCCCCCTGACCTATGGTATATTATACAACTTGACGACCACGCGCCCATATCGCCAGTCCAACAGTCAAATCTGTGACCCATACACCATCGAAAGTGGTCTGCGCAAGCAAATTCTGTGCGACCTTGCAATGATTGAGGTTTATTTGTATTAACTTAATATTTTCATTGCAGTTCACGCCTTCCTAAATTTCGGGCATTTACCATTTCCGGCAACATGTCGGTTATTTCGTTCTTCCTTTCATTCGCACGAAATCCCTATTGTACTATTTAACAGAATGACCTCTCTCCCTCCACCCATCGATATCGATCGGACCGATCGATGCCGCTAGTGCATGCCTTCGCGAAGTGTCCAATCATCAGACATTTGAATCATCTCTTTAGAAAAATCTGTTTTCTCAGAGGGCAAACAACCCATACAATTCGAACATCCACCATAGCCGACCACTTCTGCACTGCCTCCACTGGTAATCGCATTATGGCCGTTTCACTACCACCATAAGCTTTTCTTAGACTCCACAATGGATTCTTCTCTGAATTCCTCCAGCTAGAATTGTTGCACGATTAAAACACTCGAGGAAGAAAACAAGCTGTTCCCGAAATATCGATATATGTTGAATAAAAAAATCACTACTAACAGCGGAGACGGTATTGCGGTTTAATCCTGTAAACTTTTCACTAAAAATACCGCAAACACACATTAATTATTATTGTTGTTTCAAGGCGGTCCAAAACTCTTCTGTCTGTCTATCACACCTATTATCTCAGAAACGGTTACACTTATTGGTACGAAATTTGGTAAAAAGGTGGAACCTATGAATCCCCTCGCATGCAGTAACATAGTAGCTTGCGCAGCTCTAGTTAGTGTCCGCAGCCTGGTTCTATCTAGAGCTGGACAATCGCAAAGGAAGTGCCTGAGGGTTTCTCTCTGTCGCCGTAATCCTGTATGCATTTACATGCGTTTTGCCCAAAAGCTCCTGCGATCGTGTCTTGTTATAGGTGGACCAAATCCTCCTCGATTTGGGGCCGGCAGTGAGCTTTTGCAATTTGAAGTCAGCGGGTTCTAAATAGTGCAAGTATTATAGATTCCCAGTGGGACCAAGAACATAGCCCTGGCCTGGCCTGGTCATTCCATTAGATCACTCATTTCCTCCTATGTTCCTATGATTGGGAACTCAGAGGGGAATGACTTTGAGCGCGCCGCAGCAACTGCCTAGCCTTTCTGCCTGAAGGATGTTCGCATTGAGTACAAAGTCTCAATGAATGCCTGGCCTGGACGGTCAGAATGGCTATATTACGTTCAAGGCTCGGATCATGTCGTACGGTCTCCTAGGATTCCGATTCAACGCATTCAACGTATGGATCAGCACATTATTACTGAGTCTCAATCTACCTTTAATTATAAGTTAGCTTATATCCTATAAGTTCCTTGTATTGATCGGTCCCGACTCAAATATTTTTTTTCCACGTCCGCATATTCCACTAACTTAACAATGTTATTTCTGTTTGGGATTTCATGTTTAACGAGCCAATTACCTACCCAAACCGCCCTCTCCTTTTCTTTCAAAATCAATTTAATATGGTTACAGTCGCTATTCCCTTGTCCCGTGAGAAATCTCTGGGTCTGTGAGGAACCACCGCATCTTCCCCCATTTTATCTGGGTCCGAGCCAAATCTGTTTATTTTGACCTTCTTGCTCCACATGGGCTCGACATGTCGAAACGCAAGGAAGAATTTTTAGTTGTCCCAGAATGCAATCTATTGGTAGTCACTGACTATTCTGCTAGAAGTTCTCACTCCTCTGTAAGTGCGGCAGGAACTCTGCTGTAAAGACCAGCTCACAACCAGATAGCGGAAATGTGAGACTGTTGTTCAGTTTCAGAATGCCTTTGTCTATCTCGAGAGTCGGCTGAGGCCTTGTCTGGGTGGACATTTTTTGAAATACTTTCTAACAAGGTCAAACGGAAAACAGCATTGTTGCATCTTTAAAATCTTTTATTTTATAGTACCTAAATTTCAGTATTTTTTTGTTGATTATCTTTTAGTTAACAATTCGGCTATAGCCTGTTCAGAAGGTTTGAGGGTTGAAAAGTATTTTTGTGCTTCTGATCCGCAGCGTTTTCACTTCTACGCGGAGTTCTTTCCGATATAAGTGAGACTCTGATTGTACTAAATATTTCAGAGGGGCTTTATATCTGAAATTATGATAGCGTAATCTGGGTGGCCATCATCATCATCAATGGCGCAACAACCGGTATTCGGGCTAGGCTTGCCTGAATAAGGAACTCCAGACATCCCGGTATTACACCGAGGTTCACCAATTCGATATTCCTAAGAGAAAATCTGATCTGTTGCTGGTTTGCCTGAATTAAAGCCTCTTTTGTGTGGGCTAGCAAGATAGCGTAGCAACGTGATACCTCTATAACTGCTGCATTGTGTGATATCTCCCTTTTTATATACGGGACAGTTAATGCTTCGTTGCCAGTTGCCATACATTGATTCGCTTTCCCACAACTTGAGCATAAGTTCATGAACCGCTTGGTGTAATTTGGCGTCCCCATATTTAACCAGTTCGGCTGTAATTCCATCGGCTCCTGGCGACTTATGATTTTTAAGGCGATGAATTGCACGGACTGTTTTTTCAATACTTGGTGGTGGAAGTATTTGTTCGTCGTCTTCAGTTGGCGCAGATCAGTCAGCAGCAGTTAATCCAAATACTCAAACCATCGCTCCAATATGGCCATTCTTTTGGAAATCATATTTATCGCTTTGTCTCGGCAGGATGAGCATCGAGATGTATAAGGGTTGATCCTACTGACTTTTTGGTATAACTTCTGCGCCTGGTGCGGTTGCTCCCTGTACTTTTCGAGTTCACAGACCTCTTGGTTCTCCCAGGATTCCTTCTTTCGTTTGTGAAGACGTTTCTCCACTCACCGGGGTTAGTGATAGATCTCCGCGTATGCCTCCGTCCTTTGAGAATGCAACATTACTCGGTATGCGGCATCCTTCGTGTCCGTTGCTAGCTTATATTCATCGTCGAATCAGCCATTCCGACTTTTTTTGCGAGTGGGGCTAAGTATGTTTGTGACCGTATCAATAATAACGTTCTTCAGATGATTCTGAAGATCATTTGTTGATGCTTCATCTCCAGGATCACTGCTGACTGCAGTTATTGTGGCATCCATTTCCTCTTATAGGTGTTACGGAGGGCTGTGCTGTGGATGGTTTCTGTGTTAACTCTCACCTGATTGTCAGAGGGGATTCTGGGTGGAGTTGTAATTCGAGCCCGGAGTACTAGGTCAACGAGATAGTCATTCGAGTCTATATTGGCCTCTCAGTATATTCTGATATTCATCAAAGCTGAGAGGTTGCGGCCTTCGATCAACACGTGGTCCATTTGGTTGAAAGTGGCTCCGTCTGGAGAGGTTTGTGAACCGTTTACCGCGCAAACCAGGTACTTTCAACAACCATTTCGTGGGACACTGCTAACTGGATAATCCCCAGTTTGCTATGATTTGTATTTTGATGTAAGTTATGGGAGCCAACGTATCGCCTGAATACGGCCTCCGTCCCTACTTGGCTGTTAAAATCACCAAGTATGATTTTGACATCATACCTGGGAGGTATCCTTCTTTGACCCTGCAGTCTCCTCTGTAGGGGCGTGAACGTTAATGACGCTTATATTACTGAATTTGCCTCGCAAACGTAGAGTAGATAGTCTTTCGCTATTTTTTGGCTGACTAAGGAACCTACTCCGAGCACATGATTTACTGGTTCTTGTCCAACGCATCCTCTTTTCGTTGCCGAGTTCGTCGTGTTCGTAGTGTTCTGAGTTTAGTCCGAGGCTTCTTTTGTGGCTTTGTAACAAGTTGTTTTCCATGTAGGGTTGTCAGCCCTACCAAGCTCCTAACCTGGAGGACCAGTTGGTGCAATTTGTTTCGTTTCTAGGCGCGGGAGACTCGCCTTCATTCTTCTCCGTCTGCAGCTTTTCGTTAAGAAAGAGCTCCACCGTGGGTATCAATCCATATTTTACCCTGGGACCCATACTACCCTTTGACCTTTGATGAGGCATACATCACATCAAATGATCCATATAAAAATAATGGCATTCCCAGGAGCTGGTTTTGTTAGGGCAAAAATAAACTATTTCTATAGCTGGTACGCTCCTCTTAGGACCACAATAGCATAATACTAGAAAATATTAGACAGTGTGGTGTTTCCGCAGCAGGAGGGGAAGTATACCTTGCCCAACTGCGATGGATCCGTGGATGTATTTGAGATTAGAAGCTTCCGGGATAGGACGGGATCCTGAAAATGACTTTCAAGTTGGTTGTTAGGGCCAAGCTCGAGTGGTTCACAAGCACATTTGAATTGCGTATGGTAAAAGGAGTGTTTTACGCTAAGCGGAGGAGGTAGAAGCCAGTTCTGCTACCGAAGCCCCAAAGGTCACCTGGCGCTCAATTTTCATATTATCCTATCTGTTTTTTAGACACTATGGGGGAGTATTGGAGAGGGTAATATACTACAGGTTACACCTATTTATCCAATTTGCGGGTGGGTTATCAGAGCGGCAGTATACATTTCTGCGAACCCGTTCTGTGGTCAACATGGAAGCAACGCTAGTGGATTTGGTTTAGGAGGTGATGTCCGTTGACATTTGGTGCGCAGTGGTAGCGTTAGATGTCGGAATTGCCCGTCAATCGAGCTGGGGGTATACAGCGCTTACAGTACGGTACCGGAGACAGAGGGCAAATTCATCCGATGCGACTGCCGAATTTCGAAACGCCACTAAGAAGAAGCTGAGCAGGAAATGGCAGCAACTGTGGGATAATCCAGGAATAGGCACCTTCTGATATTGATCTATATGTTGGATTAGGATCTTGAAGTGAATTAGAGCAGTTCATTCAAGGCCTTAGCGGTACACTGTAGGAGGTAATGTGATCAGCACTACGCTCACAAGAGACTGGTAGCCGACATCCAGTCGCGTTAACAAATTCCTCTACTACCAGTGAGATTTGAACCGCAACCTACTTATATGGCAGTCCAGCGCTCTAACCACATCCATCCGGACATATTGAATTAGCCTTCCGAAATATGGTGGTAGAAGGAAGTATTTGCATCCCTTTGGATTGATTGGCCTCCCGAATGCGTCACTACACCTGAGAACTCGCGGTTCGCTCCACACTATTATACGCGGCACTAGTTTGGGCGGAAGCACTAGCGTGTGAGAGTAATCGTGGGAGCGTAAATATAACTTACCGCTTAGTGGCGCTAAGGGTGTGCAGCGCCTTCAGAACAATACCAGGCGAGCAGCGTGTGTTATTGCGGGAATGATCCTGATAGACATTCTGACAAGTGAGACACGCTGCCTGTACGAGACAAGGAAAATGAATCCTCCTGAAAAGGATGCAGAATACTGAAAGGCGGCAAGGCAAGAGTCGCTGGAGAAGTGGCAGCAACGGTGGGACGACTCGCAGAGGGGTTACTGGACCCACACTTTGATTCCCCGTATTGAGGAGTGGATTCAGCGACGACACGGCGAGATTAACTACCATTTGACGCAATTCCTGTCAGTAAATGGTGGTAACAGGAAGTACCTGCACCAAGTCAGGGCGATGATGATTCTACCTTGTGTCCTGAATGTGGTTGCACACCTGAGAACCCGGAGTATGTTATGTTCCACTGTCTACGATTTTTCTCAGAGAGAAGGGGTCTGGAAGACTCCCTGAAAACTAACCTAAGCCCGCAGAACATCGTCGGGGAAATGTTGAAGTCGGAGGGAAACTGGTGTGCGGTGAACTGCGCAATCAAAAGAATACGACAGGAAGAGTGGAGTGCGCAAGGAGGACGTGAAGAACGGAAGGCTTGGTCGCTTAAAGCGCAGTCCACCCCGCGAAGTAATGCTTTGCGGCGGTTCCGCGGGGAAGGAAGAAGAAGAAAGTGGGGGTGGTTTTAGTGGGTGAGAATCCCACAAGCTGCTGCAACCTGGCGCGGCGGTGTTTTTGTAAGATTTCCACCTCCATCCTTAAAAAAAGACAGACAGACAGACGAACAGACAGACATTGAACCGATTTAATAAGCTTTTGTTTTGCAAACAAAACCTTAAAAATTGTTTAGAAGGGATTGATTCGCAGGTAACGAAAGAAACTATTGGCGAAAATGATTATAGTCAACATTTGACCAGGGGAGGAGGAGGGGGAGGAATTCCTCATTTATATTTGATACATGCTCCTTAATTATTTGAAATTTTGATTCTAATCTTTCTACATGTGCTAAATTTGAAAGGAAATGTGACTTCAATTCAGGGGAAGATGAAAAAATTTTTGGATACAAGATGGAAGTCTGCATATCCATCATAAATGCGGATTACCTTGTCTAGAATTTTCTTCCTGCACACGGGACAAATAAAAATGTTCTCTGTCGTGAATTAATATCTTTCTTAACATTAGAAGAATTATAGATACATATTAATGCCTACTCGACAAGTAATTTTCAATCTTCTCTATGTGTATCTTTTGGAAAAGTTTCTCACTATAGAGGCTTATCACTATCTACTGGCGCTCCTTGGAGTCTAACAATGGCTGCTCTAAGTACACGTTTTCCTACACTAATAACACCTAAATAGAATTCGATTTTCTTTCAATTTGTAAACTTCCTTTTCGTGTTGGTGGAACTGTGTTCTGGCCAGTATCGTTCGAAAGTTTCCATTAAAAGTTTTCAATAATTGTAGATTGAGATAGGTCTCGCTTCTAATATTAGGAAATGAAAGTTCCTTCCTGAACTTCAATAAGCCAAGTAGGAACAATGGAATTTTGCGTTTAAGGATTCTCTTGAATTCGATCTTTGTTAGGAAAGATTTGCAATGTTCGTTTTCTATTTGATTTGAATTGCATTGGGAAAGATTGGAAAGGAAAAATTAAATCTCAAGAGGATAGTGTTCCATTGTTTTCAGTTGTTTGTCTTCAAATGATGTGGTAGGTGAAACACCCGAAAGGCGGAATTATTATTCAGACAAATGTATGCTTTCAGAAGTTCGTCCCGTTTGAGGACTTGGTTCTTATTTGGAAGTGTAGCATTAAAATATACGGAACGCCCCAATCTCTTAAATTTGTAAGAGCTTTAGTGAACCATTTGGTGTTAGCCCCAGGCAGCAACAAACTTTCGATATGCTTCCGGGAAGGGAAAACATCAATAAGTTGATACTCTCCTCGGCAGAATTTACATTTTAAAGGGAATCTAATATTTTTCCAGTTCGAAGGAGATAACTGGTTAAGGAATTGTTTTTTTATAGAAAATTGATGGGAAAAATATTTTCGATAGTGATACAATGCCTACATCGCAGATTCTAAGGCTATGTCGCTTTATTCTCTCACTGTACCGTCATAGTAAGACCATAGAAGGATGGGACTAGTGAAAGAATTGATTATCATAATTTTCCTGTTCTTGAGATGAAATTCAAATTCTTCAAGGTTCCTATTTTCTTGGTGGGTCGAGACTCTGTTCTGTTGTGACGGGTAGTAATAATAATCTTCGTTGTTGATATAAATTATAATTTTGAAATTTTGGTCTAAACTATGCGGGAATTTCGAAGGGAGTTCTTTCTGATAATTCGTTTTAAGGGCATATTAGACTTGGATACCTTAAGGTACTTCCTGACTAGTCTAGTTTGTTTGCATGGGCCCTGGGTGCCGTCACACGTCAGTTCATACCCCAGTTGTCTTATGAGTCATGAAATTGCTGTTGAAGAGCCGCAGGAGAAGAACTCCCCAATTCATCCTGCAGACTGGTGATAGTCCCAGTACTAACAAACAGTAGACCAGAATCCCCCTGTAAAGTTGCTTCCACTCGGCAAGGGGACTGATTGATGGAAAAGGTGGAAATTTCTGGGTAAAGATGGAAATTTCTGATGCTTGCATCAGCAGCAAGCAGCTTTGCCTTTGAGGAGATATACTCCGTCGAAATCACTGAAAGAGAAAAGTGAAATCAGCGCCAGTTTTTGGAATTACAGATATGATAGGCTAGCCATGGAAGACGGATCGGACTCAAGAGAGCACTAAATAGCAACACCATATCAATCCAGTTGGAGCTCAGGTCTTGATGTGCGTTGCAAGGACACTCGAATATCGCTGGTATTGAGGAGGCTGATATACTGGCTCATCAAGGGTCTGGTGGAACTAGGTCCAATATTTGGAAAATCTATTCCGAAGGGTGAAAAAGTTGAATTTTCTTTGGCGGATGAACGTCTGTATGAAAGAGCTCAAGTCTTGCAGTGAGGATATGTACTTCTCATAGAAAAATCAAGATGGTGGGCCCGACTGTATGTAGTTATTAGGAGAAAGAAGAACTGCGTGGCCTTCCTAGACTTCAGACGAGAATTCGCAAAAGCCCGCGAATGCCGCCAGCAGGCTGTTCGATAGACTATTTTAGGGGATAGTACAAAGGGCGTAATAAAAAGCGTGAGTACTTGGAGTTGCAGCTCCCCCAATATGTTAATCTAACCTAGTGCTCTAGAAGAATGCACATTAGAATGTGCTGCGTTATATAGCTTCGGGGTAAGCAAATCCAACTTGCGAAGAAATCAGGTTCCTTTGTGTGGCAATGCAATGTAATGTAATTTATTTATTTAATTTAACGGACAACAAACAGAGTAAATTCCAATTAATTATTGTCCTCAGGAGCAAAAAACTTATCCTACTTTTAAAACTACTTAAAGTAGGGAAGTTAAAAGGACCAAGCTGTTCTGCATTATAATTTCGGCAAAGCCTAGGAATCGGGGAATGCAAATAGACTTCGAGATGAAAGTAGACTTCTAGATATCCAACTGACACAATGGGGAAAAGGTCTTGGAAAGTATTGCGCAATTGAATTTTCAGCAAGGTACGAGTACAAATAGAACAGTTTTACTGTCAGGATTCCTCTTTTAAGAAATTCAAAAAAACTTCAAGACTCGAACGTTTAGATAATGGTATAATCATTACTTGTTAAGTCGGTCGAATGGGTAGACTATTCAATATCCTTCCTTGGCGGTATCAATATCTGTCTGTATTCACTCTTCGGTTGTACTACCAAAATGTGAATAGTCTAAGAACCAATTTGTCCGCGTTGGCTCAACAGTATCATATTATCTATATTGGAAAAACCTAGTTCGGTTTCAAATATCATTTCATCCGGACCGGACTCCATGGAAAGATGCTAATCCCGCCCTTTCTTTCATTTTTCCAGAGTTCCCCAAGGCTCAATACTAGGCCCCATACTACTCTTATTTTTTATTAATGTCCTTCCTTCTTTTCCCACTTGCCCGTGCTTCCTTTATCAGAACATTTATCCGTTTCAAACCGACATTGAACAACGTATTTGCAGACTCGTATTGCCTGGTTGTCTGATGACCACATCGTAGCTGCTTGTTCGTCTTAGTTGTTTTGTTGATTTCATAAAATCGGTTGATCAGCTTGTCCTCGATGTTTTCAGCAGCGATCCTTGATAGGATTCCGTCTTGATTATTCTGAGAAGAGGTTGGGTTGCACACGGAGATTCTCATTGGAACCCTGGGAGCTCAATGTCGTAGTAAAATGTCGACAAGCCCCGGGGTTCCACAATTAGAATCAACTAGGTTTTCGAGCATTGTTGACACCTCAAGCTGAAAGGGTATCTCTATTCGCGGGTAAAAGTGAGTTATGGGCGGCAATATTATCGTTGACATGTTTATTGTGGAGTCTCCCCACTTCGTTGTCATAACCACATTTGTGACTCATTCTTCTTCTTATACCAGAATTTTCGCGAATTGCGTCTTCAGATTAAGTAACTAAGTAGCTACCTCTGGGATGAAACTATGTTGCGAACCAAGAGCTTTCAGTGTCATCCATCCAAAATCTAGGATGTTAACTCACGCGATTGCTTGTTCTGTTTTCAATTCTCCGCTAATAATGATTGGGAACTCGAGAGCTCGACTGCTAACATGTTTGTCCTACTTGCCGCCCCTTCCTTTATATGTGGGTGGCGTCTCTTGGAATATGTCCGACACCTGCCCCTCGATGAACTTTGATTGACGCCGTATTTTTGCTCTGAACAATTCTAGCATACTGTTTTGTTTTACATGTCCATTCTACTGAACCGACTTGTCACGTATTATTTCACAAGTTGGGTTTACCTTTAGGCACTCGTGCTGTTGCTCCTCTCTGTTTTACTCCTTCAGCAACTCTTGCTGTATTTTTAAGATTGTAGAGGAAACTCTAAGCTAATTCTTCTTCGACTTCAACATCTTCTCAATTCTCCGGGGTCACGTTCTAGCCCGACGTTGGGTTCAGATTCCTCCTCTCCATTGCGAACCTTGGGCAGTGGAACATCATATGCTGTGGATCAATTGATTGCTACCGTACCTAGGACAGTTAGGTAAATAATGCAGCCAATGCGGTGCAGATATTGCCTGTAGCAACGACGGTGTCGCGGGAGGAACTAGTTAATGTGGTGGTTGGTCTCTCCATGTTTCCGCTCAATTAACCCTAATGTTGGGAATGAGCTTATGCGTGCGCCGATCCTTCGTAGACTCGTCTCACCTGTGATGCCAAAAGATCATTCGATTTTGCCCTTGCCGCATTCCTGCGTTCTGTGTGCCCTCCATATGCTTTGCATGGTACACCACACTCATTTTTTCGACAGAATATTGACAGAGATCATGCCCGCCACTACCAATACTGCCTCATCTCTAAAAGGAACGCAAATCCATCGACTGGTAAACCAAATTCACCTGTTTCCGTCTCTGAGAGTTTACAAGTACCGCTACCCACACATCACTCTGGTTAGAAGCAACCTCCGACAGTGTTTCGGGCCGCCAATATTCGGCAAATTTTTTGCAAGTGCCGCGGTGGCGCTGGTTATCTTTTGGCACGTATGGTGTTCCCTCAAGTTCAGTTTAGCGTCATTTATCACTTCCAGGTATTTGATTGCTGCCTTTGATACAATCGTATATTCAGCGACTTCCACTTTCGCAGGGTTCTTTTTTCTACGTCCGCTTCCGTTTTCTCGTCCGCCAAGGTCAGCCAAGTTCTTTCCAGCCAGGACTTTACCGCTGTCACTGTTTCCATCGCATGGACCTCCATATCCTCTGGATGTTCTGCTGAGACGGGAAGAAGCACCCGATTGTACATGACATTCCACAAATCTGCTGGATCCCCTAGCACCGAGCCCTGTCGTACTCTAGCCGTAACAATGTACTCTTTGGGGCCTCATCTGTACAGTATCAGAGAGAGTCTCTTCTGAGAAGCAATTTCGCAAGATTCGCTAAATACTCGTGAACACCTATGTCAGTCAACGTCATTCTGCTCTTTGTTCCTCCGTAGGTTTTCCTCAGCGTTTTCACCGCTGACTCTTGTAGGCTGATAAGATCAAATTGCTTCTCCAAGGCCTCGCGAATTTTGTCTTTCGTGCTGATCTCATCTATAATTTATCTATGAAAATTATAGCGATCCCCGGCCTGCTAGTCTTTATACCGGCTACCTAACGATCTTCCGATTTAGAACAAGAATTTTTCCGTGGCTACATCTTTGAATTTCTTGACCTCCAACATAAGTTCACCTTTTTGGGACCGCCTAATGCCGCTGACATTGCTGCTCAAATTGGTCAGTTCGGGGTCTGCTTTCACTTTCCTGAGAATGTCAGCGTATGATATTTCACCTCGTTTGGAGATGATGATCACTTCTGGTCCGATCTTCTTTTGATCTTCTCGTTTTCAAGGTGCCATCTTTCCCCAGGCTTTCACATCCGCTTGGAGAGATCCACTCCCTTTTCTTAGAATCGACTTTTGACTTATATTATCTAGAGGAAACTGCAACCTCTTCTGTGCGCTTCGCAACAGTGAATCTATGTATTGAGGGTAATACATAGATTAGCAGAATCCCCATATGGGGGCTCGCATTGCTGACAGAGCAGATCCTACCTACCTTTAACGGAGAAGGCGGGGAAAGGGAACCTAGGGACGTGAACGGAAATGGTTCGATGCCGGTTTATGGAACCAGATCAAGACAGGCGAATAAAAAAAACGCTAAATCCAAAACAGAAGAATGCTTTGCTTGAAAAGAGGAGACTGACATGGGCACGTCTGCACCATAATTTGATGGCAAATTACAGAGAAATCAATTGTGAGGAGACTGAGCATTTGATGGCAGAGTGTGGGAGAGACCTGGTGACATAGGTTTCCGGTTGTTTTCTCTAATTGGTATTAATCGCATTCAGGAAATCGCAAACGTCAATCGAGCTTTCGAGAATGGCTTGCATTGATTGATTCCCACCCTCACTTTGTGATTTCAATAGACTTCAAAGTCTCTCCAATTACGTCATTTTGCACTCCTCTCATCACTGCTGATAAAACCTACACGTGCTAGCCTATGATTTATTACGACATTCTGGTATTAACCTGAATTTACTTAGAAACATACCTGAGAAGGAGCGTGTCTGCAATCAGACGATAGTTATTGATTTTCTTGTCACATACTTATGAATATTTGCTCCTATGTATATGCCCATCACCCCCTTCTGTAATCTATATCGTGTTGAGATAACAGAGGTGATACCTGAATTCTGGTGAAGTGTATCAGCTCCAATGACGTATGACAATTACCCTTACACCACGCGAAATTAGAGAAAGTGGAAAAATTCGCATAAATATAATTGAAATTAAGCGAATATTAATTGTGAGATTTCACGATAAGCTTTATTGTCATAATAATCATTCCTTGTGGTTAATTTATGGGGCCGGTATCAAACGATTTTTTGCTTCTTCCATTTTTAATCAAACATGCTTGTGGGCGTCTTAAATTTTATCAAGAGTTTGAGTGCATTCAGTTTTTTGTCAAGGAATTCTTAATCTTCACAATTCGAGGAAAATTGGATATTTTTAATTCGAGAAATTAATTATGTTAAATTTTGTTCCTCTCTTTGGTCAGTTATGATAAAACTAGATTTCCAGGAAATATTCGATTATCAGTAATTTATATTTTTATAAAATGCAAGACGTTCAAAGTTTAGATGACGGCCGTCTTAGAGTCTGGGATCGCAACTGATTTCAAGAGAGCTTTTGGGGAGGGCAGTTAGTGTAAATTTGTCTATTGGTGAGTTAAGTACTCGTCTTGCAGGACATCTACATAAATATCCCAGGGTAGGTGGTGCTTTAAATATTATAATTACGCATGGTGTATGGTATAAGATATATTAAGAGGTACTTCGGTTAGGAATCCTTTTTGATTTTGGACTATGTAATCCTCCTGTTCCTAGGATTTCTCGAGCAGCCTACATTTTGGATCATGCACTATCATTACCTTTGCTATCTTATAATTGTTTATCTATGCAGCACAGTAGTCCTTCGGAATAAAGTGTTATTTAAGTATCGAAGCATATCAAGACAACATAAATTGTCTATGCTTTTTTCGTTATTGATGCAAATAGAAGTGGGATGACCTGTCGGCTTTGTTAGAAATGATTTTCATCCCCCTCTACATCCTTTTTTTAGAAAGGCAATAAATTAGCAAGCAGATATTACCTGCATAATTCTTGGTGTTTTGGAGGTGTTTCATACCACATCATCTTGTTTATCACTACATTATCAACGATACGATGCTATTCTTGGATATTTTCCTCAGGTTGCCTATTGGGCATGTCCCTTTATCGCTCATTTTGCGAGTCAATTATTTTGTGAGGTTTAAGTTTTATAACGGTGAATATTGGTGGATCATTGTAAAGTATCTATAACTTATTGGTGTATTACTATTATATCTTTTTTTTATTTTTGTATAGAACGTTACAATTGAAACTTATTCTTGCGTGAAGCCAACCAAAGGGTATCTTGTGCAGGTCGATGTTATATATTCAATATTTTCCCAGTATTTGTTTTGTTGATCAATCGTTAATCGTCCACTTCGAAAATTATCTAATATTCCCTAGCGATTCATTTATAATAAGTTTTAATTCGCACTGACTGATTTTTGTGATGACTCTGATTTGATTTGTAGGAAATCCTTTTTGTGATGACGCACTTTATGTTGTACTTCCCGGATTTGTCGAACTAAAGATGAAATATGTTATGTTCGCGCCTATTTTTAGTAGCTATCCAAGGTCGCAGTCATTCAAGTTGACCGTTCTGTCACCATCTGGAGCTTTTAAGTAACAATGGAGTTCACCTTCCAATGTACTACTCCCAAATAGCAACATGGAAAGAACACTAGCTGTTCTGAGCTCAACTTGGTTTTAGTGTTGAGATAACCGCATTTCCAGATTTTAGAGAGGGCAGCGAAAACGGATGTATGGCTATTAACGCGTCGGGCACCATCTAGTTCGGTGCGGCCGTCGACAGAAACCACGCTTCTTAGATATACAAATTGATCGACAGTTTCCATGCTTTGTTCATTAATACAGACAAGGAGAGTGCGATTACCCGCCAGACTGAGACTTCAGTCCAATTCTACTTGCCTCTATTTCCATATCCAGAGCCAAGGTCCATGGCCACGTGTTAGAGCAAACAGATTTCATCAGTGTAGTCGAGGTATTTGAAGGAAAATGTCGTCTATTGAATTCCTCCACGTCCCCCGGATAAGGTAGTATGTAGAAGGTCACAGATAATAAGAAGAAATAATATCGGTGACAGGATGCAATCCTGACCGACTCCACTTTATACCTTGAAATCCTCCGAGGTCTCACCTTGTTCACGTTATCGAAAGTTTTCTCGAAATTGATGAAGAGCAGGACCAGCGAAGATCTAAATTCTGCGCACTGTCCCGTGATCCTGATCCGTGGGTTGTTACAGCACGATTGGGAGCGGTAACCAATCTGTTCTTTGTCAATCAAGCTTTTAAGATGTTATTTCATGTGTTCCAGGATTTTATTTGAGCTATTATCTCCAATTTTTACACTCAAAACGTGTGCCTTTTTTTGGAATTTTAACGATCATCTCCTTCTTCTTTCCTAGAAAGGTCTCGGATTCCTAAAATTTCCGTACGAGTGGAAGCAGCAGATTTACAGTAACTGAAGGTGCAGTGATAAATAACTTTGCGGGGAAATCGTCAAGCCGAGCGGAGTTGCTCGGTTTAAGTGAATTGATGGCCGAAATGATTTCTCTTCTGTTTGTAGAAATAGTCCGTACTCGCATATTGTGGTGACCATCCATTTCATCCACAAGAGAAGGAACCTCATCGGATGTAATACCGTTAAGATCCATGGTGAAATGTTATTTCCACCCCTCCAGTTGTTTATCATCGTGGATGAGAAGAACGTCCTTCATAGGGCCATCGAAATATTTGCGACCACATGCAACCTCCTCTTTCCTGATACGGTATACAGTTCTGAAATTATTGTGATTTGCAGCATCTTACAGTTGCCTCACCAGCGCAATAGCAAATTCTCTCTTGTCACGGCGTATACTACGCTGAACCCCTCGCGATTTCGCTCGGCATCGGAGTTCGAGCGCGCCACGCCCGCTATCATTTAACGGCCAGTGGTTAGCAACCCCTTTCGTTCATCAATCTGATGCCCCTTCGGGACGTGGCCGATGATATGTGTACCACCCGAGAAAATAGAATTTTTGATGGTGGCCCAATGCTCATCGGTCTTTTCAGGTACTTTACTCAGTATATCTGCCATCCGATCAGCAAGATAGCTCTCCCATTGTCGAGTGACAGCTGGTTCATACAAGCGGTCGATTTTGAACTTTGGGAGTCGCAACCCCCCAACCCTGTGAGAAGAGGCGGAAACCACACGCAATATAATGTAACCGGCCATTAGATGGTGATCCTTTTCGAGCCCGGTGTCAGCTGTCTTGTTACTCACATGCAGAAGACAATTCCTAAATCTACTGCTGATCGCGAAGTGGTCGATTTGATTGCTAGGATGGTCTCGGTCAGTTGAAACCCAAATAACCATATATATAGCAGGTTCTGTTCTCAAACAATGTGCCATCAATGACGAGGCGGTGGAAGCTACAAAAATGCACAAACCTCCCACCATTACCGTGCTTACCGTTACCAAGATCGTGTTTCCCCATCATATGCCTGAACAAGGTGTTGTCAGATGTCACATTGAAATTCAGATCACCCATCACGATCAAAATATCACCTTTAGGAAGCTTCCCCTGAACTGCGTTTAATTACTCGTAGAAAGCATCCTTCTCCGATACATTGGAAGTCTCCGTTGGTAGATAGCATTATGCAATTGCGATGCTCGTTAACCTGGACCGAAATCATAGTCCGTTTTCGATTGCCAAAGGTCATTGCCGTAAGTTCATTCCCTATCCTGGCGTTGTTGACGTTTCGGTAGCAATAAAGTTCTTTCCTTTTTTGGTCGCCTCTTACGACAAACAGGGAAGGCTCTGAGTATATTCTCAAGCGCCAACTCACAGGGAACCAGTCGTCAAGCCTATATTGATCATATTATGTAGTTACCATCTTAAGTATTGTGGTTTCGCCTTCTTAATTCATTTTTTTTCCAAAAAGCTTTGAATTGCTGCGATACAATCTTTATTCAAAATCTGTTAGCGGGATATGACTGTACTGCGGTGATCCACCTTAAACCAATGTGTTCCTTCACAGACGAATTCCCGCAGAAGGCTGTGTTGGCTTAGACAGTTCATCTTGCTCATGGAATAAAACACTTTCTGTTTGATGTCACCACTGTTTATTATGACACTTTTTTAACTAATTGGCACTTACTTTCCCTTACTGATTTTGTTATTGTATTTTGCTAGTTGATCGACTGCAAATTATGACTCTGTTTGAACACTCCAGTTGTGAACTCTTTCGTGGTACTACTCCTTCCCTCAAACCCGGGTTTATGGACGATGACGCCAAAATGTCAGGCAGTAGGAACAGACTCAGCACCAGAGCGACTTGCGCCAATAATCCGCCTTAACCCTTTATTGCGCTTCTAGACGCAGAGAAGCTGGTCACTGTTTCATTCTTCGGCTTCGGCTTGCTTTCTGCAGAGGCGTTGCTGCTGTTCCACCAAAAGCTGATGCACCGCTCGGTTCACGTTATTATTGTATTAGTTGTATTACCATGCCGCTTGGGTCCGCATTGCTCAAGAGCGCCCGTACCGCTTTTGAATTCAGGGGACAATCGTTTTCTTTCATCGGTGCGAGGTCCTCGTAATCAAGCTAGCGCCTTTCTATTTGGTAATCATTTTCGGACTTCAGCTGAAGTTGGTGCTACGATTCATGAACCTGCAGTCACGGCCTTGTTAAGGGGAGACCTTCCCTGAGGATTTGCTCCATATGGGAGTTAGTAATTCATGATGAATTAAAAAGCGTGCAGGCATTAGTACCAGTAGATATAACGGCCCACCATTGAAGATGGCTTTCCAAGAACAAACTGCTGTGTGGGAATCCTCATATGGCGAATTGGCAGCTGATGGCATTTTTTTCCGAAATGTCCCGCTTGTGAAGGATTATGATGCCATAGTAATTTGACCGCAAGTTACGCATTGGTGCTAAGGTCGGAACAAACCTCAATATCAGTGGCCTTAGTGACTATAAATACATATACAACCAGGTACAACTTCGTCGCTTTCCAATTTTGTAACGACCTGCTTTTTATAAGAAAAGCTCGGTAGAAACTAGCCACCACGTGCTCGAATACAAAATCAGGTGCTCTCCGTTTCACGGGGAGATTCTTCATTCTGGAATTGGTTGCCAAACATCTTTTAACTTTTTGTTGTAGGGCAGGCATATAATAAGTTTCCCGGGGGTTGATTCTAGTCATGGTGAGCTCGACTCCGCATTGATCCTTCCCCATGGATCTACCTAATCAGAAAATACATGACATTTCCATAGATGATGGGATGCTGATGCTCAGATGCAATCCACGTGTTGTTCCACCATCTTCCTACTCGGAGAAAACCAATTTCTTCCTCTGAAAGTATTGAACGTACTCAAAGATGCTTTTCAGGGGTTGTCTCTGCTTTAATTTCTCTATTTTCTTCCAAAACAGTACCATCTGCTGCCAGTTGAATGCCGCTTGCTGCAGTTCCAGTGCTGAAATGATGATTTCTTATTTCTGCATCTCAGAAACCGGGAGATGGCATTGATCAATCCTTGGAAAGACGAGTACCGCGAACCGAATCCAATAACACCGACCGACTCCCCTTGGTCAATAGTCACGCACCTTAATGTAGACTCATTTACCACAAAGGGAGTATCTGGAAGTTCAAATTTCAAAGAGAGAGAACCCTCGAACCATTGTACATGGTTTGAAAATTTCTGGGAATCCTTTCACCTTAATGCGTGGACAGCCTAGTTTCACTTCGACCGCACATGATGATTCTCGGAATAGTTCCGAATACTTGCGACCCCTCGTTTCACAGCCTTACTCTGAATCTTCTTTTGACTCCGGATCTAGGCGAGAGCTACTTTCGAGTCGACGTATTGGCCCCAGATTTCAAAGGACATCCCGAAATAGCTCGGTTAACAGCACCACGCGTTTTAATTCCAGCTTAACCAAGGATTGCCGTTTGGTTAACCCGAGGCTTTAGAAAGGTAAATCCCCGCCGTCATATGAATGGCGAATTGGTAACGCATCTTCAGATCTGTCCTCTCTAAAAATAGGCGTTATTAAAAGTTTTTTCAAAGTATTATTGGTGGCGTTATCAAAATTTAAACGTCTGCTTTGCAGTGTCATGGCGTCGTTAGTTTGTATTGCAAAAAAAAAAAAAAAACCAGACCTGGCGCCCTGGTCCCGGAGTTTCTTCAGTACCCCGGAATAGAAATTTCAATGATAAAAAGGGTAATAGGAGCGCCCGCATAATTTTCACCCAAGACCCGTATAATTTTCACTTCGGGCAGCATCTGTCCGCATAACTGCCACTCCGAGCTTCGATTTTCACTCTTCTGCTCTGTCTGGAACCGTTTGCACCATCTTTGAAGGGTCCTTTGCCCCTTATTGAAAGTTTTTCGATCGTCTTTTTCATCCTTCTTTTTCGAGAAATCAAGTGATCCGAGAAAGCCCTTGGTATGTTTTAAAGGCGTGTTGATAATATAGGGTTCTGGTGGTACAACAACCATACGTAAGGCATGAGGCAGATGTTGACTTTTTACGCTTCTCCGAAATGTGATTTATGGTGGGGTGGGATTCTACAGGAATGGGATATTCGAGTTTATAGCAAGAATCACTATTCTTGGGTTTTGAAAGGAACTACTGCTAATTCTTCCTGTAATCAAGAATTGGCCCCAGTTATCCTTCCTATAGTGAGAAGCCAAGTTGATTGCGGATCCAATGCCGAAAGTTGAATCCTGAACGTTTATTTATTGAACTGTTCATGGAGATCCTGTTAAAGGTCTCATTGAAGATTTAATTTGAAGGTAAGGAAGAACCGTATGCAAGGATGAGATGGGATACTATTCAACATTTTATCGATGTATGATGTACGAACCCAAAATATTATATGAAGGATTGAGCCTTCAGAATTGTCTTTCAATGCTATAAGTTTTTCGTAGGCTATTGCTGACGCTCTTCGCTACTCTACTGTCTCCATCGCCTCCCGACAAATCCTTAACTATTACTTGATTTGACTGTGTTGCTAGAAAACACTGTTTCAAATGTGTGTAGCCTCTTTGATCAATTGAATGTCAACTGCTTGGCTATTTTTTAAAAGGAAAGAAACGTAATTGTAGCTCTTGGATCTTACTATTGCACATTCCTTGAGGATTTCGCTTTTCTCGTGGTAGCTTCGGCAGTGCGTGTTATAACACATGTATGTTAATTCTAGCGGGATAGCTCTCTATGAAAATTGTTCCGTTCGTTTCTATACTGATTCACCAGTTTAGAGTTAGTGCCACAAGGGCTTGGGTAACGGTTTATCTGTCGGTCGAATTAGTTATATTTCTCTTAGGTGTCGGATTACATCTTATTCGCCGACAATCTTCCCGTATTGGTAGTATTTCCCATATATTTTTATATCGAGGACCAGTTGTCTCCTGCCTCAGTGTCAAGCTGGGCAAAACGGCATACACAACAGCAGAATTAGCTTTTCCGCCGGGAAGATGCTGGCATTCGTTGATAGATGATACGATGCATATATATCCGAAAAAACCTACGCTATTTTTAATCCTTCATATCGTAATCTAACAGTATAACGAAGGTTTTGGTTGAGGATTTCTTAACAAAGATGCTTTTGAAACCTAGTCTACGTGGAACGTAGTTCGCTGGGAATAACCATAGTCCTCGCTGTTCAGTGCCCTAATTCCTGGAGCCTAACACACTGTACGATACAACGTATTTAATATGCAAGTCGAGTGGAAGGATGTGTAGGAATTTGTTGAGGCCGTCCGTCGGGTGTTCTTTGGATTCATGAATGTGCTGTAATCTTTCATTCAACTTCTCTTTTGTCTTTTAGGCAAAACTTTGACTGATCTTGACTCACACATTGATCCTTCTCCTCCTCCTTATAGAGGGAAGCAAGAAGTTCTATAGACTTGCTACTTCCACTTATCCTGGGAATCTGAATTCCTTTCGAGGGAGTAAAAGAAGAGGATGGTCGTTAAGATTTCGTCTTGAGCACGACAATTAGAGGGGGCCCTGGGGGCATTCTAAGGAAATTAATATTTATTGTAAGAGAGACATATCATCATCATCATCAACGGCGCAACAACCGGTATCCGATCTAGGCCTGCCTTAATAAGGAACTCCAGACATCCCGGTTTTGCGCCGAGGTCCATCAATTCGATATCCCTAAAAACTGTCTGGCGTCCTGGCCTACGCCATCGCTCCATCTTAGGCAGGGTCTGCCTCGTCTTCTTTTTCTACCATAGATATTGCCCTTATAGACTTTCCGGGTGGGATCATCCTCATCCATACGGGTTAAGTGACCCGCCCACCGTAACCTATTGAGTCGGATTTTATCTACAACCGGACGGTCATGATATCGCTCATAGATTTCGTCATTGTGTAGGCTACGGAATCGTCCATCTTCTTGTAAGGGGCCAAAAATTCTTCGGAGAAAGACATATGGCGGCACAAAATATCGCAAATACATCGTAGTGCATGCGATTTCAGAGGAATTCGGCGCCTAGAGCGAAGTCCGTTCTTCTTGTCCTTAATTCCTTAATGTATAATCACATTTTTCCTCAAACAATGAATGCTCTGCACTGAGTCTTGCCATATGGTTTTGTATTTGGAAAAGACAAGCAGAGTAGGACAGATGGTAAATGACAACTAAAGCAACGTTCCTAGTCCGACTGGTCATCGCACAGTTTCGAATTTATATATCAAAGAAACGTTTTTTGCCGATGGTGGTATCGAACTTGATGTCATTCGACACAATAAGAGCGTTAGATCCTCCTTCGCTCCTTTGTCAGGATGACTCTGTTCCAAGCTAATCCTCGTTTTGTGCATCTGTATGGTAGTAGCACATGGAAAGTGAGCACTGCTCGAAACCTTAGCCAACACCTGCCTACGTTGTGTCATTTGGGTACTCTAGTCTAAAACAATAACAAATGAAGACATATTGATGAGAAAGCAAAAGGGGCAAAGAATAGGTCATACATTGAGAAAGGGTGATAGCTCCATTGCGATTACGCTATGCAATGGGATTTATTATCCCCGACTAGTGGACCGCCCTAGAGCTATATGGCGCAAAATGCTTGACGAAGAATGCAAGTTTCTTGGAATGGCGCGGAGGAAACTGAATTGCGCATAAGTGCGATTGCGCGGTATACTTTACATGGGGTTTATAACTACTGTGAGCGAGATGTTGCTGTTATTATCGGAATGACGAGACATTTTTGATGCATACTTTGCTCGGAAGAAAGGTTAAGGCATCTCAGATGGTACACCTTCCCGCTGTGTCCATCGTACTTGAAAATTTGGTGCGGGACAATTTTGGCCTTTTGAAAGTGGTATAGAGGGCGGCATCAGGCGAACAGTCTCTTAGAATGTACTTGGGATAGATGTTGGGTTTCAATCGACTCAGATGCGAATGAAAATTGGAGTCAAATCAGAGTAATAATTATGGATGTTGTCAAAAATATTCCCCCCTCCCACATTCTTACGGGATGGAAATAAAGTGTTCCAACACGTTTGAATTTCTGGGTTCAAATTAGAGAGCATAGAACTTCGAAATACGTGGTAGATCCTTCTACCTCGCACCCGTATGACATTTGTTTTACGTTTAGTGGCGGTGCTTTGACCGTTTCTGTAACATTGATTCTTGGCAACCAGTTTTGGCAAAGAACTTGGTAACACTTCCTGGTGGCGGTATTGACTGTGTCGCCATGAGTTGCAATTAGGCATGGTAGGTATTCTACCATTCTACCATCATTGAATCAATGTCTTTTTTGAATGCGCTGTTGAGGTGTCGAAAGATTTGTCTTTCTATGGGCACAACCTTTTCCTATGTCGTGCGGAGGTATCGGTATAAAAGATAAAATGGAAAGTAATCAAAGTTTTAATTAACTTCTTATAATAGAAAATGTTTACCTTTTGTAGAGTAAGTTTGTTAACATAACTCACAAAGGTGCAGAGGTTTGCAGGTACTGCTAACATACCCTAGTATATTGTTTATAAAGGGGGCATTGGATATGTTGCAGGCGACGGTGACGCTTAAGTAGTAAATGAGTTGCTCTAATTTTCAAGGATATGTCTTTGGTACTGGAAAACATTTTTGGTATCATCTTTATTCCTTTCCCTCGAGAGACGAATGTTTGACTTTTTAGGGATTAAGGGTTGTTTCCATTTAAATGTAGATAGAGCTGGTGCAAATGCTAGTTCCGACGAGCTTCACTGTGTAAAATATCATTCTGGGGTGTGTTATGAGATTATTGCAATATTGCAAGATAGAATGTGTGTTTGAGCGGGCTTAGGGTTGTCTACTGTGATTAGTTAGAACATCGTTCTGGACATATTAGAGCTTTGAAAGATTCTGACTAGGGTGTTTTATGGGGCGGATAACTTCTGCTGAAGTTCTATTTGTGTTGCTGCTCTTCTAGAAACCTAAGGATTACCTTGCAGAAGTGTAAATGAAAGGTAAGAATATTTTTAAACGAGTTTCTACTACCATATGGATTTTTTTTGTAAATCTAGGGGATGGGGATGGCGGAGAAGTAACGGTAAATTACGATCATGATAACAGTTTTCAGGATTAGGAGAGATAGTTCAACCGATATTGCGTATTCGGTTGATGATCTGCAAATTTGTGGTAATATCATTACCATCGCAGTGTTGGTTGAGCTTGTGGACGCTGAAAGGATGAAGACAGACTTGTAGCTTCCGGGGAGGGCGGTCAACTTTTTGTTCTTGCTTTGGTCGCTATACTTTGCAATCTTTTTGAGCTTGGCGAAGTTGATTTTTAGGATAAAACTATCGAGTTTGGAGTTTGGAGAATTGGATGTTGCAAAACCGAGCTTGGTTGGGTGATGCTATAGAGGTAAATATTGTAACCAAGGAATGGCTGCATTGATTTCGGTTTCATAGCTTTCGTTAATCGACTGGAGTATAGAGTATTGTGCTTTCAAAGAGTGATCAGCGGAGAAGTCGGGTGAGGATATGCTTTAGGGTGGGATGTCATTATGATTGACGCTCTTGCCAAGTTCAATATTGAGCAGATAAAGACAGGATGGTTTGTGTGCAGGGCGAAGATCTTCTCCCAAATTGACTTCGGTTTTTAGGAATAAATATTTTGAAAATTATCTATTTCTTAATAATATCCACCGCTAGGTCCTTTTGGGTAGGATATCGTTGAAAATAGGGGTACGAAAATTTAGTAGTCGTATCGGTATGTATTCGATGCAAACTTTTTGAATTACTTCGACCAAGGATATCGTTCGATACCAGCTGACTTTGTTGGAGTTAAAACTGAAGTAGACTGGAAATGTAGGAAACATGAATTCTGTCAGTGTTTTCCTATTAGTTGAAATATTATCAAGTTCAGTGCAGCTATTGGTCACGGCTAACAAATCAACTCTTCTATGAGGAACGGTTACTGTCCTGGCCACACTAGGATGCGCTATACCCCATTTAGGGGAAGGTGGCAACCAAATATCTATGTATATGATGATTCCAGATCTCTGTATTGAAGTCTTTCATTTCAGATTACTCTTCAAGTATTCGTTGTCTAATCTCGTTTACTACCTTATCAACTTCAATTATTGCTTGAAATTGGCATCATTCGTTAGAAGGAGCAGTCGAAACAATTTGCTTTGCAAGAAAGCCAAGATTTTTTAATCAGTCTAAGAGAATATCCTCATAAATATAATTGAGTTTCCAAAACCTTGTGGAAGAATGGGAACCTAAGCGGCGCCTCAATGACATTTAAGGTTGAAGGGGTGTGGCTTCGATTGCATTATACAGGTTTCAAAATATATTATTCTTAATAGTAGCAAAGGCTATTGGTATCTACGTGTCGAGGATTTTTTCGGGGAGCTGCAAATTCGTGGAGTTTCATAGCGAAATATTATATAATTCTACCTTTGTGGTATGCAAAAGTCAACTCGTCCCTATTCTCGTGGTGGACACCCCAACAAATTCCCCTCGATGTGAGGATAGCTATCACTTACGATAGCGCAAACAACAATGAAATGCCAATAAAAAGTAATTTTGATATGATAGCTTTGATAAATTATAAAATTTCTTTTTTATCGTCACGTGATAAATCGCAGTTTTCTATTTAATTTTGATTTTATATTGTAATAGCTTATCAATATTTGGAAATTAAATTCGACTCATAGAAAGGCACGCAATCTGAGCATGATCCGCATTCAAAATAGACAATCTTTTGCATGATAAGAAGAAGCCAGAAGGTGGGGACAGGCGCCAATAATTTAGATATTTAAAGATTTTTAAATTCAGGAGTGTGGAATCGTTGAGTAATAGGAATCTAGATAATAATACACAGAACTGATTGGAAATCATAATCCTATTAAAAATACAAAAGCAGGAATGCCTCTCCGAAGTTGGGAATAAATCGATATTTAATTGAGTTGAATTGCAAATATAATTCAGGATAATCAATTCTAATCAATCAACTAATTATGGTGTGTTTAAATAAATGAAACGATTTCAATTTACTCGGAGGTGAAAATGGGTTCATTAGTATGCTTTCAGCAAATATGTGGCAAAAGGTCATCAATAAATAAATTGAATTCCGCGTACCTTTAATCAAAAAACCGAAAATCATCGAGCACCCTTCCGTTCACTTCAAAAGTATCCAAAATACGCAAAGTCCATAAATTCCACTGGACTGTTCCCAATAATTTATCACAGATTATCGAGTGTAAATCGTGGGATTTGTGCAATAGTCTGAAAACTAATAATTCTCCTAATTCCTACACCGATAAATTTTCCCATGCTGAACTTTCATAATGAATGTCCAATGAAGTTTTCCAGGATAGGTGTTGAATGTCCAAAGGACGAAATTTTTGCTTGCATCATCATCGTCATCACGCTTGCTTGCCCTGCTCCGCAAAGGTGAATGATGATGGTAAATTATTTATTGAATTTTGCAGCCCCGGGTTAGTATTCGCAGTAATCCTTGTTGAAACTCGGTTTAGAGGGTTTTGAAGTGTCGGTCGCTGTGTTTCAGTGAATACAGGATCCTTGTTGTCAAACGATGTATGCAGGGAGGCTGTAATTAAGTCTTTAATACAATAAATCGAAAATACGAGCATGCATAGAGGGAGCAGTGGTTTGGGCTATTTGCGGTAAAAATGCTGCAGAAGGATAATTTATGGATTGCATAGGACGGTATGCTCTCATTATATTTTGTTGTCGCAGCTGAATCAGCGAGTGTGGATAATTTTCATCAAGTGCTGAGCATCAGCCGGGGGTTAATGGTGTTAAAATACCAATAATAAGCGCAAATTGGCTTTATTGACGTATTTGTAGCATTATTGTCTGGTTATTTGCTGTTAGCGAGTACATACATTTATTTGGTTTTATGTACCAAACAAGTTAACTGCTAGTTAGCACATTTAATGGTTACCACGTAACATTCGGCATTTTTGTTCAGACTCACTTGAACCGAATGATGTCTGCCGGAAAATAAACATGTCAATCAGTTCTGTGTATTTTTAGGAGGCTAGGGAGGTTGACTTCTACCGAAAGGAAAATTTTATTTCTGGTTTGCTTTTCTGATTTTGGTGTTAATACTATTTCAGCGAAGCTTGTGATTGGCAATCATGTGGTAGATTTTGTTCTGATTTAGGCTGATATTTTATTTGGATATAACTATTTGGTTATGAATGGTAATGATATGGGGTGTGGGTTGTATATGGGTATAACTGCACATCATCATATTATTTTACATCTACAACCAATGCTAAATTTTTAGGACCGCAAGGTTAAGGTAAAGTACAAGACAACGTACTTCCGTTCGTCATCAGCGTCCTCGCTATCGATGGTGCCATGAGATTCTTTTTTGGGGTAGGGTAGGTGAATGTATTTACGCGCACAGTGTTGGACTTCCGGTTCGGTACTTCGTCGGACTATCAACTAAATACCTCCCCATCGTTCGAGAGCTAGTTTGGAACCGTTTGTCAAATTACTTCGGGCTAGTCCGCGAACTCTCCCGCCTTGCGAAGCCTTCAAATCAGAGAATTCCTTTCACCAACGGGAAGAGGAAGGGAACTGTCAGTTCAAGGAACTCCCTGCCATCCGGCTCCTCCACCGGTCGAGCTCTATTTTCTTAGCAACGAGGAGGACCCGAACGTAGTGGGCAACACGGCTCCACCTGTCAGCACTCCTTAGCATCTCTTCGACAATGTTGTCTAGAGAAAGATCCCCTGTGTTTAAATAGAGCTGCTGATGAACCCCATCCCACCTTCCACAAGAAAAAAAGTACTCCATTGCCAAACACAAAACAAAGATCGCGCCTTTCCAATCTTGTGCAGGTAAGACTGAAAACCTCCATGCCCACTTAAAAATTGGGCAAGGAAATAGTCAATCTCACCATGCTCTCGATTCAGCCACGCACCTAAGTTGCCGATGAGCCGCGCAATCCATTTGCCTCTAGTTTCATTTTGCCAAGAGAGCTGCCACTCGTCTAGGGTGCGTTGCCGTAATTCACGAGCAACAACCTCCCTTGGCTCATCTGCCTTGCGTTTGCATATGGCTTGACGCTCCTTAGCAAGAAGGGCTACGGGGATCACTCCCGCGATCACCATCACGGCCGGTTCAGAGCCAGTCGGGTACTCAGACGCCACCCATAAAGCTCCCCATCTTTGTACCTGCGCGAGGCGTTTACGACTAAGGGCGCTAGCTCATGCCTCTCCCCCGTAGACCAGGACAGACTGCGTTGAACTCATTAGGAGACGTCGCCTGGTAGACGTAGGACACCCAATGTTTGCCATAAGTCTACTTAACGCCGAAACTGCAGCTGCAACCTTGTTTGCTGCTGCTTTGATTTGCTTAAAAAAGTTCATCTCTGAGTCATGAGTCAACCCGAGGTACTTTACCGCTGATTTTGACTCGATTATCGACTCGCCGAACAATATGGGAGCAGTGTCGGAATTCTCTTTTTAGTCAGGATGACTACTTCGGTTTTTTCCAGTGCAAGGTTGAAACCATGAGTAGTCATCCATTCGTTTACCTGTCGCATCAATATGCCGAGTCTGCTTTGCGCCTGTTCGACAGTGCGTCCAGCAGCAAGCGCCGCGACATTATCTGCATAACCGACCAGGCGCGACTCTTCTGGCTTGTCGAGTTTAAGTAGACTATCATAGGTAGCATTCCAAAGGTACGACCCTAGGATGGATCCCTGTGTTACCCCCGGCGTGAACTCCATCTTCCTCTGACCCTCTAGTGTTTCATAGAGAATGGAGCGGTTCCTCAGATAGTCCTTCAATATCCGCAAGAGATAGTTCAACACGTGGGAAGTATTGTCTAGTGTGCCACGCTATTTCAATTGATGCCGAATAGCACTCTGTTGCATCAATCCGTATGACTTTTAAGCGAAGATGGAAAGGGTTGCATTTTCGCCGAAGGAGACTTTCCCCTTTTCATATCTCGAATACTTCATTGTCGAATTCATTTCAATAAAAGTGAAAGCAAAGAAAAGATAAGCTCTTTGTCTGCCAGAGAGAACGTCACTGGAGCACCTCTCAAATGCCTAAATGTTCAAAATCTGTAATTCAAAATTTGTAATTGTTTCCTGTAACAATCAGCATGTTAGGTTGATAAACTCGCTGTTGAACTGTCGTAGGATCAGCACTCCAACCGCCTACCTTGTTTACAAGTTTTTGTGTAACACAAATTAAAGTCAGTTTATTGTCCGCTCTGCCTTGCTAGTGACCTAGGCAAGCCATTGGGTGGAATTTTTCCTCATTAAAGCCATTCGCGATTTACTTTTGCCCTATAGAAGCACTATATGGTATCACATCATTAGGCGGAGTTAACTCACTCTTGTTAGGTCGCATTTCTTCTACACGTGGTGTTTGTAAAATCGTTTTCCTCTTTCCCTTCACTTTTGATTTCTTGGTACCAGTACCTCATTTGAAATTTCCATTTGGTTTCTCCCCTCGTGCACGAATCCTGAAGAAGAATCCTCTCTCTCTTCATAATAAAAACACGTAGTTTTCCTCCAAACATTTTTTTTTCATCTAGGTTCATATTTCGGGAGTTGTGTATGGTGGGGGAGAAGCTACAGCTTCTGAGCACTCAGGCCGTGTTGGCCCATTGTACTCGCATTCGGGAGTTACTTACTCCCCTTTTTAGTACTCTTGCTATCCAATTGTTGGTCAGAAAACATGGAGCTAGCATCTATTATTAATCTGCCTGTGATGCGGTTGTTGGTTCACTAAGCGATCATTTTTATAAGCTATTTTTTTATCTGCGTTCGGCAATTTGTTGGAGTAGTTCCGCAATATTTCCAGGCTCTTCCAGGCACATGTTCTATTAGTTCTAAGCGGCCTCCTGTCAACGAATCTTCCTCTTCGATGATATGCATTACCAGCACACTGGCTGTTGTTTTGCCTGTCCTATATGTCTGTGTATATATGTGGAAATCGCCGCTTATCTAAATATTCCGCTGGGGGTCCTTTAATGGGTTCTTTTCACTTTGTAGGCGTTTTTGATAGTAATGTCTCTACCAGAATCGACTTTCTTTTACTTCTTCTTCAGTTTTTAACCGGTTCAGCAGCACGACTAGCTCGTCAGGAACGGTTTTGCTATTTTGCCTGGTCAAAGGCCTGATCTGGAAAGATCCGCGAAGAATGAAGCCATCGTTTTTTTCGGACGACTTTTCGGTCGATTCCCATATATTTTCACGTTCAGATCAATATTAGGAAGTGAGTTCTCAGTAGCGCGAATTACATACCTATATAATCGAACAAACCACTCTCGCAGCTTTTCCAATCGGTGCAACCCCATAGTGATCGCGGATGTTCTTATTTCGCATGTGATAATAACGTGTTATGCACTGGACCAACGCAACATCTTTTCCATCACCGCGGCCAGCACTCGATACCATAGAGGGCGGCAGGGCGGACAGCACTGTTGGAATTGATCACTTTTATATCAAAGGATATGTTCAGAGTCTAGGCATCATTGAGTTACGTGCCTTTTCCCAAAAGGGGGCTGCACAGAGGAAGATCAAGTTTAGGCACCTGGCTATAAGTATACCGCGGCCCTATTACATCTATCCATGGTTAGTCGCAAGCACCCTTCACGTGCTGCTTAAAATGAATTTTGTATCTATGATATCTTCACCCCAAAGTATTTCACGATCGGCTGGAAAGTGATGATATGATTTCCAATTTTAATGCGAGCCTAATTTCTCTTATAGTGTTTGGTGATGAGCAGCGTTTTTTCCTTCGTAAGTATCAGTTTAGAGTTTTTTTACAACCAGTGCTATTTCGTTTATGTAACTCAGCGCCGTAGTATCCTCTGGAACCGCAAGATTAAGTACCGCATTGAGCGTGATGTTACGCAACTGTGGGAATAGTACAAAGCAAATCCATGGAGACAACATACTCCTTGGGTCCGTGATCAGTATTATGCCAGAGCCTTCCTTCTGCTAAATGGCTTTTGATAATACATAACAACGAGACAGCTGGGAATACCAATAGTTGTCAACAATCTTCGTAGTAGGCTACTTGGCGTTACCCTTTTCGTAAATTGTATTTTCTGTCAAGTCAGTAAACAATTTGACGGCATCAATAGTTGGTCTAGCTTTAACATGTTGATTTTATATTACTATATTGAAGCAGGAAAGAACCACTGTTATTCAAAAGCTCAAAGATTTCATAAATTCACCAGCTCGTCGAGGTGTTCTGGTGTGACAGAATTTCAAATGAAGAACTTCGTTGACGTATGGGCCAGATACTCGTGGACGAGCTAAGCAGGAAGCCGAAGTTGAAATGGATAGATTGCTCACTGAGAAAGGGCGATAAGTTCTCCATTTTCCATACCTCAGGAAGATCAGAAAATCAGTCGCTCTAAAGTTATGTGGTATAGAACATTGTAGAAAGAGTGCGGGGAATTCGTAAAGTCGTGGGCGGGACTGCGTAGTTCCTTCACAGGAACTGATAGGGGCAGCACATAGTTGTCTTTGAAGTGCTAAGAATAGTAATAATGGGAATGTATACGAGTATAGTATATATGATTCATAAAAGAGTGTATTTGGGTGTCAGGGAAAATGAAATCCTGGAAATGGAGGAACATCTTATCAATGATGTAAGCTGGCATAAAAGAGTTTGCTGAACTCTAAAACAATTTAACCTCGAAAAATAACTTCAACAGCATTTAAACGGAATAGATATTTCAAAATGCGTCAAATACTATATATGTAGGTATTAAGTGATGAAGCTGGGTGGCTAAATGACTGACCTAACTTTTGTCACCCACAATACACTTCACATCCAGGAATTGATCAAAAGTGACTCTAGCTTCGCCTTTCGCCCAAACAACCTTCAAATCAATGTTCAACTTGCCAGCAATCCCAGCAAACTAAATCGGACTTAAAGCAGAATCTCATGCACTTGTCGAGAGGTGCTGAATGTTCATCCTTTTCGCAGTTTTTTTCAAGCTTTTGGTATGCTCCAGTAATTTGTTCACTCTGCATATTGTACAAGCGAGAAAATATAAAATGAATCCCTGCACTTCTGGTTTGTGTTCACAAAGCAGCATTCTACTCTGTTGTGTTCTATTAAAGGATGTTTTACCCGATCTGATAGATGACATTTGGCTCTGTGGTAGCTGCCGAAATTTTCGAGTGAACCTTTTATGCGGCCTCACACCAACTTAGTGATATTCCAGTCAACTAGGGAATCTCTAAATTAGCTACGAAAAGCCGCACATCCCTTGATTTGGAGTTTAGAAATACACCCAAAGTACTTTCTGTTTGTCGTGAAAGGTTACCAAAAGATATAGAAATTTGTGCGCTACCAACTGGCAAATGTCGAAATTTTCTTGTTACTGAAATGGAAACACTTCTCCGTTCTTGATTGATTGTTGAAATGTGCACACGTTCTTCGAATGTCCCCAGAATGCTTGCTTTTTCTAAATTGTATTGGCTTGGATATGGGCTAAGCGAAATGAGGTAGGACTCTGGAGAGCACTTAACGTCCTCTTGGGATATTGCTTTTGTACTTCGGAAAGCCCTTTGGTATTAGGCCCAAATTCGGTATCGGATTATTACTGATGGCTACTTCAAGGAGCGCTCTCACTACCTGGCAGGGTTTCTGATAGGATATTGATTGCGAGATTCCGGTCCTGGTTGAACAGCTTTACAATTGCGCAGAGCAGCGGAGCATTCTCATACAGCAGAGATGGATGCTGTCCATGAGCAACGACACGTAAGTTAGGAGAGGCTTCATAAAGATAATATTGTGATAGTGATGGATGATATGAATGGGCTCTGACAACACTTCGCTTACATATGTAATGGGAAAGTATAGTTAATGAAAGCTTTGTCGATTTCTACATCTTTGACTGCTTCGTCATCGGCTGCAAATTGTTCGAGCACAGGGTCTCCCATAAGGCTAATCAGGTTTTGCAACCCGATAATGAACATCTAATCAAATGGGCGTCACAAGATCCGGCTCAATATGGACAGGAAAAAGTGGATCGAATAACTTTTGACGCTAAGAGTTCTGTTAATGGCTGCCAGCGAGGTTGAGCAATACGTAGGCAAGCTTAGGTACCACAATAAAACACGAAAAGTACAGCGTAATGTGCGGCGTGACAAGAGAAAATTCGTGCTTGCATTGGCGATGGAAACAAAGGTTGCCGCAAATAGAAACTGTTTCGTTATTGTAGCATCACGACAGAGATTGCAAGTGGTGAAGGTCATAAGTCCTTCGCTGTGAGATACGTTCAGCTGAAGAGGTGGAAAGAGTACTTTGCCAACATCTGATGAAATTCCACCTATTCTGGATGATATGGCATTTTTCCCTATAACCCCCGCTGTCTATATAGAAGTGTTAGCTTCACTTATTCGTAGTTTCTAGGAATCTGAAGTCTTCCAGTGGTGCTAACCCTAGAGAGCATCAGGGAACACTTCACAACATTCTCTACCCACGCGGAACGTTTCAGGTAAAATCTAAGAGGAATTTGAAATCCAAAGCGGAGTTCACCGATATTTTTTTTTGTTATCTGTGGTATCCTTCATGGTACTTTAGCTAGGGGAGGTCCAATAGATAAGGTCATCTCTCCTTAAATACTTGGACTATACTGCGACGGAGTCATGGATCTTGGCCAAATGACTGAAGATAAGTACTAGCAAAGCCAAGGTTTTCAGTTTGACTGACCATCGCACTATTCTTACTGGCATTAGTGGGGAGACCATCGACGGCCTCGAACAGTTCACATCTAGTTAGCATTGTTTCTGTCTCGGTGGCACCAAACTTTAAGTCGCCAGAACACGTTCAGAACGCTAAATTCGTCTTCAATGCTTTATCGAAATTTTGGAAATGTAGCTGTCTCAATATCAACATAAGGTTTTGAATCCATGTTATCTCTGAAGCTGCTTACTGCTATTGCACCTCTCGCGATCAATATGGCGTTGCATTTGCCAGGGAGAAGTTGTGAGGGGAACATCTTCAATGGTATGGTTATGTACTTCGTACTGAGAACTCACAGATTGACCTGAACATCCAAGATGGGAAACGGTTCAGAAGTCAACCGAAATAGGGATGGCTTGATACACTAGATGGTAATTTGAGAACCGCTTGACCTTATCTTCAAGCGTACGACTAAGAAAAAATGCGAACCCAGTCCAGATGAGTTCTACTGAATCAAAAACAAGTCGGGAAACCGGAAGCTAGACGCTTCAGGTATGAAAGGTTTTGTGTATTTCTTTTATAAAGAGATTTGGGTGTGCATTTGTCCCATTAGCATGTAGCACGTAAAATATGCATATATTATGTGAAAATAGCCACTTTCAAGTGATATTGACATTCATAGTCTTGAATTTGCAGAGGAGCGACAGCTTTAACCTAGTATAACTTTGTTAGTAATAGTGCGATTTCCACCAAATTTGGTAAGATCATGCTCTGCTGTAGCCTACATTGGTGCAAAATTGTGTGATTCTATAGTGAACTTAAGGGGGGTTTTCCTGTCAATTACTAAAAATTCTAGTAATGCACTATTATTAACTTTATTTTAACAGGTATCGGTATGGAGGGTATTTCGGAGCCTAGGCACCATATAGTGGCAGCCCCCTGATTTTTTTTCAGATTTTTCGGTTGGGTAGTTTCTGAGAATGGGTTCGTTAAAAAAATGACCACTTTCAACCCCCCGCATTCCCCACCTTTTCAACAAATGTGAAAACTAAGACCGGCTTCGAAAAGTACTAACTGAGGCCTTTAATTTGATACCCCACATGACTATATTTGATGAAAAAAAAATTTACACCCCCCTTTTGCATGTATGGGGACCCCTCCTTAAATTCGTCGTAAGAGGATGTAACTCACTATATGCGTGAGCGTTCACAGTTCCCACCTTTCTACCAAATTTGGTGTCAATCGCTATAACCGTCTCCGAGAAAAATGCGTGTGACGGACAGACAGACAGACAGACAGACAGACGGACAGACAGACAGACAGACGGACAGACAGACAGACAGTAAACCGATTTTAATAAGGTTTTGTTTTACAAACAAAACCTTAAAAAGGCTAAACCCTGTGGACAAAGGCTGGTTTGGAAAATGTTCCGCGGTTGATATGGATATGGATATAGTGCGTGCTTATTTTTGCAGCAAGAATGTGGCGAGTTCCTTGCATGCGGCTGTTTGCAAGACACCCAATTTAAAAGATCGATCATTCAATCATCTAAATGAGGTGAAGCCAAAACAAGAGCGGATCGATAAGTCAAAGTCAATACACACTGAAGATGTGAATTGTTTCTGGAAGCCATTTGTAGACTTCCATGTGTCAGATAGATGATTTTGTGCTAGGATCTTATTGCTAAGCTGGAGGGATATGTACGTTATTCAGTTCGCCATCCTCCGCTTTTAGAAAAATTATTATGAAAGGATAGTTGGGGAACAACCCGTGCATTATCTGTTGTTTGGCGTTAGAAATGTTGGACCATCTCATTTTTAGCTGCGACGTAATGGGCCGGGTAGACTACACGAACAAGCATAATGTTTTATACAAGGTGATTCGTCAGAATCTGGTAACAAGTGCGGACTGATCGTGGAACCATATCCAGGTTACTAATATGAAGCGCGAGCAGTATTTGATAATTCTGCTTGCGGCGTGCATTACGACCGACAACTTCTGTTAGTAGCTAAGACGAGTCGCTCCACGTTCATTATTGATATTGCTGTTCTTCATAATAACAGCATTGGGTGGAAATATGCAAAGAAGAAGGTGAGCTATGGCCCACTGGTTCGCAAAAGAAAGAAATATGGTGCCTCGATGGGGTGGTTGTAGTTCGCATAGTATTTTCAGCTACCGACATTGTATCTAAATTCCTCACTGCTGGTAGAAACTGTACAAAAGTATACTATTTTGCAAACATGCTCAATATTGGGGGGGGGTAGGTCCTCGGCTCCACAGGCGACCAGCACCAAAGTCCTTCAAATTTGTAAGTAGACAGGATCGTCGGAGCTTAACTGCTTGGCACTTAGTGCCCATTGTAGGTAAAATCCAGCATTAACCGATTAGAAGACTACCTAAGTTGACTAGTGTCAACTACGAGAGCAGAGCTACCCCAGAAATCAAAAAGTGTCAAAAGAAACATGACTAATGGTTTCGTCCAAAACAGAGGCAACTCATCAGAAGCTGCCTCCTCCGATCCCACATCAAGTGACTGTAGACTTGGGATCTACCATATCTTAACTGAAAAGTGTCAAAATTTGATAGTGCAGCTCCACCGAAGTATTCTATCAATAGGTGGCTGCCTGTCTACGCGGTAGTCAGGCTCGAGGAAATATGTATACTAGGTCGGATTCATTGGAGACTTCTGCTCCTCACTCGTCTTCCACAAAATGTTTTACGTGTGTTCTTCTGTTATTTATTCAAGGTTCGTACTAAGATGGCTTTATAGGTCTTTAGTTAATAAATAACAGCTGGACCCATCGCGATGAGCCAAAAATAAACTAAAAACCAAACACCGCGATTGAGAAATGAAGGGTTCATAACGAATCATATCCTGCTTCGAAATTTCAGTTTGGTTGAGGTGCTGCCAGTGATATCTTTTTCCGTATCTTAAATCCTAAGACCTTTTTGAGTTGAATTGAGTTTATAATACTAGAAATGAAAAAAGTTTGGATATAGAAGATTTGCTCCAAATCATTCTTACTCTCCTTGAATACAAGTGATTCTCTTCTTTTCCTCTTCCTGTTATGCTGTATGTCCGGAAAATGTACATTTCAATGTTTCTTAAATTGTGCAAGATACGCTTAGCCATGCTAGCTGGCCATCTTAATTCTTTTCTAATCTTTGGATTAGTTGATTTTATTTTATTTCTCTCCGACTTATTTTGTTCCATAAGCCATATTTTGTACAGTCTCTTCCGCTGCGTCTGCATATATGTATCTTATCAGGAAAAATTGGCAACTTTTGGTTGTTCAAAGCATTTCTTTTCCTCGTGCGCCATTAATCAAAATATTACGTCCCTTATGTGCAACACATTTGGATCCGCTCCAGGGTGGGTTTCTAATTATCCTCAGCATCCATGTCTGTATATTAAAAATAGCACCTAATGTGGGGCCTCAAATTCGTTCGAGCTGGTCGGTCGTTATTTGACTGGCACTTTTATAGAGTGGAGATCCTCAATCCCTTTAGGCAACTTCCAGGAGAGCTATTAGGGCGGGGTAAAAAACGCCCTTGATGATCAGTATTTTGATAAATTATCGGCTTTGGACGTATGGAAATGAATCCGACGTCGAACAGAAGTATGCTAGTTAGGGAATTTTTGGGCGATTACCTTTTGAATTTCTTGGAAGACAGTGCGACTGAAACATGCTCTACGGGAGGCAGAGTTGGTGAGGATCATCAATAAGAAACGGGCACAATTTCCCCCATATTTCCGAAAGTGGAGTAGAGTGGGCATAATTTTTCGAAGGATACTCTAGGTTCTAGAAATGAAACGAAATGAAATAAAACAAAATCCCGAATGGCCTTCAACTGCAGTCTCCCTTTAGACATTGGTGTGATTTAACCGCTTAAAAATTGCTTTTCGCAGGAATTCCCGCTAAAAACCTTCAACAACGGAAAACTGGAGCGGGAAAATTAAAGCTAGGCAAAAGGGAGCCAATAACAATTTGGAAGAAATTCTGGGAGTTCTCAGGGAGGATTTGTTATTTGGTAGACATATCTAGCTTTGATAGCAATTCACTTATTTGGCTAGATTACAATGCATGCGCTTAGTCTCAACCATGTTCGAGTATTCATGGAGCTAAAAAATCAAATCAAATATTATATCACTGATCAGCATTTTGGAAATCCAATTGCCATATTATTTTGGCCATTGCCGAGTTTTTCATTGTTTATTCCAAAATTTATACTGGACTGTTACAAGGCCTAATATTATTAATCCCACAATGTTTACCTCAATTGGGAGAGATCAGTGAACTTTTTCATAACTAATAGCATCGAAAGTTTTTTTTTTCGGTTATATGGGGGATACTTGCTTCAATACAACACCTACCTCGCATACTCCCCGTACCTAGATCACTTGGACGCGGTACTTTAAAGCATGCGATAGTGTGTTGTGCACCAGCTAGTAAGTGGCTGAAGTCACTAAGTCACGTTAGTAGTGAGCAGGTCGGCTTTACCGCAGGTGAAAACCTGCCAAAAAATTGCGTGGTACGGGGTACCTACTAGTGAAGAAGTTGTACTTTTTTTATTAATATAACACTATCCAATTTTTTTGGTTCGGTTACTCTACCAGTTTCTCGTGAGTTCCCTTGATAGTATGTACAGCGCGACCCATTACGTATATATAAACGAACATTAAACTTGTTTGCTTTCAGTGTATAATTTTTTTTTCTCTAAATGTGCACAAAAAGCGCCAAGCAATTTTGGATATATTTTGTATATAATGAACTGGGCTTAATAAGATAGATTTTTGTTGGATCTGCCGCGAGTATGATTGTTGATTTCCAGCCTCTAACGACATTCCACACTGCGATCCCCGTAATTTTGCGTGTAATTTCTTAGTGATTGCGTGAAGACATTGGTGATAGATATAGACCTGGCGAATCCAAATTTTACTCAGTTACAGGTGAAATTATCCTTATTTCCGAGAATTGTGTGAATTAATTAACGCATTCCTAATAAAAGTGATGCAGTGATAATTTCCAAACCTGATATTAAAGTTTTTTGGCGCTACTGGTTCCGGGTAATTACAGTAAGTTTGTGCTGGAACGCAATTGCTATTCAGTTTGCATGTTCTGCAGGAAAATATAATTGCAGTTGTAAATAGTGATTCATATCGGATATGGGCAGAAAAAACGATAGTTGTTGAAGTGAAATCGAGAAATGATCAGTCAATGTCGAATAATTTAAACCATTGTGTTTTTGGCCCCCTGGAAAACGAACATACTACAAAGAATTTACTGAGGAAATTGAAATGTTTTTTACTAGACATATGCAGGGATGGATTCGAGAATTATGCTTTATTAATATCGACTAAATATCTAATCGACCTTACTTTCAAATTTGGTCACTTAATCAAGCTAAGTAGTTCATACTAAGTTATTCGTGTATTCTCCAGAATAATGAGAAGGGGAGACAGAACTGTTAGAAGGGTAAGGCTCGTATTGGCTAAAACTTTCATATTCTGGTGAAAGTGCTAGATCTGTGGATCTAGGTCAGCATATACTATTGGCCTTTTTTGTCTACGAACGAAGATGTATTTTGTACACTTTACGTCTTTCGGTCAAAATATAAGTGGGCACGGCAAGGCCTGACAAGAGCGTGGAGCGACGGGCAGTTTTCACAGGGGCCCAGAAAAGAGAATTTAAGGCGGGACCGTAGTTTTGCAGGTCTAAACAATTTTTTTTGAAGAGACTATTGAAGTTGCTTTAGTGGGGTCTTCTGGAGATAGTAATACAATATTCGAAGAGCATTTTTGAATTTTTGTTTAGAAAATAATGATTTTAAAACCAGTAACAAAGAATTTACGGATGTTGTGTGAGGAAGAAGTTTCTACTTTTCAAACCCGATGGCGGTTACCCCTCCTTAAAATGTTATCAGGGTAGGGGTTTTTTGATAGTATCATGGTACAGTTTGAAAGTTTGATATCGTCATGGTAAAGTTTGGTTTGCCGGCCCCGCCGTCAGACAGGGAAAGGTTCCCACTTTTTTACTTCCGCAAAAAGAATCCATAACGGTCACTACTTCTTATAAAGTTACGGCGCCCCGATCAAAGGTTATTTTCTTAACAATGATAAGCTTAGGTAAGGTAATCATCGCTGGGATGTGCTTTATTTGAAGCGACATGAATTTTTAGGGGTGAGGCGCCGTGAATTTCCAATGGGGTTTGAGTGAGAAGATCTCTCGCTTCTCCCGTTATACCCTCTTTTTCGAATGTTAAACCCTTTGGTTTTGACATGAAAATAATCTCAATTTGGGTCGCCATACCTTTTTAAAGGAGGCTGGTCGCTACAATCTTTTAACGTGATTAGAGATTCCTCTTCTTATTGGATACCCTCTCTATTCTTACTCCTTAACGGGGTAGGTTGAAAAATTCAAACTTTATCATGATGATATCATTTTGAGGGCCCATAACTTCCTATAAACTCTTCACCCTCTCCGGGGATGGGATTGGAAATTTAACTTTTATCAAAAAGATTAACTATGAGTTTTATCCTGAAAATGCGGCCATTTTGTAGCTGTAGCTGAGAATGCGAAAAGTTCATTATATAGGTCCTGCTCCTACTTTGTGATACATAGTATTCAAATTCATAGAAAAAAAATTAAAACTCGGGAATCCTACTAAAATGTATAAAGTAAAAGTCTTCGTACCTCAGTACTTCAACTTGCATACACCGTCAGCTAATACTTTATCGGATATCGTTTTATTCGAACTACAACCGCAAGCTCATTAGGCATGGAATGCATTGGTCTTTTCTTGAGGTTACTCTTTTATTTTCTTCCATTTTTACATCAAAGCGTGTTCCTTTTATTTGATATATTGTACTTTCAGACCCTTCTCTCCGATTCGAACGAAAGGTGTTCGATGATATTGAGGTCTGGAGACTGCGTAGGGTTGGAAAAAATATGAGGTGCATTGTATATTATCCAGTCCCGAACAATATGTACTGGATGTTTAGAATCATTGTTCGGTTGAAATAAGTAATCACTATCAATTCCCATCGTCTCTATGTTAGGTTTCAAAGTCTCTCGCCAAATGCCTGTAAAAGGCATAGGCATTCATGGCGATCCATGGTACACTCTATTACTTTCCACCCACCTGCATAAGCTTTCTATGTTTGACTGTCGTGTCAGATTTCTTGGTTTGCACCTTTCCTTACACTTCCCTTCGTGCATATTTTCATCCCCCCCCCCCAATCAAAAATGATGTACTTCGATTCAACAGCAAAGGATATTTTCTCCAAGTTCCAACTTCCTCGCGAAAAGTACTCGTTTCCTCTTATTTATCTTACTTATGTATGGCTTTTTCAAGCCATGTTAGATATGTGACCGGCTATCTCCAGGATCCCTCTGACCGTGTCTATTCCCCCTTTCGCAAACGGTTCTTCTACGTAAGAGGCAAGCACCGGCGTAGTAATTTTTGAGTCCTTATTGGTGGTTCTCACACTGATCGAACATTTCTTCTCACTTTCGACTTTATAATAGTCGTTTATTTTCATTCTGTCAGTATCGTTTTATGTGTCTTTCGAAAGAAATACGCTAACTTTTACATCACTTGCTTAACATATGAACACTTTTGCGGGAATATAATTCCGGATTTTCTCTCTATGATTCTATCATGTATGCATGCTTCGCAAACGCCCTCGGAAAGTTAAAACCGACTGGTCCGTTTACTGCAGAAATTATGATGATAAAGATCACGTTACTAAGGAGTGCGTCACAACCCTAAATTAATGAAATGAGAGAAATGAGAGTTTACATAATACTACTATTGCCAAATACCCAGAGCCCATAGAATCCGAACCTCAATTTCCAAAATAGTTCTATATTGAATGTTACAGGAATCTTTGGAATGATTTAAGGATCACTTATTATGATGCTATGACAGCATGAGCGTCCATTGGTTCAATCGGAATTGCAAAAGGTACCTTTGTGTTAACTGTGGTAGGAGGGTTATATGTGTATAACTGCTATGTTCCCCGAAGCCTTATTTTAACAGACTTTGAAAACATCGACGTAAAATAAACATTTCTGCAGTAGCAGAAGCTGCTGGTTATTATTATTTGCGATTATGCTTCCGTGGCCCGTTATGAGCAGCAAAAATCCCACTATTAAGTTTTGCATAGTTGGTCATGGTACTGGTCAAGGAACGTGATATAAATGTGAACCGAAAAGTAGGGCTGGGTTGGTAGCTGTGGAATTGACATTCGTTGGCGCTGCGTTGGTGCATAATATGTTTAAGCACGATATTCTAGCTAGGGAGGGAGGCTGTTGAAAACCCTAGAGGACCAAAAGCGGGAAGGCTGTGAAGCTGTGTTTTGCAGAGGTGGTAGAAACGCCACCTCTGCTAAACAAAATATTGAGATGAGGTACATTCCTCAGCAGAAAACCTAACTTCTGGTAGAAGAGTCAATTGTCTAAACATCACTCGGCTCACCATCGAACCGAACGATTGCTCAGAGGATGGCAGATAAGACTTATTATAAAACAAGTCGGAATACCGGAAGCTCGTGCTTCGGGTATAAAGGTTTTGTGTTCATCTTACCAACGCACATTTTTCTACCCGTATACAGCTACAAAATTACGAGACACGTACATATTACAGCCGTAGATGTTACGCTCACCCTAAACAAACAAACTGCCTATTTCCGAATACTGTATACATATATGCACGTATATAAATTGATCGTAACCATCTTTCCGATTTACTTCTTATATCTATCTGAATTAGGCACTACCCGCAAAGTCCATTAGCACGCATATACTATATACCTACATACACACATGTCTCGTTGGAATAATTGATATTCATATACAAATGACTAAAAAACTAAAACAAAATAATTCTTTGCGACCCCATCCTTAAGAACTCATTTCGTTGTGGTATTGACGAATTGATATGTAATGATGACGTCATTTAGGTTAGGTGTAGAGTGCATGAAATTCACGAAACATGGTAAAGTTTTACCCCCTATAACTTTGTTAATAATAGTTGGATTTTCTTGAAATTTGACCAAATTGTGCACTATATTCTTCATTATACCCATGCCAAATTTTGTGCTTCTGGGATGAACATAAGGGGGGTGTCGGGTAAATTTCTAAAATGTGGAAATATACCATTATTAACTTTATTTGTACAGATATCGGCACCGGATATATTTTGAGGCCTAGATTTCGTAGAGATGCACTATTGAGATTTTTTTCAGATTTTTCGGTTGGATAGGTTCTGAGAACGAGACCTGTTACACTTTTTGGGGGTCATATTTTGAGCCCTCACTCCCCTATGTTTCACCCCATATCAAATATTGAGCCAGTTTCGAAAAGTACTAATTGAGACCTTTCATTTGATACCCCACATGGCCACATTTTATAAAAAAAAATTGTGCACCCTCCTTTCACATGTATGGGGAGCCCCCCTTAAACTTAACACAAAATGGCGTCAGTCGCTACATGTAAAGGGAACGGCAGATTACATACTCCTACCAATTTCCGTGATAATCAGTTCAGCCGTTTCCGAATAAATCAGCTGTGACAGACAGACAGACAGACAGACAGACAGACGGACAGACAGACAGACAGACAGACAGACAGACAGACAGACGGACAGACAGACATCGAATCGATTCTAATAAGGTTTTGTTTCACACAAAACCTTAAAAAGAGCCTGTCTACAAAAAATCCTAAAGGATTCTTTAATTAATTAATTATTCAGATACCAACATAAGTTTTGGGGGGTATCTAGAGTGTTGAGAGAGGGCGACTCAAAACAAAATACAGGGGATTAAGTATACCGATTTCATCATTACTCATTCAGGGGTTTTTGCTTCAGCAATGAAATCGTAACTTCCAAAAGAGGATCAGGAGGGGCACTACCATCCAGTCGAAGAGGCAGCAACAGCGCATTTTGAATGGTGGAAATTTCCACAAATAAAATTTTCATTTCTGGGGTTCTCAGAATTCTCATATTATTCATGAAGAGGGGTTATATCCACTCATAACCACTGTATGGGGTCCTTGGTCTTGGTGGAACAAAGCAGGTTTTGCGAATGATGAGCGACATATAGGCACGATTAATGAGTTCCTCTTGCCATAATTGGATGAATTGCGACTGCAGAACTTGTAGATCCACCAGGGTGGTGTACCTACATACACCGCAAGCGAAACAACCACATCCTGAAGCCGCCGTTTCCAAGTCGTTCGATATCACTTTTTAGCGATGTTCACTGATCGACAAGATCAAAAGATTTAACCGCTTTTTTTAATTCACACGTTTATATGAATAGATTTTGGACGCCCTTAGGGAAAACTTTCGGCAAGAAATCCAGAACTGGTCGCCGATATTAGTGTTGCAAAAAAACATGGAAAATAGGCCCAAATGGTAACTAATAATGGCGGCCGATACCTAAGTGATATCATCTTCAAAACATAATAATATCTAAAGGTCGAAATAGATGCCTGAAAAAAAAAACATTTTATTTCCAGTCATTGAAGAGATGCAGCCAAAGAACTTTGGGTCACTTATTTTGACCACTTTGTAAGATTCGTAGTATGTGATATGCTTGATGAACAAAGCATCGGGTTCAGAGGGAAACCTAATAAGGTTTTCAATTCGCAGTAATGATTATGATTGTAGAGAAGATCTTTCCACCACTTCAATGGTTTATAGGAGTGGTTGGTAAACCTTCAAGTAATAATAATAATAATCGTTGCCGCAACAATCCATATTGGATCAGGGCTTGAAGTGGGTTAGAGTACTTCATTCAAGACCTTAAGGGTACACTACAGTACACTGTAGGAGGCAATATGGGCAGCATTAAGCTCGCCCGAGATAATTAACCTGATTTGATGCAGGTACTCATTCATTCATTCGCTTCGGTGCTAGAAACCTGTCAACCCAACCCTTAAATGTTACGAATAATAGCGATGACTGATATTCCCAGTTATATTGCTGCTTTTAGTGACGGCTACTGAGAAGAAGGAAGTCTCTGGCTTGATACAAATGGTGGCTTTTAGGAGTATATTGTAGTAGGTATCTGCAAAAACCGCACGGCACCTATTCTTGTGGGATGATATAATCAACTTTAACAAGTTACGGTATCGTATAGTGCCAAAAGTAGCATTGGTTGCTACTGCTGTGTGGTTACGAAACATCCAGATGAAGTCAAAACAATCTCGGGAACCAGAAAATGAAAATACTTGCACCCGACATCAAATATTCAATATCATCAACAGTTGTAGGAGAAATGGAATTTTCTGAGTTGTCCAATATGGATGGAGGGGTGTTATACTTGTTACAAGATCTACAGCGGCAGTATGGCCTCAACGGAGCAGGTGTTTTTTGAATTGCTCTACCCTGAGGAGAAGAGGAAAGAATGAGGTGATTTTCTCCGGCTCGAAGTGCAGACATACAACAAAATAGCTGAAGTTAAGCGGACAATAGAGAGGTCCGCATAGTTTTCACCCCGGAAGCGGATTTTTTCTCTGAGGCTTTGGGTTCTCCTTGATTTAGTGAAGCACCAACTTAAGACTTCTATGATCCATCGTCTCAATACTATGGCAGATGTGGGGTTGATGCCGATTGCTTCATGTTTTAAGGTGGTTCAAGGTGAATGTTGGCGTGTATGAAGATTTTAGAACCAAAGGACCCAATGTCGTGCCTCCCACTTATATTTTCATATTGTCATTAGACCCTTGGATGAGTATCGTGTAATCATGGGCAGCTTTTTCTTGGAACGGGTAACGATTTTAGCTTATTTTGTTTGCATTTAAGGGTCGCTGCTATCTGATTTCATTCACCTATTGTTGAATTTCTTTTACATTACGGTTGGTACCAGTTATATAAACGGTGATTTTGGACAGATGGGTAACGTATATGCTGTTTTTTGACAGTGATTAACCACAGCAAGGAGATTTTTAAACTGCTGGATAGACTATGACTTACTTGCAAAGTTATGCAGTTTTGTTCTGCAAAACTTGGTTCTGCAAAAGCTTAATATGGCTAATCCTTCAATATTTTGCATGTCATTAAAACTAGAGCAGACGATATTTAAAGATGACTTGATGGTGGTATAAGCGTATTTGTCCGTTTGGGACTTTGAACCTGACGAGCTGACGTAATCGGGTACCAGGATTTGGGCATCAACATGTTGTTCAGAAGATCGATTTTGCATCTTATCCCATTTGCTATGAGTCGCTAAATGGAGTGAGTTGTGTACTATTATACAATTCGGCAGATCGAATATCGCCACTGCATATTGATCCTATCTCTGTGAGTGTTTTGTTATTGATTTGTGGGAAATACTCTAAATAATGCGAATTCCTTCAGTCCCATGAGATCGAGCTTGGCGGCTAACCGACCTTCTGCTGACGTCAGTTTGTACAACTAAAAGGGTGTCTTTTGGTTTAACGGGCAGAAGAAACTCACCCGGGGATGAGTCCTTATTTTTTTTCACCTTGGTTGAATCGGTGGGGCGATAGAAAGAGGTAAACTATTTGTCCTTGCTGAGTATCCGACAACATGTCTAGTATTGTTGTTTGTGTCTTTTCTATACTAGCCTTAAGGATCGTGTCGTAGATGAACCAGAAGAAAAATATTTGTTGAGCTAGTATAGATGGAGGGCATCAATGATGATGTTCTTTTGATTCACCAATTCTCCTAGTTTCTCCTCTAGAGGCTTGTATCGTTGGCCAATTCCTTCCTTTTCATGGTAATGATTACAGCGTCCAAAAAGGAGCTGCGGTTTTTGAGAAGTGACTTGAGTAGGTTTTCATTTAGGTGAATATCGCTAAGTTTTTCCCATACTTTTGTAGCGTTGTTCAACCAGGACCCCGAACAATAAGTTGGGGACTATTCCTACAGTGTAAGTATCTTGTTTCGTTCTGCGGGATCTTTGGATTGCAAAAAGTAGTCCATTTTCTTCCGCGAGGTAATCGTAGCGATGTCTAATCTGATAGATCACTTGGCTTCATGGACCTTTGTAGAGTAGCTGCTGGTAAAGCTACTGAAGGACTATCGTGTTGTTTTTTAGTCAGCTGAATTTGAATGTGCAAATCAAAGCAGACTGCCAACTACCAGGATTTGGATGTAAGATTTAATTTTCCTTTCTTTTCTTAGTCTTGGTTGTTGGCCGAATTAGACTACTTCTATGTCCTTCACTAGCGGGACTAATAGACAACTGAACAAAACTGTCATGACCATATTGGTTGCTGTGCGCCTACTCTTTTGCCAAGATAGTATCTTTCTGATCTCACATGCAGGTGTGCCTTGAGGCATTTCACTGTGATTACCTTTTCTGCAATGTTTAGCTGCCTTACGATATTCTGTTAGTTTTTCTATGTTCTGAGCCTAATTAGTGGTGACTGTTTGCGAATTGTTCTCTCAAGGATATTAAACTTCGAGTGCTCCTCGGTCAATCTTGCTAAACCATCATCACCGTATTATAATAATAATCGCTGGCGCAACAATCCATATCGGATCAGGGTCTTGAAGTCTTTCAGACCACTTTATTCAAGATCATAACAGTACACTACCGTACTCGCCCGAGATCGCTACCCTGATTTGACTCAGGTACTGAGTCGACTGGTATCCGCGACTTTCCACTACGAAAGCCCAGCGCACTAACCACTTAAGCCATATTATATCTGTTTTGCTCTGCGGTACAGCGGTACGGGCTGACGTTCTTGGCAAGGAGGTGTATCGTAAGTGTCTCGCGCAAGTGCAGAGACGGGGAGCTCTGCGGGTGGCGTCTGCATACCGCACTGTCTTTGAACCGGCCGTGATAATGATCACGAGAGTGATTCCCGTCGCCATTCGTGCTAAGGTGCGTCAAACCATAAACAAGCGCAAGGAAGAAGAGCCAAGGAAGGTGGTTGCTCGGGAAGAATGGCAACGCACTCTAGATGAGTGGCAATTCTCTTGGTAAAATGAAACTAGACGCAGATGGATTGTGTGGTTCATTGGCAACTTAGGTGCGTGGCTGAATCAGAAGCATGGTTAAGCTGACCATTTCCTTACCCAGTTTTTAAGTGGGCATGGAGGTTTTCAGTCTTACCTGCACAATATTGGGAAGGCCCGATCTGTGGGTTTTGTAATGCAGACGGCGCCCATCACACTTTTTTCTCTTGTGGAACGTTGGATGGAATTCTTCAGCCGCTCTGCTTAAACACAGGGGATCTCTCTCTAGACGAAATTATCAAGGAGATGCTGAGGAGCGCTGTCCTTTTTGTTGCAAAGAAGATAGAGTTCGACCGGTGGAGGAGCCGGATGGCAGGGGGTTCTCGTGTATGTACTTCGATTTGCCTTCATTAGTGTGCGCCCCAGATCTCGCGCCGCCTGCTCGATCTGGATGAAGGTAGACTGTAGATCTCGGGTTGTTCTTCTCATAATTTTCAATGGATTGCCGACGATAAAACGGCTTTGTGTTATTGAGGCTAAATCGTTTGGGTCATTTGATAGCAGTGGTCTCCAATTGAAAATTGCTTCTCCCTCAATGCTGAAAATACATAAATTTTCATTAGATAGTAAGGTTTAGAAAATTTTTGATTGTAAAGTGTTTTGCCGACTTGACAGGCAACTTTCCATAAACCATCAAAATGTGGTGGTCTGGGCGGGATAGAATGGAAGGTAAGGTAGAATACCCTGCTAAGTTTCTTGAAAGTTTATTGTTCACACAAATTGATTGATTAACTGACGCCACGTTCTTGCAAAATTAGTGGCATTATCGCAATAAAGGTTCTGACAATATTTGCGGCGTCCAGTGAACCTTGTAAGAGCCCCAAGGAACGTATCAGAGGAGAAGCATCCATTTCAAGATGGACAGCCTTGGCGTTACAACAACAGAATACTGCCTGGTAACGTTTTTGTGGGCGACATCACTGTGAACTGTAGTGGGGTGCGCTGGTTGTACTCGGTATTGTGGTAAACTAGCCATCATCTGCACATCTGCTTTTGGTTTTGTTTTTCTGCAATAGGTGAAGGTGTCGAAGAATTACTCCTATTGCAGATAGTTTTCCCCGAACATAGGTACGGTAATTTTTACAAGTCGGCCCTTGTACTATTGTCAGTTACTGGTCGAACTACTCCAACCGAATGTAGGCCACCAGGTATGGTGGTGAAAATCGCGGAAATCTACAAACCTTTCATCGTTGTTGTCAGCACCCGTCCCAACATTCAGATAACCCATTATAACCAAAATATTATGTTTAGAATGCCTGGTCTGAGCCGCCTGGAGGAACCACTTCCTTCTCCTCTATATTGAAAATCGCTGTTAGTTTGTAAGACTGCATAATTGTAATGCGTTTTAACTTCGCAGTGAAGAAACCGCCTCCTAGGTTTTGAGAGCGCGCCTTGCAATGATCGTCATTATCATTCTGATTTGCATCTGTTATAATTAGGCTTTTCAGAATATAAAATCGTAGTGCAGCTAGAGGGACAGGAATAGTGTTCAGATTTCCACTATTTCACTTTGCTTGGGCCCGGAATTTTCGCTCGAATTTTAGAAAGCGAGCATTCTGAGGGCTCTCGATATCATTGTCGATGAGGATACAACCTTGCGATCAGTCCCTCTCCGAATTTGGTAGGTTATCTTTTAGGACAAGCACAGAATACGAAAACCCCAGCTGAGTTGGATAATAAACCTTTGCTGAGCTTTGGAATTATCTGCTTAATTTTGTTGTACGTTATTTTTTCAAGCATGACGAGGTGTAATTCGTTTAATTCACTATTTTTTTATACTTTTTTATTCGGGGAAGAACAAACGTTTAATTGCAGGAATATTTACTTGATTTTCTGACCATCCCAAAACCACTTCATGATGGTTGTAAATAATGTCAATGCATACATTGTTGCAACCAGGGGGAATTTTTTGGCATCAGCTTCATATTTAGTTCTCGACCGAAATCATGCTAGGTTTCTTTAGGCGCCCATAGTAGTGAATCATCGTCATTTACTGACAACAAAGGGTGGGTTGTGCGCTCTCTAAGTTGGAGAATCCTACATTACAGAAGGATCTATTTAGTCCAACAGTGCAAAATGTACGAGTATATAGCTGAATTGACCCATGGTTGCTGTCTCTTTAGCCAGTTAATTTTCTGGCAATGTCTACTCTGTATCACCAGTATATCACCCAGCAGAGCATGCGTTGCTCCATCGCCTTCAATATACCTATTACGTATCTAAGGGAATTACCATTACTTGATAGAAGAGATGGACTTACCTGGCTGGTAAAACGGGTATTAGCAATTAAAAATAAAACTCATTGTTATGGGTTTTCCGTATTATGAGACAAGTTTTATTTAGCATTGCATTACTGCATCGCCTTGAAAAACGCTTGTCGTTCAGAGTAGCGGAATGCAATAGAGATTGAAAACTAGTTTCTGGATCTTGGAATGTCTAGATAATCGTTTGATGCACCATAGATATGCATATGTATGTAGTATTGAAATATGATGAGAACCTTTTTGAAATATCTCTTCATCAAAGATTATAGAAGGGCGTTTGGTTTTCGCAAGGAGATACTTATTGATTCCACTCAGAGAGAGCAGGCTCTCTACATTCCTTCAGTACATTGCGAAAGCTGGAATCATTTCTTAATTGTTGCAGCAGCAATGTAAGATATACTAAACAAACATGTCGTAATATGTGGCAGTACGTGCAACTTTCACTGTCAAAAACATCATTCGTTGCGCCCGATAAGAGAGAACCGGTTTTATCTATCTTATCTAAACGTAAGATTAAGAACGATAAATTATACTTTGTTAATAGAGATTTAAACAGCAAGTTTCCCGAGTGCACTTTTCCTCAACTATTTATCTTACAGCTCTTCTGTAATCCATATTTGCTTTTGTTATCTTGACTATTTTTTGAAATTACTACTTTTACCTGTCACTCTCTGGTGGCTCTATCGATTGAGAGTCATTATCTGTGGAATACCTGATCTTATCTCGAAGCAGTTGAGAAAAAAAGCTAGTGACATTATTATCAGATACAATTACACGGGTAATCACGTTTTATCAGTCAGTGGATAATGGATCCATGGGAATAAGATGATGCATGGTCGCAAACTCATCTCTGAGATAGTACCAGTATCTAGTCGCGTACTGAGGGCAGTAATTGCAACGACTCGGTTATAATTTATAGGCATAGTGCCAGTAGATACTATATTCTCTCCGCAAGTAAAGTAGCTAAGCAATAAGTACATCCAGCCTTGACGGTATTACCCAAGTGCATGGTGCAGACGCAAAAGTTCATCTGTTTCGAATTCTGATTGCAAAAGATACCAACCAGCAGCGAAAATGATTGCGGAGGGTTGTAAAATAAGTAAATATCATTATTTATAAGTTTTAATTTTTTCCAGATTACCAATGCCAATGCTCTTATTGTTATTTATAAACAATTCACTTTTTTTATCAATGGAATTTGTGTGAATACCCGATTACATCACTTGCACCGACGTTGATTTTGTAATTTATCGTGACAATGTGCCCCACTGAATTTCCAATCTATAATCCCCGTGCAGCGTGTGTATTTCAGTTGAATTATATAACTCCTCAATAGTGCATTGAAATACCTTAATTTCTCCATTTCGGAACCTGACATTGAATATTTGCTGTGATAAAAATGTCAAGTGATCCATAGAAAATTTTATGCGTATCATTGGCCTTTGATTAGCCCGCGGAGAGACATATGTACGTTTGTACGTATTTATGCGTTTGGAATATGAAATTTCCTGAAAATAGACATGGAAAGTTTTGTTTATCACATTTTATCGTTCCGGTGTTATTGAATCAGCATAAATTGCGTAGGTGTCGTTACTATCATCAGCTCGCAAATCAGATGCATTTGCTGCTGCCCTTGCGAGTTTGTAAAGTCATGGCTCAGTAGATTTGATGTTATTATTGAAATTCAAAATTTGGTTAACAAATGTTTCTACGTCCTCTGTTTGTAATTTCCAGAAGCTAAAGATAGACAAAGTGGCTCCTGTACTTCGTGTGATTCGCCTATTCAGAAACAATTTTCCAATGCAACTCATTCAAGCGTCCATTCCACAATAAGTGAAACATCGTTTTCATAAATGCGCTCGCTAAATTATTAAAGTATCTTTCTTCCCATCCGGTGAATTGGTCAAACGTGGCTTTAATGATGAAGGCGATCATGTAAATTGTTTCTGATTTCAGCTTTGTCTAATTGCTGGCTAGACTGCTCCAACGAGCCGGTGTTGCACGGCACGCTTATGCTCAATATTGCACTTGTTGGACACAATTGTGTAAAATCTGAAGTGTATTATATTAATATAGATACATCTAGTCTGTTGTATTGTCGGGGTTTGTATAGCTTATCTGATTTTAAATTTTATAACAAGTTTACTTGGCTTATTCGAATCGGCCCAGTTCAGCTAGGTTTCTGGCTCTCATCGCTAGGTTGGGCAGCTGCTGGAGGTTCAGGGGTTTTGCTTCCATCAATTGGTGTGCATCTTCCAAAAGGAGATCCATCCGATGGTCATACATTTGGGGGTTGGGACAAAGGTTAGCGCCGCCAACAAAGAGCTACTAAGGTTACATTCTATGAAGTTTGTAGGTACCTATTAGAAACGAAGCTTGTTTAAATAGGACGTAATAGGACGCATTTGTGCGAGTGGACAACAATTACAGCCAATACAAATCTAACCTTTAAAGCAAAGTCTGATGTAAAGCATAGAAGGGCTACAGGCAGCTTTCCTTTGGCAAAGAGTCCCATGCTACATCGACTAAGGACAATAGGAAATCCAACCGTTTCTTTTTCCAGGAAAGAAAAATGAATCCTAGAAATTCAACGATTTGAAGGAAGAATTGTCAATTAACATAAAACCAGTCGGGAAACCGGAAGCTTGGCGCTTCAGGTATAAAAGGTTTTGTGTTTCCCTATGTGAGCTATCAGCCAATGGAGAACTGCGTAATGAAATTGCTTTACGCATTAACGTAAGCTGGATGAAGTGGCATTCCACAACTTGTGTTCTTTGTGATCGAGATATCAGCGAACGTCTCAAATCTAAAATTTAAAGCAATGTTATCCATCTGTCGCTATCTATAGGTCTGAGTGTTGGTTGACTATAAAAGACAATGAACGGCATCTTGCGGTAATGGAGACGAAGATGTTGTGTTGGAGTAGTGGCATGACATCTTGTGATCACATCGGCGATCGATATGGGGTCGAACCGATCGTGGAAAAACTGCGAGTGAGGCGTTTTCGATGGTGTGGCGACGCAATTTGCGCTAACGAGAATTCACTTACCAATATTGGTCTGAACATCGAAGTCAATGGTAAGCGACCAAAAGGCCGACTGGAACAACTGTGGCTTGACACGCTGGATGGGGATTTAAAAGCCCCGCTACTACATCCTGATCAGCCGATCACGACGAACCGACTCCGCTTGTGAACGGGACAAAGGCTGAAGACAAAGAAGAAGATGTGAGGAGCGACGAGTATACGACAGCTTCATGTCACATAGCTAAAAATTCTATTGCCCTCTATTTTTTAGAAAGCGATTTAAATAAATCATTTGATAGAAAGCCCTGTTTTGATAATAGTCAACCTCATACGCTTCACACTCTGAGTTTAATATTATTAGCAAATGCGAAGAATTTAACCTGCAACAGATTTCAAAAAGGGCTGGGGAGAAGTAGATTCTTCATGAATGGAATTTTAATATTTCACTCGAATGTCATGTCGAATGCCGTTAATTATGACGTCAGTATCTTATTTGTATGGCTTAGGATGCTGTTAATTCGCATGAATTTGATAAGTTTGAACTGCTATAACTTTGACACTAATAGTTGGATTTTCATGGCTTGCACGATACATACTACTCTATGCCAGTGCAAAATTTAGTACTCCTAGGATGAACTTAAGGGGAGTTTTTCAGTCAATTTCTAAAAGTTGCTAATATACTATTAGTAAGTTTATTTGAGCAGATATCGGAATGGGACATATTTTGCGGCCTAGATTTCATCTAAGCACACCACCCTGATTTGAAATGAAAATGAATTCTGTCTCGCTTTAAGTATGTACATTTTGACTCCTTATTCGCGCACTTTGCAATCCATATCAAAACTAATATCAGATTCAGAAAGTACTAATTGAGACCTTTCATTCGATACTCGACAAGACTATATTCGATGAAAAAAATTTTCCATCCCCCCTTTGTATGTATGGAGAGCCCCCCTTTAAACTGCACGCAAATTTATGTTACCCATTGTATGCTTGGGATTTCATAGTTCCCTCGTGTCCGCCAAATTTCGTTCGGATCGACTTAGCCGTTTTGGAGAAAACTCCGTGTGACAGACAAACAGACAGACAGACAGTGAATCGATTTTAATAAGGCTTTGTTTTACACAAAACCTTAAAAACGGAAAGATCCTCTCAAGAAGCTTCGCCATTGGGTCGGATCATATGGTGTTGTGAACATTGGTAGCCAGGGAATGGGAGCTCCTAAGATGGTATCAAATGGTGGCAGTACTCGATCCGTTATCATTTCTTCTTCGATGAAGGTCTTTTCACATTCGGGGCTCCATTTGGAACCCGAATCATAACAGAGGAGTCATTTTGAATGAATTTCATGTAGTAAGTGACCAGTCTTGAAACAGTTTTGATGTCATCTATTAAGTGAGAGGGTGCCATTTTCAATAATTTTCTTGTTTTCAATGACATGACCAAAAATCCAACTAGTTTTTTCCTGCGGTGTTTCTATCGATTAAATTAATTGTAAATAATGAGACCATTTTCTTTTCGCTAGTGGTTATTTATTTTGGTACGAATATACTGATATTTCGGGAACAACTTGTTCTCTTCTTTAGTGTTATACATCGCAAGCGGAACAACGAGTTTCGACAAACTGTTGTAACAGAGGGCCTGTTAGAAGGACAGTTGGGTTTCAACTGACCGGCAACGAATATCCGATCATGATCAGCAGTAGATGTAATAGATGTCCTTTGAAAGTGTGTAACAAAAGAGGTGCTGACATCGGTCTCTAAATGTACCACCATCTTATGGTCCCTTATCTTTGCGTCACACTTCTGTCATCAGGCTGTTTTCTAGCCCATCAAACGTGTCCTTTTCACTAATGCGGATGAGGTTATAGCCCACGAAAGACCTGGCTGGCGCACCGATGAGCATAAAAAGCTGAGATCTCTGTTGTTCGTAGCCAACAAGGGTGAGCTCGATACGCTGAAGTTCCATTATTGTGGTAAAGCACGAGAATTGCAGTGTAGTGTGCGCCGTAGAAAAGGAAGTTCCGTCATTTCGCTGGTGGTGCTATCATATAACGCATCATGGAAAAGTTTGCAGGTGGTCGTAAGATTTTCGATGGTCTCATGAGGGACGTAAACGGTAGGTTTCTCATTCACGGCTATGGACAGCTGAAGAGGGGGAAGGAGCACTTCACCACGATTCCGAATCTTTTAACATTGTTAACCGTTGATATGGCAATCCGCCGTAATATGCGGATACGGACTGGTCCTCCAATTAAAAGCAAAATTATCGTCGCCAGTAACGCTTTCAAACGGAGTGAAGATATTAGCCAAAATCCTCCAATATTAGCTAAAATCCTCCACATCACGGAACATCACAAAAGTTTGATGGACAGCAAACAGGTTGATTTTGTGCTGTGTAGCCTCCTGTACCGACCTGTAATACCGTCCAGATATTGTGAAGTAATGGACGGAGTTTAAATCGGCACTTCGAATGATCCCCATCCATTTTGATAGCATGAGTGCTGGTGTCATTTGCTTGCTATCTCTCCGGGAAAAGGAGGCAAACAGGATTGGACTGAAGATAAATACCAACAAAACTAAGTTGCCAATTTGACTGACTATCCCATTTGCATTAATGGGACAGGGAAACGGGGGCATCAAATAATTTTTATATCTAGGTAGCGTCGTTTCTACCGACGGTGACACGGAACTTGGTGTCGTTCAGCGTATTAGCAGCGCCAAATTTGCTATCGCTTTTTTTTTCCAAAATCTGGAACTGTCTCAATAGGATGAAGGTTCACCAAACGATTTGTTTAGTTCGGTAATAATTAACTTGGTGATGTCGTACTGACATTGTTCAATCTTGCTTTGTAAATTCTTCGATATTTTTAATACTCCGTGACGTAATTAAGTCATTTGTGTATTCAATAAAATTACAGATTTGATCAGGGCTGTCCTAACTGACTCCACTTCTTAACTTTCCTTACTTCAAACTAGGTAGAATCTTCTTCGACATGTGCACCCTCTATAGACTCTCTACTGACCTAATCTACTGCTCCGCCTCTACTGACATCACATATCACACGACTTCCGAATGTTCCGGAGTGTTGAAAGCTCCAAACTTTCATTAACTTATCTTTGCGTCGTATTATTGGAGTATTCTGCTCTGAGGCAACGACAAATGAATAGATTGGCCAGATACCTGTGGATATGTTGATGGGAAAGCGATAATGGTAGTGGATAGGTCACACATTAAGTAAGGGCAACAACTGCTTTGCGAGTAATGCTGTGCAATGGAATCCACTATCCCCCGACGAATAGGTCGCTCAAGAACTTCCAAGCGGAAAACAGTGCAGGAAGAGTGGAAGCTTGAAAAATCGTAGGGTGATTTGATAGAGCCAGGAGCCGACAACGATGGCGCTTACCTGTGGTTGTCATCCCCCACATAATAGTGTTTAACAACAATATAAATTTTTCCTCAGTAGACTGAGGCATTTAGTCAAGTGCTTTCACCAATCGCTTTTTACCGTGGATAAGTTTCTGTTGTCAAGATTTCTCGTAGGACGTTTTGACTTTCGTGTTAACTTCTCTCTTCCAACCATTGCATGAGGAATTTCTTGTTCTCTGTAAAGTATTGGCTTAGTTGCAACGAAACTTCTGAAATATGGGAGGCATTCGAGTTCTGTTAGAAAATTTCTCAAAATGCAGCAAAAAATATTTTTTTTTCAATGTTTTGGACGGTTGTTCTGGTGTTATGGCCAATTTCGAGTTTTCCCGAACAAAGGTTTTTGATGGATTTTCAAATTTTAGTGGTGATTGAGGAGTTGAAACATTTCTTCCTGAATGAAATACTGATTTGCCATTTCTAAATTTTGGGCTCGTCAATTCCTTGCATTACCAGCTTCTAGTTGCGTTTCATCAAATTCGTAAACAAGTTCTGTTGGGCAGGTGGAGTCGAGAAGTTTCCAAATAACCATTTCAGATATCAACCCATCGTTACTTGGTCCGGCCCTTGGGTCGTTTCCTATTGACTTAGTGGTTCAGGTCTTAGACCTTAACTACCTAAGCCTTATTGCTTCGGCCGCAAAGGACCCCGATATTGAAAGAATTGCTCGAGATTTCCTTCGCTATAGAACGCAAGCAAAACTTCATCTACCATATATAGAGTAGTATGTATGGCGCTGGACATTGGGTGTCCCGCATGACAATGTGTATTAGAATAACGAATGCACTGTTCTATGCATCTGGAAAACTCTTTTTCATGCTGTTCAGCTGCCCCAGCGTTTTTTCTTTGATCTCCTCTGAAACCGCTGTCCTTTCGTTGGGTACTTGAGTTTTGGGAATAGCCAGAAATTACACAGATAGGGGGGATGGAGGAGTTCGTGATGGATGACACCCTTCGAATCGAAGAAAATAGTGAGCATCACTTTAACGGTTGATCTTTTTTTGGTCTTGGTGATTTTTTTGACTTCTCTGGGACGACTGTACCTTAGTTTCCACGCCGTACCCATAAACTCAAGACTCATCACATGTAATGATGGGTTTCAAAAAGTTTCCATTAACATTGGCCATTTCCAAGAGCTCCTGACAAACCTCCAGGCGATGTGTTTTCTGATCCTCTGTCATCAGTCGTGGAATGAACTTGGTTGCAATCATTCTCATCTCCAATTTTTCAATCGTCTAACGACAATGAAATACACACAACGAACACATGAAAGTCGTCAATTGATATTGAAGGACTTCCTAAACTAGGATCATCTTCCGTTGATGTTCTGCTTTCCTTGAACCCTTCAAACCACTCGTGACACTGTGAACGATTCATCATTTCATCACCAAAGGCTTGATACAGCATTTGAAAAGTTTTCGTGAATAATTTGCTCAATTTAACGCAAAAGAAAATGGAGATTACTTAGGAAGGTTTCCGCTAAAAAATAGTGCTGAACCAGCTGTGAACATTAACTTGAAAACGGGCAATCTGACAAGTCCTGAAACTTTTTTCAGACCTCATATATGCGAAAAGTTATCCAGTCATATTCCAAAAGTGTTTGCCGAGAATTTCAATGCCTAACATCTTAATCAACTCAAGTTGAGTTTGAGGCACCTAAGCCATTTTTGTCAGTAAAGGAGTGGATTTGATTCATTTTTTAGTACTTTTCATTAGAGATGTTCCAGAGGTTTTTCAGATACCTTCAGCGCGGAACACATATTATAAAGCGTTCTAAAATGGCGTTTTTTTTCAGATCCTTAATTCATTGCGTATGCATTAATGGGTGATTCAACTACTTTATACAAAATCGAAGTGACTGCAGTAGTTGAAGGGATACTAGTTTCCCTATTTTTTGGGTATGGTTGCGTACATAGAGTTTGCATTTTTCAAAGAGATATTTGCAATTAGTCCCTTACAATCAGCTGGTTTCAACTACCCGGCTTTACTACAATTTAGCTGACATTTGGAAGGCATTGGATCATGAAACTCAGTGGTGACACTTCGAAAGTGTATTTCCGACCTTCACGTCTACTCGGTCCCTTCCTAAAAATTGCATGTCCCACAAAAAGAGTTATAAAATCAATACAGTGATAAGATTACTTTCAGCCATCTACATATTTTCCATATCAGGTGCACCTTAAACATGTATCATAAACGAGTACTCCGCCAATAAAGCAAAAAATTTATTGCAGCCATTATTGATTAACTGCAAAATCAGTAGAGACCACAACAATTTATATACTACAACTTATCTGCTTCTATCTCCTTCCAAATAGATTTGAGAAAACCTAAATCGGCAACAAATATTTGTGTCAATTTCGTTTACACAATTGAATCAAGGCAACATGATTTCTTTGGTGATTGATAGATGCACTTCATCAAATTTTTATTCAGTGGGTTAGGTTGATATGCACACTGACTTTGGGCTAAGGTCATGGGAGCACCATATTTGCCTGAGTCCTTCATCCCAGATTGATCGAGCTTATCGTATCGAGAAAACTGGGTTAAATTAGTTTTATGGGATGAATCTCTTGCCTAAATCCAGAGTGTTCTGTTAAGCACTCAACTCAGTATTTCACTTGGTTACAATTGGAATGTTTGGAATATAACATGGAAAGATACTTGAGAGTGCTTTTAGGATTGTTTGCAAACCCCTGGGGATGGGAACAATTCAGTCACTTCATATTCAAATCATATGCCGGTAAAAAACCCACATCTATCTTAATAGATTTCAAGGAAAATATCTTGAATATTATATCATAATTTGGTTCTACATTCCATTATCGGGTAGTACATATTTGTATACTACATTGTATGCCTGTCCACCGTATGTGCAAACATGATTTGTTACTATTATAAAAACAATTTATTGATAAAAGCTGATAATTTCCAAACAATCTTTCAATTTGTTGTTTGTTCTCTTTCCTATGGCTGATAGATAAGTATCGATAATTTCATATGAAGTGGCCTTCCATTAATTGGAATAAGTAGTTCATTTAGTATTTATTTTGAAATTGAATTGAATTGTTAATCGGTTTTTTATTTCCTATTAACTTGAGAATCTTTTTCAGTCTCTCAGGGTTAAAGGTATATTTCCAGCTAAAGCAGATTTTTAAAGAGCAAAAGTTTGCCGCGTCTCCCTTCATACTGTGTCCGGGTGTCTGGTTTTTAGAATTAAATCCAATCGTTTTTACTTAAAAGTAGCCTCATTTTGAGGCGCCATAAATATTTAATAGAGATGGGCAACCGTCTTCCTCCTACTTGCACTCCTTGTCTACACTCTCTCCTGGGGTAGTGTTAACAATTCAAACTTCACATTATGATACAAAAAAAACAACTTTGACACGCCACACATTTTTAAGAGGGGTGGCCGCCACAAGTTGTTGTAGGGGTAGAAGAGGGAAGGACCCATCCCTTCCTCTTCTTTAAACTTCCCGGGTTGAAAATAGAGCCTTTACGTAGTTTGCATATTTAACTGTTATGATCGTAAACTGTTATGACCATCGTAAACCACGAGGGTAGAGCTATTCCTAAAACCCAAAAGTAGTTGTGGAAGTTGATGGTATAGGTCCGATAGCATCTAAGTGCAATTCTACTGAAGTGTCCCCTTGACACGCGCCTGTTTTAGCAGGCCTTTCGGACACTTCAGTCATTCTCACGTCATTTACAGAATTTTCACGTGTTTTCCTGCACCATAACTTGAAATAGGACAAATTGGAAACTGGAAATTGGACGCTTCAGGTATGAAAGGTTTTGTGTACTTCCTATATAAAAACATTTGAGTGGACATTCGGTCCATTAGTACCTAGCGCGTCATGTACATACATATATTATGTCAGAATATTCACTTTCGGGTGGTACTGACATCAAAGTCTTAAAATTTACACAGAAACGACAACTTTGACCCATTATAAGTTTGTTAGTAATAGTGCGATTTCCACCAAACTTGGTAGAATTATGCTTCATACTATACCCTATCTTACAATAACTTCATGATTGTAGGATGAACTTAATGGAGGTTTTGCAATCAATTTCTAAAAATTATAGCAACAATTATTATTAATTTTATTTGAATCAGAGCGTAGGCGCCGTAGTGGCAGCTTCGTGATTTTTTTCAAATTTTTCGGTTAGGTGGGTTCTGAGAATGGGTCAGAGGAAGAAATGGGTAATTTTCAGCCCTGACCCTCCCCCTGTGTACATTAAATATCAGACCAGCTTTGCAAAGCACTAATCGAGACCTTTCATTTGGTACTCCACATTCCTATACTTGGTGAAAAAAAAATGTATAACCCCTTCTTGAATATATGTGTATGTGTGATAAGAATCATGAAAAAATTGTAATCAACGCAGAAAAAGAAGAAATTGAAAAATTAGCACAATTATTCAAATAAAAGTGAAGACCTCTGGGAATAGAGTGACATGTATGTTTCCACGGACGAAGCTGGTTTGTTAAGAGCTCTTAGTGGAATGGCTCTCTTCAATAGAATAGTCAATTAAATAAACTCGGAAGGATGGTTTTTTAAACACAATGGGAACTTTAAGAAATTTTTTTAAGTTATTATGTTTCAAACACACATTAACTTTGTAGTTTTGGTCGTTCCTGTCATAAGTGTTCGACAACCACCGCACGATATGTCTGAACCACGTAGACTCTCAACACTCCGCTAGCTTTTAGAATTCCAGTCAAAGACTCAAGTTTCCTGATCTAAGTTCGGACATTTTCTAGTATCTCCACAAACTTGGCTGATGTTTATTATAACTTTACTAACAATTCATTCCGCAGAAAGGCAGGTAGGTAGGTATCAATGGTCACCCCGAGGTGAACTGTGGTGTGTCGTTTTGATGCTGCAAACTCCTAAGAACATGACTTCTCTGGAAAGTACAAGGGGAGCAGAATCCAGCCGGCCCCGATCTTTACGGTTTGGTGGCTTGATCCGCTGCCCCGTGAAAATTTCCGTAATCTTGTATGCATTTCCACGTGTCTGGCTCAAAAGCTCGCGCGTTCGGTTTTTATTAAATCGATCTAAATCCTCCCCGGATTAACCCAGGGTGGTGAGCCTTCACTATCTGAAGTTGTATGAGTAGATTTCTATCGAGGAACTGTCAAAAGCAGAGCCTCGCATGTGCAGTCCGTCGTCCCGTTCATTCCTTTCTATGTCTTATGACTGGGAATCCAAACGGGAGTGACTTTGAAAGTAACGTCCAGTTTCTTCAATGCGACGACGTTTGGTTAACGCCTTTTGGCTCGGATCATGTCCCAGCCATCGGTAGGTTTTCAGCATTGCTAATACATACAAATTTCCCGCACCGATTGCACCGACCATCCTTGGTCCATCGGTGGAGAGTTCTGTGTCATCACCTTGCAACATGTCCCCGGTCTTTCACTCTGCCCTGATGTACAGAACTATCCCCATTACCTTACAAAGTTGCTCCACAGAGGGTTACAGTGCTATGCTCAATCTCTAATTTAACTTGGGATCCAGAATTACATTCAGGTACTTTACATTGGAGGAAAGTGAAATCCAGATGATCAGAGATCATGACCTGACGTTGAACTCAGCCGTGAATGAGTACCTGAGTCAAATCAGAATTTGTGCCTGTAACAGATATTGAATACCTCGCTAATCGACTTCTTGAGGTTGGGCAGGGCTTCATTCTACTACAGTGGCAATGTTTTTCGCTGTATTTGCAGGGAACGACGGGAGATTTTAAAGGCCGTTCCGAATGCTTGTTCCAGAGTCTTGACCTTTAGCTCCAGTTTGTCTGTCCTTTGTGAACACTTAAGAGTTTATGCGTTGTGAGTCGTAATAATTTGACCGAAATCCCTTCAGCCGATCCTCCTGAAATCCTTGAAAGAGTAGGGGGTCTTTATAGTGAGATTTTTTGAGACTGAGAAATATCTATTTTTGAAAAAATATTAGGCGATGACGGCTTTACAGTTTCTTGTCAGGGCAGAGGCAAATTTTCAGATACGGCCGCACCTCTGCGAGCAACGTAAGCATAACGGCTCGCAGATGTTAAGTGCTCGTAGGCATGTTGTGTTCTGCGAATTATATAAAGGAGCACTTAACATCTGCAAGCTGCTTCGGTCACGCTGCTCTCAGGGCAGAGGTGAGGCAGCGTCTGACGATTTGTCTTTGCCCTGGTAAGAAACCGTAAAGCCGTCATCGTCTAATATTTATTAAAAGTTTGGGTGCTAAGCCTTAAACGAGGGGCTGTGGACAAAAAAAAGAGGGAGTAAGTTGCTCCTCATTTACTCCGGTCCGACATCAAGTGGATGTGGACTTAGGACCCCGCAATTCTTAAAAAAATATATCAAACTTTGTTCTGAGAAAGGCCAGATATTAAGTTTCCCATCCAGAACGTTCTACCGCCGGTTAATAGGGTGATATTAAGGATCTGCTCTTTCCTATTTCATCAATGTCAAGCTATATACTAGCCGAATCTGCGAATTCGGAAGAGTTTGCCACTTAAGTAGTACTTAAGTTCAGGATAAATCTACAACAGTTTCTAGGGACTGAGTTATTGATTATTTTTCCCATACGATCGGGATTTGATAATCAAGATTCTTATATGTATGAGATTTAAAGAGTTGATAAAATTCGAGTAATAGAGATAATACATTCGATTGCCGAATGAAAGGGATTAGCGTTTCCCGTAAACTAGCAAAACGCTTCCACAAAAACAACACACACTACTTCCCAAAGCATAAGAAAAACTCTTCAAACTCTTCAACGGGAAAGTTTTCAACTGGAAACAGATAACAATTAAATGGTGTAGTTTCGTAAAATACCACCGATCTTATATTTTGTGTTGGGCTGATTTCAGACTTACCTAACTCTGAGGACTCTGATTTAATAAAATATTTGATTGACACAAGATTTATTACATAAAATTCCCTACCGAAAGGAAAACAAATCGGGAAACTGGAAGTTGGACGCTTCAGGTATGAAAGGTTTTGTGTATTTGTTTTATAAACACATTTGAGTCTGAATTTTTCCCATTAGTACGTAATGCATAATATACGCATATATTATGTGAGAATATTCACTTTCGGGTCATATTGACATTCAAAATCTTGAATTTCTAAAGACATGATAACTTTGCCCTATTATAACTTTGTTAGCAATAGTGCGATTTCCACCAAACTTGGTAGGATCGAGCTATATATTGTAGCCTACATTGCGGGAATTTTGTGGTACTAGGATGAACTTAAGAGGGGTTCTACAGCCAATTACTGAAAATTCTAGTAATATACTATTATTAACTTTACTTGAAGGGATATCGGTATGGAAGGTATTTCGGAGCCTAGCCTCTAAAATTTAAGAGATTCGGTTGGGCAGTTCCAGAGAATGGCCCCATTAAATAAATGATCATTTTTGATCCCCCGAAACCCTCGCCTTTCTAACAACTGTCAAAAGAGAGAGAGACCTTTCATTTGATACCCCACATGAATATATTTGGGGAAAAAAAAATATAGACCCCCCTTATGCATATATGGGGACCCTTCCCTTAAATTCGACGTAAAAGGATGTAACTCACTGTTTGCGTGAGTGTTCACAGTTCCTACCTTTCTACCAAATTGGTGTCGGGTTGGGGGTGATATTAAGGTAGAAATATCAAAATAATCCCTTTAAGGGTATGTAGAAAATATGATAATTTTTATAAAGATTTTAAGTAGCTTTTAGTTTAGCTCGAAATCGGAAATCCGAAGCGAAAAGAGAAAGTGATACGTACGATCAACTGGATTCCTGCAGTCAGCGGCTCGGAAACGGTGAAACGAACATTTTTTCTATTGATATTTTTTAAATTTTATTCCGACCAGGCCCTATGATTTAAATTTTGGGTAAATGAGGTTAAGAATAATTTAAATTGTAAGCAAAAGATAAGGAATAATTGGATTGGTATTATTCTGTTCATTCCTTCCTTCAGGAGCATCTACTCGGTGGCATGAGCAACTTGTTTTCAAAAACTTCGAACAATTGCAAGAAACTTCAGCAGCGGCATCTTATTTGGTAGAAGTAAATCTCTATTGCTTAGAAAATCGGCTAAGTTTTCACTCTCAACTACGATATTTTTCTCCTTCAAGCTATTTATTTTCTTACATATTTTGAATATTTTAATTTTAATTTAATAATGAAGGGCGGTACAAAATGGATGGTAAAAAACGTTTGATCCCACAGTTTATGACTTATCAGAACAAAGAGCAGTATAATTGTGTTCACCGCCGCGGTTGGAAACTGAAGAGACCGGCTTATTTCCATGCGGTCCTTACTGTCCCAACCAACGGCATTTTCTCACCGCTAATTCTCCACTCCCTTGGTGAGTTCTAAAATGAGTGAGTGGAGAGTTCCGCGCCATCTACCCGTCTGCATCCGCAACATTCGAAATAAATTTCGAATGCTGCAGATCCTGCCGCGCCACAAGCACATTGAGCTGAAACCCCTGTCATGACGTCCTTTTCTGAATGTTCATACTATTCAGTTTAGATACTTTTATCTGCATATCCATTAAATTCTTTCATTGTCTTCAGATAAAAGAATTGTCCCCGTAACATGAATCGCAAGCTACAACGTTAGCTTTTCGGCAAGTTTTGATTGATTTATTTCGACTTTGCTGGTGTCAGCTTATCTTGCGTGCATTATTTATTACCAAAACAATAAAATTAAATATAATTTAATCAATTGTTAATGAAATAAATGTCTTTGATATAAACGAATTAGAAAATGATGCATAAGATATACATACATATATGGATTGAAATCGGTCGTAGGAGGTAAGATAACCGTAATCAATGCCGAGGGATTCATAATTATCGAGAATTTGGGACAAAGTATGATTGTCGAAGCACGGAATTCTTTAGCTTGGGAAGAATAATGAACTCAATGAAATTACAAAAGATACTATGGTATCTAGATTAATTTCAGCCGAAAAGGAATCAGTCATATTGACAATGTGGTTAGGCTGAGGTGCACTCAAAAGTATGACGCATGGAAAAGTTGAGAGCTAATTTTAACTTTTTCCATCTGGAAATCTGTTGAAGGGATCTTAGCTCTGTTCAACCCTGAGAAAATAGTTTTAATCTTAGTTTCCCAAAAATATGATTACGGGACTGGGAAAATCTAATTAAGTGCATATATTTGTGAAGCAGATTCCACTTACACGGAGAATATCCTTGATTACCGAAAAGGTCAAGGCTAACTGAAAGTTTGAAAACTTTGAAGGCGTTTGTCCCATAGGTGGAGGCTAGTGGAGATAAATAAGTCGAAGAGAATTGAAAATCTAAAATTCAATTATTAAGTGATCCTATAAGCAAGGTGCTTAGAGTAAGTGGGGGAATTTATTAAATGAAGCTAATCCAGTCCTTTTGCGTCATAAGAATTGTGATGTTAAACCCACCTTTGCAAGTGAAACCGACGGTTATATTTCTAGGGCAATAAAGCTTCCAAATTGTTCAGGGGTGTACAGGATGTCCCGCTTATGATGGTACAAATTTTAATGGCGGATAGTACCACTCGGTTCTTTTACCGTTACATAGTTATAGCGCAAAAATATCAAATATTAACAAGAATGATTTTGTAAAATATTCTGAGGGAGTTAGAGATCTGGGAGATAAGAGGGTTGCCTAATTTTTCGGTTTTCTTTTAGCATTAAAAGAAGCATTGTTGAGAAACAAGGACAGGTTGCCATAGTATAATGGATCAGTTTGTGATTTAGGAGGACTTACAATTTGAGGGAAACTATCTACTCAGTGTCAGTGTTTCATTTATCTGTCACACGCATTTTTCTCGGAAACCGTTACTTTCTCATACCGTGAAGATTTTTGAACGTATTCTTGACAACCGTATTCGCGAAATTGTTGAAATAATCGTGAATCAAGCTGGGTTTGTCAAAAACTGCGGAACTACTGACGCAATACACGCTGTGCAGTTACTCATGGAGAAACACCGCGAGAATTGAATTTCTGGATCTAGAGAAAGCGTTTGACCGTGTGCCACACGAACTCATCTGGTATGCTTTGCGACAACACTTAGTGCCAGAACAATTCGTGCGCTGGGTTCCGATCCGAAAAGTAAAGTTCGAAGTATGGCAGGTGTGTTGATACCGCTTCGTGTCTCTGTTGGTGTTCACCAAGGAATAGCCCTCTCACCACATCTCTTTGTTTTTGTTATGCACACCGTCACGCGGGATATTCAACGTTCAGCGCCCTACACACTGCTTTATGCAGATGATGTTTTCCTAGCATCTGACAGCAAAAATGATCTCGAACAACTTGTCCAAAAATGGAATGATCGTCTCATGCAACACGGTCTCAGATTGAATCTAAACAAAACTGAATTTTTGACGACCGATCCCCATGAAACAGGCACAATCACTGTTAGCGGCAGTGACTGAGCGATCAACGCTATCAGCCAATGAAAAACTGCGTTATTAAATTATGCGTGAAGCAATCTGGATGAAGTGCCATTCCACAACTGGTGTTCTTTGTGATTGACGTATCAACGAACGTCTCAAATCTAAAATTTACTGCAATGTCGTCTGTCCTGTCGTCCTCTATGGTTCTGAGTGTTGGCCAACTATAAAAGACAATGAACGGCGTCTTGCGGTAGTGGAGACGAAGATGTTGGCGTTGGAGTAGTGGCGTGACACGTTTTGATCACATCCGAAATGAGGATATCCGCGATCGTATGGGGTTGCACCGATCGTGGAAAAATTGCAAGAGAGGCGTCTTCGATGGTGTGGTCACGCAATTCGTGCTAACGAGAATTCACTTGTGAAGATTGGTCTGAACATCGAAGTCGATGGTAAACGACGAAAAGGCAGGCCGAAACAACGGTGGCTTGATAGGGATAGGGATTTAAAAGCCTCGAGATTGCACCCAGATTTGGCATCGATAGAGCCAAATGGCGAAACCGATCACGACGAGCCGACCCCGCTTGTGAATGGGACAAAGGCTGAAGAAAAAAAGAAGAAAGATTAACACCAAATTTTGTAGAAAGGTGGGAACTGTGAACGTTACACGATTCTACGTCGAATTTAAGGGGAGGGGGGAATGTAATATTTTTTTCATCAAATATGGCAAGAATTGAAGAGAAGTCGTCATTAGTTGACGTTAGAAGATTAAATTCTAAGATCTATATTGCACATTTCTTTAATCGTTTTTTTGGAGATGGCATTTTCGAAATACGTGTAGCGATGGACCTAAAATTTTGTGTAAGAGCGCGACCGAAGTGGTTACAAAGTGCTCCCAGGGCAGAGGTGAGGCAGCGTCTGATGAGTTGCCTCTACCCTGGACAAAACCGCAAGTCTTAAATTTTGCATCTTGGGTGCTTGCCCAAGGATGAGGATTCCATGGGCCACAACCGCGAAAGCATGTTGCTTTCCAACTAGTCCGGTCCGCCATTAAGTGGATGGCGATTCTTAAACAAAATTTTATTTTAGCCTCGGTAACAAGGCCGATTTGTGTTAGTTATAATTCAAATATATTACGTGTTTTTGAATTAATAAAAGGGAGCAAATACCACCTTGTAATCACTTCGGTCACGCTGCTCAAAGGGCAGAGGTGAGGTAGCGTCTGATGAGTTGCGTAGTGTGTAGTCAACCTTTCCAAGGTTTCACCTGCTCTTACACCTTCATTAGGAATTGATTGAATACTGAGAAGTTGCCCAATAGACGGATGAGGATTTCAACGCTGGAGAAAATAGCTCGTTCATATTAGTGAAAGTGTGACTTCATCTTCTTGAAAGTTACTGTGGTTCATGCGTTTCTTGGCGGATCGGGACATTCTCTCTAATTTATTTAACCTGATTTTGGGGAATCCTGGAGTTTCATTCACTTTCGACTTTTCCATCTTTAAAATAAGGTACCCTTTCTAAGGTCCTTGGATCTTTATTCTCGATGTGGATCCATCCTCCGCGATGACTTCACTTCGTTCGCTGAAGCTCGGACCAGCGTTTTTTCCTTGCCCAAACTCAGTTTCTTCGCTGTAACAGGGGATGCGCCGAAACTGGTCCCTGTCCAACGCAACGCTGTTATATTAGCCTTATATTGAGGTAGGGTGTCGGCTAGCTGGTTGGTAGTTCTTTTTCTGTACAGGGAGGGCACGTTCCATGAGAAAATACGCAAATCGTTATTCCGTTTACAAGTCCGGGTTCGAGATTGTGTTGTCGGTCCAGTCCGAGGTTCCTCTTTTGGCTTCGTAACAAGTCTTTTTCCGTCTAGGATTGTTAGCCCTACCCAACGCCAAACCTGAAGGACCAGTTGGTACAATTTGTCTTCGTTTTTAGCCGCGGGAAATTTGCTTTCATCCTTCTCCGTCTGCAGCTTTTCATTAAGAAAGAGCTGCCAGTGGTCACCACTTGGAGGTTGAGATAGGATTTGGTAGTAAAGCTGTTGGTGTTGGTTCAGCTGGCGTTTCTCAAGTTTTATGCTCTATCATGGGTACCAATCTATGCTTTAGCCTGGGACCTATACTACCCTTCGATTGACGTTTGCTGACATTTAGTCTCAGTCTCTTCACCGAGGAGAAATTCAACAAGGTGACTAAATTGGATTGCAGGGATTGTACTCCAACGAAGATGAAACAGGCAAAAAGTATAAGGTCGCTTGCAAAGGCTAAGCACGGGCAGATGGATAGAAGAAAATATAAATGAGGGGGTCTAGTAAGTATATAGAGCCTTGTAGAACTCCAGGGGAAGAAGAGAAGGATTAGGATGCCCAGCTATCAAGGGAAACTGCTAGATTGGTTAGAAAGGCAAAGGGCGAGTGTTTGAATTAGATTTCACGAAGACGCATTTCAACGCGCAGGTGACGAAAGGAGGGAGGCCATTCATATAGAGCAGAAATAATTGGAAGCTTAATATAGGCCCTTGGGGAACTCGAGAGGAAGGACAGTAGGACGGGAACGTGTAACCATTAAAAGAAAGAATTGAAACACCGTAAACACACATTGACACAACTATGTTGCAGGTCTGCCTACGTAATTCGTTACAGCCTACTACCCTTCTCTCCTCCTCCTCCTTTCTCAATCATGGCTTGGGATAGACTACGGCGGAGTTGAGAGGAGGGATAGAGGATGGTAATTCACATTCAATTAGTAAGGCCCTCTTGTTGGATAGGTTAACTAGGAAAAAGTTAGGAAGGAAGCTCATCGGGACAAGGTTCAATATTGGTGCCATAGTAGTAGATGTGGAATACAGGTTATTTACCATTGAGGCACGATAGTCGTAGGATGTTGACAGTCAGGAGTTCGCCTGTTCACTTCTAAAAGTTGCTACCAGAATTGCGAACTCTTGATTTCATTGGTATGTTCAAGATTCATCAGGGATTTCTGAAAGCATTGACAGCCTTTATGAAGAGTAGCTGCGCGCAAATTAGGATAATATGGAGTCGAGATAGACACTCATATTTTTATTGGGATTTGGGCCAGGTGAATGCTGGAGCCAAGGAGGTAAGGCAGACTGGATATAGTGGGTATTATGGAGCCACGTGGAAAGTATCTGGATACGTGTAAAATTTAGTTTTATTTAGTATTATACTGATGAAGATACATTTGAAGATTTTGATAGTAGTAGACTTGCTTGTTGTTGTCTCCGAGTCAGCATTGATAATGTCCTGGATTTTTCTCGATTTAGCTGAGATTGTTGCTTGTGGGTTGTTGTATTGTATGTGAATCGTAAGGGCCGAAAAATTTCCTGGGGTGCTACTTGTGTCGTATGGTGGCAGTCGTAGCCCTGTCGATGGAATTCACGGCTTCTCCAGAAAGTGGGCTTGGAGGTTTGATGGGGGTTGATTTTCCAACCTGTGGCATTAGTTTAGTTTCCTGTTCGGTCGGCAATTTTTCGGCACCGTACATCGTACGTCGTTGGTGATTATTTGGAGGTTAATGAGTTGTGGGAACGTGAATGGTGAGTTGCGGCTGCTGGTCCCGCTTTATAGCATGATGGTAATAAGAGCCTAAAGTAGTACATTGAATTTTTGGTTACTGTACATAACTTCGTAGCCGCAAATAATATTTTTGCCCCAATCATTTCTTCATTATTTAGCTTGGTGAATAGCCAAATAACAGTTTAGCTTATTTCTGTTCACATTACTCATTTGCTCATTAATTAATTACTAAACACAACGCATAGTTTGCATTCAACTATTCCATAGCGCGGTATTTATTACGAAATTATACAGTACCTCATTTACTATTGTCGGAACAACTTTTTATAATGAATATACAACTTTTTATAGTGAATACGAAAGTGCAAGTACGTTCACTGATGCTTTGTATAGTGCTAGATGCATTCTAGTTAGATACTAGGAACAAGTTCAATTACTATTTGTGAAAATCATTGCAACGTTATTTTCTGTCCCCATAAAAGCGATGCTAGTAGATGCTTGCAGTTACCTTAAGGTTAACCACTGGCCAACTATTGCTCTTGTTCGCTAGATTCAGTTCATTTTAGACGAATTCGGGAGCTGATATTCTGAAAAGTTAAAAGTAGTCGGGAATTCTTGTGGTGAACAGAAATATAGACGCAAAATGTTTCGAAACAAAGGTGGGGTTTGGTTTTATATAATACTATTTGGAGTGCGCAAATGTCTCGAAAAAAGTGTTAGTGACCAGAAACTAGGAGATCCGTCTGTATCATTGGATTATCTAGTCCACGTGTGCAATAATTGTTTGTTGAAAAGTGGTTGCTGCTCAGAAGTGGCGGGGAGAAAGACGGAGCTGCAATCCTGTCGGCTGAACCAAATCCAAGTGGCCGAGGCGAACCTCTATAGCACTGGGAGACGCTGTATCGCTTTGGCTTGCCGGACGTGATGCAGTAGGCAAATACTCCAAAGGCCTAATTAGGGCGATCAGATGCGAGTCTGCACGGGGCTCATCTGAAGTGGCATTAGTCACGAAACCTTACCAGGGGCATACTGGCACCATGGGAACCGGGATAGCCTCTGGACTCACATAATTCAGGTGCATTTCTGTTGTATGTGCATTCAGCTCGGTTGTTTGCGGTTGGCTCTCTAGTGAGAGCTTCATGGGGTTGTGGTAGCGGTCAAACGAACAGAGACCTTCGGGTCTTAGCGTGGTGTTGCGTTTCAACACGGGTGCCCTACTCCTTAGTTCGGTAATGTTGAGCCATGCATTCGGCATAGACTAGTACCGTTGTTGCTTGTCGCAGCGGGACTCCGATTGTGGTCACAAAATCAATCCGTGTCTTAAGAAGATCGTGGGATTAAGTACACGAGACAGGTATTCACGTAAAACCCCTTAAGGACTCACTGTTGAAAAGTGGTTTACTGGGTTGTGATGGATCGGATGAATTGCCTATGAGATACTTCAAAATGGGTGTCACAATACCGATGGCGCATTAGTATAAGAACTATTTTGAACTGAAAGATTGTGTGCAATTCCTTGCTTTATTCAGGGGTGCTGCCAGAGAATTTATCCTCGTCTTTACTGCAAGAGCGATTAGCTTCAGCATAAAATTAAGCTTTTGTCATGTTATATTTCAGCTTCTATTCTGGATTATACTAACTGCAGTGTTTACTCTATTTCAGTTTTAGCCGTCAAAATGGACCTTTGGAAAGCGCTGACAAGAACCAAACGGAATGCTGCAGATGGAGAAACTAAACTAGCTCGGGTTCTGGGTATCGTGGATTTGGTCGCATTGGGTGTGGGCAGCACATTGGGTCTTGGAGTGTACGTCTTAGCTGGGGCTGTTGCACATGATCAAGCTGGTCCCGCCGTTGTAATATCCTTCCTCATAGCTGCAGTAGCGTCCGCATTCTCGGGTCTTTGTTATGCAGAGTTCGCCGCACGTGTACCAAAAGCTGGCAGTGCTTATGTTTATAGCTACGTAACGGTCGGCGAATTTGTTGCGTTTACCATCGGCTGGAATTTGATATTGGAATATGTGATAGGTAAGGCTTTGACCTTGTTATTATCTGGTTACTGGTTATCACTTATGGTTATTATTTTACAGGAACATCAAGTGTTGCTCGAGGTTTGAGCGGGTACCTGGATTCTCTATTAAATAACACAATGAGCACTGCCTTACGGGAAGCTATGCCTATGGATGTCGACTTTCTGGCTGAATATCCGGATTTCTTCTCATTTGGAATGATATTAATATTAACAGCAATTTTAGCTTATGGTGTGAAGGAATCTAGTTTTCTAAATAAGATATTCACGGCCGTTAATTTGGTGACTATAGCCATCGTGCTTGTAGCAGGTGGTATTAAAAGTGAGTAGAATATTTTTAACTTTTAAAAATTTTGAATAAGGACTTGGGTAAAAGCTTCTAATTTAAAGATGCCTAGATTCGAAATTTGCATAGCTAACTTAGATTACAGTTGGATAATCATTTAGTGATTAGTTTCGGGTTGGGTTTAGGAGAAGATGCAAAAATTGTTAGTTTTAAAAACTGGCTGTGAACTCAAACTGAGTTTAAATTGTATTTCTAGACAGAGGAAAACCAAAAGGGGATTTTGGAGGGTTTTAATTAAGGAACTAACATGCAATTTCGGCTGCGTAAATGACTTACGCAAGATTGGGTTGTCGGGCCCCATACTGCAGCCTATTGACTCATTGTTTGTCCCACTACATTTCATTTACATTTCTGAGAGTATTTCTGTCCTTGTGGTTAGACCCAGAAGATTTTCGACTAGCTCCCAGTTTTTCTTGTTCTTCTTCAGTATTTGTGCCTTTCAGAAGCTAGGTCATCTCAGTTTGATCAGTTATGCCATTATGCTCGGTCTAAGACCTGCTCTGGATGAAATCGCGAGACACTCAAATCACCAACCAGTGGATTGCGGATTCCTCTGATTGCGCCACTTTATCCGCGCCACTAATGTGTGAAGCAACTTCATAATGCAGTTCACTACTGTACAGTGCAAATATCACACACCTCTTCTTAAGGGCCCTTCTGAGTTCCACCTTCTTTCCAGTGATAATAATTTTTGTTTTGACGAAAGTGAGTGGATTTTTTGGTTAGCCTCTCCCGGGACTTATCCACAAAAGGGATCAAGTAGGGTTAGTGGAGTAACTCCAACAATATTTATTTGTTTTCCAGATCTCAGAATTTTAGTTTTGTTTTGCTGAGGATAGTTCAAGCACATTTCCTCAACCCTTTTCCTTTCTTTAGTTTTAGGACCAGGAGGCTGTATACATAACATTTCGGAGTTTAGTTTCGAGTTCCTCCTCAAAGTCATGTACTTCCACCCCCGAGTACGAGGCAGGCTGAGATGATGGGGAATCCGTCCTCTTTATTACGAATTCTACATGTTGGGTTTCCAGCATAGCTTGATTTTGGTCAGTTCTGGGATTATGGTCGGTTTGGTCGTTCAGTTGTTATATGGTAGGCACAACAACCGCTGTTTCTTATTGGTGAACTAATTGTTTGGTTCCCCAGCCCTTTGTACTCTCCACAGCTATGGATTCGCTAATTCCAATTAAAAGTGTTAGTGGTACTACAAATGGTGATGGAGATCGTTTTATTGCAGGTGCTTAATCATGGCCATCAATAGCCTTTTGCCTTGTTGTTAGGGTCTTCAGGTTCCCACATTAGTTCAGATCTGGTTTGAGATGATGCAGCAGCTTTTTAGGTGTCGTAGTTGTCAGAGGCAATGTGGATTTTAACATGCCTCTATCTCCACTGTAGTTTCCTTCCGATAAACAGTTTGCCCAAAATACTAAAATCGCCGAGTATGTTGGCAAGTCGCTCTGATTCTTGAAGTTTCACCTTTGTAATCTCGGTTATCGGTAAAATAAAATCACAATCTTTTCTCCAGCCTTTTTCCCGTTCACAAGCGGGGTCGGCTCGTCGTGATCTGTTTCGCCATTTGCTCTATCGAATCCCTGATCTGGGTGCAATCCATCGTTTTTTCGGCCTACCTTTTGGTCGTTTACCATCGACTTCGATGTTCAGACCAATCTTGGCAAGTGAATTCTCGTTAGCACGAATTGCGTGACCATACCATCGAAGGCGCCCCCCCCGCAATTTTTCCGCGATCGATGCAACCCCATAACAATCGCGGATATCCTCATTTCGGATGCGATCAAAACGTGTCATGTCACTACTCCAATGCAACATCTTCGTCTCCACTTCTGCAAGATGCCGTTTGTTGTCTTTTATATTGGCTAACACTCAGAACCATAGAGGACGACAGGACGGACGACATTGCGGTAAATTTTAAATTTGAGCCGTTCGTTGATACGTCGATCACAAAGAACACCAGTTGTGGAACGCCACTTCATTCAGGTTGCGTTAATGTGCGAAGCAATTTCATAACGCAGTTTTCCATTGGCTGATAGCGTTGATCCGAGGTATTTAAATCGCTCAGTCACTGCAACAGAGACACGAAGCGGTTTTGACACACCTGTCATACTTTGAACTTTACTTTTCGGATCCTGGTAGAGCAATTGAACCCAGCGCACGAGCTCTTCTGGCAGCAAGTGTTGTCGTAAAGCATACCAGATGAGTTCTTGTGACACACGGTCAAACGCTTTCTCTAGATCCACAAATGCAATGTAAAGAGGGCGATGCTTCTCACGGTGTTTCTCCATGAGTAACCGCGCAGCGTGTATTGCGTCAATAGTTCCGCAATTTTTGACAAATCCGGCTTGATTCACGGTTATTCCAACGATTTCGCGAATACGGTTCTCAAGAATGCGTTCAAAAATCTTCATGGTATGGGAAAGTAACCGGATCGGACGGTAATTTGAACATTCTGCTGGACTACCTTTCTTTTCCTATATTGGAACAGTAGTAGCTTCTTGCCAGTCAGATGGTGTTCTTCCTTCCTGAATATCCCGATTAAAGAATTCACTGAGCCACAGTGTTGGGTCCCAGCTCTTCGCTTTTCAGAGCTCAGATGCGATTTATTTTTTTTTTTATCGGGTTTGTGATTTTTCGGAGACAGTATGGCGCAAATCTTGCTCCTTTCTTCAAAAATTCAAGGGGCAGTTGCAAAAACACCTCCAGGGCAATGATGGGTGTCCTCTTCATAACACCTACATTGCAGAGGTAGTTAAAGCTTTAGAGTCGATATACGCTTTTTGGAGCATTCTCCAGCTCTGCCTTTGGTTCTATAGATAAACACAGATCTTTTCTCGACCTCATCTATCCCGTGTATGGTGTGTGATTTGAACTTTCTTGCTTTACATACGGCTTTCTACTGTTATGATACCTTATCCAGGAAAATAAACTGTTCTTCGATTTCAAGGTTCCCTAATAAGGGTGAAAAAACTTCCCTCGCAGACATTCCTTGCGTATAACGGGGTACATGATCTCACCTCATAAGTACTGTTGAGTCAACTTGCATTTCAGCTGCGATTATAGTAATATACAGATAGGGCTTGTTACGCAGTGCCCTCATATACGTAAAGGTGGTATTATTGAAAGACCCTCCTATATCATCTACCGCCATCTCAGATTATTGATAATTTCTACTGATAATGGATGCAAATTTTTACGACAAAAGACCATAAGGAGGATGATCCTGTAAGCCTTGACTTGTGTTTGGTGCTACCCTGACTTCACTGGGAAGCCTCCAAGTTGGTAGTATAAAACCCAGTGCAACACTAGCTGCCCATAACAGCCCTGCCCCCTGATCAGCCTACCTTTTGGTGGCAGGGGTTTTTTATTAAACTTTATCGATGGAAAAATTACGTTAAAATCCTTATGCCGCTTGTCAGCTTAAGATTTTTTTACCAAAATGTGGGAGATCTAATAATATTTGTGCTAGAATCTATTTGTCCTTGCTTTTCGGCACCGCGTTATCTGCATTTTTGAGATGTCTGGATGATAAGATTTTGTATTCTGAACTGCTCGAAGATTCCTTTTTCTTCCACTGCAACAGAGACCATGCGACTTGGGCTAGAGAGAATTGAGGTCCTTCTTCTCTCGCATTTACAACACCAGTGAATCTTTTTATAAATTATTGGAAATCCTATCTGTAGTTAGTTATGTGTAGTTTCCTCCTCTCTCTTCCTTGTTCTCCGTTGCTTTCATCTCTCTCTGGCCTAATGCCCCCACTTTACACTCTTTGTTTAACTTGCTAACTTATTGGAAGCTTTTGTGGTAATGAACCTTCACGCAAACCTATACCATTTTTCTAGTTTGTTTCAGAGGCTCTTGCTTACGTTGCTTCAGCTGCTCATCATGTTTGGCTTGAATTCGATATTCAAATCAGTTGTCTCACCGCTTGTGTTGGACGCAAGCTTGTTAACGCCAATTTTTGAAATCTGAACTTCTAGCGGCTATCCATCGAGAACTCACCCGCTTTTCTTGTTTGCTTCACATTTGTTTTTTTAGCCACCTACTAACTACTACTACTAATTTCCTGGCCAAATTCCTAAATAATTTCTCACTTTCAGGTTACTTCTGTCAAAACTCGCTTTACTCAATATTCCCCTGTCATTCATTATATCCATTTCTTTTGATCGTTGCACGGTTGCATATCCCTCCCATTTTCTTTTCTTCAGTGTAGCCCAAGGATCAATTTTGGCTTTCCTGTTATTTTTATTATTTACCAACGATCGGCCCAAATGGCTAAATGCTCAGAAGGCCAAGTTGTCGCAGGTGGCGTTTCAGATCTCTCTTCAAATATTCTGACGCTGAGGATTTGTATTGTGACTAGGTGGACTTGAAGAGTATCTGAGCTAAACCGGGATAATCATCCAGGGTGTGCACATTACCGAGTATTGTATCATGAACTCATCCCCGTTTCGCAAAGTGAACTTGCTCCTGAAAAAGTTAAATATAATTTGACCCGAGTCCACTTCTTTAAGAAGAACTTTTCTCATGTGGGCTGTTCTACCTGTCTTCACTCTTTTAATCTTCCTTACCTAAAAAGAACGCAAAACCTTGCCCAATATGTGTATTGCTTTTAAATCTTCTACCGCTCTGATGAAATTCTGCGCCCTTATTGATATCAAATACCGTATCGTTTAGCATGGTGCGCAAACATTTTTTAAGTGGCCTTCATGGGATGTGAGCTCAGTGCTGCAATGCACTAGAAGTTGGTCCCTTGGACCCCACTTCCCACTAGGGTAAGCCTTTTAACTTCTTCTCTTTTGGAGGGCAGTGGATTTACTTTGTCTATTGTCCACTCTGCATATGCAATAAATAACTTTTCTGGACCGAGTCTCCAAGAATTTTCTGATTATTTCCATTGATTCTTAGAGCAAGGCTTGTGTTTGTGGTAGGGGAGAAGCATAGCATCTAAGTAGTCTGTGGTGTCCCATTGTACTCGTTAGCAAGACTTGATAATAATAATATTGTCAAGGGAATTTGCATTGCCCTGCACTGTTCCATTCCTGGTAGGTTCGCCCAGAACAGGTGCCTCAGCCGGTTATCTTCATTTTTCAGCATCGTAGCCAGGAACCAATTTCCGACTCCACAGAAGCGCTCTAGTCCATATGAGGACGTCCCCGCTTTTTTTCTGGTGAGCTTGTTCACTGCCTCATCGCCTTCTAATCCAGTTTGGTCTGGAGTCCAGTGTATCCATGCCTTATTGAGAGAGCCAGCTTATACTGTTTATTTAGGCATTACCATACCAGCTTAGAATTCATCTGGTTGGATCTATGTGTGTTAACAGTCGCTTGGCTGACGGTTAGAATAGCAATGTTTTACCCATTATATTTTTTTTGGAAGTTGAAGGGGGAAGTTATATGTTTACCTCCAGAGTAGTTTTTGGTTTGTTATAATTACTAAACATTTACCATGACCTTCTTCAGGTACTAGTAATTACTGTGTAGTTTTATTTACTCTTAAAGATTAAAACAATGTCGTCATTGTAACCCTGGACCCTGGAATGCATCAGCTAGCGGTAATAAACCTTCCCGTTAGCAACCTTCGCGATAGAGTGTGTACCTCTAGGCACTTCAATTTGCCTATTCCGTAAAATCTCGCCCAATCAGAAGGCAAAAGCGTTTCCCACTCTCTTGCGGATTAGCGCTTGAAAGACTTATGGCGAAAAAGATGCTTTCGGAATAAACACCACTTTTACGCGCCTCCATGTCTTTGGCATATGTAACAAGGCGATGCTGCCCCCTTGGTACACTTTAGAAGGGATCCTCAGATGATTTCTACACCTCTCTGAAGTAGTGTTGCAAAAAAGTCATCTACTCGCAGTAGATATCAATGGCTTAAAGGTTCTAGTTTTTTATTTTCTTTTTTCTCTTTTCGTTCTGTTGTTGGGTTGTCAGACAGGTGAGGGAATGTGCTCCCCCATGTATGTTGCCAAATCTGTGATTGATAGGCCACTTACATCATTTATTTGCCTCCAGGGATCGGCCATTTATTCTGATCATAAGGAGTTTGCTTTTGCCCTGACCCTCCTTAATCGCGTGTGGAGACCTTTGTTAAGAAGCGCGAAGCCTTTCCGTCTTAATCGTTGCGGCCTTGGCAAGGTAGATTGTCACCAGCTCCAGCACATGTCGACAATTCTGTTCCCGTTCAGCCTGACAATACGTTCCTAAACATGTCCTTCGTCGTGCAGGCTACCAGTTTAAAAAATGGACGAAAGCGTACCCGGGGGAACGCGAGTTCCGCACTTCATCCTTCGCCCATCATCTTGGAAGGTTTTCTCACGCGTGAATATTTGCTCCGGAAATAGTTTCGGCAATGTAGCCAGTCTAATGTCCTTTACCACACCAGTGGTAGACTGATTTCCGTTACTTCCGTATTCCTTGGTTTAGTTGTTGAAGGCTTTGATCTATCCAGAGTCGTGTTAAGAGCCTCTTTTTTCATGTACTCGTACATATGAAGTTGTTAGTGACAGATTAAAATACTCTCTTACTTTGCTTCAGAGATGATTTTGCCTTCGAGTGCTTATTAAGAACCATTGCTATTATTGCGAGTAGAAGAATTTCCCGAACGTTTCTTTGGACACCAATGACTCCTCGGATTTTGCCCTTGGCATTCGCAGGGGAGTTTTCGACATGTGCTGCACTCCCGATGGTGTCATTGAGCTTCATTGTTGGGGTCGCAGCACATTTTGGGCTGGAGTCTACTTATCGCTTAGTTTAGAGTTTCTAACCTAGTTTTTTTCCATACTGCTTGTAAAGCCCACCCGGCTTAGTCACCCCAAATTCCCCCTTGCATACGGACCTGCCCTATCCTAATCTATCCTAATTTCAAGTCAAGTATCATCGGGATAGGAAGACGATTTCAGTTTATCTTTATTTGATTTCGCTACTAAGTGTTAAATTTACATAGTATTAATCAAGATAATTTGCAGGTGATCCGAAAAACTGGAATTTACCAAAAGAAGGTCTTCCAAGTGGAGCTGGAGAAGGTGGTTTCATGCCATTCGGTATAGCTGGTGTTATGGCCGGTGCAGCCAAGTGTTTCTACGGATTCGTTGGCTTTGATTGTGTGGCGACTACTGGCGAAGAAGCCAAGAATCCCCAACGAAACATCCCACTATCAATTGTTATATCGTTGATTATTATCTTTTTGGCATACTTTGGCGTCTCAACAGTATTAACAATGATGTGGCCCTACTATGACCAGGTAAGCTAGGCCATTTTCCCTTTTCAGCAACTGTTTATATTGACCTAGGATTTTTTTTCTTGTTTCTAGAACCCAGATGCTCCTTTCCCGTATGTGTTTGATCAAATTGGATGGATTGAGATCAAGTGGATTGTGACCATAGGAGCTATATTCGCTCTCTGCACAAGCTTGTTGGGTGCCATGTTCCCACTTCCCCGAGTTCTCTACGCTATGGCCAACGATGGAATCATCTACAAGTTCTTGAAAACTATCCATCCTTTCACAAAGACACCATTAAAAGCAACCATTCTCTCTGGTCTACTAGCAGGTAATGAATTATATCATGTTCCCAGATTTTTTTCAACTCACCTTATCCTTATTTACCTACAGCTGTGATGGCTTTAATTTTCAATTTGCACCAACTCATCGACATGATGTCTATTGGCACGCTCCTTGCCTACACAATTGTGGCCGTTTGTGTGCTAGTCTTACGTTACCAAGACAATGGAGTGAAGACCCAGGAAATTGATGTTGCATTCCCAACAGTACTCCGACAACTTTTTAATCTAAATTTCATCAAACATCCCAACTCGTTGACGTCAGGAATCACAAAAGTTGGCATTGTCGTGTTCGCCGTATTGGGTGCTGTGATCTTTGGCATAATGTCAGCAACGGAGGTCTCCACGGATAATGTCTGGACCATTGTTGTAATAACAATCCTTGCAGCAGGCATTCTCCTTATCCTGTTGATGATTAGTAGGCAGCCAGTGGCTGACGAGAAGCTGACGTTCAAGGTGCCTTTGGTGCCATACATCCCGTGCCTCAGTGCCTTAATGAACTTGTACCTCATGTTCCAACTGGACGTCTTCACCTGGATTCGATTCGTTGTCTGGATTATTGTTGGTTACATCATCTACTTCACGTACGGAATCCGGAAATCCGTGGAACGCAAGCAGCGGAAAGAGGAGAAGAAAGCTATGGAATTCAATGGGGTCAAGGGCTCGGAAATGTCAACCGGTGAGAAACCCGATCCTAGTTCGAATTCATAACATATTTCGTTGCCTGATTTGTTGTAGTGATTTTATGATAATGCAATTTTTTATGTTTAAGAGTATTCTAAGTCGTCATATTTCTGATAGTCAAGTAGAAGAGGAGGAAAAGGATGAAAGAGAAAAGAAACAAACAAGTTACCTAAGAAGTTTTCCTTCAAAGTATTCCGCTTTTAACAAAATAGCACGAGAACATAGACAAATTTTTTGTAAATTTTTTTACGAATTTTTGTAACAAAGATCCAAGGCATCATCGTATGCAAACAATGTGATATATGATGATTTTACTACTTCACTTTGTAAATATTTTATTAAATTGCTTTAAGGACAATTTAGGATTTTTTTATTTACCTTTACGGCATGCGTTCGAAAGTATTAAGGAAATGATTGATCCCAGGAGCACTTGAAGTACTCTAAATGCCATCACGCCTGTTAGCGTGACTTTGTCATAAACAGTTGTTTTAAACATTTCGAGTGTATTTCAACCGAACTATCAATTTTAGAAAGTAGTGCGTAAGTGATGTGAAAGTATATTTTGTACAGCCTCGAGTGAAAGTGATCTGAGTTGATTTGAGATGTGAACCGGTAAGACAAGAGTATAATCAACTCCTCCGAAATCTATTAAAATGAACTTCACGAAGTATATAGTGATATTAGATTGGAAAAGGGGGCCAACGGACCAATAATAACTAACTACTAAACTTTTTTTTAAACCGGGCAAAAGAAGAGTTTTTCCACTGACACGCCATATGCCGGTTCAGTTTTTGGATTGTGCGGTATGGAATGTTTAAGAGTGCGGGCTCGTTTATTGTTGACATTTCCTTTATATACGGTTGCCATAAACGATTGTGTGTGGTCTAGGAGCCAACCATATCTAGGGTGAGCCTCCCGCCGGTCATCCTGGGATAGTGGCTCCCATTAGGGCAGGATACTCAGATGACGGGACGTAGCTATTAATATGGTTGCTAGCTAGCTCAGTGGTTAGAGCACAAAGCTGTCGTACGGAAGGTCACGGTTCAAATATCTGGTGGCAGTAGGGTTTGCATCCTGATTTGACGTCGGATACCAGTCCACTCAGCTGTGAATGAGTACCTGAGTTAAATCAGGGTAACAATCTCTGTCGAGCGTAATGCTGACCACATTGCCTCCTACAAGGTACTGTAATACTGTAGTTTACCATTAGGGTCTTGAATGAAGTGTTCGAACACACTTTAAGGCCCTGATCCAATATGGATTGTTGCGCCAACATTTATTATTATTCCCGAGTTATCCCAATCTCGGCAGATGCCGGATTTTACCTAATACTAGCACTAAGTGCCAAGCATTTAGGCTCGGACGATCCTACCTACTTAAAAACTAAAGGGGCGCTGGTGGTGGTGGCCGGTGGTAGGTTAATGGGAGAATGGGAGTATGCAGAATGGTGGACTTCTGCATGGTTTGAACCAGACTGTGCGAAAGTCCCAGGACATCAAGGGAAGGGATTTAGGTACAATACCTGTAGCTGACAATATTATGGGAACCACAACCACCCGCCGAGATGCCAAATTTTTTTGAGTTCCCGAGCCAATGGCTCATAGTTCCTCCGGCCGACTCATGATCTTATTTATACTGCGTGCCAATCGACTGTGTACGCAGGTGAATTTCTTATACCAGAAATTCTGCACCCGATTCATACCTGGGTCCCTCCAGTTCTTCGAGCTGTTTATGGCTCGTCGAACTTCCTCTTCAGTAACATTCGCAAAATTCATGCCCGGCGTATTGGCATGGCGGGTGCCTTCGGCGGTGATCCACTCAACATGTTCAGCATGCTGGGCGGGTAACCCCCAAAGTCCACCCCAATACTCTTTCGCTTCCGTCACCGAAAACTGCACTGTCTGGACGCTCTGTTGGGATTCGTTGAGAGAGCTGAAAAAGCTCCGCTAGTTCCTCGCGTATGTTGCATTCTGAACACGTCTGGAATAACTTTCGCCATACCGTCGTAACCGGCTGCATATGACAGAAATTTTCTGTTTTAGTGTGTCCAGAATTCCAACTACGGGTGTCTCACTGGGGATGGCACAGTTCTGGTAAACCCTCTGCACTTTATTTCTCATCCGTCTGCTGGCATTGCTAGTGCTGATCTGAATCAGTCTAGCAATGCCCTGCCTTAGTGAATTCCGCCGACGCTGATGGTGGCCGAGATTGTGTCGCTGCGAGTAATAAAGCGATACTGGTCTGCGACTCGCTGCACAGTCATGTGCGTCGCGGCGCCTAGACGTCGAACCGCCCCACTAGCGGTTTCGACGCCGTGCTGTCCATTACGGGAGCCCGACTCAGTCACCAAGTCAGACGACTCCCGCCGGTTATCCGTACTGGTCCTCAAATTTCTCCTTCTTCTCATTGGATGGATTTGCATTTTATACCTAACTGCCAGGTGTGGGGATAGCTTCCTCAGTGAGTAATCTGCAAGACTGCAAAGTTCCTACGTTTTCCTCACCTACCCCCTGAGACGCTGCGGTGGCGTACAGCGATTCAGAGTGAAGCTATCCATCCCTCCTCATTTTTGCAACCAGGCTTGGGACTATTATTATTATTTACCCCTTAGTGGGTGATAGCGCGTCAACCACACTCACGCGCCCCCGTTGTCGTTTCAAATCGACCCACGATTTATTGAGATGCCTGGACTCTTTCTTTATCGTACTGTTTTGCGCCAAGTGTCTTTAGGGTGACTCGTTAGTCGACCATCTTGAGAGAGAGACTTCCACTGTATGGCATAACCAGCAATGCAATTGTCGCCCCTCCTTATTGTGTGACTTATTCCACTTCCGGTTTCCGCGTACGGGTGCCAGGACTGTGTGCCGACCATGTTCTTTGCTTGTAATAGTATCAGGCCTGCGTACCCTAATGATACTACGCAGACAGGTGTTAACGAAGGTTTGAAGCGTTTGAGTAACAGTTCCCAAGTGTTTCTCTCAAATAGCAAAACTCAGAAAGAAAACCTGGAGAAATAACCATAAACTTGAGCTTAGTGTTGAGATAACTGCATTTCCAGATTTTAGACCAGGCAGCGAAAGCGGATTTAACGCTGTTAACGCGTCGGAGAACATCCAGTTAAGTGCCATACTGGGTAGAAACCATTGTTCCTAAATATATAAATTGGTCGACGGCTAGGACGTACACGTTACTGCAGATAGGGAGAGTGTGATGACCCGTTAAACTGAGAACCCTTGGTTGGTGTTTGTGTTTATCTTCCAACTTTACTTGCCTCTCTTTCCAAATCCAGAGCCATTTGGCCAAGGTCTATGGCCCGGTGAGACAGATATCATCAGCGTAGTAGAGTTGTTTGAGGAAAGAAGTCATCCTCCATTGAATTCCTCCGGACAAGGTGGCATGAACAAGTTCACCGGTAACAAGAAGAAATAGAATCGGTGACGAGATGCAATCCTTGCGGACTCCGCTTTGCACCTTAAATTCTTCTACGATTTTATTTCGGTACAGAATGATGCGTTGTAGCATTATTTTAGCTATTATCTTTTCGAAGACAGGGAGCACGCAGATACCCCTCTAAGTGCTAAACTCAAAGCGAGTCTCCTTCTTTGGGATTTTGACGATCATCCATTTCTTCCACTCTCTGGCAAAGGTCTCGGATTCCCAAGATCTCCGTATGAGTGGAAGTAGCAGATCTGCAGTGCAGGTGCGGGGAGACCGTCAATCCCAGCGGCTTTACTTTGTTTGGATGCACTGACGGCCGACGTAGCCATTGAGTTGACGAAAACTTGGACCGTTTGAGTATTGAATGTGATCATTTTCCATGTGCTATTCGGATGAAAAAGCACTGGGAGAACTTCATTACAACTACCTTCAATTTGACATACCCGAATTTCCAGATTTTGAGCTAAACAGCGAAGGTGGATCATTCTAGATTCAAGTGTTAATACTTTCGAAAGCTTTCTCGAAATCGACGTAAAGCAGATATAGTGGTGATTTAAACTCTTCCCGCTGTTCCATAATGACTCGAAGGGTGTCAATGTGCCCGGTACAGGGGTATGCAGAGTAGAAACTAACCTGCTCTTTCTCGACCAAGCTTTTGAAGTTTTCTTTGGCACGATTTGGACGATTTCACCTGATATCTTCACGACAGCAGGAATATGCAAATACTTTCGCTTACATTGTGAAAGGTTTGAGATTCCCAGGATTTACAAATCAGTGGGAATAGCAAAGCAGAGACTGCAAGAGGTGCATGGAAAATGTCGCGAGAGGCTGTCCGTTTGAGCGCACTAATGGCATAGACAATTTCATTTCTGTTTTGTGGAGTAGTCCATATCATACGATTGTTTGCTATATTATCCACAATAGGTGGAATTTCAACGGATGCTATACGATTCAGAACTGTGGGGAAGTGCTCCTTCCAATTCTCCAGTGACTCATCATCGTAGAATAGATGAATATATTCAAGGTATCGCTGAGGATCATTTAAAGGCTTACGACCACTTGCAAACTCTTTCACGATTTCGTATGAGGCGACCAAATTCTTGCAGTTTCTACTTCGGTGGCTAACGAAATAGTGTAATTACTTTTGCCACGGCGGAAATTGCCCGGCACTGTCGTATGTTTTCACCGAAGCAGAGTTCTAGCGTGTTGCACTCTCCCCCACTCGCAACAATCATCGGTACTCCTTAAATTCATCGATCCCCCTCCACTTTTCCATAATTAGCCAGCTCATGCGATCTCTTTTTGGAATGATGTTGGACGACAACTTTACCTATTCAAGAGGTAAAGGTAGTATTTGCGCTTGTAGTTTCAAATTCTTCTGGCTCCACATCGCCTATCTCCTAATTGTAATCAACACGATAAAAATTGCACAGCAATTGCTTAATGCCACCATGTGTCTTGAGTAGTTTTGTCAGCGTGGTCTGGAGCTCCGAGGAGTGCGGGACGCAGCGCCAATAGTAATTAATGATACCAAGAAACTCTGTCTGTGGGTTTGGGGAAGTCCGACATTGCCTGGATTTTGGACTCTGGTTGTCCTTCAGACTGGCTGATTTGACTTTTTCTCCAGTTGTCTTTGGGCTTGCTTGGCTATATTAGCGAGAGAAGCTCCTCGAGGTGACATTAAAAATCAAGATGTCATTTTGGTAGCTGCTGACGTAGTCCCGCTTCCTGAAGAGGTTGCCTAAATTCCACTGCAGTGTTTGAGCTACGTTCGTCAGACCCATTCAAACAAGCTGAAAGGCTTGGTGGCGGCCGTTTTGCAGACGTCTTTTGGATCGACCGGGATTCGATTAAAGCTCGTTATGAGTCGAAGACCGAGAATACCGAGCCGCTAGTCTTCTAGAACAGATTCTCTATTCTAGGCAACGGATATCGGTCCGAGCGGATGATGGTGTTTAGTTGGCGGAAATCGTCTGCAGCGCGCCATGTGCAGAGGGTTGGCACACCGGCTCAAAGAGGGCCGAATAAAACTACGTTTTGGCATTAGGTCGAACTTTTGCTTCACTGCAGGGAACTATCGAGGCTATGCGGAAACCAGTGGCCCTTTGGTGGCGAGCTGATTTGATAGATATGGTATGATTGACATTTCTCCTGACAGAAAGGTCGGCTGAGCGACCTTGGCGATGATTTGCCTATATTTGGGAGATCTTCGAGCAACTGGTTTCTTATTAGCAGCAGTATTCGTTGTGTCGCGGTGATTCTGTGAGGGGGCGATGGTAGCCGCCTTTATCGTTGAGTATTTGTCCATCTCCGAGAGAGAGGTGATGGCGTGTGGCATCTTTGGTTATCCTATGTGCTTGAAATTGCGATTCTGTTTGGAAAAACCACATGTCCGAGCTGGCACACCAAAGTGGTTTTGCAGTGGCGAAACACATTGACCTCGCAGGCATGGTCATTTTTGTTGCTCATGATCGCGGTCCGAAAGCGGCACTAAACGGACATAAGTGACGTGCACTTGTAACGGTGTAGCGAATGCTTTTCGCATTCCGAATGATCGAGACGGCCGAAGACGTTTCCATCGACGCACTGGTTCTAAACATGTGGGCAGCACAGCATGAGCAAGGACGACTAATCCACAGGACCGCTACTGTGGGACTGAATCGCAGACGAAAATCTCGCGCGGAACCCATTCTTTTTTGCGCCGTTTATAGTTCCACATATGTATTTTAATTATAATTATAGTAAAATCTCGATAATCGGTATGGTTAAGCTTCGATATGCATCCATTTGGGATCATTCAATCAAATGCGACTCTGAATTAGCGAGCCGATTAATAATCTCGGTGGGTGTATCAGGATTCGTCTCGTCGGTTTAATACGTCGTCCAAATATTTTATGGTCCTTTGAACGAGACTGGACTCAGAAACGAAATGTAGAATACCTCTCCACTTCCCGCAGGTTCCCTTGGGATATCTTCCATGGAATCGTTTAACATGAGTTTAAAATCTTCTTTTCTAAACGAAATAATATTTAACTGCACTCTCTTAGAAATTCCCCTTCCTTATACAGTTTTGCCACAAGTTGACACAATGTACCGATCGTCTTCTATTCGATAATCGTCTTCACGCAAAGCTCTCTGCATGGGTTGTGGCCAGATCAGACTCTATACAACCCAGTCTCCTATTTTGAAAAAGAAAAGTCACCAGTATCAGGTCTGGTTGAAAGTGTATGACATTTAACTCAAGCTTGACATTCATCCCTACACGTCCTCCCGACAATAAGGTTCTCGATGATTTGTTGCTCCTTACGAGTGGCTACTTCCTCTCGAATTGATCTGGCTAGAATAGCTAGTCGGAGTACCCTTGACTGCATTAGCACAGATGGCCGGATCTCTTAGCTTCTACATTCGCGATCGGGAGCGATTCCCTCTGGCTGATCTCTGCTGCCTGTCTTTTCTTTGGTTCAGTCGCTGAGCGTTTAGGTGTATCTGATTCTAGGCCTTCCCTCTCTGGGTTCTGTTTTTCTTCCGGTGTTTGGTATGCTGATCTCAGACGTACTTTTTCCGGTCCCTGCCTTTTGATCGTGGGTTCCTATTGGTTGCGTTCTTCGCAGTAGTCTAATGTTGAACTTGGTTCCGCTGCCTGGCTTCCCAATTTTTTTCTTCTTGGGTGTTGTTACGTGTTTATCGGTGATGCCAAGATGTATCTCTTTCTGCTGCACTAGTTTGCGTACGGTATGGTCCGTGGAGACATAGCTACCAGCAGCATAAAATGGGCAGGCTTATTATCTAGGGCGAGCAGGTAACCATGAGACTCTGTTTGAACACAATCAGTTACCCCCAACAACAAATTATATCAGCCCCCGAGACGATATATTCTGTATCAGTGTATTCTGCAGTCCACCAGTTGAGCTTCGCGTTTTCCACTTCATGATGGTCAACAAATACTTCCCCATCATTAGTGAACCAGGGTTGAATAGTTTGATGCAGTACTTCGGGTTAGATCTCACAAGCTCCCGCTCTAAGGAAGCCTTCAAGGCAGGAATTCCTTTCACCAACAGGAAGGGACAGGATGAATATTGTTAATAGTTGAGGATTCTCTTCAACTATTCGGTCCCTCAACCACTGTTGTTTCCCAGAAAAATTGTCCGAACGTGCGCAACAAACCCTCATCTGAATCCCTCTGACAATCTATCCTGTGTCTGCACAAAAATTGCTGATGAATCTCATGCTGTTTTCTATAAGAAAAAAAGCGGTGATCGGCGTTGTTCACCATCCCATTGCAAAACACCCCGTCAAGGGATATCGCCTTCTCAATCAGGTAAGACTGAAAACTTCTATGCCTGCTTAGAAGCCAGGTAAGGAAATAATCAATCTCTCCGTGCTTTTGGTTTAACCACAGATGTAAGTTACCAATGAGCTGCGGCGTCCATTTGCCTCAAGACTCCTTTTCCTAAGATAGTTGCCACTCATTCTGCGTATGTTGCCGTCCTTCATGAATAATCACTTTTCTTAAGTCCATTCTCTTGCACTTACAGATGCTTTTTCGTGGGCAACGAGGATCACTCCCGTGAACACCATTACAGCCGTTTCTGAGATGTTGTGGTAGGCAGACATCATCATCATCATCATCATCAACGGCGCAACAACCGGTATCCGGTCTAGGCCTGCCTTAATAAGGAACTCCAGACATCCCGGTTTTGCGCCGAGGTCCACCAATTCGATATCCCTAAAAGCTGTCTGGCGTCCTGACCTACGCCATCGCTCCATCTTAGGCAGGGTCTGCCTCGTCTTCTTTTTCTACGTAGAAGAGCAGAACGGACGGGAACATACTCATGAGCAGACTTCTCCTGCTAGATGGAGGACCCCCAATGTTTGTTATTTGCCGATTTAAGGTCGAAACTTGCAGCCTTATTCGCTGCTATTTGGGTCGGGATTGTCTTTTTAGTGAAGATGACTATTTGGGCTTTTTTTTCTAGTGCAAAGTTCATCAACCAGCCATCCCGCATCCGCAGTCATCTATTTGCTTAATGTCGATTTAATATATTCAGTCTGCTTTGCGTTCAACACTGCGTTCAGGAACGAGTGCCGTAACCTCATTTGCATGGAAGATCAAGTGCGGCTCTTCTGGCATGTCGAGTATTAGCAGACTATCGTACGAAATATTCCAGAGATGTAGCTCTAAGGTGGATCCTTGCGACGCGGTCCCCCTCCCCGTCAGGTTCTTTAGCGTCTCGTAGAGCAGGAGCAGTCTCTCATATAATCCACCAACATCTGGGAGATATTCATCTTATGATGGCCCGGTTTTTGGCGGAGGTTCAGAGAATGGAGATAGGCCTGTATCAGTGAGGAGGGGATTTTCAAACTTTTGAAGGATGAGCATGCTTTAACCATGATTTCAGCTCGTGGGAAAGTTGGCGTTCAGCAGGGAGTGATTAAGAATCTAATGGCTGCAGATCATTTTATTAGGACAATCTTGAGATTTTGTAAAGTCCGGTCAATGCTTTGTTTTTACTTTGCTTAGTACACATTTCGACCGATTTGAGCTTGAGCTAATTGGTGGTGGTTGGTAAATCTGGTTGGAGAAGTGGGTGCTGGAGCAGGTTAGTTTGATTGATAGATTACCTTCAAAGTTCTGGTCAAGCATGTGGAGTCAGGACTGGTGGGTCTTGAGAAAGCGGTTGGTGAGGATGTTTTCTTTTTCAAGAGAGATATGTTGGAGTATGTGCGGCTGGTAGCTTTGCCTAGTTGCAGAGAAACTCTTCGGGGTTCCCTGTATATATTTGGGTTGAGTTCTATATACAATAGGCGGTTATGGAGGTGGCTACTATATCTCTTTGTATTGGATATCTTGAACGATGCCATCCGGGGGATAGATAAGTTTTCGGTAGTTGAGAGTGCGGATTGGAACACGCTCATCACATGCTTCCTGAATTACTCCGGTGTATTGATAAATCGTGCTATCAATTACATCATTGGAAATCCGGTGATCGAAGGCATCGGGTATCTATGGAAAGTTGCATTTAGGGTAGCTTGGATTCAAGGGATTAGTTAATGCACCGCCAGTTTGCATTACTGAAGTCAGGTGCAGTTAAAAGCGCTGGGAGCATGACTCTATCAGGGAGTTGGATGTAAAGTATAATGTTAATCAGGAAGCACTCAAGGCAAGAGTAGCAGTTTTTTTACATTGTAGGTACAAATGGTGTATCTGACGACTATTGTTGCTCATGTAAAAATCCAGCAAAGTGTCCAAAGAATAGGGACCACGATTTGCTAGTTGGGCGGGGCTGGTTCACGAAGAAGGATCTGATGGTAGAGAAGTCTATCGGGTTAATAGAGAAGATGTGGTTTCGATAGAGGTGATATTTATGTCGAGAGATTTAAGGTAGGAAGGAAAAGTTGGGTTGTGGGGAATTTGTCGGGGGTTAATATTGCGGTGCGGGTCGTGCTGGGGCTTGGTTTGGATGGTGTCTGTCAGCTCAGAACAGATTTAAATTGAAAGATGAGGATATATGCCTGCTATGTTACATAAGAGCATTATTCGTGGGCGGTGCCCGCCGAGGAGCAAGCGTACCGCCAAAAGAGTTCATAGTCAATTCGATGATCCTACCATCCATGATAAGATGCCAGGAGGTTCATCATCGTGTTGAAGATCGTTATAAACTGTCAAAATTGCTCAGCGTACTTACGGAGATCTGAGATAATGTGGATGGTGTGTGCTTGATCAGTCGATATTTTAAGGTTGCCGCTGCGAGGTGCGTCCGCGAGTAAAGAAGGGTGTTGATATCATGCGATGTTTGGGGGGCCGTTTATGGATGTTCCTTCTCGTCATATCTTTGACAGAGTTAGGGCACTTACGATATTTGGCGGTAAGGCTGCTTGCCCCACAGTTTACGCACTTGAGATGTTCGCCAGGCACCTCGTGGCACTTACCTGGCCCGTGCGTGCCATCACATTTGACGCAGTGATATTCAAAGTGGCAGTTCGGGGCCGCATGCCTACCCCGCTTATAATTTTTGCACTGCAGAATTGAAAATGCGGTTTATCGATTTTATTGGTGTGAGATTGCCGATCTTGAAAGATAACAAGCCCAAGGCTTCTTCAAACGGCCCTCTTGCTTAGCCTTCGTTTTGACGAAGAGCATAATGTCCGGATAGTTGAGTGGTTAGAGCACAAGACTGTCGCACGGAAGGTCGCGGTTCAAATCTTGCTGGTGGCAGTGGGATTTGTATCGTGATTTGATTGCATACCAGGTGACTCAGCTGTGAATGAGCACCTGAGTCAAATCAGGGTAATAATCTCGGGCGAGCGCAATGTTGACCACATTGCCTCCTACAGTCTATTGTAGTGTACCGTTACGGTCTTGAATGAAGTGCTCTAGCACACTTCATAGCCCTGATCTAATATGGATTGGTGCACCAACGATCATTATTATTATAATAGAAAGCAAGCTGAAGATGAGTATGACAACAGTGATTCTGACGGGAGGATTATGTGGAGAACTAACTACTAGCTTCTCGCCATTTTGGAGATTCGCTCCTTATTATAGTCTGCACCAGGCATGCTACATTCAAGCTCCCTGTCGTTAAAGGCACTTCGGGTCAGAATTTGCTCCCCTTGCATATGACATTCCCTTCCAGAGCGTCAAATCCGCTATCGTCTCATTCTTGAAATAATGCAAACTTACTTTTCCTATTTGCAAGTGTTAATTTATTGGTCTTGCAAATATCGATATTTCGGAAACCAGCTGTTCCCTTCATTAGTGGTAACAAGTTTTCGTTCTTGTTAGACGCTGAAATACGTTATCTTTAAACACTAAACTCCAAATGGCCTTCCCTTCGATCTTGGGTCCGAATTTCAAGTTGGGCGCTGTTCAGATGGCTTACCAAAGCCAAGACACCAACTTGCTGGGTCCTTACTTCGATATTCTTCGCTGATTAGCATTAGATCAGCCTACGCGGTTGCATTTCGGTGTAAGTTCATTTGTAAGTTGTATGTCCGTAGTATGTGGAACGCTCTTACCAGGTGGGTGCCGATCCCTGCAGAGTACACAGCACTCCTTTCCATTGCAAGCCTACTTTCCTGTTCAATTCTCGGCAGATTGTCGAGTTCTGCTCATAATATAAGCACTTATAACACTTGGTGGTGGCTACCGGCATTGGTATCCTACATACTGGCCAACTACATTCTGATTACCCCGCTGTTAAGAAATTTTCTCGAGTATTATTTCGTAGCCTTCACTACAATGGGTTTTTGGGACTCTAGTTTTGGCAGAGCTGATACCTACTCGATCATTAGTTACCTCTGGGCATTTCCGCATTTCACTTCGGCCTTTGGGCAAGATAGTTATGGACCAGTGCGTTATCTCCTAGTAGCCACTTGACCTCCTCACTAAACCTAATTTGAGCCTTCGTTTTCTATATTGCCTCTTTAACTTAGACTTTTTCTGCAAGACAGTTATAGACTAGTGCCTTTTCCAGTAGCCCCTTGACCGCCTACAAAACGTACCTTTGCTGGTTGCTCTTGGATTTATTTCGATCTTTTGTTTTTCATATGGATGACACTCCTACTCCATTGGACATAATAGATCTCGTTTTTGCTTCACTTTGCAACGGACAATTTCCGGTCTTTAGTGGAAAGTATGATTGCTTTTTCTTTTTGCCCGTTTTTGTTGCTTGGTTGAGTGCCCTTCAGGATTGGTTTCATTTTCATCAGTCCGTCAACCATACTTTGCGGATGCTGGAGGAAGGGACTGCCGTACATTTCTTGTTAAGCTTATAAGAACAGTCGACTGCACTTCCTCTCGGCAAATATACGAGGTCCAATTTAAACGACCCCTTCTGGGCTTCATCGGCAGTTGCATCACTTTTGGAGACTTCTCCTATATTTGGCCATGTGGCCCATTGAGTCTCGTCCGGTGTTTCAGCCTTTGATACCTCCTTCGTTGGGTGTTGTGGCGCGCAACGCCTTTTTCTGTTGCGTTCAGATACAGTCAACTCTTCCTCCCTCCCTATTATCTCCTCGGTTTTTACGCTTTTGTATTCATACCTTGGCTTGCAGTACGATTAGCTTCAGACTTTCTTTCATCCTGAATACTGCCCTCGCGCCAGGATATCATCAGATGAAGGGGAGGGCGAGTAAATTTAATTAATGTGATGAAGCTAATAGTGTGTAATACAAATCCCGTGAGGAACTCTACACCATGTATTCCCTGCGATGGCTAAATAATTTTACTGCCCTCGTCCTTTTTAACTGAGATGATCCACACTTTCGCGAGCTAAACTTAATTAAATGCAATTTAAAGCAATTTATTGAAATGTAATAATATCCTGGAGGGAGTTACAGTCACAATTAATGCTCGCACCTACATATGCATTGTCTTGGAGCCTCATATTTACCGAATGAAGGGGATGGAAGCAGAACTAAAACAATTATCTATCGCAATGCAAGCAACTGCCTGTGCATTCCATATTTTCATACAGCAGCATCTATTGTTCAGTAGGTTCTTTGCTTTTGACCTATATTTCAACTATCCATGCTTGCAGGGTGTTCATGACGAAAACCTAGAAATTTTTCATTCCAGCCAATTTTCTCCATTTCCATTCTAGTAAAATTGAATTCCAGCCACACACATTTTCCTCAATGAAATCAAACTTGGCATGTTGGATCCATAGGGCAACGGCCCATTGCGCATGCCCGTCCCTTAAGGAGGCACTGAGAGCTCTAATTTTCCAACAAGATTTTCCTCTTCTCTCGTGAAAACTCGTGGCTATGGAATTTGCTCGCAATCCGAGAAAAACTTCATGCCGGCTCGATGAATCTTGTGGTGTTTTGCGTTGAGCGTGCAGCCAAGTATACTGGCATGCAGACAGCATCCCGATAGCGTAACATGCTGTGAAAATCGTATTGGGAAAATTCAAAAGGAAATTCTCACGACGACGGCCTGAATGCTAGATTTTCCGACCGGATTGTGAGCTCTAGTCAGTTTTGAACGAACGACCAGACGCTAAGGTCAGTTCAGTCGCGCGGGTCTCATTCTTAAGGTGTGTATTGTCTTAAAGACGCAAGGACCTGAGGGATTTTCATTGAGTTCCCTGTTGTTTGTGGTCGAGGACAACGGACTTTTCTTGAAATTAACTGGCAAAGCAGGGCTCCGTTCCACGTTTTCGGGATCTTTGACCGTTTGCTGGCTGATCTGCAGCATCCCTCCTGCATCACTTGTGAACTGTTACATTTAGGTCCTTAGGAAAATCGCCTTAGTGGTTTGAGTGCATCATCGGCTTCTCTGCAAAAAAAGATTGAACCACGTAATAAGATATTTTATTGCGGGAAATATCAATTCTGGTCAAATATTTATTTTCCGGTACTTTCCGTTCGTCGGTCGGGTGGTGATAATTTCGGGAAATTCTGTTGTTTTTTTCTACTCAGGCCAACAAGAGAGAGATACATTTGATATTGTGTCATCATCGGAACAGGCAGGCCGAGCGCCGGAAAAGCGATTAAAAGAAAATATTGAGATTTCAAAGTACTCCTGCGACTCGTCAGATCGTGTGTTGTACGTGGTTTTCCCGACAGTTTTCCGGAGGCGCTAGAGGCGAAAGCAAACGGCAAACACAATTTCTAAAACTGCCTGTTCTCGTCATCGGCATCATCATCATCGTCGCGGTTGTGTGTCTTTAATTTAGTTATTTTGGTGATCTTTTCCGCGGTCCTGAGCACAATTTTCGGATTTTCAGTGTGTGGTGCAAATCGAGATAAATATTGTTTCAGTTACAAATCTAAAGATATTTTATTCGGAAATTTCTTTGCTTCTGTTTATTGGACGTTTTCCCCGATCGTTTCATTTTCTGATATTCTGTCCATCACAGAATATTCTATATTTAATTTTTTTCTATTTTACGGACCGTCATTTGGGTTATTTGGTGGTTTTATGTGGCGCTGGTGTTTTCGTCGCTGACGTAGTCGCCGATTTTTGCATCATTTTCGGGGACTGGAGACCGTTCAAATTTTTTTTTTGTAATTTTGAATTTTGATTATGAAATTTTGTTTGAAATTCGGCTTCGGTTCAGATTAATTAATTTTTATTTATTTTCTCTGGTTTGAAAAAAATATGATTAGGTGAAGAACTTTCCGAAGAGATTTGTGAAGAAAGTGTGGCGTGAATTTTGAATAATTTTACGTTGTATACACATTGGCGTGGGTTGTTGGTGCAAAGTGTTTCCAAGGATAATTAAATTCAACTGAATTTGGATACAAAGGAATAATCATCAAGGTAGGAATGACTTCCAGTTGTTATCGAAAGATATTTGTGTGATTAGGAGGCTCCGTTCTTGGAACCTGTGCCGTGTTCGGTGTTGCTGAGTCTGTGAGCTGGAACATCTCATTTCCATTTGAAAAACAGATCCAAGCAGAAATATACTTCAACATGCCTGAATTGTCATCGTATGTAATTTGCGACTTCGCAATCGTCATTCGTTAGAACAACCTCCGAAGCTAAGAAGTGGCTGCCGTACTGCATTTCTATGTACAACCCCAAGCAGCTTGCAAATCAATGCATAAATTTTGTCCTTGATATCTACGTCATTATACTGTCTCCAGCATAACATATTCCCATGGGTTATATTTATATTTCGATCCTTAAGATTTCAAAATTGTTTTTTAAATATGTGCTCAACATGATTCCCTCAAACATCAATAGACGTTCCTCTTTGAAGAAGGCACCTTGGAGGATAATACTGCCTGGCGCAGAGGGTTGCTGGGGTGAATCCATTTAACTCCCTGCTTTGTCGTGTGCCATTCATCAATGGGAAGGAGATTATCCGTTATTATAACTTTACGCTGAAGCTTACATTCATGCGGTTTGTAAACATTTTAGTTCTAAGATACAACTTAGTCAGTCCTGGGGATACACAGCGCTGATAAACCCATATGAGAAAATAATCGATTCCTGGATCAGTCTGGACTAAACTAAATAGAATAATGGGAAAAATATTCTGTTGGTTGGAAGGGGCAAACAGCAAACATTAGGGTCTCTGTGATATGTCGTTGAGTGACATAAAGATGGGAAGCGAAAAAAGATGTATTCATTTTTGGATTATTGCCGGATAAAAACACGTCAACCAACAAGTGATCTATGAGGCTTAATATTCGAGTGGTTACTATGTCAATGAATAAGGCGTAGGCGGATAATACAACGTATGGAAAAATAATAAAATATTCGCTTTTTATCACTGACAAAAATCATGGTTAGTCGATTATGGCTTCTGATGTCGATGATTTTTCGGCATTTCATCATTTCCTTCCATTTTCTTGATTGCTGCTAAAGATGTTTCAGAGGTTTTCGGCTATGAATAGAATCTAAATATAACTCAACTGTAATCAAACGAAAGCTTTTCACAATAGATACCAATAATATTCGTTCGATACCGGCCATTCATTTAATTATGATTATTTCCAGGTCGGTTTTCGATATTGAATAATGTCAGGCAGGCTTTCATCAATTCAATCGTAATTCCTTAAATTGTGACTTAGGCTTGTGAAATGGTAATTATTGGTGTTTATTTTTCATTATACTGACTAGGCCTATGCTTACCATGTTTGACAAGAGAATATCGAACATAATTGTGGCTTCACTTCTTTCAAAAATTCTTATCACAACTTTTGGTTTTCACCCAAACCTATGATAACATTTACAGGAACCACCAAGTTCTGGGTTCAAATAAAACTTCGACTCAAATGTATTTAAATATGGTGTAGTATTCAATGCCTTCACAGCCCACAGAAGGTTCCCACAAATAGTTCAATCTGCTCTGTCGTTTCCTAGAAATTTGAGCAACTGTAGTCATCCTGCTCCTTTTCAAAGGCCTAACTTTTCGACTGATTAATGTTTTCAAAATTTTCTTCTTTTAATTATTTGCAAGAATTTTTTCTCTGCTTTCCTTCATTAAAATATTTAATTACCTACAATTTTTAAGAAATAACATTGTCGTCGTGCTATTGCTGTTATCGGGATAACATTATGTACAGTTTCATACACTTGAATGTTCGAAATTATTTTTCCATAGTCGGGCAAAGGTTTTTAACTAACCAGTTGACAAGTAGACGTAAAACATTGTGAACTAGTGGCGAAAGTTTGTAGAAGTAGGGAATTTATGGGTATCTATACAATTCCACTGCTTTTTAGGAGAGTCTTCACGGGTTTTCTGGTTGTTTACAGTTTTCAATTTCAAATTGGCAAAGTTGGGTTTCATAGCACGACCTTCACATGCAATCCGTTCAGGATTTTTATTCCCTTAACTTTTAAGGTTAGCCTCTTACTTTCTTTCTTCTTTTCCTTTGGTCATGCCACATTATATTATTTCGTCTTACTGGTAAACGTCAGATCCATCTGCGGGCTAGCCTCAAATCCAACTCTTTGATGATGGAGTGTGAGAGAAATCTGATAACTCATGTGGGACCTGAAGAGATCGCGGCATATGATTCTGCTTTCCATCACATATGAGACTATGCTTATGTAAAAAACTATAATGGTTGGTCTAGGCAATCTGTAACATACCAAATACTTTTCCTTTCAGGCACCAAGGCTGACATGTTGAAGGTCTGGCCCAAAATTTCTTGGTAGAAAGGTCATGCGTTCGGTCTAATAAAATTGATGGTGCAGGCTCAATAAAGGGGGCTACGATTTTCAACGATGAAAGATCGATCAATCCAGGAATCTGTATTCTGATGTCAAAATTGTTAGCAGCAACCATGTTGTTAAAATAATTTTATAATACCAAATTAATGGCAATTGTAGGAACATCACATTTATTCTTTATATATCTGGCCTATGATTCATTATGTCCTCTACCGGCGTGAGACCTGACTGATCTGATAAAGTAAGCTCATTCAACTGGTCTTCAGCTCTTAATAAGTGTCAATCCTCAACATATTTTTTGGAGAAGTAACAAATGAAATCCTAGACGAGAGCTATTTGATTTCATCACTTTGGTTTGTCTCGTTTAATTGACTTAGCAATCGGTACTTCCAAGATGTTAGAGTTGATCAGAGACAGGCAGGCGTCTCACTATCATACCGAATAAACTGTAGTATGAAGATAGAATCCAAGGAAAAAAGATTGGCAAAGCTCACTGAACCTCTTGGCAATAAAGCGTAATTCTTTAGGCGACTAAGGACTTCTTTGGTGATAGAAGCACAATTGGGATCGCGCACTTTTCAAATACATTAAAACGGTCTGCTCTGGTGGAATTGAAAGCTGGAAAACTCGGCAAAACAGTTTGATGACTTCTGACTTGTTTTTGAAGAAGCAATATAAATGAAGACTGGTTAGACTTCAGGAATTCCCAGCGTTAATCAAAATACTCGCGTGAGGTTCGAAGCGAGATTCCCCTATAACATATTATGCGCTTCGGTTCGTATCCTCTTATGAACACCTCGGACTGTTCCATTCCTAATAGGTTCGCCCTGTTTAGTTCCCTAAGCCGTCCCTCCTTGTTTTTCAACATCGTAGAAATGAACCCATTTCCGATTCCATAGAGGAGTTCTAATTCGCATCCTCTTTGTCTCCTAACACAATATGGCCTGGAACCCAGAATATAAAGACCTTATTGTGCGAGCGGAGCGCGTTTCATGCCAGTTTCAAGTTCACCTGGTTGGAACAGTGACTTTCGGCCACCTATAGTTCCTTTCAAGGTTGAAGGAGGCACATCTATCTATTACGGATATTTTCATCTGGAATATACTACGTTTTCCTTGGAGCAATGACCCCACCGCCCACTTCTTGTGAGGGATTCATCAGTCTACCAGGCAATCAATTGCTGGTTTATTCCGTAAGTCACTACTACATTCTCCCAGTTTGCCCTGTTACTATAATGTGTTTCAAACTTCAAATCGAAATGAAATCTTGGTGTCATTCTATCTTATAAAAAATATTATCCTCCCTTCAATTTAGGCAGGCGGCTGCCTCACTGAAAATAATAATCGTTGGATCTATTGGATCATACCCTCGAAGCAGTGAAGTGTTAGAGCACTGTATTCAAGACCGTAACTGTACACCACAGCACGCTGTAGGAGGTAATGTGGTCAGCATTGCGCTCGCCCGAGATTTATTACCTTAATTTAAATCAGGGATTCACTCACAGCTGGGTCGAGTGGTATTCGACATTCAGTCACGATAACAAATCCCTCCGTTACCAGTGGGATTTGATCCGCAACCTTCCGCTACAACAGTCCTGCGCCCTAGCCACTTGAACCTCAGTGATATTCCCGGACATTTTATAGATCGCCCTCCTGTGAGCTCTACTACGTACTCTACATTAGTAATGATACCCCAACCTGTTGGCAATCTTGAGTAGTGGTCATAATAGTAGAATTTGTACCTGTCGGCAGTTCTATTTGCGTAGTCTCATCTTACCCATACAGAATGTCAGCGTGTTTTCTACTTCCTGCTACTTCTTTTATTTCTATGGCATCCTTAAATGTAACCGTCACAGGGTATTACGCATTAGAATTTTATTTCTTAAATAGTTGTCATCGTTTTTAGTACGACCAACGTTAGATAAATTGATCTGAAAGGTTTAGGATGAAAGGTCCTTCGTACCTATCCGTGGAATAAAGACCACCTTTGCTGCCTCCATGCCATTGGTACATATCTCAAGGCGATGCTGTCTTTTACCATTCTTTTGAGATGATTTGCAGGCCTGCCAAGAATAGCGCTGGGAAAATGTTATCTACTCCGGTGATTTTAGAGGTTCAAAGGTTCGCAAGACCGATCACATTTTAGCGTCCGAGCATACCTTTTTCGCTAGTTTCCAATGCCCTTCTTTCCCCTTCTGTCCATTGTTGGCGTGTCACCCAGAATGTTATCAAATTCCGCGGTTGGGTAGAACCTCGGGTAATCAGTTCTGGGAAGCAATGTATCCTGTCCTTCTAATTCTGGGCAAATGTCCCGTCTTCCTTCTTCAGACAAGTAGACGATATCGCCCTATTTTTGGCTATAATTTTGTATAGCCTGGATGCTCCTGTGGTTAGCTCAACCCTTCCACTGAATTCTTCTGACAACCATCTACTGGTCGCTTACTTTGCTTGAGTTTTGCACCCAGCGCTTCTTGCGGGTTTGGTGATTTACGACCTCTTAAGTTCAACAGAGACCGTTTATATGATCCTGCTGTCACTCGACGAATTGGACGGCCTATACCCTGAGTAATCTGCCTGAGAGTATCGATGAGTAGTGTGCTGACTACAGAATCATAGAAGTGGATCGATGAACGGAAGGAATTGAAGGCCCTATTGATCGCGGTGAGTATGCTGTGGTAAAAGGGAATACGTTATTTCGCTGGGGAGAGAAGCAGAAGCTACCAAAGAGAGAAATTATTTCAGAAGTGTATACTGTGGTGATGCGAACGTTTGACTCCTCATTCACTGCTGAACTAGACCTCCTGTAGTTCCTGTAGGGTTGCTACTTCCATTCGTACGAATCCGAGACTTTTCCCAGATAATGGAAGAAGGCTACAATTCCTTTGATTCTGGGAAAAGGCGCCTGTCTAGAGTGCGACAATTGCAGTATTTGTGTGTTCCCTGCCGCCGGAAGGATTATAACCAAAATAATCCTGGAACTCATCAAGCAACAGGAGCGCGGGTTGTGCTTCAATGGGCCATGACAGTTTTTATCAGTGCTTGAATAACTCGAACAAATCAACAACACTGACGACATCTGCTTATTCTCTCACCGGGTCATGGGCCGTGTCTAAGGAATCTGGATTACTTCATATTGATGTTGGCTTAATTTCGTATCGTAGGGCTGCTTCCTTGTTGGAAAATAGTCACTGGTAACTTCCATTCACTGCTATATGCAGAGCGCGAAACCCGTACTGGCTGCGAATCCTGCCGCGCCACATCACTCCGCCCCCAGATGAAACCTAGGGGTTTCAGCGACTGATCCCCGAACTTCGTTCGCCGTTAATCCACAAAGCGGACACGACGTTGCTTCGGGGCGCACGCGGGTTTCAGCCTGGACAAAGAGACCGCCTTCTTGTGACCACCGATCTCGAGCTGGAAGAAATGTTCTCCCCGCTCGAGAACGCGGTACGGGCCCTCATATGGAGGCTGCAGCGGCTTCCGGACGGCATCCGTCCTGATCAGCACGTGCGTGCAAGTGTCCAGCTCCTTGGGCGAACAGGCAGGTATGGACGAGTGTCGAGTGGGTGGCGGCGCTTTGATGCGTCGGAGATTGTCTCTCAGCAGACGCACCAACCCCGACTCCGTGAGACCCGATCTCTTGTCGAAGACCGGATCGCTTGGGAGTCTCGGGTTCTCCCCGTAAACCAGCTCCGCGGGGCTGGCAGCAAACTCCTCTCGGCGGGTTGTTCGAAGGCCGAGTAGGACGAGAGGCAAGACTTGCGTCCAGGACGGGTCGTCGCGTGCCATAATGGCGGCTTTCAGCGTCCGGTGCCAACGTTCCAACATCCCATTGGATTGTGGGTGGTATGCTGTAGTCCGCTGGCGTTTAAAACCAAGGAGTTTGCCTAACTCGGAGAAAAGGGTGGACTCAAATTGCATTCCCTGGTCAGTGATGACCACTGCAGGGACGCCAAAGCGAGGTATCCACTCTCGACAGAGGGCTTCAGCACATGATTGCGCCGTGATGTCTTTCAGAGGTATTGCCTCAGGCCACCGCGTGAACCTGTCGATGATTGTGAGGCAATACTTATAACCGTGCGAGTCTCGCAAAGGCCCTATTATGTCGAGGTGTATGGTGTGGAAACGCTTGGTAGTGCGGGGGAATGAGCCCACTTCTTTCCTAACATGCCTGGAGACCTTACATTTTTGGCATGCGATGCACTCTCTGGCCCAGGAATTAATATCCTTGTTCATGGAGGGCCAGAAGTATTTTCCGGTGACTAACCGGTTTGTTGTCCTGATGCCGGGGTGCGCCAAGTCGTGAACTGCGTGGAACACTTCCTTGCGAAATGTGGCCGGAATGTATGGCCGAGGTCCCTTTTCCGAGTCTTCGCAGCAGAGCGAGAGGCTTGAGCCGAAGATGGGCAACTCCCGAAATTTGTATTTGGGGTTGGACTTGAGGCTCTGAAGTGCTGCGTCATCCACTTGCGCCTTGGCAATAGCCGAGAAATCGAGTGAGGCGGGGATGTTAACTTCGGAGACACGAGACAAAGCGTCAGCAACAATGTTGTCCTTCCCGGACACGTGCTGGATGTCCGACGTAAACTGGCTTATGAAGCTCAGGTGTCGAAGCTGACGAGGGGACGCTTTGTCGGGCTTCTGTTTCAAAGCGAACGTGAGAGGCTTATGGTCCGTGAACACTGTGAACGGCCTGCCTTCTAGGGAGAAACGGAAGTATTTGATGGACAGGTATGCGGCGAGCAGTTCGCGATCGTAGGTGCTGTAGTTCCGTTGAGCGGGATTCAACTGCTTCGAGAAGAAGCTCAACGGCTGCCAAACTTGGTCCACCTTTTGGTGAAGGGCAGCACCTACTGCGTTGTCAGAGGCATCAACAAAAACGGCTAGGGGTGCATCTTGCAGAGGGAATGCCAAGAGCGTAGCGTCAGCCAGTTGTTGACGAGATTTGTCAAACGCGCAGATAGCCTCTTCAGACCACACGATCTCTCGTGTGTCCTTAGTTTTGGGGCCAGACAAGTACGCGTTCAAAATGGACTGGAGATGGGCGGCCTTGGGCAGGAAACGACGGTAGAAGTTTAGCATGCCCAAGAACCTCCTCAACTCCCTCACTGTCTTTGGACGCGGGAAGCTTGTGATTGCTTGCACCTTGTCTGGGTCGGGCTGTATTCCTTCAGGGGAAATGAAATGGCCGAGGAATCTCACCTGTTGTTGAAGGAATTTGCATTTCTCAACGTTTAGGACTAAACCGGCCTCAAGGAGACGTTGAAAAATGCACTCGAGATGGGCTAAGTGCTCAGACTCAGTGGAAGAAGCGACCAAAACATCATCCAAATATACGAAACAGAATTCGAGGTTTCGCAGGACTGAGTGAATGAACCTTTGAAAGGTTTGCGCCGCGTTGCACAATCCGAAAGTCATCCGGGTGAACTCGAAGAGTCCAAAGGGTGTGCATATTGCCGTCTTTGGAATGTCTTCAGGAGCTACTGGAATTTGGTGATAAGCCTTGGTTAAGTCCAAGGTCGAAAAGATGCGGCAATTCGCGAGGTGATGCGCAAAGTCGTGGATGAGTGGAATTGGATATCGGTCAGGAACAGTCTGTGCATTTAGCCTTCTGTAATCCCCACATGGGCGCCATTCGCCGTTTGTCTTAGGGACCATATGCAGTGGGGAAGACCAACAGCTGTTTGAGGGCCTGCAGATACCCTGTTGAACGAGTTGTTCAAACTCTTTCCGTGCAATTGCCAGTTTCTGAGATGGTAGAGGACGCACCTTCGAGAAGATCGGGGAACCAGTAGTGATAATGTGGTGCTGCACATTGTGCTTCACTGGTTTGGAGAGACTACAGTTGGTAGTAATCTGGCTGAACTTTTGGAGAAGTGCCCGAACACGAGAGTCGGTAATGTCTTCTAAAAGAACGGAAAGATTATTGCCTGGGTGAGATACCATATGTCCCGACGAATTAAGGTTGGTCGTGGAATCTATAAGAGACTTGTTTTGCAAGTCCACCAGCAATCCATAGTGACACAGGAAGTCTGCGCCTAGTATGGGGAAGCTGACATCCGCCAGGATGAAACGCCACGAAAACGTCCTACGCAAGCCAAGACTCACGTCCACTTGCCTATACCCGTACGTGTTTATGCGGGAGGAATTTGCTGCCGCAAGTTTGAGCGGTTGAGGGAAAAGTTGATGATGCTGGGGTACGGGAAGGACCGAAACCTCCGCACCCGTGTCGACGAGGTAGTTGCGCCCGCTGAGAGGGTCGAAAATAGTTAGGCGACGTGGCGCTGCGTTCTGGGTGGCCGCCGCCAAGACCCCCCGCGGACCTAGTTTTTTGCGGTAGGAGAGAATCTACACGGTAGCGTACATCTTGTCGCTTTATCCCCGAATCTGCGGTGGTACCAGCAAATCCCTGGGTCCGTGGACTGTCTTGACGACCTGCTACCTGATCGCCCTTTTCGGATGGCAGACCGCGAGCGTGCTCGCGATCTGGCGCCCGAACGCTGAGCGTCCAACGTCGCCCTCATCTCGGCCATACTGGCTGTTAATGCAGCAATCTCGCGCCTCAATTCACCCACCTCATCCGACGGTGGTTGAACGGCCGCCAAGGTTGGGCGTACGTACACCTCCTGAACCTGGTCGGCCGTCGCTGCCAGTTCCTCCAAGGAACCGGAGACGCAAGCGAGGATCGCCTGGGTGCCCTCCGGGAGCCGACGCAGCCAGAGCGACTTGATCAGGTCTTCGCCGATTTTACTCCCACCCAATTGCCTCATTTCACGAAGCAATTGGCTGGGAGTTCGATCACCTAAGGTTAAACCTGCCAGCAAGTGGTCTAATTTTGCCGACTCGCTTGCCGACAGGCGCCTGATCAACTCGCTCTTGAGCTGCACATACGATGTCGACTTCACCACGTCGGACACCAGAAGTATGGACTCTTCGTCCAGGCCGACCACCGCGTAGTTGAAGCGGGTCGCGTCCGATGTGATGCCAGACATTTGGAACTGTGCTTCCAGATGCACGAACCACAGTTCGGGGTTCCGCCGCCAAAACGGAGGAACGCGTACGGCGAGGGCGGTCACTTGCGGGTTCGATGGGCCCGCCGCGTCCCTATTGTCAAAAGACATCTTGTTTCACGAAAAGTACGAGATTGAAATGCAAACGCGGTGAGTTTATTCTGAAACGCGGTGAACTTTACACCGACACGGCAGGCCGCACCCACAAATGCACGCACGAAACGAGAAAAAACGAAGCGGACGCTATCCAGCGCAGACCAAAAACACCACCAATGAGAATGGAGGACTCGCGATGCTAAACACCTGCACGCCGTCTCTTGCAGCGATTTCAATTTTTTTATTACTATTTTTTTTTTTTTTTAACTGAATAAATAAATAAATATTATATATAAATGAACAATAATTTCACTTAAGAATAACTCCTCGTTGTTTGTCGGCTGTAGCTGCGGCGTTGGCGGTGCTGGGGACGTCCGTTTGTTGCCGTTGTTGATTGTTGCGGCAATGATTAGTCCGGTGCGTGAAAGGTGTTGTGCAGGAGGGCGTGCGTACGGGAAGTCGCGTAAAAATCTACTTCTGGAGAGGGTCCGACGTGTGTCGCGCAGTACACTGTGTAGAGAAGGTTTTCTCGCGTTTTTTCTTGCCTCTGCTCCGACTCGGGATGTGGAGCTCGATGGACTTGGCGTCGAAAGAGCGGAAATTCCGAGAGCTAAGGATGCACTGATTGCGCCTAGCGGTAGCAGATAGCGATGCCTCCTAAGAACTTGAGAAGCAGCGAAAAGAGGTCCTTGCGTTACATTCTTCTTCCTTTGCCCGTGGTGATTAGCTGTCGGAATTGGATTGTGTCCGGGGCTGCGGTGCTCTTCGGGGTCACCAATTAAGTAATCCTTCAATTTTTGCTACTTCACTTGATAATACAATAGACTATCTATTCCTTTACTCCGCACTGATTAAGCACACAAGATACAGTCTTCAGTAGCAGCCATTCAACTCGATCTGCTAGTTGGAAAAACTTCCAATAATAACTTATTAATAATTCGGACTAAAAAGCCAATTCATAAACAATCTGAAATCACTTTAATATTATCTAAACTTTCTAATCTTTTTTAAGTCCAACTGAATAATTAAATTTTTGTGACAGGTCTCAAAAAACAAAATTACTCATCGCACACTTTTCTGAGATCTTCCACTCCATTGGCGTGCTACGCAAAGTGGATAGATCCGCACCATCTATTCGCTCGCATTCGCAACATTCGAAATAAATTTCGAATGCTGCGAATCCTGCCGCGCCACAATGTGAAGGTGATATTTATTCCCAAACCAGGGAAACCCACCTTCAAGGACGCAAAAAGCTTCCGACCGATTAGTCTAAGGTCCTTTCTATTAAAAGGACTAGAAAAACTAGTAGATCGGTTCATAAGGGGTTCACACATTCCTTAGTTGCCACTTCATCATCGGCAACACGCCAACCAGAAAGGCAAATCCACGGCATGAATTCACGGCAAAAATTGAAAAGGCGATGTCCGAAAGGATGCCATCAATTATGTCTCATTCGCGGCAATTTGTGATGCGGCAAGATGGCATGGAATCGGCCGGCTATTAACCAGTTGGATTCTTCGCATGCTAGAGTGGAGAAAAATCCACATATTGGTCGCCCAGAAGTTAATTAAGCCAAGATGTCGTAGGGGCTGCCCACAGGGAGGGGTTCTCTCTCTGCTGTTATGGCTCCTGGTAATGGATACCCTGCTTGACTCCTGGAGGACAAACGATCCTTCGCGCAAGCATTTGCGGACGATCTAACCGTAATAATTACTGGCAAGTTTGCGGACACAGTATGTGACCGTTTGAATGCAGCTCTGCATGAAATCCACCGTTGGTGCCTCCGCAATGGAGTCACGATGAACGGTAGGAAGATTGGACTAGTTATGTTCATTAGAAACGTCAGGTGGGGCAGCTATACGGTACCCACCTTAGCAAACAACAACATCAACAGTCAAGTATTTGGAAGTAGAAATCTTGCAGAATGCTCTGGTGTTGTAGGAAAGCGATAGGTAAGACCTAGGGACTCAAAATGGATACATTGGATATACATCTATAATAAAACCCATTTTGAAGTATGCATGCATCGTCTGGTGGCTTAGACTGAACTTTGCTAACAGTAGCAAGCTGCTAATGCATATTCAGAGGCTTGGTTGCCTAAGTATTACTGGAGCAATGAGTACTATGTCGACTGCGATACTTGAAGCTATCCTAAATCTGCCCCCCATTCATTTACAGGAGGAGCGTGAAAAGACGGCCAATCAATTCCTTGACAAACATCAGGTAACTCATATGGTACCCATATTCGTCTTTGAAAAGACATACTGTCGTAAATACTAAAAGAGTATTATATTCGATAAATGCCTATGAGTCTTTTCAAATGGCAGACTTGATAATGTTTAAGCGGAAGGCGGATCGGGCGCAGGGGTGTTCACGAGGAATCCGATTATAAAACTGGCCCGACCCTTCGAAAAAATGACGGTCATATTCCTAGCGGAGATATATGCCATTTCATTTGCAGCAGAATAATATCTGCGACCAAAATGGAGGGGTGGCACCATTCGAATCTGCTCCGACAATCGGGTAGCATTCTCAACAGTAAACAGCAACGACATATCGAGTCAGTTGGTGTGGAGTTGTCACCACGTGCTGCTGAAACTTGCACAAACAGAGCAATGTGTACTAACGGTCACAGTGAGCTTCAAATTGTTATAGTACATAAAATCGCTTTGGCCTACTAGACACATAGCGTGGTCTTCCTGCTGAAACTATTTGGGCTTTGCCACGTGAAAATCAAAATTTTTCCAGCCTCGGGTTTTCAAAATAAATCCACTTTTCGTCCCTCGTCACAATTTCAAGCCAAAATGATTTCCTTTTGTAGCATTGAAGCAGCATTTTGCATGTGACGTTACGATTTTCCATTTGACATTGATCGAAATTAAGAGGGACCCATCCCCACTTTATTGATCTTAGTAAGACAAAACTCATCATCCTAAATTCTAACATTTCACAAAAAAAATAAAAAATATGTTTTTGCCCTTGTGCAAACTCATATATCTTGCGTTTTGATCCTTAACGATCCTTAAATCAAGAAACGGGAGTTCTCCATTGACGTCTACCTTCATTGTAAATTTAAGGTTTCGATGTACCTTATTCAGGACCTCCTTTTGACGGATTGGTTTCCATTAATAGATCCCAATCTTTGACATTCCTCCCTCTATAGGGGAGTTAGAATCTGCAATATTCTCCCTCATCTCATTGCCTGATTTGTGTATTTTTGGTTACATACGACTAATAAGACTACAGATGAGCAAACTTGTTAGCACTGATGAAGGTAACAAGTGGTTCCCGAAATATCGGTATTTGCAAGAACAAATATCCACACCAACGAAAAAGAAACAACAAGTTTTTTATTATTTCAGATAATTAATCGTTGGAAAAATTACACTCGGGTTAAATTGAAGTAAATTTAATTCACATTACAATCTTAACTAAGTAACTGGACTCTAAGATTTCGTGAAATTATTATTGGGGGTGTCGTTATCCCGATAAATAGGTTGAATGCTGGTTTGGTCAAACCGCCAAAGTTAAGCGTTGAAGGGAGTGGTTAGCTCTTAGGTAGGGGGCTTCCGTGGTATATATCATTTTTTGATAGAACTATTTTTGGATTTTAGGTTGGAACTAGAAAAAGTGTATTTGATTTGTGAATTCAACATCATTACGGTAGGCTTCCTGGGCAAACTAGACGAGACGAGACTTCAGTTCTAGTAATCGTCACAATAGCTACAACCTTTAATAGTAGATTTTCGCCTGTTCACTCAATTATTTTGGCGTCACATTCTGTTGTTGTGTTAGTAGATTCATAGCATTGTTACTGCTGAACAGATGTCTTTTTGACATGGAACTTTTACAGGTGTTAATGACTAATTAATTAGCAGAGCAGGAAACTTAACAATTTTGATATTGGTCTAAAACTTCAGAGTTTATAATGTTTACGCTGAAGTTCACCCAAAACACTTCCCAATTTCCATTTTCCACATTCACATAGTTACAAACCGATTTTTTCGCATAATTACGAGGTAATCATTAGTCAACGATTCTATTCCGTCGTAAGCTATATCCGGGGTAAGCTTACCCTATTTTTTTGCCAGTTTATTTTCCCTAAATCCTTATTAGACCGTAGAACTTTCTTGACATATTTTTTCTTTGCCATGATGAAGTGTTTTCCTTTTCAATACACTTCAAACTACTGAATAGAATGTATGTAATCTCTGCCAACTTTGCCCCCTGGGTGTTTGTGTGTATAAATATCCTTCCTTCTCAACTGGAAGAAATCACTCCATATCGTGACAGTTTCGACATTTATTGAACAATTTTTCTTAGACAAATACTCTTGCGGACTTTGTTATTTTCACTTAGAATGTTTGCTTAGATGACCCACTATTCTTATTTAGATTTTAGGCCCAAAGTATATAAAGTCTCCCAATTAATTAATGAATTTAAGAAGTAGATTTTTTCAAAAAATAAAAGCTATTATTTTAAAATTTCGTCCTTTTTGAATCACTTTCACTTGATTATTTTTATTTACTTCTCTATTATCTGCAGGAGGGAAGGTCTATTTTTGGAGAATCTTGGAATTCAGCACAAATTGCAAGTCACCATGGGTTTCACTTTAGTCCTCTGTTGCCATTTAAGAAATTAGAAAAATCAAATGTGATTTAAATGGATCTGACGGTTTCAGTTCATATTTTCATGACCTTAGGTCATATTTCTGATAGCATTGTCACGAACACAGCTTGTTGTGGGCCTTTTCGGAGGCCGAAATCAGGAAATTACATCAGATTGCTGGAAATGCAGAAAATTAATTTGGATGAAATTTTCGGTCAGCAACAACCTTTTGCTAGCTTGGATCAAAAACATTATATTTGGGAATGGTTGCTAAGACAGAATTACCACAGGATCATAGTGGAGGTAGGATCATTGCAGCATTGAAGAAACTCCTGTAGAAATTTTGTCAAATGATAAGATGCTTTTAGCATTGAGCATTTCGTAACCCTTTCTCCTCCTTTCGAATTCCTTTTTAATTTGTGGTTCGACACATAGAATTGCGTACTGATTGGGTTGAATGCTTGGTCACACCTTATTTACTTCGAAATGGCTGAACCTATTCTTACGAAATTTTGGGGAGAATATATGGTCAGATTGGCATGATTTTCAGTTGAGAATATAGTCCTGTGGGATATACAATGAAAGGAGTGAATTATTACATTTCAGAACTAGCTTTCCATATTAGCTGGCAGATAAGGGAACTAAGATCCTAAATATTGGAACGATAACGTGTAACAGGCGTCGTTCTCAGATCTTTTTCAGTCGAAAAATCGGCAAATCACAAAGACACATCTATATAAAATCTGGGCTTCAAAATGCATTCCATTCCGGTATCTGCTGAAATAAAGTTAATAATGGTATGGCCCTTTTGAATATATTTTAGAAGTGCGATGCATAAAGGATGATACAAGGCATAATAATGGAAAGTATGAAGGAAACGGCAAATTACTTACAAGTTACAATAAGCCTATTAATGGAGGTTGCATTGCGTCCTCCTATTGTGCCTCTTTTACTGGTTATAGTGTACCTATTAACTATAGTATTCGAAACAAGCTTATAACCGTCAGAAATTTAATATATTCTTTACTTACAAATATTTCAACTTGGTATCTGGTATTCAGTATTCTCCTAGGTACTTCGCCCTACTTTTCACAAGTGCTGGACACTGTCCCAAAACGTGTATTTAGAGAACCCGCAGTATCCGCAAATATCCTTAGCTTCCTCTGGTGAAAGTTTAATCGGCAGTGACTAATGATAATTCTTACTATAATCAGAAGGTTTTTCTTGGTGAGGTTTAAACAGTCCTTTGTGGGCTTGAGTTCGTATTCTCTCAAAAGTACCCTGGATTGTTTCATCCCTGGTAGGCTCGCCCAGTATGGTTCCCTCAGCCGTTAGTCTTCATTTTTTAATGTTGTAGCCATGAACCAATTTCTGACTCCAGAGAATGGCTCTGGTCCGTATAGCGGCGTCGCCACTTCTTCCCAGGCCAGCTCGTCCGCTGCTTCATTGCTGTCTAACGCAATGTGACCGGGAACCCAGAGTATCCAGATTTTATTGAACGAGCCGAGCGTGCTCAGCTTGTTAAGACATTCCAAACCAGTTTGTAATTTAGGTCCTTTGGAGGCTGAAGGCACACCTGTCTATGGCGTATATGTCTGTCCGGAGTATATTAGTGTGCTTACCCACTGGTTCCAAATACATTTTCCTTGGACCGATGACTTCGGGGGGATTTCACGCAGTGCAACAATTATAGAGGTATCACGTTGCTGTACCATCTATCTTGCTAGGCCGGTAGCCCCATACGCCCAGAACATCATTGGCCCATACCAAAGAGGCTTCACTCCAGGAAAATTAGCAACAGATCAGATTTTCTCTCTGCGGCAAGCGATGAAAAAACTGTTGGAATATGGACATCAGTTGCACCATCTTTTCATTGACTTTAAAGCCGCCTATGACAGCATAGCCAAGGGGAAACTGTACACGGCCATGAGAGAATTCGATATCCCGACGCAATTGATAAGACTGACTAGGTTGACCCTGACTAACGTGCGAGGCCAGATAAAAGCAGCAGGATCACTCTCGAGAACATTCAGCATCAACAACGGTCTACGACAGGGGGATGCCCTGTCAAGCGTCCTCTTCAACCTAGCCCGTGAGGAAGTGATTCGCGATGCCGATGTAAATGAGAGAGGCACCATCCTCTTCAAGCCCACCCAACTTCGCCTACGCTGACGATATCGACATCATGAGAAGAACAACCCGAGATGTACAGTCTACTTTCATCCAGACGGAGCAGGCGATGCGAGATCTTGTTGTTGGCAGCTAACAGCTCAATAGGTTTCGGTGGGCGGGTCACTTAATTCGTATGGATGAGGATGATCCCACCCGGAAAGTCTATAAGGGTAGAAAAAGAAGACGAGGCAGACCATACCTGAGATGGAGCGATAGCACAGGTCAGGATGCCAGACAGCTTTTAGGGATATCGAATTGGTGGAGCTCGGCGCAAAACCGGGGTGTCTGGAGTGTCTGCCAGGCCTAAACCGGATACCGGTTGTTGCGCCGTCGATGATGATGATGACCTCGGGGTTCGCTCCCTCTACTGTGATGAATCTGTTAGTGCACCACGTAATCAGTTGCTCTCATTTGGCCTGTTATTGCAACGTGTTTCAAATTTTTTATCGAAGTGAAACCTCGTTATCATGCTTGGTATCGGAGTACCGCCTAGAAAGAATATCAATAATCCTTGGATTTAGCCAGCTCTTCGCCACATTGCTATTCTTGGGCATTTTGAAAATAGCTCTCCTTGCTTCATCTGTATATGCAGATGCAGAAGAATTAATTAAAGGAGGACCTCAAAGGATGCCGTTAGGCGCGCCCTTATTGTCTCACTGACATACACGCAAGCCAGTCTTTGGAGTTTGTGTTATTCCCTGGCTGTTGTGGTTAGCTCAGTTCTTTCAGGGCTTTCCGCCAAACGGAAGGACTCGGATGTACCGTTCCCTCCTGATTCTTGGCAAATGTCCCATCTTTTTTCTTCAGGTAGACAAAAGATAACGCTTTGGCTATTGCTTTGTGTAGCATGGTTGCTTCTGTAGTTTGTTCGATCAGAATTCCCTGAAGCTGTTCCGTCTTGTTTCTTACGTGTTGCTATACGTAGTCAGTGCCTTTTTGTACTTTGGCCAGTCTCCGGTTCGTTTTGCCCGGTGGAATTGTTTCAGTGGAGTAATGTCTAATACCGTCTTGGTCGCGAATGTTGGAGTATTGCTTATGTTATTATATATATTTCTTATTTATTGCTAAGAAACGTTAATGAAGGTACTCACTTTTCCGATTAGTGTCGCTGCTTCCCCAGACTTCGTGATGGATGTTGACATTGCAGTGGTGAAATTGTAGAGAGTAGAAGTGGAAACGCCCTTCTCTCGCAGAACTTCACCAGTCCAGCGACTAGCTTCGGTGGGATCTTGATATCGTTCCGTAGGAAGTAGTTCGATGTCGCGAGTTTTTTCCCGGCTTCCAGTGAAAATCACAAGGGCTCTGACCGGGAACTCAGAAAGATATGTATATTTTAAATTACGTTTAAGAATGATGCAGACTCTCGTTTTTTTCAAGAGTAAATGCATGCTTCCTTCTTGCAGATCGCAAATCTGCCTTCCGTACACCCAGCATTATTCCAATGTTATCCTTGGAACTTGTCTGCAATTAATGCAAAAGCAGCTTTTGCATGGTTAAGGTATGCCTGGGCTATCTTTCTGCTAGCCATTGGCTCCGTTAGTGTTTGGGACTCTTCTCCACTGACGAAGTATCACCTCTTCCTTCGACATGGCGCTTTCTTGCAAGTCGCTGTTTACCATGAGCCCCAGAAGATTCAGGGCTAGGTCGTCCAGTTTCTGCTCTTTACTGACCAGCAGGTCTACTTCCCTACTTGCTTCAGTCCTTTTAGCCTCTATGGCCTCCGAGATTTCCTTCGGGACTCCGGTAGGTTTTTCATCCGATGTCTCCTTCAAAGTGTCTTTCCTCGGCTTTTTCCTGTGCACTTGCACAGGTATGTTGCCAAATTTATAGTTGATAACAATTTCGACGTTTGATTACCTCCAGCCTACGTTTGTTCTCCACTTTGCCTCTGAAGATTCTCAATAATCGCATATGAAAGACATCGTTCTGAGGAATTAGGACGTTCAAATCCTGTGGAAGCTCTGCAGTGGCCTTTGTTGGATGTGGTCCTCGCAGTCTGTCAATCTTGACTTTGGCTCCACTGTTTGCATTCCAACTTCTTCGTTTTTGGGTGTTATCACCTGGCTATGTTTCGGACATGTGCTTTCGCCTGGTTGGCCAATTTGTGTGCGGTGCGGGGTGCCGCTTGTTTGTTTTTAGTTTTACAGTTTCGTATGAAACAAAATTTTATTATAATCGATTCAGTGTCCGATAGTCTGTCTGTCTGTCACACCTGGTTTACACGGAAACGGCAGAACCAATTGGTGGGAACGTGTGGTTTATGAATCCCGTTACATACAACGGATGGCATCATTTTGTGTTGAGTTTAAGGGGGATCCCCATAAATGCGCACCCCGTGCAGGGTGAAGACTTCACCACTCACTAACTATTTTGGTAGAGGGAGGCTTGGCCCGTAGAGGGAGGCTTGGGCCCTCAAGGAGAGACAGGTTCTCTCCAAGGAAACTACATGTATTTCGTGCCTACTGCTGAACCCCTACTGTTATTTGAGGACTTTCTTTTTTTCCTTCGGAATTTTTTCTAACAGGAATTTTAGAAGGGCATTTTAAATGTAGTCAATATTGGCTAGGTAGGGAGAAGGTCCTATTTTACCGCAACATATTATGAGAAAAATGGGATTAATAAAATAGTGTGTGCACTCTTGCCTTTAGTTTTTCCATTTTTCGTGTTGTTTTAGCCTTGATAGGATGGCTCGAATCTGTGTGACTTATCGACCCGTTATTTTTTTTCTCCCTTTCACTATTTATTATTTAGGGGTTCGCTCGATACTATATACTTTTGGGTGGAACCATGAACTACAAAAACTCAGGAAATCAACCAGGCGACTTCTAAACCGTGCTTACAAAAGTATCAAGAACGAAGACTGGTTAAATTTCAGGAACTCGAGGCTCGATAGGTGTTCCAAACGAGACTCCTTTAGAGCGTATTGTGAGGAACTGGAAGGCGAAAGAGAGACTTTAAGGCTGTGCAGGGTCCTCAAAAGGGATGAGTCGGCCACATTGGATTCTCGTAGAAAACCCGACGATACTTTCACGAGCTTTAGACTGGATTCAGTACAGAGCCTCCTGGAAGTACACCACCCGGTAGAACGGGCGAGAGAAGTGGTAGGGGGAGAGTTGACAGTTCTTGCAACCCCTTCAACACGCAAGTGCTGCAAGGGGAACTGGAACACTGCGAAAGCACCCATGAAAAGGTGAGAGATGCCATACTGTCCTTTGAACATTTCAAAGCACCTGGCATGGATGGCATCTATCCCGCAATGCTAAAGGAGGATATGGAGCACTAAGAGCGACCTCTAAGGAATATTTTTCGAGGATGTCTTGCTCTGGGCTACGTGCCTTCCTCTTGGCAAAAGGTTAAGGTTATCTTCATACCGAAACCTGGGAAAGATGACTATTCTAATCCAAAGAACTTCAGAGAGACCAGCTTGACTTCATTCTTGCTGAAAAGTTTGGAGAGACTGGTGGAGCGTCACATTCGTGGAAACGCACTTAGGTCACACCCACTTAGTGAAAACCAACATGCTTACAAGCGTGGAAAGTCCTGTGAGTCTGCTCTTCATTCTTTGGTCACAAAGATAGAGGATGCAACTTTGAATGGTGAGTAAGCGATGGGGGTGTGGACATTGAAGGGGCTTTTGACTGTGCGGCTTTTCAAAAAGATTGTGATACTGCCAGAGAGCATGGTGTTGATGATGCTTTAATTAAGTGGATCCATGCTATACTAACGCAAAGATTGCTGTGCGCTGGGGTGGGTGTCAATCACTATCTGACTGTAGAAGCAACGAAGGGCTGCCCTAAGGAGGTGTGCTTTCGCCACTTCTGTGGAGTATGCTGATCGACTGACTACTATGCGAACTGCAAAATTTGCAAAACACACCCTCAAGTTTATGCTGATGACGTGACTCTGCTTGTTGTTGATCGGGATCTTGGAACCGTGTGTAGGAATATACAACGTGCCGTTGATTTGATAGGCAGCTGGTGCCTCAGATATGGTCTGCCAGTTAATCCAAATAAAACCACAGTGGTTTTATTCACAAAAAGGAGAAAGCTGGATGGGCTTTGCCTCCCTGAGATGAGGGGTACTACCCTTCAACTCTCCGAAGAAGTGCAATATCTGGGAGTCGCTTTAGATAAAAAACTTTGTTGGAACGAACATGTAGAAATAAAGATGAAATGAGCTCTCACATATTATGGGCTGTGCAGACGGACCTTCGCCTCGACATGGGGACTCAGGCCTCATTTGGTAATGTGGATATACGTTGTCATCATTAGGCCGATGTTCGTATATGCATCCATACTGTGGTGGGTTAAGGTGCGATAAAAAGTTTTTCACCGTAAACTAGCCGCACTGCAAAGAACTGTGTGTCTTGGTATCACTGGTGCCATGAGCGCGACACCCGGCGCAGCTCTGAATGCGCTACTCAATTTGCAGCGCCCTGGATATATTTATTCAAAGCACTGCAATGAGAGCAGCTCATAGACTAATTCGATTAGATCAATGGGAATACAACGGATGTGGGGGGCACAGAGCATTGGAAGAGTTACTGGAAGGACTGAATCCAGTTCTTACAATGCCTTCCGATCCTTGTGTCTCCATACATCTGTTTGGTAGAAGATATTAAGTTACCCTGACGTGTAGAGAGGACTGGGAAGACCCAGAGGAATGCGTGGCGGGATATACGGAAGTCTTCTACACCAATGGCTCAAAAACAGAAGAGGAGTCTGGAGCCGGAGTTTTCCTCCGAATAAAAACGAGAAGCACGCTTTTCCTTTGGGACAACATGCAATGGTTATTCAAGTCGAAGTTTATGCGATTCTAAGGGCGGCAAACTGGGTGATTGGCGAGCGGTTGAAGGGCAGGCGGATCGCATCTGCAGTGACAGCCAAGCTGCTTTGAGGGCGTTGAGTAGTCCTTTGATCACCTCGAAAGTAGTTCAGGAATGCAGAAATCGCTTGAACTCTATTTCTAGATTCAATGCGGTGGAACTACTCTGGGTACCTGGTCACTGGGGCGTTGAGGGAAATGAAATCTCGGATGCTTTAGCGAAAGAGGTCAAGAGGTCAAGTATCAGTAGCATTGGCTAAGTCTGTTTTCAAAAACCGGGAACAAGCTTCCCATAATGGCAGGTGGCAGAGCCTAAATGCTGTTCAACACACCAAACTTTTCCTGCCAGAACCGAACATGCGTACCACAAAGTTTATCCTGTCGAAACGCAGGAGGACTTGCAGGTGTATTGTTGGGCATTCTGACAGGCCATAATTCATTAGCTGGGCATATGTTGACAATAGGAATTACTCAAGATGATACGTGTCCCTGTTGTAATGAGGAAGCGGAATCCACGGAGCATTTCCTATGTGAATGCCCCGCCGATGGACGTATCTGATTCATTAGAAATATATACTCGAAGGTTTCCAGTTCTCTTCTTTGTTGAGTTTAGGGTATTAGCTGAGCTTTCTTCATCCTTATTGCTTTGCTTTTTTCTTTGTTTTTAGTCAGACTGTGTTTCAGTTTCATTATCACCACACTTAATATTTTGCAAGCGATAAGGCTAACTCAAACATCCAAGACGATCGAGATTCGAACCTAGGATAACAAGATTGAGGAGCAGACACTCAACCAACTCAGCCATTGCGCGCTTGTCCCTAGAAATCCATTAGGGAAATTATGAACTCTTCAGAAAATATGTTATTTGTTTCCTTTGCCCGTTTTACAAATGGGGGATGGTGAACGGAAGTGAAGACATAGGCAGGTGCAAAGTAACCGAGTTTTCACTATGAAAATTTCATGCTCAACTTCTCTCAATATTGGAAAAGAAAAGTTGCTTCCAGTTAAAAGTAATCAAGTTGCTGGCAGTGTAAGTGGGTATCCGCACACTCTAGCAAAGAGCAGTATCCCTAATTTATATCATTACCGATAATACTGAAACGGGATTCCGCCTAGTTGTTTCGTTTTCCCGAACATGCACTCTCTGCACTACAGATCAAATAGCCTCGAACGAGTGTTGAAAGTTTTCGAAGTTAGTTTTCCTTTATGGCCTTTTAAATAAACGACGATTTTTTCTAAGTTTTCCCGAGTTCCGTCTTGTTTGCTATCTTGCAAGGGTCGTTTTTCCAGTCTTACGTTTTTCTTGTAATTTTTTCCAAACTTTATTTACTCGAAAGTTGCTTGAGCAGTGGTGGTTGTTCACATATTGGAAGTTTTTCCTTTATAAAAGTTGGATTTTGGGGAACTGGGAGTAGTGAGGGAGCTAGTTCTTCCGGTGTTTTAATTGAAGGAAAGCAAGTATTGTAGTTGCCTCATTTCTTGGGGGTAATTATAAGTAATTTATTTGTTACCTAGTAGAGAAGGACCACAAAACTTTGGAAATAATTTTAAAGTTCTCATGTGGGGATTCGAGTAGATTTTTCATTGTGAAAACTGCCGGAAGGGGTGGTCTATAGTTTATCGCACCGGCTGGAAAAGCATTTCGCCAGGTCGTTCGAAATCAAGTGCATGTTCACCACAACGGATTCTCTTAAGTACATTTACAACTTTTACAGCTTCGGCGAGTTCTATTCAGGTCGCAGAAACTCCCAACTATGCCACCTTCTTCTCACCTTCATGAACAATTAAAGTATCTCCAAAACTTTTTCATATAATTAGTGACTTTCCTAGTCCAAAGCGGATTTATTAATTGAAATGCGGAGAAAGTTATATGAGCACGAAATAGCCGTGCACCTGGTAAAAAAGGCTGCCAAAGTTGTTTTCACTCTTGGGGGTGAGGATTACTCGCAGTCCGAGCTATCATATTTTGGTCTCCACATGCATAGTGTGCTGCGATGGTTTCTCGAGGTGAAAGTTTATAGACATGGCGAAGGCAGGGCAACAAAATATGGATCGACATAACTTCAATAACTTTTGTGCAGTTTTAAGTGCTTTTGCATATTATTCAGTGGCGTGCTTGTTACTAATTGGTTTATATTTTTTGCTCGGAGGATAGTAGAGCGAGGCAAGGTTAATTGTTCGGGTATAATATTACTGCAAGTATCTCCAGTTACCTTTATACTTCTCAGAGGTAAAAATTTAATGGACTTTGCTTCCTGGTAAATATATAAGGACCAAAGGGATAAAGAAAATAACGGGTGGGAGTTTAGTTCTCTAGGTATGAAGAACATTATCACAAATTTAGAGTAAATCTAGTGGAGATTAAAGATTGTTGGAAGGAGTTTGTCCATATTGTTCCAATTTTAAAAAGGAATAGGGTAGGTAGGTATGAGTAGTCCTATCCTGTCACAGACTCCGAACATCGTAACTGCTGTTATGAGAGAAAAGAGGTACAGTCCAATCGGGTCAGATCTTCAGATCCAGCCCGTAGCATTCAAAAGGAAAGCTTCTTTCCCAACCTGCAGCTAGAGATCTCTCGAAGGTCCCCAAAGAATGGTTAGCTGGTGTCCGTAGCCTAACTCAAGCTAGAACTGTGCAATCGGAAAGGGGGTGCCTGGCGATTTCTCTTTCTTCTCCGTATCTACTGCAATGCGAATTGTAGGGTAGTTGTCAGCATAGTCCCATATTTGCCAGTGTCCCTTGCAGACCGCCATGATTTTGTATGCATTTGCACGGGTCCTGCACAAGAGCTCTCGCGATCGAGTTTTGTTATAGGCGAGCCTAATCCTCCTTGACTTAACACAGGTGGTGCACGTTCGCCACCTGAGTTAGTTCCACGGCTGCTAAGTAGTGCGAACAGATTCGACCTTTGACAGTCGCCAGCCGGACATATTCTGTACCCGCGAAGGACAGCCAAGAGCAGAGCCCCGCCTGGCCCGTCCATCAACTCGCTCATTCCTCTCTATATTTATATGACCAGGAACCCAGAGGGGGGTGAATTTAGGTGTGTCGCCCAGACTGTTTTTGCACTGGCTTATCAGCCTGGAGGATGTCGCCATTGAGTACCAGGCCTCAATGGCCGCTTGGCTGTCGGTCAGAATGGCAATATTACGCTTGGGGCTCAAATCATGTCCCAGCAATCGACAGACTTCAGTGTTGTCAGTATTTCCGCTTAGCGGAACCTGGGAGATCGTACGACCCGAATACACTGTGTTTATTCGAGAAAACACCCCTTTTTGATCCGTCGGTGAAGAATATTGTGCTATAGCCTTGCAAACCGCAGCTGATCTTCTACTCTGCTCTGGTTGGAAAGTCCACAGCAAAGTTTCTGGTGGAGTTCAGCTTTAGTGTGACGTAGTCCGTGGAAAATAGCCAGATCTCCTGAGGTACTAAGCTTCGTTCTACTTTACTTTTCGCTCAGCGTCTGCCACCATACAATAGAGCCGGATGTTAAGATGGGATGTACATGGCTGTGTGCACCCAGAGAATCATTCTCGGCTGGAGACCCCATTTCTTTGCAAAGGTCTTTTTCCGGGGCATAGAAGGCTATACAGGGCTTCTTAAAACGCAGTTCTATGTTCAATCTCCAATTTGGCTTCGGATCCAGGATTACACCGAGATACTTTGCATTGGGGGAAAGGGCCAATCTTTGTTCATTCGGCCATGGGAGGTGGAACTCGGGTACCCTTGCCTTTTTGGTGAATAGTTTCAGCTCCGTTTTGGTTAGATTTACGGCGAGTTCGCATCTTGTATTCCCCAGGCACACCTTTCCTAGCGTTCTCTCCATGATGGCACTCATAATGGAGAAAGACATCATCCCTGACACCAATATCATCAAGTCGTTAGCACACAACGCCACCTTCACCTCGCTCCTGGAGAAACGGCGCCACGGTGTGGCGTGCTACTCTTCACAGCTCTGTTCAAGTGATACAGCTCTGGTAAATCTGGACAAGCCACGGTACAAAACTTTCTTGCTGCTATTGTATTATACCAACTGGATCCAGAGATTTATATGCGGAGAAGCAGTTTGTAGCCGAGGCGATTTTATCCTCCGTAATGGCGGGGAAGTGCTTCTGAACTAAAAGTTTTCACCAGAAGATTCCATCCAGCAGCCTTCGATTTTTTTAAGGAAGGATGAGCTCCTATGTTCCTTGAATAGAATGTTACTGAGTCTTGTTGATTCACTGGTGCTTTTTAAATGGTTCGACAATCGACGAACCGAGTCCGCCCATTGGCAGTCTTGATGGCCAACTTGTACTTTTTCAGGCAGTCCTTGTATGGTTGCCAATATCTGTGCATGTAGCAGATGCTGAAGATATCCCTGGACAGCTTCCTAAGGCTAGACAGATTTACATCCACCACGGTGGTAGTGTCTTCTTGATGTATTGCAGAAGGGCAGGAGACTTTGAAATCGATAAGTTATACTTTTTCCAGAGCCCCGACTTTTGACTCAATTTCGTCCGTCGTGCTGATCTTGTTAAGAAAAATCTCTGGAAGGATTTTTAGTCAAACACTCGCCAGTTTTGCACTCTAAGAATCCCATTGTCGATTAGTAGGGTGATTTCAAGGACCTTCTCCCAACCCCACAATTCTCTGAGCTGGGAAAATGGAAGGTTGGTGTACTGCCCCTTTTACGCACCGACAGATTTGTGTTAATAATAAAATCAAAGACTGACTCAGTTCTTTTGTTAATTTCCAAGCTGCTCCAAAATGTACGCCTTGCATTGGTATCTCAGCCTATCAACAGGTTGGCCTTCTTTGCTGCTATGGTGGTCGCCAAAAATTATAGTTTTTCTGGGGAACTGAGCTGTCGTGGGCCATGTAAGTCGATGAAATATACACGTTCTCTGCCCCCGCCTGCTACAGTTTGACCACAACTAGGTCTGTAACTAAGGTCTGGACACAGAAAAGGGTGCAGACTCTTTCTCTTGATACATGCTTTAAGCCTGTCCTGATCAGCGCCTGTTGTGCTGTAGAATAAATTATAATATTTACTTTGCAGCTGTTTGATGGTTTCATCGACTCCCATCCAGGTTTGCGCTACCTTCAGCATGATCTGCTTACGTGGGGGCTCGTCAACCCCCGTCGGACCGCCGATCATCTCCTTCAATAGCCAATATTCATTGTCGATAAAGAAAACATGGAAGACCCTGCCTGAGGTGGAGTAGTGGTGTACAACAGGACGCCGGATAGCTTTGAGACATATCAAACTGGTGGACCCCGACGCAGAATTGGGGTATCTGGAGTTCCTCGTTAAGGCAGGCCTAGACTGACTGATGATGGCATGTTATTTAGAGTTCAGAGGAAGACGTGGTGGGCTGCACGCCGCCTTTAATGGTTAGGAGTCGACGTTTGTAATATGACGGTCTCAAGCTCATAGCAGAGCCGGCAGACCGTTTGCTCCCGAACCTTCTTAATATCCGTTTCGGGAACACCGATAGTAAGGAAAGTTCTCGGCATATCGGCTCTCTCTCTTGCTTTGCTGCCTGGCAGCATCTAGGTGGATCTGTTGAGGTTATTCTCGAGTTGTTGTGGAACGTCAGCACATTACGCTTCCTTTCTGGAAAACAAAAGAAGCAATTTTGGCACGATGGCAGCTAAGACACCTTCACACATCGTTCGGGAAGGAGCATTGCCTGAGCCCTTCGTTCGTATATTCGTCAGCAAAGTTTAACCGTAACATTTTACAGTGTACACCTACTGACTCCAAGTGAAGCTTAATTGCGAGTCCTTGCAGCTGGGAAAAGCTTCCTCCTAAGCTATTTGCACGGCTCCATCACGTTACTAGATGAATTGGTGTCTTTATACAAGACATATCCATCGCTTCGATAGTCTTGGCTGCAAATGAGGACTTAGCCATTGCTGGTCAAGCCCTTTTTGTTGTATTTTGGTCTGAAAAGTTATAATTGTCAGAAAACTCTTACCGCTTCGGTTTACCGTTAGCCGCAGATTCCCCGGTCATTCCTTCTTCTCAGCCCTGGTGCAACTCGGGAGTTGTGGTTTGCTCGGAGGCATTGTTTTGTCAGAAGGTGGTTTGTGCGGTGGCTGTCTTCTACCAGAAGATAGATGTTTGCCCAGGGGCAAGACTTTAGCCTCGTAGGTGGCACTGACTAGAGCCCGGGGTGAGGAGTGCAGACAGAGAGTGTCTGCCCTGGCTCATTCGTTGAGGACTGGGTCCCAATTGGATCGGTTCTCACTTGAATAATTGGAGAATCTGAGTCAGGACACTCAGTCTTCATCGATGAGCTCAGGGTTGCCCCTGAATTGTCACGATTAAAATTTAATTGTGGTTTTAGTTTAGGTTTTTTCTTTGTCCGGATAACTCAGTGGTTAGAGCACAAGCTGTCGTACGGAAGGTTCAAATCTCGCTGGCGGCAGTGGGATTTGCATCGTGATTTGATGTCGGATACCAGTCGACTCAGCTGTGAATGAGTACCTGAGTGAACTCAGGGTAACAATCTCGGGCGAGCGCAATGCTGACCACATTGCCTCCTATAGTGTTCTGTGGTGTACCGTTACGGTCTTGAATGAAGTGCTCTAACACACTTTAAGGCCCTGATCCAATATGGATTGTTGCGTCAACGATTATTATTACTTAGTTTAGTTTCAAAATTTTCGTAATTGTACCATGACCTTTGTTTAACCAACGAAGGTAAGATCTTGGCAGAGCCCATTTTTGCTGAGGCTAATTGAAACTGAAGGTTGCCTGGTACTCAAAGTTCACCGTTTATGGTCACATCTTATCATTTGTCACCATTCGGCCGTCGGCACGGAAGTCACACCTTGGCTTGGGGGTTCTAATTCAAGAGTCACCTCTTGCTCCCTAGAGGGTCTTTCCTGCTGTGGTTCCTTAGCTTAAGGTAGGTAATTGTCGATTAAGTATTATACCAGTAGTTAGCTGGCTTTCTTTACCGCGCTGCTGTAATCCACTGGCTAAATTTGAATGATTTTCTCTGCGATAATGTCGTTCAGTTGTATATTTGTTGGGAGAGCGTCCGTGAAAGCCTTCAGGTTGTGTAGTGGTCAATATGAGTATAGTGATTACTAACGTACTAACATCGTGTGGCAATAACTTGTTTTAGATCTACTACAGATTCTAGACCTCTTTACCGGGAAAGTCCTTCCCATATTCATGAGAACTATGTCCAGTTTCGTAAGACTCATCAGACCATTTCTGAGATACGTTAAGGGTATCTTTTCTTTTTCCCAATAGGCCGGTGTTCTGCCTTGTCCCTCCTTCTGTGTAGCATATAGTTTGGGATGCCGATATGACCCTTTGCTCCATACCCTTTCCATACCTTCTGACCATCGTTCGAACTTATACATTATTCGCTATGCGAGGTTACTCCTTTTGGCGGAAAGTGCAGTCAACTTCCCTTCATGAAGAGATTCAGCTGTTTTATTTTTTTCCTTTTCCTTGGAAGTGGAACGTTTTTGATCCGTTTACCTATTTTGCCAGCTTCTTTGCAGGTTTGGCTTGGTTCAACTTCGTGTTTCGAGGGGCGCTGTCTGGTACATCTTTTCACTCAGAGCTTGCGTTTCTTTGTTCCTGGTCCTTTTTACAGGCCAGATTAATACAACCTCTTATAACTTGTAGAGCAAAAAGCTTTTTGCATGTTTTTTTTTACAATTTAAGGAATTAACTAGTTGGCGATTTAGATTGTAGCCCTTCTACTTAAGATGGGATTCCTATTTTTTGCGGTGGAGTGGTACATGAGTAAATGCTTACGAATTTTAAAGTTCTGTAATATTCTGGGCTTTATTTGTTGTTGATAAGTTTTATCTCATTCCACAGAAACAAACCATCCACAGACAAGACCTAGTCATCCAGAAGGTATGTTCAACGTGATAAGTGTCTCCTTGTCAGCTTTATTGCAAGCCATATCACTATCGGGTATTTCACTGAACATTTCACTCTCCCAAATCGGTGTATCCTATTTGCCATGTGAATTTCACAACGGAAATGACAAATATTCTAGCTCGTATCAACATGCCGAGAAAAAAACTTAGATCCCAAGTCAAAGGAGTTAAATTGATTCGTGACCAATTTGTCAGTCTTTTTAGGCAGTGACCATTTCATTACCCCCGCTTCTCTCACCTCCCGGTCACTCAAGGAAGATTCATATCTGCGAAGTGTAAAAAGCGTAACGTAACTCTCCGACTGACACACTGAATGACTGGGGTTGCCCTTTTCATTTGCACTCTCCCTTAACCTTTCGTGCCAGCCGCTTGCTGGCCGCTGGAGCTGCAAATGTCCTCGAAAAGACGAAGAGCAGTATGTTATCGACATTTGTTCATCCATCCGCTTGACTCGTTTTATCCTTTCGATTCTATCCACTCGTAGGTTCTTGTTGTCCTGCTTCGGGTTAACCGATAGTAACTTGGCAAACATTTGTACTTCTTGCCGTTCTCCAGCAATTTTCCTTCCGCGCCCAGGTCCCCCTTTGCGACGGAAAAAATTTATCTTTAGTATGAGGTTACACGCAGGATACATTGTGCTTCTCATATGTGTGTACATGTTGGATTGTTGGATGTAAGTAGGAGGCGGGTTATGGTCTGTCAGTGGGAGTGAGTGTGAATGTCGGGATTGAAAGGATACTTTATAGTATTACACAGGACGGTGGATATATTTTTGGCGCTCATGAATGATGCTCTGCGAGAATGTGTGAATATCGTCCAAATGGAACTATTATCCTGGAATTTTTTTTTTGCTTTCGGTTCTTGCTTTCTTTCCACATCCAGCAGTATTTTCATTTCCTCACAAGTGAAAGGCACAAAAGTCCCATTTGTTATTTGTATTCGGATGCTTTTTCGTGCTTCCCACATTTTTTTGTTTGGATATGCGGTAGTGAGGCTTGAAGGACTGTTTAGACGGCTGTGTTTTTCTATGGAGATTAAAAGAGTTCGGGAAGTACAGAAATTAGGGCGGTGAGAGGGGCAGTTTTCATGTAACCAGATGTTGGTAAATGATACTTACCATGGGGTGGGGGTTGCACTCATTTTAGGGTGAAGTACGGTTGGTCCTTGCCAAAAATGTTAATGCAATTCCATTCCAAAGCGCTGTGGCATGGAAGCCTGGACATTGCAATTTTTAATATCATTCTCTTTTAGTGTTGAAACCTCCTTCGCAAGATTTACGGAAATTAAAATGAAAACAAAAAGCATGTATTTGACACCGTTTACTTTCTGCACAGTGAAAAGGTCATATAATAAAAACCTGTAACAGCTATTACACTTTAAGGCACAAACTCGTTTAAACCAATCTCAATCTAGACTGGACACCAGTTTTCATAGCCCACGTTGGGCGTTATCTGTCCAAAGTCTGTCTGAATTATTTAATTGCATTTCATCTCGGATTTCCCTGAAATGTATCGCTTAAAATGTGAGCGGATTGGGAATTTATGATGCCTTTAATATGGTATTAATTCGATAGTGTTCTGCTGTATTACATCTGGAGCTTTGAGTGCAATGCAAAAAGTAATCACACTGAATGCATATCCGTTTGAAAGGTATGCAGGTATATTTTCAATGGGGTGTTTTTATTATGAATGGATAAAGATTTGGACAGGGAGATTCATACTAGTTTGCTACGTATATTGCAAAAAAAGCCCACGATCCAACCTGCCCAAGGTGCGACTAACCTAAGGATGCGTTGAAGGTAACATCCAAAGGCCCAGGCAACGCGAAATGTGCGTGAACATGCCAGAACGTATTGCTATATTACCGATTATCACAAACAATTAAAGCGATCGTTCTTCTCTACAGACAAATATTAATCGTAAAACGAGGGCAGCACAAATTAAGAATAGAGCCCACTAGGCCAGACTGTTACCGGACAGGACTCTTCTATATGTAGAGTGAGTACTTAAATCGGGCTTCGTCAGCGCTCTATATATTTTGCGGCACTAAGTACGGTGCTGAAATTACAATTGGGACGACTTAAATCTTTTGTAGTCTCCATGTCTGTTCAATATCGGCTGTAGTTCCGGATTTCTCCTTGTTGTTTTTCAAAAGCGTCCCGGTTCAATAGTACGGCATAATCGATTATGAACCATGCTTGTGCCTCCCGGAGAAACGGAACTAGATCTGGCCTATTGTGATTAAAACTATGGTCGGTGGCTATAGTGTGATACCACAATACTTTGATCCGATAATTTTCCAGGGTCTTGACGGAGAATCTTGAAGACGGAGTCATGACCTTTGTGGTACTCGGTACTGCTGTTACTGGCGAGGTATCTGCATATGTCGTCTGAAACTATAGGGGTGTTTTCCTCGAATAATTGTTTTTCTACGATATTTCTCCAAACCCAATTACCCATCTCTCTACTGAACTGAATCGTAGTGTCCAGCAAGGAATAAAGTTGATTCACGTCCTTAGCATACAATTTGATGGTTGTCGATGTTGTATGACTGCTCTAGATTCTTATATAGCGCACAATGCGTCAACCACATCTACGAGCCCTCAATGTTGGTTCTTGGTAGTATGGCACCCCTTGGAATTTTCTAGAAGATTGGCTGTTTCTCAACTATTCTGGGCCAATTAGTTGAGGGTTACTCATTCGCTGTTCATTTCGGGGTTTAAGTTCCATTACATGGCATAACCCACAATGGAGTTGTGTACTAGATAACCTGCAATCAGACTTCGTGGCAAGAGCCACTTTAGGTGAGGCCTTTGTAGACTTGGGTTTGATCGTCCTTCTCTAGTATGTGTCGCTAGAACACTATGCCGCAATTACTATTCACTTTTCATACTGCATATCAATGAGCGTCAAGGAACTCTCTCCTTAGCCTAAAGGCAGCATGCGGAGATTCGAAGATACGTTCATATTGTCTAGATTGCGTATGTTAGAATATGCTAAATAGGGGCAGCAGTCTTGTCAACCGAATGAAGACTAGGTGGCCAAGTAGCACCTTCACATGGTGCGATCGGTAAACTCTATATTCTCATTGACTTGCTGGCCGCGATACAGTAGGTGAATGTTCCAAGGGCTTGAGAGATCGAATCGAAGTGTGCACGGGTACTCCTCTGAAGTGCTTTTGTCATGAAACTTCGCTAGATGTTATCTGGCATCGTGGGGGGTTAGGCCGACATGGCGGATACTCATGTTAAACCACCAGGACATAATAATGCGCTGGATGGACACAGATGAAATGTAACCAATCCTCTTAAGTTGCCCCATACGGAATACAACCCTGGCTGGAAGCTAGTTTCCATGAGAAGAAAAACTCACATCAACTATCATACCCTGACAGAAGGAAGGCCGATCTCGAACCCAAAGACTACGATAGAACCCTTTCAGGAGACGCACATTTCACGTACTCATATGTGTTTCGAATCTTCCCACTTTCATTCCATTTAATCTGCCACTGAAATGTAACACACGTGGGAAAAGGACGCCGTTTGACACAGAGGTAGGGTAAAACACGGAGAAGATCGGACGGCAATACCTTTCATCAGGAGGAGAAGATATGTCCCATGGTATGCTATGAAAGAGGGGATAGGAAAGTCTACTTTACAAGGTCTGACTGGTAAATGGGGCTTAGGACCACTTGCTTGCGGGGAAAAAGCATGCAACCCAATTTTAAAAACGAAGTCAAGCGCTTGTCGGGCCTAACCCCGAACAAATTTGAGAAACTATAGTTTTTTTTCCGAGTTGTCACAATCTCAGCAGATGCCGGGTTTTACCTAATATTAGCACTAAGTGCTAAGCATCTAGGCTCAGGCCATTCTGCCTACTTAACATATACAGGGGCTTTGGTGGTGGTAGATTAACGGGAGAATCCATCGAAAACTCACCGCAACATCGAGTACGTTTGCATGCTATAAACCAAACTCTGTGGAAGTCGTAGGACATCTAGGAAAGCCGCAATAGATTTAGGTAAAATACTTGATAATATTATGGAAACTAAAACCACTTTTCTAAGACCCCAAACTTATTAGATTTTTCAAGCTAGTGGCTTATAGTTCGCCTTCTTCTCCACGTATTTCGGTTGAATGTTGCTATTATCGGGACGATGTTCCTACATCAATAATATTCGTGGCGATACCCGTCTTGTCAACTAACAGCCCGTCAGGGCTGTTGTGTATAGCACACAACAGGCGACCGTTTAGAACTTATCGATTCCAATATATGCTGTAAGCAAAACTGAACTACCAAGCACAGTTTGCGGCTCATGCCGGTAAACCAGACATCCTCCCGTTTTCGTTCCAACGTTTCTAACGCTGAACCACATATACAGCACTGGTCTTTTTCAGCTAGCTCCTTCATTATGAACTTTTTGTAAGCTTCGGTAGTGAACACACCGTCTTTAACGGCACACATGAATCCCCCAGATGATCCTCAAGTTTGAAAGATCTATCCTTCAAGCTAAGTAGGGTTAATCCCCAATCTGCCTTACAAATAGCCGCATACAAGGGATTCGCCTGATCGTTGCTGTAAAAATAGGCGTGTAACAAGTCGAGTTGGTGGTGATGTTGTGCCACAATGTGAACCATACCCCTGTCTTTAATATGATGAGGCAGGCTCATCCGCTCCTTGGGAGAATTTGGGTGATGCATTGGGAATTTGGTCATAGTAGCTTATATCCGCCGCATATACCAAACGCATAAGCGAATACTCTTCCCAGAGGGATGCAATTTGAGCACCAGCTTCACACGTCGCAGTACTTCAGACCACAGAGTATCCTTTCAGATAACTAACTCGAGCATGGGTTCCTTGCGGAATTCCTAGGTATTTGTAGAAGCTTGTCTCTATCATAGCTTGGATTTGGAGAACACCAATGATATCTCCGGCATGCGGAAGGTTTAGATTCAAAACTTGGCTAATCCAAATTGATCCAATTCGGAAGCCCTTCTGCTGTAAGGACAGAATATTGTTGATCTCGAAGTACGCATTGAATGCATGAACTTGTAGGGGGTTGGTAAGCAAATAATCGGTCTAGTGTTTGTGTAGTTTGGAGTGTGTCTTTTTGAGGGACGAGGTATGTAATTCCCCCAGAGAGGGAAGGTGGAAATTTCTCTGGCTCATTTGTACTGGCAAACTTGTTATACCATAAATTCTACACCCGATCTAGACCAGGACCCTCTATTTTTTCGAGGTGTTTATGGCTTATAAAAACTGATACCCGGCATAGTGACATGGCAGATGCCTTCGGTTGTACTTCATTTACCATGCTGGGCGGGTAACTCTCAAGTTTTACTCCAATACTGTTTCGCTTCCCATACCGAAAACTGTACTGTCTGGATGTTCTGTTAGGACTCCTCGATCTGAAAAAACTTCACTGGTTCCTTATGTACGTTTCATTCAGAACATGTCTGGCGTGATTTTCGCCATACCGCCGTAAACAACAGCATACGGTAGAAAGTTTAATGTGTCCAGAATTTTAATTACGGTGTCTGGCGGTGTCGCTGGCAATGGCATAGTTCCGGTAAACCCTCTGCACTATATTTTTCACTATGCCTGCATGCACCAGCAGTCCTGCTTTGGGTCAGAGTTAGCAATGTCCTGCCATAATAAGTCCCGTTGACGTTCTAGACAAATTTTTCATGGTGGATCTTTTCGGTCACTCAAACGAATAACGCGAGAGCGATTTTTCTGACCGTGAAATTTGATAGCCGAAATTGTACCATTACACAAGTGATGTAGTTGCAGCAGCCACATATCGGAAAACCGCCGAGATGCAATTTCATCATAGGTTTTTGAGATAGAATTCTCAGAGTTGCTGGAAATTCGTAGGCGCTAGTAATATCTGATCTATGCAAAGGGTATATTTCCGAAATTCGGCAGTATCGGCAGTGTCGGCAGTACAGTGCGTCGGCGGAGGCGAATTCACCACGGCAATGCAGCTGTGCTTCATGTCTCCGATGTGCCGCTACAAGTGGATTCTACTGCATGGCGTAGCCAGCAATTTTCGCCCCTTCTTAATGTGTGATCTATCCACTGCCACTTTCGCCTCCCGATCACAGTCCATATGAGTGGCAAGCCTGTGCGCAGGCAAGTTGTTCGTTTAAGATGGTGAGGCAGCGTCTGATGAGTTGCAAGTGGAGGAACTTCACCTGTTAGATTACGGTTAAGAACCATGGTGAAGTGTTCTTTCCACCTCTTCCGTTGTTCAAGGAATGTCGACCAGTGACGTCTTTCACAGGATTAGTGAATGATTTGCCACCACATGCAAGCTTTTTCTGAAACCATCTGCGACATCTTCTGCTTCCCGGACTAACGCAAATAGCAAATTCGCCCTTGTGACGACGTACACTAGACTGGAATTCTTGAAACTTCGCTCGGTATCGGAGTTCTATTCTCTTCCACAACTCCGCGAACAGCCAGATCTTATGACGGTTTTTCGAGACGTGGCCGCTGACCTGTGTAGCATCCGAGAAAAGAGCATTTTTGATGGTGGTCCAATGTTCATCGATCTTCTCAGGCGGGTTACTCTGTATATCTGCGGTCCGATCAGCAAGATCGACAGTTGGGTCATACACGCGGTCGATGTTGAACTTAGGGGGTCGCAGCTCTCCTACTTTTGAAAAGTGGCTTAAGCAATATCCAAGTGAACGTGAGTGGCCATCTGGTATGGTAATCCTTTTCGAGGCCGATGTTAGTATCCTTCTTCGTAGACAACAGGTAAATTTACTGTTGATCGCGAAATGGTCGATTTGATTGCTCGTACGTCGTCAGTGAGTTGATACCCAACTGATCTGGAAGGCAGCCTGCCTGTGGCTCGGACTATGTGCCACCAATAACGAAGCGATGGAATTTGCAGAAATCCACGAACCTGTCACCACTACCGTTGCAGCTGCTAAGATCGTGTTTCCCCATCAAATGTCCATCCAAGGTATTATTAAATCCCTACTTGGCATTCAGATTACTCATCATGATCACAGTGTCGCCTTTAGGAAGCATTCCTTGAAGTCTCCGTTGGTGCGTAGCATTGTACAATTGTGATCCTTCTTAGCCTGTATCGGAATCTTGCCGGCTTCCAAATCAAGAGAGCGCGCATTGCGGTAGAAATCAGAAACAACCCGATACCGGATTCGCGTCTGCTACCACTCGGCTTTCGAGAGTGCAAAAACTTATTGCCGTAATTGCGGCAAGAGGGGGAGGGTTACTCTCCAGAGTCCCACCATTTTATTTCGCTTAGGTCCAGAATGTCCAGTTTATGTCGCTTTAATTCCCGCTCAAGTTGGAGAAAGCGGGCATTCTGAGGGCCCTCACTACCGTTGTCTATTATAGTCCATTTTCGATTGCCAAAGGTCGTTGCCGTAAAGTCAGTCCCTATCCAAGGGGTTGTTGATGTTTGGGCAGAAATTAATTTTCAAAATTTGAGGATTGCTACTTCACTTACTTTCATCCCTTTTAGTCGCCTCTTATGACAAGCCGGGAAGACTCTGTATTCTAAAGCCCCAACTCACAGGGCATTTTTCTCACCTACTCCCTGAAATGGTACGGTGGCGTGCAAACATTCAGACTGAAGCTATCTATCTCACCTTTCATAACCGAGCTTGGGACCAACAATGGCGGTGTTTATTAGTTTGTTTTAAAAGGTTGCTGCTAACCCCCATTATATATTATATATGGTTGCTATTCATTTCTTGGTGGAGTATAGTTTTTTAACCACGCTTTGGGCTCCCTGTTTGCGACTTGTTTACTTGCATTTTCAGTTTGAGCATTGTGTGTGTTTCGGGTAAGTTTCGCGAGATATATTTTTTCTGTATTTAAGGTTTCGATGCAGTCCCACATGTCACTTAAGGCCGCGTGAAATTTCGTGAAATGACACATGAGGGGCTGAAGTTTCTAAAAGACACCTGTAATTTCCCAACTTAGTTAGCGCAAAGCGCTTGTTGACCGGACACTTCAGTGGAGCTTTAGTTTCAATTTTGCAAACTTTTTAGGTTTATGGGATAACCCCGCCTTCTAGGTCAACTTCGACCAACTAGGACGGTCTTAAACCATCGCCAGTCAATTAAGTCATTGCAGGGCACATTACTTTTTTTTGCCGGTTATTTTATAGAAAACGTCTTTCTCAGAATCGGGTCGATTATTCTGTAGTGCATATCCGATGAAGAAATGGATGTTGAGATAATAGTGATCCTCATCCGTCCGTCATCAATTCATTTGACGGTTTTAATGGCGTCACGGAAAGCCTCAACATCCACACAATATTGAATGTGTGGGATACCAAAATAGAGAAGTTTGTAGCTCTTTTTATCATGTTCGGGTTATGTTGCAAGTCTTGGACCACACGATCGAGGGGCTTATAGGGCGTAGCTATCAAAGCAGTCAGTTACGCCCGGAGAATCCATAGTGCACCTGACTGCCAGTTGAACTGAAAGTACCGAAAATTCAATTTTGGACGTGGACGACCTTGAGACGAAAATTTGAGATACTTTTGTGTGTGAGTATTTACAAAAAATATTTCTAAGGGATGAAGATGCCCCAAAAAAATGTTTGCTCACTGCCTAATCAATCATGACAGCCTCGCTCACAGCCTAAACAAACATGCCTGGCCGACTCATTTTTCATAAAATCACCGGTTACCTGAACAAGTAAAATCGACAGATCAAATCCATCGCATCCACATTACGGCCACCAGTCAAATGCGGATTCTTCAGGCGTAACTGATTGGCCGAACTAAAAGTGGAGGACGGGCTGAAGTTGGACGTCTTAGCAGGCGGGCTTAAGCTGGACGGTTTCCCAGTTATTTTTTTTAAAGGTATGACCATTCTCAGAATGGTGTTAAATATAGTTTTTTTGGTAGGCCTGCCGCGGGTGCTGTCATCAAAACAGATGTGCAGTAACTCCAACTATACTTTGTTTATCTCTGGCCCTACTTTCTACATTTTATTTCTGTTTTGCTGAGGATGGTGCGAAGTACGACACCTCGAATCCTTCTCCTTTTGTTCTAGCGTAAACTAGTCGCGTAGTCCAATACCTAAAATTAGAAGTCTATTGACAAAGTAGCGGAGACGACGGTTGGCGAGATTCGATGTATTCAGATTAAAGATCTAGTTGACTTTAAAGTCGAATAGTCAGACACCCCCAAAAACATTTGGAATTGGTTCCTTATGGTAATGTAAAGTGTGATGAATTCTCTAAGCCTTCTCTTATCGATTCCAGTATTTCTTAAGCGTAACTATCGCCATCTGTTGATGAGATATTTTCCTCCGATATATTTCCGTGAATTTCAGCAGATTTTGCTTCCTTCGAAAATCATAACAAAAGCAATGATAGCCGATTTCGTATACAAAGAAATATCTCGAGGATAACTAGGAAAAAGTGACAACAACAAATTGGAGACAGTCCACAAAGACTATCGACAAAGGGCGCAAAATGGGCCTACAAATGGGGCTGATCCGGATGATTTCTGTGCTTGATGATGTTCAGTTTGTAGATAGGATTTTTGGGCTGTGTGTGCTGTGCGTACGTGAGTGAGTGCGAATGTCGATAGTTCACACGCGTTCAGCAGGACATGCCAACAACTCTCCGTGTCGCAAGCGTTCGAGTACCGATGGCCCGAAAGGCATTTAGATTTGTTATCCAATATGTATGTCCTGTTGTTGAATGTGTTCCTACAATGAACTGGACCAGACAGTCTATCACATCAGATGCCCACATTCATTGCTAATCGAACAATTGTTATCCTGTAAGGGTTTTCGTGTACACAAGTAGAGAGGAGGGGGGATTCCGTTCAGGCCTTGATTGAACGCATTAGAATGTAACCCTCAATACAATCGGACTCATCCTTCTGCCGCTAATTAAACCGATTTTTCCGAAATTGAGGTGGATACGCTCGTCTGGGTCCTGGCCCAAGCGAAACACAGCTGGCTGGACGATAGCTGGAAAGCATTTAGCATGGTTGTTTGTAGACCACATTATTATCCTAGATTCGGTTTCTAATCAAAATTGTTCCGGTCGGAACAACATGCCTAGGGCACAGTCGTAAGGTTGGGCTATTATTGTTCCGGTTCTAGTTCTATAGACTTCGGTCGTTCTTAGTCCTTCCATGCACGCCTACTTGATATGTAACCTCGGCGGGAGAGGGAAACCAGCCACTCATCGAAAGCTTTTTGTAATTGTTATCTATCGAATGAATGGACGTTAAGCCCAGGTAAATAATGTGTAATCGATGGTGTCCCTACATCCTTGACCGGGCTGGCAGTGCACGGGGCGGTGGGAAATTGGAGCTGGAAAATCGACAGGCGAACTGATATGTACGATGAGCATAACAAGCGATTTGTGGCCAGGAGTAATTACAGTGGTGTTCCACGTAACAAGCGGTTCGTTCGCAGCTATATTACGCATCCAGCCATGAGGTTTCCGCATATATACTTTTCCCCCGGCTAAACAATATTTAAGAGCATTAAATATTAATAATATGCAATTTTCTGTTCGGCACGAAATAGTGTTATTTTTATATCCTATGCAAATATGAAGGGGGAGGGGGGGCGGCGGCATGGTGAAAATATTTATTAGTTGCGGTTGAGTTGTTCAGTTTTCCCTAGGCCACTTATTTCCGATGGATTTGTTAATTGCCCGCGGATGGGAGCGTTTGCATAAGAGCATCTGAAATAATTTTGGCTGGCTAATTAGCTATTGAGTCTATTTACTAAATTTTCATTGTTAAAATCCGTTTTCATATTTGCGGTCATGATCTGCATACGTTCATTGTTAGGGCAAAATTCAAGATATTCCGGCTTTAAATTAAAATTAAAAGCAATATCTTTTCCCCAATTGGTGAATCCGCCCTGACTGGCTGTGGCCGAATTCGCCCCAATTGCTTTTCTTTGACGACGAGTCAAGCATTGGATTTCTTTTGAAGCATCCTTGAGTAAGCAATGACCTAATCACTTACAACTTTGCTCCAAAACTACATTTCGGCTCGTCCCAGATGAAAGCATCACAAAGATCAATTTGGAAGTTTCCAATTTCAAGATGCTCCTCAAATTAATGTTGATTTATTTGAAGCGGACATCATAAAGCCCGATCCGTTTGCCTGACTGTTTGCTTGATTCCTTTCGAGGATATTCCCTTCGTTAATTTTCCCACAGCGTCCGAGGCTCCTGTGTTCACATTTTTCTTACTTTGTGCGGTACTTCCTGCTGGCACGGCAAATTTCACTTCATGCAATCATCAGCACGTTCGTGATATAAATTGAAAAAAATTCTCTTGCGTTTGTTCCCCATCAGCTGCAACAGTGCCTCAATAGTGCTGCCACAGTTTTCCTGTGCCTCTTTTTACCCGTGTTTCAACATGGCCTTTGGACCGGTGGTATTACTCTTCAATTACTGGTGTGTGTTCTGGCAGACTTCCCATCAATTTATACGTTTTTTATGTTGTTTCACCGAGAAAAGGAAAACAGCGTTCGAAATTTCAGTTCAGGTTGACTTCCCTCCCTGCTACCCTTTACAATTCCATCTTTTCAGGAGAAAAAAAACTGAAAAGGCAGCAGATAAGACCAATCGGTTTTTTATGATCAAAGAGAAGTAGGAATCAGCCAAAATGTCCAATCACCAGGAATCAGTCATGTGAGGATTTGGCATTTGTGTTCACTGAGGAGCTAGGCCAACCATCCGGTTTTCATCTATCCACATTTACCTGCAAAGCGTTTTCACCGGGAAACACACAATGGAATGCTTTCGCCATGTACAAGGTAGACGCTAATGGATGAACTATATAAAGGATGAAAGTGCTCCAGAACGCGCAAGAACAGAAAGTACAAACTACAATTAAACGAGAGTAACCGCTAAATTAGAGCAACAAGGATATCCGCTTCGAATAGCGAACTAAATAGGGAACGATAGCAAAGAAGAAATTGTTACCCAAACTGAATTTATAAAATCGATTTTACTTCGAAAATTGGGTCACTGATTGCTTGAAATTGGGGTAGACTTGTCTGCACTAACAAAGTTAAACCCGGCTCCTTCCTTTTAATCCTACACAATTAGAATGAATGCTGTCTGGATGTTTGGTCGTCCAATAAAGAAAGTGATTTTCAGTGACGATTCTTGATCCCCCGCAATTCCTGCGCTCTAATTCTGGACCCTTACCCAAAGGTCCTGAGAAAGTATTGCTATGGCAGAATACGAAAGAGTGCTAAATTCTCCAAACATCAACTGAAATTATTTTGGCGCTGCCTTGAAAAGGGAGGAACAAATAAAACTACAGAGGGAATGAGGCCAATAGAACAATTTGGGTGTTTCGTTTGAAAGGATGGATTCCTCATTTTTGGTAAGAAAATTTCCAAGATTAAAATTTCCCCGCAATGTTACTTAGATTATTCTCAGCCAGTGACAACAATTAGACAACTAAACTGAGTGGGAGTTATTTTCCTCACATATTTTCTTTAATCTTGACACGTTATTATAGAGCCTTCGTGACCTGATATTAGTCCATCGAGAGGTTATCATTCGTTGATTTTTCAAGTTCCTTCCTATTGATTGCCATTGGTCACTTAAACGTGGCACAGCCTATCAAGCACACCCCCCGTGCCATTGCTGCTCGTTCATTGGGATGTGTTTCAGCTCCCTTCAGGTCTCCTGGAGAATTCACATCTTTTCTACTATTCTATGCCATATGTTTTAATGGCGGCTCATTCGTTGGCCAGTCTGATATACTATAGTTCACTACAGCCAGGAATAAAATTGTTTTTACTGTGTGACCTATCTACTGCCACTAGGTTCTTCTAATTGACACGACCACTGATAGCAGACCGCACACCGAAGTCGTTCTTTATTATCTCTTTCTCCACAACTGAGTGTCACAGTACTCCACCCTCCGCTGAAACCTAACGGGATTCAGCAAGGAACCACATGTATGGCTCCCTCAGCTCGGCTGCAGCAAGTCAAAATAGACACATCACTCGCCTGTTCCTGGTGGCGTTAAAATGGAGTGGGCCTCGCTCGAGGACCTAGGACATACCCTCCTAAGGTGGCTACCGCGACCTCTGGCAGACGTCTGCCTTAATTAGGACTCGCACGTAGTAGTTGAGATAAACCTAGGCATATCGGCCAGGTTTTTAGGTTTCAGCTTCCACACTGCGTTCTTGAGCAGACCCAGTTTGGGGGTTTTGAAGCTCCATCTAATGTGGAGCACGGGGTCACTGGGGAGCGTCATATTTTCCTTATATACCAGCTCGGCGAGACTTACAGAAAATTCTTCACGATTGGCTGTCCAGGGGAAAAGTAGGAAGAATGGCAGGATATGTGACTGAAAAGGGTTGTCTTGGGCCATTATAGCCCCTTTCCGCGTCCTGAGCTGTCTTTTAAACAGCCCATTGAACTGCAGAGGGGGAGGAGACGCAGTTGTCAGGTGTTATGAAACCGAAGAGTTTTCCTAACTCAGAGAAAAGAGAACTGGATTACCTCGTCGGTTTGATGATTGTCGGCACACCGGAACGGGAAATTCACTTTCACCCTCAGAGAGCCTCGGCACAAGATTGTGTAGAAATGTTATCCATAGGCATCGCCACCGCGTGAATATATTGATGATTCTGAGGCAATACGGGAAATCGCACTCTCAAAGTGCTGATTACGCCGAGAAACATTCCTACTGCTATAATCACATGCTAAGTAGTTTTACACTTTGCAATGCACTGCCTGTTCCAAGAATTAATGTCCTTGTTCAAGGAAAGGCAGAAATATTTTCCGGTGGCTAACCGTCTCGTTGCTGGGATGTCTTGGGTAAGCAAGATCTTGAACGCTGTGACATGCTTCCTTGCGGAAATCGATTGGGATATACGGTCTTAGTCCGTGTCTGAGGTCTCGCAGTATGTGCTTGAGTTGAAGATAGGAAACTCTCCAAAATGTGTATTGGGGATCGGTCCTGGGGCTCTGAAGAACTGCGACGTCCTTCTGCACCTCCGCGATTTCTGGTAAATCAACTGTGGCGGAGATCTTGACCTCCGTAACACATGACAAAGCGTTAGCAAATGCATTACCTTTTACAGACGCAGATGTTGAATGTTGGAATGGCATTCCCTGATAAAGCTCAAGTGCTGAAGTTGGTAAGGGGACGCTTTGTTGGGTTTCTGTTTCAAAGCAAAGGTGCTTATGGGTCGTGAATACTGTAACCGGCCTGCTTTCAAGTAAGAAGTATTTTATTGCTAGCTACGCGGCTAAAAATTTACGATCGGGAGTGCTATAGCTGCGTTTTATGAGGCTCAATTTTTTGGAAAAAAAGTTCAATGGTTTGAATTAGGAGGCAGGTTGTTAGCCGAAGTCTTAAAATGAAAGATTACTTTAGAAGATATTTCTCCTTTTTATTGGCTAAAAGTATTTGGTAATATGTACAAATACACATTTCGAGGACCAGCTGTCCCCTTCTTCAGTGTTTTATCTTCTGACTGGAAAAATATCTTCTAAGGTAATCTTTCATTTTGAAGTCCAACGGCTGCCAGATTTGGTTCACCTTTTTGTGAAGGACAGGACCTGTGGCAATGTCTGAAGCGCATCATGTTCACCAGCTGTTACTTGGTAGTCTAAAGCGCCTACACAGCTGTTTTCAGAAGCGGGGAATTTAAAATCGTTTACACTTTGACTGGGTCTAGTTGGATCCCTTCCGCGGTAGAGAAACCTTACCTGTGATTATAACCACGACCAGAATATCACCCAAATAAACGAAGCAAAAGTGGAGCTTCCGTAGAACAGAGTGGATCAGCTGAAATGGTTACGCCGTATTGAGGTCCAAAAGTTATACTAGTGAACTCGAAAATTCTGAAAGTTTCACAGGTGTTGACCTCACGACCTCAGTAGCTAAGGATATTTGGTATTATGCCTTTACTGAGTCCAAAGTCGAGAAAATACGGCAACGTGCCGTTGAGTGTACAAAGTCGTGGATGAGTAGAATGGGATATCGATCTGGAATCGTCTGGACGTTTAGATGTCTGTAATCGCCACAACATATCAGTGGACCCCGCTGCCCCGCGTGAGCTCTGGAATCAATTGAGTATAGGTTAGACCTCAGGAAATTGGGGTAGGGGCTTTGTTTCCGACAATACATTAATTTCTAACTAGCGTGGCTCATTCTCTTATCTAAGATGTGCTGAAACAAATTATAACGAGAACAAAAAACTGAAACTGAAGAGATAATAAGGGAAAAGGAGGAACGGGATGCCCAGTGGTGGACAACACAGCATGATCCAGCTCCCGGTGCGAAGACGCATCTCCAGTCCTCTGTCTCTGATTTCCTAGTCCGGAAAGAAGTCCAGGATAGGTTATTTTAACCACCAGTCACCTGTCTTCGCAGGGGTGTCAGATATAAGTCAAGAGGGCACGGAGTCTACTGTCCTTGTGAGAACCGCAGGGGAAAAGGCTTATTATGAAATGCGCGCTAGTTCTGAGGAAAATGTCTCCGGCTGTCATTTCTCTCTACAGTAAGACATGGGCAACAGAAGACGCACAGAATGCATTTTCCGCTTAGAACGCCGTAAGCGCAAAATGAATCGTAGATAGCCCGTCGCAGAGTGAACTGGGAAAAAGCCGAAAAGAGAAAAACAACATCTAAGAGAGACTTCACCAAGATCGCCTCCAAGGAAAAAAGGAACAAGGAATAGCAACCTGCCACCTGAATAAAAAAGCATCTGCCTAAAGTCAAATGCAAATGGTGCACCAACAAAGGAAAAGGCGAGGAAACGAATCAGGATTAGACCGCCAGCTCTGCTTATTAATTCAATGAAAGCTAAGATCATTATGGAAATTCTCAACCAGATCCTGTATAGGAGATGGAAGCGAAAGGTGGTGGAGTTAGGTCAAAAGATAGCCGACAAGGGTACGTTTTGTACAGCAGTCAAGGTAAAATGGGACAGAACGCTTTGGCTTCTAGCCTAAAAACCATGTGCTGTCTGGAAATTCGAGATCTTGACTGTTTTACAGAAACAGACGAAGTGAAGGAGGCCAGCAAATTAGGTCTAAGGATATCCGACAAGGGTACGTTTGGTGCAGCAGTCAAGGTGCAAATGGAAGGGAACACTCTGGTTTCTAGCCTAAAGCAGGACCAGCAAGATTGAATGCTCAGATGTAATCAATGGCGGGATAGATAACACCAACCCGGTGCTCTAGCTATGTGTATGTGTATTGGCTGGAGCTAGTCGACGAGGTGGATGACTTTCACTCACTTGTAAGCGCATTCCATTCCGGTTGATTTCAACGGTGTGCAGGCTGCAGAGGGTTACCCTTTTTTCACTATAAAATAGCTGGAAAAGACAGTCTTCTCTCCCGATGGTATCTTGGCAGAGTTATAAATTGGTGTTCTATGGTCGGCCGGTCTTATTGCTCGGTGCATGTAATGCTTGTCTTAGAGGAGGCATTGAGGACAACGCCAGTTAGCAAGGGACACGAGATCCTGAACTCCTATCAGCATAACGACCACCCCGTATTCTTGATACAGCGGAGAAATTGCCTAGAAAGCTCATCAGAGGTAGATTTGCCAAAGTCATACGTGCTGCCGGGGACTTATCCTTAAGGCAGTTTGGTGTTAGAACAGGGAGGAAATTCACTGTGGACGCTATTTTAGAGGACGTAGGTCCGGTTTATGGAGCTGAGGCGTCATCGATTGGGACCAGTAGTGCTCCTCATATCGCTTGATGCTAAAAGTGCTTTAAATTCTGTAAGATATGTTAGACAAATTGGACAATTCATTCCATGCATCGACCTCTTGGAGATGTTGAGGGGTTGTCTGAAAAGCCATGGCTTGTGAGATTCTGTAGGACCAGAGGAGAATGACAATCACGTCGGGGTAGGACAGAGGGCGGATATGAAATACTAGTTATGATAGTCTGCTGAGTTGGCTATCGACTGATATCGAGGGACCTACTTTTAGCAGGAGACATTTACTTATGGGAAGGGTGCAGTCCTTTCTATGGTGCAGAAGTAAGGGACGATACTTTTTCCAAGAAAGGGAATCGTAAGCACCTTGCGCAAATGCTGAAAAGGGCGCTTTGTTGGTGGCCTCTGGGTATCATCCTGTCTCCCAGCCGGCTTTCTTGCCAAGAAAAGCAAAACCATCTAGAAAAGCAAGGGAGGTGGTTACTCGTAAAGAACGGTAACAGTCGGAAAATCGATCAATTGGGAGATGTACTGGGCACATCATCGCCAGCTTAGGTCCGTGGTTGAACGGGAGCATGGTGGGACTGATTGTTGCCTTACATAGTTTCTGAGCGGGAATGGAAGCTTTTAGTGTTACCTGCATAAGATTGGGGAGGTATAATCTCCTGACTGCATTTTGCAATGGGATGCTGGACGACACCGTTCGCATGGGCGACATGGGGTTCGTCAATAACTTTATGCAGATTAAGGTGTGCTCTTTCCGAACAACATTATCGGAGAAATGTTGAGAATCGCCGATTGAGTCGTGTTGTGCATTACATTTGGGTTTTTCTTGCTGTATAGAAGATTGAGCTCGATCGGTGGAGGGACCGGCTGGCAGGGGGACTTTTGAATCTTCCTCTTCTCATCTTCCATTTTTTAAAAGAAATTTCCTGAGTTGAAGACTGTATAAGGCGGGACGACTATCGCAAAGCAATGTTGGAGTAGCAGTTGGTAGTTTCGCGGGCTGCATTCAGGGCCCAAGTACTTTACACTCCAGGCAAAAAAATTAAAGCTCTCCTGTCAAGTAGTTTTGGCTTTAGCGAGATTCGTTTTTTAAGATGTGCGATTGAGTCTTTATATGTCCTTTGAGACATATCAACGTGTCGGATGGTATTTGGATCGTTGATTACCTATACACGTGCACTGGGATATTTCTGAAACTGCGGCATTCGGAGATTGGTCATCCATTAGAAGCGTAGGCAATTTTCCTTTGTCTTCTACTTTGTTTTGGAATACCCTACACAGATGTATTAGGGGTTCCTCATTTTTGGCAAACATGAAGTTTATGGGCTTCACAATCTTCACTGTTTAGTCCTCATCAGGGCATGTCCATAAATTTGTTCCCTTTCAGCGTCCAATTTAGAAGCTACGTTCGTGATCTATTTTTTTGTGTGCTCCGTAGCGTAGTCTACCTGTATCAGACTCGGGTGAAAACTTATGTTGGCAAACACAAGCTTGGCATTCCATCCCTTACTTCTCCTTCTGCCGATAGGGTTTTCGATGATTTTATGTTCTTCATGAGTGGGTATTTGTTTCGGAAGTGGCCTGGGTTAAACAACGAATAGGATATCTTCTTCCAACCTTCCAACCTTCACCCCTAACTTACACGGGGTTTTCTTCTTTTTTGGTTCGGTTTTTTTGCAGAGCATCTCCTTCTTAGTTGCTGATCTTCGCCGCTTGTCTCTTATTCGGTTATCCTGATCCTTCTTAAACCGATTTATAGTTCCAGGTTTTCTTACAATTTGACGTCTGGTATGTATGTCAACGACAGGCATACTCTGATTTTTGATTCTGAACCATTGTTGGCTTTGATCTGATGATGACCTTGGCTCCGCTGTTTGACTTCAAGGCTTTTATATTCTTGAGTGTTATCACCTCGTTTTCAGCATTATGGGGTGTTGGGTCCCGCTTGTTCGTTGTTGTCTTTGTTGCTGGTTCCAGTACTCGTTTGGATTTTACGAGCTGCATGGGTAAAATCAGGTTTGCCCACTGAGGTGACCAGATATTAGTAAGTGTCTGTTCCAATACAGTCAGCCAACTGCAAACTGTCCAAAGGGGCATGGATCGCATAACAGCTTGTATGGGGGCAAGTGTTTTCCGACTCCACAGCCTAGATCCCTAGCATTTTATTACTTTTTACGGTGTGTAGCTAACGGACTTGATAGACGAAAGGCTTGGCCCGGGGAGACATATATCGACCCACGGAGTGCAATATATTGGCTCCCAAAGAGAGATTTCCCGTCAGTCTACCCCGCAGTCTACTGCTTGACCCTATACGATTTATACATATAATCAAAATTCAATGAACTCTTGTCCGAGTCCTTACCCTGATTTCCTCCCATCCATTACCACTGCAAATCCTTTTTCTCTTATTTTCAAATAACGTTCCGAGCTCATAGAAACATGTCACATGTCATCATCGTTCGCAGCAAAGGACCCAAAACTTGACTTGTTGATACGCTATAGCTGTCATAATCTTGATCCCATTGTTGTCTGCTCGTTTATCCTTACAGCTAGGATCCATTGTTTCGCCATGCGAAAGAATTCTCTGACACTAAATTTAATGGAGAATGACATTGAAAGCATTCCAACTGTAAATTTTTAGCCAAGTTAATAGAACAAATTTGCTTGCCCTGAGAGAGACAAATTAGAAAAGTTTTTTAACAAAATACGAGAACAAATGAGGGCGAGCTTGAGACAGAATTGGAAAACAAAAAATATCTGAATAAACAAAAAACGTGCCATTTTGTCAAAATAAATGACAAGAGAAATGTCTAAAAGTTTTCCCTACTTTACTTTTCGTCTCACTTAAGTTTCGATATTTTGCCTCGCTCGTCCTTCTCGCCCGCTCCAGGCTGCAGCCCCGTGTCTCCGGGTCTCGTCTTTGATAAATTTATCAAGTGGGTGCGAGATGCTAGACAACCGCCTGTGAAAACCGCCATCACATTTCCCCGGGAGAACTTAAATGGACAAAGTTTAAGACTGGCAAAAAATTGAATTCCTCGGAAAATTTCACATTTATCTTTCGGTTTTCCAATTTCGCGAAAATATTTCTATTATATATTTTCCATTGCGCGCCATCACTCCAGCCCCCGCGCGGGGGTGATTTTTTAAAGTGTCCCGCTGCTAATTCCGCGTGCCTGGAGCGATGCTGCCGGAGCCGGGGATACCAATGCGGATAACAAAGTACTATTGTAAATAACGCTGGAAAATACTTGACAGTGGTTATTTGTAGACTTTGTTTCGCATTGCTTTTGTCGTCAGCGCGCTCGAAATGGCATTAAAAAGTTTTGACGGCAAGTGCGAAAGTGGAGAAAAACCTGCGAAAAGCACAAATGATTTTAGCTTTCATTTTCTTTTCCATTAGAGGTGCTGGATTAGAAAAAAGTCGAGAAGAAATGAAAACAAAGGGGCGACAGGCGGCCGGCCAGAAGGCGGAGGGAAGCATGTCTCTCGGATAGAAGGAAAAACAATGGCAAATTTTCCTGTATGTGAGTAAAGTGCTTTGTTGCCCTGCGTCCCGAAAGTGATGCCCTGATGGAAAACCTTTTTATTGTTCCGCTGAACTTCTTGGGGATACACTTCTAAACTACATGAGAGCTTCATAACTTTACTTAACGGCGACATTCCCTCAACGTAAAAGCCTCATCAAAACAAGGAAAGCAACTCAAAAGAAGAAATGGGAAAACGGAAACCCCCAGACGGAATTAGTCATCTCTCGGGCAAATTTGTTCTTGCCACCCCATCCCGAATGTTACGGCTTACGTCCTCATAATGGGCCGGAACTTCCTTTTTGACCGTTACACGTTCTTTTGCCACTTCACGTATTCCCGAGAGGTCTTATCGTTTCAAGTGCTATTTAATTCAGGCGTTCGGGGGCAGATTATTATTTAATTTTTACTTACAACGCTCCAAGCGCGGTTGATCCCTGCTACGCGGTTCCGGGAGGATGTTGCCTTTTAAATCTAGTGGACCGAGATAAATGTGGAATTATTAAATGTCCTCTTTTATCTTATTTTTTTCCATGAGGTTGATGATGAATAAGTCAAAGCTAATTGGACTTTGAATTGCGGGGCGGAATGGAATACAGGATATCTGTTTGGTTTAGGAAATGAGTGGGTTCCGATGTTGAAATTACTTCAGCAAAGGGATCAGAAAGAGTTGTTAATTGGAGGCAGGTCGGTTAAATACTGAAGAAGGAGAGAGTTTGCTAAACTTTGTCTTATCTCATATTATGGATTTAGTTTGAAAAGCATTTATGATGTGATATCCCGCACTGAAATGTTAAAGAGCCAAGGATAACCAGCTAGTTTAAACCGCCTTACTTCAGTTGAATCCTCATTCTATCCTAGTAACAGCACTTTTTTTGAACTTAGGAAAAATTGGTCTTTAATTTGTGGACCCTCTCTTGCCTATTTCCTCACTAATTCCTGCAAGAATGAGAGCCCTAGAGACCACACCTTGGTCTGCTGTGCACTTATGTGCACACCCTGTTCAGAGATAGAGCAGCAGATTGGTACTGGGATTACCACCAGTCTGCCGAACGAATCGAGTGGACCTCTTTTCATGAGGCTCTTAGCCAGCACTTTAAGCATTCACTAGATTACTGGGATATCCTTGAACTGATGCGAGACTACAACCAAGGTCCATGTGAGGATTTCGAAAGCTATTAAAGCTGTACGTTCGCTAGCTAATACGTTAAAAAATTTCTGAATGGAAGATAATTTCTCTGATTTCCGGTTAGTACGGTTCGCAAGTTGCGGAAGTTAGTGAAACAGAGCGAAGCAGGCTTTCTAACAAGTATAATACATCTCCTCAGTCAGATGACCAAGATTATGATTTACGTTTGGTCTGCTGGAATTGTTGGAAGATTGAAGAAGTGTACGAAGACTGTCGCGAGGATCCCAACGTCTTTTCTACGGTTGTGGGCTCCTAAACAAGCCCCAGTCATCAGGGCGTTCCTGTATCGGGCGCACGTAACTGTGACATTATGATGTCTTCCGCTCGGAGAATCAACGTGTTGAAGCGATCCGAAAATTTAGCTATGACATACCTGGATTCCGCTCCACCACCGATAGTTTTAAGGACTCCAATGCTTTCGGTTCTGAGGCCGCTGTATGTAAGATTCCAGCAATACCAAGCGGTCAGGGAACGAATTTTCGAAGTGGCACAAGTGACGACGCCAAAACCTAAGCACTCTACCGTGAGCCTAAGTCATCGTCTTTACTAGTTTGCCATTCTCACAAGTCGACCCAGCCATGATATCGGCTCGTATGTGGAAGTCACAGTTTTGGGTGTACTTATCTCAGGACTGATTTATACTGAGCCACCGTAAGTTGTTTGGCTTCGTGTTTTGCCCGGAAAATTATTAACATCGGTCGGAATAAATGGGAGAAATTACACATTAATCTCAGGACGGTCGACGGTACTAGTCACTTGATAGCAGGCGTTTCTTGATCGGACGGAATCGATGTTGTTCCTCCTTGTCTCGTGGTTAATCCAGAATTTAGACCCCCATTTTCTACGTGAGAATTCTGTGCCTATGAATTATATTTTCCGTCATACTGCTTAACAATATTCAGGAAGTTCTGTTAAGATTGTCCTGGACTGGATCTACTTCATAGACTGAATGCTAGCTGCTACTTAACTGGAAGCACGACGAAACGCTTGTTGAACGTTGGCGGTTCCACAAGTCTATGCAGGGTTGGTCACACACCTTCCAACAAAGCGTCGAAGGAGAGAACGTTTCTGTCTGGACTACCCCTTCATGCTTCCATCGGCAAATTTTGGCCGTGGTTTATTAAGATATTTATCTACCGTCTATCGCAAGAAAGAATACTTTCAGTCTTATTAGACTTGAGGATTATGACTATTTTAGAGGTCGAGGTGCCTTGACATGACTCGCTCGACCATTTTTTTACCATAGTCAGTTGCTTCGTGGATCAGTAGCCATCAGCCATTTCTGTGTGTTCTATTTTAATTTTGTGTTGATAGAAGGGCTCTGTTTTGAATCTTTCGTAGGGGATTTGTTTCAAGTCCCATAAAATTGGACTATTTTTTAACTAAATCTGTGAAAGCCTGAGTTTAACCTTAATAATATCTCTAGAGATATGGTATTTTCGACTCAGAAGTGAAAAAGAGACGCTACTCTTTGCATTAGGGTTGGTTTCATTTCAATGTACTCAGTTAGGATTGCAACTACTTTCGTCACTGAACTTTTGTAGTACAGGTAACATCCACTGGCAACTCGGACTGTTTTATTCGTTTGTATATCTAAACCGTCTGAGAAGGCGAAGCCTAACGCCATCGATCTCAAGACGAGGTCGAACAAAAACACAAGCGGAGCAGCGTGGGAGGTAAGTAGCAAAATCCAGCCGATGAGCCACGAACTGCGAAATCCTTCAGCGGCGTGGCCAGGTGTCACTAACTTGTGGCGCTGGCGGATGGCAATTCCGCTAGTGGCTAACTAGCGCCCGAGGTAGGGGCCAGTGTTGGGGCCAGGCTGTCGGAGATGGTTATCGCACATCTCCTGGATGACAAAGGCTAACACATGGGATTCATCCCCTGTTCCGGTTCCTCTCAGGTACTCCTTGAGTTCCACGTCATAGTATGCCAATTCTTCAACAACTTTCTCAGTTCGTGTGTTGCTAAGATCAGGGACACCTGGGAGGGCGTAAAGCTCAAAGGCATCCCCTACGACGACGTCACTAGAAAATCTGTCGTTCGCATTAGGTTGCCCAAGTTCCGCATGGTAAAAGCCAAGCTGGTCCAATTTTTGCGCCCAGGATTCCCATGGACGACTTGAGTGGCTATCAACGAGGAGACAATCTAGGCGCACAGTCAACATTTTCTGCTCCGTATAAATGGAGAGTGTCTATATACACTGGAAAATCAAGACTACAAAAGCCGATTCTGAGTCGCAAAGGTAAAAATGCTCCGGTCCGCAAAACTGGACGACGACCTGGATCTAGTTGACGCTGCTAACGAGCTGTTGGAAATATCGTCCTTTCGACGGGCACTGGCGAACCCGCTATACATGCTGATTATGCTGAGTGTGCTTCGGCTAATGTGCATGCCTTCCTCCTAGAGGAAGACATCGGCGTCGTATTAGTACAGTAGCCCTAGATCGGAGGCGATCAAAGCATCAAAGGGCTCCAAAGCAAATATTATAATTTATTTCATAGCAAATGAGACGCTGATCGGGACAGACCGAGAGCATATATCCTCACGAGCAGAAGTCTATACGCTTCTCTGTGGCCGTACCTGAGTTCAAGAGACTCTTTCGTGGTCAAACTGGAGCAGGCGGGAGTGGCGGCATCTTTTGACGTCCGCGATAGAAGCAAAGAAAGCCAACCTGTTGATACGCTGTGACGTTAATTCAAGGCATACACTTTCAGGTAGCTCGAAAATCGATGAAAGAGGTGATTCATGATTTTATTATTAATATAAATCTATCTATCTATTTATCTATATCTACATACCGAACATTGCAATTCAAATCTCACTGGTGGCAGTGGGATTTGTATCGTGGTTTGATGTCGGATACCAGTGGACTCAGCTGTGAATGAGTACCTGAGTCACATTAAGGTAATAAATTCGGGCGAGCGCAATGCTGACTACATTGCCTCCTATACGGTACTATAGCCTCTGCAGTGTACCTTTGCGGTCTTGAATGAAGTGCTCTAACACACTTCAAGGCTTTGATCCAATTAGGTTGTGTCGCCAACGATTATTATTATTATTATCGATGTTTTCAGCTTGGAGAACTGTGACGGTTGGGAGGAAGTCCTTAAATCCGACAGTGGGATTCCCCCTACTAATCGACAGTGGGATTCTTACGGTGGAGAACTGGAAAGTATGTGACTAGAGATCTCAAATCATAGTTGGAGACTTTTCTGCATAGATCTCGCCACAGGGGTCTTCAAACCTTTCATTGACCCCAATAGGATCGATTACAGGAAGTTTGGTCAAATTATCAGGAACAAACTCTCTGGTGAGCAAATTGGTAAGATTGGCATGACATACGAACTGGGGTCGAATGCCAGTGGCGATCTTGGTTGGACTATTGTCAGATCGTAGAAAGCACCAGTGAGTCTGCGCCACTCTAAAAGATTCTGGCCAAGGAACAAAGGAGCCCATTCTTTGTTAAAAATTCGGAAGGCACTTGTACGAGATCTTTTGGTGACACCCTGGAACTGTTAGTTCAGACACGCTTCACTGTCAGCGAGGAGGACTATGAGTTAAAGCCTCGCTTAGAGGGTATGTATTCGTGCGATAGTCCCATGAATTTGCAAATCGATAATTACCGAGATGAAAATCGGCTAGGCTGTAAATAGCTTCTCCGCTTATAAATCTCCAGACCCAGATGTCATAATGCCAGTAACGCTACACAAGTAGTAAGAAAGTGTTTTGCCGTCGCTTGGCGAGATTTTCCGGAGATGTATCTCTTCAGGATACGTTCCACAGTCTTGGAGACGGACACGAGTTTTCATACCAAAAGCTCGCAGACGTGTCATGAGTCCGCGAAAGACTTTCGACCAATCAGCGTCACTTCTTTCATGTTGAGACCCTAGAGCGCCTTTCGTTTAGTCCCAGCACGCGCACCTCAAAGGTATATCCACAGAAACCAACTCGGTGCGGTTGAGCGGTCAGTGCATTACAAGCATTATACGCTAATTGCCTGCCTGGATATAAGTTAGTACTAACGCCATTACGACAGATTTGACCAGTATTGGATAGAAGGCGTAATTTACGCATTGGATAGGGTCCAATGTTAAGAACAGGGATAATTCAGTCGGATCTACCCCCCGTGGCGCCATTTCTCCGGTGTTATGGTTATTAGTGATGGGTACAATTGTACGTATATTGGATAGGAAGGGGATGAAGGTGGTAGTGTATGCCCACGACTAATATTGGTATCAGGGATGCTTCCTTCCATTATGAGTAATATCATGGAGGGAGCGTTGGGAAAGGAGTACCAGTGGTCCACAAGATGCGAACTTGGCATAAATCCAACTAATACCAAACTCACCATCACCAAGAGAAGAGTTCCCGAATTCCACCTCCTGGGGCGGAATGAACAAAAGCTGATTCCTTCTTCTAATGTAAAGTATCTGGGTGTAGTCCTGGATTACAAGCTAAATTGGAGATTGAACATAGAACTGAGGGTTAAGGAGGTCTATGTAGCATTCTTTGTCTGTAGTAGGACCTTTACAAAGAAATGGGTTCTCTGGTCAATGATGGTTCTTTGGATTTACATAACTGTGGTACGTCCCACCCTATCGAGACGCTCTATTGTATGGTGACAGGTTTCAAGCAAAAAGTACAATAAGACAAAGCCTCGTAGGATTCAAAGAACGGCGCGTGGAGGTGCTACCACGGTCCTATAGCCCTGCGCGGCAGGTGCTGTCAATGTACTCCAACACTTCCTTCCCTTAGACCTCCATATTGAATACGATGTGAGGTGCAGTTTGTTACACTATGTGAGCCCAGATGCTGCACAGCGAAGCAATACAACCATAGTAACGTTCTATATGAAGAACATCGGGAAATCTGGGCATTCCACATACACTACGCCATACGCAACCCGAACTTTACTAAAAAGCTTGCTGCGAGAGTCGAAGATCTGCGGCGATTTGCAAGGCTATGATATGGTATTCTACACCGACGGATCAAAGATGCTCTATGGAGTCGGTTCAAGAGTTTTCTCGGATGTACACAGTGTATTCGAACCGTTGGGTCTCTCAGGTTTCGCTTGTCTATTTCAAGTGGTAGTACTGGTGATGTTGGAAGCTTGTCGATGCCTTGGGCATGATGTGGGCCCCAAGCATAACCTAGCCATTGTGACTGACAGCAAAACGGCCAATAAGGCCTTGCACTTAGTGCCGACATCCTCCAGGCTGGGGAGGAGGGCAGTGCAGAAATGCGTTGAACTATGTGGGATGTATGCTCGTGCGTGCTCAAGGTTACCCTGCTCTGGGTTCTCGGTTATAGGAACATACAGAGAATAAGTGGACTGATGGACTGGCGAGACGGGGCTCTGTTCTTGGCAGTCCTTCGGCGGGTAATGTCTGTGTTGAGCTGGCAACTGCCACAGACATCAGACGGCGAAGGTCTACCATCTGTGCCAAGTTGTGGAGGATTTGGGTCGCCTGATCGGGAGAGCTTTTGTGCTAGATGCGTGCAAAGGCACATAAGATTACGATGGTCTGCCCGGGCACTGGCCTATAGGGCACCATTCCGTCAGACTCGGTATGCTGTACAATTCGCATTGCCGAAGCTGTGGAGAAGAGTGGAAAATCATCAGGCACTTCATTTCCGATTGCCCAGCTCTAGCTAGACCCAGATTTCGGACATTAGGTTAACCATTCTTGGTCGACCTCAGAGAGATCTCTAGTTGCAGGGTGGGAAAGGTGCTTTCCTTTGTGAATCCTACGGGTTGGCTCTGAAGATCTGAGCTGGCTGGACTCTGCCTCTTTGCTCTTATAACAGTAATGAACGAGCTTGTGGCATCAAAATAGCGCATCACAGCGCTAGAAAAATATCTATTGCTAATATATTTCTTAGCTAGACTCTCCCCCTCGAAAACTGAGCCCCTCCATTTTCTCCTTAGCTATTCTTCAGTTTAGCCTAGAAAGAAGGGCTGTGGTCAACTAAATTTGCATCATGAAAAATTCCTCTACTGCTCAATTGGAATAAAGAATGACTACTTTGGCTTAGATTATTTGCAAACCTTTGAGGGCGTAACAACAAGAGCAGGACGTTGTCAAGGCGACTAAGTGATGAACAGTAGAAAAGGATAATGCGTCCATAAAGTTTACTCACTAATTTCTCACAACTTTTTCCTGTGATAAATATTAAATTAACGAAACTTTACGACCGCACTTACAAAAAACCAAAACAAATGCTTCTATGGTATCTCCAGGCTTTCAACTGTTTCCATCCGCCTACGCCAAATGCCACATTAAAAGCTTACAAGGATTAATAACCTTTTTCTAGCTAATACCGCAAACTATTACAGCTCTCTAGCTGGGGCTTGAAAAAAAAAGAGAAAATTTCACCTTGCGGTTTTCCTTCAGAATTTAGTGCTGTGATTATTTTTCATAATTCCTCTTTCGTAACAACGTAGTGAAAAACAAGGACATTGCCTAGGAAACGAAGATGTGTTTTAGTAAATTTAAGACTGGAAGGGAAAATTCCAAGCATGACTTCTTGGGCATGGCTAATGCTATCTTAATCTGTCTAAGAGTCGGTACAGAATGTCTACGATCTTTAATTTATAAGGAAAAACTCCTGGCGATGGAAGCAGAAGGATACCCTCGACTTTGAATCCACCTAGGAGTATGTCGTAAGGTGAGGAGGTTTTCGAGTCGAGAATTTCGTCCCATCATTTAGACTTTGTGCAAACACACAAACGACGAGTGTATGAGCGCAATCAACGACCATAAAAGCGTTTAGGACATTTTTCTGGATAGTATTAAAGACAACCAGAAAATGAGTATCACATTGGGCTTGAGGCGAACAAGTTCCATTGGGGGTGGGATTGTTTCCTATGGGAGCGACCTTTAATCTTGCTGGGATCATACACATGTGCGATGCGAGTTTGCTGGTAACTTGGATTTTCATCTTCCTGCTGAATTACACGGGAAACTCATAAAGAAGTCACATTCCAAGATATCCTCCCTTGCGAATATGACATAGTAGATTCGTAAAGGGTTACCGTCGGTGGCTTGTGTCCTGAGTGGAATAAATGGCGGAAATTTGAGCCTCGACAAAAAATTGTGCGAGGTTGATAACTGAGAAAAAACTCTGGAACCTGACTCGGAAGATTTGACTGGAATGTCTTGCAGTGGCCTGGACCTCAAGTTCGAAAGCATTTTAATTATTTGTCATGTTTTGATAAGGATTGTGCGGGTTATCTCACCAGGCAAATTCCGCCAGTAACCCTGATGTAGCTGCGTAGTCCGGTCGCTGAGCTCCTAAATGAATACAAGTTGGTCGTTGTCACAATAAGAGAAATCACAGCAGGAGCAGAATGCTACGAATTTCAGTTGCTGAATTTACGCCACCATAAAATGCCGAAAAGTAATATCTCAACAAAGGTTTCTGCCTTCTACTCCTTCGCCAATTTCACGCTGTTCGAGCTGTTATCGCCATGCTAAAGCCAACTTTCAATGACGGCAACAAAATTGAGCTACATTTCCCTCGAGGGCATGTTTCCCGCACACATGCCTGAGTGTCATCCGGAAACATATTTAATTATACCACATACGACAATGACGTCCTAGCATAACATTCCGCTTTAAGGCAGACCAGAGCGACAAAACACGGCTTCTTAAAAGTCATGTTGAAATCACATCTAGGCACCCCCGACCAGACACCATTTCGATGTCATCGAGCTGGAACGAAAAGATCAAAACCCTGAAGGACTTATCTGAAGATAATTTTCGTTATAATAACGTCCTCAACGTCCTGGGTAACCATGAAAATGGAATTATATAGTTTGGATTTGGGCCGTCCCTCTGAGGTAAGACGACGAAACGCAAATGAGAGGAAAATTGAAATGTTACGGAACAGAGGAAATGTATGGTCAGTTCTCTTCGTCCCAAATGTCCCTTGGGCGTATCTACGTCTATTATGGAGAACTTTGTGTTTAAGTCTTGCGGGATATCTCCGTTGATGATAGCTATAAGACTGGCTCGCACCAAAGGATGACAATATTTTATGTGTGCTCGTAAGCCTTGGCCACAGGAAATCCTGATGACCAACATGATTTTTTAATAGATAGTCTAGAGGAGGACGATGATAACTATAACAACAGTTACTACTGCTCCTGATGAAAAAGTTATGTTGCCGAATATGTCCCAACTTAGTCGGTCGTCCTGTCTGTGTCCCTAAATATAACATTTATGTTGTGTACTTGGGGCCTGCAATATATGATGTCCCACGAAAAAGCATCATTTAGGACATGATTGAATAATTTTCAACTAAAAGTTAAAGTTTCTGGGGTAAATTGATTATGAAATTGTGTTGAAAGTCAATAAAAGTTTAGGCTTGTCTGGCGAGGGTAAGGGAGCGTTTTCTGAGTGACCCAAATAGATAATTACATGGAAAGCCCATGTGGCCGAGATTGCTTCAAGATGAAATTCTATTGATTTATGGAAAGGCATAAAGAATTTCCGTACAATAACCCTCGAGAGACGATTCTGCTGGTGAAAGGACATCTCTGGAGGAGGGAAATGACTCCTTGAGTATGGTAGATTAATTTCCGAGGAAGTCAACAAAGAAACATAATTATGTTGCTGCCTGACCCTTTCTGCGAGGGAAGTAATATGTTGAATGATGTCAGAAATGGTGGTGGGTTTGAAGGTTTCAAAAAAGAATTTTTTAAAACTTTGATAATTTGGCTTTGATGTCAAGTAATAATGCAAGTGTGAAATGTAGCATAGAATTCTTTTTTATGCTTCTTTCTTATGTACAAGGGCGATGGGTATGTGGGCAGAAGCTTTGTGTATGTCTCACCAGGGTTAATAAAGAAAGGAGAGTAAATAGGTTTATTGACTGATGCCGTGAGTTCTCCTCGAATCGGTCCCTGGAAGAACTATTGTACCTATGTCATTCAAGGCTATAACCAATATCAACTTTATTATTTTTCCTATTCGTCATTCTCCTCATGGAATCTGTAGACCGTGTCCATAGATCCCTTTGTCCTAGGCGATAATTTGGTCAAGGGTGACCAGTAACTAATAGTTCAGAGGATCTTCTTGCTGACGTTTAAACAATTTTTCGAGCGCTTTGTCCGTATCTTGCATGCAGACTCTACACTGTTTTACTCATAGTAGGTTCGCCCAGTGCAGATCCTTCAGTTGTTCCGACATTTTTCATCGTCGCAGGGCTCTAGTCCAGATAGAGACATCCCTGCCTTTTTTTCTTGCAAGCTCTTTACCACCAAGGCAAGGTCGCGTTCCTTGCCTGAAGTTTGTGTAACTTTCTAGTTGCTGTGCTGAGTTCAGTTCTATCTGCCCAAATTACTGCCCCACTTGTAATCATTGGCCTTACTATCGTAGTGTATATCCAGTGCATCATTTTCAGGGTGCATGCGTAGTTTTTTCCAGCTAAGGACTTGCAAGTCCTGGTAGCTTCCTGGCATATATTTTCAACATGTCCATTTTTATTTCAATGTTTGCTAGCTTCAATAAGAGCTCGTCAATTATCACACCTTGAGTAGTGTTCATGACAATAGAGTTTCTTTCTGTATGCACTTCCTTTTGTCTACTCTCTAATATCCTCCCCATCCCGAAGGTCAGGGTGTTTCCCACTCCATTGCGGATTAGGACATCTGGTATCTCTGTTTGCGTTGTGTTGCCGAACATTCCTCAAATATCCAAAAATGCGAACAGTGGTGTTTCCTTAGTTTCTATCGTATCCGTCAAGTGATATAGGGTAATTTCGGTTGACCGTCCTGTCCGGTAAGCGTGTTGACATAAATGAATGGGACTATGTCTTAGAACAATACTATTAATATAGTTGTTTATCTGAGTTTCCACTGTGTCAGGCAGATTGATCTGAAATATTTAGGGTTTAAAGAGTCCTTTTTACTCTCTTTCGGAATAAAAAGCACTATTGTGCGCTTCTATATCCCCTTAGGAGAGATTCTAAGATGGTTTCTAGGGCTCTTTGAGGTGGGGTTGGAAAAATGCAATCTAGGTTCCTATGGCTCATCTTACTCTAGTTTCCGTGCATACCCCTTTTGCTGGTTTCCAATTTTAATTTTTTTCCTCTTCTATCTGTTATCGGGGTGTCAGGCAGAGTGCTGTTGTTCTTCACCATGGGGTAGGATCTATAGAAATGAGTTTCGAAAATCAGATCAGCTTCCTTTACCGCGTCGCTATACGTCCTCGCTACATTTTTGTACCTCTGTTAATTTCTGGTTTCTTTCGCCCGGCTGAAGAGTTTCGGACCCGAATTCTCATTCTGACTAGTTCCTGATCCACCATGGTGCATCCCCTGATGCCTTAATTATCTTAGTTGTGACAGTGACGACTTTCTTGAAATCTGCCCCTAGTGTTTTTAGCTCTTTTTGGGCTTCGTACAGGGGTCTAAATCTGTTTTTCTGGGATTCCTAACAATACTTTCTACTTCAGAGTTGCCTTCATTATCGAGTCTGAATATTTCGTGACCTGACATAGAACACTTATAGCACAACCTCCAATTTTCGACCAGGCCATTCAAAAGAGTGTTCCTTAAAGTTATGTCTAGTACATCTTGTCAGGTGCTGGTCACTTATATTGGCGTGCTCTCTACATAGTATATTTCTAGCTTATTGCTAAGGATAAATTAGAGAAGGTACTTGCCGCTTTGGTTGGTGTTTCCCCAGGTCTCGCAGCCGAGAAGAAGAGGAAGCATCTTCTTCTCTAGAACGTCGCCAGTTTAACAACTGATTCCGGAGGGATCTGAGTGTCGTCCGCTGGGAACGACAGCCACTCCAGTTCTTCACCCGACCTTCAATGAGACACGGACAGCCACGAGGTCCCCAGTCAGGAACTCTGAAGAACGTATATGTATATTGTAATTTTCATTTAAGAATGATGCAAGTTCTTCGTCGGTCGCAAGAGGAATCTCAAATTACCAGCCTGTTTTCTCCTTGTAGACTGCGAATCTCTCCCCGGTACACCCAGGGTTCTTAAGCCAGCACTATGTTAGCACAATGTTATCATTGGAACTTCGGAATTACTGAAGATGCAGGTTTTGCATAATGAAGGTTTGCCTTGTCTATTTTAGTGCTGGTCATCGGCTACGTTAGTGTTTCAGGCTCTTTTCCAACGTGGGAGTATTATCTTCCTTCTCCGACATGGAACTTCCTTGTCGCTGTCCGATTTGAGTCCTAGGAAGTCTAGGTCATGGTCGTGCAGCTTTCCTTCTTCTGTGGGCATCAGGTCTACTTCCCTGCTGCGTTCAGCCCGTTCAGCCTCTGTGGGCTCCGCCATTCCTTTGGTCATTCCAGCGGGTTTTCTTCTTCGAAGTATCTTCCTGTGGTTATTTTCTGTGCAAATCCAGCCAAAGCTGTAATAAATGAGGCGGTTGCGCCGTTCAATTGCCTCCATTGCTCGGTCACTTACCCCGATCATGAGGAGTTTAACTACCTTTCTCTATGTTTCTAAGAACTCCAAAAGATTATGCCTAAATCTATCTTTTGAGTGATTAGAAGGTGCAGAATTTTCTTTGTCTTAACTGCTACGGATTGGAGGGCTGTTACCATGTGTGCCGCATATTCGCAGTACATGTCAACAGTTCTGTTCCCTTCCATCTTGGGATTTTGGGGACTATGGTTCTAAGCAAGTCGATCGTGTTCTTCTTCGTGCAGGTTACTAGTAAAAGACTTGGTCGAAAGCGCATGCCGGTAAATGCGAACTCCTGGCTTTATCCCCCACATCTCAATGGCGATGAGGTCTTCGATGATTTCCTACTCTTCATGAGTGAGTTTCTGCTCCGCTAATAGTTTCTGTAATATAACTAGTCGAATGCCGCCAATATGTTTGTAGCTGAACCCAGTGTGCAGTAGTAAGAACTAGCTATGCAGGTTAGGTTAGGATAAATGAAGAGACTGAGGGAAGCTGCGGCTCAAAGCTTTAGGTTTTACTGGGCACAAATCCTCTAGGTATTTGCAATTTTGAGAACGTTTCCCAAGGACAAATAATTAGCAGTTTCTTCGTGTGAGGAAACCTTTCCTTTTTCATGTATGATCAGAGCAGGCTGAAAAGCTACTTATAAAGTGCCGGGCGGTCTCCTCCGAGGCAAGCAAGCCGATTTTAACCGTGAAGTAGTTTAAGCTGCAGTATCTCGTTAAAAGCCCTACCAGGGCTTCATGTCCGTTTCTTAAAAAAAGAAAGGATAAAATGAAACAGTAAAAATATCGCTCTAGATTTCTGAAGTTAATTTACAAAGATTATCGCCAGCCAGCAAGAATTTCGATTTCTTCATTCGGGTGCTTGAACATTTGGAACTTCGCCCTTATGAATAGGCTTGACAATGAATGGCCTGATATCAGATGTTGGCTTTGCTTCCAAAATTGTACAGCTAGACCCTAGGCGAGCCAGTCTATCATCTTCCGCATTACCAGCGATAGCCAAGTGTGCTGGTACCCACAGAAACGTTTCATTCATATTCCAGTAGCGGCTAGTGACCGCTCTCCCTCAATTGGCTTGGTGTTGCTATTTAGTAGTTCAAATATTCCTCTGGTGCCAATAATACAAATATCCTGACTATGGTTGGACCGTTGGGTCAGCCTTTTGATCGGGTTTTGTAAAAACGTCCTTGAGACCGATTCACCTTCCTTGACTAACCTGCTGATGAAGATTATTATATCTGCAGTCCAAAATGGTCATGGCTATTTTTCATTCTCCTTCTTTGGTGATTACAGCAGGGTATACCATTTTAAAAACAAATCTGTAAATTATATGTATGATCAGTAAGCATCAGTGCCACCCGATGTTTCCTCAGGGACGTATGTCACAATATTGGTCATCTTTCCAGCCGCTATATCTGCTTCCTGTTTGATATTTGAATTAGTAGGGTTCTGGGAGTAGATTTAGGTTAGCTTCGAGCGCCTCGGATGATGTAGCTCCCATTGCTTCACAGAACATTTGAATATGTGTAATTGCTATCCAGACAATACATACTTTAAAATTGGAAGCTACAATGGGCGTATCTATCCAATGAATCAGTTGGAGTGTAAGTAGGCAGGTCCAACTTATAGCAGTCCTACAGTAGAGAGAGCCATCTGAAGGATTTTTGATATTGTTTTTGGACATGTTGCTCTCCCCAGCTTGAGGTCAATATGAGTTCCTAAATACAATGTTTGTACTACTTGAATTCCCACCCTCTAATAAGATGTGTAGCGTACAGCTGCCGATAATTATAACTGGTAGATCCTTAGTAGACGCTAGTCTTTTGGGTGCTCCAGGAGTCACAGCAACGTGTCTGCTTCTAGGTATTACGATAATGGAGGAGAACCCCTACTTTTAGGCAGCCCTTAAGACATCGCGGCTCAATAGATTTACGTTCGGCCACATTGTCAATTTTCCTTCACTTCACTTTGGCTAATGAAGAATTCAACTAATTAACAGTGGATCACTTCCATACTATCTTGTCTCATCACAAACCTCTGCGAACGAGACCTAGCTTGACTACATTTCTAGTGCCCATGGAAGCATCGACCTCGTTTCAAATATTGCTATTTCGATTTTTGCCGTTGGCTCATAGGACACTGTTCCCCTGGTTTTGCCTTTCAGGTAGGCATGCCACCAGCAGTGAAATGAGTACCTTAGAATGCACCTATCTCCAATGAAGCAATGTATTAGCCTCACATGTTAAAGTTAGAAAGCTTTTCTCCAGGTTACGGACCATATATGGCTATCAACCCTGATTTTGGATGCTGTCTGGGAATTGTATTGTAAAACCATGATTTACTGTTTCCACATATTGTCATTTCCCCTTTGAAAACGTTCGTTAGCCTCTGGTATCGGTGTTGTTGTTTAGCAAAGATTCGTTTCCACTTTGAGTGAGTTAGTATCTCCGTAAACGCGTCTCCAACCGTTCAACCGACCTTATGCTTTCTTCCAAATTTTTCTGAGCTTCTTTGTACCGATCCTAATCCAGCTCGATTGAGAAGTGCCCATTTTTGTGCTTCTTTGTTATGCCAAATTTAGGTTTTGTTACGGTGTTTTACCTTTCTCTGGCGTAAGTAATCGGCGTACAGCTTGCAGATGCAAAAATTGAAAATGTGGCGCTTTGGAGTGTTTTCTCTTGGCAGGGAATGTTAGCGGGCACTTTTGATATTCCTTTCTATACCATGCCGCAAACTTCACATGGCGCTTTAGGATTGTACGCGAGTTTAAGATATTAAATCAGGGAAATTGGGGGAAGTTAAGAAAACACCCGCAAGCTGAATTGAAAGGAATAAAAAATATGGTGGAGGCGGAAAACCGCGACCGAATGCAGCAGTGAAGGAGGGAATAATCGCGGAAGACCAATTTTCATTCGAAGCCTCTTCTGTCTCTGCTGTCACTAACTCGCGGTCTTTGTAGTCCCATCCCGTTCTTTGACATTTACAGTTCACAGTTCGTTGTAAATGGAGTGTTTTTTCAGTTGAAAAGTAGGAAAAGCGGAGTCGTTAAATTTTACCTAAGAGAATAGTTGCTTTATTTTTAAGGTTTTGTGTAAAACAAAGTCTTATTAAAATCGGTCTACGGTTTGCCTGCCTAAAACATACCGCGGGACCACCGCAAGTATTACGTTGTGGGCTGGATATGGCCCTATTATTTCCCTTGCAGCGGTAACCGCGATTTTCTCGCCTTCTTTGCCTCTCTCAACTTGCACTGAATCCGCCCCGCCATGAGGTTAACTGTATCCTAGTTCTTTTGGCATGTGATTAAGCTTTCCAGCATTATTGCCCTCCCTAATATTTCCTTTAGACTTTTCCCGTTTGCGAATTCAGAACAATAGAAGAGATCGTCACAGCATTTGCATATTTGCCATGTTCTGCGAAAATCATAGTATATCTCTTCATGCATCCTTTGTCTCCACATCTGGGTGCTGGGAATCCATTCACCTTAATGCATATGGTATGCAGTGCAGTTTCCCAAACTGGTTAGAACAACAGAGATCTTACGACCCTAGCTATAAAGAACTTACCCTCTAATTATTATATAAGTAGCCTATGGGTGCATGCCCCGCATTTGACATCGTTTTTGTTAGGGCCATGCTGACATTGGTCGCCATAATGATATAAATACTGCTTGAATCTATCTAAGGGATTTAATTGCTGGCTTTAAAGTGATGATGTGGTTACCCTACCTGATTCGAGGAGCGTTTCTTGATAAGTACTGCCTCTGTTTTGCTTATCGCGAGTGCAAGATCTGCATCTTTAAACGACTTTTTTGTAGCAGTGATTGAGTCGCATGAATGCTGCTCCACATCCACGTGATATTTTGCAACAACAATCCCCGCTCCCGCCCACACCCCGAAAGCACCCGTTGAGACAATATATTACCTCGGTGCATCGTCTGTGCAGTTAAATCCTTTTTTCTGTTAGATAGCTGTCAATAATTACTAATTAACTGCGTATACCAATCGTCACCATAGACCTACATATCTGGTTCCAATTGACCACGTTGAATGCATTTTGTACATGAAGAGTAGTCACTGCGCAATGCTTGCTAGCACTATCCTTTCCCTGCATTCCATTCTCAGCCACGTCAGTCACCTGTTTTTTGCGTTGATATTTGATCCGACCATACGGAAACCGAATTGTTGCTACGAAAAGCTTCCCACGTTTTCTATAGCAATTCGTGCCAGCATTTTCCTCCTAGTGTCCAATAGGCATATATGTAGGTCCATAGGATAGTGGTTCACCAACAACAGCGCTAGATTTTGGCGTTTCCATACCTCAAGGAAGATCACATCCACCAAGTACGTCCGGATAAATCTGCCTGGCCTCGATCTATGTAACAGTCAAATTAAGGGTTATACCGTCAAGGCCCTTTGTTTTATTATCTCCCAGCTTACTGAGAATCGCCAGGACTTCTTTCGCCGTTACTGAGGATATTACAGCCACATCTAAAGGTTACCGCGTCTGTTTTCCTGAGGAAAACCCTGAATAATTTTAAGTAGTCAGGATATCTTAGTGCAGGTCAAATCGCACTGGTGGCGGAGGGATCAGTACCTTTACTAGATGTTGGAAACTTGTCGATTCAACTGTGCATGAGTAAGTCAAATCACTGTAATAATTACGTGCAAGCATAATGCTGACCACATTGTCTCTTACAAGGAACTGTAATCTTATAGTGTACCGTTTCTGTCTTGGATGAAGTGCTGTAACACACTTCAAGATCCAATTGGGCTGTCGTGCCAATGATTATTTTTTTGTTAAGGAACAGGAACCCTGCTTCCACTTAATGGCGGACAGGACCAATTGGAGAGAGACTTTATTTCACTTTTCTGATCTATGAGTTCTTTTTTTGCAGTAATACCCAAAGTTTCAAAAATTCAGACGACCATGGTTTCGTCCAGGGCACAGGCAACTCATCAGATGCTGCCTTAACCCTGGGAGCAGCGTGACCGAAGTCGTTCAAGGGTCTTTTTCACTTGCTTATATTAATTGGCAAACATGCTATGGGTGCAATTAACTTTAACCTAAAAAAACGCGTAAAAATTCTGGCCTAAGCTGGTCGAAGTTGAAGAATTTTTTTGTTAAGAATGAAGGGGGCACTGCGACTGCTATCTATTCGATGGCGAATGCGACCAATAGGAAATACACTTCCTCCAAATTTTCTGGTCCACGGATGTCATATCTGCGCTATTGCGGTCGGTTCCTGGTTATGCCCTTTAGCTTTGTTAACGGTTTTCTGAGAAGCTTGTACCTCTCCTTTAGTGTTTTGCACCACGTACCTCCATGATGGATCATTTTTTGGTCATCCTGGGATAGTGGGTTCCATTGCATGGGATTATTCGTAATGGAGTTGTCGTCATTTGTCAATGTGTGACTTATTCACTGCAGTTGTGCTTTCTTCTTAATATATCCACTGACATCTGGCTCATTCGTCGGGGAAGTATTTCATTTGATATTGTCTGAGGCCAGAACGTTCCAATGACGCGACGCAGATATGAGTTGATGAGCGCTTGCTTCTATTGAGTAATACTTTGCGCGTCCTACTCATGTTGTTTTACAAAAATTTGGGTACAGTAAAGTTGTACCTTAGTTGATTAGATTTAGAAAAAACTCAACAAAATATTCCTGTAATATTGTAACTAATTTTACATCTATTTTTATTTTCAGCTCCGTGGTTGGAATTGGTTACGACGTAGAAAGGTAAGAATTCAAGGATACTTCAATAAATTTAACTTAAATTGATCTGATTTGTTACAAGTTGAATAGGTAAAAGTATGTAAATGGGGGAACTACACCTCCGCTCAGCCGAATTAACGAATCTAAGGAAGTATTCTCAAAACAGGCAGCATTCGTATTCCTTGTTCAAGGAAACCTTGGTGAGATATTTCTTTCCAGGGCCAAGGAAGCCGAAATGATTAAAATGTAACGCTATACTGTAGTGGGGTACACTACAAACTTTTCAAGGAGATAATTTAAGGGGAAAAAGCATATTTGAAGTGCCGATGCGATTCTCATTTTCCTTGTTTTGAGAGGCTGTGACATTACCAAAATTGACGGTGGGATGAATTTTTGCTATTTCATTCTTCAGGACAGCTTCGACTGTGGAGAGAGCGCCGCTTTTCATCTGCATTCCATTGGACGCATGAACACACGATTGCCCATTTTTTTTTTCCATAGCTACCAAAATTTATCTTCGTCCACTCCATAATGCCTGCATATAAAAACATTATGCCATGGTTCCTACAGACTGCTCAATGGAACCTAGTGCGTCAACCAATGTTTTCTAGCTCAGCTTAGAGTTTTTCAGTTCGCATCTAATTTCTTGAGCAGCGTGTTTCTCAAACGAGCCACTGATCAGCTTTCACAGGATAGTGAAATCCATTATAAGGTATGACTAATAATGGAGTTGTCGCTTTTTCTCAATGTGCAGCCTATCCTTTCCTATCCCTTTCCGTCTTCTAATAATAATCAGACCACAGGTATCTGGCCCGTATGTCGAAGTTCCTGAATTGATATTGTTTTAGGCCTGAGTGGCGGGATACTACAAAGGCAAGTGGTGAGGACTGCTTGGATCTTTCGATTAACAGTAGAGGTTACTTGTCACGTGCAACTTCCTTATAGGAATACAGAGAGAGCCTTGATGCAAAACAACTTGATCTTAGTGTTGAGATCTCTGAATTTTATCTAAAACACCGAAGAAGGATCTACTGCTTTTAATGCATCGAGGAACATTGATCTTGGTATCACTGTCGCCAGTAGGAAAGCCGCGCAGATTAACAAATTTATAGAACCCTCCAATGCTTTGCTGCTTAATACAAGTAGGAATATTGCGATTATTGGCTCGATTCTGCTTGCCTCCTTTCCTAAATGTAGAACTAATTGACCAAGGCCCATGTATAGGTGAAAGAGCGGATGTCATCAGCGTAGTTGAGGTGCATAGTCCATCGAATCCCTCCATGTCCTCCGAACAAGGAAGCTATGCATCCTGCTCCACTATGATCTGGTAGGTGTTAATGAAATCAGTGCACGCTGGCAGCGGAAACTAGTCTGGACTTTGCCTATCAGCTATTCGAGGTTTTTGTTGGTGCGGTCAAGCTTTAATCAGTGTTTGTGCATGATGGCCAATTATATCAATCCACAAGAGACCTGATATTCACCAGAGGCATGCCATTCAGAATTATGGGGAAGTGATCTTCCCACTCCTAGAGTTGCTTGACATCGTGAACAAAGAGGGTACCGTCAATCGGAGGTCATCGGAGCGCGAAAGAACTATGCTCATTAACTACTGGTAATATCCCTTACATTGACTTATCCGTTTCCATGTTTCTACAGACAGTTAAGACTTGTGACGGTAAGGGGCGGGAGTTCTGAGTAGCGCAAAAGAGAATATCTGCTTTGATGGCTTCTCAACACTCATGGATATTCTTCGGTAGACTCTTTAAAGCAACTGCTCAGTAATATAATTGTCCTATTGTTGAATCGAATCTGGATTAAATATGCGGTCTTCGGTCGAAACTTTTAGCCCCCCCCCCCAAAAGCAATTTCAGACTTAGCGTCTTAGGAAATAAGCGACTAACAAGCCGAGAGCTGATGTCAGCGCTTTTCTCATTAAGCACAGCTCCTAATCTAAACCCGGCGTGGTGTTGGAATTTTGCGGAATTCGCAAATCCTTTACTGTTATTCTTATGGTCTCCATGACCGCAATTTTCCGTCACATGTCTGAGTAAGTTGCTATTCGAATTTACCTTGGCTTTCAGATCATACATCACTATCCGCGTATCACTTTTAGGAAGTTTACCGTGGGGGTCACAAGTTCGATGGTGAGTAAACTGTACTATTAAAGTGGAGACCGAAATCTCGTAGTTAATATTTTGTCCGATACTGGTTCTGAGAATGCAACGGAGCGCCTTGCGACTAAGGTTAGTATTAATCTGAAACCAGATACAGTTTTGCTTCAAACCGGCTTTCCGATGGACAATAGTATAATGTCCTAAGACGGAATTTCATCTGTACCCCCGGTGATTTCCGCTTAAGCTGGAAAAAGTAAGAAGGGGCTGTCACTGCCGTTACGAGGTCTAGTTTATGTCCGTCCGTGAAAGTAAAACGTCGAAATCTCACATTTCACGCGGCTATCGTTTCTGTGGCATAAAAGTAATTCGGAAATTGTAGGTAGTTAACCCAGTAATCTCTATCTGGTCTAGTCGCTTTTTCCGACAAGTGGGGACTATTTGGAGTAATTTTTTGATTCTTAACGCAAAGAGGGATCACTACCCTCATACGGTATCTTCGTTTCGGCTTAGTTTTTAACTATTCAAATTATAGTGACCATGTTTTCCTTTTGTCTCAAACGGGCTGAGGATCGCTTGAGTTGAGCACGGGTAAATCAGTGTTCGGATGCTTTAGTGGTTAGAACGCTAGGCTCACGCTGCGGAAGGTTACAACGCAAATATTATTGGCGGCAGAAGGATTTGTACCCTGATTGGATGTTGGAAACCAGTCGACTCAGTTATTAATGGGTACCTGAGTCAAATGAGGGTAATAACGGGCGGGTGCAATGGTGACCCCATTGCGTCTTACAGTGTATGATATTCCTGAATCATAGTGGGTGTTACGGTCTTGAAAGAAGCCTCAAGGCACTGATCCAGTTGGGTTGTCGCGATTATTATTATTATTTCCGAGTTATCATAATCTCGGCTTATTGCCGGATTTTACCTAATACTAGTGCTAAATGGCAAGCATTTAGGCTAGGACGATACTACCTACTTAACAACTAAAGGGGCGCTGGTGGTGGTGGCCGGTAGTAGGATAATGGGAGAATCCATCGAGAACTCCCCGCAATATCGAGCACGTATGCAGAATGGTGTACTTCTGCATGGTTTGAACCAGACTGTGTGAAAGTCCCAGGACATCAAGGGAAGCCGTGAGGGATTTAGGTACAATACCTGTAGCTGAGAATATTATGGGAACTACAACCACCCGCTCGAGACGCCAAATTTCTTTGATTTCCCGAGCCAGTGGCTCATAGTTCGCCTTCTTCACCACGTATTTCCGCTCTATGTTGCTATTATGGGGGATAGCAACATCAATAATATACGCGGGGCGACCAGTCTTGTCAACTATAACGTGCTGTAAGCAGAACTATCAAGTACTGCTTGCGGCTCATATTGGTAAACTGGATATGTTCCCGTGATCAGCCCATGCTTTTATTCAAGGTTTTGATGGATAACCTTACATACAGCATTATGCCTGGTGATGTATTGCACCGGTGTCATAACAGTACAACCAGAAACGAGATGGTCCAACGTCTCTAATGCCGAACCACACATTCTGCACTGGTCGTTCTCCACCAGTTCTTTCATGATGAGCTTTTTATAAGCTTGGGTGGCGACTACGCCATCCTGAATGGCACACATGAACCCCTCCGTCTCAGCAAAGAGCTCCGCAGGTCACAGCCATCTGTTCGACGATTGCAAATGGACAAATGGCTGCCAAAGATAATTCACGTGTTTACCGTGCATTGCCTTCTTCTTCCATTCATCGATCCGCTCTTGGTCCGGTTTCACCCCACTCAGAGGATTGAAAGATCGATCTTTCAAGTTAAGTGGAGTCAGTCCACAGTCTGCCTTACAGACAGCCGCAGGCAACGGACTCGCCTGCGCTTTGCTGTAAAAATAAGCACGCAGCGAGTCGACTTGGCGATGATGTTGTGCCGCCACGTCAACCACGCCCCTACCCCCGACGTCACGAGGCAGGTTCATCTCCTCCACGGCAGGCTTTGGATGATGCATTCGGAGTTTGGACATAGTTGTCTGTATCCGCCGCTGGACGTTTTCCAGATCGGTCTTGGTCCACGGCAATATTCCTTATGCATAAGCCAATGAAGGGATAGTGAATACATTCACGCGCTTATTTTATTCTTCCCCGAGAGATGCGATTTCAGCACCAGCTTTACACGTCGCAGGAATTCGAACAGCAGAGTATCCTTCAGACCACCAACTCGAGCATGGATTCCTTGCTTCCTAGGTACTTGTAGCAGTCATAGCCTGTATGTGGAGGTCACCAATTCTTTGTCCGGCATGCGGCTCGTGATGATCTTTGCGGATGGCTTGGATTCGACAGTTGTCTAATCCAAATTCCATCCGAATATCACGGCTGAACATGTCTATTATTCGTAACAGACTTCTAAGATGGTTGTCAGTACCAGCACACAGCTTGATGTCATCTAAGTACATCAAGTATGCCAGTTCGCACTTAGCACGTAGGCCATATTTTATTGCAAAACCATGCCCTCCAGCTTCATTCAGTGGCCATGAAAGGGGGTTCAGTGCCATACAAAACCAAAGAGGACTCAATGAATCCCCCTGGAAGATGCCCGTATACGGATGGGCTGTGAGGTTTTAGCACCCTCAGATGTATGCACTGATAAGGTGGTATGCCACCCTTCCAGGACTGTCGCCAAAAACTTTATTAGTTTCGGATCAATGCGATACAGATGTACGACATCGATCAGCCAGGTATGCGGGGCGCTATCGAAAGCCTTGGCATAATCGATATAGCAACTAAAGAGGTTTCTTTGGCCTCTAGTTGCTTGTCCTACAACTACCGAGTCGATAATGAGTTGCTCTTTGCAACCCCTTGACCCGACTCCGCAGCCCTTCTGCTCCTCGGACAGAATGTTGTTGGTCTCGAGGTGCGCATTGACCCTTCCACTAATAATGGACGTTATGAATTTGTAGAGGGTTGGTAAGCAAGTGATAGGTCTTGTGTCTGCGGGGTCCTGCATCGTGTCCTTCTTAGGGATAAGGTAGGTAGCCCCCGCTGTAAGGAATTGTGGACATTCCTCCGGCCGATTCTTGAGCTCGTTTATACTGTGTGCCAACCGACTGTGTACGCTGGCAAATTTCTTATACCAGAAATTCTGCATCCGATCCAGACCTGGGGCCCTCCAGTTCTTCGAGCTGTTTATGGTTCGTCGAACTTCCTCTTCAGTAACATCCGCAAAATTCATGCCAGGCGTATTGGCGTGGCGGGTGCCTTCGGCGGTGATCCACTCAGCATGCTGGGCGGGTAACCACCAAAGTCAACCCCAATACTCTTTCGCTTCCGTCACCGAAAAATTATTATAATGGATAAGTTAGAATAACCGCTAGACTATAGCGAACAAAAAATATCTTAGTAAAGATGCAATTAGGAAGCGTAGAAACCGTTGTTTTTTTTTTTTTTTAAAAAAGGTGGGAATTTTCAACGCACGCTGGATTGAACAGGCCACTGTTGAATTTTTACTCACTAAAGTTTTCTTCGATTCCCTCCCGCTAGGCAGAACCACCATGAAGAATTACGTCGCGGGGCAGAATTAGCTAAGTTTAGCTAGGTCCCCTTTCTTCTATGCGTGGAATTCGTAGCCTTGCTTTCGCAATCTTCCTTGATAGATCCAATTATATGGTTTACTGGATACTAATCTTCCAAACTTGGTCCTCTGGAACTCAATCACAGTTTGCGCAATTTTTTGAAATATTTTATTTAAATCCTCCAATCACTGCCTGATGGCAGGGTGATGCTTTGTATTCACTGACCCTGTCTTGAGTGTTTCCCCTTTACTGTCTATTTGTCGATCTATTCCTTTTGGAGCTCTTCGTCTGCGTAAAAGAAGAAATGGACGTCAAATTGTATATGCTTGTCACCTCACCTGTAAATATGTCAATTGACATTATTCTCGATTTGACGAATGCAAAACAGACGCTTAAAGCTGTCACTCAGTTTACGTGCGTTACTTGAAATCTGAAGTGCTTTTCCCCAAATTAGGGGTACACAGGGCAAGATCGAACTTGTCACTCTGACAATGAGTAGCCTACCAGCGTACCGTAGTCCTCTTAAATTCAAAAGCATCCGTGTGAGAGCCATACTCACCGTACCTGCTTTGTCAATTTAAATCCGACCGTTTACTATGCTTTTCAATGAAGATCGTGCAGCACTTCCCAGCCAAACTTTAACAGTACTGGTTATTATGCATGAGTACAATTCAGTATTTTCAAGATAGTTTGCGACCAGAATTAGTTATATGTCATGGGCGTAGTCCACCATCGTGACCTCGTTCAGAAGATTAGACATATCACTTTACATGATGTTCCACACCAGTACGAAGCAAGTAGAGACAATGTACTGTTGGAGTCCGTCATTGGTGTCATTCCAGAGCCTTCTTTTTGCTAAATCAGTACTGAACATAGCGGTGAGATAGGTGGAAATGACAACCGTTGGGAGGGACTTTCGTATTAAGCTTGAATGCATTTCTCACATCTCACCACAATAGAATATTTTTTGGTGCTAGTCTTTCTGCGAATCGCGTTTTCTGTCAAACTAGTAACAAATTTGATGGGGGAAGTATCTGCAAGATACACCAAAAGGAAGAGTGCTCCTTTAGAGTATTTTAGTAGAGCTCTCAATATAGGTAGAGGGATAAATAGTGAGTTCGGTATGGAGAGCAATCATAATTTTTATTAGGACTTGCTTCTCGACTTGCGTGGTGCAGTCCAAAATTGTGTATCCTTCAAGGAAATCGGAGCTTAGCATTTAGTTGTCAAGCCTGGTTTCTGTAATATGGCTGGCATTATGTAGTAGAGCCAACTTAAGGGAGGGGAGGGAGGGCTTATAGACTGGTAGATTGGCTCTTGAGCGGCTAACAGTTTTACAGAAAGGATGCATTCTTCTCAAGGAACTAGTTCCATTGATCGTAAGGACCGGTCCCGTTCTTCAAATTTTCCCGCTGGTTGGTTTATTTGTAAGGATTAGAAAGAAAAATTGGGATTTGTATCTAATTTCAGAGGGTGCTTCTTTGAGGAAGTCAGATGCGGTCAGGGCTGCTGTCATTCGTTAGTTTGACACAGGAGAGAGTCGGAGATGCGCCGAACATACTCTTGACAGAACCCAGAATCTCTTTTGTGGAGGTAGGTAGGTATCATCTTTAGAAAAATACTAATTGGGCTTGGGGTTAAAAACCAGGAATCTAGAGCAAAGGAGTATGGAAGGAAAATATTTGGCAGGAGAAGAAGGTTGATCTGCAATGTTTCAATTGTGGGAATCGGGGTTTCGAAAAAAAGTTGATGCAGTGAGTCTGTAGATTTAAATGTGCAGAATAAATGGTTATACCATGTTGGGAGATCTTCACTGGCTGTGTGTTTTCTCCCGCTGGGATTGGATAATGCAAACACTTTTTTAGGTATGGCTCCAATACTATGACGTGCGGACTTGATCGATGTCAGAGGGAATGACTGAAATGACCCTGTTGTAAAGGAGATATAGGTAGCTGGTCTGAGGGTTTTTGGCTGTTATGACGGCAATTTCTGCTGTTTGAAGCATCACGTTTGTACGCCATATGTATGCCTAAATTCCGAAGAAAAATCGAGGTAGTACGTGTTTGTCTCCAGTTGTTTGTAAGAAAGTTGTTCGCTGAATAATACCTCCCCAATCTTTTACCAAACACCTGTGTTTTCTTTGTTCAGGATTAAATTGCAATTGCGCTACCAATTTATTATACAATTCAGTTGAAATCTCGAACCTTTAAAAAAAACAGAATAAAGCAAGCTGGCGAATCGAAACATCGAAAGCCATTTACTGACATACTTAAGCACAATTGAGGTTTCAACTCCATTAAAAACAATTTGGCATTCAATTGCATTACGAAGAATGGTGGAATAGCATTAAGCATTCCGGTCAGCACAGTGCTTTTCTTAAGTACCATTAAATGTCTTTAAAACATCCTCATCTCTATTCCATGCATTCCTTTCTCCCCATTAGTTCCACAGACCATTTTCATTGATTTTTTTTCTCGTTTGGGCTCCTCCAGTTGCCCGATGCCTTTCTCGCAGTAACGCAGGCCATTACATCCGTCCATTGGATGGAAGCCGGGTTAGGGTTTATAATCCTCCTACGATGTAAAACCTAATTACCATACACATCCTGTGTGACCACTTAGAAGCACTGGCACAATTCCTGACGAAAGGCTAAGTAAAAGCTACACAAACTATTTGAGCGGAGGAAGTAGTAGCAGTAGGGGTGGGGGAAGGATAATAAGGGTACCTCAAAATGAAGATGTTGTAAGAGGAGTTGAGGTGACAAGAGTTGCTAGTTTTCAGTATTCCTTGCTGCATTAAGGCTCCTAACACCCTTAGTTCAAGTGCTAGACAAGAAGTCGATTAATTAATGCGCTCAAGCTATCCCAACAGCTCGGTACGGTAGTACTGCAAGGACCATCATTAGGGAGTGCTATGCAGACTGTAGGAGTGTCATGGAACAGTGTAGCAGCACCTTTGCCGCCTCCCTTCCTGTGCTGCACCGCATATTTATCATCATTGAGGTCCTGCTGTGGTTTGATGCAGTCTGGGCGGGAGAAAGATATTGCAAAGGAGGTTGAGTTGACTAACTTTTCCCATGGAAAAAATGGTCTATCCTTATGCTGACAATATTTTTCCTTTCCACCAGGAATACTACGGACACTTGCTTGATATTGGCCCAGTCCTTTTTTCTTGCTAGTTCCCACTTTGGGCGAGCATAGTACATATGTTGCTCTGATGTATGCAGTGAGTGTGCAAATACGTGCATGTACATGAATAGCTGCTGGTTTAGAGTACAGGAGGGTAGTGCATCGAGTGGTTGGAAAAAAAATGCCGGACACTTTTTCCATTCGCTTACCCAACTGACATACGAGCTGCAGGATACAGCGGCAATGGATGCTAGGCATCCCTTGTGCTTTAAGCTGTGTCATTCTAGTGCACTTCCCTTCCTCCATTATAGCAGGATATCTTTATCCTGTGTGCAATATGTATTCGTTACGGCAGGGACAATATTTAACTTAGGAAGTGATTCGAATGCTGTTGGAATTTTTTCATCCTGCCAGCGACCAGGTAGTTTTTTCCCTGGACTGGTATACACCTGTGGGTGAATTGGGCAGAAAAGTTTTGTGAACGTATCACGAGAGATATTTGTCCGTTCTAACTTTTCTCTTGATTATTTGCGGATATAGTGAAGATAATTTAATAAAAAAACTCTGAAATTTTCCATTTTCCATTAATTGGGGGAGGGCTGCGACTTTGCAGGAGTAGTGGACACTTTGGTTCCTCGCCTTCACATGATTGCGGTCTACGATTGAATAGAAGTAATCAGAGTGTCATGGACTTAATTTGAGCACATTCATACTGTGTTGCTTATGAAAAGGTCGTATGACCATGCATAATATCAGGACAATTTAAAGTAATGTGATTGTGGCTGGAAGGGGTATTAATTGAAAGGCTTTCTGGTGAAGGTCGTTTTCCTTTTATTGGTCATTTTATTCATGAGCAGCAACTGTGATACATTTTATTATTTGCTATTCGAATATAAAAGATAAGGGTAGCAAAACAATAAACAACCATAAGTCTCAGTTTGCGTTAAACAAACTTTGGAGAACATATGAATGTATCACTATAAATACTTTGGTTTCGATAGGGGATTTAGGAAGCCTGTATGAAGCAGATATAAACGGGAGATTCTGAGCCTAAATGAAGTGAGATGGTAAGACTCTGAGGAATCCTTTCCTTCTTATCGCACTGTGTATTCAGGAAAGCATAGTGGTAGCAGAGGGGAAACCGACTACGGTACATGCCTTGAAAGTAGGTTTTTGAGAAAATATTGACTGTGAGGTTCCACTATAGCTTATGGAGAAAAGAAGGGAGCTTTCTATGAGAAATTACAAGCTGTTCTGGACCAGTTTGTGTGTGTGTGGGGGGGCAGCAAGGTCTTGCCCACCGCAACAGCAACTGTGAAAGGGTTATGCAGCTTTTACCGTCTTGGCGGCACATTTATATGAGTACAACGCCAGATGGTCAGTTGGGTTTCAACTGACTGACCGGAAATTAACAACTAGTTAGGGCGACCACATCGCGATCAGCAGTAAATTTAGAAGTTGTTCTTCAGAATTTGCTTAACGAAATGGGCACTGATATCGGTCTCGAAATGGATCATCATCCGACCGTCTTTTACCTTCGCATATGTGTCGTCATTGGGTATGCTCGCATGGAACAGATCGTTGGCCCCCAAATTGAGGACCGTTTCCAACTCCCGTGAATATTAATGAATTCTGGGTCGCCATTAGAATTGCCTTTATCTCTGTCATCGGCCACGTAAGAAAAAGACGTTAGAAAACTTGGTTTTGGGGGACAAAGTATGTAAAATGCAGCATGGCGTATGGCGTGACAAAAGGAATTCCGCCTATGCATAGGTGAGAGAAGTCACCCAAATTACGAGGAATGTTAACGGTGAACTACGATGATGAGAAGTTGAAAAAGATGTTGAAGACGCGTTTCACCACGATATTTCATCGCATAATATCCAGACCAGGAACCCTAATATACGGGCACGGATTGTTCTTCCAAACAGAAGCAACCAGTCGGAGTAATGCTGTTAGCTTAGAAGGTTTGACAACAGAATTGTTTATGATAACCCCTACAATATCAGAATTACTATTTCCACTTATCCTTTAATCATGAGAATCTGTAATCTTGTTCATTGAGCAGAAGGAGGGGCAATCGTCAAGATTCCAAAAAAGGTACCATTTATGAGTGCAACAAGTGTGCTTCCTGTTGGCGGAAGGATAGTGATTAAAATAATCCGAAAAAACATGATAGAAGGTAGGCTAGATCGAAAGAAAGCTGGCTAGTTTTCAGTTTGAAACCGCCTGTACTGACCACTTTGATATCACTGGATGATTGCGGTGTGTATACCTGGTCCACATCCTTCTCATCGACTTCAAAGTGGTTTTTGACACCGTCTACAGGGGGTGATCGGAAATGCTCTACGAAAGAGAGACATACAGGAGAAACTTATAGCACCGAGGTAAATTCTTGGCGGGGTTCGAAGTCCAAAGTGGAGCTCGCCAGGGTTGCATTTTGTCACGAAATTTTTGTCTTCACATTATCGATGATGCTTCTAGTTTCACAAATACCTCGACTGCGCTGATGATATCTGTTAGCGGTCCCACCAAGTTATAGACCTTAGCAAAATGTCTTTGAATTTGAAATAAATAAATACGAAAAATATCAAGGTTTTCAGTTTAAAGGGTCAGCGCATTCTTTCTATTTGCATTCATGACCGACGAAACTGTGTCGAACAATTTATATCTAGATAGCGTTGCTTATGACAATTGCCTCGAATTTGATGTCGGTCGATGAATCAACAACGCTAAATCTGTCTTCGTTGTTTCGCTTCAAATATGAAAACGCGACAATTTCAACATTAACATCAAGTTGAGGCTGCTCCTCGCTAATGCTTCCCATATGCCCCTATACGGGGGTAATAAATGGGAAGTGAATGCCACTGTTACGCTGGAGCTCTGAGCTTTCATTAATTCATTTCTGCATCTTATCATGGCGGAATTGTGACCAGAGACAATTTCGAGGTCAGGACTTCTAGCCAGCCAGCGTTCTAGCCAGATAACCGTGGACCTGTTGACCAGAAGACGGGAGTGTGAAGTGATTACTGGGAAAGAGCGACAATTCCAGTGCAGGTTATCCCATGCAATGGAACGCAATAGTCCAGGATGGCCGGTGAGTGAGTCGCTCTAGAATTACGTGATCTAGAACAGCAGAGGCAGAGTACAAACGACGCGTAGGTATGGTTGACGGGCTATACGCTAAAGAAGAGTTAATAGCAATCATATAATTCCATTCGTGTTCCAATGGCATATTGTAGCACACTTGGTTTTTGCGGTTTTTCTTCTATGACTGGAGGGACAAATCTGAAAAAGACATCGCTGCGGCCACTTGCAGCAATATGTGGTACCTGCACCACTAAACCAACCTCCACTTTTCTGCTTTTGTCCCCGTGTGACTATCGTGAAGTATTACTTCGTAGGAAAGGCTCTCCCACCAAGTTTAGGACACGCGTTTGGCACGCTTTATAGACTCGTTCCAGTACTTGTGGTTATTTTTGAATCGTAGCAATTCTGGCGTTTAAACTTCTTTTCAGACAGTGAAATATTATTTGTTCTGGGTTTCGTTTTTAGCGAGGTATACGATACAGTGGGGAGATCTTCTTCGTCATTTCGTTCGCCAGATCTAGTCTCACCATTTTTAACCATGATTTAGTGGCATGAATGGTTTTACTTCTATGTGGCTCTACACCACGGCGTGTCTCCCAACTATAATCACTGCTAGTTTGTTTGCAAAACCAATCAATGTTGCATCTTCTAGCATGTGAAGCCATGCACTCCATTCTAAATGACACTTCATAGCAGGAGTTTCAATGTGGAAGCTTGAGGGATACCTACCAGAAATAGCCTCCACGTATCAGTAAACCCTTCCCGTGAGATAACTCTTGATTAAAGAGCCAAGTGGTCAGTGACACCTAGTTTGATCAGGGTTCTCGTAATCTCCCCTCGGTCATGCCAAATTAAATGCATTTTCGACATCAAATGTAATAACCATGCAGTGCTAACAAATGGCCAAGGTTTTCCGAAACAGATCCACGACTATTGCTATTGTATCGATTGTAGCATGGGCTCGTTGAATTCCATACTTCCGCTTTGAGAGATTACCCACAAGCTAAATGAAAGCCAGCAGGCTTTTGTATATTATCCTTTCTAAAATCTTCTCCACAGTGTTTAAAAGAGAGATTGGGCGATATGCTATTGACACCCTACTGAACCATTAGGTGAGGTTCACTCTTCCCCTGTTGCGAAAAAGAGTTGTAATTGTCTTTAATAAGAGTCATGGGAACAACATTTGGGTTGATTTTGGCCTATATGTTTTGTTCGTTACATACCTATTGGCAGGGCCACACGGGTTGGTACTTGCATCGAGGCACGACTGCCCGTGGCAATTAAGTTCATTTTTTCGTATGGCCTTTTTACAGATGTTTTGGAAATTTTGGTATTCCATTCATGGTTGCTTCCTTCATGCCGTTAGAGGAAAACTCCTTGCTAGCGGGCGCGATGATCTCAATTTTAGGATTTCCTGGTTCCATCGCTATTTAAGTTTCTTCGTGGCATCACATTGTAGCGTCGCATGCCTCGGCAATACGGTGACACAGTTGATCTACCGTTTCCATTGCTTTACTCTTTGGACGGTGAACTCCTCCGAAGTCCACCAGGAATGTATCTTTAACTAAGATTTTGGTAGACTAGCCACATATCCTCGTTTGTTTACTTCTTGTGCTCTTTCGTTTGTCCTTTTCAATGTTTTCAATGCTCAGATAGATGGCCGTTGATTGTTGCTCAATCGAAACCGGCTCCCGGGAATGCTATTGTGTCCTGTATGGTTTGGCCTCCGCATGCCCATACCGTCGTGTTACCAGACGTATCTTGACACAGGTTACGCTACTGTAATTTTAGTGAGGTTCACAAACTACCGGCTCAACTCTCGAAACGCTAGTAAGAGTAAATTTCAGCTGCTTCAAAATGGTTGAAGTTGATTTATACTTATAATCCAACGGAAATTTGGGCGTAATCTGCCTTATTTAGATTTGGAAGAAATTGGAATAAAATCCGCTCATGACTTAACAATGGCTCGGTTAATACTAGAGTGAATAAATGAGTACGTCAGTCGATGAACAAGGAGTTGTTGTGTGCACGGAATAATCAATACATTCCGTATATCAACTGATGTTTGAATATTCGAATAATGAAAGAGGATATAAAAGTTGCAAGAGGAAATCAGTAAATGCTGTCAGGTTAAGATAAATGATTGATTGCATATCAGCAATCGTTCTTGCACGTCATCAGGATAACTTTCCCATACTCTTTGGGCTTTCGGGGTTCATGCATGCATTCTGTGCTGTGAGACAGAGTGCATTAGCACCAGTTTATGCTTGGTCAATGATCTGCTCCTTGGTATTAAAATACTGAGTTGCGGTCATTCTTTACCAACCCAATTTTCTATTGTAATAATACTTAATGTCAATGAGGTTGGATCACTTATGTACAATCCCTTTGCTTTTAACAATAATTGATTTGGAACTTATTCTCTTCGAATACTCCCTGTGGTTTTGATCACGTAACCTGCATGGTGGTATAGTGACAGGTACTCAGCGTCGATTTGAACCTTGCTCCTCTGGAGTTGTCCCGTCGAAATACGCTTGCATCTCTTTGTGATAGCTAGGCTTGGGAATGTCGAGGGAACGGGGTCCTTTTGGAAGTCTCAAGCGTCATGTCTATAATTTCATGTATCTTATATATGATACGTTGGAATCACCTCACAATCTAGAACAACACGGTTAGGAACTCTAATCTAATTTGGCGCTGCATTGCTTAGATTGAAGAGCGCTTATATATGATATCGTAGACATAGTATTCACATCTCTTACCATCGACTTCGATGTTCAGACCAATCTTGGCGAGCGAATCCTCATCAGCCTAATTTACGTGGCCATACCATCGAAGATGTCTCTCCCGCAATTTTTCAGGATCAGTGCAACCCCATATCAATCGCCGGTATATTAATTTCGCATGTGATCAAGGCGTGTTTCGTCGCTAGTTCAACGGAACATTGTTTTTTAGAGTCGCCAACATTCATAATCGTAAAGAACGACAGCGTGGACCACACTGCGCAAATTTCAGGTTTGAGACGTTCGTTGGCACGTCGATCACAAAAAACACCAGTTGTGGAACGCCAGTTCATCCAGGTTGGGCTAATACGCGAAGCAACTTCATAACGCAGTTCACCATTGACTGATAGTATTGATTCGAGATGTTTAAATAGCGCAGTTTTGGGCAGGTCGCTGCCACTTATATAACGATAATTTTAAACAAATTGCTCAAGATCATCTTTCCTATTATGGTAAACGTCAGGAGAACATCATCTGCATAAAGCACTATATAGGGCGCTGTATGGTGGATGTCCTGTATGACAGCGTCCATAATAAGAATAAAGAGAAGTGGTGAGAGGGCGCTTCCTAAATGAACACTGACAGAAACACAAAGCGGTTTTGATACATCACTTTTTGGATCCGACGATAATTTGATGATTCTGCAGGACTATCTTCCTTTTTCCATAATGGAATTGTAGTGATATTCTACTTTCCTGAATAACCCACTGAGTCACAGTGTTGGGTTCCAGTTGTTTCCTTTCCAGAGCACAGATGCGATGTCGTTAGGTGCTTTCCCAGGTGATAATTTACTTTTTAATGACCAGCGAATATTCCTACTATGACCCCAAAGTGGCTCCTGGTGAGGTCTAAATAATCCTTCGATCGTTTAGGTTCATATCCCTCCCTAAGAATCCTGGGTCGTTACTTTCCTGTTCCCCCAGTGTATGTAGTTCCCTCACTAGTTCTTCATCATTCCTTAGGTTCATGGTTCTGGCCCGTATAGAGGCGTTTCTGCTCCTTCCCTCCTCAGCTCAACCGCTGCCTCATGGCCATTGGATTCAACATGGTCAAAAATCTAAACTGTCCCTGCCGGTTTTGCGCATACACCGCCGGCTTTGCCCTCCTGTCATTGCCGTGATTGCGTTGGAAATGCCAACATCTGTATCTAAAGATGAATAAGAGTGAATTCCAGAAGGACGTGGCATGCCCTTATTGCCTCACTGACACTCATCCAAGCCAGTCTTTGAAATTTGTGTAACTCTCGGCCTGTTGTATTAGGTTCAGTTCTTTGTGTCCAGATTTACGCACCGTACGCAATTATTGGCCTTTCTATTGCAGTATATGCCCATTATAGTATTTTCAGGGTGCATCTCCATTTTTTCGATGCCATTCACCTGCCAATAATCAAAGCTCTTCTAGGTTTCTGACATTTGTTCCCAACATAAGTCTCCCAGTGTAGTTTTTGGTTTAGCGTAATTGCCGACAATTTGACGTTTGTTTCTTCAGAGTGAAATTATGCGGTGTTTCCAACGATTAATTAGTTGAAGTAATAAAAACTTGTTGTTTCTTTTTCGTTGGTGTGGGTATTTATTCTTGCAAATACTGATATTTCGGGAACCCCTTCCCTTCATCAGTGCTAACAAGCTTTAACAAGTTTTAACTTGTTAGCAGTGATGAAGGGAACAAGTGGTTCCCGAAATATCGGTATTTGCAAGAATAAATACCCACACCAACGAAAAAGAAACAACAAGCCTTTATTACTTCAGTCTGTTTCTTGTTTAATCTCTATATCATATAGTCAAATAGTTGTCAGTTGAGCAAGCCTACACTTCCTGGTAAAGTTGTAAAGTGGTACTAGGGTAGCCTTGACTGGCTTGATGCGAAGCCATGCCTTCCTACACCAGGTACTAGCAATTCAGAACCCAGTTTGGGTTCTATCACATAGGCTGCTCCTACTGATTAATACAATATGGTCAGCATAATCCTGGACCTGTGTTCTATATATTTTTCAGCTATCCTAGGACTTACTCAACTATACTATACAATAGCCGTAATAGTACTTCACCCTGTGGCCAATCTTGAGTAGTATCATGACAATAGGCTTTGCCCCTGTCTTCACTTCTATTTGCCTGCTTTCTAACATCCAGCCCATCCATAAAGCCAGAATGTTCCCGGCTCCCTTCAGATTTAGGGCATCTTGTATCTCTGTGTGTGATGTGTTATCGAACGATCCTTTAATGTACAAAAACGCACATAGTGTTATTTTTTTAGTTTTTATGGCATCAGCTGAAAGGTTTTCTCGTTTGACTATCCTGCCTAATAAACATGTTTACATGGATCTAGGGGAATAAGTCCTAGAACGTTTTCTAAGACTATCTTCACTGCGTTGTGCACAAAGGTCAGGTAAATTGGTAAAAACTACTTTCGGCCATCTCTACATCATCATTATCAACGGCCTGCCTTAATAAGGAAGTTCGGACATCATGGTTTTGCGCCGAGGTCCACCAATTCGATATCCCTAAAAGCTGTCTGTCATCCAAACGGATTAAGTAACCCAACCAACCCAATCCATTTTGCCGGATTTTTTCCACAACTAGATGGTCGTGGTATCGCCTACAAATTGCGTCGTTATAGAGGCTACAGAATCGACTATCCTCTTGTTGGGGGCCAACAATTCTTCGAAGGATTCCTCTCTCGAACTCGGTCAAGAGTTCGTATTTTTCATTGTTTAAAATCCAAGTCTCTGAGGAATACATGAGGACCGGCAAGATTAGTGTTTTGTACAGTAAGATCTTAGACTTTATGGTGAAACATTTAAAGCGGAACAGTTCTTATAAGTTGACATAGTCTCCGTTAGCCGTAACAGCCGTGCGTGGAGATTATCGTCGTGGCTGTTATCAGTGGTGATTTTTGAGATTTCATGCTGTTGTCTCATTGGTTTTTGGCGCTGACGTTGCCGCCAATTATTTTGTCTTGCCTTCATTGAAATGCAGCTCAAGATCTCGCGCCGCCTGCTCGATCTGGATTAAGGTAGATTGAACATCTCGGGTTGTTCTTCTCATGATGTCGCTAACGCTAGCGTAGGCCAGTAGTTGGGTGGGCTTAAAGAGGATAGCGCCTTTCCCATTTACCACAACATCACAGATCACTTTTTCCAGGGCCAGGTTAAAACGGTCCACTTCTTTTCTTAGATCGTTGTTGTTGTTGAATGTCTCGACAGAGATGCTGTGCTTTTATCTAGCTCCGTACCTTAGCCAGGGTTAGCCTAGTCAGTCTTGTCAATTTCATTGCGATACCAAATTCTCTCATGACTGTGTGCGGGTTTACCCTGGCTATTCCGCCATATTGACCTAGAAGTTGATGAAACGATGGTGCTACTGATGGTCATATTCCAACAGCTTTTCCAACGCTTGCGCAGGGAGAAAATCTGATCTATAGTTGATTTGTCTGGAATAAAGGATTTTCTGACATAATGGGCATAAGGGGCTATCTGAGCTAGCAAGATAGCGGGGAATATTTTACAGATGGAACTCAGCAAAGTGATACCTCTACAGTTGCTGCACTACGTCATATCGCTATTTTTACTTATGGGATATGTAATACCTCTTTGCCAGTCCTCAGGCATTGATTCACTGTTCCGCTCCTTGGGTATAAGTTGATGAAGCGCCAAAAAATTCAAGTTTGGTTTTGAAATCATAACTGGGGCAGACTTCGAGAGTTCGTTTGTAGGGCGTGAACGTTATTCCGGCTTATGTTTTTAAATTTGCCTCATGACCAGCGCATCTCTTTTAACGCTGTTACATCAGATTATATTGGAACATCGTTTTGACTAGTTGCTGGGTTGCATTCGATCTGTACAGGCAGCGTGCGTGCGTGCGTGATCGCTCGCCATCGACTTCGATGTTCAGACCAAATTTAACAAGTGAATTCGAAGACGACTCTTTCGCAATTTTTTTCATCATTGGTGCAACTCTATATCGATGGCAGATATTCTGAATTAGGATGTGATCGAAACGTGTCACCCACTAGTCCAATGTAACATCTTCGTTTCCATTACCGCAAGACGCTCTTCATTATCTTTTATAGTCGGCCAACATTCAGAACCAAAAGAGCGACAGAACGGACGACATTGCGGTCAATTTTAGATTTAAGACGTTTGTTGATACGTCGATCACAAAGAATACCAATTGTGGAATGCAGCTTCATCCAGGTTGCGCTAATACGTGAAATAATTTCATAATGCAGTTCTCCAGACGAGTTCGTGTGGCACACGGTCAAACGCTTTCTCTAGATCCAGAAATACAGTGTAAAAAGGGTGTTTCTCCATGAGTGACCGCGGAGCGTGTATTGCGTTAGTAGTTCCGCAGCTCTCTACAAATCTGGTTATTTTAACAATTATTATTCGCGAATACGGTTGTCAAGGATGCGTTCAAAAATCTTCATGGAATGGGAAAATAATCGGACGGTAATTTGAACATTCTCCTGGAGTACCTTTTTTTCATATTGGAACTGTGGTACTCTCTTGCTAGTCAGATGATGTTCTACCTTCCTGAACAGCTCGATTAAAGAATTCACTGAGCTACAGTGTTCGGTCTCAGCTCTTCGCTTTCCAGAGCTCAGAATGGATGTCATCAGGTGCTGTTGTTTTCTCCGATTTCATTAGTTTCATCCTCGCTTCCTCTCTTCAGTTGCGTTGACATGAAGGCCCTGGGGCCTTACCGTGAGTAACTGCCGTGTAGGAATAATCCCACGGTCCTCTTCGGACACGGGTTGATCTAGAGACCACAATCAGAGCCCCGCCATGACTGGCACAGCGGTACTGATTTAAACTGAGTACAGGCTCAGCATTTATCCCAGTGGATGCAAGGCCTATCTAACACCTCTGCCGCAACTAAGGGGCTTGGCGCCCGAGTTGTACAGCGCAAATCCACGCTTGAACTTCAAGGAGCTCTGCCCGTGATGCAGACATAACCATAACCAGCATGAACTTCAATCAGGGGCCAACCGCAAAAAACCGAGCCGAGAGCACATCCTCCAGAAATTTTTCTGGAGTATATGCTTTCTCAGGGCCATCCCGGTTACTATAGTACCAGATAACCTCCGGTGAGGCTTCGTGGCAAGCGCCACTTCAGGTGGCTCCCTTGTAAACTCGGGTCTGATCGCCCTCCTGGAGTACATGTGGACGGCAGGTTGCGCTGACAGGTGGAACTGCTTCAAATGTCAACAATGATTCTGGAAGTGGAGGATGAAAAAAATTCTTTAGTTGAAATCTGGTTTAAATATTCTCGCCGCTCTCTATCCGTCGCGACTCAACTTTGCTTCCTAGTTGGTATTCTTATAAATTTGCCAATTGACAACCGTCGAGAAACTTGTGGTAGAGGCGTTTCTTTTCGCGGACCTTCATTTGAACATCGTCATTCCAAAGCCAAGCATCTCAGTTGGTGTACCGCTTACCTGGCTTGGTGACCTCGAGGGTTGCAGAGGCCGTTTTATGGATTGGGTCTTTAATTTGTTTCCACGATTTTTCCACATTCGGAGTTTCCCTTGTGACTTCATCTTCTGTTTCCTGTGTAGGGTTGTTAGCCCTACCCAACCCTAATCAGGGGGACTAGTCGGGACAATTTTTCCCGTTTTTAGTCGCGGGAGACTCGCCTTTATCCCTCTTCGTGCGCAGCTTTTCGTTAGGAAAGAACTCCAAGCGGTTACCACTTGGAAATGGGGTCTGGTAGTAAAGCTGTTGGTGTTGGTTCAGCAGGCTTTTCCTAGGTTTTATACTCCATAGTGTGTACCAATCAGCGCTTCACCCTGGAACTCGCATTACCCTTTGACAACCAACTTCTATATCCTTGGTATATTTCCTAAAACCACCTTTAGGAGAGATCCTAAGATGATTTTAAAGGTTCCTTTGAAGTAATGTTGGGAAAATGCCATCTACTACAGGAGATTCCATCTTCTTCCTTCAGGCAGCAAAAGAATAATTCGTTAAATTTTCTCGTTAGACGGATGCACTTTGTGTGGGAGGTTTTTTTTACGCAGATAATGTGATCAATTTTTGGGATTAAGACGGTATTTGGCCAACGGTAAGTTCAGCGACGTGGCAAAACCTGCCTTAGAGCTCCTTACTAAGGTATAATAGTTCTAGACCGGATATCGATTGTTGCGCCATTGATGATGGTGATGAGTTCTTCTGCTTGAGTGGTCATTTTGTTTTTTTTTGCTTCCAGTATTTATTGTTCTAGCTGCTATTAAGGACATCCTCCATTATTATGGCCAGAAGATACCAAAATCTGAGGCGAAAGAGACATTCACATGGATAAGTAGACTTTGGTCAGCTCGTATGGTCCTTTGGTCATCTTGCAACTGTGACTTGTGTGGGATCTTCCCGGTTTCGTCCGGCGAATGGCAATCTAGATAAGCCGACCTCTGTCGAATAGGATGAAGGTTAAAGAATAAGAAGATTCTTCGAAATTCCGGAAAAAGTTAACTGATAATGCAAACACTACTTTTACGTAATATCCGCTACCATTTTCGTCTGCTCGTTTGCTTTAATATAATTGATTCAAATAATTCAGGGATGAAGGCTTCCAAGTTTTGATTGATGGTGGTGCCGGTTGCTTTGTGTATGCACTTCCTTTCGAACAAATGCTGAACCTCGGTATTTTCAGCTTTTGTTGGGATGGTGGCACTTCAGATTATCAAGTAGAATACGAGAGTTGAAAAACGCTATTCATTCTGCCACTATCAGCAGACGATACTATTTTAGATGAGTAAATTGTTCCGCGCCGTTCGTCTCCTGATAGTTGTGAGTCTGGAAACATTTGTCACATATGCATATGTATCTAACACATATGACACTTTCTCCATGAAAGGTGTTAACATATGGTATGTGCACTTGAAACGTTTTTTTACAATTCAAGTCATTGCGAACCAGATTCACCTTTGCTGAGGGAGCTTTCATGGATAAAATATAAAATAATAATCGTCTCCAATCCACATTTTTTTTGACAATGTGTCTGGAATTTTGAAAAGGTAGTTGAAATGAATCCTCAAGGACTGTAGAGGCTATAGAAAAAGGGAACTAAGAAGGACGTGTGTTGTAGCAAATATACTACATTTGAGGACAATGGCTTCAACGTTGCACGGAGTAAACATTTGAAATTATAGCGCATCACTGCCTTTATTTATCAAGTTAACCGAATCCACGGAGGTCCTAGCTCAGAAGCTATCAGCCCACGTTAAGTCATAGTAAGCGGTGTATAAACAGGTGGACCCTATTCCCGCATTACTGAAACTTCCAGGTAGCATAGTTACTGGACAATCAGGGATACAGTTGCAATCCGCGATCTTCTGCCTTGTGAGCGTTGGGTGATAAATATGTTTTGAAACTTGTCACACAAGTTTGTGAAGCTGGCTTGCATTATGTCCAGGGCAGGTTGCTGCATGCTTGCTGCAAGGGCTCTTCAGTAGAGGTAGCCGGTTTCAGTCAGTCTAGATTTGATCGCGATGAAGGGCGTATCAGGTGGAAATGCCGCCGTCGGTTTAGGTGGTTTTTGAGCCTTAAAAGTGTAATTTGCGCAATGTGTTGGGCTAATTACTCGTAATTTTTAAATATAATTGAAGTAATGAGATTAGTTAGTTTTCGTTTTCGAAGAGTGTTTTTGTTATTTTCTGTGTGAAGTGCGGGTGCTATAGCTGGAGATTCTCGAAAATTTGGGGTTGTTTCCTGTAAGTACACGTTCCTTCCATTTTGAAGTGAAAGATTTTAGTTTTGGGTTACATTTGGCACAATAAATACTCATATGGAAGGCATTTTCAGGGATCAAGAGATTGATCCTGTTAGTGGTAGTTGCTTGGGAAGCATAGGAATCTTGAAATTTGTTACTTTGCAGTTCTGGACATATGCATACATGTCCATACTGGAACGAGCATTCTGGACATGTACTGTGAGGTGCAAGCTTTGTCGAAGCCATAAGAAATTAAAAATCTTGGTTTTGTCCTGTCTTATCCTTTTCGTGTAAATTTCGTAGCAAATTGTGGAGAAATTGGTTGAGTTGAATCGTTGCAGAAATGTTGGCAACTTATGAGGGTAGGCTATTGCGACAGTAGCTTATATTGAAGTGATAATTTGTGCAGTGATAATTGGCGTTGAAACTTGAATTAACTTGAAAAGGTTTTAGAAGAGGTTCATGGGATATCTAATGAAAAAAGTTAGTTTGCTTTATGAAAATCCATCCCTTTTTTCTTCAACTCAGCTTGATTTACGAATCTGTTAATTGCCGGGTTAGGTAGATACCACAGAAGTTGAATGAAAACCATGTTTATATATGTGATATGTTTATTTAAGGGGGTCATCCCGTGTGAAGGCCGTTTTTTTCTCGTTTTAGAAATTTTTTGTGAAGAATTGGATAAAGATACAAATACGAAATTTGCACCATATATTTATTAATATCTTAGACATGCGTAGTAATTTTTTCAGCCCGATAGCTTAGTTCATTATTGAAATACAGAGCAATTTATACATCCATCTCCAAAAAAAGGTGTTTTTCTGCTGCCACGCTAGAGGGCGCTGTGATGTAAACGGCATTTTAACGTGCACACTTAACTACAGTCCGCAAATTAGGATTATTAAAAAATTAAATCTAAATTTTTGGCGGGGTTTTAAACTTTTTTTTGTTAATTTTCGTGTTTTTTTTAAGGCTTCTTTAATGAATATAAAAAAAAAATTACTGAATGAATCGCAATTATCCTAGTTTGCGGGCCGAAGAAATATGTTCTGAATAAGTCGTGAAAATTTCAAAGAATTTCGTTGAATAGATTTTGGGCTATGGTGGCAGCCGATTTTCAATATTCAGTTTCGAGAAAAACGCATTTAAAAAGTAAAATGTGGTTTTTGGCCATAAAATCTTATCTGATCATTAATCTGCTATACCAAGTCCATAAACCTTAGGTTTCTTGAAGAAATACATGTACAGCCTTGACTTCAATTCTCAATTCTCTTAGTGAAGTCATTCGGACGTCATTCAGACTGATAAATACGCGCTTTATTACGGTGATCGACATAAATCTGGCATGTGACTTATTACGTGTTTAATACTATAATTGCCGAACGAAAATGGATGCTGGAATAGACTGGATTGGTTGCGTGTTTGGTATCATGATGATGTGTATTTAAGAGAAGCAATTGATGTATTAACTTAGGCTTCGAAGCATTGGTCACGCATGTGGTGTGTGGATTGGTGGGCTTTGAGGTAGTTGTTCGCAAGAACGCTGGCTTACAGGATGAGAAACGTTTTGCGGTAGGATATCATTGCGACTGGCAGCTTCATCAAGTCGCGGGGAGACCTTTCGAAGTTCCCTGTATGTATTTGGATAGAGTTCAATATTGGACAGGCGGATATGGAGGTGGTTCTTAGACAGGGTGAGGGTCCTATCACGGAAAGGAATACTGGGGAGAAAATTTATTTCTCAACAGAAAGAGAGGTACTTGACCTATTATTTTTGCATGGTGTGAACATAATCCTTTTATGTGCTCATTGAGCTTATTTTCAAATTTGTATATCAGCAGGAAGTATCAGATCCTTGGCAATACTGAAGTTTGAATTCTGGGCACTGGTAGGTGTTTATCGTGATTGATTTACACTCGATCAAGATATTTAGATTCCTTGTAATGTGAAATAGGAAAACATCGTATTCACATTTGTTCAAGATGACTATAACGGTACTCTCCTTTGTCCTTGAATATGGCTGGAGAATTTTTTTGTGGCTCTGTTAGTGGTTTCATTAAGAAGCTGAAGACCAACCTCCATTTAAATGGCTTCATTGGCTTCTTCTGTTTTATATATAGATTATAACCGGCCTAGTATTGACTACAACGTGACTTTGAAATTTTATGTCTTCTACTGATATTTTAAAGCTTTATTTTTTTTACGGAATGTCCTCACCTGTTCTGCATCTGTCATTTGTTTGCTAAGAAGTTTCCCAAAAATTAATTAATATTCTGGATCCTGTTAATGTGCTGTGAAATTAACCTTTCGGAAGTAATAAAATCCTCGTCCCTCCTGGTGACTATTGAGTGTATATATAGTCATTATCATCATCATCAACGGCGCAACAACCAGTATCCAGTCTAGACTTTTCGGGCTGGATCATACTCATCCATACGGATTAAGTGATCCGCCCACCGCAACTTATTGAGCCGGATTTTATCCACAACTAGAGGGCCGTGGTATCGCTCATAGATTTCGCCGTTATGTAGGCTACGAAATCGTCCATCATCATGTAGAGGGCCAAAAATTCTTCGGAGGATTCGAGCGAAACAGTTTTTGTAAGGTGAAAGAGGTTCTGTTCTGCCAACAACCGTGCGTTGATTTCATCGTCATAGCTGTTATCGATTGCGATTTTCGACAGATAGGAGAAATTATCAATAGTCTCAAAGCTGTAGTCTCCTATCTTTATTCTTTCCGTTTGACGAGTGCAATTTGATGTTATTGTTTGGTTGGTTTTTGTTGCTTACATTGCCACCATATATTTCGTCTTGCCTTCATTGATGTGCAGCCCAAGATCTTGCGCCTCCTGGTCGATCTGGATGAAGGCAGTTTGTGTGTCTCGTGTCGTTCTTCCGAGTAGTTGGATGGACTTAAAGAGGATAGTGCCTCTCGCATTTACATCTGCATCACAGACTACCTTTTCCATCATCATCATCATCAACGGCGCAACAATTGGTATTCGGTCTAGGCCTGCCTTAATAAGGAATTTCAGACATCCCGGTTTTGCGTCGAGGTCCACCAATTCGATATCCCTAAAAGCTGTCTGGCGTCCTGACCTACGCCATCGCTCCATCTTAGGCAGGGTCTGCCTCGTTTCCTTTTTCTACCATAGATATTGCCCTTATAGACTTTCCGTGATGGATCATCCTCATCTATACAGATTAAGCGACCCGCCAACCGTAAATTATCGAGCCGGATTTTATCCACAACCTGACGGTCATGGTATCGCTCATAGCTTTCGTTTTTATGTAGGCTACGGAATCGTCCATCCTCATGTAGGTGGCCAAAAATTCTTTGGAGGATTCTTCTCTCGAACGCGGCCAAGAGTTCGCAATTTTTCTTGCTAAGAACCCAAGTTTCCGAGGAGTACATGAAGACTGGCAAGATCATAGTCTTATACAGTAAGAGCTTTGACCCTACGGTGATACGTTTCGAGCGAAACAGTTTTTGTAAGCTGAAATAGGTTCTGTTGGCTGACAACAACCGTGCGCGGATTTCATCATCATAGCTGTTATCGGTTGTGATTTTCGACTCTAGATAGGAGAAATTGTCAACGGTCTCAAAGTTGTATTCTCCTATCCTTATTCTTCCTATTTGACCCGTGCGGTTTGATGTTGTTGGTTGGTTCGTTTTCGGTGCTAACGTTGCCACCATATATTTTGTCTTCCCTTCATTGATGTGCAGCCGAAGATTTCGCGCCGCCTGCTCGATGTGGATGAAGGCAGTTTGTACGTCCCGGGGGTTCTTCCCATGATGTCGATATCGTCAGCATAGGCCAGTAGTTGGGTGGACTTCCAGGGCCAAGTTAAAGAGGACGCATGATAGGCATCCCTTAGACCGTGGTTGACGTTGATGGTTTCGGGAGTGATCCTGCTACTTTCATCTGGCCTCGCACATTGGTCAGGGTCAGCCTAGTCAGTCTTATCAGTTTCATCGGGATACCGAATTTTTCCATGGCCGTGTACAGTTTGACTCGGCTTGTTATGCTTCGCTATCACAGGCGGCTGATTTTTTAATAAAACTTCCGCGCCTAGTGCGGTTGCTCCCTGTATTTTTCGAGCTCGCAGACCTGTTGTTTATCCCAGAATTCCTTTTTTCATCTGTGAAGTTGTTTGTCTGCTTGAGTTCATGATAAATCTCCGTGCGTGCCCCCGTTTTTTTTTGAGAATGCAACATCACTCGGTATGCGGTATTTGTCCGACCCGTTGCTGGCTTGTATTCATCGTCGAACCCACCCGTTCTGATTTTTTTTTTTGCGACTGCAGCCAAGTATGTTTATGACTGTATCCATGATAACGCTCTTCAGTATGTATGTAGTCAGCACGCAGATATACGGTAACGGCATGGATAACTCACTGGGCTACCTTTATAGATTCAAATACATCCGACTCGTAATTAACTCGAGTCAGAAAAGTATGTGGGCTAAATTCGGTAAATTTTGATTTTATTCCTGGTTTGAGCTGAAGAGTGACCTTATACCCCGAAAACCTTCTAATAGCTGGTTTGAAGTTTGGAGCCAACTAGCCGAAGGCTTAATGGTAAGAGCGCTAGCCTGTCACAGTGTAAGGTCGCGGTTCAAGTCTCATTATTGAAAGAGGGAATTGTGTTGTGACCGTCAAATATGAGTCGACTTAGCTGTGATTGGAGTCCAGAATCAAATCAGAGTAATAATCATGGGCGAGAACAATGCAGATCAAATTGCCCATTATAATGTGCAGTAATCCTGTAGTGTACTGTTACGGTGTTATAATTAACTTGCCTATGGATGGCTTAAAACGACCAGCTTTAGTTTAATACCAAGTTTCATTGCTACAAGTTTAACATTTTTAACGGATGTGAAGATTTCAGGACAGTAGGTTTATTTATTAAATTCAATGAAAGTTTTCTGAGCTGTACGAGGGTTTATTTTGCCAAAGTAATAGAAAAAGATATGAGCTTCTTGATTAGAAATTCCAGCACAGCCACGGTCGAGGAAGGCATATATTTCAGGGTTAGTATTGCATATAAGGACTTTAGTTATAGTTAAATTTCGCTTGGAATACAAGACTCAACTGCATCTGGGAGATAATCTGACGATTTTAGTAGCGGCTTTGTATGGCTTTGTCCATAAGCTACTTACGTTCTCCCTGTACTCACTTTAATCGCGGCGATAATTGTCTTACCAATAGACTTCTCTATATTCTCTCTAATTACGGGCGAGCGCAATGCTGTCTACATTGGCTCTTACAGGGTACGATAACCTTGTAGTGTACCGTTACAGTCTTGAGTGGAGTGCTCTAACACTCTTCAAGGCCTTGATCCAATAGAATTGTCGCGCCAACGATTATTAATATACTTCTCCATATAATGAAAGTAGCCCCAGTGTAAGCCACTCTAACTTCAGAAGTAGGGATGGTATCGCGATTTTTCAGCGAGGTTAGTGGGGGAAACCTTCCTCTACCTAGTACATACTTGAGGTGAGGTTAAACATTTGAATTTCACCATTGTGACATAGAAAAATCCACTTTAAGGTATCATAACTTCAGAAGTTGGATAGGAGGTACCTCTCCCTTTTTCCTTCATTCCAACTTGACTCCGTCTGGAGTTAAGGTTCAACTTTTAGTAAAATTATGTAAAGTCGAGAGTTCATCATGAGGCGGAGCACAGTGAACCCATTGTGACAAAATAGAGCGTATAAATCGCGTTGGCGTCGCCGGTTTCCTTGTTGTGAATGATATCCCACGACGTAATGCAGAAACGAACAACTAACCTTCCTGTAGCGGCTCCTTTTGCCGACTTAAGCTAGAAAGTTCTGGATTTGTTCTGCACACTCATTTTTTGTTCCTAACAGAGCGATAGTGAGCGATGACATTTCTTGGTAAGCACAAGATATGCAGAATGTGAATGAATGCATAGTTATCTAACATCTACAATAATTTATTGAAGGATTCCAGCAAGCAAGTTTTGAGCAGCTTATTTATTTTCATCTGGTATCTGATATTAGGAGTCAAAATTGGGTGTTTTTAAAGATGTCAGTTGCATGTGGCCTACCCCACATTAGGCGCCATTTGGAACAAACATGGAGTGTTGATTCCGTTGTAGTCAAAAGGCTTCATTGTTTTGGGGGAGCTTTTGGAATTAGTAAGAGTGCATGATTTACGTTTCTAATCCTCATAAAAACTGTTATAAAGATAGATAGATACGCATTGTTTCAATCGACGTATCTAACACTAAATAGACCAATTTAAGGCGGCTTCTATTCGAAAATAAAACATTCTATCTTAAACTATAATAATTCTGACTGACTCACGTATATGATATGGCTTTTTCTTGGCTACTATTTGGGACTGCGCTCAGTGGGTGGCACAATCTTCGATAGTGGAAAAGTTGTCGGAAATACAATTCCAATTTATTAAGCTGGCTATTTTCGTACTTCGGCTTTTATTTACCTTACGTTTTCCTTCCGTTTCGCTAGAAAGCCATCTTTGTTATTAGTCACAATCTTTTTAGTTGTCGCCGTATTTCTCTAAATTTTTTGGGCCTATTTTTCTGGTCCGAATTTTTTCTAGACCTTCAAAACTCGCAAATCAATCATCTAACATCTCAGAAGATCTAAGCAAAACATTTATTTTGAAAATCGGCCGAGAGAGAAAACCTATCTCAATATTATCCAATTTGGAGCATACAAACTGCGATTGATGCTCATTCTTCAATCCATCTCGTTTTGAGCCATCACAAACTAAAAATAGGAAACCATTTTAATCGGCTGAGGAAAAAAATAGAGGACAGCAACGATTAAGGAGGAAATATTATTTTTGGATTTTCCCACTCGATTTTCCCCCGTTTCGCTTTGATTGGTGTGAAAACGTAAACTGAGAAGAAGCCGTACCAAGTCCAGGAGAAAATGAAGGGAGAGAGAAGTCGTTAAAGAAAATTTGATGATATAATATTTTCGTCTTGGGTTATTTTTATTTTGTTTTTTTTTAACGAAACATGAAAAGGCAGACAGAGAGACGGACAGATAATCGAATTAGAGTGGCGCTTTGTACTTTCGATTTCGATTGTTGTCTGGGTTCCATTGTTTTCCTCGGGAGGCTACGGTCTGCAATAATACTGTAGCTTTTTGACGTGGTCGCTGCCTTGGCTTTAATTTTATTTTCCAATTTTTTCTTTGAGTCCTCGAGTGAAATTCATTGGGGGATTAAATATGGAATATTGTTTGCTTGTATAACAAATTTTCCAATGTGGAAACATTGTTTATATTTAGCTTTAATTCACAATCCTCTTGATTTATAGAAATTGAACAGATTTTTTTATTTGAAACGGTTGGGGTGGGGCTAGAAGAAACCGCAAGTAATTTTTCTTTATATCCACCGAAATGTAATAAAACCCAAGAACAGTAGAAGGGAAGCATAAGATTTGTGAGATTGTTTTTTAATTAACTTTTTTCCGATGCTGAGAGAAGTGTTTTCAACAGCACATTTCTCAGGGAAAGATGAATGAAGCAGATAATTTAATATCTATTTGACCAGATGATTGGATACTTATGGGAAGTTGTGTTTCAAATCGAGCTCCACTTTACACCCTGGGGTTCAAAGTCCGTCAAAATGCTATGCTTTCCAATTATATATGTTTGTCTGTCAGCCTGTTTGTTTACCGCAAAGCGTTATGAGATTTAGTAGAAAACGTGATTTATTAAAGGAATATAGATACTAAATCTAAAAAACCAATAAGGCAGATGGTAAGGGCAAAACAGTCCATGGGAATCACGCATTCAATAACTGTCATGTAGGTCGGTCCATCATTTTCTGGAGCCAAGATTAAACCTCTCAAAATTGAAACTGAGCTATGAACAAAGAAAATAGAGCGTTGTTGCTATTAGAGCCCAGGTTTCTTCTTCAAACTTTCGACTGTGTAATGAATAACTCCGGAAGATTTCAGTTTTAGTTAAAGTAATGTTGATTGTAAGAACTCTTACCGACCGACCCCTCTTCACTTTCTCCGCGAAACTCCCATACGATATTACATCATGGGGCTGGATCTTTTCCTGCCCGAGTTTCTCTGCTACCACATTTTCGAGTTCAGTCCATATCGCGTTCAACTCCAACATATACTGCATGATATTTTTGGGTGTTAAGGGCTCCCCGATTGCAGCTTTTAGTTGCGAATCTCGGGCATTAAAATAAAATGTGGTCTGCGTCTTTGCTATTTTCGGGCACTTTGGGGTAAATGGCCAATCGTGATACTCTAACCGATAAAGATATGCATGATAAAGCTCAAAAGACGTATTTGGTCAAAACCTACTTCGCCGTGTGGTCGTTAGATCCACCTTTGTATATCCCATACAATTCTGTGGGTTCAGCAACCTTTTTCTGACTTATCCCACCCCTCTTACCATTCCTTGATGGTTTCATTTTGTGTGAACTGCCGCTGATGAGTAGGAGATTCTCCGGTGAGGTATGCTCGATCATAAAGACGTCGTCAAGATATCAATTAGGGTCACTCCTGCTATCACGCAGGCTGCTTCATCGGACATTTTTCTGTAAACACATCATATTCTCTAACTTCCTTTATTTCCTTTATTTTCCAGTGCATCTGTCTACACTGGGGCTGTATATATATAGTAGGATCGAGCTGATCACCCTTGAGATAAAGAGGTGACGGTTCGGCCTTGGGCCACCTATATTTGGTAGCATTCTAGCGATCAGCGCTCTGGTATAATATGCCTATGTTGGTGCAAATTCCACATGTGATTTGAAGTTTAGCGTCTGGTCGGTCATTACCCCTAAATATGTTTCTACTTTGATTTTCAGTTGTAAGAACTGCTTCCGTATTATAATTTGCGAGCGATAGACAAGCTTTCTCTAACGAGGATTTTTGCATAAAGCTCGACTTCTGCAAGGAGGCGTGCAACAACCGTCACTCCAATGTCGTTGGCGAAACCACTAGAGGTCACATTAATAGGGAGATCTTGCGTCAGTACTCTATTATATATAATTATCCACAATATTGGGCCTAGGGCAAAGTCTTGTGGAACCTTGTATGTCGACTCAAACTAGGCAGAAGCATTATATATTATTCGTTCGAATAGTTCGCTATTATTATTGAGAAGCTATATCGGCCTATACCATGAAGGCGTAGGAATCAACATTGGTTTTTTTTTTCTTCCATAGTGTGGGTAATGCCCCTTCTTTAGGACGTGCCTTGGCACCAATCTTTTGCATTATTTTTACTGCCGCCTTAAGAGCTTTGTTGACTTTTTTGACTATTTTTTATTGAGGATGTTGGGAGTCCTGAGTCCGCATCCACTTGATGATGAACCGGACCACCGGGGAAGCAGCTTAGGGTCTCTCTTGTGGTCCACGGAGCTCTCTTTTTCATCTTCGCAGCCCTTAGGATCTTCGGTGGTGTCTATCATGACACGGGGAAATTTTGAATTTTTCCAGCTTCCTAGACGATGAAGTATTTTCCATTTTAATAATCTTTTATGGTAGGCAGAGAGTACTTTGAATAAAAACTTCAGCTCAATAGGCGTAATGCAAGGGTAGTTTCTCATATGGTGCCTAGCAATGGGTACCGTTTCCATGTTGTTCTATGCTAGTGCGCGTTAGTGTATTTAACAACCTCGACATGCCTTGCGACCACGATCAGCCGTATTTCATCGATGTAATCCACCACTGTGGCCTCCTACGGATTAAGTACATCATTGGATATGGTATTCCACGGCAGTTAGAAGCCCGATGGGATACTGTAGAAACAGCATACTCAGTAAATCTGTTATAGATGTTTTAGCGAAGGCTTTACTCGAGTAAGTAGTTATCAACAATCGTGGCCAGGAATTTCCGCACAAGACTTCAATTGGCCGAGTTGCATTTCTGGCATCTCCGGGCTTAATATGGGCTTTATGTATGCCGTCCAGGTCTAGATCCCTCTTGTTCTCTCTTCTACTGCGGTTGGTCTGTAGTGACTGCAGGAATTGCCGTCGTATTTAGAGGTCTCTGGAATTTGATGTTGCCTCTCTTGGCTGGGGGAGAAGCCCATTAATAATTTTTAGTAAGACACAGTAGGGTACGTAATTTGCGGGGATGAACTGCCTCTGAGTCATTCCAAAACAATTCCAGAGGCATTCTTCGACAGGTTTACGTCCGACTCTGAGTACTGTTCCTTAAGGTATTCTTTCTTGATTTGTTGGATAACTTGAATGAAACTGAAACTGAAAGCTTCCTGATAGATGCGCTATTCGTTCCCCTATTCAGTCCTACTGACTACGCGTCGAGCGACATTTAGTCAATTTATTTTTCCACCAATAGTTGGGTTTTCTGTGGAATGTATGTCATCTGCTCTTTTCATGAATTAGGCTGGTGTAACAGCACATCTACGAAACTTTGCTCATGTATTGCTTTCCCAAACTACCCTGATGTCTTCCTTGGTTTTGTTTTGGTTATGCAGGTTTTCTGACATGCGAGTTTAAAAGCTAAACAATGTTTGTCTCCAGTAATTAATGTTGCTCTCATGCGCTCCGCCGTGCATATCAGTTCCCTTTATATGATGATGACATCATACAGGGCTTAGAGTGAAATAAACTCATGCGAAATACAAAACTGGGTCCCCTATATTTTTATCTGCTTTATATTATCCCTTATACTGGTGCCAAATTGTGCGCTTCTACGACGAATATAAGGGGGTGTTCGGATAAATTTTTAAAATATGGTAATATGTTATTGTTAACTTTATTTGATCAAATATGGAAACGTGACGTGTTTTGAAGCTTAGATTTCGCATAGATGCACCCTTGCGATCTTCTTTCAGATTTTTCGGTTGGATAGGTTCTGAGAACGAGACCTGTTTCAATTTTTGAGGCTCAAGCCCTCGCTTCCTTATGTTTCATCCTATGTCAAAAATAAGCCAGTATGAAAAGGGGGTGCCTATACTGTGCCTGTAATGGCACGTAGAACGTGCCCTACCTTTGTTTCTTTTTCTTTAGCCTTTGTCCCGTTCACAAGTGGGGTCGCTCGTCTTGATCGGTTGCGCCATTGTGTTCTGTCTAAGGCCTGATCTGGGTGCAGTCGCAAAGCTATCAGATCACCATCCAGCGTATCAAATTACCGTTGCTTTTTGGTCTTTTCCTATCGACTACGATGTTCAAACCAATCTTGGCAAGTGAATTCTTGCTAGCACGACGTGCGTGACCACAGCATCGAGGACGCCTCCCTCGGTATTTTTCCAGGATCAGTGCAACCCATTGGCTGACAGAGTTGGTTTGACATATTTAAATCGCTCAGTTCGGGGCAGGTTACTGTCACTGACAGTGATCCGGCCTGATTCATTAGGATAGGTCTTCAAATTCAGTTGTACTCAGATTCAATTTGACCTGTTGCATGAGCTGCAGTGCCCATAAAAGGAACAAAGAGGAGTGATTAGAGGTCGTTTGCTTGATTAACACCAACAGAGGCACGATACGGTTTTGATATGCCTGTCATACTTGCAACTTTACTTTTCAGATCGTCATACAGCAATTCGCGAGTTCTTCTGGCACTAGGTGTCCTTGTAGAACATACCAAATGAGTTTATGACAGTTTTTCACAAACTCAGCTTGATTTATAGTCATTTGAATGATGCCGCAAATGCGGTTGAAAAAACTTCGTTCAAAAATCTTCATGGTACAGTAACCGGATCGGACGGTAATTTGAACATTCTGCTGGACTACCTTTCTTTTTCCATATGGAACTGTGGTATTTTCTTGACAGTCAGATGGTGTTTTTCCTTCATCGACAATCCAACTGAAGAATTCATTGAGCTTCGTTTACCATTGCTCAGATGCGATATCGTCAGGTCCTGTGGCTTTCCCCGATTTCATTCACTTCATTGCTTTCTCGACTTTAGTGGTGCTGACGCCGACGCTGTGCAAGTGGAGGATGAACAAATTGTTGCGTCGAAATCTGCTCGAAATATTCTCGGCATCTATCCGTCCTGACTAGACGGTTTGTTATCAAAGTACCGTTCTTGTCATAAACGCAACAGAAGTGCTCGATATCCTGTGTTCGTTTATGTCGGCTTTTGGAAAGTCGATACAGATCTCTCTCGCCACCCCGAGTGTCTAGTTCATCGATCTAAAGATCGTTGTAATAGGCCGCTCGGGTGACAGCTAACGCTTTCTTGACTTCCCCGTTGGCATTCTTAAAAATTTGCCAATTGTGCGATGGTTCTATCGTCGAGAAACTTATGGTAGAGGCGTTTCTTTTCAAGAACCTTCATTGCAATATCGTTATTCCAAAGTCAAGCATCTCGGTTGACGTACCGCCTGTCTGGCTTGATGACCCCGAGGGTTGTAGAGTCCGCTTTGTGAATCGTGACTTTAATTTGGTACCACGTTTCTTCCACATTCGTAATGGTTGGTAATCGCGTACGTGAGATCATTTCTTCTTTTTGCTCACGAAATCCCCACCATTTAATGCACGGTGGGCCAGTGTGTTCCTCACTCTGGTTTTTTGGTGTCTTGGTTCGCAAGACGGCAATCAACGGTCGATGTTGTGTTGCGGTAATGTCATACGAAACTGCTTTGCAACCAGTGACGGTGGTAAATATCAGCGTCTTAAGAGAATATAGTCGATTTGCGTTTGACTACTCTTACTATAAAATCTAGGAAGATGAGATAATCTTTTGATGAATCACGTATTCATAAGTACAAGGTCATGGGTGTCCCAAAAATCGATTATACGCTCGCCACCGTTATCGCGTATTCTAAACCGTTTTCGCCCATGGCACCTGTTACCGTCTGCATTAACAGGTCTTTGTATCGAAAACTTGCCATCTTTCTTGACATCAGATCGACCTGTTTGCGCTGCGTATGCGACGAAGAAGTGAATCATTCCCTCAGTTGATATAATAGGGAGCTTCATCAGGCGATCATCAAATCGTTCGACTTCTTTAACGGCATCGCGAGAACTCTCTGAGATGGCAACGCTGACACTATATTGAATCCGTGGGATACTATCCTATCCCGTAGCCTTTGGTACCGCACCATCGAATTTTCTGTGGAGCGCAAATATCAATGCGCCAATGCATCCACTTAGGATGCCAATATTTAGCGCGCAGAGGCATATTTGCTTTGCTCGGACTAATTAACTTACATCCTGATGCCGTCCATGTCCAAGAACTCTTGCCTATTTCTCGATCTTACCGGGTGCCGTCTTGCCGCGTCGACTGAGATGAACGCCCTAGGATTTCTCCGAGGCTTGTGATATCTTAGCACGATTGTTTTGGTTGTCGCGGGCCTGTCAGCAAGAGAGATCAGGTAGGATTTTTCATAGGGAGAACTCCAACTATACTTTATTTATCTTTTTCCCTGATCTCAGCTTTTTATTTTTGTTTTACTGGGGATAGTACAAAGTACGTTACTTCAAACCCTCCTCCTTTATTTGCTATGATATTATAGAAATATCATGGTGGAGTTAGTCTTCACTGCGGTTAAGGGCCCTGGTCGGTATATCGTCCGAGTCCCTAGGTTTGTTATCGCCCATTCTACTTCAATGTTGTCGCAGCTCGCCCCTGCCATCGCATCGAGAGACCCCTGGAAGCCGTCAGTGCTTTTCTCTTACCGGGAGAAAAATCCTTGAATTATTTCTAACATGTGATCTGCGGAGATGAACGGCCTCCGGGGTATGCATTCACAACTCAGTGGGCGGTTCCCACTGTGTTCCTAAAGGCTTCGGTGGATAACCGTGGACCTGTTTAAAGGCTTCACTCACTCCGATCAGTTTTACTTATTATCTTTTGGAAAGCTAATTGAAGGTGGTTAGCCAATTCAGTCTTCCACTAATAGTTTGGTCTTTTACTATGGAATGCGTCTCACATATTGATGTTGCAACAGTTGCATGAATGGTTGCCGATGAATTGCATTTCCAGACGACCTTGATGTCCTTCTTGATTTCGGTTCTGGTCTGAAAATTTGGCTTGAATATGGCTTTCTTCGTGGTTCCAATGACTACCTGATGGTCGCTGCAGGGACCATTAAGAACTATAACTGGTTCTAGTCCCAAGACTGTTTCAAGAGTGAGTCATATAAATTAAACTCTAAGCTCTAAACTAACAAAGTCGGTCGAACGAACCTGTGAAATGTACAAATGCAAAATATTCTGATCGAAATTATCTTTCTGTTTGGTTCTCATAAAAGGACCTTACAAAGACACATCTCCTTTACAAAACTTAATTCAATTGTATCAAAAAGTTTCTTGCTATAAAGATATCAATGAAATATATCAATGGCAAAAATATAACAGAAAATATGCTTACATTTCACTATCGTCTACCTCAGGGCCGGTGGACAATCGTTGCCAAATAGGACTCATAACAAAGCGAAAAGGACCAGCAAACAGAGCAAAAGATTTCATCCGTAATGTCCTCTTACATAAGCACACGTACGTGCATGGATATGCGATTCCCAGCCAGATATCGTCCGGCAGGAACGGAATATGAAGTTGAAGTTGGGAAGGAGGTAACAAAGCTTGCAGTGAAATTTTTATAGCTGCATGGTTGCATTAATTCCACCTGCTAACAGTGAAATTAGACACTTCTGGCTGGATTATATAAAGTGTGTGCAAAAGATATTACGAGGACACAAGATAGGACGATCTGCCTGGTGGCTCTTTATTTGGTCTTGTTCAGTCATTCGGTGGACTTAGCGAATTCCCAACAAAAGCCGTAAGGACACATTGCATTATCTTGTGAACTTCAGTGGCAGTGCATGCTCCGAGGCTCCTCCACTACTTGAATTCCACTTTAATTAATTACGTCATGCGATGCTTCCTTCGACCTGGGTTCGGGCAGTGGGTATGGCACAAATGTAATAGACATTAATAAATGAATCGGTTTACATGATATTTTCGTGTAAACATTGTTAGCACTGTTAGATCAAGGAAACAAGAATGCCCGCTTGATTGTTGCCTCTTTTTGCCACTCTTGGTGTTCGTGCTTTTCATGCTATTCGCTGCTTAAAATAGCTGCAGTCGAGGGTTGATTGGATCCAGGAGTTGAATTTCGAAACATAATACAAGCATTTGGCTAATGGACGCGACTGAACTCAATAGGCCTAGTGCAAAATAAGCGAAATAAATACCCAATGTTGCCGATTGGTAATCCATTTCACGGTATTGCAAACGTTTCCCATTTGTTTGATGTTTCCTATTTAATTGCATAATATGTGGAGAGAGGCCTGCGTTGCTAGGCTGGAAATATATCGGTTTCCAATTACTTCTATTGATAACTTGTTTTGCTTTCGAGGATTCCGTGACACAGCCCACATCCCCACAAGTGCGACCAGGTGTCATGCGAAGCTTTGTGTCCAATCCGGTATCGGGATAATGTTTCCGTTCTTCTGAAGACATAGAATGCATGGTGGAGGGGGTTAGTTAAACTAATGGGACTTTTACTTAGTTGAAAGGGCACATTGCGAACGATGGGAATCACCTTAACGAGGGAAGACATACAAGTGTTTAATTGGAGATGAGCGTTGAGACTCCTGGGGATATGTGGGAGTCTCATTAAAGATTGGTTGCTCTCGGACTTTCTTCTGGTATGCTCGATAATTCCACATAGGAATGCTAAGCTCATGAGGTAGGAAAAAACTATTACAAGAAAATGTGTATTATTTTTGGTAATTTGAGCGAAAGTTGACCAAATTGTTCCTAACTTTTTCAGGAAAATCAATAGAGAAATGACAACTGACAGGCAACATGGGAAATTGCTTCTTCATAGCAAGGAGTGGGGGATTAATTCCAAGTTTCATCTCGGAGACAAGTTTTAGCATAAACGACCTCTGTTCCTCATTTTTTCCGAGAAGTTATTCGGAACATATGTTAATTGCCGGAAAATTCTCGGAAAATTTACTGTGGAAAAGTTAAGTCATATATCCTAATAGCTCTCATCACAGGTCAGGTTATTAGAACTGTGGCGAGGTTTATGTCAACAGTGGCATCTTAAAATGAACGTAAATTCCATGGAATTGAATTAGAAAGCTTTCAAAAGATGAGGCAAAATATCGAACAGTACTTGACTGTAAAGGAGAACTTGTATAGAATCCCCGTTTTTGAACGGATCCATAAGGAAAAATAGTTAACTGCAACAAATTTAAAAATGCAAGGAGTTGACTTCAATCGAAGAAATGGGAGCAACTAGCTTGGGAATGGCATACAACCACATTATGGTTGAGGGAATAAATCAAAGATTGAATAGTGGAGGGATTTTGAATTGAGTGAGGGTGCAGAGTTTGGAGGTTCATGACGCTTCAACTGAACTTTCCGAAATTTTACTTAAATATGATCTCAAGACTTTCATAAGATTTGAAAAAGTTAATTACTCTGACCATCCTCCTCCTCCTCCTCCCTTTTCATACCTATGAAGTATCTAAGGGGTTGCCACCATCTTTGACCAAACCACCACACCTGAATAATCTATCTATCTAAACATTTCTGTTGGCTTCTATCTTTTTCAGGCCTTGTGAAAAGCATAATCTTATTAAAATCAGTTCATTGTCTGGCCTTGTGTTTGTCCTTTTGTTTTTGTTTGAATATATGGAAATCTTCAAAAAGCACCAGCTTGGAAACGTCACTCACCCTACTCAAAAAAAATCCTTTAAGGTTAGCTCACTCTATCTTGGTCTCCTTTTTCCTATAGGTCCGTAGTCTCCTCTGGTTTTCAGTGGTTTCTCTGGTGTCCAGTTTAAACTGTAGAGGTCCTGGCGATATTGTCCATGAACATGAGCAACTGGGAGAGATTTTAATTGGAATTACAATACCCTTTCAACAACTACGCCTTGATGGTAGCGATTAGCCTGTGTGTCCACTGACCCTTGTGTCAAGATGTCAATTTGTACTATTCCCGAGATGAGGGTCATTGCGTCATTTGAGATGGTTTTGAAGGCAGGGCGTACCCTTATGGCTGTCCTTCTGTGGACTGCATTAATGAGCATTACGAATTGTAACGGCTTTTCAAAAATTGGGGCTATCTGAAGCGAGATCCAATTCATAAATAATACTAGCGAATAGAAAAAGCAAGTTTTAATTATTTCAAATACTGTAGTTCTCTATTAGCTCGTCCTTAGTTACTGGTGAAATTGTCATTACATCCTGAAGTTGCTGGTAGCTGTTAGTGGCCTTCTCTTGATGGAGTAATAAGCCTTGAATGGATTTCAAAAAGAGTATCGGGGTGGTGATGAACGTTCTCTGAATCATCCCATCGTGTAGGCTTCCACCTCGAGTTTGCGTCACCCTCCCAACAAAGTTCCTTAGAACATTTCCACTTGTTCTGATGGATAGCTAGATTAAAGTTTTTGTGGACATCATTATATGCATGATGTCTTTGTCAGCCCCTCCTATGTCGCCAAGGTATCATGAGGTGCTAAGGAGTCAGGTTTACGATGTCCAACATGTCTTCAAATTCGTACAATATGAGAATGGTTGGGGCGCAACAGCTTTACCTGTTATTTTCGCCCACGCAAAGTCATTGGACAGCTTAGCGACTGCCAATTGAATGCCAATATCGTCTCTATCGGTCTAATCTGTGTCTCGTCATGTTCCTTTAGGGTAAATTGTTTTATCAATGCAGTTCTGATTTCTCTTCTGGATATCACTTCATCGAGATCTTCACCCTGCATTGTATATAGACAATCTCCCTAAGTGTCTTAAAATTTCTCTAAGCTTAAAAATGAGATCTTGCTGGTGGATTTTACCGATGTTGCTCATTCCCGCTTAGGTCTATTAGATTGGGATTAGCTTTGGACTTTTTTGGTATCTCTATGTACGATGCCTTTGCTGAAAGCAACAGTTGCCTTTGGGTGAAGTGGCACCTTTAGTTTCTTCTTGCCCGTTTTATTTGCGACCTTGGTCTACTCATCATTTTTGAGACCCATTGATTTGACTTCGATTGCCGACGCTTGCGCTTGTGGTAAGTACTTTTAGTTAGTTTAGTTCTTCCCAGCACCCCAAGAATATCGCCCTATTTTTCACTCTAATCTTTCGATGACAATACGGTCATTTGGTTATCTGCGGGACTTGGGGCAGTCCGCGTGTCTTGTGTATCGGCCTACTTATTGGGCATTTTCATCTATTGAAACCAGCCGCTTTCCTCCTTTTTCCTTCCTCATGGAACCGCTGAAAAGCGTTACTACTCGAGGAGGATTGCAGTTTTAACGACCGAGCCTCTCGCTTTCCTCACCTCTTTGCGTCATCCCGTTTTCCAAAGTTGCTCCGACTTCGGAATTTCCCCTACGACGTCGTTTTGAGTGCTTATGCTAATTTTCAGAGAATCTATTAGGCAAAATTACAGTAGAACATTTAACCTGAATCGTACCTGATACTTCTCGTACCTATTATATCCTGACAAGAATTGCGCCGTTTCATGGCTGAATTCACTTTTTAATAAGGGAAATCACAGCGTGTCTCCAGCAACCCCTCTACAAGACATCCCAACTTTGCTGTCACTTTTCCAGTAACCACCTCCTTGCCGGCCTTAGGTATTCAGTATCCTCTTCAGGTAGATTCATGCTCCTTTTCTTATACAGAGAGCCAGAATTTCTGCTGAGATCATTCCCAAAATTGGACAGACTGCCTCGCCTGAGATTGCCCTAAAGGCGTTGCACATACTTTATGTTTACCCTTCTCCGATTGCTCTCACATGCTGCTGAGCTCCGCCCACAAGTAATATGGGTTGCTTCTTGGGCTTACAATATTAGGAATCATCCGTGCTAATTGTGTGTTGGTATTTTCCGCTTCCAGGATTATTTCTCAAAGCAACCACGACTAGATTATCCGCTTAATTATTGTGGCCTCCTTTGGCACGGGAAGGACAAGGATTCCACGGTACTCACATTCCACAGGAGAAGACCTTACACTGAGCCCTGGGATGCTACTGCTGGGACGGTGTATTGCTTTGGTCCCGCATCCGTATCGTACCAAACTACCTTTTCCGAGAAGTAACTTTGGAGTAGGCCAGCCAATTAATTAAGGACACACGACAAGCTCATTTTCTAATTTTTGATCCATTCCTGAGTGAATTGAACGCATTTTTGACGTCCAATGCTGCCATGGCTCAGCATTTATGTTAGCAAATTGTGTCCCGAGCCCGCTTCAAAACCATATCCACCGCGTCGATCGTTGAGTTGGGTTGACGAAGACTGAATTATTGCTGCAATAGCGTATTCCAACATATGTAGATAAGTTTATTGAAGATAACCCTTTCGAGCATCTTACCTGCCGTCTCTGTATGGCGAACCGCGGTATAATGATAGATGCCGCGGCTGCTTGCTGGGATTCGGTAGCAAAATTAGTTTTTGTTTCTTCCACGGAGTGGGGGGACATTTCTTTTAACATACATGCCTCAAATACTCTGATAAGCCAGTCGGGTCTGGTCTTAACAGACATTTTAAGGGCTCTTTTGGGAACAACATTGGATCCAGGAACTTTATTTTTACTGTTTCTCCGACAAATCTTCGGAAGTTCTTTTTCAGTTACCGTAGAAGTGGTGAAGGCGTCCAACGCTTATTTATACGATCCCCAATATGCGGGGAACGAGAGTCATTATTGTATCGAGAAGATGCCACCAGGTCAGTTGTGGTGTTCACCCCCTTATCTTTTTCATAATAACTCTATTCGAAGTTAGTTTCGGTCTGCCTCTTCCCTAAAGCGTTCTCGCTTGCTGGTGCGTACCTTAAGCATACTTGAAGGTTCGCCTTTACTTCCCGATTCTCTCTGACCTGTTCTGGCCTTTTTTTGAGTCATTGTCATATTCTTCTTGCTCCGAAGCACCAGCCTCTAACTCCGCAATTTCTTTGCCTCCATATACCTCCCCTGATTGCGGACCCTTGTAAAGTAAATGGTCTGACCTGTTTTTCTAGGACCTCACCGATATCTCCTCCGCTGTAACTTCATCAATGTCTTTACGTCGTACCTCTTGCTTTTTAGCCGATACTTGAGCTTCTTCCCCTAAGGACTTACCCATCTTGCCGAAGAAATTTTCAGCCATTTTGCCCGGAGACTATAAAAGCTCCAGTATCAATCTAATCCTTTTCGGGAAGTTCTAATTCGGCTGAAGCTTTCTCCATGGTCCATCAGCTCCGGATCGGATTTGACCTTGCTGAATATATGGGCGTATATTATATTAACTTTTTTCAGGGATAATGATCAACAGGTAATCTTTTTTTGCGTGTCGTTTTTTACACCAACTTTGGTTGGTGCGTCCGCGATTCCTTCTCCAGGGTTGGCCTCTCTTGTGGACATTGAAGCCGGCCCCGCTGCTTCCTTTCCTTTTTCCAATGAGAAGTCTTCTTTCCATTGAACATTATGTTTGTTTTTTATGAGTTTTTACAACTTCATTATTTTCCTTCCGATCATGGGGAACGCTGATTGTTCCACATTTGTGTATTTTTCCTGTTTAGTTTCCTATCTCTGCACATCTATATTTATTAGTTGTTCGGAGCTGCTCTGACTCCCATTTTTCCCTGATAGTGGTATCGGGAGAGATGGCCGGATAGTCAAGCTTTTCATAACTCCTGCGATATCTCCTGACCAAGTGTAGTTTCCCACTCTGAGGTAATGAATGGTCAGCCTGTAAGATATCTTGTTCTGTCTTTGTAACGTGTGTCCTCGGGGGTGATATATTTTTTTTAAAGCGCCAATTTCTTTAGGTCGCTTGTAGTATTAGACGCAACGGTAGCCAAGCAATCCACCACCGAGACATTTTAGTCGAGTGACATCGGCAATCAGAAGCCTGCTCGCCCCGATCCAAAAGTCGCCGGTACTGGAGTCCCGAGCTCCTGCAGCGTAAGTTTCAATCCCCATTATACTGTTAAGCGTAGTGTGCTCGGTTTTGAAGTTTCTCTTTAAGTTTTGTAATCTTAGGAAGGTGAAGAAAATGTGTTCTGCATCTTCGCACGGAGGACAATCGGTCGATTCATCGAAACTGACCCTGTTGAGGTAATTCTTGCACCCATTGCGTCAGGTTAATAATTGAGTTAAATCGTAACTTACTTATCTCAGTGTCGTTTTGCGTAGTTCTCATAGTTATTTTTGGGATAACCCCGTGTGTCCAGCGGCCATTTTTTGCCTGGTCTTATACTTGTTTGCTTTACTTGTTTCGATTCGCTTCCTCCTTTTTGTACAAGGGCCCTGCATTATCCACTCGGATCGTTACCGCGTGCTCCTCATAAGATGTTATCCGGTAGTTGCGACATGTTCGGAGAGCACTTGACCGATATGAAGATTGCGTTTTTTTCGATTTTGATCACTGATGACCACACTGGTGCCACGGATAAAAAATAGAGCAACGTTTCGGGCCGCCTCTATTTGGAAGCAACCTTGTAAATGCTGAGCTGATAATCTCTGCTTTCTGCCCACCAAGTAGGGTCGAAAGTTACATCCAAGTACTTCAGCATATGTCCATCTATGCTAATCTGAGCAGCTTTTTGTTTCCACCGCTTTGTAAAAAATACCGACTCCTTCTGTTCGGCAAGCTTCAGGCCGAAGTCTTCAAGACAAGACTTTATCATCCAGATAGTGTCGCTCGCATAGATCACTACTTATGGTTCATAACAGAGGACCCAGAACACACACCTGCGGGGCTCCTGCCGTTGAATCGTACGACTTTGAGCATTCGTCTTAATAGTAAAGTAACTGCCGCTGTCGGAAGTAGTTGAAGATTATACTTAGCATATATTTTTGCGTTTGTGCCGTGATGAGCGCTTCCATGGTATGATTCCATTGGGCAGATCTGAACGCGTTATTGATGCCGAAAGTCACCAGTGCCCAGCATTCCTTTCGTCGTAGGTTTTTCGCGCTAGCTCAATAATCAATTTGGCATAATCTACTGCATACCGAGCATTCCGGATACCAAATTGCCCATCTGATAAATAGCTGCCATCCTTATCAATTATAAACTATAACCGATTGTTGATTACAAATTGAATTCGGAAGACAGATGTAGGATATTGGTTCATATATCGGCGTGCCTGGCTTCAGGATCAATACGAGCTCTCATTTACGTAAAGTAATTAAATCGACCCTGTAGGCTGGATACCAGATACTACCTTTATGTGGTTGCATTCGCTATTTTGATTTCTCTACAGACAAGACAGTGAGGGTTTTTAGCGCAATCCTTAACCAAATGATTTTCCCTCCGCATCTTCGAAACAGTTTGAATCTATTGGTGATAGTACACTCCATCATCACATGTCCGAACCCGAGCCATTTGAAGCACTTTTCTAGTTGAATTTGCTAGCATAGCCTGCACACGTAGCTGACCCATACATGGTTAGGCTCGCCGTTTTCGTTCCGCCGTACGCTGCCCTTAGGCTTTTGATATCCGTTACTTGCACGTCCTCCAGTTTCATCCTTGTTTTTTCGATACTTTAAAAAGCAGTTCCTTCTGGTTCGCCTAATTCACTTAACGCTGTCATTGAGCTCCTTCAATTTAGAATCTGCCTTAACACTGCGCAAAATGTTAGCATAGGACATGCTTTTTTCGAGGTTTCGTGTAAAACAAAACTTTATTAAAATCGGTCTCTTATCTGTCTGTCTGTCCTTTTTTTTGTTTATTTGCTGGGGTAAATTCATCATAGATACGCATCTGGAATCTAGGACACGCATGTCGGACTCTTACCGATTAAAACCTCCCATATATTCTCCGCACTCTCCGCGCGATACCACCGTTTCGGTATTGCTTCGCGGGGCTGTTCAGTTCTTAGCTGTTCACTCCAAACGAGTTGCTATCGCTTTGCGTGGCGTTAATTGCAGTAGCTTCCCTTCTATGTCTCCGCTGTACTTTTACTGCTTTTAGTTGCTGGTGGATCCGTTTCACCAGTGCAACTACCGCGTCCCATGCTGTATTTGATTGCACCATATACCTTATCAGATTTTCCACCGTTAAACGGGTATTTAGCTCTGTTTGCAGCTTTCTCCTTGAGCTTTGAAATCTGGGGCAGGCGAAGAAAATGTGGTCTGCATTTTCGCCTATACCTTCACACGTAGAACAATCGGGCGATTCATCTAGACCGAACTTATAGAGGTAACTCCTGTATCCATCTTGCCCGGTTAAGAACTGAGTCAGATTGTAACTCGTCTCACCACGATTCCGCATAGTTCACATACTTATGTATGGGATAAGCCTGTGTGTCCACCCGCCATTCCCCGCCTGGTCCCATGCTGTTTGCCATACAGCCAGTAACCGCAAACGCTCATTTTGTTTGTTTAGGCTCGCTTCCTGATTTTCGTACAGACGACTTGCCTCATCGGTTAGAATATCTACCGGGATCATCCCCGCAACCACGCATGCTGCCTCATAAGATGTTGTTCAGTAGGCGCAACATGTTCGGGGAGCGCTTAATCGATATGCAGCTTGAAGCTGTCTGCGATTTTCTCCGATTTTTATCGCCGACGCCCACACTGGTGCCGCGTATAAAAGTATAGAACTGACGACTCGCGATAAAAGTAATCGCCGACTGTGCTTCGGGCCGCCTACATTTGGAAGCATCCTTGCCAGTGTTGAGATGATAGTCACCGCTTTCTGCCCAGTACGCTTTAAGTGGGGTTTAAAGCTCAGCTTGGAGTCGAATATTACTCCCAGGTATTTCAGTGATGGCTGAGAGCTAACAACGTGCGCCCCGAAGCGAATTTCAACAGTTTTCTGTTTCCGCCGCTTTGTAAAGAACACCAACGTCGTGTGTTCGGCAAGCTCTAGTCAGTGGTCTTTAGGTCAAGACTTGATCGTCCGTATCGTCTCGTCTGTCTGTCTGTCCGTCGCATTTTTCTCGGAGACTGTTACAACGATTGACACTAAATTTGGTGGAAAGGTGAGAACCGTGAACACTCACGCATATAGTAAGTTACATCCTTTTACGTCGAATTCAAGGGGAGGTCTCCATACATGCACATTTTTTTTCATCAAATATAGTCATGTGAGGTACCAAATTAAATGTTTCGGTTAGTACTTTTTGAAGCTGGTCTTAGTTTTGACATTTGTTGGAAAGGTGGGGAGTTTGTAGGCCGAACGTGATCATTTATTTAACGGGGCCATTCTCAGAAGCTGCCAATCCAAAAATCTGCAAAAAATCAAGAGACTGTCACTATATAGCGGCTAGGCTCTAAAATACCTTCCATGCCGATATCCCTTTAAATAAACTTAATAATAGTATATTACTATAAGTTTCAGTAATTAACTCCGCCATGCTATTAACATAGTATGCTGGTCCCAAGCCCAGGTAAAGGAGGAGGGTTTGAGGCAACGTACTCTGTACTATCCTCAGTAAAACAAAAATAAAATGCTGAGATCAGGGAAAGGGATAAATAGAGTATAGTTGGAGTTATTCTACTATACTAAATCCTACCTGATCTCTCTTGGTGACAGGCCCCGCGACAGGTCGACCGAGAAAATGCATAGAATGTCGTTACAAACATGATGATCGGATTAAGTCACAGGCCTCGGAGAAATGCTAGGGCGTCCACCTCAGTCGACGCGGCAGGACGGGCCCCGGTCCTGTCGAGAAATGGGCAAGGGTTCTTGACGCATGGACGGCGTCAGGACGTAAGCAAGTTAGTCCGCACACAACGAACAAAACAAATACGTGTCTGCACGCTAAATGTTGGTACCCTAACTGGAAAGACCGAGGAACTCGCAAGAGCCCTTCGGAAAAGGTGCATTGACATCTGCGCTCTGCAAGAAACCCGATGGTCTGGTTCCAAAAGCTGCGACATTGAACGCGAACGCGGTAAAAATGGCTACAAACTTCTCTATTTTGGTAACCCACACACTCAATATGGTGTTGGCATTGCCATCTCAGAGGGTTTCCGTGATGCCATTAAAGAAGTCGAACGATTTGATGATCGGCTGATGAAGCTCACCATTATATCAGCTGATCGCACTATTCACTTCTTCACCGCGTATGCACCACAGACAGGCCGACCTGATGCCGAGAAAGATGCCTTCTGGCAACTTCTCGATGAAAAGACTTGTCACGTGCCTGCTGACGATTACATAATCATTGCCGGCGACCTTAATGGTCATGTGGGTGAAAAGGCAGACGGTAACAGGTGCCATGGGGGAAAGGGGTTCGGAGCGCGCAACGAAGGTGGCGAGCGTATAATCGATTTTGCGGACACCCATGACCTTGTACTTATGAATACATGGTTCATCAAACGATTGTCTCATCTTCCCACATTTTATAGTGGGAACAATAAAACGCAAATCGACTATATTCTCATAAGACGTCAACATTTTACCACTGTCACTGATTGCAAAGTCGTTCCCTATGAGACCATCGCACCTCAACATCGGCCGTTGATTGCTGTCCTGCGAATTAAGCCACCGATAAAACGGCGTGAGGAACGCACTGGCCCGCCGCGCATTAAATGGTGGCGATTTGGTGAGAAGAACGAAGAAACGGTGTCACTCATACGATTGCCAACCATTACGAATGTGGAAGAATCATGGAACCAAATGAAAGACACGATCCACAAAGCGGCCTCTGCAACCCTCGGGGTCACCAAGCCGGGTAAGCGGTACATCAACCGAGATACTTGGCTTTGGAATGATGATGTTGAAATGAAGGTCCGTGAAAAGAAACGCCTCTACCACAAATTTCTCGACGATAAAACGCCTGCTAATTGGCAAATTTATAAGAATGCCAACCGGGAAGCAAAGAAAGCGGTCGCTGTCACCCGAGCGAACCATTTCAAAAATCTTTACGATAAACTGGACACTCGGGATGGCGAGAGAGATTTGTACCGACTAGCTAAAAGCCGTGATGAACGCACACAGGATATCGAACACTTCTGTTGTGTTAATGACAAGAACGGTACTTTGCTTACTGATCGTCGAGCCGCGACGGATAGATGGCGAGAATACTTCGAGCAGATTTCAACTGAAGAATTTGCTCATCCTCCACTTCCACAATCATTGCCGACATTTGGAGCAGTTCCACCAGTCAGCGCAACTGAAGTCGAGGAGGCAATAAAACAAATGAAATCGGGGAAAGCAACAGGACCTGACGACATCGCATCTGAGCTCTGGAAAGCGAAGAGCTGGGACCCAACACCGTGGCTCAGTGAATTCTTTAACCGGGTTATTCAGGAAGGAAGAACACCATCTGACTGGCAAGAAAGTACCACTGTTCCAATATGGAAAAAGAAAGGTAGCCCAGCAGAATGTTCAAATTACCGTCCGATCCGGTTACTTTCCCATACCATGAAGATTTTTGAACGCATTCTTGACAACCGTATTCGCGAAATCGTTGAAATAACCGTGAATCAAGCCGGATTTGTCAAGAACTGCGGAACTACTGACGCAATACACGCTGCACGGTTACTCATGGAGAAACACCGTGAGAAGCATCGCCCTCTTTACATTGCCTTTCTGGATCTAGAGAAAGCGTTTGACCGTGTACCACACGAACTCATCTGGTATGCTTTACGACAACACTTCGTGCCAGAAGAACTCGTGCGCTGGGTTCAATTGCTCTACCACGATCCGAAAAGTAAAGTTCGAAGTATGGCGGGTGTATCAAAACCGCTTCGTGTCTCTGTTGGAGTTCATCAAGGAAGTGCCCTCTCACCACTCCTCTTTGTCCTTGTTATGGACACCGTCACACGGGATATCCAACGTCCAGCGCCCTACACACTGCTTTATGCAGATGATGTTTTCCTAGCATCTGATAGCAAAAATGATCTCGAGCAACTTGTTCAAAAATGGAATGATCGCCTCATGCGACACGGTCTCAGATTGAATTTAAACAAAACTGAATTTTTGACGACCGATCCCCATGAAACAGGCACAATCACTGTCAGCGGCAGTGATCTGCCCAGATCTGAGCGATTTAAATACCTCGGGTCAACGCTATCAGCCAATGGAGAGCTGCGTTATGAAATTGCTTCACACATTAACGCAACCTGGATGAAGTGGCGTTCCACAACTGGTGTCCTTTGTGATCGACGTATCAACGAACGTCTCAAATCTAAAATTTACCGCAATGTTGTCCGTCCAGTAGCTCTCTATGGTTCTGAGTGTTGGCCGACCATAAAAGACAATGAACGGCGTCTCGCGGTAATGGAGACGAAGATGCTACGTTGGACTAGTGGCGTCACACGTTTAGATCACATCCGAAATGAGGATATCCGCGATCGTTATGGGGTTGCACCGATCGTGGAAAAGTTGCGAGAGAGGCGTCTTCGATGGTATGGTCACGCAATTCGTGCAAACGAGAATTCACTTGCAAAGATTGGTCTGAACATCGAAGTCGATGGTAAACGACCAAAAGGCAGACCTAAGCAACGGTGGCTTGATACGCTGGATGGGGATTTGAAAGCCTCGAGATTGCACCCAGATCAGGCATTCGATAGAGCCAAATGGCGAAGCCGATCACGACGAGCCGACCCCGCTTGTGAACGGGACAAAGGCTGAAGAAAAAGAAGACTATAAGTTTCAGTAATTGGCTGCAGAATCCCCTTAAGTTCATCGTAACACCACAGCAGCAATGTATGTATAATATAGAGCTTGGTCCAACCAAGTTTGGTGGAAATCGCATTACTACTAACAAAGTTATAATAGGTCAAATTTGTCAGTTCTTTGGAAATTCGAGATTTTGAATGTTAATATCACCCGAAAGTGGATATTCTCACATAATATATGCATATATTACGTGTTACGTACTAATGGAACAAATTCACGTTCAAATGCTTTTATAAAGGAAATACACAAAACCTTTCATACCTGAAGCGTCCAGCTTCCGGTTTCCCGACTTGTTTGCTATTATTACCAGTGCTTGTTTCATTTCTGAGTGATTCTTTTGGCTTCGCCTCGCAACTTTCTTGTTTTAACCAGAGTCTAACTTGTCTGTTTGTCTGTCTGTCACCAGTATTTTTCTCAGAAATGGTTGTCCCGATTGGCACCAAATTGTATGGAAAGGTATAGTGTGCTGCATCGTTTTATGCGGTGTTTAAGGTGTTTAAGGGGGGGGGATACCAAATGAAGGATCTCGATAAGTACTTTTCAAAGCTGATCTCAGTTCTATTATTTAATGGACAAGGGAAAGAGCGCGACTGAAAACCATTTTTTTTTCACAGACCAATTCTCACAACCGACCAAACCGGAAAATCTGGAAAAATAAGAAGCTGCCACTATACCGTGCCGCGACTCCTAAATACACTCCATACCGATACCTGTTCAAATGAGGTTAACAACAGTATATTACTATACTTTTTGGAAATTGACTACGAACCCGACTTATGCTCATTCTAGAATCATGAACCATAATACTACCAAGTTTTCTCCAATCTCAGACTTTAAACGTCAGCATGGCACTAAGATGAATAATGTGAACTGAATGCAGAGACATTACGAACTAGGTACAAATGGGACAAATGCCCACTCAAACACATGGGAAATTTACAAAACCTTTCATACCTGAAGCTTCGAGCTTGGGGTTTTCGACTTGTTGTTGAGGAAAAGGGTACGTCTGCCTAATTTCCGAAAATTCCATTAGACTGATAATAAAATGAGTCATTTAGCTTGCTGCAAATTTTCCCCAATTTATTGAAATCAACCATTAAATATTGCATAGGTTTTCCTAGAATGAAATTCCATGTAGGAAATAGTGGAAAGACCAAGTAAATTACGACAACTAACCTCGTTTACCAGCCCATTACCTTCAGTCATAATTATTGCGAACATCAAAACTAACGAGAAGTTTCCAGATAATTTTCCAGAGAAGCACTTTAGCGAATTATCTGGGCAATTTAGTATTATGCGAACACTAATTCGGCTTTCATACTCTGACTCGCAGGTTTTATCTTGTAAGGAAAATCTCCGCTTTTAATACTCACCTAATCCGATAAGAAGTCTCCTTGGCAAACGCATTTTTTGCCAGTTGGCTTTTAGCTCATAATTATTTATTTAACACGACATATAAAAACTAAATAACTTGCCTAAACTCCCACAGTCTCCGGCATGTCCTTAATACTCCCAAGAAAGACCACATCTTGTACGCTCGTTTGCTGCGAATGAAACTTGATACCAAGATTAAATGAAAATTGGAAACGAGGAATGATAAATTTGTTAAAGTACCTCATACACTTTAGCAACTCGTATCATGTTAAGAATTCCACAAACCACATCTGCGGCTACTCACCCGGTTCACTGGGTTACATCCCCGGCTGCGACGGGCTGTGTGGCCCTCGTTCCCGGCACCCGCACCAGCGACGTCTGAGAGCGACAGATTTTCCGCAGCCTTTTCCCAAATCCTGTTTGAAGTCTGCAATGATGGTGATATGTTCATCCTGCTTATGCTAATTTGCCAACTTTCCTCCGCCAGCTCCAGCTCCTCCGAAGTTCCCTTGGAACAACTGCTTTGTCGTTGGTCTTAACTCCCTTTTGCAAGTTTCCCGTACTACCATTAACTTTCAGATAGCTTCCATTGCAGAGCATACAAGCGTACAAGGAGCTTCCAGAAGGAACGATAATGCATACCCAAAGAGGATTAAATTTGTGCAATGTGCAGCGTCGACGTACCGGTTAGTGTAACATTATTTCGTATTCTCAAAGAGATTCTTCTAATACATTACGCAACATTTCATTTCTGTGCAACGGTTTCAAGCATACTTAGTTCTTGATCGTTGTTACTGCGGCTCAAGGAGCTGCTCCTTTGGACTGCTGCGGAAGTATTTAAAAGTAAGTAGCGGAAAGCGTTTGAGGCTTCACTGCGATAGTGGAATTATGTTCGTCTGGTGGCGAAGTCCTTTTCCTTTTCGATTCAGCAAGAAAGCAGAACTTATTCCTTTATCCCGGGCACAGAACGAGTCCTACTTGCAAATCAGAGAATCAGGTCAAACGAAACTCAGGGAAAAGTTGAAAACTTTCCTTCATTCAATCAGGCTATAATTTTACACTTGTTAGGAAAAACTTGAAGAATTTCACACTTTCGTACTCGAAATAACTCCCTCAGTTTTCTGCTTCCCTAATAACTTTATATTCGACAAGAGGCTATTGCGGAGGAAATTCGTCCAGATTCCTGCGCACAGTCTGGAGTCTGCAGTCTGGAGATGGAAAAGCGAATAATTTGCGGTTCATGTCGCTCAAGAAGTGCACTCCTAACTTCAAGCACCTTACGCCATCTTAATCCCTTTTAAGCTTTAATATTTCGGTCAAGGTCTGGAACACGGAAATCTACCTTTGAGGATGCTGTGATCTTTAAACGAGAATTGAAATAATGAGGTTGTGGATTTAACGGCATATTTGTGGCGGAAAGATTCGTTCGTTTTTACTGCTAAGAATGGATTGAAACCAGGTCAGCGATAATCAAAGCAATATTTTTAAAATGACGGACGTTTTGTCAATGAAATCGGAAGTAAATTGTGGGACTTTTACAATTCGGGTAACTGAAAGAGTTTGAGTTTTTAGTATGATATTTTATCTTTGATAGAATCTTATTTTCTTGGAGATTTTCCACAAGTCCACAAAAAACTTCGTCAGAAACACACTGCAAGAAAGAAGTCCCTGTCTTCTAGAACCTATGCTGACTTAGTTTTTTTCATATCTCTACGTTCCTCGGTCACATCCTTAACACGTAAGTCCAGAAACGAACATTTGACCAGTGTTGAAGACTCACTAGAGCGAGGAAGCCTCAAGCCTTTCTGGTCCCACATTCGCAACTCCCGCTGTCCTGCCCAGCTATCCCTTCCGCCCATTAAATTCTCGGGCTCCTCCGCTAACTCCCCCCCCAACTATCTTGTGATTTACTCTGCTGCTACTTTTCCTCAGTTTATGTTCCCCATCCTTCTTCCGAATCCCTTCCGCCGGTGGATGTATCCTGCCCCGGATCGCCTACCATTTCCCTTCCTACCTCTCTTCTTGCCGAGTACCTCATTGGCAAACTTGATACCAATGTCGGACCTGGCTACGATGGTCTTCCAAACCTCTTTTTACTCAAAACTGGTAACTCCATTTCCATTAACCTATCTCTTACTTTCAACAAAGGCCTCGAAGGCTTGTGGAAAGAGGCTCCCATTATCATCATCAACGACACAACAACCGGTATCCGGTCTAGGCCTGCCTTAATAAGGAACTCCAGACATCCCGGTTTTTTGCCGAGGTCCACCGATTCGATATCCCTAAAAGCTGTCTGGCGTCCTGATCTACGCCATCGTTCCATCACAGGCAGAGTCTGCTTGGTCTTCTTTTTCTACCATAGATACCCTTATAGACTTTCCGGGCTGGGTCATCCTCATCCGTACGGATTAAGTGACCCGTCCACCGTAATCTATTTAGCCGGATTTTATCCACAACCCGACGGTCATGGTATCGCTCATAGATTTCGTCGTTATGTAGGTTACGGAATCACCCATCCTCATGTAGGGGGCCAAAAATTCTTCGGACGATTCTTCACTCGAGCGCGGCCAAGAGTTTGCAATTTTTCTTGCTAAGAACCCAAGTTTCCGAGGAATACATGAAGACTGGGAAGATCATTGCCTTGTACAGTAAGAGCTTTGACTCTATTTTGAGACGTTTCGAGCAGAACAGTTTTTGCAGGCTGAAATAGGCTCTGTTGGCTGACAACAACCGTATGCGAATTTCATCACCGCAGCTGTTATCGGTTGTGATTTTCGACCCTAGATAGGAGAAATTACCAACGGTCTTCAAGTTGTAGTCTCCTATCTTTATTCTTCCCGTTTAACCAGTGCTGTTTGATGTTGTTGGTTGGTTCCTCTTCGGTGCTGACGTTGCCACCATGTATTTTGTCTTGCTTTCATTAATGTGCAGCCCAAGATCTCGCGCCGTCTGCTCGATTTGGATGATGGCAGTTTGTACGTCTCGGGTGGTTCCTCCCATGATGTCGTTATCGTCAGCATAGTTGGGTGGAATTAAAGAGGATCGTACCTCTTGCATCTACCTCAGCATCACGGATCACTTTCTCGAGGGCCAGGTTAAAGAGGATGCATGATAGTTCATCCCCTTGTCGTAGACCGTTGTTGATGTCGAATGGTCTTGAGAGTGATCCTGCTGCTTTTATCTGGTAGCACATTTGTCAGGGTTAGCCTAGTCAGCCTTATCAATTTCGTCGGGATACCGAAGGCTCTCACCATACCCATTCGTACGCTTCCGAGAATTACCGTCCTATTTCCCTCATCTCCTCCTGTTGGAAAGATATGTCAGCGACTGCTTGTTCACATACTTTGGCCACCACATAATGAAAGAGCAACGCGACCTTGTTAAGAGCGGGTCCACTCCTCCAACCTGCTTAATTTTTCCAACCTTGTCACCAAATGTTTAAATTCACGGCCAGAAGTACACTGTAAGTTACAAGTTATTTCCATTCAAACTCTCGTCTCTAAGCGTTCCCATACCTCTTGTTTTATGGGTTGCCTCTTACCTTTCCAGCCGATCCTGCTGCGTTTTTTGACGCCTGCACATCCTGCACCTTCTCCCTCACCTCTGGCGTCCCACAAGGATCTAGTCTGGCCCCTTTGCTATTTTTTGTTTTTTATCAACGACCTTCCCCCTCTTCTTACTTGTCCCCGTTCGCTCTATGCCGACGACCTTGAGTGGTTTTCTGCTTTATCGTCGCCTATGGACTTTGCTTCACTTCAATTTAACCTAGACACTGGTTCGTTGGTGCTCGACTAATGGCTTAGCGTCGAAAGTGCTACTTCCTAAAATTCTCACTCACTTCTTCCTCCTATTCTCTTAACGGTCATTCCTTATCCTGCTAAAATTCCACTCAAGACCTTGGAGTCACTTTTGACAATAAGCTCCGTTTTGACATCCATTGCCTCGAAGTCACCAATCGAGCAGCAAAATTGCCACTCTTTATATTTCGCTCCTCCTCTGATTTTGACGCCATGCATCCCTATTTAGCTCTCTTCAGTTCCCTCCTGATGAAAACCCTTGAGTACTGCTCCGGGATCTGGTCACCTTCCCGTGCCTGTGATCGTCTTGCCTTTCAAAATTTGCAACGTAGATTTATCCGTTCCCACTTCGTTAAGAAAAGCTTGCCTCGTGTGGACTACACCTCCCGCTTCCGCTTTCTGAACCTTCCCTTCCTGCAACAGCGTAGATCCTATCTATTATAGATTTATGCACATTTATTAAACTTTCCTCGGGTCTGATGGACTGCTCCGCCGATGTCGTTAACATCACCTGCCATCCTGCTTCTTATAACACACGTATCGCAGACACTTTGAACGTGCCCTTCGCAGAGCTCGAAGTCTACTTCCCTTCCCCGATTCCTAGGCTTTCTCGAAATTACAACCCACAACAAGTTGGTCCTTTTAACTTCTCTACTTTAAGAAGTTTTAAGCGTAGGATACGATTATAGTTGTCTCCTTCTCCTGAGGACAATAAGCAATTGGAGTTTACTCAGTTTGCTGTCCGCTAAATAAATAAATAAAAATTTGTAGAGGCAACACATGCTCAGACAGAATTGTCTGAGTTGCAGTTAACTTTCAATATCAGACTAATGACAATAGTAGAAACGTCCTTGTTACGTCTGTTTACTACGATTCTTTATGCACTCCGCCGGAACTATGGAACCTGGTAGCTTATGCAGAATCAAGTGATTTTGAACTCTTAATAGGTTGAGATGCGGACGCTGAGCATATTTTTTGGGGCAGTAGCAAATGCAACGCTAGAGGGGAGAATCTGTCTGATTTTATCACTTCACTTCACTTTATCTTATGACCGTGAGCGCACGGTGCTTAGGGGCGCAAGAAGAAGTGAAGTAATTGCCCCAACATTTGCGCTCTAAATTTGTTAGAGTTTATTAGAAAACTGGCGAGTGCAAGATGAAGTCTCACTCTCAGATCATTATTTAGAATTTAGGTGAACAGGTGAACAGTCTGTAATGCAAAGACGTAATCCAGGGAAAACAGGTTGGACAAAGTTCAATGAACTTCTCCCCAGGATCGTTTTGAGCTATAAACTCTGAATCGCACACTTTTAGAGTTCCCTGAAGATTATTGTTTTATTTGCCGAGGCAAACGCGCTAAGACGGTTTCATGGTGGAACTGGGAACTAGAAAGAATAAAGACTGGTTAAACTTCCGCATCTCACTGCGTGAATATAATGTGCTCGTAAAACGTTCGAAGCCAGACTCCTTTAGAGTATACTACACTAAAAGCTCATTACTAATGGCTTCCACTGTGGGGCCCAAAGTTTTCTAGCTTAAGGACTAAAAATCTTAATTTCAGGTTCTTTGAATCTAGAAAATGTTGTGCCCCCCGTTGGGCGCCATTTTTAATGAACATTTGCTTAATGCCTGTGTTCTCTACTGGAGGAATTCCAGGTAATCAACTGCTGGCTTGAGCGGTATGTCACAGCTACTTTCTACCAGTTTGTTTTATTGCTGAAACGTGTGTCAAATTTCTAATCGAGATGAAACCTAGTTGTCATGTTATCCCTTGGTATAAGTATTTCGGGATACCGCCTAGAAAGAATGTCAGTTTTCCCGTGATTCAAGCTCTTCGTCTCACTGATACTCCCGGAAATTATGAACACTGCCTTGCCTGCACATATGGGTGCAGATGGAAGAAGGTCAATTTCAGAAGAACCTCCAATGATGCCGTTGGGCATGTCTTCATTATCCTACTGATACTCACTAAAGCAAGTCTCTGAAGTTTGTGTAACTCTCTGGATGTTGAGTTCAGCTCTTTCTGTTCATATTACCGCCCCATGGATAATGATTGGCCTTACTATAGTAGTGTATATCCAAAGTAGTATCTTCGAGGTGCATCTCCATTCTTTCGATGTAATGGACCTGGAATTCATCGGAACCCCCGTAGCTGCGCAAAATGCGTCTTCCAGAGTAATTTTTGGTTTAGTATAATTCCCAAATATTTGGCCTTCGTTTCTTGTTTTACTTCCATGCCATGCAACCTAATGGCTATCAGGTGTTAAAGCTTACGCTTGCCCATGAACAGTGTTATGTTTTGAATTGGCTGGATTGATGCTTTACCCCGCCTTCCTGCACAAGTAGTGATTAGTAGTCCAGTTTGGATTTTGTCACATAATCTATTCTTATATTTATTTCTTCTGATTGAAACAATGTCATCAGCGTAACTTTGGACCCGTATTACGTTAAATACCATGTTCCTCATTAAGGGTTGTATTCATGACAACTCTCTAATGTTCTGCCCATCTCGAAGGCTATGGCGTTTCCCACCCTCTTGCGGATTAGGGCATCTTGTATCTCCGTGTGTAATATGTTATCGTACGCTCGTTTACTGTTCAAAAATGCACGGTGCTGTTTCTTTTGTTTCTTTGGAACGTCAGTTGATACAGGGCAGTTTCGATTGATCGTCCTGCTCAGCAACCGTGTTGACATGGATATAGGGGACTACATATTAGAACGTTAGTTAATATAGTTGTCTATGACTTTCGTCACCGTTTTGAGTAGAAAAGATGTCAGCTAAGTTGGTCTGTAAGATTTAGACTTTTGCCCGCCTCAGCATTTTATTCCATGCCTGCTCCACAATAGATGGTCCCAAGCCCGTTGGTGGGGGAAGGAGAGAAAAGTCACTATAGTCTGAACGACCATGTAACACCTAAGTAGGATCAACTCCGGATGGACTGCAGTATTTACTGTTAAGGAGGGAATTCGGTGTGTAACCGGGGAACTTCGAATTCACTTGAGGATTGAGGATTCCTTGCTTGTTGCCAAAGGTGCCTGAAATGGACAGACATCTGTGAGCGAGCAACCTGCAAATGTCGAACGGCATTATGCTTTGAGAGCGATTGTTATGTCTCGTAGATGGGTGATTCTTCTGTTATGACTTTTTACTTTTGTCAACGGTTTAGATTGGATTCTGGAATATGAGGACGCTCCCCGACAACGTTACTGAGGCCTCACAGAATATGCGAATATCTCAATGGTACAAATTAAGCGTGGTAAGATATCGACCACTGAATTATTATATGATATATTAGAAGTAAACGTCAATCTGGTGGCGGATTAAAGCTCACCGCATGTGGTGGATGCGCCCTTATGTCCTGGTAAACAGTATTTGTCAAAAGGCCTACTCTGAGATACCAGCCCAGCATGAACATATCATTAGTGCGGTGTTATATAGTAATGGACATTTTCGACCCTGGGGTAAAAGAGGCTTGTCAAACTCAGTGCTGCCCTAAAGGTGACAGAGTGGTCGTGGTGGGTGATAAATTCCAAGAAGGATTCTAATAACATCTTTCACGGGCATGTGATAGGGAAACATGGTCTTTGAGATCGTATAATAGTGAGAGATTTGGGTTTTCTGAAATTTCCAGCGCCTTGTAAATTGCTGCACGCTGTTTGAGCACACAGTCTACCATAATGCCAGCCTAGTTTCAACTTATTGGCAATGTATATCTAATTAAATTGACCACATCGTGGTCAGCTGTAGATTTAGGAATTGTTTTCTGGGTATGTGAAACCAGAGCGACTTCTATCGATATCATGAATCGATGATTACTTTCCTTCGTTTGGTTGTGGCGTCACAGTCCGAACACAGAACACAATCCATTTTCAAGGCCCGACTGTCGTCAGTCAGCAGGAGAGTTACTTTACTGATCTGATACCAGAGATCTTGAACAATTCGCCGGAAACTAATAAGCCGGTTTCAAAAGCGCTTATTTTTCTGGTACAAATTGCTGACCACGTCCCGAATGTGCGTCATGAATCTGGTTGATTATTGAAACCTCACTGTGGATCTACAACGGTAAGGCTTTTGCCGCTGCGATTAGGGGCGAACGTGATGCGCTTGAGTTTTAGTAAAGAGAAGTGTAGCCTAGTGCCTATCACATCGCGATAGAGTTTGCAGGTGGGTTGAAAACTTTTGACGGTCCGGCTGTTGTAATATGTTGATGATAAGGGTTGGCTCTTCATCCACGTTGATGTGCATATTAAGAACTGGAGGAAACATTTCACCGCAGTTGTGTTCAAGCGTCTATGGTTAACGGTCTTCCTACAGCGTTAACAGAACTGCCACTTGCAAGTCTCCCTAAATCTGAACTTTTCTCAGTGAGCGCCAAATTTGGAGGGGTATTTACGTGCCTCTTCCGTTTCCCTCTGGAGTAAAGCTTAGGCATGCCGCGTTCAGGTCACTCCTCCGTGCCCGAAATAGCATCCTTCAAAGCAACAAGCCGGTGACAAGAGATCGGCGTCTTCTCATTCGGCGTCAGGTAAATGCTAAAAATGTTACCTCTAAACACTGAATTCAGACAAAGCCATTCCCCCGGCGTTGGGCAAGAACATGAAGTCGAACGTGGTCCTCGACCCGGATGGCAACGGTATCCGATAAGCCGAGATGCTATGAAGCCGGGTCCCTCTTTCGGTAGTGCTCGCTAATTAGCAATAGATCAGCTTTTACCTTCGCAGCGAACAGCCAACCCGTCAGCGGTTGCACCTGGTGCATGTCAATTTGTAGGATGTAGATCATGTTAGTCGCGACCTAGCCCTTTCTAGTTCTGTTCTATAGATTGGACCACGCCCCGAACGCGCAGTGTGCAACTCTTCTACCAGATGCGAGGACCCAATATTCGCTTTCATTGCAGGTTTTTACTTGGTGACTTATCTGAACGCATCTGCGGTCCAGACACCTGCAGTATTTAATGGGGATTATCGACATTCATACCCTGCGTACTACTCATCCAATTTTGATTTCCCGTCGCTCGGGGGACTCGGGGACTTCGACCAAAGCGAGTTTTTAGCCTCGAGAATTCACAAAAGTGATACTTATCCGGGCATTGGTTACTTCCGTATATTCATGCCTCCTCCTTCACTTTTTCTAGAGAAGAAACTAGAAACGGAAGCCTTTTCCTGCGGTGGCCCCTTGACCGCTTCGTAGAACGTACTCTTGCTAATCGTCTTTGGACACAGTTCGATGAGGACTTCGCCACTCCCCGTTTTCCGTACGGAACACACTTTCGCTCCATTGTCTTCGGGTTGCATCTTGCAGTAGATTTCACTAAGAACTTTTGCAAATGTCTCGTCTTCCGTGGGCTTAATGAGCCTAGCTGACGGCCTGTGTGTGTGTGTGTGTGTATGGTAGGGGAGAAGCTACAGCTTCTGAGTACTCAGTCCGTGTTGGCACATTGTACACGCCAACCCCGTCTAACCGAATATTCCGGATTCGTTAACTTATCGCAGGATTTCCGTTAGTGGATGAGATGCTACCCGTCGCAATTGGAGAACATCGGCACCAAAGATCGGATGCCTGATGCGTCCATACACGGGGCCCTCATCTAGGAAATGCTCCGTGGATTCCGCTTCCCCATTACAGGAGGGACACGTATCATTTTCGGTAATTCCTATTCTGAACATATGCCCAGCTAGTGAATTATAGCCTGTCAGAATGCCTACAATACAGCTGCAAGTCCTGCTTTTCGACAGGATAAACTTTGTGGTACGCACGTTCGGTTCTGGCAGGAAAAGTTTGGTATATCTAGTAGCATTTAGGCTCTGCCACCTGTCATTATGGGAAGCTTGTTCCCAGTTTTTGAGAACAGATTTAGCCAATGCTACTAATATGCTGGCTCCGGTCCCGGCATAGGGGAGATTGAACCCTCTTTCGCTAAAGCGTCCGAGATTTAATTTCCCTCTACGCCACAGTGGCCAGGTACCCAGAGTAGTTCCACCGTATTGAATCTAGACAACGGTTTCTGCATTCCTGAACGATTTTCGAGGTGATCAAAGGACTGCTCAACGCCCTCAATGCAGCTTGGCTGTGACTGCAGATTGCGATGCGCCTGCCCTTCAACCGCTCGCCAATCACCCAGTTTGCCGCCCTTAGGATCGCAAGTTGACGGCCTAGTCTTCCTTCGTTTTCTCGTCTTTTCTGTTACTGGTTTTCACTTTGTAGTTTCCTTGTCCTTGGACAGACGAGCCTCTGACGTTGTGGCGAGGTCTTTACTTTTGTAATTCTTTGCCTTCTTTTTTGGGCCCTGGAAACTACTCGTCTTCAGGTGCGTCTTCCCCTTTCCGCTTTTTCCCCCAGTTCGCTTTATAGTGGGCTATCTGCGATCCATTTGGCGTCAGCAGTGCTTTTAGCGGGAAGTGCTGCTGTTTTTGATTTCCTAGCATCTTCCGCTGACGCCACGTCTACCTGCAGAAGGAGATGCGGTACTGTAGTTCCTCCAGTTCCATCAGCCCGCTTTTGATGCGTTTGCCAACATTCGTCTGGATGTTGGCCGCATATGCTCCACCACTGCCGCGCATTTCCTGATGAGCAGTTACTCTTCGGCGCTAGTTAGGACGGTCCACTCGGTTCATGTCTGAATCCACCAGCTGAGGAGTAGCGATTTTTACTGGGCTTTTACAGGGTATTGGAGATGTCGTCTCCGCGTCATTTGGTAAGGATTTCTCTTTATTTGAGCGTCTCGGTGTCACATCGGGTGTTTGAGCCCTCGCTGCGTCTTTTGCTACTCGCTGCGGTGAGCGACGCATTTTCGAGCTAAGCCTAAACGCCGTCAGTTTTTTCTCCTTCCCTGCCATTTCGTTGATTTTTTAGTTTTGTTATGTTTGTTCTTCAGGAAAATTCCATCAATGTGTTGTGGAAAGGGCCGCAATAGTTAGAACGGGTGTAACCTCGGAAACAGAACCCCAGCTCCTCGAGGCCTGAGCTACACTTAGCTGAGCTTGGAACTCACGGACGAGTCAGTGCTCGCTCGGGGCAACGCGGTCTGCTAACACCGGTCCAATGTACACTACCCGACCAGAGCCGCGAAGGAACTGGGCGATGCACGCCACAACTGCCAACTTGGTAAAGCTAGCCTCACATCAGCCGATTGAGTACGAGAAATTCCAGTGTGTCCCGATATGTACCGGTCATTCGCGATTCGCTCCCTACGGAGAGGCGTTCTGAAGGCTACTACCTAGAATGTAAGTATACTGCCAGCTAGGTGAGAACTACTTAGGCGGGAACTTTGGGGACATCTCTCTCCATATCGTGAGCGACCCGTTAAAGATTGTTGACGACCTGTGAGGGTGTAGTTGGCAACATCGAGTTACCAAGAATCTCTGTTGAATCGTCGGCAAGGCTTTCGGCCCGGATTCAATAGACATGGTGGTAAACCTGGCAAGAGACTCAGCGAAGCCGTTGAAGGCGGAAAATGTATTCAACTTGGCGAATTGGAGATTGATGAATGGGTCATTGACCGAAATAAGTGTTGTTGAATACTTGGAGAGTTTGGTCGCGAATTACCTCTCGGCTATGTCCCCTCTGCGAGTGTTTCTCGTGCGAGAACACACCACGGCTTCCTTCGTCTGGTTTCTTCTCTCCTACTGTGCTATGCTTGGATTCAAAGATATCCCAAACTAAACCCTTTTATTCAATTAGAGTTACAGTAATTGTCATAGTATTCAACCAGAAGCAAATAAGTGAACTTCCCATTTATTGTCCCTCCAAGTCAATTTTGTTGAACTCCAAGGCATAGTACTCCGAAATGTGTTTATATGGTAAAACCACCGGAACTGCCTTGGCTCTGGTTGCCTCTAATGGAATTTCTGTCAGGACTCTAACTGCGGATAAAACTATACCAGGGAGAGGTTCCGGTACGATGCGTGTGCATACTTTAACTCGAAGCTACTATTTGTTACCAAATATTCTTCAACCCTAATCCAAACTCATATCGCACAGATGTTCCATAAACAATACCATCAGCCCCCGCTTAATTAACGTAATGTCTGCAAATATTTCATATAACCCTCGAGCATCGAGAAATCCTCAAAGGGAAATCAAAGTGCAAATAGCATTTATATTTGCAAGATTAAACCCATTCTTTGCACAGATGTACCACATCCATATTGCTCTCACAGAATCTCCTGCAAGAAGCCACTTGGGCTTTGTACATTTCCCCCATTCATCTCCCGTTGAATCCGAAACATACCGAAATAAATTACCCGTTAGATACGGTGCTTGCTCCCACTATATTCACCTCTATTCATGCACGGAATCTACGGGATAATTTTTAAAAGAAATTTTTTCCAAGATATGTACTTGTACCTTTCATGGAACGTAATATACAGAAAGGGCCGCAGTGAGCCCTCATTTCTTATGCAAAAGCCCAGAGCAAGCATACCAGCTACGTCTAAAGCTCGGGGTGGGTTAAGCTACTATGTACCTCTATCGCTGAGATTTATGGACCTATTCCGGTAACGGTCACTGGTGCAATGGTATCATGCTTGGTCATATCTGTCTTCTTTCAGATTTTTCTAATATTTCAAAGCTTATGAGATTGTTTTTTTCACCAAAATTTTATCCGCCCGAGACATAAAATAGAAAATCTGACCTATGAAAAGGGAGAATTATTGTATGAACGCAAGGGGGAGGGTTGATCTAACAGCATATTCGCCGAGCCCCGGAAAAAATTGCACTATTCCAAGCAGTCATATAAAATATCCTTTTTGCAATTTGTAGACAGCGCGACAAGAGCAGGGTCGACTGGTTCAGCAGGTCTCATTCAGAGCTGAATCGGAGGACACTGCCGGCTAGCCGTTTCCTACTCAAAAATTAATTAAAGTCTACGTAGCAGCCCCCACGGATAAAAAGAGGTTTTTTTTGGGAAAACTGCTTTTGACAAACTATTTGAGAGTAGATGAAATAGATTCCATCAAGCACTCGGGGTTTTTTGGGCGGACACACTCGTATTGTATTTGGATATGTTTTAAAGGATAAAGTGAAATCACAGAGGATTTTCTCTCCCCTTGGTCAGGAACAAGAAAAAATACAGTGCGGTATGTGAGCTCCACTAAATTGCTGCCTAGATGAGCTTGCAAAACTTTTGCCTTTAGACCTGAATTTATCCTTTCCTCGGTCCGTGTTCATTTCGGTGATGTGATTGAAGGGACGCAGTTATGAAGAACAAAGTGCGTGGTCGTTTGTCATTCAAAAGTCATTAAAGGGGTCCTGCGGGAATGTGGGAATCCTTTAGCATATAACCATATGTTTGCTCCTGTGCAGCAATTGGTTTGCTGACGAAGGACTCGACTTCAAAGAACGCAGGAGGAGGATATTTAGAATTTCAAAGTATATGTACATTGGTGCATGTACGTATAATCAGACGGACTGGCGGGACTTTATTAATTTACCATGCGAAACATCATCTGAGGGTAGCCGTAATAAATTTGATATACTCATATCTGTATCTGAAATATGTGTTCAACATACATTCAGTCGTAATGAAGTCATAATAGCTGTAGTTTATAGACTGATAGGACTGAATACATTGTTATAGTTACGAGGAGACGAAAGGACATGATCGTTGTTCACTCCGATTTCTCCTTGTACCTGCTCGAATTCCGGACGTAAATTGTGATTGAGATGGAACTCAATGCTCGGAATTACAAGTTTTGTTGTTCAGCCGATTTCATTTGAATAATGTCCCTTTCGTGTGTAAGTAGATTTATAGATATTTCAGTTTGTGGTGTCATAAACCCAAGCAAATGACAATGAGTGCTATTTTCTGGAGTTTTGTTCTTTGTATGAAAAGTAAAATAGATACTTTTTTTAGAATTAAGGCCGGGGGTGTCCTTGTACTTTTGCATATACAATCGTGACTGCGTGTGTCGGCCTCTCTCAAATACTCTAAACATTTTTATCGTGGGACAATTGGTCTTTTATTACTTGGCGAGGCTCTTCAAAGATGGATGGATATATGAATAGATCTTTCTTTTAAGTGCTCACTCGCTTTGCAAGACATTAGTTGCTGCAAACATGCTCGTTAACATTTCCTGGAGCTTTCAGTTTCAGTATTGCAATTATTGGAATTCAAATTGCTTCCGGGATTTTTCCGAATGCTTGCACACTTTCTTAGTAGCATTCAAGTCCATTTCGGGCCTTAATCTCCCAAATGCATTCCCTTGAGTCCTCACATTTCAATGACCGCATCTATCAGTTCCTTATACCTAATAATGAACCGCTGTCGGGTTCGACGTTTTATCGGGTTCCAAACTGGTTTGGAGCGACCTTTGAATATCCTTTTGGGAATTCCAAACATCCGTTCGTGGTCAGCCCATTCGAGCTTTGGGGACCTTAAGAAAACACTCAGGGTCTTCGTGCTTGTCTTAAAAGACCACATAAATTTATGGGCTTGGAATACATTTCGAAACTTGACTGCCATCGAAAAGTCAACAACGCGTCGGATAGGGACTGACCTCACGGCTACGATCTATGGCTGTCGAAAATGGACTATGATTGGTTTCTTGAATGTACGCACGTTTCTCAGCAACAATATCGGAGATTTCCAGAATGCTCGCTTTGTCCAACTCCAGCGAGAATTCTAACGATATAAGCTAAACATTCTGGGTTCGAGTAAAATGAGATGGTGAGACTGTGGAGAGTACTCCTATCCCTGCTGTCATACTAATTGCAGTGTTTTTTTTTTGTATTCCGAAAAGCCGAATGGTCGCAGATGCGAATCCGGTGTCCGGTAATTTCTTGCGGTATCACAATTGTACATTGCTGTGCACCAATAGATACTCCCGACATAGTGGAGAAGGCCGCTTCTAGGAGTAGTTAGACGCTGTTCAGAAGAGGGTTCCTAAGGTTAACATTGCGATCGTGATGTTTAATCTGTCGTCGCAGGTGGCACATTGTTTGAGCGCAGAGTTTGCCATATGGTCAGTTGGATTTGAGCTATCAGTTTGACCATTTTTTTACTCAGAAGTAAATTTAGAAGGTGCCTTCTGGATATGCGTAACAAGAGAGGCGCTGACATTGGCCTCGAAAGGAACCATCATTTGATGGTCGCTTAAGTTCGATTGGATGATCCAGCTGTTGCTCGACTGTGGGAGAGTTACCTTGCTGAGCGGATTGCAGATATACTGAATAACCCACCTGAAAACATTGATGGGCATTGGGTCGCTATCAAAAATTCTCTTTCATCGATTGCTACAAAGGTCGTTGGCCATGTCACGTACCACTGCAAGCGGTGACAGGCGTTCAGCGTAGTGTACCCCGTGACAAGAAATAATTTGCTGCTGCGCCGGAGAGAGAAGCGAAAGATTCCGCGGTTCCCATTGATTTCAGAAATGTATACCGCATCACGGAAGTGCTTGCATGTGATCGCAAATCTTTTGACGGTCCTGTGATGTCAGCGGTGGATTTCTCATCCACGATGATGAACAACTAAAGAGGTGGAAAGAACACTTCCCCATGGTTCTTAACCTTCTTACATCCGGTGAGGTTGCTCCTTTTTTGGATGAAATCGCTGGTCACCTTAACGTGCTGATACGGACATTTCTGCCAAGCAGGAGAGAAATCACTTTGGTGTTCAATGCCCTCAAATGGAGTAAAGCCGCTCTTCATCGATTTCGAAGAAAGCTTTTGATGGCAGGAATTGTTAGGACATCTAGAGTGCTCTAGGTAGTAGGCGCATTCCGAAAAAACTAACAGCTATTATCAGAGCGACATATGATGCCACAAAATGTCGCGTGCAGCGCCGATGTAAAATCTGGGAGTAGTTTGAGGACCAAAGCGAAGTCCATCTGGGTGGCACGGGCGTGGACGAATTTAATAGACGATGACATTTATTCTCAAAGACCTCGGCTACGTCGATGAAATCTGCTTGCTCTCTCACCGGGTCATGGACCTTGGACAAATGGCTTTGGATTATGAAAGAGTCCCAGGTAGAGTTAGACTGAAGATAAACAACAACAAAACCAAGGTTCCGCGTCTGAAGAGTTGGTGCACTCTCTGAATCTGCATTAATAAGCAGTGCATCGAAAGCGTCGATAAACTTATGTATCTAGGAAGTGTGTTTTTTACCGACCATCGCACCGAACTGGATTTTGCCCATCGCAATTACAGCGCTAGATCCACTTTCCCTGCCCTGTCTATAATTTGGAAATGCAATTCTTTCAACGCCAAGAGCAAGTTTAGCTTTTTCTGTGTTCTTTCTGTCTTGCTATATGGGAGTAGCATATAGAAAGTGAACTCCGCGATTACTCAAAGGCTCCAAGTCGTCACCAACACCTGCTTGCGTTGTACCATCGGAAATACGCTAGGCTGACGCTATCTCAAACGAAGAACTTGGTAGGTCGTACGAGGTGTGATCGGAAGTGGTATTGGATAGGTCACATATTAAGGAGGGGTGATAACTGCATTGCTGGCTACGCCATGCAGTAGAATATACTCTCCCAAGATATCCGACGAGTGGGTCGCCCCAAGGGCATTTAGCATAGAATAGTGTAGGAGGAGTGCGAGCGCCTTGGGAAGTCGTGGGGAGAGCTGAAAGGCATTTCAGTTAATCGCGAACTCTGGGCGTAGATGTGGTTGATGCGCTATACCCCACGAAGGAGTGAATGACAACCATATTAAATAACGTCATAATCCGCTCAGAACGTCTGCGCTACTTTCGTACAAGCAAGGAAAAATCGTAAACACCCTAGCTTTCATTAGTTGTACATTAGAGGCTTATCAGTTTAACATAGAGGGAAACAATTGTCTGGTCTGTTCAGACGTGTTAGACCAACTGGTAGTTATATCATGGACCTTTTATGTGGGATCACCCATAAACAACTCCCCCGAGAATTGGATTGATTGCTCAGCAGAAGTTATGTTGAAATTATTTAACGCAGCATATACTCGTGCTGCTCCAGGGTTGGAAGCAATGTGAGTTTTCTTTTCGATAGGATTTTGCACATCAAGGAAAACGAGAAACAGCAGTCGGGCTGTTCCCAGTGGGCTGCGATTCAACGGAAGAAGCACTAACTGTGCGCTGAATGACAATTGGCCGAATTAAAAACTTTCTAATATTGCGCCAGATTTCTGACCCTTGCTGTTGCACGAACCATAGAACAAGCCATATATCATCTCAGGGACTATAGTTTCCTCCGGCCTATATTTCTTTCTACAACATTTTTTCCCGTATTGTCCAAAAGACAAATGATCGACAGGGTGCGGATACTCCGGTGAATTTGGCGCTAACGAATAGTCCATAATCTAGGGCACATTCTTTTTGTTAACGTTGTCACCGAATCTGATCTTGCCCAACGTATTAACAGCGCTAGATTCATTTTCGCTGTTCAAGCCCCCAAACCTTCAAATCAGGGAATTCTTTTCACAGAACGGGGGGGGGGGGCGCTGGAGAAGGAAGGGAACTATTAGTTCGAGGAACTCTTGCCACTTCATCTCTCCACCGCTCGAGCTCTATCTTTTTTGCAGCGAGAGGAACCCGAAAGTAATGTGCAACAAGACTTTACCTGTTAGCGCTCCTCAGCATCTCTTCGAAAATGTTGTCGGGAGAGATCCCCTGCGTTTAAATAGAGCTGCCTACGAATCCCATCCCACCTTCCACAAGAAAAGCAGGTATGATGGACGTCGTCTACAATTCCATTGCAGAACACACAATCAGGAGATCGTTTCATTCCAATCTTATGTAGGTAATACTGAAAAACTCCATGGCCACTTAAGAATTGGGTAAGGAAATAGTTACTCTCACCATACTTCCGTTTCAGCCACGCACCTAAGTTACTAATGAGCCGCACATTCATCTGCCTCTAGTTTCATTTTGCCAAGAGAGGTGCAACCAATCTAGTGTACGTTGCCGTCTTTCACGAGCAACTACCTCCCTTGACTCTTCCTCCTGGCGCTTGTATATGGCATATATTGCATTATCCTCTTTAGCAAAAAAAATCGCCTGAAAGACGTAGAAACCCCAATATTTGTCATTAGCCAACTTTAGGCCGAGACTTCAGCTGCAGTCTTGTCCGTTGGTGTTTTTAGTTGCTCTAAAAAGTTGATCTTCGTGTCAGGAGTCAGTCCAAGGTGCTTTACCGATGCTTTTGACACAATTACCGATTCGGCGATCTATATGAGAAGCAGGGTGTTTTCAGTCAAGATGAATACTTCGGTTTTTCTAGTTCAAGTTTGAAACCATGTGCAATTAGCTATCCGCTTATCCGCCGCATCAACATGCCAAGTCTACTTTGGGCCTTGCATAACCGACCAGACACGACTTAGCTGGCATGCCGAGTCTAAATAGATTATAGGAAGCGTTCCAGATGTCCGGTGCTTTGATGGATGTCCCTCTAACGTATCATAGAACCGAGAGCAGTTCCTCTGATAATTCCTCAATATCCGTAAGAAATAGTTCGGCACCTGAAAGTATTGTCTAGTATGCCTCGAATGTCTTTCCATTAAGACATTGTTTCTTTCAACTCTTTTATCGATAAAAGTGGGCAGGTCTCGCGGTCCTCCGCACCACCGTCATCATCCCGTACGGAGTGCGCAGGGCCTTAAGTGAACAGGGTTCCCGCAGGGCCCCGATTTTTCGGGTTACTAATTTGTAACCGAGTCCCTATGGGTCCACCTTCATCTCGTCGACTAAGTCCTGTCAGCAGTGAGCTTTGCTCCTATTTATTGTGCTGCTTAGTTTCCTTTTGGCTTATCTGTAATCTGTCATTATGGTAATACCTCCTCCCGTTCGTTTAGACGTTGCATCAGGCGACGAGCTTGAGGCACTCCTTCCTGAGCTCGGCAATTCCGTTGTCCACCGATACATAGAAGGCTTGCTATGTCTCCATGCCCTCCTGTGGATGGAAGTCAGCTACAGTGCCACCACCACATGCTTGTTCTTCAGCGCGTCCGCACCAGTTCCAAGAGTTTCGACAAACATACTGGTGTTTATATTTGCGACGTTCCATGCACAGCAAAAACTAGGTGGCGCACACCAAAAGTTAACCACTTCTAATGCAATATATTGATGGCCGCCTGCCGAGAAGGACGTCTGAAATGCTTCCCTCGCAATCTGGAGAATTGGTATCCCTCTGGAGTCTGGTTGAGGCATGTCTCGTTCAAATACCCTGGCATTGAATTCACGGCAACCTGGATTCGCCCCTGTGTTTCCAAGATAGGATCCTCCAGAGCATCAAGTCTGCGTCGAAAGTCTGGCATCGTCTCATTCGGCGTTAGATAGACCCAGAAAACGTTACCTCCAAACACCGGAGCTAGACAAAATCGTCCCCTTGACCCTGGGCAGGAACCCGAAGGTGGGTGCCGTTTTGAACCCAGATGGCCGCGGTACTGGATATGTTGCTCAATGATGAGCACTAGATCAGCTTTGATCTGCGCAGCGAATTGTACCAGGAACTGGTGAGACGATGCACTTCGGTGTATTATGCAGGAGTAACATATGGAGAGTGACTGCCGCTGTTATTCGAGAGTTCCAAGCTTTTATCACCTCATTTTGCGACGTGCCATCTAGATACTTTGGCCTGAGATAACAACTAATAAGCGGAGGTGGCAGTGAATAGGTTACACCTTAAGAAAGGACGACTACGTGGTCATGAGTCTTGGCTTGCGAAGGGACGATGGGGGAGTGGGTGACTCTAGGAGGGAGAAGATCTGTTTACCTGTCGTTTACATCATCGACATATGGCGATAGGTGCCTAAATGGAGGAATTTTCAGGAGTCTAACAATGACACAAACTTTGTAGAGGAACCCAATGACTTGCTTTTTGAACAATTAGGTGAGGCTGTTTTTATCGGAGGCAAGGACTTCCAACATTAGCAGTTTTTCTTTAAATTATAACTTCTATAGGCTTTTACGAAAAGTACATGATAAGTTGTTGTTAGCTATTGGCTTCGTGTCTATATAGAAGGTGGCAATTATGCTCTGTTTGATACTGATTTAAATAAGATTTTATAAAAACGTTTATCTGAATCCAAACATCTCTAAAATGTTGGCCAAGAATTTCAGGGGATGGTCAACGGGCTCATTTGAATATGAGAGCGAGAATAAATATAAATGGTCCTTCGAAAGCATATAACTATGTTACCATTTATAGGATGTGCATTGATCCCTTTCAACGGAATTTGTAGGGAAAATCTGAAAGATACCGAATTCGTAGATCCGACAGTGAATGATGCACTTTGAGCACAAGCGAAGATGAATACGGGAGAAACGGATGCATTTCCTGAACATTTTGTTAAATACAAAACGCAATAGAAATTTATGGGGTTTACTGGAAATGGAAGTTTTCCCGAACAAAACTTTTAGATTTCATCTTCCACGTGCAGATATTCTTTTGTCAGGCCAAGCACGAAATTCATTCTACAAATATGATACCATATATTCTCGAAGTATCAGATTTATGAGTTAGTATCAATTCAGCTCCCATTATACTCCTCTCGAACCACAATCGCATTCAGGGATTCCTTTTTCAGCGAACGCCGTTCCCATCTTTACAGCTTCATTTCACAAAAAATGCTATCTAAATCTCTATGAACAAGAAAATCGAGTTTAGTAGAGCATTTTAGAGCCAGTCGCATTTCCCAGCTACATCAGGAGAATGGAAATAGAAATTCTAAAGAAATTTGTTCTCGAGTGGCATTCAAAGGCGGTGGCGATGAGTAGAAGGAAGGAGCCAAGACTGTTCCAAGGAACGCTAGAAGTCGGTAGTTATGAATAATGTATTAAAATTGGAGGAAGCTGGCAGAAGGAAATGTTCCGCAGACATACAGCATGCTCGGCGACAAACCGGAAGGACATGGCGTCGAAACTTAAAATACGGAAGAATAATGTATAGAATTTAGTGATTCGGTGAATTTATACATGCGATATCTGGGTGGGGACGGGCATGATAAATAGGCAATTATGTATGTTTGCGTTGTACTTCGATCATCAGTTTTCCAATCAATTTTTAATTTTCCTCTAGAAAGGACGTCGAGGGCGGAAAAGCCGGTGTGTTGACTTTCCATTTGTACATCAAGAGGTCCATTCCTTTGAAATTGAATTTTCTTCAAATAGCACTTCAATGACATTTCGAAAAGTATTTTTCTAGTAGTTCAATGAAAAGTCACCTTGATTAGAATCCTTTTGAGATGTTCATTGGGTGATACTGCAACAAAGGCACTTTCGCAAGACGGGGGGCTTAATAGCACGAAGAATCTTATAAAACACAATAAAATTGCATCAAATTTGTAAAGATACTTTTTCTTTGTTCCAGGTAAGTCGCCGAATTCCACAATCTTGACAATAAATGGAGCTGAATTTACATCGTAAGTAAGTACTTCATCCATAAGAAGTCACAACTTTTGTCAATCTTTTACAAATATCCAGAATATGAAGCTGTTGTTGGATATGACAAAATTTGAAAAGAAAATTGATTATATTTGTCTTTTTTGTTTATCATCTTTTGTGAGTAGAAGCTTTTGAATGAAAAATTCTCAGAAATGGAAATTTCCATGAAAAGTCGCGATGGTAGAAGTTGCAGAGAGCTTCAAGTGAATTCTTGGCAGAAGGGTACCATGCCATTGGATCTCACTGAAATGAAGTTATATTTTTTCTGGATTGATGACACTGAAAATTTTATAGGCAATTTATAAGATGCAGTTGGAATATCCAATGAGATTGGGTTTTATTTCAAAAGTTTAATCAAGTGGCAACTTATTTGTGATGAGTAAATAGTCAAAAATGGGAGTTATCCCAGTGGTGATAAATTAAAGCTAATAGCTAAGGGTTGTTTGAGGTCAACTATTTGTTTTTTTAAGATTTCGTGTAAAACAAAACCTTATTAAAATCGATTCACTATCTGTCTGTCTATCTGTCACACGCACTTTTCTCCAAAACGGCTAAATCGATCCGAACGGAGTTTGGTGGGAACTATGAAATCCCACCCATACAGCGAGTGACATAAATTTAGGTGGAGTTTAAAAAAGGGCTCCCCATACATAGAAGGGAGGGGGGGATTTAAAGAAAAAATTCACCGGATAAAGTCGTGTAGAATATCGATTAGTACTTTCCGAAGTTGACATTAGTTTGGGCGTGAATTGCAAAGTGCACGAGTCAGTAGTCAAAATGTACGTACTTAAAGTGAGACAGTACTCATTTTCGGAAACTACCCAACCGAAAAATCCGAAAAAATCAGGACGGTGCTCTTAGATGAAATCTAGGCCTCAAAATATGTCCCATTTCAATATATGCTGAAATAAATTTACTAATAGTATATTAGCAACTTTTAGACTGAAAAGCCCCCCTTAAGTTCATCCTAGGAGTACTAAATTTCGTCTCGTGCATACACATGCCACATCTTATGGAAATCTGACTATTAGTGTCAAAATTATAGCAGTTCAAACTTATCAATTTCCTGCGAATTTACCGCATCCTAAGTCATACAAATAAAATGCTGACGTCATAAGTAGCGAGAATAGTTGACATTCGAATGAAATATTAAAATTCCATTCATGAAGAATCTACTTCTCCCTAGCCCTTTTTAAGGTTTTGTGTAAACACAAAACCTTATTAAAATCGGTTTACTGTCTGTCTGTCTGTCTGTCTTTTTTTTTTGAGGAGGTGGAAATCTTCAAAAGACACTGGTCTGGACACACCAGCGTGTGGGATTTTTACCCACTAAAACCACCCCCGACTCCCTCCCTGCCCCGCGGAACCACCATAAGGTATTACATCACGGGGCGGAGTCAGCTCACTCTAGCTTAATCCCATTTCTTCTATACGCGGCGCACGTGACCGCGCTTTTCTCCTTTCCTCTGCCTTTCGCAATTTATCTTGAATAGATGCGATCATGGAGTTGACCGCATCCCAATTCTTTTGATGTGCTAGCATTTTCGGTACCAGATTTTCTGGTACCAGCACCTCTCCTAGAGTCTCCTCTAGATTCCTCCTTTCTTCCACAAATCTCGGACAGTGGAAGAATACATGCTCTGGGTCCTCTGGGACTCCATTGCAATTTGGACAATCGGGTGAGGTCTCCAATTTAAACCTGTGAAGGTATTGGAGATATCCTCCGTGTCCCGTGAGAAACTGGGTGAGATTATAATTAATCTCACCGTGTCGTCTCTCCAACCACTCCTTGATGGCAGGAATGAGCCTGTGCGTCCACCGGCCCTTTCCCGAGCGTTCCCATCGCTCTTGCCATCTATTTATGGATCTCTCCCTCTCAGCGTTCTTTGTCCGCGATGAGGAAGAGGTTGGCTTTGCATTGTATATATTCGCCATCTCATCTGCCAAGATGTCAATCGGCATCATTCCAGAGATGACGAATGCTGCATCATCTGAGACAGTCCTGAAGGCAGAGCATACCCTCAAGGCTGTCCTCCTGTAGACTGAACTCAGTTTGGTAGCATTCCCTGACATCCACAACGCCTCCCTCCAAACTGGGGTCGCATAGAGCATGATCGAGGTCACCACCCTGGCTATAAGCAACCTAGATGTATGCCGTGGCCCTCCCACATTCGGCATCATCCTCGCCAGGGCCATACTAGCAGTGGATGATTTATCACAAACATACTGTAAGTGTTGCTTATAGCTGAGCTTCCTGTCTATCACCACCCTCAAGTATTTGATGGTCGGCTTGGAAGTGATGATATGATTCCCGATTCTAACACAGGCGTAATTTCTCTTCCGGCGCTTCGTGATGAGGACCGCTTCTGTTTTTTCCTCCGCAAGCGTCAAACCAAAGCTCTCCAACCAGCATTTGACAGCACTGATTGCCTCGCTTGAGTATAACTCAGCATCTTCAAGATGCTTTGCGACGACAACCAGTGCAATGTCGTCAGCGTAACCCACCACTGTGGCTTCCTCCGGAAGGGGAAGATTAAGTACATCGTTGTACATGATGTTCCACAGTAGTGGGCCCAATACGGAGCCCTGTGGGACACCGGCGGAAACAACGTACTCCTGCGGTCCGTCATCAGTGTCATACCATAGCCTCCTTTCAGTTAAGTAACTATCGACGATAGCAGCGAGATAGGCGGGAATACCAATCTTTGCTAGGGATTTGCGTATTAGATTCCAATTGGCCGAATTGAATGCATTTTTCACGTCCAGGGTTACTACCACGCAATATTTGCTGGTACTACCCTTTCCGTGAATTGCATCTTCGGCCAAGCCAGTAACCAATTTGATGGCATCAATGGTTGGTCTGGCTTTTCGGAACCCATACTGCCGATCTGAAAGGCCGCCTTGGCCCTCAACAACCGGGAGTAATCTATTATAGATAACCCGCTCTAACATTTTCCCTACTGTGTCCAAAAGACATATGGGTCGGTATGACGATGGTTCACCTGGAGGTTTACCAGGCTTAGGCAGAAGTACCAACTTCTGTCGCTTCCAAGCCGCCGGAAATATTCCTTCGGACATGCACGCTTCAAACAGCTCAGCGAACATGTCCGGCCTGGATTTCACGGCAAGCTTAAGGGCCTTATTCGGCACTCCGTCCAGGCCCGGCGCTTTATTGTCTCCTATTCTGCTGCAGATCTCCAGCAGCTCGTCTCTGGTAACTGGAGGAATTGCCGTCACATTCAGAGGTGGTTGGAATGTGTCGGTGCTCTCCTCTTGCTGGGGGAATAACCCCTGGATGATTTTCAGCAAGAGGGTGGGACACGTGATCTGCGGAGAGGAGCGGCCTCTGAATCGTCCCATCACTATTCTGTAAGCACTCCCCCACGGGTTGATGGCCGCTTCTGAACAGAGCTCCTTAAAGCATTTTGTCTTGCTTCGCTGGATGGCGAGCTTGAGGGTTTTGCGGGCTGCCTTATAGGCGCACTCTTTCTGCCCCTGATCGACTCTACCTACCGCCCTCTGAGCCGCTCTTCTGGCTCGGTGGCAGGCTGATCGAAGACCGGTCAGTTCATCATTCCACCAGTAGTTTGGTCTTCTACTGGGAAATGAGCACCTCCTAGGCATAGACGCGTCACATGCTTTGGCGATGCATTGAGCCAGATGGACGGCTCTTTCCGTAGAGGCGCCCGCTATGTCAGGTGGATCTAACCACACCTCTAAGAAGCTCTGCTCATCCAAAGATTTTGCAGACCAGCCTGAAACCTTTTTCGGTTTCGGGCATGATAGCTCTTTGCCCTGTGGCTCGACACATGTCTCAAAGAAGATTGCCTGGTGATCGCTGTGGGTGTAGCGTTCGCTGACGCACCAGGATATACCACGCGCCAGCGCAGGGCTGATAAAGGTCAGGTCTACAACCAACCCTGACCCCCCTTTCTGAAAGGTGTTTACGGCACCTTCGTTAGCCAAAACCATGTCCAGCTGCGCAAAAGCCTCTAATAGACTGCGCCCCTTAGCATTTGATTCTCTGCTACCCCACTCTAGGGCCCAAGCATTGAAATCACCTCTGTCTGTCTGTCTGTCTGTCCGTCTGTCTGTCTGTCTGTCTGTCCGTCACACGCATTTTTCTCAGAGACTGTTGTAGCGATTGACACTAAATTTGGTAGAAAGGTGGGAACTGTGAACGCTCACGCATACAGTGAGTTACATCCTTTTACGTTGAATTTAAGGGGGGGTCCCCATACATGCAAAAGGGGGGTGTAAATTTTTTTTTCATCAAATATAGTCATGTGGGGTATCAAATGAAAGGCCTCGATTAGTACTTTTCTAAGCCGGTCTTAGTTTTGACATTTGTTGGAAAGGTGGGGAGTGCGGGGGGTTGAAAGTGCTCATTCCTTTAAGGGGGCCATTCTCAGAAACTACCCAACCGAAAAATCTGAAAAAAATCAGGGGGCTGCCACTATATGGTGCCTGGGCTCCGAAATACCTTCCATAGTGATATCTGTACAAATAAAGTTAATAATAGTATATTACCATAATTTTTAATAATTGACTGCAAAACCCCCCTTATGTTCATGCTAGCACGACAAAATTTCACAACAATATAGAGTATAACATAGAGCATGATCTTACCAAGTTTGGTCGAAATCGCACTATTACTAACAAAGTTATAATACGTCAAACTTCTGGCTTCTTCGCAAATTCACGTAATTTTCGTTAACGCAAATTACGTGACCATACCATTGAAGACTCCCTTCTCGGAGTTTCTTCACGATCGGTGCAACCCCATATTGATCAAGGATATCCTCATTTCGGATATAATCAAAACGTGTCACGCCACCAGTCTAATGCAACATCTTCGTCTCCATTACCGCAAGACGCCGTTCATTGTCTTTTATAGTCGGCCAACACTCACAACTATAGACAGCGGCAGACGGACGACCGTGCGGTAAATTTTAGATTTGAGACGTTCGCTGATACGTCGATCACAAAGAATACCAGTTGTGGAATGCCACTTTATCCAGATCGCATTACTGCATGAAATAATTTCATTTCGCAGTTCCCCATTGGCTAATATTATTGATTCGAGATATTTAAATCGCTGAGTCCTGGCAATGGCAGTAACCTGCCCCACGAGATATTCAAATCGCTCAGTTCTTGCAATGGCAGTAACCTGCACAGAATTAAGCGATTTAAATAGCTCGGGTCAATGCTATCAGCCAATGGAGAACTACGTTATGCTCCTCACATAGGGAAACACAAAACCTTTTACACCTGAAGCGTCAAGTTTCCGGTTTCCCGCCTTGTTCTTAGATATTCTCTAAATAAGCCTAAAAGTTTTGCTCTAACCTCCTTTGCGGGTTTACCACGGTGTACGAGTTCGGAATGGGTTATATAAAGGTTGTTGATTGTCCGGATGAATGAAACCTGCTGTTATCGGCTTTGAAAATATAAGCGAACGGTTACGCACTTTGCGCTTGCGAGGTAAACTTAGAACTATCAGCGTCGTTAACGATCCTGCCCCTACAGGGGACACTCCATAGTCGGAGAAGGATGCCTTCTACGAGACAGTAGAACATACCTTCGAAGCCTGTCCCAAAATCATACTTGGAGATTTTAACAGCCAAGTAGGAACGGAGTCTGCATTCAGACAATACTTTGGCTCCCATAGCTTACATCAAAATACAAATGATAACGGACTGCGGATTACTCAGTTGGAAATGTGACACGAAATGGTTGTAGGAGGTATCTGGTTTGCGCGGACCACTTTCAACCAAATTGACCATGTGTTGATCGAATGCCGCCAGCTATCAGCCTTGATGAATGTCAGAACATATAGGGGGGCCAATATTGACTCGGATCACTATCCGTTGGCATGATGCTCCGAGCTTAAATAACAACACCACCTAGAATGCTCCCGACAATCAGGTGAGGCTTAGCCCGGAAGTTATCCACAGTCAACAGAGAACCTGGAGATGAAGCATCAAAAAATGATCTTCACAATCACCTGAAAAATGTTATCATAAATACGGCCCACAAACATGCTTGGGCACAGCCGCAAAACGAGTCGGAACGGCTGGTTTGACGATGAATGTAAGCTAGCAACGGGACGGAATAATGCTGCATACCGAGTAATGTTGCATTCACAAAGAAGGCGGGCACGCGCAGAAACTTATCACGCACTCCTTCGAATGGAGAAGTGACTTCAAAGACGGAAAAAGGAAGCCTGTGGAAACCAACAGGTCGGTAAACTCGAAAAGTACAGGGAAAAACCGCGCCAGGCGCGCAAGTTTTATCAACAATTCAGCAGGATGAAACTTTACACACCTCGATGCTCATCCTATCGAGATAAAGATGGAAATCTGATTTCCGACAGAATGGACATTTTAGAGGATGGGTTGAGTATTTTGATGAATTGCTCAACGACCAAAATATCGACTGGTTGAAGATCCCGCCAACTGGAGACGACGGATAAATGCTGTCACCACTAAGCATAGAAGAAACATCGGCTTAAAAATCATAAGTCACCAGGAGCCCATAGAATTACAATCGAATTAATTAAATATGGAGGCGACCAATTATACCAAGTGGTTCATCAACTTATGCTTAAGGTGTGGGACAGCGAATCAATGCTTGACGACTGGCCACGAGGCATTATCTGTTCCATGTATAAAAAGGGAGATATCATGCAGTGCAGCAATTACAGAGCTATCACGTTCCTTAGTACCATCTATAAGATATTCTCCGCTATGTTGCTAAGTTGGATAGCCGCATACGCCCAGAACATCATTGGCCCATATCGAAGAGGCTTCAACTCATCAGCAGCAGATCAGATTTTTCCCTGTGGCAAATGATGAAAAACTATTGCAGTAAGGACATCAATTGCACCATCCTTTCATCCCTGACCAATGTGTGAAGCTGATAAACACACCAGGGTCTCTGTCAAGACCATTCAACATCAACAATGATCTAAGACAAGGGGATGCCGATAATAACTATGATAATGGAATCCACGCACGGTTATTGGCAGCCAACAGAGCCTATTTCAGCTTGCAAAAACTATTTCGCTCGCTACATCTCACCATAGGGTCAAAGCTCCTACTGTACAAGACTATGATCTTGCCAGTCCTCATGTATTCCTCGGAAACTTGGGTTCTTAACAAGAAAAATTGCGAACTCTTGGTCGCGTTCGAGAGAAGAATCCTCCGAAGAACTTTTGATCCTCTACCTGACGATGGACGATTCCGTAGCCTACGTAACGACGAAATCTATGAGCGATACCATGACCGGTCTGGTTGTGGATAAAATTCGTTTCAATAGGTTGCGGTGGGCGGGTTACTTAATCGGTATGGATGAAGATGATCTAGTCCGGAAAATCTATAAGGGCAACATCTATGATAGAAAAAGAAGACGAGGCAAACGCTGCCTGAGATGCAACGGTGGCGGCGTAGGCTAGGATGCCAGACAGCTTTAAGGGATATCGAATTAGTGGACCTCGGCGTAAAACCTGGATATCTGGAATTCCTTATTAAGGCGGGGCTAGATCAGATACTGGTTGTTGCGCCATTGATGATGAAGATGATTGTCCGGATGGAACTTTTTTAAAGATTTGCATGTTAATCTCAAAAAGGAGGGTTCATGACCACAAGAGAGGAACTAGATTGCTTTCCAAGTGATGCTTTCCGTCTTCAAGTGGATGCGGGCTCAGATTCGCAGCATTTTCAACAAAAAATTGACTTCGGTCTAGTTTAGGTCTGAATATACGGTGGATTTCACTTCAATATAATTCGCGTTATGTCGTGTTTACGATTATATAAAATGAAGCGATTACCACCTGTCGCCAATTGCGGTCAAGCTGCTCCGGGGGCGAGGTGAGGCAACGTCTGATGATTTGCCTCTGCCCTGGACGAAAATGTCAGTCAACTTTTTTTATAGGTGACATATTGATGCGGTGGGTGAGCGGATGGACGACTACTTATGGTTTTAGCCTTGTGAAGTAGTCATTTTGACTAAAAATGAAATCACGCCCCTGCATTCTGTGTCGATCGGCGAGATTATTAAATAATAAAAACTAAGAGTTAAGTACCTTGAAAACTTTTGAGTAAATCGAAGCAGTAGCGGACAAAGCCACAGCTGGAGTTTCGGCCTTAAATCGACTCATGACAAATGTTGGTGGTCTTACCTTTAACAAGAGATGTTTTTTTCATGAATGCGAGTCAGACTGTTTTGTTCTACGGCGCGCAGGTTTGGGCTGACACTCTTGGTAAAGTGATGAATCGCAATTGCTTTGTGAACTAACGAGGTGGTGTTTCTCTATCGCCCTGTCTTAGAAGCGAATGACTTCCGTTACCCCCCTTGCAAGGAAACGTAATATGATTTACAAGCGCAAAGCAAGAGACTCAAGGAAGATGGTTGCTCGTAAAGATCCACAACATACACTCAGGAGGCAGATAGGCTAGGCAAGTTTTCATCAACTTAGGTCCGCGGTTCAACCGAAAGTATAATGAGATTTTTTACTTTTTACTCTGATTTTAAGGAGGCATGGAAATTTTCAGTATTTAGTGAATGGTGGCCACTGATTACATCTTTTGTCTGTGTAAGTTAAATGGCTGGCAAAACCTTGTTGGTGCAAAAACCTCCACCATTGCTATATATTGGCATTTACTAGAGCAGACGTTAGGACTGCACTCTATTTGAAATGGCATTTTATAAGGCCATAAAGACCTAATGCGTTAAAGAAGAATGTGATGTGTTCAGAAGGTTGTATAATAATATCTGATTGGATAACCCTACTTTTTCCTCTATGGTAATGGAAGGAGGGGTAAATATTTGAGAAACGCTACTGCGCCAGGTTGCAGCATTGTGTGGAATTCACATCCATTAAAACCGCATTCACTTCTCCATCCATATCCCCGTGGAGTAAGCGTGAAGTATTACTTCGCGGGAAGGAAAGCACAACTAAACCACGTGTCCGTCACGCTTCCCGGCCACACCATATTCTTTTCCGATTATCGGAGCTACGTAACCAGAGACATTCAGTTTAGTCCGACCGCAGTTGGCCGAGTTGAAGGCATTTCTGACATTGAACGTCACCACCTCGTAGCACTTATCAACGGCTCATGTCTCCCGAGCTAGTTTTCCCACCGTTGCTATTGTGGTCTCTGTAACCCATACTCCCGCTCCGATAGATTACCTTCTAGGACTATGAATGGACGCATCCTGTTGTATATCACCCTCCCTAAAATCTTCTTTATAGTTATTAAAAGGTAGATAAGGCGATAGAAAGTGAGTCCGCTAGGTCGTTTCTGAGGTTTCAGGAGCAGAACCAATCTCCACCTCTTCCTCTAGGCGGGAAACACTCATTTCACCATGCACAATTCGAATCGACTGAACTATGAACTATGCAGGTTTGATTTTGGCAGTCATTCCTTTGATCGAGAAGATCGTTGGTTTTTCGTACAAAAATGACAGGCACGTCACTTGAGATGATTTTTTCCCATGAAACTTATTTGTTGTAGTGTTGTAAGTACCGCCCCCATTTTCGTCCTTGTCTCAAGGCACAGCTGCTTGTAATAATTCCACTTACTTTCTCGTATGGCCATTTTAAAGTTATTTAGAAGATTGCAATATCATTTCACTGACTGCAGATCTTGTCGCTTCCTTCTTCATCTTTGGCAAAGCCTCCTCACTCGCAGACAGGATGATCTCAACGCTCCCTTCTTCCTCTTTGGCAAAGCCTCCTCACTCGCAGATACGATAATCTCAACAGCGAGATTTCCTAAAGACAGCTCTACAGTGGTGTGCTGTCGGCAAATGCTTCCGTGCTTCTGTGCTAGCAAGATTTGGGAATGAGTTCGGGGCGGGCCAGGACGTTTGGCTACTTCAGTCCATCTTACGACGTGTACAAAATTTAGGAAAATCTTAAATCAACTGAAGTTCCTCTGTGAGTAATACCAGCGGCTAAAGGAGGGTATACAGTTCAACTAGTTCCCGCTCCGTCATCTACTATAGAAGAGTAGGAGAAGGGGGAAGTAGCCGGGCCGGCAAGTTTTAACTATTCTCCACATTCCACACAGCAAGCCTTGATGTTCTGTTAGCTAACAAGGCGGGTCGCTACGTGGAGAAAAAGGTGAAGTCTAAGCCATTAACTGGGAAATTTTAAGAATATTGTGAGCTACAGGTATTGCGCCTAAATAACTCAGGGCTATGCGAGGACTTGCACTCTTCCCCTACTCTCCTATGGCACTTCTTAGGCATCTGGGATAGTTTCATTGCATGGCAAACCCTGCAACGGAGTCACCGTTTCTTAATCTGTCTACCCCATACGCCGGCGAAGTTCTGTTTTTGTCATTGTCTCAGCCCAGAATATTCCGAACTTCTGGCTAGCTCATTTATGATAGTATTCTCTAGTGTTATATCAAGGACTCCTTGCATGGAGTTAATGGCAAATAGTGGCATAGTTCGAATATTTGGCATTTCTTATTTGTAATTAAGGATGAATCCTCACCGCTTCCCCAAATCTCGTTGTGTGCCTTGGCAGCAGCGGTTATGAACTCATAGTGGTTTCCTCTTACAGAATTTAGCAGTCTAATGGCTTGTTCCGGGGTTCCAGTTGTCGCCTTCAAGAGAGTAACCCATCCCACGACCGCCTCACAACTTCTTCCGTCGGGTTCCAATAGAATTAGGAAAGCTACGGATGTTTCAGTCAAAAACTCTAAAGGATATATTTATTTTAGTTCAGGCGTAATAGATTTTAGGCTTAAAAACAAGATTCTTCTGAGTTTTTAAGTAAATTCAATGTCTTGAAATATGTCAATATTATTCTTGCAAATTCGGTTCTTTTAGGGATCGTGTTAAATTTTTCATCCAATGTGTCTGTCGAAGTATCCTTCTTCGTCTTCTTCTTGCCCGAAGGTGCAGTTGATAGGGCAATTGTTTGTTTAAATTCTCATTCGGTCATTCGTCTCGATCGTGAGTAGGTTTCCTTTGCCCTTGCGCTTCTGAACATCCCCCACACCTTCATTTTAGGCGATTATGGAATGCAGGGTCTGCTTTCTTTCCCTCCCTCTATCTTGAGAAGGTAGATTGTTACCATGTGTGTCCGGGAATATCAACATATTCCGATAATTGTGATCCCTTCTTGCCTTGTATCTCCCATCACATAGTCTACTAGAATCTTACGTAGCTGAAAGCATGAGCTGCCGAACACAAACTGGCGAATTCGCCTGACGAAATTCTTTTTAATGATTTACTGCTTCAGACGAATGAGCGTTTGTTTCTGAAATGATTTCGATAGGATAACCGATCGGATTTGCACTCGTGTAGCTAACGTCTTCGAAGCATTACCCCTTTCCAGGCTAATTTCTACTATTCACCTCTTCCTCAGTTCCCCGTTGAAAGCTAGGTAACCGTGAGCTTTCTTGAGGACCTCATGTTTTCTTTCTGCCTGTATTCTTCGCGGCAGGTCAATGTTGAACTTCCTCTTTTGTTGGGTGTTGTTACCTAGTTGTTAATGTTGTGGAAATGTACACCAACTGTTTTTCGAACATAAATTCAGAACACTAATTACGAAAACGTGGTTCCAAAACCTCTTATTGTTTCAACCTATTCATCAGGCTTGGCTCGTTCTGGATATCCACCAGATTTACATTACCTGGGCTGCTATATCCAGTTTATCCATTGTCTGCCAAATTTTAATCTCCGTATCACTTAGTGAGAGAGTAAGCAGATGTCATCACCCTAGTCGATGTATTTAAGAAAATATGCATGGTTCAGTGAATGAAGAACGTCACTGATAACAAGAAGAAATAATTTCGGTGGCAGGATGACTCCTGGCGGATTCCATTCAGGACTCTCAGATTCTTCAGAGGTTTTGCCTCAATGCAGGACGTGACATTTTGCGCATTTATATGTCGGTTTAATAATAGCTAGTTTCTGCAGAATGCCCCTCCTGAATAGAGCACGCCAGACATACTCTTGATGCAGTCGATGGTTTTCTTGAAATCTACGAAGAGCAGGCGAAGGGGTCAAGATCCGAACTTCGCGGTCAAACTCAGCGAAATAACAAATTCGCTTTTGTCACGTCGCCTACTATGCTTAATTTGCCGATATTTAGTACAGTATTGCAGCTCGAGCGTGTACCACTGGTCACCAGTCGTAGCAATCAATAGAGTCCTTAACCTCTTCCGTTTATCGATCCGCATCCACGTCAGCCTCATTGGAAAGTGGCGAACGACCTGAGTAGGTCCTGAGAAAGGAGAATTTCAATTGTGGTCCAATGATCCTCAACATTCTTTATCGGCCTATTTAAAGTAATCAGGAAGATAGCTTTCGCACCGTCGAACAACAAGTGGATCGTTTAATCGGCCGATGTTGAACCTGCGGCGTTGTAGCTTTCCTACACTGTGGAAGCCACCGCACGCAAGGAACTCCAGACATCCTGGTTTTCCGCCCTGGCGCCTAAAAGCTGTCTGGGCCCCGGCCTCGCCATCGCTTTATCCGAGGCAGGGTCTGCAACTTCTTCCTTGTCTACCATAGATATTGCCCTTATAGAATTTGCTCACCCATAGTGATTAAGTGGCCCGCCCACCAAAATCTATTGAGCCAGAATAGTCATGTATGGGACTAAAAAGTCTTCGAAAGATTTTTCTCTCGAACGCGTGGATTGACGTTTCGAGTGGAATTGTTTCTGTAAGCTGGAATAGAGTCTGTTGGCTGCCAACAATTGTGTGCGGATTTCATAGTCGTGGCTGTTACTAGTTGTGATAATCGACCTCAGATAGGAGGAGTTTTCAACGGTCTCGAAGTTGTATTCTTTTATTTTGACCAGTGCTATTTGATGTTGTTATTTCTTTTGTTTTCGATGCTGATGTTGCCCTCATGGATATGCTTCGTCTTGAATTCATTAATGTACAGTCCAAGATCTGCAGTGATCACCCCCTGTTCGATCTGGACGATGCAAGACTGTACTTCCCGGATTGTTCTTCCCATAATGCCAGTATGGTGAGAATCGACCAGTATTTAGGTGGATTTGAAGCATGTCTCTCGCATTTATGGAACATCAGTATCACGGTCAGGTTAACGAATGATAGGGTATCTCGTTGTCTTAAATCATTGTTAATGTTGAATGGCCTGGAGAGTGATCCTACTGCTTTTATCTGGCGTCGTACCGTGGCCAGGATCAGCCTAGCCACTCTCACCAATTTGGTCAAGACACCGAAATCAGGTATGTATATTTTCACCTTAGTTATGCTATCAAGTTACGGTCATATTCTGAAAGTTTCCCCATCGCTTGCCGCACAGAGAAAATCTGATCAGTTGCTGGTTTGCCTAGAGTGAAGGCTCTTTGGTATGGGCCGATAATGTTCTGTTCATATGGGATTCTCCTGTCAAGCGGAGAATATTACTAGACTGCAAGATATTCCCCTTTTTATGTACGGGGCAGATAATGCCTTCTTGGCAGTCGTCAGGCATTAATTCACTGCCACACATCTTGAGCATAAGTTGATGAGCCGTTTGGTGTAGTTGGTCACCTCCATATTTAATCAGTTGGGCTGCCTTCTGGCGACTTACGATTTTTTACCCTATGAACTGCACGCCTGGACCAGATACCGGTTGTTGCGCCGTTGATGATGATGATGAATTGCACGAACGCTTTCTTTCATGCTTGGTGTTGGCAGTATTTGCCCGTCGTCTTCAGTCGGCGGGACCTCCAACTCGCTCATCAAAATACTCAACTCATCGTTGCAATATGCCCATACGGTCGGAGATCAGATTTCTCTGCCTGCCTTCACAGGTGAACATGGCTTCATTCCGCTGACGCCTACTTCTACTTTTCGCGTTACAATTTTGTTGGTTTTCCAAAGATTCTTTTTCGGAGGAGGAGATATTGCCCCCTATATAGTATGTTCTGACATTCATAAACGCTCAGAGTTATCTGCGTTCGATTAACTCGTCGTTAATTTGCTTGAATGTGGTCCCGTCTGGTGATGCCCACGTTTGTTTTTGGACCGCTTTCCATTGAAACCAGGTACTTCCAACATGGTTGTTGCGTGCAATGCTGTTAACTGAATAGTCCGCAGTCCCTTATCAATGGTGTTTCCATGTTAGAAGTCAACGTATCGTCTGAATCCGTAATCAAGCTCCGTGTTCCGTCCGTACTTGGTTACAGGCTCCGAGGGCCTGCTCTACTGCCTTCTAGAAAATGTTCTGTTCCCATTCTGCAGTTTTTCCTACAGGGGCGTGAACTTTAATGAGTCGAAATTTGCCTCACAAACGCGGAATACATAGCCATTCGCTCATGTTTTCAAAACCGATAAATCGGTCCCTGTTGTTGTAATACTATTTCATCAGCTTTATATTGGGACAGGAAGTCGGCTAGCTGCTTTATTGCTCATTCTCTTTGGAGGTTGTCAACATTCCCTGAGAAAATGTGTAAATCGTTATTCAGTTTTCGTTGTCGGTTTCGTTGTTGGGTAGTCAATCTCATCTGAGGCTTCTTGCGTGGCTCCGAAATTTTCGTTTTCCGTGTAAGGTTACCCCATCTAACTCCAAGCTGCAGGACCAGTTGATACAATTTGGCTAGCTTTCAGGCGTATGATATTTGCCTTCATCCTACTTCATCTGCAATTTTTCATTAAGAGAGAGTCAGCGGTTACCACCTGGAGATGGAGATAGTGTTTTTGGTGCAGCTGTTGGTGTAGGTTTAGCAGGTTTTATGCTCTATTGTTGGTACCAGCACGTGTTTCGCCCTGGGACCTATACTATTCTTTGGTGACCACCAAAATCTACTGCTGATTGCAAAGTGGTTGAGGCACAACTGTTCTTATGGCAAGCTCTGTTGTTCAACGATATGCCACCGATGACAAGGCGGTGAATACTGTAGAAATCCAGAACATCTCGTTAATATTGTTGCGATCGCCAAGACTATGTTCTTCATCATATGCTTGAGCAGCGCGTTGTTAAAGCCCGCCTAGATCGTCAGATCACCCATCATGATGCGAACGTCGCCTTAAGGGAGCTTCTCCTGCACTGCACTAAATAGCGCATAAGAAACCTCCTTCTTCTTTTAATTGAAAGTCTGCGTTGGTGTATTGTTCCTCATTTTCGATCAGAACCTCGCAGTTCCAAACAATGGGAAAAACCTGTACTACTACGAATGGGATAAAAAAGGTGATGTTATATACTAACGAACGACTGGAAAACTCACTGAGGGCACAGTCCACTTCATCCAAGCGTTAAAAATAAAATAAGAATCGATTATCGATTATGCAATAGCATATGCTCGTCAAAGCTCTTCATTCAGGTGGTCACAAATCACTTACTCGCAATGCTGTTGGATGTAATTCCAGTAATGGCAAACTACAGCCCTTCTTATGCGATTACCTTGTCGACAGTTTGTTGAACTAAGGAGGACCTACCTCGCGTTTTGGTTCTTCATAAGAAGTCCAAAGGGTCTCGCATCGTAGTATGTGAGGATCAGTTCTCCTAGCATTTCTTTAACTCATGCATCACCAAGATTCGCGACGCTTGGTGGGACGTAAAGCCCTAACTAGCGCTGGTTGATGAGATTCCTGGGAGGTCTGTTAGGATGATAGATGAGTCCACAAAATTTTCAGCCCGGACCTCGATTTCTTCTTTACGCCCTTGATGGAACCCCTGTTGAGAATTGAAGAAAGCCAACATCCTACTAACTAACTAACTCTGGCGTTACCGTCTGTCCTTGCCCGAGGAATGGATAACGTTTCTATACAATCAAAATCCAAAGTCTGCAGGTTGCCAGCAATAATTTCACATAAAAGGTATTATTCGGGTATATTTTGTCAGCCAGAATGAAAGGCACTTCCTCAACGATAATTCCTAAAGGTCAGTAGGGAAGGGGGTGATTTTTTCATGGACTTTTCGCAGCCTTAAGGGGTTGACAACTGAAATAAAAAAGGAAAATATTCAGCAAAAATAGTGTGTAATATATCTGAAGACACGGAAATTAAAATTCGCCTGTCAGTCGTATGTATATTTCTGAGTAATCACCAGTTAATTAGTTTCCTGCTCAGAAATTGGGAGAAACTCATACGAACAAACCCTCATGCATGACTGGCTTAATTTCTTCCCTTATTATCAACATCCATGCAAACTTCACCGAAACACTATTAAATCCAGTTAGCGCATTGCAAATTCAACTATTTCTTGGAAAACGTATACACTTCGGGGCAAATTGCGCTGAGTTTATCCCCCAGTGACATAAAGTGTTTGTTACATGCACAAAACTCCACAAGACAAAGAAATTTAAATACCCGCGTTTCGCCCCATACTCGCTGAGTTGTGAACAATACAGACGCGAGGGTGTGTAAATCAAATTGATGTCGGCGGATAAGGGCGCAGAACACTACTAAGTTTCCTCAAGTCCTTTCTTAGTGGAAAATTCGAACTTTAGCTTTCACTGGCATCCATGTTTGCCTAAAGACTTCGCTTCTGAGGAATACAATAATTTTGGGCTCCGGTTGGTGCGCGAGTTATCCCGTGAATTTTGTTCTTATCATAATAAATGCAACCAGGAATAATATTATACATGCGAAAACTTATCCTGTCATTTTAACTTTGTACCAAGTTTCGGTTCGGAGCAAGTATAGTTTGGATAATGTTGGAAGCGATGATGGCAGTCGGGAATGGAAATTTATCGAATTATGTTATGGTAAAAGTTTTGATAGGGAATGAAACCAGGCTAGAGCTCAGCACGCAGAGGCTATATTACTTGGCTGTCTCTCCTATCTCCAAGAGTTTGGTACTTCGGGAGAATAGTTGAGCTTTCAGAAACATTCTTGCGGAATTACGAAAGCAGATTAAACCTCTTAGCAGCACTAGTTCCTTACTATTTTCTAACGCAGAGGATGAACTGTGTTTGTTTTTTAGCCGCGTAGTCGTCTTTTGATACTCATCCTGATTCCATCTTGATTTCTTCTAATGTAAGCCATGGGTCCTGCTGTTAACTTATCAAAGGACAAGAGAAAAAGATCGCTAGAATCTACCAGAGATTATACGGTCACTCTGTAGTTGTTCTTTGATTGTTTCTGCAATGAATGGCAGACATGCAATTTATTGAGAATGCGAACATGCAATTGTTGCTGTAATGGTTTCCAAAGAAGCCTTATGAGATGAGACCTGAGTCTCTTTAAGGGCAAGAGGATCTGGTTTCCTCGAGTTCGTGAACGATGTCGGCCTGGGTAACGTAGGTAAGGAATAGTAGTTTGAAAGGAATAGGATGATTCATCATCATCAACGGCGCAACAACCGGTATCCGGTCCAGGCCTGCTTTAATAAGGAACTCCAGACATCCCGGTTTTGGGCCGAGGTCCTGGCTTACGCATCGCTCCACCTTAGGCAGGGTCTGCCTCGTCTTCTTTTTCTACCATAGATATTGCCCTTACAGACTTTCCGGGCTGGGTCATCCTCATCCATACGGGTTAAGTGACCCGCCCACCGTAACCTATTGTGCCGAATTTTATCCACAAACGAACGGTCATGATATCGCTCATAGATTTCGTCGTTATGTATGCTACGGAATCGTCCATCCTCATGTAGGGGACCAAAAATTCTTCGGAGGATTCTTCTCTCGAACGCGACCAAGAGTTCGCAATTCTTCTTGCTAAGAACCCAAGTTTCCGAGGAATACATGAGGACTGGCAAGATCATTGTCTTGTACAGTAAGAGTTTTGACCCTATGGTGAGACGTTTCGAGCGGAACAGTCTTTGTAAGCTGAAATAGGCTCTGTTGGCTGACAACAACCGTGTGCGGATTTCATCATCCTAGCTGTTATCGGTTGCGATTTTCGACCCTAATTAGGACGGTCTCAAAGTTGTATTCTCCTAACTTTATTCTTCCTGTTTGACGAGTACTGTTTGATGTTGTTGGTTGATTCGTCTTCGGTGCTGACGTTGCCACCATATATTTTGTCTTGCCTTCATTGATGTGCAGCCCAAGATCTGGCGCCGATAGCCGCCTACTCGATCTGGATGAAGGAAGTTCGTACGTCTCGGGTGGTTCCTCTCATGATGTCGATATCGTCAGCATAGTTGGGTGGAATTAAAGAGGATCGTACCTCTTGCATTTACTTCGGCATCACGGATCACTTTCTCGAGGGTCAGGTTAAAGAGGACGCGTGATAGGGCATCCCCTGGTCGTAGACCGTTGTTGATGTCGAATGGTCTTGAGAGTGATCCTGCTGCTTTTATCTGGCCTCGTACATTGGTCAGGGTCAGAATAGTCAGCCTTATCAATTCCGTCGGGATACCGAATTCTCTCATGGCCGTGTACAATTTTACCCTGGTTATGCTATCATAGGCGTTAGTCTTATCATTTTCGTCGGGATACCGAATTCGTGGCCGTGTACAGATTTTCCATTGCTTGCCGCAGAGAGAAAATCGGATCTGTCGCTGATTTGCCTGGAGTGAAGTCTCTTTGGTATGGGCCAATGAAGTTCTGGGCGTATGGGTCTATCCGGCCTAGTAGGATAGCGGAGAATATCTTATAGATGGTACTCAGCAATATGATACCTCTATAATTGCTGCGCTGTGTGATATCTTTTTTTTATGTATGAGACAGATAATGCCTCGTTGCCAATCGTCAGGCATTGATTCGCTGTCCCATACCTGGTCGCCTTCATATTTAACCAATTCGGCTATAATTTCATCGGCTCCTGGCGACTTATAATTTTGTAGAATTGCACGGAATGTTTTTGCTAGACTTGGTGGTGGCAGTATTTGTCCGTCGTTTTCAGTTGGCGGGACCTCCAACTCGCCGATGTTCTCGGTGCTCAGTAACTCATCAAAGTACTCAACCCATCGCTCCAATGTGCCCATTCTGTCGGAAATCAGATTTCCCCCTTTTTGTATCGGCAGGATGAGCATCGTGGTGTATAAGGCTTCATCCTGCTGACTTGTTGGTAAAACTTCCGCGCCTCGTGCGGCTACTCCCTGTATTTTTCGAGTTCACAGACTTGCTGGTTCTCCCAGGTTTCCTTTTTCCATCTGTGAAGTCGCATCTCCGCTCGACGGAGTTTGGGATAAGTCTATACGCGTGCCCGCGTTCTTTAAGAAGGCAACATTTCTCGGTATGCAGCATTCTTTTGTTCTGTTGCTATACATTCATCGTCAAACCAGCCGTTCCGACTCTTTCTGCGGCTGGGGCCAAGTATGTTTGTGGCCGTATCAATGATAATGTTCTTCAGCTGGTTGTGAATATAATTTGTTGATTCTTCATCTCCAGGACCTCTGTTGACTGCGGTTATTGCGGCATCCCTTTCCCTCTTCTGGGTGTTGCGGAGGGCTGTGTTGTGGATGGCTTCAGTATTCACTCTCACCTGATTGTCAGAGGGGATTGTAGGTGGCGCCGTAATTCGAGCTCGGAGCACCATACCAACCCCCTATATGTTCTTACATTCATCAACGCTGAGAGGTGGCGGCATTCAATCAACACGTCAATTTAGTTGAAAGTGGTCCCGCCTGGAGAGGCCCACGTATGTTTGTGAACCGCTTTCCGCGCAAACAAGGTACTTCCAACAATCATTTCGTGTGATACTGCTAACTGGATAATGCGCAATCATGCGCAATCATTGGTATCCCTATATAAGCTATGGGAGCCGAGGTATCGCCTGAATACGAGCTCCGTCCCTACTTGACTGTTGAAATCTCCAAGTATGATTTTGATATCATACTTGGAACAGGCTTCGAGGGCCCGCTCAACTGCCTCTCCGACTCAGCAGTCTCCTCTGTTGGGGTCTGAGCGTTATATTTCTAAATTTGCCTCGCAAACGCAGAGTGCATAGCCTTTTGCTTTTATTTTTAAAGCCGATAACAGTAGGTTTCATTTTTTCGCTGGCTAAGAAACCTACTTCGAGCACATGGTTTACTGGATGGCCGCTAAAATATATGGTATAGTGGCTCTTCTCCAGGAAATCGATCACTGTCGTTCGCATCTCTTGTAACGCTGTTACATTAGCCTTATATTGGGACAGGGTATCGGTTAGCTGCTCAGCAGCATTCGGTCTGTACAGGGGGCGCACATTCCATGAGAAAATGGGCAAATGGGTAATCCGTTGCCGTTCCCGGCGTTGTAAAATCCATCCTGTTCGAGGCTACTTTCGTGGCTTCGTAACATCAGTTTCTCGTGAAGGGCTGTCAGCCCCCCCCCCCCCCCCCATGGAGGACCAGTTGGTATATTTTGTTCCGTTTTTAGGCGCGGAAAACTCGCCTTCATCCTTCTCCGTCTGGAGGTTTTCATAAATAATGAACTCCCAACGATCACCACGTGGAGGTGGAGATAGGGTTTGGTAGTAGAGCTGTTGGTGTTGGTTGGTGTTCGTTGGCGGCAAACGATGGCCTAGCTGTTGCTAATCGACCATTTTGGAATGGCGTGTTGGTTAAATGGTTGGGGTCGTCAGAGGACCACTCCTGTTTCCATTAAGTTGCGACCGCAGGAGCCATAGATGACTCGTTCTTCTTAGCCTTGGTACAAGTCAAAGTTTTTGGTTGACTCAGAGGCGGTGAGCTCGGAAGCGAATAACCTGCGTAAGGAGCTTGGTTACCTGTCGGTTGGACTTGGCCCCAGAAAGTACCAACGGTTGGAACTTCGTGACAAGGGGTACTGACAAAAGAGGGTCCGGTTAAGTACATTGTATCGTCTTCTCTCAATAACCGAAAATGGTGCTTTACGACAGTCGGAAGTATAATGATCCTTCTTGAGGCTTTAATCGAGGAAATAGTACATAAAGGCAAATACGTTGAAAAGTATATCCACATGGTCGACAGACAACATAAATTCCGCAGTTCTCGTTGTTCAACGTGGGTGCGTTTAGATAAACTTTAAGTATTACGTTTAGGCCATTTCGTTTTGTATCTTGCTGCAAATTTTCCATCACAACTGGGATTCCAATTAATTTTGGAAATCTATTCATTTACCGCCATGTTTCCCCCATATTTATGTTTTGAATTAAGCGGGGGCTGTAATTGGAATAATTTTTGAATAAATCACTCAGACCCTTGCCGAATGGAGCTGGAAGTTCGCTAATAAACATTGCACCGTTTTATTTATTATTTATTCATACAAGATCTGGAAATAATCAGAACTGTGAAATCAGGTAACAAGATAAAGTTGTTTGCTGTGTTGGCTTCCTAATTAGGGTAGTCGGCGTTGGTGGCACTCCATAGAGACTGCTAAACGCCAGTTATTGTTGGTCTGAAAATTTTCAGAAGTTTCGTCTGCTGAACCACCGACTCCATTTTACAGCAAATAAAAGGCGCAGCAAAGCGTTCCAAGCCCGGCGCTCTGCCTATTATGACTTACTAATTAATTTAAGCTAATCTGACTTGATGACGATGACACGAACAATGTTATTCTCATTTCGCCCCTTTTGCTGCTTCCCACGGGAGCCTGGGTACATTACTCTGTGACGCATCACTGTGTTTCAAAAACTCATTTGCTATTCCTTCTCAGTCGCTCCACTTGTTGTCTAATTGACAATTTGTATTAGAGCCACCTGAGAACATTTTCAACTTCCTTTCCGGACCTGACTCGCTTCGCAGTCTGCACCCGAAAAAGGTCCTTGCGTCCTGCTCCCAGCCTTGCTTTTCTTATGTTCCATCTTAAGTGTTTTGTATTAAGGCTGCTAACAGGAAATTAAATACTTTGCCCTTACTTTCCGTTTCCCGGTGCGCCCTGCAAAAACTCCGGTCTCCAGAGTATTTTCGTGAAAAGCGCTTGTAACAAAGTCTCATTAAGTTTTTCCCGAAAACTTTCTGTCAGTTGTAGGTAGATGAAGAGGATTACAGGCGGGAAAGTGTGAAAGGTGGAGATTCATGGCACTACCTTTGATGCGTTCTATCTTCTACTTGAGGATTTTCATTAGAGATTCATCATTCAACTAGGATCTGTGGCAGGGAATTAGGGGAGAGGGGTCGTATCTTAGTTTTCTTAGAGTTGGTGTATATTAGCAGCCCCGAGCAACAATTCATACGTTTTGAAGTTCGTTTCTGGAGGAGGTTTCGTTGGTGCTGATTTCTGCGCCGTTCTTATTTATAATTGAAATTTGTTTGGCATAGTTCCTTTAGTTGTTGCTCACTCCTGCGAGCAGTCAAACAAAACTTTGAAACCAAACTATCTGATAGAAGTTCTGCTTGAAATTGGCTAATATGACTGGGAATGCGATTTCCAAATTTTCGTGTATCTGATGGCTCACTTTGCTGGGAGGGGGTCCTTCCTCTGCCATTAAAATTCGCCCTTCCCAACTTAGCAAAATACACAACAACTCCCAGATGCTTCCACTCATTAGCGAATGCAAATTTCATGATTCTGGCGCTATTTTATCATCAAAGGACACGACACTTGGACTACATTACGAGCGTCGCCTTAAAGTTGTCAACTGCAATTAAAGTTATCCCGCTTTCCATTACTTCGCTTATTATGGTGTTGTTTGCTTTCCTGATTATTCTCTAGTCGCGCCTTCCGAAAAATGCCAGTTTGTCCTAGGATGCCTCTAACAGGCATGGGACAGTTTGCATGTCGTGTGCGCGAGACCATTTGAAGGACATTGTCCAGAAGTGTCCGTTTTAATTAAATCATAACGATTCAGCGGGTGGGGATATTTCTTGAGCAAACAACCGGATGACATCAGTGCGGATAGTGTGAAGATGGACACGAGCCCTGTCAGATTAATTGAATTTTAAATTTGACTTTGTATTTTATTCCGGAATATGTTTGGGGAGTTTTTCCCTTTTTATATGAAGTTTAACGAAATGCAAATTGAAACTTTCGTGTCCCTACTTGGGACAGAATAAACACGTTTTTTTTCATACCAGAAGCTTTCTAATGTTTTGTTTGCTTCCGATTGTGCAAGAGGGTCTGCTGAACATGCTAACTAGATTGGAACAGAATAATACCTATGACTGGAGAGGAACGCTACCATATATACTTGGGTGAGCTTAGGAGGGTCTCTTGGGAAATTTCTGTTTAATTTTTCAATAAGGCCTTTCCTGGAATATATGGTACCGCATCGCCTGTCCTCATTTCCGAAAGGATTTTTGAAAATATATCGCCCTTGGGCCGGAACTACACCCACACAGATATTGATTTTGACTATCAGGAAGAGCCGCATGCAGTTTGATTACGACTGTGTATTAAAAGGCTAACTTTCTTCTTTTAAATGTTGCGACTTCGGCGAATTCTTTTTCACACATCGCTTTGTAATTCCAGTCCTCTACAAAGTATTATAGCGCGGAGTAGCCTGCATTTTGGCTGCCAGTTATCAGTTGGGGTCATCTTTGTGCTTTTGTCTTCTCCTCTGGTTTCCTCAACGTATGTTCAATTCACCCCGCTATGTAGTTAATTGAACTTCCCAACAAAAGTGCCCGAGTAATCAGATCCCAATGTCTCATTAAGCTCGATTCCCTTGTCTAACGAAATATCTCGGATTCGTTGACGTATGGCAAGATTTTCGTTAGTGGTTATGATGTCACCCGGGGGCAGGTAGTGAATTATAGACAGTGAGAATGCCCATAATTTTCCTACAAGTAGTTCTGAATTTGGATCGGATAAACTCTGCTGTATGTTTGTTTGGTTCTGGTAGGAAAGGTTGGGCGTGTTTAGCAACTAAATGGCTCTGTCACCTGCTATTATTATTATTTCCAGTTTTTGATAGCAGCCAATGCTACTGACATCGCAATTGTTGGTTATGGTCCGGGTTTCTACATTCCTGAACGACTTTTGAAGTAATCAAAGGACTGCTCAACGCCCTCAATATAATTAGACTATTTCTACCGATTGCGATGCGTTTGCCTTTCAAGCGGTCATCAATCGTCCAGGTTGCCGCTCTTAGGATCATATACACTTCAGCCTGAAGTACCGTTGCATATTGTCCCAAGAGAAAGACCCGTTTGTCTTTTTCATTCGGAAGGTAGGCGTCTGTACCGGAACTCTGTTCTGGTTTGTCCAAGCTTTCTCTTGATTTGGAGGTAACTTCATATCTTCTACCAAACAAATGCATGAAGATCGGAAAATCAAAAGGTATTGCGAAAACTGGATTCAGTTCTCACAATAATTCCTTCATTGCTATGCGCCTCCCGCGTCCATTGTTTCCAGATAGATCGAATAAGTTGTTTCACCCTAGTTTAAATATTAAGAAATAAAAATCTAATTTTACAATAAGCTGCCGGGAAATGGTCAAAAAACCCGACAGAATTCACTTGGCCTTAGTGGCAAATAAAGAAATATAAAAGTAGTAATAACTGTTTGATCGTTTCAAAAGATACTTTTCACTTAAATTATTGTTCTTAAAACTATCATAATTATATATTTTATATTACATATTTTTTCTTTTTTTTTACCATAACATCCATAGGAAGAAAAGGTAATAATAACAGTTGTAATATTTACAAAGAAACAAAGAATAATAACGTATGTATGTGTAAGTTACAACTGGAGGCAAAATCAGCCCCCGTTCAATATGTACATATTTACAAAGCCCCACCAAGAAACAAATGGCAGAACTGAGCATGGCCACCGCTAACCGGCATCCCGCAGCCACCAGTACCAGGATTTCTCTTTTTCATCCCGCTTAATATCAATTGCTTTCGCTCTGGAGTATCTCCAGTCGAATCCCGGAGCCCTCATTGTCAAATTCGGGGTATTCTATCCTTTTGTCCGTGGCCAGTCTATGTATATGATACATAATCGGATCACCGGCAGAAGCAAGAATTAGACCATTCCTGTCAAGATACACGAAGCCTGTCATTAGAGTTTTCTCGAAATACCCATCATTCGAGGTAGAACGGCTGCGAAACCCAAGGGTTCTCACCATGCAAAGCAGATCGCACTATATGATTCCGAATCAATCTGACGATAACTGTGTCGATTCTTGGCACAGCAGCAGCTGCATACATCACTTCATTAGTTACATAGTGCTCATAGTTTGATGAAGCAGTCCTATTAAGCCCCGTGCAAGCACGCAGACATTTCCTTTCAAAGATCTTTATTTTCTCCATTTGGCTAGCACTCAAATTAAACCAGATAGCACACCCGTAGGTGAGCACCGGTGTAACCAAAGTAAGATAGCAAAATCTTAACCTTCCGGCTAAGATGTGGAGCATAAAAGAGTCTTCGAAGAGACATGAATGCCCTGGAGACGCTCGTCAAGACGCACACCCAAGTATCTAACGCACTTCTTATGCGCGACAATGTGGAAATCTCTCCAATTCCTTTTCAAGTTCCTACTGGCATACGCCAAGGAATTTCGAAACAGAATCGTTTCACACTTTTGTGCATTGATTTTCATCCGCCAACTGTTCGTGAAGAACTTAATATCATTGAACATCTTCTGAAGTTCAACTGGCACCTCAGTTACCTTCTTGTGCGCCGTGTAGGCTATCAGATCGTCAGCAAAGGCAACCAATGACCTCTTAGTCTTAGGAGATTTATTAAAATCGAAAGAATTGAGCAATTCGCCGGCAAATACCGCAAAAAGTGTAGGCGCAGTCACTGTTCCTTGCTGTAATCCATTCAGAACATGAAATTCTCTGTTAGTAGCGAGATTTCCGTCCGTAATGACAAAGCACTTGCCATACAGCATACTACACATCATCGCTACGAGGTGACTGGGAAACTCATTCTTCAGGAGCCTGAAAATCAGTCCATCCAACCAGACGGTATCAAAGGCTTTCTCCATGTCTATAAGGCAAGCGCCTACGCACTCACCATTGTTAATCCGCCAGCAAATATCAGACGTTACCTTCGTTATTGCATGTATTGTCGAATGTCCAGATCGAAATCCGAATTGCGTGTTCGGCAATAATTCCTTCTTTTTGATATGCCCGTTCAAGGCTTTCAATACCAAAACCTCAAACACCTTGCTGATGTTAGGCAGCAAACTGATTGGGCGGTAGCTTTGAGGGCTGGATGAATCCTTCCCTCTCTTTAAAATCGGGAATACTCGGGCTTTCTTCCATTGTCCTGGAAAGAAGGAATTGTTCAATAAATTATTGAACAAAATGCAATAATTACGAATGGCAATGTCTGGTAAATGCCTGAGGACCACGTTGGGAATGCCATCCATACCGGATGATCTCTTATTGTTTACTCTTCTGAATATGGAAGTTAACTCAACACATGAGACAAAGTAATCAAGCAGATTATCACTCGGTATGAGATCAGCCTGCAACGCAGAGCTAAATTGGAGAACTGTGGTGCCGTTCAGACTATATTTGAAATTGTGGACATCTCGTTCTACAATTTCCGAAAGTCGCGTTGGCTCTAAGTCCGTTCTGGGCCGATGCACCGGTTCAAAGTGCTCCCCTATAAGTTCAAGTTTCAGAGCACCATCCACCACGATGTAATTGCCTTGCGCATCAGCAGTTACACTATTCGTGCCTACACCACAGTCAATAAGGTGTTGTATCTCGCTGCCACCGACTTTAATTCTCGGCACAGTTATTCGTGACTTCTTCCGGAATAACGTATTTATCTTAGTAAACATGGAGTCTGGATCGCTTGGTGAAATACCCTTTAACTTCTCCCGCCATTGGAAGTTCATTTCATTTACGTAATGTTGACGAATAAGATCCCGCGCGATCTTTAGAAGTGATTTGAACTCAACCAATATGGGATGATGATAGTCCCCATATCTCCGATAGATTTTGTTGACGCGAGTGAACAGAAGGCTTTTCACTTTTTTCAACCGTTTTATGGCTGCAGTTTCATATCCTTCCATATTATTGCGAGGTTTAATTTTAGGGACGACTTGTTCAATTGTTTCCAGCGTCAAGTTCTCCAGCTTGAGAAGATACTGAAGTATTTCATCGTTGCTCAAGTTCCTGTCACCTGGTGCAATTGTACTATCGTTTTCCCCATCAAGAGGTGGGCATTCCTCTCGATATCCCCGAATAAACTTCTCTTGGAATTTCTTCCAATTTGTTTGTTTAAAGTTCAGCCTGTGGACGCCACTGTCCATCGGCAGAAGGCGAACTCTTCGTCCATCAAACAGAACTTCAATAAGAATAGCGTTATGATCGCTATCGTAAGGAAGAGTCTGTAGTTTCCGTTGAGGATTCCTAAAATTAAAGTTCAAGCGCGCGTCAGCAATGCACAAATCCAGATAGGAATTTGCCCTGGGCCAGGTTGGACTCTCAGACCCATATAATTCGCATTTATACTCTATCTGGTATTGCTCTATCCAAGATTTGAGGAATACCCCTCTGGGATTGTTTGTGGCGTTTAGCCACGAGGTATGCTTAGCATTCAAGTCGCCAGCTATAATATAGTAATTATGCAGCCTACTCAGTTCGAGTATCGTAAACAGAGAATGGAATTCCTCCTTGAACTTGGCTCGGTTGTTTCCCACTGCATAGACTGACAGAATGTATAAATTCCCTCCTCTAGGCAGTGAAAAAAGAATACATGAGACTTCGATACACTCAAAGGTTTCAAATTGAGGCCTATTAATATGCCTGAAACGATAATGGCGACCCACAAGTATTCCGGTACCACCTCCCCCATCACAATTTCGTCTATTGTTCCTCACGAATTGAAAATCCTTGAATGTTATCGAATGCCTCGGATTGAGGTGGGTTTCTGAAATCAAGACTATGTCAGGCTGTTGTCTGGCAGCGAAATCAAGGAGCTCCGCTCTTCGATGGATTCCTACGATGGAATTCACATTAATCGCGACGATCCGGAGACCATCCAGACCTAGCAGCGGGCATGCTGTTTGTGTAAATATTCTGTTGTGCTATTTATTTTTGTATTGTGTACGTGTAGCGTATGCTGCATGTTTTCACACATGGTTAGTATTTTATTGAGGATAGTGTTCATCCCGCCACTTGCATCTTGTTGGGGCTTCTTAGGTCCCCCTTGTCGAACTACTTCTGCAAATGGGATCCCCGAGACGATTGGTGCCGAAGGGACGTTACCGTACAACGCCGCTGACACCTTCGTTCTTTGGGCCGATCTCGGTGCTTGCTGCCTTGTGACCTTAACATTGCGGTATGCAGGACATCCACGGTACGAAGCCGGATGCCCTCCGCTTCCACAGTTAACACAGAAAGTTTTTTCCTTGCCATCTGCTTCAGTCAGCGAACATTCAGCTGCGGTATGGTCTTTCCCGCACTTTACACATCGTAAGGTCATTTGACAGTTCACTGCCGAGTGACCATAGTGTTGGTATCTTCGACACTGGACTATTTCGCCCCTTAGCAGGCGCTCAAAACGAATGGCCTGGTAATTAAGCGACCTGATGCCGATCAGATCGCTTCCCCGGCTCTCCGGGCTTATCTGCACGAGGAAGTGCGGCAGGATTTGTTTTTCCAAAACGGACCTCCTCGTACTAAACCGTGACACTGAGAGGAACTTAACCTCAGTTCCCGTCTCCCGGAGCATTTTGAGCACCTCATCGGGCTCTTCCTCCGCATCCAAGCCTTTCAGAAGGAAGGTTTGCACCTTCTCTTCCTTTGGAGTGTAGGTGAAGTGAGGAGCCTTCACTCGCTCGAGGACCTCCCGTGCTTTTTTGTAATCTGCAATTTTATTGCATTTGACTTGGGTTCTCTCGGCCCCCGTCTTTTTAATAACAAAATTTGAGAGCCCCGCGCTCCTATTAAGTAGAGTGGCTAAATCTCTACTACCTAATTTATAAACATTAATGGGGGGCACCCTTTCCCTCTTTTCTTTATTTCGGGTGTTAATTGTATCCCCAGTCGGACCATTTTTTAAATTTTCACTCGTACTTGCATTATTTTTAACATTATTTAACATTTTTTCTTGAGTTTTGTTTTTTTCTTTAATTTTTTGGAAACGTAGACCAAAAACTCACCCAATTTTCCATCTTCACTATTGCAACTTGCCTGGTTAGCATCCTCTTCTGGGACATTTCCATCGCCACCGTTGTCGTCGACTCTCGTATCGTCTGCTTTACTGCTCTCTATGTCCTCCATACGGACAGATTCGCTGTCGAGAACTTGTTCGCCCTCAAGGCAGCCCGGTTCCTCCATGATTGCAAAAGTAGTCTGGCTACCTTTGGAGAGGGCGGGCCCGCCTCCCCAGTCATTAGCTGCTCTGTAAGCTTTTCATTTTTTTTATCAATGTTGTCATTTGCTTTTTGAAATCTTCGAGTGTCTTCGCCAGTTCGCCATTTCTTCTTTCAAGATTGGCTATCCTCACTTTGGCTATTTTCAAGTCTGGATCCTCCTCGTCGCGGACTCCACGACCGATCCGAGTGCCCCTAGGCCTTATGGTGGGGGGCCGGTTTGGTCCGCCACCCGCCGGCGGCTCGCCGCTCATTCCCGCCAAGCCAAAAAAATGAATTTTTTCTCAAAACTTTTTAAGGAAAAGTAACTTAGATAATAACTCAAAAGTAAATTAGTTTCAATTAAGTTTTAAATTATATATTATTAATTAAGTACTGGCAGATTTTGCATTTCGCGTAGTAGTGAGACGATCAACATATTCCACAGAAGTGGTGATAGTACACTTCCTTGGTTAGGTAGCGATCAACCACCACTTCAGCGCACAACAGTTTCTGCGCTAGCATAGTATAGATCCCCTTAATTGCCACCATTCTCTTTGGCAGGGCGCACAGTCGAATACCGCCATCGCGTACTCGCCTTTCAGAGTTACGTCCTTTTTGGTTGAAACCAAAGGGTGAAGAGCAGACTCAAACCCTGGGAAACGTGTTGGTTTTCATTTAGTAGGTTTGACCTACACATTAGCACATTCTCAGCAATGTGACGCTCAACCAGTCTCTTCAGACATTTCAGCGAAAATGATGTTAAGCTGATTTATCTGAAGTTCTTTGGATTTGAATAGCTATCTTTCCCAGGCTTAGGTATAAAGGCCACTTTAACTTTCTTCTAAGAGATACGCACGTAATTCAAAGCGAGACATCCTCGAAAAAATATAAAATAATATAGTTGTCATAGATGCTGGATAGATGCCATTCATACCAGGTGCTTTGAAGTATTCAGAGGTTAGTATATCAACTCTCACGTTTTCGTTTTCGATACCTGGTCTCACGGTGTCAAAATTCCTATTGCAACACTTTCGTGTTGAAATGTTTGCAGAACATTCCCATTTTTGACACATGTTCTGGATGGTATACTATACTTCCAAGAGAGCTTGTATAGACTAAACTCTGGAGTTTGTAAAAGTTCCATCCGGTTTTTAAGGGAGTTCAACTTGGCCGAGTCTTCCCTTTTAAGGATTCTGCCTTGAAGCCTCCCTATCTCTTTCCAGTTACTGACGGTATACTCTAAAGGAGTGTTTCGTGTCAAATGTTTGACGAGCCTCCTGTATTTATGCTGTTAGTTTAGGAAATATAATCAGTGTTCATTGTTTTTGCTTTTTCAAGCAGGACTGATTGATTTCCTGAGTCTCTGCATTTCTTGGTTCCACCAACGTACTATTTTACCACTTTGGCTTGGGGAACTAGGACAAGCCTCTTCAAAGCATTCTAAAAGTGTGCATTCAGAGTTTCCAATTGATCCTTTATTTCCAAAGGAGCCCTTAGTCACCTAGTGAGCACCACCTTTGTCGTCAATAAGTTTACTGACCTTGTCCAATTCTAGAATTCCGTCTTGGTTTTATAGACTGTTCGCCTGTTATAGTCAGATTAAATTCTAAGTTACGGTGATTCGAGAGTAAGACTTCATCTAGCATTCGCCAGTCTTTAAGTAACTCTAACAGCTTCGGAGTGCAGATTATTAGGTCAATTACTCAACTTCTTCGGACCAGCGGACCAATATTTGCTACTGTTTCAACAAAAATGCTGAGTGTTCGCATTACAACCTATTAAGAGTTCAAGGCTACTTCATTCTGCATACCCTACCAGATCACTTATTCCTTGGGTCGATGGAAGATACAAAGAATCACAGGGCAATCAAGAAGAGGCAACTATGACGTTTTTCCTCTTGCCATTAAACTGGTTATAAGTCGACTGCAATTAGGTCTTGGGAACAGAAATATCTCAGCATGATTATTTCTAATAATTTTGACATCAGGACGCAAGCTCTCGATTTCGAGGATCCCTCATCGAAGAAAATCCTAGTCCCCTTTAACGATCTAATACCACAGATAATGTTAAATTAAACCCATAGTTCTTGGACCGAAAATCTACAAGGACTTTGCCATCCTTGCTGGCAGTAGCGCGTAGCGCGATTAGACCGATCGGAGATTTTGGAGGGGAATATGCCTCTTCAAATGCGTCTTGTCTTAGTTCAGAGCAGGAGGAGTGTTAAGACATGCAGATACAGAATCCAAAAGGCAGAGCTCCGAATGGCACACAACCTTCTTCCAAACCTAAAAAAGCGCGTATGAGCAAGTCTTGCATCAAAACCATGCTGATTGTCTTCTTCGGCGTCCATTTTGAGTTTGTCCTGCAAGGACCTGCCTTGACTCCATGTGGCTTTTTTTTGTTCTCTTGACTAAAAAAGAGCTGAAGGGAATGCACTGGGATGCAATGGAAAACATTGAAGCTTAAGTTACAAGGTTCCTGAGAGACATTCCACTCGAGGAGTTTCAGAATGCTTTCCAAGCGTGACAGAATCGTCTCCGTAGATGTATCGTTCCAGAAGGAGACTATTTTGAAGAATTTTAACCTTCTGTACCAATCGGATCAATAAATTTATTTTTCCCCCTAAAAGGTTCCAGGCTAATTCTTCGATGACGGGGACGCCGTTACGGGAGTCCAACACTGTGAACAGGTTTTTCGGCTTATTCTTCGAGCCAGTTGTGAAAAGTCACTCCAGCGGCCACTGCGGAGAAGTTGCGTGAGGACTGCAAATTATGAGAACCCAGAACAACTTCAGTTAGGCCTCTTAATTTTTGGAATCAATCACATTTTGAATCAAACAGCAATCAAAGATTGAGCCTATCGTGAAAAGGTTTACTGTTCCCTACTTAATATCAATATCATAACGATCTTGTGGCACTTTCATAATGAATACAATTAGCGACGTTTCCGCAATATTTTTCTAGCGGGTTTGTCAGTTAAACCTATTAAGGGTCATAACATTCACCAAGGTCAGATAGGGTGCCATTATCAAAGTTAAAATCTTGTTTCTTTATTGTGCAAGCCTGGGGAGGGGGCCCGATTTTTTCATTCCCATGATAAAGATTACTCCTTTGAAAATTAGCTGGGATTGAGCTATTCGCTCCAACCATATTTACATTCCTCTAAGAGGAGCAATTCAAAGCATAAAATCCTTTTGATGAACAAACTTTTCACACTTTTTGACTTCCTCCCTCTCCAATTATATTTCCAATTAGCATCAGCTTATCCGGCAAAAAGGATTTATAACCGGAATCCGGCCCAAAGGGGGGCAGCAACGATAGAGGGCGTAATTTAGCACGGTATCAGCAGCAATGAAAAATTAGAGTAATGACATTTGTTTGCTGCTGTCCTGGTATCAGGATCAAATTTCTACTACCCGAAGCCAGCAAGGGTGGCTCTAGTGTTAATTATGAAAATGTTTATTATACACGCAGTGCAAATTCTGTATTTTATCTGCAAAAAGGACGAAGAGTCGGTTCAGACCGAGGCCAGGTAACTGAGCGAGTGAGTGAGTTTTATGAGTGTTAAGTATGTTTGTTATGAGCCAGATATTATCGTGTTCTGAATTGCCAGGGATGACGCCAGAGAGATACATAATTATTGTCTTTTTTACGGCTACACATACAGGTACATGCGTCTGTTGTAATACATAGTGGCGTGCACGCCAGGATGTTTTCCTTGGAGTTGAATTATGTTCCTCTAAATTCGCTGCTGCTGTTGTTAGTGGTTAGTTGCGAGATGTATTCCAAAAGTTGTTCGTAAACATGAAATGTTAAGATTTCTTGTAGCGTGTTTGTGCGGTAATTGGGGGAGCATGTACCCTGCCAACATATACGTTACATACGCGAAGGATATAAAAGGATATACGCAGAACAAGTACCTCCTTCGTAAGTAATTCAACTCAGAACTAGTTATTGTTGCAAACGACTGAAAGCTGCGTTTACGAGGGAACGTGGGGCGACCTTGTACGGAAATTTTTATTTGTTATGTTAATCCTTGCGTTTTGTGGCTGATTTAGCTTAGAATATTCGTATTGGTTTGTCCCTGCTTCTAGGCTTTATTATAGCCAACATAAATATCTAAAAATGCTCAACATATCATTCTCTACGAATGGAAGATAACCATAACCGGGTATATGATCCTTTTTCCAAGAACGCTCACTTGGAGCCTCTGGGCACATCGGAGCGGTCTCCCAGCAAATCGTTCCCAGCGTTCTCTACCCGAATAAAGTAGGTGGAAGCCATTACTTTCCTGAAATGTTGCGGAAAGGCATCAGAAAACTTCTCGTGTGCGCCTCACTAACTTCTTTGCCTGCGGAGCGTAAGTCTGAGGGTGGCCCCTTGCGGAGAAGCACTTCCACGTGTGGAACATGGAGCGTACTATTGCGGATTTGAATCCTGGTAGCTAGGAGGCAGCAGAAACATGACTTGTAGTAGCTAAACTTGAGCTAAGCAATGAGAAACATTTAGCATTATGATTTGTAACCACCTTGGTACTTTTCCTCACATGTGTAGTGTGCGGTGTTGTTGTGTGCATAATGGGCTGCTTGTAGTCTCGAGAAGCATCCACCTAGCTCCTGTCGAGTCAAAAGGTTCAACTCGAGTCATTGTTATCCTAAGTGCTTGCTCGCTCTGTATGTTAACAAGAAAGCAAGCCAGCAAGTCATTTTCAGTTTAGGCAGTTAGTTTGCACTTGATGCTTTCTAACGTTTAAATCCACTTCCGGAAATGTGCTCTAGAGGGTTAATTGTTAGATGTTTGCGTACATGTAGTTTGCAGTTGATGTTTGCACTCGGATTCGTCGGATTGCTGTTCTTTAACGTGCTGAAATAATTGCAGCTTATAGTATTCCGTGAAGCAAATAATTACTTACTTTTGGGAAGTTGTTCCTGCTTTGCCAAATGCGTCACTTTGTGTAAGCGAACGAGAATTTCCGGCGGCACACAACTCGAGATATTTCAGGATATATTGACGGAAACATGGCATTTAGGAGGAAATGGGTAGCTTGTTGCGAAAGGATCTTTTCTAGGTCAAGCAGTCTTCATCCTCTTGCTATTTTCAAGTTGTGTTATGAAGCTTGAGCGATCATTGGATAGAATTAGCTTCATAACCCACATTGGGCGCTGTTTGTTAAATGGTCCTCTAAGCAACGTTTTTTTTGAACTTTCAAGTTTTGAGTGAATTTGGGCAATTCCAGTTTCTTCAAAAAAACCTAAAGAAATGGGGAAATTTACCGGGTAGGTCTACCCGGAAACTATACAGCTCCACTGATGTGCCCTGTCGACACACGCTTGCACGCTTCGGTTCTAGCCGGAGTGGGAAATATGGGGGCTTTTTGGTACTTCAGTGGAACTGAATTCTTCTTAAGCGGACTTTCCCTGTGGGTTTTGCCATTTTCCGGGGTTTTTGTGGAAACTTCGCCTTTTTAGTTTTCCTTGCTCACATTAAATTATTGCAAGCAACCCCCCCCCATATGGCCATACATTCGTTCAGTTTTGGGTCCAATATTCAGTTGCAAAAATGTGAACCTATGGCAGCTTCCAAAGAAGTATCTCAACTTTGTTCACGGTTTGATTCCAAGTCCAACTAATTTTGCTTTTTCAAATCTCTGAGTTTTCCTAAGTCCCATTCCCATCCCGCAGGTACAGTGGGGTTTCCTGTCCTTTCCTTAGTTAGTGTAATCATAATATCGGAAAGGGATGTCGCACTCTTGTGCCCCTTCGCCGGTAATAGTATACCTATAAACTATAGTATGTCTTTTATACCTGTAACAGACGTAGTTTCAGTACTCAGGTCTTAAGTAGGTCCATTGTACTAACCCCTTTAGATAATCACAAACATCAGTGACTATTGCTGCGATTCTAACCCGGGGTGCGATGTCGAGATTGTAAAATTGACGTCCCAACTGTTCCTCATGTCACCGTTGACCTGAAGATGAGCCATTTTGTCACCCAGGTGTTTTGTGTAGGGTTCGCAGTGTGTTTTGCTGGGATTCCTTATTATTCTATTTACGTCCGAGTTGCCCTCAATGTCGAATCTGATTATTCTGTGTTTTGACATAAAAGGTTCGTCCAACACCCTCCAAGTCTTAACCAAGCCGCTCATTAGAGTGTTCCCTATAGTTATGCCTAGTTACTCTCGTCTGGTGCTGGTCACGAAAGTTCCTGTGTTCCCTACGTTATGTATTTCTAACTTATTACTGAGAATGAATTTCAGAAGCTGCTCACCTCTTTGATAAATGTCGTTGTTTCCACAGACCTCATGGTGTTCGTTGGCATCGCAGTCGAGAAGAAGTGGTAGCGCCTTCCTCTCACAGAACTTCGCCAGTCTACCGATTAATTCCAAAATGATCCGGTTGTCGTCTTCTGGGAAGTATCCTGATATTACTTACTGCGACTTAAAAAGCCACGAGGTCTCCAGTCATATGCTCTGGAAGACATAATCCTAATAACATAACATCTTTTGAGAACGATCTTCTTGCTTCTTGCTCTGATGCTGAAGACTTAGGTCAGTTCTGAGGCTTCTTCCTCATGCGCATCTTTGCTTACTCTCCGGGCCCTTTGTTGGTTGTATTCTTCTCAGTAGGCCAACGTTGATGACTTTAGCTTCTCTGCTTGACCTCCTAACTTCTCCCTTTTTGAGTGTGGTCACCTGGCTCTCAGTGTTAGGGAGATGTGCCTGAAGGGCCAGTTTGTGTGCGGTGCGGGGTCCTGCTTGTTGTTGTTTGATTTGTTTATTTGTTTTATTATATTGTTCATATCATTCCTACGAGTATGAAGGTTCGCCATGCCACTCCTCAAGCTTCTCCCTACCTTAAGCGTATTGGATTTCTCGGATTTAAAAGCAGGAAGATTGAATTCGCGCGATTGCTTTTTGATTCGATTGGTCATTTGGTCATAGTTCATGCAAAGTTTGGGGTTAAACTGGTGTATGACCATTTGCTAGTTCTGAGTAGATAGTGTAGTGGCCTTGGAAATTTTGGAAGGAACACCTATATATCCTTAGGATGCCAAAGAAGAGGGGGAACTCCACAGGCTGTTCATACACCTTGGTCGTGGCACTCGGATCTCGAACCTTTTCGGCTCTACACGCGCAGTTAGTTTCGCGTCGCGTCGCTAGCGCAGAGATGGGCAAGCGGATGTTGGCGGTGTACTTTAGTGGAGTTGCATTAATTGCGGACCTTCCTCATCAATTCCGCTATTTCTTGAGTTTCTCGAATAGCTGTGCCTTCTTACATGACTTTAGGTAATTCGAATGGCCTTGCCCCAATTATTATCCGTTGAGATCGACGGTTGTGTGGCTGTGCTCTATATACTGCGTTCACGACCTCCACAACAGCATCTATCGCAAATTTTTCTCAACTAAAATAGAGCCGCCTTGAGATAAATGAATGACAGCACATATCGCTTCACCGAGTCTACTTCTGGTGAAGTTTTCGGAAATTTTTCCGGCGAAGCATACACAGCAGTTGGTATACAGGTGGCATCTGGGGGTCTCCTTTCCAAGTGCTAATCAAATGTCCTCCCTCTGGCAAGCATTTAACACACAGAGTACCAACTTTAGCCCCTGCCAGGATACTATCAAGACCTGGAGCTTTCTTTTTTTTCATAGTGAGAACCGCTTCTTCAAGTTCTTTTATGGCAAAAAGCCCGCAGTCCTCGACATCTTCCGCAATTTTGCGATCAACTTGTACGCCATAAACATCGGAGATTATGGCACACCTTCCGTAGGTCCCCCTTCGGCTCCATTTCCTGAATCCGTTTACTTTTTTAGTCTGCGTAAGGCAAACCCCATTCAAGGGCCCTAACACTGAAACCATCCCCTTTAAAGATTACCCTCTCCGTGCCCAAAGTGATATCCTCCAGAACATTGCTTTTGCGTCGAAAGTCCGACATCGTCTTATTCGGCGTCAGGTAAAACATAAGAAACCTTATGCTTAAGCACCGAATCCAAACGAAGCCAGTCCCATTGCCTTAGGCAAGGGCTAGAAGTTGAGTGCCAAGATGCAATGAAGCTGGGTGTGAGCGATTGCACTCCGGTGCATTTTAATTTTTAGGATCTGGATCGTCGATGTGGATCATGAAGGCTGGACACCCTCTGAAATGGCGGTGTATAAAACACTCTTATCAAATCCGCCACAATCATTGTGGAGAACGAAATTTACTTTTTCGTTGCTGGTCCTCGCTTTGTGACCTCTCTGGGCGCATCTCAGATGTGTTGTCTATCTGTCAGATTCCTGGCAAGTTATAGACGCCTGTCTATAATCCAAGGAACTGTACCACTTTGTCGGGTTATACGTATTCGTACCTTGCATATTACTTAGCCTATTATGATTTTCCCGTTATTAATGAGTTCCCCTGCGCATTGGTCGGTAATTTCAACACAGTGAGTTTTTGGCAATAGGATTCGCCTCAGCTTTGGGCAGACGCATTTTTGATGACATGGTGTGTTGTTTCCTGTCCTGCCCTTCTTTGCCTTCTCTCTCGTGCCTGAACTCTACTTGGATGAAATCTCCTTCAGATGCGTCTTTCTCCTTTCGCTTTCTCCCCAATTCGTTTGGCTGTGGGCAGTCTACAGTCCGTTTGGCGTTAACAGTGCTCTCAACAGAAAGTGCGGCTACTTTTGCTTTTGCGCGTCTTCGTCCGCTGCCCAGGTTGACTTGTAGAAGAAAGTGCTTTTAAAGACCTCTCCCAGTTTGATCAGCATGTTTTTCACGCCGCTGCTGACGTTCTTCCGGAAAAATGTAACCGAATGCATCTGCTTCATGCGCTCTTCGGCTCTAGCAGGGACAGTCGACTGTGCTCTCATTCGAATCCAGTAGCTCGGGTGAAGCGATTTTGCCTGTTTTTTTCCTTTGCAAGACAACCTCTTTATTTGAGAGCCCTAGTGACTCGCCGGGTCTTTCTGTTTTAGCTGCTTATTTCACTGTTTTTTTTCGGTGTGCGACACAGTGCTACGCTCGAATACAGTCAATTCTTCAGCTATTTTGTCCATTCCCAGCTATTTTGTCGATTTTCAGAATTTTTTGTTTAGGTCTTGTCTACAGATCTAAAATTCTTCTTCTCCTTTTTGTTTAGCTTTTGTTCTATTTAGTCGCAGCGACGTCTCGGCCTGTCTGAATCTTTGTCATCATCATCAACAGCGCAACAACCAGTATCCGGTCTAGGCCTGCCTTAATGAGGAACTGCAGACATCCTGGTTTTGGGCCGATGTCCACCAATTCGATATCACTAAAAGCTGTCGGGCGTCCTGCCTGCGCTATTGCTCTATCTCAGGCAGGGTCTGTCTCGTCTTCTTTTTCTACCATAAATTTTGCCCTTATAGACTTTTCAGGCTGGATCATCCTCATCCATACGGGTAAAGTGACCTGCCCACCGTAACCCATTGAGCCGGATTTTATCCAAAACCTGACGGTCATAGTATTGCTCATAGATTTCGTCGTTATGTAGGCTACGGAATCATCCATTATCATGTAGGAGACCAAAAGTTCTTCGGAGGATTCTCCTCTCAATTCCGGCCAAGATTTCGCATTTTTTCTTGCTAAGAACCCAAGTCGCCTAGGAATACATGAAGACTGACAAGATCGTCGTCTTTTACAGGAAGAGCTTTGACTCTATGGTAAGACGTTTTGAGTGGAACAGTTTTTGTAAGCTGAAATAGGCTCTCTTGGCTGCGAACAACCGTGCGCGGATTTCATGGTCAAAGCTGTTACCGGTTGTGATTTTCGACCCTAGATGGGAGAAATTATCAACGGTCTCAAAGTTGTATTCTCCTATCCATATTCTTCTTCGTGTTTGACCAGTGCGGTTTGATGTTGTTGGTTGGTTGGTTGCTGGTGCTGAAGTTGCCACTATATACGTGGCTTGCCTTTATTGATGTACAGCCCAAGATCTCGCCCCGATTGCCGCCTGCTCGATCTGGATGAATGCAGTTGGTGCGTCTGGGGTGGTTCTTCCCATGATGTCGATATCGTCAGCATAGACCAGTAGTTGGGTGGACTTAAAGAAGATTGTGCCCCTCGCATTTATATCAGCATCACGGATCACTTTCTTCAGGGCCAGGTTAAAGAAGTCGTATGATAGGGCATCCCTTTTTCGTAGACCGTTGTCGATGTCGAATGGTCTTGAGAGTGATCCTGCTGCTTTTATCGGGCCTCGCACATTGGACAGAGGCAGCCTAGTAGCCAGTCTTATCAATTTCGTTGGGGCACCGTGTACAGTTTTACCCTGGCTACGCTATCATTAGCGGCTTTAAAGTCGATGAAAAGATGGTGCCTCTGATGTCCATATTCCAACAGTTTTTCCATCGCTTACCGCATAGAGAAAATCTGATCTGCTGCGGATTTGCCTGGAGTGAACCCACTGGTAAGGGTCAGTGATGCTGTGGGCGTATGGGGCTATCCGACCTAGGACGATAGCGATGTTCTGGTTATTCAGTAGTTCATCAAAGTACTCAACCCAACGCTCCAATATACCCATTCTGTCGGAAGTCAGATTTCCCTCTTTTTCTTAGGAGGATGAGAATCGTGGTGTGTAAGGCTTCATCCTGCTGACTTGTTGCTAGAATTTGCGCGCCTGGTGCGGTTACTCCCTGTACTTTTCGAGTTCACAGGCCGGTTGGTTCTGACATGTTCCCATTCTCCATCTGTGAAGTCGCTTCTCCGTTTACCGGAGTTCGTGATAAGTCTCTGCGCGTGCCCGCGTCCTTTGAGAATGTAACATTACTGGGTACGCAGCATTCTTCCGTTCCGTTGCTATCTTACATATCATATATCATATCAACCGGCCATTCTCCAATCGCAAAAAGGGCTGGGGCCAAGTATGTTTGTGGCCGTGTTTATAGTAACGTTTTTCAGGTGATTATGAAGATCATTTGTTGATCCTTCATTTACAGGATCTATATTGTTTGCGGTTATGACGGCATTCATTTCCCTCTTATAGGTGTTGCGGGGGGCTGTGTCGTGAATGGCTTCCGTGTCAACTCTTACCTGATTGTCAGAGGGGATTATTTGTGGTGTTGTTATTTGAGCTCGGAGCACCATGCCAACGAGTTATTGATCCGAGTCTATATTGTTCCCCTATATGTTTTGACATTCATCAAGGCTGAGAGGTGGCGGCGTTCAAGCAACACGTGGTCAATTTGGTTGAAAGTAGTCCCGTCTGGGGAGGCCCACATTTGTTTGTGGACCGCTTTCCGCGCGGACCAGGTACTTTCAACAACCATTTCGTGTAACATTGCTAATTGAATAATCCGCAGTCCGTTATCATTTGTATTTTGCTGTAAGTTATGGGAACCAACGTATCGGCTGATTACGGGTTCCGTCAGGCTTCTAGTGTTCGTTCTACTGCCTCATAGACGGTATCCTTCTCTGACTCTGCAGTCTCCTCTGTAGGGGTGTGAACGTCAATTAGTCTTATATTTCTAAATTTGTCTCGGAAGTATAGAGTGCATATCGGTTCGCTTACGTTTTCGAAACCGATGACAGCAGGTTTCATTTTCTCACTCCTTGATCAAGGGGAATTTCTAGCAGCCCAAAGATTTGGCCTGAAGATTCTGGCCAGGAGCCAGGAATGCCTTATCTAGAGCCCGAGGCTTAGTTTTAGTTCGTCTGTCGTGTTGATGTTACCATTGGCATCATCTTTTCGTTCCGTCGGTCTAGGTTTCTTATTCTTTGCAATCTTATTCAAAATATGGATAGCCTTCTCATCCTGGCTCTAAAGCAGAACATCAGCAGATTTTTACTTCTTCGTTAATTTCTGGCCACTGAAATTCTTATCGGTCCTCTTTGGGGAGATCTGCAACGCTGACAGTTTCGGGGTCGGAGTTCTACGGCTTGAAATCGTTACCTAGAGCTCCCAAATTGGAAACCACTTGTCTTTCTCGCTTGGGGAGATTCTTGCTGTTGGATTCAGCACAGGGGTGTTCTACCTGGCACCCGCTGTCTAACATTTGATATCCCTATCTCCGGGCTGGATGCCAGCTGCTTGTCTTCCGATGATGCGTCTTGTATCAGCGCCTTTCCTTTTTCTAACGTTGTCCTTTCTATAAAATTCGGGTTCAACCCGGCTAGCCTGGTCTCTAGATAAAGGGTTTTAAGTGAAGCAGATATGCTGATCCACCTTAGCTCAGGGTCCTGCTAAAACACAGTCTGAATAATATAGAACATACTTCTAGCTAACTACTACATTATGGTATACTAAGGCTCTTAGAATACAATCCAGCAAATTATCTCAGACTACAATTTTTAAACATCTCCCAAATTTTGAGGTATATATATCCCAAAATATCACCAAAAAATCACCCTGGATCGAAAGTCCGAAGGTTTACTGTTTGCCTTCACTCCCACAAAACTAATTCCAAAGGATACTGCGTCCGTCCAAAGACATATTGGGCGCCTTACGTTCTCATCAATTATACAACACAATTCTCCAAATTGGTAAACAAATTTCTGAAAAGCAAATTCCAACTCAGCCGACAAAACAAATTCGTACATAACCTTACGACCGGCACTTCCCGGTTTCTTTTCATGCATTATTATTTTCTCAGCGTGTCAAAATGCCGGAATTTATTTCTAAAGAAAGGAAAATTATGTGATTTTTATGATTCATGCGGCAATAAATTCCTGCCACTTTGTCAACGCAACATACAAATTTCATACCTTAATCATCTTTTAACACATTTCAAAGAAACACACGCCCCACGGGGCAAACGAGCGGTAGCGATGTCGAGCAACCTTTCAACTGCCAAGTGTCTGGGAGGTGAAATCCCAGCATTTACGCTGTCTCTTCAAAAAGTTTCGCACCCCGTCTCAGATTTGCCTGGTGTTTGTTGCCACCCCCCTATTTGCACGTGAGAGATTTATCACCGTCACAACTTTTCCATGCTTTTTTTTGGATTCGTCTCCATCCATTCCTCCCCAGGACATCACCTTTGGACAGTTTATTTGTGATTGTCTTTACGGAAGTGATGGTGGGAATTGCCCACAGAAAAGTATAATAGCGATTGAAGTTTGTCGTTTCCGCGAGACATCTGCTTCGAGAAACTGCAACAAAATTAGGATGGAAGCAACTAAGCGAACAGTGAGGGCCTGCGGGCGGATGGCGCTTCCATCAAACTCATACAAACGTTTCTCGGTTTGAAATAAAATGACTCCGCTCTGGAGCTGAGTTTCCACGTATCTGAAAGCTCTCTTGAAGTAAGTACAAACGATGTTTAGATACACTGAACTCAAAGCAGATGCGCTTTCTAAATTAGATACTCTTCCAGAAGCAGAATTGAATTAGTCTCTATAGTTTCAGACAGTTTCGACACCTCCAGACCAGTGAAATCGATTCCCTCACCGTCCTCCCTGATTTCCATTTGTTGATTATCCTGGCCATAACCATTTTTCCGCTTCAGGCTACTCAACCTTGTTAGCTTTGTAAATCCATGCACATCTCAGGGAAAAATCTTCGTTCCTGGGAACATATGTAGCCACAAAGTTTTCTATCTACGAGTAAGCGTACACAAACCTCTGCATATAAACATCCAGCCATTGTCCAGCCGAGTGTCGGAGAAAATTTGCATGAAAGCAAAGCAAACTAACTCCACCCGAACCACAAAGTAAAGTATCTCGCCAGAAAGAAAATCGAAGAAAATCCCGTGCTGGCGAACATCCCAGTCTGAATGCAAACAACAAAACAGATGTACGATCGATTTAAATGCATGGAAAGACTAGATTTTCAGTCTTTTCTGTGCGATGACTTCAGCGGTAAACATGGGGGCGAGGGTGGCCAGGAAAGCAGTGGTTTTCCCTCTATTTTTAGAGTGGAATCACATTTTAGAGTAGGTCAGCGAGAACCACCTGATGTGCGAGCAACGTTCAATGAATAGATGGATGAAAGTGGGAAAGATATGCATGTGTTCGGGGGTGATCCGATGGAAATTTGCATAAATATATTGGAGATTTTCTTGGAATGCATTTACCTCTTCTTCTGAGAAATTATATTGGTTTTGAGGATGGATTTCAAAGTATCTTCGGAGCATTGGCTGTGTGTTTCCCTTGATCCGTAGCAGCTTACATATGGAGAGGAGCAACGCAAATTGCAAAGTCAATTAAACAAAGTAAGCTGATCCACAAAAGTGAATTTGAGGAAATTATAGATAATTTTCTAGAGGGAATTAATTTGCACAAGATTGCGCGCGTAACTATATCTTTTTGAAATCCTTTGATGAAAATTTAGAGACAACCTAAAACGAGAAACTTATTTCAATGTAGAATAAGTCGTTTTATTTTTTTGGTCAGGGTTTCACAATAAAAAAAATCAAAACCGGAATATATTCAGTTCGGG